>NW_024609836.1:8330917-9530917 GCF_016920785.2 Ixodes scapularis | reverse complement strand
ATGCCCCGACACACTCGAGGAACAAGCTGATATTTTTGGAGAACATTTTGAATATATATCCAGCTCACATCATTATTCATCTACTTTCTTTCGACACAAGCTGAAGTCTGAGAGCAGTCCCTTGAAAACCTCAGGAGGTGAACAGGAAGAATATAATGCTACATTCAGCTTGCACGAGCTTCTCGCAGTTCTTCATAACACAAAGCCCTCAGCTCCTGGACCAGATGGTTTACATTATTCAATGCTGCAGCATCTTCATCCTTCTACACTCGATGTTATTTTATATCTTTATAACCGCATATGGCAGGAGGGCTATTTTCCTTCATCTTGGAAGGTAGCACATGTCCTTCCACTTTTGAAGGCTGGTAAGGATGCTTCTTGTGTTTCCAGTTATAGGCCCATTGCTCTTACCAGCTGTCTCTGTAAGACACTAGAACGAATGATTAATCGTAGACTAATGTACTATTTGGAGCATGGTAAGGTACTCGACAAATTTCAGTGCGGCTATCGTTCATCAAGGTCTACAGTCGACCACTTGGTCCGTCTTGAAACTGTTGTGCGTGAGGCCTTTGCGCACGGGCAGCACTGCCTCTCCGTGTTCTTCGATCTCGAGAAAGCGTACGACACGGCTTGGCGCTTTGGCATTTTGAGGGACCTGTCTGACCTCGGACTACGTGGTTGCATGCTTCGTGCAATTCAGAGCTATCTAGACAGGCGCACCTTTCGAGTTCAGCTGGGAAACACACACTCCCGTGAATTTCTGCAGGAAAATGGAGTGCCACAGGGGGGAGTGCTAAGTGTCACCTTGTTTATAGTTAAAATGAACTCCATTGCTTCAGTAATCCCTCCGTCGGTTCAGTACTCTCTTTACGTCGATGATTTACAAATTTCAGTTTCCTCCTGTAACCTCTCAGTCTGTGAACGTAGGGTTCAGCTAGGCATCAACAAGCTTACTAAGTGGGCTGACAGTAATGGGTTCAAGTTCTCTCCTGAGAAGACTGCATGTGTTTGCTTCAGCCGCAAACGTGGAATTCTTCTTGAACCCTCCCTAACAATCTATAATAGTAATTTTAGTGTCCAACCTCAGCACAAATTTTTGGGTCTTACGTTTGATAGTAAACTGAATTTTATTGCTCATGTAAAAAGCCTGAAATTGAGAGCTCACAAATCTCTCAATATCCTTAAAGTTCTTTCGCACCGGTCTTGGGGCTCAGATCGATTGTGCCTCCTGCGGATCTATCGCTGTTTGGTACGCTCCCGACTAGACTATGGCTGCTTTGTTTATGGGTCTGCCAGACAGTCTGTTCTCAAGATGTTGGATCCCATTCATCATCTTGGGCTTCGGTTGGCTACAGGTGCATTTCGTACATCCCCTGTGCCCAGTCTATATGCAGAGGCTAACGAGTGCTGCCTCGAGAGACGTAGATTCGCATTGGGCATGATGTACTCTCTTCGCATCCGATCTGTAGTACCCCAGCATCCTACTCGAGAAGTTGTTCAAGAAACACGCTCGGAACGACTGTTTCTTGCAAAACCTAGCGTGATCCCTCCGTTCAGTATGCGACTGAAGACCTTGGCCGAGTCTGTCGGATTTGATGTGGCATCCCAGGTAGTAGAATTTCCTGGCATCATAGCACCTTGGGAGCACCCTGACATACACTGCAACCTGTCTCTTGCACAGTATAACAAGAAAAGTACTCCAAGTTCTGTGCTTCTGCAAGAATTTTATGAACTGGCTCAATTGTATGAAGATCATACAAAGTTCTATACAGATGGAACAAAATCTGAGACCTTTGTTGGCTGCTCTGTCATTGGCCCTTCAGTGGAAGTTGTAAGGCGGATAAACACTGCCGCTACCATTTTGACAGCGGAGCTGTATGGCCTCCTGCTGGCTACGGAACACATAGCCCGCCACAGGATACCGCTGGCAGTAGTTTTCACGGACTCTCTCAGTGCCTTGCGAGCCATCTCTTCTCTGCTGCCTACAAGGAACGCCCTTGTTGTTGAAGTTCAGAAGAAAGTTATTGTGGCAGCTAGAAAGCATGCACCGTTGTCTTTTGCTGGATTCCCAGCCATGTTGGTATCCCAGGCAATGAGGCGGCCGACCGTGCTGCTCGCACATGCGTCAGCAGGGAGGTAGACATAAAAGGAATCCCTTACGTGGACTACCGCTCTTCTGTAAGGTCTCGCATACAAGCCCAATGGCAAGCCGAGTGGAATGAAGAGATCTACAATAAGCTGCATCTCATTAAGCCAAACCTGGGTAAATGGGCAAGTGCCCGACACCGAGAACGGTTTTATGAAGTAATACTGTGTCGTTTGCGGATTGGCCACACGCATCTGACTCATGGCTACTTGCTCCGTGGGGAGGATGCCCCTTTGTGTGAACAATGCGATAAACCTCTAAGTGTTCTCCATTTTTTAATTGAGTGCCCTTTCTACGAACGGGAACGCCAATCTCACTTTGCACAGTTGTACAGAAATCACACTCCCTTACACCCAATGCTTTTGTTGGGTGATGAACCATTCATGGCTTACAAGCAGGTTTTTAAGTTTTTAGATTCTATTGGTCTTCTACATCAATTGTGAATTTCAGTTTCTCACTCATGCCCATTGTTGTTTGTGATTTAATCCAGTTTTATGTCTCATTCCTTTATTTTTAACCCTGACCACTAGAGTCCTTTCTTCTCACTTACCCTCATTGCAATAGTTTCCTTCTTTGGTGCTCTTTGGCCTCAGCAGCCCTTGCGCCATAAAACCCAAATCCCAATCCCCAATCCCCCCCCGGCTCCCCCTGAGGAGCCTATGGACGAGGGTGGACCCAAGTCCGGCGAGGAAAGTCTCCTCGCGGCCTTCTACGTAACATAGATGACATCAATTCATGTTTTGATGAGCTCCGCCCTGTTGCTATTTGCCTACAGGAGACTTACCTAACTGACTCGCACACGCAGGTTTTGCGTCATCATCAAGTTTTTAGAAAGGACCGCCATTCCTCAAGCCCTTTGGGTGGTGTAGCAGTGGTGGTTCAGAGTGGTTTGACATGTGCCAAAGTTCCATTACAAACTTCACTTGAGGCAGTTGCAGTTCGCATCCTTCTTGACCGCCTCATCACTCTAGTGTCACTCTACTTGCCACCTAATGTTCCACTTCATCTTCATGAACTCCAGGCACTCATCAACCAACTCCCCAAACCTTTTTTAATCCTTGGTGATTTTAACGCCCACCATCCTTTGTGGGGAAGCTCTCGTCAGGACTCCCGAGGTGGAGTTGTTGAACAACTTTTATTATCAACTGGAATCTGCTTACTAAATAAGAAAAAACCTACATTTTTTAGTGCTGCCCACAACACTTTTACATCAATCGACCTATCACTATCATCCCCGCAGGGGGCACCTGTGAAAGCAGGTGTTTGGATCGAGTGGCGTCTCCACGGACCCCGAGCCATGCGGGTTCGCCCGCCCACGTATGACTGTGCGTGGCTTTCCCGTGTCTGGGGAAAAGGGAATCCTGGTGGTTGAGCCGAGCCCGGGGCAGGTTTGGACCCTACGGGGCCCCCCAAGTGAGGCAATACACCACTTCGGCCCCCGCTTCTCATAGACGGGAGTCCTGGTAAGGCCCGGCCAGGATGATTCAGTCTAGTCGCCATTTCTTCTACTATCCCCTCCGATCTTTGCTTTTACCTTTCCTGTTTCTTTCACTTCCTTCTCATTTCTTTTGCTCCTTTTTCACCCCTCTTTGGCGGCAAGGGCTAACCATGGGTGGCAATAGACCTCTGTCTCGACCCACACTTGGGTATACAGTAAAACCTCGTTATAACAAAATGGGATATAACAAACTAATGGATATAACAAAGCAATCACAATTCCCCTTGCTTGCTACTTGTGGGAAGAAATGGACATTGGCTATATAACAAACTAATGGTTATAACGAAATAATTACGACCGCTCCTTCAACTTTGTTATAACGAGGTTTTGCTGTAGTTTCCCGGCAGCACTGTTAGTGTAACGTCTCCAGCCAAGCCCTTCTTGTTATGGTGCGTTACCTAACCCCTTGTTGGGCTCGGTGGTGGGCGGTGCACCGCGGATTCCAAACACTCTTTGCCCTTTTATAACGCCCCATTCCTCCAAACCCCGTTCAGGGCACGCCCTTAAAAGGCGCTGCCCCGAACAAAAAACCATCGATAAAGAATGTGAAGTAGAAACATTTACTAAGTTTTTCATCGTTCATTCGCTGGATGAACAGAAACCTGTTTCAAAGCTCTCACCTTTTATTGTAGCAAAGGTGCTAGAAAACCTTGTAGGGTTTTCCTACAAGGCTAAAAAACAGCACACTGGAGACCTTCTTGTGGAAGTGAACACAAAAAAACAAAGTGACGCACTCCTTAAACTGACTACCATCGTTGACGTGAAGGTGTCGGTGAGCCCTCATCGCACACTAAATACTGTCCGTGGAGTCCTCTCCGAGGACGACCTCCGGCACACTAGTGAGGAAGAACTCCTCGAGGGACTCCAAGGTGCCGGTGTCGTTGCCGTAAAACGCATTATGTTTAGGAAAGACGGCAAACAAATCCCTTTGAGACATGTTATTCTGACTTTTGAAAGGCATACTCTTCCTGAGACAATCAAGGCAGGCTATTTGAACTGCCGCATTCGCTTGTACGTCCCCAACCCCCAGCGGTGCTTCCGATGCCAGCGTTATGGTCATGGAACACGCAGTTGTCGAGGGAAGGAGACGTGTGCGAAGTGCGTTAGTCAAGGTCACGTTTCCGATACCTGCGAGGCGGCTCTGGCCCACTGCGCTAATTGCGGTGGACCACATCCTGCTTATTATCGTGCATGTCCCTCTTGGAAGCTAGAAAAGGACATCCTTTCCATCAAAGTAAAAGAAAATATATCGTACCCAGAAGCTAAGAAGCGGTTCTCCTTTTTATCAAAGGGGAGTTTTGCCGAGGTGGTGCGCAGGGGCCCTGCACCACGCTCGGAGTCGAGGGCCACCCAGGTCTCTCCCGAGATCTTGGCGGCTGACTTCAGGGCCCCAGCTGCCCGACAGGGGCAGCAGCTGCTTCCTCTAGTCCCTGGTGGTGGCACGCGTGCTGCCCCTCTTTCCAAGGACAGGTCGGCAGCAGCCGCGCCTGCCCCCTCTCCTAGGTCCACCTCTGGGGAGACGTAGCGAACTTCTCGCTCTTGCTCGCTGGAGAGGACCCCCCTACCAAGGGAGCAGCATGGTGCCCATGCAGCTCCTGTGAAGGGAGGGGACGGGACGAACTCGGACGACCTGTCGCCCAGTTCGTCTGCAACCCCTCCAGCCGGTCGTGGTCGGGGTTTGCCCCCCCGCACACCTGGCCGGAGAAGTACTGCGCTAATATCAACGGATACCTCTCAGGAGGTGGAGATGTCGACGGATGCTGACGATCTGTCCACTCCTGGGTCCGACCAGGACAATATGGAGTGGGAAACGCCCTCCAGTAAACATAAAAAGAATAAGAAGCCTGTAGTCCCACCCAAGTGATGATCCCAATGACTTCCATCTAGTTCCTGTTGACTCTACAGTCTTACTTATTTTACTAGGTTTATTTTTCAGTTGCATATTTACATACCTTTTATAGATGACTAAGTTACATTTTATGCAATGGAACTGTCGCAGTATTTTAAGAAATATTGATGATGTCAATCATTTTATGGATGACCTTCGACCCATCGCTCTTGCCTTGCAAGAAACCCATCTTAACACTAATTCTTTTAACATTTTAAGACGTCATCAGGTTTTTAGAAAAGATCGCCCCTCATCCACCCCTTCTGGTGGTGTTGCAGTGGTCGTACAGAGGGAAGTTGCTTGCTCTAAAGTTCCCCTCTGCACGCAACTAGAAGCTGTTGCAGTACGTCTCCTTCTAGACCGCCTTGTAACAATTGTTTCTTTATACTTACCACCTAACATTCCTTTAAACCTTCAAGAGCTGCAGGGACTTATAGGACAGCTCCCTCAACCTTTTTTAATTTTGGGAGATTTTAACGCTCATCATCCTATGTGGGGTAGTACCCGTCAAGACTCCCGTGGTGGTGTGATTGAACGTCTTTTATTGTCTTCGGGGCTATGCCTTCTTAATGGGAGAGAGCCAACGTTTTTTAGTGCAGCACACAACTCATTTACATCCATCGATCTTTCTATTGCTTCACCTTCATTGCTTCCTTGCTTTTCCTGGAAGGTTCTTCATAACCCTTTTGGAAGTGATCACTATCCAGGGTTTTTAGAGGGTACCGTTCCATTGCCTAATCCTTTAAAGAGGGTCCCTAGGTGGAAATTAGACAAGGCAGACTGGGCGCTTTTTAATCTTCACTCCACTTTAGATCCTTCGCTTCTTTCGTCTATGTCCCCTGAGAACGCTACACTTTATGTTACTGAGCAGATACTAAAGGCTGCTCAGCAGTCCATTCCACAAACATCTGGTAATATACCCAAGAAATGTAAACCTTGGTGGAATAAGGAATGTGCGACAACCCGGGCGGACCAAAATAGGGCGTGGGGCAGATTTCGCAGATACCCCACTCCAAGCAACCTTGTTGAGTTTAAGCGACGAAAAGCCAAGGCTCGTTGGACGAGGAAGCAAGCAAAGCGGAAGTCATGGATGAAGTCTTTCTCTTCTTTAACCAGCTTTGTCCCAGCTAAAGAGGCCTGGGACCGATACCGGAAAGTAAATGGGGATTACAGGTGCTTTGCCATTCCAACATTTAATGCTCCTTCTTCATCACTAAAAGATATTGGTAACATACTCGGGGAACATTTTTATAATTCGTCTAGTTCGGCCAACTACAGTGTCACCTTCGGACAGTTAAAAGCTCGTGCGGAACGACAAAAGGTTCTCATGTCAGGAGAAAATTCAGCATCCTATAACCAACCATTTACGCGATGCGAGCTTGAGATGGCTCTTAATGTGACAAAGCTCTCGGCCCCTGGTCCCGATGGAATTCATTATGAAATGCTGCGCCGCCTTTCTCCGGAGTCCCTTGAAAATCTTCTCCTGTTTTTTAATCTTTTGTGGGAAAAGGCATGTTCCCTCAGGCTTGCAAACATGCACACATCATCCCTCTCCTAAAGCCTAACAAAGACCCCTCACAACCATCAAGCTACCGCCCAATTACACTGACAAGCTGCCTTGGGAAAACATATGAAAGGCTTATAAACAGGCGACTGGTCTACATGTTAGAAAGCCAGAGGGTCTTTGATAAAAATCAATGTGGATTCCGCCAAGGTCGATCTACCCTTGACCACTTAGTTCGCTTAGAAACTGTGATACGTGAAGCATTTGTAAATAGGCAGCACTGTGTTGCAGTTTTTTTCGACTTAGAAAGGGCATATGACACAGCATGGAGGTATGGGATTCTCCGAAACCTGTATGCCTGTAATATTCGTGGCCGTATGCTGCGAAGCATAAAGGAATATCTGACAGACAGGACTTTCCAAGTTCGTCTCGGCTCAGCCCTATCTGATTCCTTTGTTCAAGAAAATGGAGTCCCCCAAGGGGGTGTTTTAAGTGTGACTTTGTTTTTGCTAACAATGAATTCACTTGCACAACTGCTGCCACCCTCTATTTCATATTCTCTTTATGCTGATGATATACAGATTTCATCATCGTCCTGTAACCTTTCTAGTTGTGAGCACCAGTTGCAGTTAGCCATAAACAAATTGTCGAAGTGGGCCGACGAAAATGGGTTCAAGTTCTCTGCTTCAAAAACAGTCTGTGTCCCTTTTTCTCTGCGACGCGGGCTGTCTTTGGATCCATCCCTGGAATTGAATGGAACTCCTATACCTGTTAGACAGGAGCACAAATTTCTTGGTGTAATATTTGATAGAAAGCTTAATTTTATTTCCCACCTTAAAGCGCTGAAGCAAAAATGCCTTCAGTCAAGAAACCTTCTGAAAGTTTTATCTCACAAGTCTTGTGGGTCTGATAGAAAATGTATCCTGCAGCTATACAAAGCCCTTGTACGATCCCGTCTTGACTATGGTGCAGTAGTGTATGGATCGGCTCGGCCCTCTGCCCTTAAGATGTTGGACTCGGTTCATCATCTCGGCTTGCGACTGGCAACAGGAGCTTTCCGGACATCCCCCGTCCTTAGTTTGTATGCAGAATCCAATGAGCTGTCCCTGAACAAACGACGTACATATCTGAGTCTAACATATGCTTACAAGATTCTGGCCGATCCTCAGCATCCGACTTACTCTTCACTCACAAGGTCAAGGTTCTTTCGCCTTTTTTAAAATAAACCAAGCATTGTAACACCGTTGAGCTTCCGCATTGAACATCTTCGCTCCTCGCTGCATCTTTCTCTGGACCAGGTCAGCCTCGTTCGGAAAGTGAATGGTATTCCACCTTGGAAAACACAGCGAGTTGAATCCGACTGGTCTCTCGCAAAGTTCAACAAGCACGGCATTTCCCATGCTGTAATTAAGCAAGAGTTTAGAGAACTGCAAAATAAGTATGATGGTTATCTTCATGTTTATACAGATGGTGCCAAGACTTCATCTTTCGTCGGTTGCGCCGTATACTCTGAAAGCTTCTCCAGGGTTCAACGACTTGATTGTATCGCCAGCATTTTTACTGCGGAGCTCTACGCGGTATCAATGGCGATTGAATTTATTATCAATAGTAAAATACTGAGGGCAGTCCTGTTTGTTGACTCTCAAAGTGTGATTCTTGCAGTTTGCTCTCTTAAAGATACTAAAAATATGCTTGTACAACAAATTCGATATAAACTTAACTCTGCTTTGCATGGGGGTCAAAATATAAAATTTTGTTGGATGCCCAGTCACATTGGCATTCATGGCAATGAAGAAGCCGACAAACTTGCAGGGTCTGCCGGGAACCTTCCACAATCGCTCTCCTGTCTACCCTATCAAGATATTAAACCCTTGGTGAAGTGTTCAATTCTTCATTCTTGGCAATTGGAATGGGACATGGAGTGTGATAACAAGCTTCATGTTACCAAACCTTCATTGGGAGTCTGCGAAAGCTCTTCATGCAAGAGCCGACTTCATGAAACGTTGTTGTGCCGCCTGAGAATTGGACACTCATTTATAACTCATAGGTATCTGCTTTCTGGAGAAGATCCACCTGTGTGTGATCAGTGTGGTGACAGGCTCACTGTTTTGCATATCTTGTGGCTGTGTCCCGGCCTTCAGCCCAAGCGCCGCATTCATTTCCCTGAATTTTTCCAATATCATATCCTATTTCATCCTGCTCTCCTTGTGGGAGAGAATCCTTTAGTCTCTTTTGAACGGGTAATGGAATTTCTTAGCAGTATTGGCCTTTTACACCGACTCTAGCCTTTTGGTCAATCTTTTGTAAAACTTTTCCGTTAATACAATGATCCTTACAATTAGTTTGGCGCAGATGGCCTCGTAGCTTTTGCGCCATTAACCCCCCAAAATCTCTCTATCACTATCATCATCATCTCTGCTTCCATGCTTTTCATGGAACGTTTTAGACAACCCTTTTGGCAGTGACCATCTACCCATAATTTTAGAGAGCGTTTTACCAGTTTCATCGATACCAACTCGACTCCCGCGATGGAAGTTGAAAAGGCCGACTGGTCTATTTTTGGTTTAGAAGCAGCACTTGATCCCTCCTTGTTTCTTCATATGACTCCCGAGGATGCGACGCTTTACGTTACAGAATGCATTATAAATGCTGCTTCCACTTCAATTCCACAGACTTCAGGAAATCTTCCCCGGAGGTGCAAGCCCTGGTGGAATGAGGAATGTACTTCCACTCGGAAAAGCCAGAACAAGGCATGGAGAACTTTTCAGCGGTATCCAACTTTCCGTAACTTGATCGAGTTTAGGAAAAAAAGAGCACAAGCTCGGTGGACGCGAAAACGGGCAAAGTGGGCTTCTTGGACAAAGTATGTTTCATCCTTAAATAGTTTTGTCACGGCTAAAGAAGTATGGGATCGTCTCAAAAAAGTTCGCGGGCAGTACCATGCTTTCAGGATTCCACTTTTTCCTTCGATCTCGGCATCTCTAACGGGGCAAGCAGACTTCCTCGCAGAACATTTTCAGCGTGTTTGTAGCTCTTCCAATTACAGTATGGAGTTTGTAAAGTTCCGGTCTAGCGCTGAAAAACAGAAATTCACTATGTCAGGCTTTAACTCTGTTGCATACAACAAACCATTCACAATGTGTGAACTCGAAGTTGCTCTAAGCTTAAAAAAGCAGTCTGCACCTGGGCCAGACAGAGTTCACTACGAGATGCTCAAACACCTCTCTCATGAATCCTTGTACCACCTGCTATCTTTTTTCAATTACCTTTGGGAAGCTGCTGCTTTTCCGCATACTTGGAGATGGGCCCACGTTATACCTTTGCTGAAGCCTGGAAAAGATCCCTCTCTGGCTACAAGCTACCGCCCCATAGCACTTACAAGCTGCTTAGGGAAAACTTATGAAAACTTATCGCCGCCTTATGTTTTTTTTAGAGGAGAAAAACTTTTTTGATACTAACCAGTGTGGCTTTCAGGCTGGACGGTCGACTATGGACCATCTGGTCCGACTTGAGACCGTCATACGCGAGGCCTTTGTTCACCGGCAGCATTGTGTGTCCGTATTTTTTGATTTAGAGAAGGCATACGACACTACATGGAGGTATGGTATCCTTTGAGATCTGTACAACTCTGGAGTGCGTGGCCGCATGCTCCGTTGCTTACAAAACTATTTAAGTGAACGTACATTTCAAGTTCGATTAGGCTCTACTTTATCCAGTGTCTTCTTACAAGAAAATGGTGTCCCCCAGGGCAGAGTCTTAAGTGCCACCTTATTTGCTGTTAAGATAAACAGTCTGGCTCAAGTTATACCGTCATCCGTTTCCTACTCTCTTTACGTGGACGATGTGCAAATATCTTTTTCGTCTTGCAATCTCTCTAGTTGTGAACAGCAATTGCAGCTCACGATAAATAGGATGAGCAAGTGGGCAAATGAAAATGGTTTTAAATTTTCCCCAGAAAAAACTGTGTGTGTGCCCTTCTCCCTGCGACGAGGTCTATCTTTGGATCCAATCTTACAATTGAATAACACAGAAATATCGGTGAAGCACGAACATAAATTTTTGGGCATGATCTTTGATAAAAAGCTTACATTTAAGTCTCATTTAAAGGAAATAAAGCAGAAGTGCTTGCAATTTTCTAACATCCTTAAGGTGCTGTCACATGTATCTTGGGGGTCTGACAGGCGATGCCTCCTACGGTTGTACAATGCTTTAGTTCGGTCACGCCTGGATTATGGAGCGATCGTTTATGGTTCAGCGCGACGTTCCACACTAAGGATGTTGGATCCGGTTCATCACCTTGGGCTCCGGCTTGCCACTGGGGCATTTCGCACATCACCCGTATTAAGCTTGTATGTGGACACACATCAAATGTCTCTTGGAAAACGGCGACATTACTTGAGCCTTTGTTATTATTACAAAGTCCTCTCGGATCCCAAAAATCCTGCTTATAGTATTTTACACACTCCTCAGTTCTGTAAATTGTTTGAAAACAAGCCAACAATTGTGCGCCCCCTAGGCTTTCGAGTTCAAAGTATCTGTAGCTCTCTCAACCTCCCTGTCCCTTCCACAAGTAGTGTTAACTTGCTAAAATCTATAGAGAGAATTGCCCCTTGGAACGAGCTACCCGTATGTTGTGACTGGTCTTTCACCAAATACAGTAAGAAGACCGTTGCTCTACAGTTTCTTCAGAAAGAATTTCTCTCTTTGCAAGAAAGGATATCTAGAGGTTGCAACGAGTACTATACCGACGGGTCGAAATCTTCAAGTCACGTTGGTTGTGCAGTTTATTCTAGTAACTTTGGAAGAGCTGTGCAGCTTGACTCAATGGCAAGCATCTTCACCGCAGAGCTCTATGATATTTTATTAGCCATTGAACATATTCTGGACAACAATGTATTGAACGCAGTCATTTTTGTCGATTCGCAAAGTGTCTTATCTGCTATTTCTTCCAGAGTTTCTACAAAGAATATACTTACACAACATGTTTGTATTAAAGTAAACAGAGCTCTTCGCCTTGGATGCACCATCAAATTTTGCTGGGTACCGAGTCACGTAGGAATCGCAGGAAATGAGAATGCAGATCGCCTGGCTGCATCTGCCACACACTCAATAGTATCTTTTGGCCTGCCCTACCAGGACTTTAAACCACTTCTAAAGAAATCTTTTTTAAAGACTTGGCAGCTAGAATGGGACACTGAAACCAATAATAAGCTCCACGTGATAAAACCCATGATAGGCATCTGGGAAAGTTCATTCCACCAGAACCGCCACCTTGAGGTTCTGCTTTGCCGCCTGAGAATCGGCCATTCACGTTTGACACATACATACCTTCTAAGTGGCAAAGATGTTGCAGTTTGTGCCCATTGTGGGGAATTACTTACAGTTTTACACATTCTATGGGAATGTAGGTTTTATCATCAACTGTGCGTATCATGTTTTCCTGAACTCTTTACAAACTATCTTCCCTTTCATCCTATGTTTTTACTTGGAGACAATGCCTTAGTACCACTCGGACGGGTTTTTGATTTTATTAACAAAACTGGATATCTACACCAGTTATAAAAAGTTTCTCTAGCCTAGCATCTGTTTCATTCGATCTTTAAAACATTATGTTTGGCGCATTATGGCCACCGTTGCCGCTGCGCCATTAAAATCTTAATCTTAACTTAACCCAGGGTTCGTCCACCAACCTAAGTTGGTGCCCGAACGAGTGGGGAGGGTGTTGGCTTCTTCGCCCATATGGAATTCACCATGGTGGTCATGCGTAGGTGTAGCCGGAAGCACTGCGCGCCTCCCTCGGGGCAGTGGAGGGTGATGGACTTCAGGTCGTTGTCCATTAGGCCCAGGGACTTGAGATCATGAGCACCCTCTGGTGCCCAGACACCCCATTAGTTAAAAGTGATGGTCGAAACCCGGGGCGTGCCGCTGCAGTTTTCACGGACCTGGTCGGGGATCTCCGGAAGAGAGCACTTATTCCTTTTGGACGTGATGGAATCCCAGCCTCATGCTAGTACCCACAACTTGGGCACCATGAACGATATTCTCGTCTCCTTGGTGAGCCACGATGTCGGGTTTGAGAGTCCTTCCGGAGACAGAGTAATGGGGATCCCACTTTACCACCCATTTTTGCTGCGTTTGGCGGCCGCAAACGTAGTGGCGATGTTGTCATGCCTCCGGATTCGGCCACAGTGTCCTCGAAGACAGGCTAGTAGGACGTGGCCCAGTCATTCGACTGCTTGACGGCCAGCTCTGCACTAGATGTCCTTTTGCTGGCCACAGCAGTTGCGCTCGAGTGTTGGTAGCGCATTTATCTTCACTTTCGTGATGGAAATGAAGTCTCTGCCCGAGAGTAGTCGGGTATCTTCCGCCATCCAGCGGTGGGCAGTCGGCACCCTCTTTGACTTCTGGAGAGGTCGTCCATCACAGCTTCCGTGGAGCCTTGCACTCCACATTACCCCGCAGGGGGCACCTGTAAAAGCAGGTGTTTGGAGAGTGGCGTCTCCACGGACCCCGAGCCATGCGGGTTTGCCCGCCCACGTCTGGCTGTGCGTGGCTTTCCCGTGTCCGGGGAAAAGGGCATCCTGGTGGTTGAGTCGAACCCGGGGTAGGTTTGGACCCTTCGGGGCCCCCCGGGTGAGGCAATACACCACTTCGGCCCCCGCTTCCCGTAGACGGGTGTCCTGGCTTGGCCCGACCAGGATGATTCAGTCAGTCGCCTCTTCTACTATCCCCTCCCTTCTTTTACCTTTGTCTTCTCCTTCTTTTCACTCTTCTCATTTCTCTTCTTTCCTTTTTCAACTCCTTTGGCGGCAAGGGCTAACCTTGGGTGGCGACAGACCCCTTGTCCGAAACCACACTTGGTTATAGTACCTGGGCAGTGCTAATAGTCTAACGGTTCCAGCAAAGCCCTTTTTGTTATGGTCCGTTAACTATTCCCTCGTTGGGCTCCGTGGTGGGCGGCACACCACAGGTTCTGAACACTCTTTGCCCTCCTATGGCGCCCCCCTCTTCCAAACCCCGTTCAGGGCAAGCCTTTAAAAGGCGTTGTCTTGAACCCAAGACCATCGACAAAGATTCTGAAGGAGAAACATTTACAAAGTTTTTTGTTGTTCATGCACTTGATGAACAAAAACCTGTTTCAAAGCTGTCGCCCTTTGTTGTTGCGAAGGTACTAGAAAACCTTGTCGGATTTTCCTACAAAGCTAAAAAGCAGCACTCCAAAGACCTCCTAGTGGAGGTAACCAACAAAAAACAGAGTGAAGCGATCCTTAAACTGACTAGTTTTCTCGATGTTAAAGTGTCGGTTAGCCCTCACCGCAGGCTCAACACCATCCGTGGGGTCCTCTCCGAGGACGACTTCTTACACACTAGTGAGGAAGAACTTCTCGAGGGACTCCAAGGTGTTGGCGTTGTTGCCGTTAAGCGCATCATGTTCCGTAAAAATGGTGAGGAAATTCCTTCGAAGCACGTAATCCTTACTTTTGAAAGAAACACACTGCCAGAAACCATCAAGGCAGGATACCTTAACTGCCGCGTCCGCCCATATGTCCCCAACCCCCAGCGGTGCTTCCGTTGCCAGCGTTATGGCCACGGATCACGCAGCTGTCGAGGGAAGGAGACGTGTGCAAAGTGCAGTAGCCACGACCATCTAGCCGACAACTGTGAAGCGGCAGCTTTCTGTGCCAACTGCAAGGGTCCTCACCCTGCGTACTCTCGTTCTTGCCCCTCCTGGCGACAGGAAAAGGAAATCCTCACCTTAAGAGCAAAAGAAAACTTATCTTATCCGGAAGCAAAGCAAAGGTTCTCCTTTCTTTCGAAAGGCACGTACTCCGATGCGGTGCGCAGGGGCCCTCCGCCGCGAACGGAATCGAAGGCCACCCAGGTCTCGCCTGAAGCCCTGGCAGTGGCCTTTCGGGCCCCATCCCCCCCGCAGGGGCAGCAGCTTCCCCCACCTTCTGGAGGGAGCACATCAGCAGCCCCCAAGTCTCAGGACAGGCAGGCAACGCCAATGCCCGTCCTGACCGCGACGCCTTCCTCCAGTGGAAAGGAGCGACACTCTCGTTCCAACTCACTGGAGAGGGCCTCCTCCAAAGAGCGGCACAACTCTCGTGCTGCTCTCCCTGTACTCAAGGGGCCGGAGCAGGCAGAGTTGAAAGACACTCTGCCTAGCACCTCCGCTGCCTCTTCGGCTGGTCGCGGCCGGGGCCTGGCTCCCCGTGATCCAAGCCGGAAGAAAACGCTGGCCAACACCAGCGACACGACTCAAGAGGCAGACCTGTCCATGGAGTTGGACAACTCGGCTGCTCCCGCTTCTGACCCGGATAGCATGGAGTGGCAGACGCAGACCCGTGCAGGGAAGAACAAAAAACCGGTTACTGCGCCGAAGTAATCCAAGTGGTCTCCCTCCCGAGTTTTAATCTTTTTATTACCGAGTTTTATTGATTTACACTTTCCGATATAAACAAATTTTATAAATGTCAAAAGTGAATTTTATGCAATGGAATTGTCGCGGCCTTTTAAGAAATATTGATGATATAAATCATTTCATGGATGAGCTTCGGCCGATAGCTCTTGCTCTCCAGGAAACTCATCTTCATGATCGCTCTCCTCATATTTTAAGACGTCACCGGGTCTTTAGAAAAAACCGTCTTAGTGATACTCCCTCTGGTGGCGTGGCAGTGGTTGTACAAGGTGGGGTCGCCTGCTCTGAGGTCCCGCTTTGCACACCACTTGAAGCCGTGGCAGTGCGCCTTCTTTTAGACCGCCTCATAACTGTAGTATCACTTTATTTACCACCTAACACTCCATTACATCTTAGTGAATTGCAGGGTCTTGTGGGTCAGCTCCCACAACCCTTTATGATTCTAGGCGATTTTAATGCCCATCATCCCCTCTGGGGTACTATTCGTCAAGACTCTCGTGGAGGTGTAGTTGAACGTTTTTTATTGGCATCTGGACTATGCCTTCTTAATGGCAGAGAGCCAACATTTTTTAGTGCAGCTCACACCACATTTACATCCATAGATCTGTCGATTTCATCCCCCTCATTGTGTTCTTGCTTTACATGGAATGTTCTCAACAACCCTTTTGGCAGTGATCACTTTCCGATTGTTTTAGAGAGTGTTGTTCAGTTGCCCTCACTTTTAAAACGTATCCCTAGGTGGAAGTTAGATAAAGCTGACTGGTCACTTTTTGGGTTACATTCCACCTTGGACCCTTCTCTGCTTTCCTCTATGTCACCTGAAGATGCTACACTGTATATTACTGAGCAGATACTAAATGCTGCTGAGGTGTCTATTCCACGAACCTCTGGTAATGTGCCAAAAAAATGCAAACCATGGTGGAACAAGGAGTGTGCCACAACCTTAGCGGATCAAAACAGGGCTTGGGGCAAACTTCGCAGATACCCCACATCATGTAATCTCGCAGAGTTCAGGCAGCGGAAAGCTAAAGCCCGTTGGACCAGGAAGCAGTCAAAATGGAAATCCTGGATAAAGTATGTCTCTTCTATAAATAGTTTTGTGCCAGCCAAGGAGGTTTGGGATAGATACAGGAAAATAAATGGAGACTATAGGTGCTTTGCAATTCCTACTTTTGATGCCCCTTCTTCATCTTTAGTTGACATCGCCAACATCCTTGGTGAACATTTTTATAGCACATCCAGCTCGGCGAACTACAGTGATTCGTTCAGTAGATTTAAATCTCGTGCAGAGCGGCAAAATATCTCCATGTCTGGAGGAGACTCTGAGCCTTATAACCAGCCTTTTACGCAGTGTGAGCTTGAAATGGCACTTGACACAACGAGGGTCTCTGCTCCAGGGCCCGACGCAGTTCATTATGAAATGCTTCGTCGCCTTTCTCCTGAGTCCCTGAAAAGTCTTCTCTTGTTTTTCAATTTATTGTGGGAAAAAGCCTGCTTTCCCCATGCCTGGAAGCATGCTCATGTCATCCCGCTCCTAAAGCCGCAGAAAGACCCTTCACTACCATCAAGTTACCGTCCCATTGCTCTGACGAGCTGTGTTGGGAAAACATTTGAAAGGCTTATAAATAGGCGGTTAGTATACACATTAGAAAGGCAAAAGGTCCTTGACAGAAATCAGTGCGGGTTTCGCCAAGGTCGATCTACTCTCGATAATTTGGTTCGCCTGGAAACCATTATACGCGAGGCATTTGTGAACAAGCAGCACTGTGTTGCTGTGTTTTTCGACTTAGACAAGGCGTATGATACCACTTGGAGATATGGTATCCTGAAAGACTTGTATGATTGCAATATCCGTGGTAGGATGTTGCAATGCATTAACAACTTTCTAACAAACAGAACCTTTCAAGTCCGGCTTGGCAGCACCCTCTCTAAACCTTTTGTTCAAGAAAACGGAGTCCCACAGGGAGGCATTTTGAGCATCACTTTGTTTGTACTGAAAATGAATTCTCTCACACGACTGCTACCTCGATCTATTTCCTACTCTCTTTATGCTGACGATGTACAGATCTCCTCATCTTCTTGCAATCTTTCTAGTTGTGAGCGGCAGTTACAACTGGCTATAAACAAACTTTGTAAGTGGGCAGACGAAAATGGTTTCAAGTTCTCTGTTGCAAAGACAGTCTGTGTGCCTTTTTCCCTACGTCGTGGGCTCTCCTTAGACCCAGTTTTGAAACTAAACGGTACTCTAATTCCTGTTAGGAAGGAGCACAAGTTTCTTGGTGTCATATTTGACAAAAAACTTACCTTCATTCCCCACCTGAAATTTCTCAAAGAAATTTGCCTTCGTTCCACAAACCTTCTGAAAGTTTTGGCTCATAAATCATGGGGGTCGGACCGAAAATGTCTGTTGCATTTGTACACTGCGCTTGTGCGATCTCGTCTTGATTATGGCGCCGTGGTGTACGGATCGGCTCGCCCATCTGCTCTCAAGATGTTGGATCCTGTACATCATCTTGGCTTGCGTTTGGCAACAGGTGCTTTTCGGACATCGCCTGTACTTAGTTTGTATGCGGAATCAAATGAGATGTCGCTGTGCAAAAGACGTCAATACCTCAGCCTAACCTACGGGTCTAGGATCCTAGCAAACCCTGATCACCCAACGTATCCTTCCATACAAAGGCCTCAATTCTACCGTCTCTTTGAAAATAAGCCAAGCATCGTCAGACCGTTAAGTTTTCGTATAGAGCAATTTTGTTCCTCACTTCAACTTCGTCTGGACAAACTTAACCTAATTCAAAAGACAGTCTGCGTGGCGCCCTGGAATGTGGTACGTGTTTTTTGTGACTGGACTCTCACTAAGTTTAATAAAAATAGCATATCAGCTCTTGTGATTCAGCAGGAATTCCTTGACCTGGAAGAGAAATATAAAGATTATGCTCACTTTTACACGGACGGTGCCAAGACTTCATCGTTTGTCGGGTGTGCCGTGCATTCAGGTCGTTTTGTAAAAGTTACACGTCTAGAGGAATTTGCGAGTATATTTACTGCTGAAGTCTATGCTGTGTCTTTTGCATTGGATTATATCCTGAAAACTAAAACTAGACGGGCCGTAATATTTGTGGACTCTCAAAGTGCCATTACTGCAATATGCTCTCTAAAAGCCACTAAGAATATGCTTGTGGAACAGGTGCAAAGTAAACTTAACGGAGCTCTACGTAAAGGTCACAATATAAAATTCTGCTGGGTTCCGAGTCATGTGGGAATAAAGGGTAATGAGGAGGCAGACAGGCTCGCTGCATCTTCAGGTAACTGCTCTCGATATCAAGCTAGCTTTCCCTATCAGGATATCAAGTCATTAATTAAGTCGTCACTTTTTCGTCTATGGCAGGCAGAGTGGGCCATGGAGTCTAATAACAAGCTCCATGTAAGCAAACCAGTCCTTGGGTCTTGAGAGAGCTCCTCACTTAAGAACCGCCTTCACGAAGTTGTATTGTGCCGGCTTCGAATCGGGCACTCCTTCCTTACACACAGATATCTCCTTTATGGGGAGGATCCACCAGTTTGTGAGCACTGTGGAGACAATCTTACTATTCTTCATATTTTGTGGATCTGCCCGGAATTCGACACCGAACGTCGCGCTCATTTTCCTGAGTTTTTAGATTTTGTATTCCATTCCATCCCGCTCTTTTGCTGGGAAAGCACCCTCTCGTTCCTCTTGATCGAGTTTTATCATATATTACTAGTACTGGCCTTATACACCAGATCTAGTCCCAGTTGTTTTCAGGATCATCTTTGTGTAATAAGGTAACCATAGGAGTTTCATTAGTTAATTTAGTCTGGCGCAGTATGGCCTCCGTTGCTGTTGCGCCAAAAAACCCGCAAACAACAACAAGCACTCCACATTAGGTGTACTTCTGCCTTGGACAGGTGTCGTTGCCCTTGGTACTGTTTCGCCGACTCCGCCCTCCAACGGAGTCCTGGCAGGAATGGCAGCCGGATGGCGACCTCGGACCCAAAATGCGTGCTGAAGACGAGTTCCTCCAGTCGCTAGAGCACCATGGATGGAACTGATGCTAGTAGGAAGTTGACTCCGAGGCCGCCCTCTGTTACCGGGGCATGGAAGAATCCCAGCGGTGTATCATGCGGGAGATCCTGCCCGCATCTGATAGCGGTGTCCATTTTCAGCGGGAGGGGGATGACCAGGGCCCAAGTATGAGGTGAAGGTAGAACCTCGGCAGCAGGTAGTATCGCAGGACCACCAACCTCTGCTGTGGCTTGAGGGCGGCCTTGCTTATTTTTGTGAGCAGTAAGTCCAGCTGCTCGCTGGCTTACTGCAACTTACTGTTGATCAAACCCTGGGGGGTGAAGGTCACCCCCAGGTAGCGCCAGGGAGTAGCGACCTTGGAGGCTCGAATCGAGGTTCCCCCGATGTTGAACGCCTGGTCGCACATCACCTTGACCTTCTTGTCCCTCCCAGGTTGTAGCGATAGGGTGAAACTCTTCTTGACGTTCACCTTCAGCCCTCGTGGGTTGAAGAACTCGACAAGGTCATCGAGTCGGCCCTGCCGACCGGCTGGGTTTGATGCAAAAACGACCAAGTCGTCCGCAAATGCTATCGCATCGAGGCGCAAGTCCCTCGATACGAAGGAGATGCCTGGGTCCAGGGAAGAGAGGCACTCGTCCGGGACCAAGTTGCTACATCGGCTATGAATTTTAGGTTTTTTTTCTATTACCTTTGCCTGAAGATTAGCGGTGGCAGAGGGCCAGCGATCGCGTATCATGGGCACAATCTCCCAAACTTCCTAGTGTGAATGAAATTCCTTTAGAGTGCCTCTGGTTAGCGGAGCATCGGTTAAAACTTTCTGGAGGCCTTAATACGTTTGTATCTTGTAAAGTTTTTAACTATTCATTCCCCATATTTTTAATGGAACTACCTACTATAGGTCTTTTCAGTATTGTCTTTAACCTACCCTGTGTTTGGCACACTATGGCCTTAGTTGCCGCTGTGCCAGTAAACACCTCATTTTCTTCTTTCTTGAGCCTATCCAGGCCGCTTGGCTTGAAATCTTGTATATTTTTGATGGGCACGATCGCCTGTTCATTTTCGTCTACGTACCGGACGTACGCGTGGGTTATCATCGCGGCGCTGTGTACAACGTCATGAGAAATGCGAAAATCTCACCAGAACATCCAGCCTGTCTTGCGAGGCAGCGTAAGTGTTAACCTCCTTGATGCTGTCGTATGTGCTTGCAGGGAGCGTGGGGGCGTCTGGCGGTAGCGCAACTGCTACCTTCATGGCTGAGGTAGCCACAACACTCTTCCTTAGCTCGGTAAGCTAGCTGATGATGTTTGCCTGGTTTTCGAGGACCAACACTTGGAAAGCTGGAAAAAGAACATATAGACCCACATGCGGCCCTGAAGTCGCGCAGCTGCAATGCCGCTGTTGACAGCACTGCGCATGCACAGACTTTTCACTTCACGCAAATTTGGTTTCTGTGTACGCGCGCAGTACCCACACCTGGTGTGGGAACACACGGGCTTGTTTGTAAACAGCGTGTCGGTCTATATTTACCTCTTTACTATTTAGCATCCATTCCTCTAGAATGCATGAAAATCAAAATTTAATTTTTTGTAATCCCAATTTTGGAAGATAGAAAATAGAAATAAATGCCATTTGGGCATAAATGTCTGCTAAATTCAAAAGAATGTGCCTGTATCAAATGATATTTATTCGGCTGGGTTTGGCATTCGCGTCCTTGCCACTGTTAACACCGCAACTCTCCCATGACAAAAGTTACACAGAAGTGTTGCTGGAACAGGCATTGATACTCTAAAATCACTAGACACCCAGATGTAGTCATTTCCCATCCATTCCACTCTGTGGCTGCATAGAGCGCAGTACTGATGGTGTCAGCTCCCCCTCCCCCCCCCCCCATCCCAGACACATGCACACAGTCCCATAAAATCTACTGGTTCATACTTTTTACTTTTATAAAAACCAAAACCTTCCCCCCACTAAGGAGCACAAAGAGTATGGCCCAAACTGCAAACGGGAACAGTGGCTTTTGTCGTGACCCAGAGGTATAATAACCAGTTGTCCTGAACAAACCTAGACAAGATAAACAATAAAACGTCTTTTGTCAACTATCATAAAGTCGAAAAAAAAACAAAAAAAAACTGAATGACCTCTCCTTGGGAACAGTGACCTTGTGTTGTGACATACTCAGTTATAGAATACAGATTAAAACGTTAAAAGGCATGAACTGAAACAGGACGAAAAAAGACACGTACGACAAGGACAAGCGCCAAGTTCCAACCGATTTAATATACCACCAAACGTCGGCAAACTGTCGATCCCCATCACATATATACACCGCCATGCAACAAGATAAAGGTTCCTGTCACTCATCGCATGCAGCCACCAAGAAAGACTTCTTTTTTCAGCAGATAAAGGAAAGGCATGCTTACGTATTTGTTTTTTTCTGTTCCTTTCCTTTCATCAAAATTCTTAGTTTATCGGATAAATCTAATTTTATAAAATTTTATTTGCAAATGTTTTTCTGAGGTTTTCGGTTTTATTCGAAAACACGGCATGCTAATTATGTCCCACTGGCCATATAACTCGCCTGTACAAACCGAATTAGTGTACATTGCACAGCTAAACAGGTCTGTTTGAACTAAAATCAAACACATTGTCTATTGCTTCCTTGGTGCGCCGGAAGTGTAATGAAAATGGGTTGTAACAGCAGAAGGCATACATGCATCTGAACTTTTTTTTTTACATGTGTTCACATAGTCCAAGATTTCCTTTCCTAGTTCCAATTGCGTGCAAAGATGAAATCAGTGAACACAGAATACAGATACAGCTGATGCCTAGCTCTACCTGACATATATGAAAATACAGCCAATTTTTAATATTCACTGTGGAATATTTACATAAAGGCTGATGAAAGACGTGGACCAGCATGTAAATGTCTTTCACGTAGGGTGATTACTATCGAATGTACTTTGTCTTAAGGCTATCATCAAAGCGTGCATTAAAGGTGTGCATTAAAGACGGCGCTAGAAAATAGTGAGGCCGGGCACTGATATAATACTATACCCGTGTCATGCCAAGTATCATAAATTGTGTCCAGCACTCCAAAGATTTCGCTGTGATAATGATCCTGAATGTGGATTTTACAGGAAAGACGTTCCTCAAAAAGAAAACGCACAAAACAGCTGGTGCCATGTTTTGCAGCAGCCTAAATGTCAAGGGTGAGAGGCACTACTACAGATATCATACTTCCTCAAATAAATTCTCCCTGGCAAGGGCAGCAGCCGTGGTACAACTGAACTAAATTTAATAATTTATTTTTGCTCGAAATAATGAACAAGGTTACTTAATCGAGGGTTTCGAGTAAGAAATGGCACTGACCTCAATATTTTCAAAGTACACCTGTAAACAATATGTAAGGCTCATAACATATGCAGCTAACATTAGAACATATGCAATAAAAGATGTTGTGCTATCACATCCCCAGCCAAAATTACAATAATAAGCCAGTAAACTAATAGACCATTAGATTCCTATTGTAATAAGTAGGTGGGTCCTATAGTTCCGATGGAGGCCCATTGGTGTACTGGTCAAATAGAGGACTACTGGTGTATTGGTCCATTAGAGGCCTATTTATGTATTTGGTTCAATAGAGGCGTATTGGTGTATTAGTCCAATATTGGCCTACTGATGCATTGCCCTTATTGGGACATTCTAATGGGCTAATACCTCATGGGCCTCTACTAGCACATTCTAATGGTGCCTGGAACATGTTCCCGAGTGCTATGCTCATCGTCACTTCATTTTAGTTTCCTCTATCTTTGCCTGACAACGTCATAGAAGTGTCATGCTGTTCCATGCCACGATCCTGGTGGTGGAAGAGCAGCAGAAGGCGGGTGCGGTAGGCCCCTGTTGTGCTGTAGCTCGTCTCCAGCTTGATAGTCCATGGAAGATTCAGCAGCCAGGAGTCGGGACGCTACAAGAGCAACACTTGTGTTTCCTCTTATTCGCTGGAACACATAGGGCCAACCATTAGGATTGCGACATAACACAGCATCCAGCTCCTGCAACATAATTTGTCACCATTTTGGGGCTACCTTAAATGCATAAGCAGCATAGGATGGCCAAAGACAGCAGTCACAGATGCATTCAAGGCACTCTACTATAGGTTGTTTGCGCACGACGTCAATCCGCCAATTAATGCGCACAGCTCAGGATCGTCTCGTTGACGTCGTGCCAGGTCGTCGGTGGTCACTGCTCCTACGAAGCACTCGTCGTCATTGTCGTCGCTGCTTCCGGAAGGTATTTCGACAGGGGCCCTGGACAGGCAGTCGGCGTCGCTGTGCTTGTGGCCTGACTTGTAGACTACGGTCATTTTGAACTCCTGCAGTCGGAGACTTCATCGAGCGAGGCGTCCTGAAGGGTCCTTGAGGTTCGCAAGCCAGCAGAGCGAGTGATGGTCTGTGACAAAGCGGATTGGGCTCCCGTACAAGTACGGGCGAAACTTCATGATTGCCCAGACGACCGCAAGACATTCCTTTTTAGTCGTGGAGTAATTTGTTTCCGCTTTAGACAGTACTCGACTTGCGTAAGCGATGACTCGCTCGGTGCCTTCTTGCACTTGAACCAGTATCGTGCCAAGTCCTTCGTTACTTGCGTCCGTATGAATCTCGGTTTCCTCATCTTGATTTAAGTGTCCAAGAACCGGAGGAGTCTGGAGTCGTTGCTTCAGCTCGTCGAATGCGTGCAAGGAGCAACGGGTAGGACAACGACGGGTGGAGTGGTCATCGTCGCGGTCTTCTTCTCTGGTTTCTGCGGCAGGAGTCCGGGTGCCGTAGGTTGGTCTTTGGTACGGCGGCTCGCTCGGACATTGGCGTCTTCTGCGAAGGGTAGCCTTCCGGGGCTGAGCAGTTCACTTGGCCGGGATGTCTTCGTAGGTGTACGCTTCACGTGCATAGAAAGCGTTACCCCGCATCTCCACCAAAATGTCAGGAATGAGAAGTGATGATGCAGCAAATGACTGAGCAAACTGAACGTTTAATGGGGGGGGGGGGGCGAACTTGTGCCCAAAAATAAAAGGAGGAAGATAGATAACAACAGAGTGTCGCGGGCGTCGAAGGCGGTGAAGCAGCGGGATCGAACGCTGAGGCGAAACTGACTGCGGCATGCCACGTGGAGCCCCTTTTGTACACGGGTGGGCTTCTGGAACGTTCGGCCTAGAACGTTCGGCTCGTAGAACATTCGTAACTGGATCGGACAAGAAGGTTCTCAAACTTACGAGAACGCCATGTAGAAAGAATGAATAAAAGAAGATTCCGCTCCCGGGAATCGAAACCAGATCCTTCACGCGACAGTCAAGCGCGCTAACCACTCGGCCACGCACGTGCTCACTAGGCCACGCACGCGCTCGCTCGGCAACGCGCGTGGATCGATCTAAAGTGTGAAATATCGTTAATACAAAAATGTTGATCAGCACTCTTAAAATTTCGATTTAGCGAAAGCATGGCATACCTTCCGAAGCCGTAGTTGTGTCATCTTCCGGTTGTCGCATTGCGCGAGGCAAAAGAAGCAGCCTTTCGACGTAGCAGTTGGAAACGTAGCCTCAAAGGTTGATATGGTAACCATTTCGAAGTCGGAATGGTTGCCTTCGATCTGGCCCACGTCGCCACACTTTGCGCAAAGGGCACTGCGGACGACCTCAAACAACTTAGTATAGCTTGCCTTCGTCTCATCTGGCATCAGTGCCGCCACCAACGGCAACCCCTGGCCTCTCAGCAAGCCATGAAAGCTGTACAGATGACTAAACTGCGGCGGGCACTAGTCAAAAGTTTCATCACAGGCCCAGTGCTTGGAGTCGTGCAGTGCATTTAGGTCCAGCGAGGGGGCGAGTATCACGAGCGGGGGTTGGGCCTGCTCGTAGAGCACATATTTTCTTTCGGGGGGGGGGGGGGGGGGGGGGGGGAGTTCCTGAATTCCCAGGCCAGGAACAGCTCCTCCCAAACTGAGGGGGGTCGCCGATGCCTTGCAGTGTTGGGTACTTTTTGTTGACCTTGCGATAGTTTTCAGACTTGACACACCTGGGAAGCACACAAAGTAACTGAATTAATTTTCAGCCACAAACAACAAGGTGCACAAACAAATACCAAGCTAAAAATTCCCATTAAATGCAATTAGAATTCCAACTGGTTTTATCTGGAACCGACTGGTTTTAGTGGGTTACAACCAGAAGCATACTGACCAATGAGTTTTTCCAATTAGAAATATTTTCCAGTTGAAACCTGAATGGCTTTCAAATTTTTTCACATTGGTTCCCATTGGCAGTGAGCAATTGGTTGTCCAAAAACCCAATTGGTACCAATGGGAAAATTTCAATTGTAATTTAATGGGAATTTTCAACTGGGTAAGATTTCACCATATTCTGGTATCGTCCCTTATATCTTGTATCAATTTAGACAAATTCAGCCCTAAAACTGGCCTCTGTACCATCCCTAAAAGACTGTTCTTGGTCTATGAATTATTATATTATTATGTACAGGGCATTTTTTTTTTATTCTTAACAGAATTTTTGAAAAAAAGACAGCCACATGAATGCCGTCTTCACTGTATTTTTGGGGTTCGGCGGACATTAGATGTTAAAGAACCATTGCAATATGTTGCCTGATTAATCAAAATTTTTTTAAATAACTTTTAATTAACCGTTTAATCGACGGGTGGTCATCATTTGAGCCCGTTCTCGTTTTGACCTTCTCACTTGGCCCTTCTCAAAACAACCACTTTCAGAAAGATCTTCTCTCTTGGACCTGTCGCATTTGGTCCTTTCCCGTTTCGTCTTTCGCATTCCAACCCTCCTCATCCGGGCCCGTTCTCGTTTTACCCTTCTCACCTGGCCCTTTTCAGAAGAGCCATTCTCAAGAAGATCTCGCTTTTACCCGTCGCACTTGACTCTTTCTATACCAAAATCGTTTTTAGGGTAATATTAATAAATAAATTGATATAATTTGTGTGTGTGTGTGTGTGTGTGTGTGTGTGTGTGTGTGTGTGCCACGCCACAGGCATACCCTCTCTCTGCTAAGGATTTTTTAGCAGTGTGTCAAGGTCTTCGTGAAAAGCTAGCTGACAATAAAACAGACCAACTATTTATCGCAGCCAGGTCATATTCCGAACTGTCACGTTGTTTGAGGTCTCTCGACTTGGGACAACGCCACCACTTCCATAATGTAGTGGTTCTCAAAAGGGGGTCTGCGAAGGTATCCTGGGGGTCTGCGAAGCCCTGTCTCATCTGTCAGGCACGGCCATATTAGAATTAGTTGTCTTTCTTCACGTTGAGAAGCAACGTTCCAATTTTCAGGAGGGTACTCTTGTGTGTATGTCAATGAGATAAGTCTACTCCCACTAGCAATTAGTTATATCCATTTATTAAATCATTATCATGATAACCTATACCTTTCTATTTCCCGCATCCCGAACGGGGTCCTCCATCATCTCCGCTTTTTTTCAAGGGGTCCGCGAAACAACAGTGGTTGAGAACCACTGCTATTATGTATGCTATTTCTGTAAAACAAAGTTTCGAAATTAAATGTTCATCGCTTTTTTTTCGTTGGCTTAGAGGAAGGGAAGCAGGCGTCAATGTACGATTCTCAGGGCGTACCTCTACCCATAACATATATTTGATGGTATGTTGGGGGCCCAAGCAAAGTAAGGCTCATCAACGAAGCCGCGAGGGCATAACGACGTTAGAAGCATGCCGAACTAGTGCCATTCGGTCGTAGCCCGAACGGACGAAATAAGAAGGGGTCCAGTTGCGAAAAACACGATTCGGATCTTATGAGAAGGTTCAAACGAGAAGGACCAAATGAGAATCGGTCGAAGTGTGCAAGGTTCAAATGCGAATGGGACGTTTTGAGATACACTCTAATCGACCATGTTATAATTTCAGTTTGAAAGGGAGCAATTATTTAAGCCTATCCTGATTGAAGCAATTTGCGAAAAGACGAGCTCTGAGATATGCATCGTTAATATTTTGCTTTTCTTCGCTTGGTTAAAAACGGCGCGCTGAAGAGCATGCCTGATTATTATATATACATGCTAGTTTTTTCGGGCCCCTCGTCGCTATGTCGACAGGGCGTCTTTAGCGGACCTGCTGGCGTCACACTTCCGAGATAGTGACGAAGGACAGAAATGACTACGTCACCCTTCTTCGCACCATAATCAGGTGCGCTCTTCCGCGCGCGGTTTTGAACCAAGTGAAAAAAGACAAAATTTTCATAATGACTATTTCAGAGCGTGTTGTCTTTTCGCGACTTGCCTCAATTGGGTTTGGCTTTAATAATTGCTCCCTTTCAAACTGCAATTGCAACATTACGAAAAGGGAAATTAATGGAAAACTCAGGACTATAAAGCTTGTCGCAGGAAAACCACAACATCCGTCTTAAGACTACACCACGAAAATAAACTGTTCAAAATGAATGTGCTAATACTCGAGAGATCGTGCTCACATGTCCCTCCGCGATAATGATTTTGCGAAGTCCTAGGTTCATTTATTCTGTTGGAATATAATTATTTTTTGCTTCACTTTTATATTTTCTTATAATGTGATTCCATGGTGAGGTTCCACAACCACATTCCACAATGAATCTGAGCTGCGGCGGGATACAAACCATCGTTACGGTGGTTGCCAAACGACAGAAGGTCCATGTGTTTGAGTCCGGAACTGTGTCCCGATCACGTGATGTAGTAGTGTACAACAAATACGAGTTAACAAATCATGTTTATATCAGTCTCGATTTATTTTTTGAAAATAAATAAAGCTGAATATCTTTTCAAACTCTTTGCATAGCTACACACTTAAAATTTTAACACACTTATTCGTGTAAATGGCTCTTCCTCTGGCTAACTCCTTTATTCGTGTAAGGGTGTTTGTTAGCCGCCGGAGGTGAAGAAAATCGTGTAAGTGCTAACACCCTAAAAACAATATGGCGGCCAGTATGCGACAGGCGATACGATTAAAAGGCTTGGCGAGCCGTACGCGGCTTCTCGCCGGAGCAAGAACATACGGCTCGCACGCTCGTTTGGTGTCATCTGTAGGCGCAAAACACTTTCCAAACATCTCTATGTCAAAGCGCCAACACAGCAAGTAAGACGGGTAAGGCCGAAACCGCTGGAGGCTGAACAGCCGAGATTGCCGCCGAGTCTCGCCAACACCTCCTAGACTATTTCAAGGCCTCCGCAGGCTCCCGTGACGTCATCGAAGTGAGATCGGCCTGGAAGCTGGCTTCACCCACTCGGTCGGGCTTCGTAATGCGAGTCTCTTCGTTCTCGGCGCTGAATTTTCGAGAATGGAACACTGACAATACGTTTTACTTCAGAAAAGCTCGTAGGAATTAATACTTTGGTTCGAGCTAGTTGGTTCATGATTATTTAAAAGGTTAAAAGCGCAAAACAAGGACGTAGAAGAAACGCACACGAAACAGAGTGGCGCTCGATGGACGTTTCAAGTCGTGTTTTGTATTTATTCTTCGAATTCTCACTTCCATGTCGCCTATATCTACGAACATTTAAGGAGTCCAGGACTCGCGCACGATTTGCGAACATATTAAATAACACAATTAAAAGCAAGAGTCCTGGCGCCCCGATTTTCACAGCCATTATTAAAACATCACAACTGTTTTTCGGGGGTACAGAATTTCACTCTTTATTTTGCAGGAATAAGCAGGAAGAACTTGGGTTTGTGGAAAAAATACAATTTCTCGGGAATAGCTTCCACAAATGAACTGATAGCACATTCATAACCGAAGTTTCAAACAAAAATATTATTACATCAACATTTCCAACAGAACAAAGCAATAAGGAAATCCTCGAAGTTCTAAACAACATACAGCAATGTCCCCAAAAACATTGTTTGCACAAATTGAAGAACAAGAAACAGAAATAAGTCGGAGCACACACACACGAAAAAAACACTTATGTGACAATAATTTCCAGGCAGCAGTCGAAATGATAGCAGACGTTATGCGCTTATGCCTGAAGCGTCTTCAGTTTCCGTTTTGCAGCTTTGGCTTCAGCAAGCATGTTGTTTTCTCGTTTGCACAAGTTATTCAACAAAGTGTTGGCAGCCGCACTTAGTACATAACCCATCACCACGTGAGGTAAATGGCCGTTTTCACAGACGTCCAGATCTTCGTTATACTCAACAAGGGGTGTTGTCAGGGACACAAGCAAATCTTTTTGCTTTTCACAAGAATAAAATTTTAACGCGTACCTTTCGCTGCTCAGTTTTTCCAGCACAATATTCATTGCCAGCACGGCATTTACCACCACGGCCTGCGGGAACTTTAGTTCACCTCTTGTTACACCAGCAATGAGCTCTTCTGCCTCAATTTCAAGAGAGCGGTTGTCAACCACAAGGTTCTCTTTACAGAATGGGCACATCAGCTTTTTCAGCGCAGCATGCGCACAGTACCCAGCCACGTATGTAATAGCTGGGAGCATGTGTTCTTTTTTTTCTACGTCAACTGCTGTCACTTCAACATCAAACTGGTTCACGGCAGCATTCACCGCATCAGTGCGGGCACATAGCGAGATGTCGTCGAACTCGGGAAGCTCAAGAACCTTCTGCAATCTGAGTTTGTGTTCCGACTCGTATATCTGGCGGATCGAGATGTGGTACTGTGCGCCGCTCAATTGTCGGTACCGTCCAAACCTATCTTCAAGGCAGTCAGACTGAAATTTACCAAGAAGGACATACTTGAAGCCGAGTTCTTCAATGCAGTAACGCGACACCTGAACTAAAGCAAGCGATGTGTGACGAAGTGCATTGTGTGTCTCATTCGTGAGGTGGCCTGCATCATGCTTCAGGCTTTTCCAGTAGTCTAGCCACTTGACTACTTTGTTCAGGAAATCAATTTGGGGGCAAGACATTACCGTTATGGGTTCCTGAAGCTTGTCCCGAAGACGCCGACCCTTGTTTGGCGTTTTCACATTTACTATGCACCACCACATAACGATAATGTTAATAAATTCAGCTGTGCCTTTGGCGTGCTGCAGTGTTGCAGCCTTGGTGCTTCTAAGTGCTGCAACAGTAAGAATGTTAAAGATCTTCAGGACAAGCTTGACATTCTGTCGCTCCAAACTCGAAGGTTTGAGTGCTTTCAAGCATAAAGTTGGCGCAAGTCGCACTAGCTCATTTCTCTCTCTCTCATGAAGCGCTACCAAGGCATTAAACGAAGCTGTCAGCACATGTGGTTGATCACCAGCAGCATTAATATCGGGAAAAAACATGCACTTGCTGCTGTTTCGCTGGTTGAGCCAGTTATTCCGTACACACTTGAGCACGTGAACAGTATCCAAAATAAAAAACAGGGACCTTGATTGGTCCGAAGGATGTTGGTACACAGTGTTAACCTTCGGAGGTTGGGAAAAAAATGACATAGCTTTGCCATTGATGGAGTTATTGTCTGAAACTACTGCAATAATTCGAAGTCCAGTTTTCTCGAGCTCATTTATCAGCTGACGAAGAAATTCATGCAACTGTTTTGCATCTATCTGTGCTACTGGCAGAATATGCACAACATCTTTGCTCGCTGACAAAAGGCTTTGGATCATGAACACATATGCTGTCTTTGCAGCAATTGTACTGTTTGCGGCCATTCCCACTACGGTTCCACCCTTATAGTCGAGGTATGGCTGAAGGTGAATCTCGTCCATGACGAGCGTTACAGTCTTCTCATGCTCGTTCATTGCAGCTACAAGTCTTTTTGCATATGAGAGAAATAAGGTACTTTGTTGCTCTGTACAAGGGTTGACAACGTAAGACGCACAAACACGCCTAATAGTGTCAGGATGGGGCAGTTTGAGCTTTGACGTGCTCCGGATGAACCTATAAGCGTGTGGGGATATTGTAAACACGAGGCTTGAAAACACAAGCAGGTCTGCAGGGTAATTCGGAGACTTGCTTAGAAGCATGTGTACCTGCTGCATTAAGAAGTTCACAATTTCCATTTGCCACTCATAAGGGAAATTTTCTGATGACAGCTCCTCTAGGATTGCCACTGTCTTCTTTAAGACAATTTCTAGTCGCTGCTGATCGTTAGAGGAGTTCTTGGCAAAACCATGCACAACCTCTAAAGCTTTCTCTAGCTCCCTAATGTCGGACACACACATTGGAAAAATGAGAAGACCAACCTTGTCGAGCTGCAGGTCCCCAAAAAACGCTTTCAATGAAAGATCTGCAGAGACCGTCATTGAATAGCGCACAACTGGTGCATCTCGAGGAGCAAAGTTCAAAAAAAGCACTTGCTTGTCAGTGACCAGCTTTGTCCAGAAATCGGCCACCTGGAATTCCTTGAGAGCAGCCACGAGTTCGTCAAAGCTGCTAACGGAATTATTTCTCTGTTCGTCTTCATAAGCTTCGGTGGAGCGCGCCAGTGCTTGCTGCAGGGCCTCCGCTTCAAGCCGAGCGCGCTTTTCTTCAGGACCTTCGCGGGCAGCAGGTGTGTTGCGGGACAGGTATGCAGGGCAGTTGGGGAAGATGCTAGGAGTAGCGCAGGGCTTCAGCCGCCGTAATTGAAGAGGAACTTCAAGCACTCGTCCAGTTTTTTCGTCCGTGTACGTTGTAGTAGTGGCGAAGTCACCCGGAGAAAAGTGCTTTTCACAGACCTGTAGGAAGTGCAAAAATCTCAATATAGGACAGGCGATTCGCGCATAATACCAAGACAATAAAATGGGAAGCGGTAAGTTACACGTCGCAATAATTCTAATGCGCACTTGTATAGACACAAAACTACTTTCTGTAAGTCCTCGTAATCCGTTCGGAACTATACACGAGAGCTTGAAAACTATTCCCCGCGTCAAGGAAGAAAACGAAGACATCCTAGCTGGTAAGGTCAAGAATCATTGCAATACCCCAAACAGCAAGGGAACACGCAACAACCACGAAAATTAAACAGCGGAAGAGGAATTACTCACCACGCTGTACTTCGCGAGGTATTGCTTTTGTCCAAGCCGTTCTTCGTTCCGCATCAGAAGGAAAGCGGTAAACCCGCACTTTCGGCCCACTCACATAGTTTGAGTTACAGTTCGGCGCACAACAGCAGCCAGGCATGTCGCGTAACCCGAGAACAAACAAGAACAAAACAGAAAGCAGCACATCAACGCCAGCGGCCAGAAACAAATGCGCCGTTACTACTGTTTATGGTTGCCAGATGTGGCAGTACGCGCCACCAAAATTCGTGCCTTCCACGATACTGCGCTCCACACGTCAACGGAATTAAGTTTCTTACGTAGCAAAAAATGTAGGCATGTAAAATATTTCGTACTTAAAAGCGTCGAAAAGAATTTTTTGTTGTTACTAGTTCAATTATTCACGTTTTATAAGAATAGCTTTTTGAAACGTTTTCTAACTATTTGCGCCGGGCCACACATTATACAAAAGCCGTAAGTCGTTCCAAGCCAAGCCCGTTGTTCTCGGATTTGGACCGATCTCACAGTGATGACGTCGTGTTGTGGAAAGGGAACGTTGCGGGGGCCTTGAAATAGTCTAGGAGGTGTTGGTCTCGCTCGGCCTGCACAATGCCGGTCGCATTTTCATCGCGTCAGAAGCGTTTATAAAGAAGGGATAGCTTTACAAACACTGACAGGCTAACTTTATTGAACACGACGCCCACTTGCCGTGGACGACAAGTTGACAACGAATCGCTCCGACACCCTCTGTCGACAGCGGCTAGGAGGTATCGCACTCGCGCTCCGTGTGGCTCTCGATTAACTATTGCCCGTGCTCACCTCAGTTACGTGCGTTATCCACTCATGAACGTTTGTGCGTGAACAGCGGCATTCAGCACCTAGAATACGCGCTGGGGAAACCGCATAACCTCCTTTTGTTGCCATCAGGCAGCATAACACGGCGACACAGCTACCAACGGGAATAAATCGGAGCGATAAACACGACGGATGGACTAATGGAATCCAGCCCTCTAATAGTTATAAATCACCAAACGCCACACTTTTCAAATTGGGCGGCGACAACCCCCATCTAGTGACGAAAAAAAAAAGTGATAAATATTTGAAGAAAAAGTGAAAGCCGTTTACAACCCCCTGTAACGCCGAATTGGAGCGCAGCTCTTGAGGAGGACGAGGGAAGGGTACTGAGGGGAGGGTAGACTCCTCCTCCTTCTCCTCCTCCTTCCCTCATTCTTTATTATGCTCCGGGGGGTCACGTGACCTCGGGAAGGGGGAGTCACGTGACTTCGGGGAGGGGGGGTCACGCGACCTCGGGAAGGCGTGATCTAGGGATCACGTGACCTTGGGAGGGGTCACGTGACCTCGGGAGGTCACGTGACCTGGGGTAGCCTTGGGGGTCACCTTGGGGGTCACGTGACCTTGAGGTGACCTTGAGAGGGGTCACGTGACCTCGGGGAGTCACGTGACCCCTCCAGGTCACGTGACATTGGGAGGGGTCACATGACCTTGAGGAGGGGGCCACGTGACCTCGGGGTCACGTGACCTTCAGGGGGTCACCTTGGGGTCATGTCTCCTTGAGGTGACCTTGGGGGTCCCGTGAACTTGAGATGACCTTGGTTACGCCGACGCCGCTCAAGCCGGAAACGGGCCCCTAAGAGCTGCGCTCTAAAAAAAAAAAAAAACAGCAATTTTAATCTGCTGCCCGTCGCACGGCCGCACTCACTCACGAGATATACATATCCACAACAATGCATACACAGTGACACCACACGCGGATACAAGTACAGAGCAATTGCACAATCCACAACAAATAGTGCTTACATCCTACTTTTTTTTTTCTTTATTGCCGTTTTTACAGCTTACATCCTACTTATACAAACCGAGAAGTGCCCCGAGCGGTATATATGCCCTCCTATTTCAGGCATCGGTTAGCCCAGTGACCACGCTAGTCTTAATCAAGATATGAAAAGATTACGTCAATTCTATTTTTCAATATTTTTCCTGCATTTGTCTTAGGTAGGTACACATATCCCTTAATAAATTCTAGCTTCTAGTAACTCGACGTGAGTGACGAGAAAAAAAAATCGTGTGAATTCTGTCTGGCAACTACTCGCGGCGTGGTTGCTATGGCGACGCTGTCGGTACGCGCGCCGGCAGCCGTCTAGCTGGTTCGGCTGCGGCCGAGTGCGCGAGTTTACGGTGAATGCCGCGAACGCAATCGAGAAAACAAAGCGTCGACTACTGAAGCTGTACGGAATCGAGTTTCCGCCCGTTCGCTGCCGAATTCTCCATAGTCTTCTTCCGACCGTTCGAAAGGGAACAGCCTACCAGTCAACTGAATTAGTTCCAAAACGCGCGTGCGTCAGGCAGCGCAACGTGGCGCGGTCCACGGACAAAGTCGGTAATAGCCTCGTCCCACTAGAGCGACAAAAACCGATTTTTGTCCGACGACACCACAAAGTTCCGTGTCGCCGATGCTGTCCCACTACAACGACCAATGCCCGCGACATTCGCCGACACGCGCCGACAAACGATCGACGACGGACGAGTCCTTGTCTGTCGTTGGAGTTGAAACGCAGCAAGCAGTCCCACTGAGGAACATGTCTCGGAGACAAACGTATCCTCCTCGCCCGGTTGTGCCTTTTGTTGCCTCCCTTCCCACCCTTCTACCCTTCCTCCCGTTCCTCCCGTGGCTCGCTTCGCCGCTCGACCTTCAGAGAAGCCCTTGGCGGCCACTCCTCGTTCCCGCAGTTCCGGTCCCTCGATTGCTCGTAGTGGTCGCGGGCGCGGCTTGCTTGCTTGCGCCGGGCGGTCGGGTTGCGAAAGGGAATTTGCTGTGGTTGGTTTTGCTCGCGAAAACTTGGTGCGTGAGGTGGTGCTTCAAGACGCCGAGGTCTACGGCCCTGCATCAGGATGGATACCCACTCATGTTCGAGGACTAACCAAAGTAAGACCTCTCAACACGAAGTAGGACACCACGTTCCGCGGCAAGCCATTCCGGCAGACGAGAGACTTGTCATCACGTTCTGTGATAATCGGGATGCCTTATTGTCCTCCAAAAAAACGCCTTCCCTTGATCATTCGGATACGAGGTTATAAACATCTTCGAAATCGGCGTGAAGTTCCGAGGCGCTCACCTAGAATTCCTCGAACGACTCAAAAAAGGAACGATTCGGGTATTCTAACTCGGAAAAAGCTTGGTGTCGATTGTCACGACTGTTTGCGGAAGGTCGCCAACGGCAAATGAAGACAAGTGAATGCTTTAATCAAGAAATAAAGTAATCGTTTCCTCTTACACCGTGTTTGTCGGCGCGTTTTATGCCCAAAGAGCAAAACACGAAAACCGCGTCGCCAGACTCAGTTTGTCTGTGTATTTCGAAGTGTTTTGTTGACAACTCCAGTCCCACTAGGAAACAAGTTTCCTTGTCCCTGTGTTCTGCGTCGTGTCCGCCGAGTGGGACGGCGGACTTCGACAAACAGGCTGTCTGTCGGTGTCGTCTGTCGCTCGTTGTCGTGTGTCGCTGTCGTTTGTCGCTGTCTGTCGCTCTAGTGGGACGCGGCTATAAGTAAACAAAACACTCAATGCCGTTCCATCCTTTTTCTTTTTTTAATTTACGGGGGCGCGTGGTGTTTCTGGGTGGCTCAAGGTATGGGAAAGCAACCGGAACAATCGGCGCCTGATCGACCGGGGTGAAAATTTCAAGGCGTATCGTATGCAAACGACAGCGTGTGCCGGCGGAAGACTTGGTCGTCCGTGGCGAACGCATTTTTAGTATTTTTAAGGATGTTCTAGCTGCAAAAGAAAGGCGCGCCTTAAAATTTCAGGGTAAAATACACTGCTGAGGAAACGTGCAGGTGCCGATTTTTCCGGCAGAGTTTAGCGCGCTGTGAAATGCAGTGTGCACTTAGGGGGAGTTTTGGCATGATATAATGTTGCTCATTGGAAATAAATAAAAAAAAAGAAAGAAATGCTGGCATCATATGTTTACATACTCTTCGTCATTTTTGGAATCTTAAGTACCCTTTTTTACGGCAGGTATATGACGCCAGCACATCTTACGGTGGAACGAAGCGTGGAATCCGGCCAATTCCCTTCCACATTAACATCAAATGAGTGCTGTGAAAGCAAAGAAGAAAGTGAGGGTGAAACAGTTCCTGCAGTAGTAAGTGCCAGAAACAAGAAAAGTGCCCCGAAGTAAAAAATATACTTTCTTGAAAAGGATCCAAAAGAAATAGAGGTCATCAGGTATATAGAGACATGGCCGAGCGTCACAGACCTGGACACTCCATTCCAGTTTTTTAAATGCCCATGCCCTGATGAGGTGCTTACAGTGATATTTGAGGGGACCATCCTGTATTCAACTCAGTGCTGCCCTGAACACCATTTTCGGGCTCTGGTCACACCTCCACACAGGATGTCCTGCTCCAGGTCAAGGAGGATATCCTTGACAGAATCTCCTGTACGACGACGCGGGCGGTCCTGGCCCTGGATATAAAGGGCGCCTTCGACCATGTCAGTCACATGCTGGTGTTTGAGAACCTGGCCTCGACTGGGTGCGGGCCGCGGATATATGATTATATGCGGGACATCCTGAGCAACTGGATGGCCACCATCGGAGTCGAGTCCATCTGCACAAGCACCATCCCGATCCCGAGCAAGGGCACCCGGCAAGGCTCGGTCCTGTCACCCACCTTGTTACCTCCCGCAGGGGGCACTTGTGAAAGCAGGTGTTTGGAGAGTGGCGTCTCCACGGACCCCGAGCCATGCGGGTTCGCCCGCCCACGTCTGGCTGTGCGTGGCTTTCCCGTGTCCGGGGAAAAGGGCATCCTGGTGGTTGAGCCGAGCCCGGGGTAGGTTTGGACCCTTCGGGGCCCCCCGGGCAAGGCAATACACCACTTCGGCCCCTGCTTCTCGTAGACGGGAGTCCTGGTAAGGCCCGGCCAGGATGATTCAGTCTAGTCGCCACTTCTACTATCCCCTCCCTACTTTCACCCTTGTCTTCCCCTCCTTTTCACTCTTCTCATTTCTCTTCTTCCCTTTTTCAACTTCTTTGGCGGCAAGGGCTAACCTTGGGTGGTGACAGACCCCTTGTCCAGAGCCACATTTGGTTATAGTTCCTGGGCAGTGCTAATAGCATAACGTCTCCAGCAAAACCCTTTTTGTTATGGTGCGTTATCTATTCCCTTGTTGGGCTCCGTGGTGGGCGGCACACCACAGGTTCCGAACAAACTTCGCCTCTTATGGCTGCCTTCTCTTCTAAACCCAACACGGTGCGCCCCCCTAAAAGGGGTTGCTGCGTACTTACTTTTGAAAAAGCATCTGAACTACCAAAGTTTCCAAGATTTTTTGTCCTTCAAGCCCTTGATGAAGAAAAGCCACTGGCTAAGCTCTCGCCTTTCCTTGTATCTAAATGCCTTGATACCATCATTGGCAAAGCTTTCAAGGCGAAAAAGCTTTCTGGCAATCTTCTCGTAGAAGTAGAAACTGAAGTTCAAAGCAGGACACTTCTAAAACAGACATGTCTAGGAGAACACAAGATAAAGGTCAGCCCACACCGGACACTGAACAGTGTCCGAGGTGTCATCTCCGAGGCTGATCTCATTGACTGCAGTGAGGACGAAATTCTGGCTGGACTCCAGAAACAGGCTGTGGTGGCCGTCAAGCGAATCACCATCCGCAAAGACGGGCAGGAGCAGCCAACCAAGCATCTGATACTGACCTTTGAGCTGCATACGCTTCCTACGACCGTTAAAGCTGGTTATTTGCACTGCAAAGTCCGGCCTTTCATTCCCAATCCACAAAGATGTTTCCGATGTCAGCGCTTCGGGCATGGCTCGCAGAACTGTCGGGGCCGTGAAACTTGCGCAAAGTGTGGCAGCAACGACCATGTTGCTGACATTTGTGAGAATACTCTCAAATGTGTCAACTGCCAAGGCAATCATGCTGCTTATGCCAGAACATGCCCACAATGGAAACAAGAAAAAGAAATTCTAACCCTTAAAGCACAAAAGAACATTACCTACCAGGAGGCAAAACAACAGTATTCCTTTCTTGCAAAAGGAACTTTTGCCCAAGCGGTGCTAAGGGGACCAGCACCGCGAACAGAATCGAAGGCCACCCAGGTCTCGCCTGAGGTCCTGGCAGTGGCTCTTCAGTCCCCAACCCCCCAGCAGCGGCAGCAGCCTCCTCCGGTTTCTGGAGGGAGCGCGCCAGCTGCTTCCCGACCACGGGACAGGCAGGGAACCCCTCTGTCTGTCCCCACTCCGAGGGCCCCCGCCAGGGAGAAGGAGCGAGAGTCTCGCCCCAACTCACGGGAGAGGACCTCGTCCAGGGAGCGGCATCGCGCCGCTCCTTCAACAGCTGAGGGGCAGGGACAGATGGAGTTGGGCGACGCTCTGCCCACCACCTCCACTACTGCTCCTTTGAGTGAGGGCGGTCGTGGCCGGGGAGTTCGGCCCCGTGCCTCGACATTGCCCAGACCTATACAACAAGCCTCGTCTCAAGAGGTGGAGGTGAAAGACGAGGCCACTGAGCTTTCCGCTCTTTCGTCCGACCAGGACGACATGGAGTGGGAGACAACCAAATCTAAGAAAAAAACAAAAAAGCCAGTAATTCCACCAAAGTAGTTTTTTGTGGGAACTACATTTTTGGATTGGATTTAATTGACTGTGTTCCGTATACTTTCATCTACTTCTGATATTAATGCCTCCACTTCTCCTTCAATGGAACTGTCGAGGCTTACTTGCAAACTATGATGATGTTACTGACCTGCTAGAGGAGCACAGTCCTATTGCCTTCTGTTTGCAAGAGACTCACCTGAAGGAAAGTCACTCGAAAATCCTGAAGCATTTCCAGCTGTTTCGCAAGGATCGTCAACATTCGAGCCATTCGTCTGGAGGTTCTGCTGTTGTTTTACAACGCTCAGTCCCTTGCACTGAAGTTCCCTTAAACACATCCCTAGAGGCTGTTGCTGCCCGTATACTGATTGACCGTTTAATAACTATTTGTTCTGTATACATATCTCCAAATTATCACCTGGAGTATAAAGAGCTCGAAGCTCTTTGTGATCAGCTACCTCCTCCTTTTGTGCTCGTAGGCGATTTTAATGCTCATAACCCTCTGTGGGGAAGTGCACGAAGGGATACACGATGAGAACTTATTGAACGTTTTTTGGTTTCAACAGGATTGTGTTTGCTCAACTCTAAAGAGGCTACACACTTTTCCTCAGCAACACATACATTCACATCAATCGACCTTTCACTTGTGCATCCGACATTACTTCCACTGTTGTCATGGAAAGTCATCCCTAATCCCTACGGCAGCGATCATTTTCCCATTATTTTAGATTTCCAGAATCATCCTGTCACACTTCCAACACGGTCACCTCGGTGGAAGTTTGACAATGCCAACTGGACACTTTTTAAGCAATCATCTCTTTTAGCTATTACATCCCTCCATCAGCTCTCTGTCGATGAGGCAACAGGTCATGTCACAAAACACATACTAGACGCTGCTATGCTTGCAATACCAATGACGTCCACTCACCTCCTCAAACGGCCTAAGCCGTGGTGGAATCAGGACTGCAAAGAGGCAAAGAAGAAACAAAATAAAGCATGGGGCATATTTAGGCGATATCCAACGCCAAGTAATCTTATTTCGTTCAAGAAAATGAAGGCGCGTGCACGATTTGTCCGCAGGCGGTCAAAGAGGAATTGCTGGGAAAAGTATACATCTTCTGTGAACAGTCAGGCAACACCAAAGGAGGTTTGGGATCGAGTTCATAAAATTAATGGCTCGTATCATGCTTTTTCCGTTCCTCTTTTGACAAAAAACGGAATATGCCCTGAAAGCCTCGAGGAACAAGCAGATATTCTTAGAGAACATTTCGAATTTGTTTCTAGCTCAAGAAACTACACACCTACATTTCTTAAACACAAAGCACAGATGGAAAAGAAGGCTGTTAACATTTCGAGTGGTTTTCAAGATCCCTACAATGCTCCATTCACAATGCGTGAACTTGAAATGGTTCTCCACTGTCCTAAACAGACTGCACCCGGTCCAGATGGAGTTCATTACATTATGCTCCAACATCTTCATCCTTCAACTCTTGAGCTTATCCTATACCTTTTCAATAAAATCTGGTCTGAAAGCCCTTTTCCGTTCGCTTGGAGGGTTGCCTTTGTAGTTCCTTTGCTGAAGCCAGCAAAGAATCCTTCATGCGCATCTAGCTACAGGCCTATAGCTTTGACAAGTTGTTTATCAAAGACTCTTGAAAGAATGATTAACAGAAGGCTCGTACATTTTCTTGAAAATAACAACATTCTAGACAGATACCAGTGCGGCTTTCGATCTTCCCGATCCACAGCAGATCACTTGGTTCGTTTCGAGACAGCCGTGAGAGAGGCGTTTGTGAACAAACAACACTGCCTTTCCGTGTTTTTTGATCTGGAGAAGGCCTATGATACTGCCTGGCGATTTGGAATACTGCAGGACCTAATCGACATTGGTATCCGTGGGCACATGCTCGGCGCAATTAAAAGTTATCTAGAAAGTCGTTCATTTCCTGTAAAGCTGGGTACCACCTTCTCTCGAGATTTTTTGCAAGAGAATGGAGTTCCCCAGGGGGGTGTACTTAGCGTCACTCTATTTATTATAAAAATGAACTCCATTGCCCATGTAATACCTCGTTCAGTTCAGTATTCTATCTACGTTGATGACCTTCAGGTTTCAGTGTCATCATGCAATCTTTCCATCTGTGAGAGGAGGGTTCAAGTCGCAATCAATAATTTAACAAGCTGGGCTAATACAAATGGTTTTAGGTTTTCTACAGAAAAAACTGTCTGTGTATGCTTTTCTCGCCGGCGAGGATTTTTTCTAGAACCCTCCTTAACCATCTATGGACTTCCTATCGAGGTGAAAAGTGAAATCAAGTTTCTAGGTCTCCTCTTAGATTCAAAGTTAACGTTTGTTCCGCACATTAAGCAATTAAAGTCAAAATGCATCAAATCACTCGGCATTCTCAAAGTGTTGTCCCATCAATCTTGGGGTTCTGATCGACTCTGTCTCCTGCGCATTTATCGTGCAGTAATTCGCTCCCGACTCGATTATGGCAGTTTTGTGTATGGTTCAGCCAAAGCTTCAGCATTGAAAATGTTGGACCCCATTCATAATCAGGGGCTACGACTAGCCACCGGTGCTTTCCGCACTTCTCCGATCGCCAGCCTCTATGCAGAGGCCAATGAATATTCTCTAGAGAAAAGACGTTTCACTTTGGGGTTTATGTATTCACTCCGAGTAAGATCAGTCCCTCTCCATCCAGCTCTTGAATCGGTTGAAAAAATCAAGTTTGAGAGGACTTTTCAAAATAAGCCAAGTATTGTCCCTCCCTTTGCTCTGAGGCACGCTAAGGCAGCAGAGTACTTTGACCTTGACCCAAAGCCCCCTGTGACAAAGTACAGAAGCTCTGCAGCTCCTTGGGAGTATTCGTTCATTAACTAATTTCACCTTGACAAATCACAGAAAAAAAGATACTCCTGATGAAGTGCTGAGGCAAGAATTTTCTGAAATACAAAGCCAGTACCAACATCACTTCAGCATTTACACAGATGGCACTAAAACAGATTCTTTTGTTGGCTGCGCAATGGTTGGACCATCTGTTTGCCATGTAAAGAAACTTAACCCTTCTGCTACAATTTTAACAGCAGAGTTGCAGGGTTTATTACTTGCTGTGGAGTATACACTTAAGAAAAGGCTTCGTCGCTCTGTAGTCTACACGGACTCTCTAAGTGCATTAAAAGCCCTTGTTTCACTAAATTTAGTCAAAAATCCTTTGGTTGCTCAGCTGCAAGATAAGATAATATCAGCCACCAAAACTGGGTACGAAATTAATTTTTGCTGGGTGCCAAGTCACGTTGGCATCCCGGGTAACGAGGAGGCAGATAAGGCCGCTCGCTCTGCCGTCACACACTTTGTGGATACAAGAGAAATCCCTCCAAAAGATTACTGTAAGAAGGTGAAACGTTCCATAATGCAGAAATGGCAACATGAATGGGACCGCGAAGTAAACAACAAGTTACATGCGGTGAAGCACATACTGAAGGAATGGGAGAGTGCCCGACATCGCGAACGTTTCTACGAGGTGGCTCTCTGCCGTCTAAGGATTGGCCATACACGACTAACGCACTGGCATCTTCTGCGTGGCGAAGATTCCCCGAAGTGTGAGCATTGCCATAGCCATCTAACCATACATCATATTTTACTTGAATGTAATGCGTATGACCCAGAACGCCTTGACCATTTTTCGCAGCTATACAAGGAGCATACCCCATTACATCTTATGATTTTACTTGGCGACGAACCTCTTATTCCACACTCTTGTGTTTTTAATTTCCTTAAAGCAATCGGCCTTCTACACCGACTGTGATTTTATTTTAAGTCCCTAAAGTCAGTTTCATACCTTTTACACTTATACACACCTCATATTCATAGTTTTATCCCATCATCTGCTACTAGAGCTCTTTCTTCTCCCTAACCCTTTCCGGCAATAGTTTATGTACCTGGCGCATTATAGCCTTAGATGCTTTTGCGTTACAAAAACCCAATCCAATCCAATCCAATCCACCTTGTTACCTGGCGATGTGCAAGCCACCTCCTTTACTGGAACAGATTCCCCGAATGAAGCATACACTCTATGCCACTCTTGCGGACGACCTGGACTACGTCGGGATCGGACAGCGGGAGGCAAGACTTCCTCGAAGAAGTCACAGAGACGGTGTAGAACTACCTCGAGGCCGGCAACCTCCAGCGCGCCCCCGGTAAGTTTCAGCTGTTTCTCGTCCGCACGGGCAAGCCAATTCCCGAACAATAAGAAGGCGGACATCCGCCTCACGTTAAAAAATTACCCCCGTGCCGGGGGTGAAGCGGGTTCGGATCCTTTGACCTTCACCTCCAGAGGGACGGCGGAGCCAAGTACACAGTCGACCGACTCGTCGAGACAACCACGCAAGTCATGCGCATGGTGAGAAGGATAACGAGTCACAGAAACGGGCTCAAGGAGTCGCACCTGCTCCGACTCCTTGAGACACTCGTCGTGAGCCACATTACCTGCTCAAAATCCGTATCTCAACCTGCTGTCAGTGGTAAGGGCAAGATGGACGTCATTATTCGCAAGGCGTACTAGCTGGCACCGGGGGTGCCGCCGTACGTGTCAAACGCCAAGCTCCGGCGGCTGGGTGTAAACAACACCTTCCAGGAACTCATCAAAATGAACCTAGCCAGTCAGTGGGAGCACCTGGCCCTCACACTGAGTGGGCGGCAGGTCCCGAGCTCGCTCGGCATCCCCATCCCCGCATCGCAATGTGAGGCTAACCAGCTGCTGCTGGCCCTTTGGGACAGCATCCAGGTGGCACCAATCCCGTGGAAGCTGAACCCATCCCTGCATCCAGGTCGCTAAATGGCTCCCGGTCCCTTGATTCCGTTTGGTCCCGTCGTGTAGCATAGGGTTCCTGGTAGCAGTTTGTTGCTAGCCCAGCATTTAAGCATACTCCAGCCTTTTTGTATGTAAAGCAAAACAATTACTGCAACTGAATGCTTCTTAACTGACGATAGTCGAAGTTTGCGCTGCTCAATGCACTTCTGTATTATCTAAAGTATGGCAACTGAGTACTCCGAGTACCGGTCGGAGCACTGCGGTGCAGGTGAAGTTTCTACTTATAAAAGGATGTCTGCCCAAAAGCTTGCTTCGGTAACACGAGCTGCAACAGGAAGCCCGATGCAGAGGCTTTAAGTGCAAGCTCCGTGCTTTGAATGTTGCTAAGCATGCGCGCTTGTGCAGTGCAAGTGTCGTTTAGGACAACGTGCTCGTTCTTGGCATTTCGGTTTCACTTGCACTTAAAGGGATGTTGAACCGAAATCTGGATTCCACAAAACACGGCGGCAAAAGCGTGTAACAGGATGGTACAAACACCAAAACCTCACTCATACAGTGATATCTCGAACGGATGACCTTATTTTTAAAAAAAAGGCGCATTTGACAGATTTGTTTGTCTTGTTTCTCCGAGAAGGAGAGGGAACGACCTCGCGTCTTCTCCGCCTCGCCGCCTTGAGGGGGCAAAGCGGAGAGAGGAGGAAACGAGATATCTCGACGTCACGCTCCTCATTGGCCTCGTTCAATCTCAACCTCTTTCTCCAAAAATACGGCCGTCCATTCGAGATATCGCCTTGTGACTACGAGTAGTGTTTTAGGGATTGTAGCATCCCGCCTACGGCTTCTGCATCGTTTCCTGAAATCCTAATTTCGGTTCACCATCCCTTTAAAGAGAAACGGAGTGCGGCAGTGATGGGATGATTTCTTGTGTCAGCCGGAGTTGCCTACCATTACCACTGTAGGGCAGCAAAGGCTACAGGCATGCAAGAGCGACTTTGCGAAGTGGTTTCGCAGAACAAGAGCTTGCGACACAGCGTGTATTAGCTCGCACTTGTCGCCTTCGACCGCGCTGTCACCCTGGCAAGCCTTCGGCAACACCTTCAGAATGCCCGCATTCTTCAAGAAAACCACAATGTTATGAATATACCACAACAATTCCTGGCTTTTATTTTTTTCTAAAATAGAGCATTTCTGATACTTTGAAAATGCAGCAGTGCACGCTCATTACCTTCGGTACTGCTTAGTACGTGCTCACTCACGCTCACTTTATCCAGGCTGAAAAGCTTGTGCTCGGACGGGGCATATTGAAGACTGGTCGTGTCTTTTGATTGAAGTAATATACAAAGTATGAACAGGAGCGATAAAGAAACACAACATTTAATGCCAGTCATCTCCACTTTTAGAAAGTATCTCAACATAGATTTTTTTTCTTTATTGCATCTCAACATAAGATTAATTTGACATTTCGTAGTAAGAGTGCTGAATTCCGGACATGGTGACACAAACCGTTTTGATAAAAACGTAAAAACGAAATGTAACTACTTCATACAGGTGCCTAATAGTTTGATGACTAGGAAACAACACGGAGGACCAGAGAAATGTGATGAATATAAATGAATAAAGCTGGTCATGAATTGAAGCATACTTAGGTATGTGAGCCACACAACTTGCAGCTGCTATCTCAAGAAAAACAAACAAAGCCTTTAGTGTTTTTGAAAATCGAAACAATCCTGGCAGGAGTTTCACAGACTTTGGCGATCGCACTATGTGATCAGCAATCAGGCTACAGGTGTTTTCTTGATTATATTAATCACCTTGATTGCAACTGGCCGTAGCTGTGAGTAGATTAGAATAAGACAAAGCCTCTCAAGAAGGCAGCTCGTATTGTACGTCTTCTGGCCATGGGTGAAGCCGAAAAGCCAGTAATAATAATAATAATAATAATAAATTTATTTCCATCGATTGTGATGGTGGGACCCGTGGAAAAAAGCTGCGATATGCAGCTTGACTGGTCCTCGGGTCCCTACAATGGTCAGGAGCAGCAAAACGGAAAAAAAAGAAAAAAAAAAAATACACACAAAAAGTAACAAATGAAAGATACTACGCACTTGCCTGTTTTTTTGAAGCAAATAGACAAACATAAAAAGCAACTATTAAAATTTACAAAACTATGCACTCTTGCCTAATAATGGCAAGAGTGCATAGTGGCAGTAGGCCGCCATGACCACAGTAAAGCCATCCTCCGCATCTTGCACTTCAAAAAGCCAAACTGTATCAACGTGTGCTCTTCGCTGCCTCCACATTGTACCCCGAGAAGGCAACGCAGGGTGCCGTCGGGATGGTTCCCTCCTGCATATAAAAGCAGAATTGATTCAGTCAGAGAATAATAAAGGCCGCACTGATGAGTATGATTTTAAGCATAAAATGCTTTTAGCTCCCGGCCACCAAACTGATAACGTATCTTTTCGTGAACCAACGCCAAAAATCACTTCAGAACATCCCAGGTTTCGAAGTTGACTTTGGCGTTGGTTTCCTTATTTGAAACCGGCTTTGAAACCTACTGGGTCTCGGAGTCAGTTTTGGATCAGAAAGGTGTGCACTAGCAGGGTTCGAAATTTGCTGTCAAAATTTTATTTCCTTGAGACAAGGAAACAAAAAGGAACATACACACCACTGTCCAGCACAGCATACAGCTGTCATTTATTTCCACAAGTCTTCTTCCTTGTCATCCTACACACTACACATGCTATGGAACCTATTCCTATACACGCTATGAAACCTATTGATTCCGAACTACAACTTTAAAAAATTATCCAACATTCAAATTACTCTTTTGTATGACATCTCACCACCGAATTCTAAACCAAAAGCGCGTCATTCGTTTCAACCGTCTGAAGCAATCACCTGACGAGGAGCCCGTTGTCGTCACGCTTTGACGGCGCACTTTAGTTCACTTTTCTGCCGCCGTCTTGGGGGGGGAGGGGGGGGGGGGTTCTCAGGCAAATGGACGGGGAGCAATGGGCACGAAAGGTTTTCAGCTATTTATACATGAGGAGTGTAGACACAAAGTGGAGACAGCGCACTAGGAAATTAAGAGGAAAGTTTTTGGGCTATAGCGAAGATACCGAAGAGCAAGTCTCAGTTAAGAAGAAAGTTAAGGCCACAGAAAGAGATTGGTGGCTATAGGGAATGCAGACAAAGACGGCTCTGGAAAGCTATAGATTAAACAAAAGAGTTATTGCCAAAGAAAGCATTTATGACAATTCTAGGGGAAGCTCATTGCTGTTTGAGGCAAGAACGGGTGTTCTGCGAACCAGAACATACAGAGTGAAGTACCAGGAAATTGATACAGTGTGCACTGCTTGTGGAGAGGAGGACGAGACGGCTGAGCACTTGATACTCTACTGTAAAGGGCTTCACCCTATGCCTACCGAAGACAACATAGATTTAATAAAGTCATTGGGTTTTAGAGACAGCGAAGGGAGAGTGGATTTCAAGACTGTAGAGATTACCAAGCAAAGATTAAGTGAATGGTGGCAGAAATCGAGAGAAAACTAGGTATTTTCTTATCCACTGATAGAAAGGGGGTTTCATAGCCTCACTTTCTTTGCACTGCGGAGTGAATATAGATTTCACATTTAAATATTCTAAGCTTAAAGGTAAAACAAAATGGCTAGGTGGCGTAAGCTACCGCCCGATCCAAAGGGCTCAGCCGTATTCATCCATCCATCCATCCAGGCATCGTCCCCGCGCAAATATTACCACAACTGTTTATTTGATTGGTGCGGCACACAAACTTCTGTTGGGGCTGGAACTTGGTCAACAGTGTCTGAGACGAGCCCAACGCCCATTTCAGTCGTCAAATAAAATTTCAAAATTGCTTTCATGACCTGTTCAAAAGTTTCAATGCAGGCGTCTGGAATTCGCAACATTTAGTGGCCACGATTATGTCCTCTGTAACCGATTTGCGAAAATAAACGGTTTTACAGTAATGATTCAGATTGTGATTTATTGGGAATTAACCAGTGCTGTTAATAACATGCTCTGTATTGTCCACTCCGCTGGTGTTTTTTCTGCTGTCATTGCAACCCCGCAGCTTGAAAGTGCCCTGCTTTATGCGACATGTGGCATGCACGCACCGTGGCACTCGACTTCATAGCGTGGCGTGTGGTGGCAGCAAAAACCCCTGCAAAAACATGCTAAGCTACTCCCTGCACAGTATTTCTGGCGGCAGAAAAGATACAAGGCTATTATTATCTTATTCCCGAGAGTATAGTATGTTGCAGGTTAAGACGGTACGGTGAGGGGAAGAAACTCCGTCTACACTCTTTCCACTTTAGCTGAAAGGATGCTACAGAGAAAAGAAGGAAACCGCCAATCGTGGCAAGCAAACCCTTTTTGGACTGGCGAAAGTGATGGGAGACGCCAGGCAGAGTAAAGGAAGGGGAAAGGGGGGGGGGGGGAGGGTGGACTGCAAACGTGTTTACCAAGAATAAAAAGGGGGAAGGGTGAAAAGAGGTATTCTTCTGTAGATTCCTTTTGCTCAAGGGCTGTGAATGCGCCATGGCCGGACTGGGCTCAACTCAATGCCCCAAATCACATTAAAAAAAAAATTATTGCCGGCAGAGTTTTCCGGACTCCTAAAATGTCTTTACGGAGAGGTTCCACAGACCCTCATTCCAGAACCGTTGGCCTAGATTGCGGGCATCGGCATCTGCAGTATGTTTTGCAGGAAAAGGAGGGGAGGGGGGCAAACCTCGTTCTCTTTCAAAGTTATAGGTTTGAAAGCTAAACCTCCTCAGAATAATCCCCCCCCTTTTCCGCCACTTTGCTGACGCCCATGATTGTGGGCACCTCATCACTTACAAAATGTTTCCTAGGACCCATATGTAGAAAGTAGGAGCCACCATTCAAGCACCTGTCATGACTACAGTGCAGACATATCACAATAACAGGGAAGAACAATAAATAATAATGGACAGTCTGACCGGAAACAATGGTACAGTTTCAGACTCACTGCTCTGCTTGCCAGCTGAGCCAGGCTAGAAAAACGAAATTGGCAAAGTGAATGAGTTGCGAGTGTAAAGATGCAACAACAAAACCTTACTGGAGTTCTTAGAAAATGTTGGGGCCTTCTTGTCAATGGAAAAGGCACTCAGCAATTAAATCCAATACTTGGAGCTTACGCTTCATGAGCTTGCAGTTGGCACCTTCCACTGAGATCACGGTGATGTGCTCCAGCAGCTCCTTGTTGCATCTCAAAATCTTCCTGGAGGCAAGACTGATGATGGATGCCACTCCTTCCGGCATTACCTTCATTAGCTCGATCTTTGTCTGGCGCTTTTAGTCTTTTCGGAACTGAAAGTAGAGCATGCATACACATTTGCATGACTGTCACAGAAGTGAAACATGACAGAACCAAATTTCTAAGAATACTTCTCCTAATTCTAGCCCACAATAAATAATTTAAAAAATTAGCTTCATCTTTTTATTTTAAATCCATATATAATTGCAAATATATAGGCACTTTCACAGACACAAAGAACTAGCGCCAAAACAGAAAGAATAAAATGTTCCTGGGGCCCGACTTTGGTCATCGTTGAGATCGCGATCAAGATCTCACTAGGTACACACTGTGGACACAGTGCCACAGACGAGCGCTCTTGACCAATGAGAATTCTTTTCGCTGTCGACGAGGCAATTTTCTGGTGAGAACCTGTCACCTTCTTTCGGATAGTGAGATCGATATCGTGGTAAGGTGGGTGCTTGTCCCAAGCTCTTGTTTTAGCACCAGTTGGTGTCAAGTTACACACGGCCAGAAAACTAATCAGCATAGCCAAACGAAGCACAGGACAACAATTGCATCCGTAAAATAGTCAATGTTCCATATTTCAATTAGTTTTTGATCTCACTCTGCCCGGCACACAATTCGTAGCAGACGATTGTCCCTTTTTGGCTCTGTTCGCAGATGACTTGCCAGTCCGTTCGTCGTTTTGTTTCTGTCAGAATGCATCGCACTCGCAGAGTGTTGCACGGAGAACTGGACTCAAACGAATTCGCCAAATGCACCAAGTGCGGAAGACTGATGCTGCCGCCATCTATGTTGTAGGAAAAATACCAACCTCAAACCGAAACTGGCGCCTTGCTGTTCGGATTGATGGGTGGGAATGCAAGAGTGCAGTCGCTACCAATGTTTATCTACAAACGATGGTCGCTGCAGCCTGTAGTTTATAGTTGCGATGACTTCAAGCAACTCGGCTGTCATAGAGATAGTTACAGACGGCGTAAATTTCCGCAACCAGCAGTCCACAAAGCAGCTGGTTGCCATCTTTCAATTATCATAACCGTTTACACTGAAGAAAACTGATTATTCTGTCCGAGCAGAAGCTTGATCCGTTTGGAGATGGCATTGTGCGTGAACCACTGAAAGGGTACGGCTTAAAACTAGTCTGCTGGAATATCGAGCAAAAATTTTCGTGGGACTTTCGATTTCGATCGTCATTACAGGAGGATCAGATATTAGCCTTGGTGAGGGCGTCGAGAACGAGAGCTTTCTTCAACCAAATACGACGGGGCAAGTTAGCCGACGTAGGTAAATGTTAAACATGATGATGTTGCCCAAGCCTCGGGTAAAACCGCTATGTTAAGCTTTCTCTGATGCTTAATGGGCAGTCAAAGGCTTCTGCTGGGGGAGTTTAGTCGACAAATGCTCAATTTTTAACCCGCACACGTTGGTGATAAACATCTCGGGGGTCGCTGATGCGTTTGTTCTGAGCATTTCTTTACACACTGGTATATTTCAGCGTTTTTACGGCAACAGAGCGACTTAAAACCTCCAAATAAAGCACGGTTTGTCAACTGCTTCCTTCATGAAATAGGAGACGCTCACAGTTCAAGCTCGCGTTTGATTCCGTTCCCCGCAGGACGCAATTTCTATCAAAAAACCTACTTTTTTCCTTTCAGTTCCGCGACACATCGTAGCAGACAAACTTTCGTCGTCTGCTCGCGCTCCTTGCCGGCCTCGCCGGAGCGAGGCATGACGGGATTGCATTTTGGTGCACTCTCGATTTTCTTGGTGCAGCAAGTGCATGTACGCGTGGGGTGTCAGCAATGAAACGAACTCGGAGAGTGGAACCACTCGTGGAGTGCCGGCTGAAAGGATCCCGCTCCACGCTGCGAGTGGACAAGCGTGGGCACGAGTGCCATGTAACAAACTCGCTATTAGCTTCTTCAGTGCAAGCCGGTTAAGACCTCGATGACCAAAATCGGGCTCCCGGTGAGATGGAATGGCAAACTGAGAATGATTCCATGGCCAGGGGCCAAACAAATACCAGGTGCATTGTATGGTGAGAGTATTAGCACCGAGAAGTTTGGGTGGCGACCCCTTACGGCGAGCCGGGGTGACGTCATGCTGAGGACAAAATTTATCCTTTCATTCGCCCTGCAAAGGCTGAGACGGCGTTAGCTGTCGGCATACTAGTTTCTGTTTTCTTTTCTTTTTTGTGCGCGTTTTACGTAGGAAATGTGAATTATTATATGCGGCCTTATTGAGGTATGGTTTCTAGCTGCAGGCGAAACTTCAACCAACATTCCGAGCATGGTTTCCAGGGCATACAGCGCATGAATCACAGCTGGTATATGAAAAGGAAGAAATGCCACCACACTTGCAGAAGCATTGGAATATATTTACATCTCGCACGATGAACGCTGCTGATGATTTGAATAAATTAAGAGGTTTTTTGATCTTTGTTTCTAAACAAAACGCCTCAGCGAAAAAGCTGCACTCTGCTCGAGCAACATGTTAAATATATTCTGGGCCATGGAGAGAAAATCACAAGTGAGACCACCCAAAGGCCTTTGACTTAAATGCCTTTTGTGTGCCCGCAAAGCAGGGTCTGATGTTCTCCTAACTCATGAACCTGCAAAGAACAGAATTTCAGTGTCTGAAACACTTACACCGCTGCTTCCACAACCCCTTGCACAATCGCCTTATATCGTGTGGAGGGGGCGGGGGGGGGGGGGGGGGGGGGTTCATCGACGGAATTGCATCCACGAAAAGCTTTCCATACTTATAACCCAATTATAAAGGTAAACGTGACAAACACGGTTGGAAAAGCTATGAAAATTCTGTCGGTATAAGTCTCACCCAGCGCCTTGTACACTGGCTAAACGAAGCCCCGCTTTTTAACGTGCTCACAGCACACAACGGCCAATGTTGACGGTGCCTTTCCCATCCTTAGTCTGACTGTCCATGCTTCCTTTAATCTCGAAGTTTTCGGGTGGTAAAATATGATACCGGCTTCTTTTTGGAAATTGCATTGCAGCGCTGAACAACAGGTCAGCATGATCACAAACCTCCGATCGAGAGGAAACGGGCGCAGGGAAGCGAGCCAGATGCCAGAATGCGAAGCGGAGTCCGTCGCCAGACGTCACGGTACACCTCACCCAATCAAGACGTGGCGACCACAGCGACACTTGTGTTTGCTCTGAAGACTAATAGTATGCCGTGCAACCACACCATTGATCTCCACGACAATTTGCTGGATCGCGTGTCTCCGCTTGGTCGTTGCAGCTCAGGTGCAGCCACCGGATGGCCACCTTGGGACACAGATTATCAGTCATCCTTTTGGAACATTGCGGAGGCTGGGCGGCAGCGAGCTGAAGACATGTTTTCTGCTCGTTCGTTGTCATTTACCGAAGAAGTTTGTTAAAACCCCGAACGGTGGGAATTGCGTTTGAGAACACATGGAAATTTTTCCGAAAGCTCAGCACCGCAAGAAAAAGGAGCAACTCGTCTAACGCAAGTCTTGCCGTTCTGGCGGCATGATCAAAGCCTCCTTGGCATGCCAAAGTGCTGCATCTCTGTCTTGGCACGCTTGAATACCGATCAAGAATTAACGCCGTGTGGATTTGTTACGTGAGTGCAACGTGCATGAAGATGCATGTGCCTCCGCAGCAGCATTTTAGTTTACTCTTACGACTGTATTTGTAACTTGCGGCACTTGCAGTCCAGAAACGGACATGATCCAGTGACGACAAAGGAGGGGTAGGAGGCTATGGCGACGCCATGGCATCGATTCTTGATAAGTATCCAAGCGTGAAAAGGCACAGAGACGCAGCAGTTTGGCAAGCCAAGGAAGCTTTGATCACGCCGCAAGACCGGCGAGACTTGCGTTCGACAAGTTGTGCCTTTTCCTGCGGTGCTGCAATTTTGCAAAAAATTCTATGTGTTTTCAAAGGAAATTCTAATTGTTTACACATTGCGAGCGTTTGGTACTCCTTTCACTAAACAGACAGGAGCGCCGCGGGAGACTGACACTCGAGCGCGCTCTTCGGGCTCCGAGCATTTCTTGGAGCACAGGTGACTTCTTCGCGCTCCGTGATGTCACGTCCACAAACAAGAAGGCTGTGCTATTGTTGAAACGAAAGGCGTAGCCAAACAGCTGCTCCTTTTCAGCCAATTAGTGCTTAATCCAGCAGGTAAAAACGATTTGATTTGAAAGCCAAGACAGCAATTAGCATTCTGGAAAAAGTTTGTTCGTGCATCTCGCCTGAAAACGAATACATCCATCAAACAGTTTCGTGCCGATAGCACAGCGACAGAAAAGTTGTTGAGATGAGGACACATTCGGACTGCTGCCCCTTTTATAATGCTGAGCCCAGCGAATAAAATACTTCGATGGGAAAGCCGAAACATCAGTTAGCGTCGAGGAAAAGGTTTGTTCATGCGTCTTGCCTGAAAACAAAGTGATCTATCGAACGAGCGTGCTGATAGCTCGGCGACAGAAAAGTTGCCGAGAAGACAGTGAGACGGCTGCCCTTTTTAAAATGCTTAGTCCAGCTGCAGCGAATATTCTTAGATTGGAAAGGCGAAGCATCAGTTAGCATTGCGGGAAACGTTTGTTCATGCATCTCGCCTGAAAACGAATTTACCTATTGAACGGTAGGTTACCGACAGCACAGCGATAGAAAGGTTGTTGAGATGAGAAGACAGTCGGACCGCTGCCCTTTCTAGGATGCTTTGCCCAGAGAATCGAGATACTTCGAATGGAAAGCCGAAACATCATGTTCATGTCTCGCCTGAAACGAATTGACGTGCTATCTATTAAATGACGGTGTTCCGGTATCGGCATAGCACATCAACAGCTTCCGTCCAATTCCGTCTCGCTGCAATACGGAACCACGAAATATCTGGCAAGTTTGAGGGTTTCGTGCATCGACGCAGCGGGTTCAAGAATGTTGTCTTTAATTTAAATATGGACAGCTTGCATGGTCAATAAACAGATCGGCCAAGGTACCTTTCCCCGTATGTGCTCGAAGCGAGTCTCCAAGCCTCTCAGGAATATTTAAACGTTCGTAGAAACTTCATAACGTCGCCGTCTCTTTTACTTTGTACCCTGCCGCTCTACACTGGCTTTAATTAAATTAGCACCGAAATAATTTGGGTTCTCCCACCCGTATCCACGGGATGCCAGGTTCGTCATAACCGTGCGGTTGGAAGGAGCTTGTGCGGCTCGTCGATAGATTCGGTGTGTCGCGCTCCTGTACGCCGTGCGCCGTTTAGTTGCTGTGCCTGGAGTATGAAACTCGGGGTGTCGGCGTAGGGGTAAAGGAGCGCGGACTTAAAGGGGCCCTGCAATCATATTTAAGCGTCTACCTCTTTTGCGGTTTCCACGTCTCTTGGGGTTCGGGCAAGCCAGCGGGCACGGAGAGAATAACTAAATATCAGCGAGTCATATTTTAATTGGACGACGCGGAAACCTCCTCCACCTACGAGGGCGACCCGCGTTGCCGAAAGCGCGCAATATGTGACGTCTTTGGTCCTGGGCTTACTACTGGTCAGAGCCGCTAAAAGCTTTTTTTTTTAGTCGAGATACAAAATATAAGTGTCGCGAACCGTTTCAATTATGTATGAAAGTAGTTTTTGTTCAATATTTTAGATCAGAAAAGAAACAAATGCAGTTTATAAAGTACGGAAACAAGAAAAGACCCGTCGAGAAACTCGCCACCAAGCGGCGGAAAAAACGGTGCATACTAGAAAGGCCTAGTGGGATGAGGCTCCGACGAACACCGGGCATAGAAAAGTCCCGGATGTACGCGGCGGCGCTGCGGTCGTATACCGGCTCGAGGATCCGACCGGTTCCGAGCGTTCAGAAGGCTTTCGGCGCGGGCTTGGCTGGCAATTTGGCCATTTAGCGGTATAGCAGCGCGAAGTGGCTCCTGTTCTGAACTGATCTTTACCCTGTGTTTGATGTCATTTCTGGCCAATGAAGTGTTATGCCGAATTATTCTTTAATCGCGCGGCAAATGCAATGCGAGCCACCCTGGCCGCCCGCTTCATACAGCCTAGTCAACACGTGCTTTAGTGGCGCCCTCTCGAGCCGTCGACACTGAGTGCGGCAGCCGTGAGCGCTCGATGAGCTCACTACTTCACGGCCACTCAAGCCAGGACCTACGACGTTATGAAGGTGGTTATCTTTTGCTTGTTTTTGTAATTCTAATTTGCATATAACTTTTAAAATAAAGCGAAAATTGAGAAGAGAAAAGTTTCTTTAAGTTACTACCTTCAGTGCGCTCAGGTTCGGTCCAAATTAAAAACCAGTCAAAAAGTTATTGCAGGGCCCCTTCAACGCGCCAAATGACGACAAACGAGCAGAAAACATGTCTTCAGCACGCTGCCGGCCAGCCTCTGCAACGCTGCAAAAGGTTGATTTTCCGTGTCCCAAGATGGCCGTCCGGTATCCGCAATCACGGAGCGGGGAAGCGCACTTTACCGATTGTCGTAGAGATCAGTAAACAAATACGGAATGCATACCCTCCTAGCATCCATCAGGTAGGGATAAGCGTCCATCAGGCAGTCGCAACCATTCGAAGATCAATCTGGCCTTCGTCAGGCACCAATTTTCGTTCTCAGCACACAGCCACTCTTGGTGGGCTTCGAGGCTGCTCCCGTCTTCACCCACTACAGGCGGGGCAACCCCGGTCTGTAAACATAGAATATGTATATGGCAGGTATTATTTGATAACACTTTATGTTTTGGCCGTGTAAAGAAAATCTGCATTCCATTTTCTAACACATCAGTTATGAAATAACAAGGTCAGGTGGAACGGCCCGAGTTCGTTGACTGAAAGACAGAGGGCTTAGCCTCAACCAATATCCTAGCAGCCTTCGATACTGGTGTGGGGGAAGAGGAGGCTGAGCCTCTAAAGATGTCTTCAAATGATTCTCTAATTGCTCAACTCCAAAGTTTCGGGCTGCTGCACTTCAACGTTCTGAACTTTTTCCAACATGTATTTGCGCTGTCGCTCACCATGTTCCATTTACCAATTTTTTACACGACCCTTCTCCTCCAATCAAAAGAGCACGAGAGCCCGCCGTGAACAGACTTGGCATCATCGTGTGTCATATATCCCCGATGATTGCCTTCCCCACTAAGATGCATTAAAGCCAAGGTTCGAGCACGAGCTCATAGCATCGCTAGATGGTCGCGCTGCACGAGCCCTCGTGCAGCTTGAGTATCCACTAGTACTGGTAAAAGCGAGCGAATTGAAAATGAATACTTAAAATGGAAAGAATAAAACGTGAAGGACAAGCACAGGATAACCACGTAAAGCCTGGTTCAAACAGTTGCGTTTGACCGCGTTGCGGCTGCGTAAAACCAGGACATCCCTGCTGCTTATAGAGCGTGCCCAGATGATTCCTTGAATTGGAATCCACGCTTCATACGAAGCACAGATGTGCCAGTGACTCGCTTTCGGTTCTGAACGCAACGCAGACAAACGCACTCAAACGCAAGTGTCTGAACCGACCTTTGCGGTAGAGGCTCACAGTAAAGCCAATAAAGCTGTGAGCCCGGACCGTCTCGCACGTCTAGCCTTCGCTTCAGTACATCTGAAGATGAGACGGAATGTATCATAATAGAAACGATGTGGCCTCACCATTTTGAGCAGAAGTGCGTGAGTAACCGATGCTATTTTCGCGGTCGCTTGCACGTAAGCAACCAAGGAGCTTGAACACAACGCCGGCATTCATCTGGCTTGAAAACAACTTGAGCGTTGGCTTGGCTTGGATGTCAGCTGCCCATTGTGCTTACTTGAACTTCACGAAATCCGCTAAATTGAGCGGACTGCTTCTTGACTTTTGCTGTCGGCGCGTATGTCAGCGGTTTGGTGGTTTCCGAGTTCGACGACTCGGAAATTATGGGTGTGCCACCGGTAGCCGCAGGGTGTAAAAAGGATGCACGAAGGGTGTAGCCCCGCAGGGGGCACCTGTGAAAGCAGGTGTTTGGAGAGTGGCGTCTCCACGGACCCCGAGCCATGCGGGTTCGCCCGCCCACGTCTGGCTGTGCGTGGCTTTCACGTGTCTGGGGAAAAGGGCATCCTGGTGGTTGAGCCGAGCCCGGGGTAGGTTTGGACCCTTCGGGGCCCCCCGGGCGAGGCAATACACCACTTCGGCCCCCGCTTCTCATAGACGGGAGTCCTGGTAAGGCCCGGCCAGGATGATTCAGTCTAGTCGCCACTTCTACTATCCCCTCTCTACTTTCACCCTTGTCTTCTCCTCCTTTTCACTCTTCTCATTTCTCTTCTTTCCTTTTTCAACTTCTCTGGCGGCAAGGGCTAACCTTGGGTGGCGACAGACCCCTTGTCCAGAACCACACTTGGGTATAGTTCCTGGGCAGTGCTAATAGCATAACGTTTCCAGCAAAGCCCTTTTTGTTATGGTGCGTTATCTATTCCCTTGTTGGGCTCCGTGGTGGGCGGCACACCACAGGTTCCGAACAAACTTCGCCTCTTATGGCAACCCCCCAAACCAAAACCCCCAGTTCTGGACGTGCCGCTAAGAGGCATCGTCCCGAACGAACTGTCATAGTAAAAGATAAAGATGATGAAACATTTTCCAGATTCATGGTGATTCACTCCGAGGTCCCTGACAAACCTCTCTCTAAGATGTCACCGTTTCTTGTAGCGAAGGTTCTTGACAGCCAGATTGGTGCCGATTACAAGGCAAAGAAACTGCATTCTGGTGATCTTCTTGTAGAAGTTGCCAAAAAGTCCCAGAGCACTACGCTTCTGAAATTGACATCCCTAGGTGACATACAGGTAACAGTGAGCACACATAGAACCCTGAACACCATTCGAGTGGTGATTTCAGAAGATGATCTTCTTTCCAGTAGTGAAGATGAGATCTTGGAAGGCCTGCGGGCATCTAGAGTAGTGGCGGTCAAACGCATTATGACGAGGCGTGACGGTGCAGAGGTGAGAACTAAACACCTTATCCTGACGTTCGAACGTCACACGCTTCCTGCACTCGTCAAAGCTGGGTACTTGAATTGTCGTGTCAGACCGTACGTCCCGAACCCACAGCGATGCTTCCGTTGCCAGCGTTTTGGTCACGGGTCGCGCAGCTGTCGGGGGAGGGAGACATGTGCAAAGTGTGGGAGCCACGACCATGTGGCCGACGTCTGTGAAGATCCAGTTGCCTGCGCGAACTGCAAGGGTTCTCACCCTGCTTACTCTCGGTCCTGCCCGCTGTGGCGACAAGAAAAGGAGATCCTTACCTTACGAGCCAAAGAGAACCTATCGTACCCTGAAGCAAAACAAAGGTTTTCCTTCATTTCTAAAGGTACCTACTCCGACGCGGTGCGCAGGGGCCCTGCACTACGTACGGAGTCCAGGGCTACTCAGTTCTCTCTTGAGGACTTGGCAGGCCCCTCTCAGGCCCCGAAACAACCTGCGGGGAGGCAGGGTGCCCCAGGTAACGCTGGGAGCACACAGACTCCCCAGTTGATTCAGGCACGACCTCCGGCTGACCGGCAGCCTCGTGCCAGTAGCTCTTCTCAAGGTGGAGAGCGAGGCCGTCGTTCAAATCCCTCGGAGGCGGCCCGCCTTGTTTCGGAGCAACAGGGCCCACCTGCTGCTCCATCAACGTCAAAAGACGAAAGTGTGAATGTGGGAGGGTCTCGGCCTGGTACGTCGAAGACTTCTTCGGCGGGGTCTGGCCGTGGCCGGAAACTCGTGGTCCAGGTCTCCGACCACGTCGGAACTGGCAAACCTGCATCCAAGGTTCAGGATGCAGAGGGAGCTGTTGACATTGCCGACTCTTCAGCTCCTTCCTCGGATCAGGAGGACATGTAATGGCAAACTGCTAAATCAAAACAAAAAGGAAAAAAGCCGGTGGTTCCTCCTTAGTGTGTAGCACATGTAGGATTGCTTTAATTCATTTATGAAATCTTATCCTTTAAAATGGGCTCTGTAATTCTTCAGTGGAACTGCCGTGGCTTATTCACTAACCTTGCAGATGTTGAGTTCCTTTTAGAAGAGTATAAGGCATCTGCCTTATGCTTGCAGGAAACACACTTAAATACATCTCACACTAACTTTCTGAGACGCTATTGTGTGTTTCGTAAAGACCGCCCTAGCATGTCCATTTCTTGTGGCGGCGTTGCGGTGGTGCTTCCAAAACATATTCCATGTTCAGAGGTTCCGCTTCAGACGCCACTCGAAGCTATCGCTGTTCGTCTCTTGTTGCATAAAGCCATAACTGTATGTTCAGTTTATTTTCCACCTTCTCTTTCTCTGAAGCGACAAGATCTCGACTCTCTTTTAAGCCAGCTTCCAGAGCCCTTTCCTTTACTCGGTGATTTTAACGCACATAGGACCCTCTGGGGAAGTGATCATACAGATACACGTGGAAAGATAATCGAATCCATATTATTCTCACAGTCATTATGCATTTTTAATACTGGCCATCCTACATATTTTAGTCCTTCATCCTTGTCATCTACATGCATCGATCTTTCTATTGGCAGCGCAGATCTGCTGCCCGATTTTTCATGGACTGTTGATCACAATCCCCATGGAAGTGACCACTTCCCCATTATTTTAAAATGTAACGACACTCCGCAGTCTTCACCTACGCGCCAGCCACGCTGGAAGTTTGAAAAAGCAGACTGGAGCCTTTTTAAGCAGTCATCACTCCTGGCCTGTTCTCGCCTCGATCAGCTTTCGATTGATGAGCTCAGCCATCTTTTAACATCTCATATTCTCACTGCAGCGTCACTCTCAATCCCTCGGTCATCTGGACAGCTCCCTAGACGACCGAAGCCATGGTGGAATGAAGACTGTAAAGAGAGTCGCAAACAGCAAAACAAAGCTTGGAGTGTTCTAAGACGTTATCCAACTCGGGACAACCTGATATCTTTCCGGAAAATGAAAGCTCGTGCTAGGTACATTCGTCGGAAAGCGAAACGCGAGAGCTGGCAAAAATATGTGTCCTCTATCAATAGTAGTACTTCTTCCAAGGAAGTATGGGACAGGATTCATAAAGTAAATGGCTCATATCATGCTTTCACTATTCCACTTCTTTCCAGAAATGGGAAATGCCCAAGCAATCTTGAAGAGCAGGGCAACATCCTTGGCGAGCATTTTGAATTCATTTCCAGCTCGCAGCATTACTCGCCTGCTTTTCTGCAACATAAAAGGAAAGCTGAAAGTATGGTACTGAAAACATCTGGTGGTGAACGCGAAGCTTATAATGCCCCCTTTACCTTACACGAACTGAACATAGTGCTCCAAAACTGTAAGTCATCGGCTCCTGGTCCAGATGGTATTCATTATTATATACTTCAACATCTCCATCCTTCCACACTTAATATTGTTTTATACCTTTTTAATCGTATTTGGTTTGAGGGCTACTTTCCAATGGACTGGAGAATGGCAACAGTCATACCCATACTCAAGCCCGGTAAGAATCCATCCTGTGCAGCTAGTTATAGGCCTATCGCTTTGACTAGCTGCTTTGGAAAGACTCTTGAACGAATAATTAGCAAAAGATTGATGTATTTCCTTGAACTAAATAGGCATCTAGATGTGAACCAATGCGGCTATCGTTCGTCTCGGTCCACTCTTGACCATTTAGTAAGGCTGGAGAGAGTCGTGCGTGACGCCTTCGTTCATAGACAACATTGCCTATCTGTATTTTTTGACCTCGAAAAAGCCTACGATACAGCCTGGCGTTTTGGTACACTGAGGGACTTGTATGATATGGGTATCCGTGGTCGAATGCTTCGTACCATTGAGAGCTACCTCAGCAGGCGCACCTTTCGTGTTCAGATAGGAACAGCTTTATCTAAAGTGTTTGTCCAGGAAAATGGCGTCCCTCAGGGAGGCGTTCTTAGTGTCACTTTGTTTATTGTCAAAATGAACTCCCTTGCATTGGCTATCCCCCCATCGGTGCAATATTCACTCTATGTAGACGACCTTCAGATCTCAGTGTCGTCTTGCAATCTGTCACTGTGTGAGCGACGAATTCAGCTAACTATGAAGATGCTATCAACCTGGGCCAATCAAAATGGGTTTAAGTTTTCCTCAGATAAAACAGTTTGTGTGTGCTTTTCTCGGAAACGCGGACTACTTCCAGAACCTGTTCTTGCACTAAACAACTCCACAATTTCTGTGAAGCGTGAGTACAAGTTTCTGGGTCTTACATTTGACAGCAAACTGACCTTTGGTGCCCATATTAAGAATCTAAGATTAAAAGCTTACAAATCTCTTAATATTCTTAAAGTCCTGTCCCACCGATCCTGGGGTTCTGACCGGACGTGCCTTTTGAGGATATATCGCTCGATAGTGCGATCACGACTGGACTATGGCAGTGTTGTTTACGGTTCAGCTAGGCCTTCCATTCTAAAAATGCTGGACCCTATTCATCATCTTGGATTGCGATTGGCGACGGGTGCCTTTCGCAGGTCTCCTGTGCCAAGTCTGTTTGCAGAGGCCAACGAGCTGTCTCTTGAGAAGAGAAGATTTTCTCTGGGCTTTTTGTATTCCCTGAGAGTCAGGTCCATCTCTGATCACCCTGCGCGAATGGCTGTGGAAGACATGCGCTCTGAAAGGGTGTTTCAAAACAAAGCCACAATTGTGCCTCCCTTCTCTTTGAGATTGAAAAGTGCCAGTGTGAACATGGGACTCGATTGGAAGCCCCCGGTAGTGCAGTCTACGGTTGCGGGAGCACCTTGGGAGCACCCTGTCATTAAGTGTGACCTTTCACTCACGCGATACAAGAAAGCTGATACTCCTAATGGTGTGTTTCTTCAGGAATTCTTAGCACTGCAATGTCAGTATTCCGAATATGTAAGCTTCTACACAGATGGTACGAAGACGGAATCTGCTGCTGGGTGTTCCATGATTGGCCCAACAGTTCAGCTTGTTAGGCGAATCAACTCCTCTGCTTCTATTTTTACGGCGGAGCTCTATGGTCTGCTTCTTACCATAGGCTTCATACTTGATAAAAAGCTCTCTCGCTCCATCGTATACACAGACTCCCTCAGTGCATTGCATGCACTGTCTTCACTAACACCCCTCAAGCACTTCCTGCTCCTTGAACTGCGAAATAAGGTTGTTGCTGCCTCAAGACAGGGATACGAGATTGTATTTTGCTGGATTCCCAGCCACGTGGGCATTCCGGGCAATGAGGCAGCAGATCGCGCAGCAAGTACTTGTGTAAAACGAACAGTTGACCTCGACAGCATTCCTTATACAGACTACAAAGGCCTTCTCAGGCGTCACGTTAAGTGCAAATGGCAGGCTGAATGGGACCAAGAAATCGGCAACAAGTTACACCTGATCAAACCTCTTTTGAGCGAATGGCAGAGTGCACGCCACCAGGAACGCTTTTTTGAGGTTGTCCTTTGCCGGCTCAGGATTGGTCACACTCATCTGACTCATGGCTACCTCCTTCGTGGGGAAGATGCCCCCACTTGTGAGCAGTTTGACAATGCCTTAAGCATTCTTCATATTCTAGTTGAATGTCCTGCTGATCATGAAGAACGGCTTTTGTATTTTTCGCAGCTGTATCAAGAACAAGTTCCACTACACCCAGCTCTGCTCTTAAGTGATGATTCTCTTGTGACACATACTAATGTTTTCAAATTTTTAGATAGTATCGGCCTTCTACACCGATTGTAGCTTTCTTAACCTACAGATCATGCCCATCACCCTTTTACCTTTTGGTACCCCATTACCATCTTTTATCTAATCACTGGCTACTAAAGCCTCTTTTTTCTCTCCAAACCTTTTCCAGCAATAGTCTCGTTTTTGGCGCTCTATGGCCTTAGTAGCTTTTGCGCCATAAACACCAAATCAACCAACCAACCAACGAAGGGTGTAGGCCTCTCCGTACATACTTAAATATTCAAAAATCATGTAAAAATGGTGTAGGAAGGGTGTGAGCTCGGAAAAACACCCTTCTAACACGAACATGAGTGTTGAAATTTTTAGTGTGTACTGTGACGCTCTGTTGCTCATTCAGTCCAAGGTGTCGCATGGTTTTTCACACAGTCTAAAAATGACTATTTATAAAATGCAGACGCAATATTTTTTTTAATACTTGGAAATCAATGACTTTGTTGTTTAATGAAGATAAGATTGAATTGCATTGGGTTTTTATGGCGCAAGGGCTGCTGAGGCCAAAAAGGGCCAGAGAAGGAAACTATTGCATTGAGGGTAAGCGAGAAGAAAGGACTAGTGGTCAGGTTAAAAAATAAGGGAATGGGACATGAAACCGGATTATGTCACAAACGCTAATGGGCACGAGTAAGAAGCTTTGAAGTTCACAATCGACAGAGAAGACCTATACGCCTCGCAAGTGGGCTCATTTTCGTCTTCTGCGCAAGAGAGAGGAAGTAGCGGTGACGTCAGAACGCCGAGCCCTGATTGGCTGATCGCGACCCCCTATCTGAGCGTCGTCAGCTCCTTTGCAACGTCGTCTGCTGGCAACGTCGTCTGCGTCTGTCTTACCTTTCCTGCGACTTTCGGAAGTGCAGGTCTTTACGAGCGAGCTCGACTTCGCCTTTCAGACAGGGCAGACGAAATAACTCGAGCGGTACGTTGTTTTTGTCTAACAACTAGCAGACGCGCATCAAGGATCGGGAAGTCAAAGGACTCACTGGCGAGGTGTCCCGAGGAGCCGAGGTTTGTTTGCTCAGAATCGAGAGTGAGCGTGTTAGTGTCCGCAAGTTCCCTCCCAAATACTTTTTCCCTCCTTTCGTGTGCGGCGAGACCCCTCATTCTTTAACGGCGTCGGCGGGTTAGCGCAGTTAACGTCGTCTGCTTTACGTCTGCTAGTCAAAGCGATGGCTGCTTTACCTTTCCTGCGTCTGTCGGAGATTCACCGCTTTTTCACCGGCGAGAGTTACTGTTGCCTCGGGAAACAAGGAGATAACAAGAGGAAGAAATTGACCTCTTAATCTAAAATTGAGGTCAGCGATCAAAGTATAATACGGGAAGGATTCGCAAGGGTCGCGCGGGCATATTCCATTCAGCACGCCAGCCGGTCGTGGGCAGACGGTCGCCGAGTCGCGGAGTGCCTGCTAGGCCGAACTGCTGAACTCGCTTGGTAGCGTTCGGTGGAATCGTGGCCGTTGGAGCTTTTCCCGGGTGTTTGTGGATCCAGCGTTCTTGTTCGTCGTGGTCTGTTTCAAGTACTTTTCTTCTTTTTTTTTTGCTGCTTGAAGTTGGGGCTTGTGAGAAGCGCACGTAGAAAAATAAACGCCCGTGGGTCGTCGCGACCGCGACGCTGTCGGCCATGCTGATTTGATCGTGAGAAGTGCGTAAGACAGCTTCGGAGCTGTCGTAGGATTTTGTCGTAACCCGTGCAAAACTTACGAAAATTTCGTTTCGTGAATACGAATTGGTTCTTAAGTTTTGTCTTACGCGCATTTTTGGCGTAAGATCGTTTCGTGAATCTGGCCTCTGCACTTCCGAAAGTCGCGGGAAATGTAAGACAGACGCAGGCGACGTTGCAAAGGAGCAGACGACGCTCAGATAGGGGTCGCGATCAGCCAATCGGGGCTCTGCATTCTGACGCCACCGCTACCCCCTGCTCAAAAAGCAGACGAACTTGCCCTCCGCATAGCATCTAAAAACTTAAAAACCTGCTTGTAAGTCACGAATAGTTCATCACGCGATAACAACATTGGGTGTAAGGGAGTGTGCTTTCTGTACAACTGTGCAAAGTAAGATTGGCGTTCCTGCTCATACAAATGGCACTGAATTAGAAAGTGAAGGACACTTAGAGGTTTGTCACGCTTTTTACACAAAAGGCTATTCTCCCCACGGAGCAGGTAGCCATGAGTCAGATGCATGTGGCCAATGCGCAAGCGACACAGTATTACTACATAAAACCGTTCTCGGCGCCGGGCGCTCGTCCATTCACCCAGGTTTGGCTTAATTAGATGCAGCTTGTTGTAGATCTCGTTCCACTCGGCTTGCCATTGTGCTAGTATGCGAGACCTTACAGGAGGGCGATAGTTCATGGAAAAGATCCCTTTTATAGCTACCTCTCTGCTGATGCATGTGCGGGCAGCACGGTCGGCCGCTTCATTGGCTGGGATACTAACATGGCTGGGAATCCAACAGAAGACAGTAGTGCAATGCTTTCTAGCTGCCACAATAATTTTCTTCTGAACTTCAACCACAAGGGAGTTCCTTGTAGGCAGCTGTGAAGAGATGGATCGCAAGGCACTAAGAGGGTCAGTGAAAACCAGGGGTATCCTGTGACGAGTTATGTGTTCCGTAGCCAACAGGAGGCCAAACAGTGAGGGCTCACCGACACTTACCTGTCCACAATGGTGGTGAGTCTAAGAAGCGCTTTGCTTTGTTTTTAGTGTTTACTTCAACAAGGTCTTCCGAGTGTAGTTTCATGGCCTTGTAAGGGGTCACATCTATGCTACAGGATTTTGCTGTTACTTTGAGAATGTTTCAACCAGGGTGTCAAACCGGAACCGTACCGAAAACCGGAACCGAACCGGTATTTTTTCCGGAACTGAACCCGAACCGTTGTATTGTTATCGCGATGAACCCGAACCGGAACTGAACCGGAAAAAAAATAACGGTTACCGGCTCATGTCAAAACGGTTCGGCCACGCGCTGTTGACAATGAATGTGCTATCAATGCCATTTGTTTTTTAAGTGCCGTCAACTGACACACACCTCGCTTATATATTTTTCTTCTCCACTCAGTCTTAGGAATATAAACGCCCCATCCATGAATCTTGACAAACGCTGCATCCATGAATCTTGACATAGGAACCAGTATTGCGCTGGTCGCGGCTTGTACGGAAGAAAAAAAATTGGAAAGCTGTGCAAAAAAAAAAAAAAAAATCGCGTCACGGGATTTTATTTTTTTACAATCTCGTAAATCCTAAATGCTGCTGTGTGCTCATTTCGTAACACGTTTCTAGAACGCGCGAGTTCTTGAAGCTTGCTTCCATCAGAATGAGGAAAAAAAAAGGCTCTGGAGTTTGATAATAATGCATCCGGTTTCGTATAGGCACTTAGAAGCTAACATATTTGTGAGACAGCGAATTAACTCTTCTATTTTAATATTTATCCTATTACGTCCTTCTGGCGTTGCGCTCGGTGAAGTGTTTTTCATATTCCGTATCTTGTTTAATGAAAACTTCTTTAAGGGTCTAATTTGAGTTACCGAAAGCTAGTTCAAATAAAGAATGCTGTATTTTCTCCCCACTGTTCCATCAATTGCTTACACGCCGAGGCGGCGGGATAGTTAGCGAGCTCTACTTGTAAGTGGGTTTGTAAGGAGGTCGCGGATTTTACAGCTACCGCGTCGGACCCAATTAGATGAAGTCCGAATGCGTAAACGTCGGTGAGGTAACCTTTGAGTGCACATAAAGAAACCATTCCTGGTAGAAATCCCTGAGCCTTACACTACGATGTATCCCGTTTCGTATGTGCTGATTTCAGATGTTTTATTTGTAATTTATTTTGATGTTGCAATTTGTCATTTATATTTTCCGAACCGGTTCGCGAACCGGTTCGCGGATCGAATTAATCGAACCGGAACTGAACCGGAACAAAATAAATTTACCTGAACCTGAACCGTAACCGAACCCGTATTTTTTTCGGTTCGACACACTGGTTTCAACGGTTTCTTTTTCAATGCATGGTCTGTGGTTCTGAACGCTGCCTCTTAGAGGTTCGTCCCGAACCGGGTGTAGGGTTTGCGGAAGCCATGAAAGGCGGAGGATGTTCAGAAACTGTGGCGCACCACCCACCACCGAGCCCAACGAGGGGGTAGGTAGCACCCCATAGCAAGTATGGCTTGGCTGGGTATGCTACACTACCAGTGCTACCCAGTAACTATAACCAAGTGTGGTTCGAGAAAGACATCTGTCTACATCCAAGGTTAGCCCTTGCCGCCAAAGAAGGTGAGAATGAAAAGGAGAGGAGCAGAGAAAAGGGAGAAAAAAGTGAGGTGATAGTGGAAGAAATAGTAGTAGATTGGGGTTTTGTGGCGCAAAAGCAGCTAAGGCTATGGTGCGCCAAGAAATGATACTATTGCAGAAGAGGATTTTGGAGAAGAAAGAGCTTTAGTAGCTGGTAATTTGCAAAATGTATAAAATAAGAGTAGGACCATACATTATAAATAATGCTACAATTTCTGTAAAAGATCAACGCTTTTTAAAAACTTAAAAACCTGGGTGGGTGGGAGTAGTGGCTCATTTCCAAGTAACACACATAGGTGTAAAGGAACATGCTCTTTGTACAGTTGGAAAATGTAGTGGAGGCGTTTTTCTTCATACGCAGGACATTCTAGAAGGATATGTGAGACACTCAGCGGTTCCTGGCAATGTTCACATTCAGGAGGGTCCTCCCCACGTAAGAGATGTCCGTGCATGAGCCGCGTGTGTCCTATGCGTAGTCGACAAAGGACTACCTCATAAAACCTGTCTCTGTGCCTAGCACTCTGCCACTCACTAAGAAAAGGCTTAATCATGTGGAGTCTGTTTGACACCTGTAGGCTCCATTCTGCTTGCCACTGGGCTTTAACATGGTATTTAACTAGGGCACAGTAATCTCTGTACGGGATGCTCCTAATGTCTACAGCACAGGAGCCAGAAGTGCCCGCAGCACGATCTACCTCTTCGTTCCCTGGGATTCCAACATGGCTGGGTACCCAGCAGAATAGAACATTACATCCTTTTCTGGTTGCCGTTGTTATTTTGTTTTGTAATAAAACAACTAGGGCATTCTTTGGGGTTTCAAGCGATGTCAGAGCCCGTAAAGCACTCAGCGAATCTGTATATACAACTGACCGAGAGTTACTTGTTTGGATGATGTGATCTACTGCACGCAGAAGGCCATGCAGTTCAGCAGTGAAAACAGTAGCGGACGAATTAAGCCTACGAACACTTCTTACTGAAGGGCCAATCATGGCACAGCCAACAAATGATTCAGTTTTTGTGCCGTCTGTGTAGTAGTGGGAATGAGAATCGTGTTCCTTGTGGAGTTCGAAAAATTATTGTCGCATGACCTCAGTTGGGGTATCCTTTTTATTGAACTTTGTTAATGAAAAATCACAACGTACGCAGTTAAAATCCCATGGAGCCACCGTCCTTGCAACTGTATCAACTGGGAGCTTACTGTCCATCCCAATAGATTCTGCCAAATTCCTTTTTCTCATCACGAATGGAGGGATAATGCTAGGCTTGTTTTCGAATGTCTTCTGGTATCTAGTGCTCTCCACAACCTCCCGGGCTGGATGCTGAGCGACTGAACGTATCCTTAACGAATACATAAACCCTAGGGAGAAACGCCGTCTGTCAAGGGACATCTCATTTCCTTCAGCATAGAGACTGAGCACAGGCGACGTTCTGAAGGCTCCAAGTGCTAAACGAAGTCCCTGATGATGATAGTGGAAGAAAAGGCGACTGACTGAATCATCCAGGTCGGGCCAAGCCAGGACACACCGCCTACGGGAAGCGGGGGCCGAATTGGTGTATTGCCTCACCCGTGGCTCCTGTAGGGTCCAAACCTACTCCGGGCTCGACTCGACCACCAGGATGCCTTTTTCCCCGGGCACGGAAAAGCCACGCATAGCCAGACGTGGGCGGGCGAGCCCGCATGGCTCGGGGTACGTGGAGACGCCACTCTCCAAACACCTACTTTCACAGGTGCCCCTGCGGGTTCTCTTCAAGGTCGATGACGGCGCCGTATTCACAGAAGAAGTCCATTCCGAGGATAACATTCCTCCCACATTCTTGCAGAACGATAAATTTCACAGGACGTCTCGCCGTGGATCTCGAAGCCAGCAGTGCATCTCCCGACTGGTGCGATGAGGTGCCCTCCGGCAGTCCGTATCTGTGGGCCATTCTACGGCGTCGTCACTTTCCGAAGGCGTTGGGAGAGCCTCCCACTCAGGACGGAGTGGGCTGCTCCAGTGTCGGCGAGAGTCGACGCGTCGTGGCCGTCGATAACGACGTGTAGGTTATTCTTCACCGTTGCAGGAGTGTCGTTTCGCTCTCTGGTGGTGTTTGAGTGGGGGCCCTCCGACGTTCGTGGAGGATCTTAGCGTCGCTCGTTTTCGACCACTCCACCTCCAGGGGTTTCCGCGACTAGTTTCCCCGGCGAGGAGCAAGGGGCGACCGGCTTTCACGTCGGGGTCGGTGCATCGACGAAGCTGGACGACGTGGCGACGGCGACCGGGACACGCGGCGAGCTGCAGGCGGGGGAGACTGAGGTCGTCGGAGTTACTCTTCGATATCCCGCGGTTGTTCACCGTAGCGTGGACGTGGAAGCCACGCAGTCCTATATGCCGGTAGGGGCAACGGCAGTAGGTTTGGTCGGCTTCCCCGCTGTGACCGTCCTGACGTGTGGCCGTCCTCCACACGTCAGTTTTCCTCGGCGAGTGTCGTTCCGGGCGGACGTACTGGACTTCTCTTTCCGGGCATCGAGGATGCAACGGCATCGGGGTGTCTCGCCGGTGTGACGCCGTGGCTTGGCGGTTTGCTTGCGGCGGTCATCGGGCCATGGCGGCGTAGCTCAACGTCAGTTCCTCTGTCGTCGTCGTGATAATCAGGACTTCAGGTAGGAAGGCTCCGTGAACCTCCTCTCGAACAACCTCGGCGAGCGACAATGAGGATGGGCGATCCATAGCGGGAAGCATCTTGCGGAGTTCTTTCCGGACGATGTCGCGGAAGATTTCCCGAAGGCGTCGACACCAGCGGTGTTCAGCTCCAGTCGGAAGATGCGACGGTGGGAGGAGCAGCCACGCCGGCGAGTCGGTGGTAATGGGTTGCTCGGGCCGACAGCGCGCGCTTGCTGTTAGTGGCTTCAGTCACAAAACCGTCGACGGTTGTCGGGGGATTGCGGACAACGCCCACTAAAATTTCAGCCTTGACGCCACGCATGAGGACGCGTAGCTTCTTCTCCTCGGCTGCCTCCGGATCGGCTCGGGCGCATAGGCGCTTGACGTCCTCAAAGAAGCTCGTAACGATTTCGTTGGGGTTCTGCACCCTTGTTTGGAAAACGTCCTCCGCTCACTGCGGACGGTGGTGTTTGAGGAATATTCGCTTCAACTCGGCGGCGCAGGGCTCCCACGTAGTGAAGAACGCTTCGTGTTTTTCAAACCAGTGCCTCGCAGCTGCTTCAAGCGAGAAGTAGAGATTGTGGAGGCATTGCTCAGTTGTCCATCCGTTCGAACCGACACGTTCATACTGTCTCAGTCAGTCTTCAATGTCCTTGTGGACCTCCCCGTGGAAAGGCGTCGGAGTCAGGGGTGCGAAGGGAAGGTATACGACGGCGGAAGTGGCCGGGGTCTGCGACTTCTGGTTGTCCATCGTCGTCCCCCTTGACTGTTTGGCCTTGGGTGGCAAGGGTCCTAATTCCGGGGGTAGGCCAAGATTGGGGTGACTTGATCGGATCTCGGTCTGTTCTTCGTTGGGTCCTCGGGTGCTTGGGTTCGGACTTGCACTGCGGGCCTTCGGAGAGGAACGCTGCACGGACATGCGTTACCCAGCACCTCTACCAAAATGTCACGAATGAAGAGGTAATGAAACAAAGAATAACTGAGAAAACCACACCTTTATTGGGGCAAAGTTGTGTCCAAAACAAAAAAAAAAAAAGAAAGGAAAAAGATTACAACGGATCGTCGCGGGCGTCGAAGTCGGCGAAACAGCAGGATCGAACGGTGAGGCCAAACTGACTTTGGCTCGCCGCGCGATGCCCCTTATTTACCCGGGTGGGCTCCTGGAATGATCGGCGTAGAAGGTTCGACGCGTAGAACATTCGGACCTCGAACAAGTAACAGTTCTCGAATTTATTAGAACACTAAATTGCCTGAATGAACAAAAGATGCGTCGCTCCCAGGAATCGAACCCTGTTTTTCCGTGTGGGAGGCAGGCACAATAACCGTTAGGTCACGCGCGCGCCGCCTACTTGGCCAGGTGCGCGCGCGGCAATATTTCCTACAGAGAACTTTTGTTCTTCACGTACAACATCCGATTCAAGTAAGGTTATAGTCTCAAACTTCTCCATAGTTTCTTTACACAGGCCAAAAAAGAGGGACCTGCCTTGCCTACATCAAGATGTATGCTCATTTTAGTCCTACAGCCGTTTAGCATTTTTTTCACTACAATGCAATGACTTTGTTTCAAATTTATGTAAATTATTTTTACGGATGTGCGCTTTAAACATTGTATAACAATATGGATCCAGTAATTTATTTTTTCACACTTTTCTATTCCAGATGGGCTGTATGAACACATATGTTTGTAGCAGGCGCCACCAAAGGACACATTCTTTGGCTGCTCTTCTTCGCCACTTCTGCACGTGGCATGACACCGAGAGCACTTGGAATTGCAACGGGGAAGGTTGTGCAAAGACATTTAGACTTCACAGCTCATTCCGCAAACATGTCAGCCGGCATCACAAGCATTTGCTTCTTCCAAGTACTGCCGAGACCCCTGTGGAGCCACTACGGTTTGAAAAAACCCCAAAGAAACAGCGAACGAGTCCTGTAGTGAGTCCAGTGATGAAACATGTGATCAGGCAGATAGTTTCGCTTGTGGCACTCTTGATGCCATGAACCCGTGTTCTGTGCATCTGTCTTTGCTACTGATGTGGCAATAGGGCAGACAGTTGCCAAAGTGTAGCCTAAATGAGATTGCGAATGATGTCATAAACTTTGCTGCAGAGTGTAAGGGAACACACAGTTCAAGTGCCATGACAAAACCTGAGCAGTTTGGATTTAATGCAGGCAGGGAGAATCACTGGAAAAAATTATTTGGTTTTGTCGCTCCTCGGACTGTGTGTCTGTCAAATAAGCGACCGAATCAAAATGTTCAGTACATTCCATGTTTGGAAACCCTAAAAGCTGTTGGACAAGTGAGCAAGCTTTTTGGAGAAACTGAAAAATGCTGCTCTACTCTCCTGCATGACGTGTGTGATGGCACATACTTTAAAGAGCACAGTATGTTCAGGAATGGAGGCAGCCAGAATCGATTGGCCCTTGAACTCTATTTTCACGAGTTCGAAGTGTTTAATCCTCTAGGAAGCAAACGTGGAAAGCACAAAGTTCTGGCCGGGTACTTAACAATTATAAATTTATCGCCCAAATTTCACTCCAAGCTTAATGACAAATACCTTATCCTCCTTTCAAAATCATCGATTTTAGCCAAATTCACTCTGTACCGCATTGTCCAGTCACTTTTTATGGACCTTCAGCAGCTTCAATGGAATGGTGTAGAGTTTGACGGATCAATGATGAAGGGCACACTTTTGCATGTGTGCGGTGATAACCTGTCAAGCCACCAGTTTGGCGGTTTACGCGAATGTTTTGCATCTGGTCCTATCTTTCGTTTCTGTATGGCAACGAAGAAGGAAATTGACGAGAAATGGAAGGAAGATGAGTTCATCATTAGAACCAAGCAAATGCATGCTCGTGATGTCAACTGGTCCTGACAGATTAAAGCCTTTGTAGCTTGTATGATGTCACGGGTGAAAACTGCATAAGTGGCCTTCTGTCATTTGATGTAACTCAAGACCTGCCGCCAGATGTCATGCATGACTTGTTTTAAGGGGTCATCCCATGTGTCATGGAACATGTTCTTCGGCAAATTATATAAGGTCATCTGCTGACTCTTGGAAAGGAAAGGAGGCAATACTCTCGTTTAATTGAACAAGGGGGAGACAAGAAATCAAGACTTCCTCCTCTTTCAGGTCAAGCAGTATTTGGACGTTCAGCCATGAAGCCAGCCAGCGTTCAACCAGCTGCTGAGAAGCTTTGTTCTTCGGTTCTTTTCTCTGCTTCTGAGTGACTGTATCCCAAAACGAAATGCTGCATATGAAGTGTACCTCATGTTACGTGCTGTCGTAGATATTGTTCTTTCACCACAAGCGTTTTATAGTAAAGCTGCATGTTTGCAAGTGCTCAATGACGACTTTTACGGTGCATTTGAAGAAACATATCCAGATGTTAAAATAATTCTAAAGATGCACTACCTTAATCGTCATCCCAGACCTCTGCTCTTTTATGGCCTTCTCTCTAAACTGTCCTACAAGCGTTTCGAAGCAAAATACCAATTCCTCAAGTCAATCGCGAGGAGAACTCGCAACTTCAAGAACATCTGTGGAACATTAAGTCGCCGACATCAAATGCACCTCATGTATGCTCAACCCCAGGAATCGGTAACCACTACAGGGAGCACAGGAGCAGACTCCAGCTCATTACCCGACCTCTTGACGGACAGACTCCAGGATCTTGGTCTGGCTGTCATAGATGTGTGGTTTCTGTCACGGTCTCTGAAAAGAGACTACATGTTTGCTGTGCGATTCTTTTGCTGGTACCAGATGATGACTTTCCTCACTTTGCTCAAGTGACACCGATCATGGTGTCTGGCCCGCAGCAGTTTGTTCTAGGTTCGGTTCTTGATACAAAGTATCTTGATGACCATTTACATGCTTACGTTGCCGAGAACACAGCCCACAGTGTCATAATTAAGGATATTGGACACTGTGAAGAATTTTCTGACCCACTGTACCTGAACAAACAGGGAAACTATTGTAAGCAGTGAGAGAGCTGGTAATTAATCGAGATCTTGTAAACCCTGAGATGGGGAACGATAAAAAGACGGACGAACACAACAAAATCTCAAACGCAGGTGACTTTTATTGATAGTAGCGTACCAATAAATAGATTTTCACACAAAAGCAAAAGAGAAAGGGCAAAAAAAAGCATAAGCGGGGGAATTGTGTGAGCCAGCCGTCCTTGGTTATCAGTGATCGGATGAGAGAGTTTTTGCTTGTATGAGGGGGGCTTTGAAAATCTTAAAAAGGGGGAGGGGCAGCGGGAAGCGTTTGCTTGGAGTAGGAAATACAGCTTAGGCTGTAGCGTTTTGGAGGTCGCCATGTGTGTTGACCTTGGGTTTGTTGTTGTTCGGGTGGTCGGCTCCTTTTCTGAAAGTGTTTGGAGCCGGGGAGTGGCTCAGGCTGTCTGGGGTGAACGCGTTCCCTGTCTTGTTTTTGCTTTTGAGTTTCTTTTTTTGCCATTTCTCTTTTTTTTTCTTTTTCTTTTGTGTGAAAGCCTATTTATTGGTTTGCTCCTATCAATAAAATTCAGCTGTGTTTGAGATTTTGTTGTGTTCGTCCATTTTTTTATCGTTCCCCATCTCAGGGTTTACAAGATGTCGAAACTATTGCTTCGTGAATCCTCGCTCTGCTTTCTTTACTGCCGCAGACCAATAACTCACTACGGACAACGGATAAAATCACGCATTATGCACTCATGCTTGTTTCTATTGTTACTGTAATATTGTGCTGTTCATCATCTTCCTATTCTTGTGTACATGTCATTATATTGTAATTTTTTGATTTCAGTTTGATGTACTAGAATTTTCAGAATGTATTTGATGCTAGTACACCATGAGCCGAAGGGATCTTGTTCTGGTTGTTCGACCTCCTTTAGTTTCTTCTACTTCAATGTGTTAATATGTCTGCCTTTGTCTCATTCTTCATCTTTAACCTGTAGCCGACTTCATTTCTTCTTGTGATCACTATTAAAAATCCTTTCCAACGCACTATCACCTTGCTATTGTCAGTAGGGAGAAACACGAATGCAAAATCACCTTGCTTCTTACAAATGACACTCTAACCACGTTTTAAAATAAAAATACAAAGATCTCGACGTTTCGAATGATTGGCCTTTATGGAATGGCTTCTTTAAGGCGTCATAAACAAGAGACATAACTGATCGGGAGTGTTCCAGCAGATCTGGCATCTTTTGGATGGCAGTACAGGAACCAAGTGCATTGAATCTCTCGTAGTTCTTGAATGGGTTTTGACGGTTTAGACAGAGCTACATAGGTGAACACATTATTTGGCAAGCCGGACCACGACAAAGACGAGGTCATAGCACAAAAGCTCGAAGGTGAACACTTTTGGTGGATTTTCACCTCATTAAGAAAGATATAGATACAGAATGGTTGAAGTCTAATCACCTCTTTAATAACTGAAATCTAAAATCCTGAGGCCGGATTCACGAAGCAAACTTAGTGAACATATCGCGTATTCACGAAGCGAAAAGTTCGAAAGTTTGGCGCAAGTTACGCCAAAATCCTACACCAGCTCCAGAGGTGTCTTACGCACTTTTTATGATCAACATGGCCGCCTTCGCCGCTTGAATGCCTCGTTGCTATGAGCAGTGACTACGAGCAAAGTAATTTAAGGAGTGAAAGAAGTCTCCTGCATGCTGTTCATGTGTGTCCCGACTTTAAACATCACACAAGAGAAAAGAACACAAAGTTGCACGTCGATGACTCCCCCAAGTCAGCAGAATCAACCAAGCGGCCGAGTTTGCTTAAGGGGTGTCCAAACAGGACACTACAAAACGCACGACTCCGACAAATCGTGAAAATTGAAGCGGACGCGCCCGCTTCGCGTCCGCTTCAATTTTCACGATTTGTCGGAGTCGTGCGTTTTGTAGTGTGCTGTTTGGACACCCCTTTACGGGCAAGGCCTAGCTAGGCATCGCTTGGTCGATCCACCTTACGAAATGAACTCAGTATACTCTTTTTAGGTTATTCTGCAAAAATAATGCAAGTCTGGTCCACCTTTAGTCATAGAAACCTGCGTTCGGTATTTTTCACGCAAGCTGGTGATGGTGTGTAGAGCGGACGCAACCTCGCCACAGAGCGATAAAATCTACTGCTATGTCTAACCCAGAGCGCTAATAAATGCCGTATAGATTACTGTGGTATGTACATTTTATTTATTGAGTCGGTTCTTTTTATTCGGACGAGACTACCTGGAGACGTGAACACAGGTGATGTCTCCAGGTTTTCTCTCAAAATCATTAAATGTAGAGCCCCGCGGCCACGCTTATCTGCGCTTGAGGAATTGACACCTAGCAAAAAAAAAGTTTTAAGTTATTACCATCTCTTCTGCTACTGCCTCTTCCTCAATCCTCAAAACCAATTAATGTAGAGCTTTGCGGCCACACTTATCTGGGCTTCAGGAATTGACGAGCACTCCGAAGGTTCAGTCAGGTTTTTCATTAATATCTGTCTTAAGTTCGTGCGGAAGTGCGACGGGTCTGGGTTAGAGTTGTTGACCCCTCGGTACCTAACGACAGAAAAAGGGTTCTCAATACAATGTCTAGTAAGGCGTCGTGTGAGAATATACCTGAAGCCGAACTTGTCTCTAAGCTGTGGCCAGAGCATCCTGATGGCGTTTATGTTTTCTATCCATTCATCCAGGCAGTAGGGGTTCTTATAAAGAGAGTTAAGTATCCTCATTCTGCTCAGATTACATTCTATTTCCTCCCAGAAAGCCCAGTGAATGGAGGCATCACTGACCGGTCGTTTGTGCTTTTTTGCTCTAGATCGCCGACTAGAGTTGAATAAATCCAAGAGTTTATTCATTTCTTCTATGAGTCCTTCGGTGTCAAGCGCACTCTTATTGTTCCAAACGCAACGTGTGTCATCATGGCCCTACTGACAGAATAACTGAGTGTCTGTGTGGCCAAGCAGACTCTCATAGGGCTGAGGGGAGCCAAGACCAAGTGCTTTCTTCTAAGTCGAGGAGCAAGTCGAGGCTTAAGCATACAGTCCTTTTCATATAGTGTTACTATATCTGCCCAGCGAAACACCCTGTTACCATGAGCAAAGTCAAACGTCTTGAGGTTATTACGTGCCGCCTTTATCAAATGGAGAACGTCACAGAAAAAAAAGTCTTTTCGCCGTCGACTTTAACTTAAAGGCCTGTTTATACTCCAACGTTGACGAACGCAACGCGCGCCGGCGCAGACCGACGCTCGTCGGCCACTACGTTGCGCCTAGAAGCGCCCGAACGATGGTGTTTACAGTCCAGCGCAGACCAACGCTGGTCCAACGCGCCCCGACAAACTGCCCCACTTTACGCATGAGCGTCTCCGTGGCAACCGCATCGTCTCTACGGGTTATTTATGGGCGGTAGCTTGCGTCATCTGGCCTAGAGGCAATCGGTCAGTGTAGTGCCTCCTCGCGTTCTCATGTCATGCTTCAAAACAGCCATTCGGGTTAGCGGTTAGCAGTTCAGAAACATGCAAATGATAGCGATAACGAGTACAACCCAGCATTTATGTTTTCCAATTGTCACACAATTGTCAACGATAAAAAAAGCCCAATATGCGTCTGTCGAACCTAGTTTCTTGCAGGTTCGCCGGAATCGTGACTACGGCGATTTCGCCAGAACCCTTCAATGAAATCGATGCACTCGACATTCCAGAAACCTCTTTCTGACAGGTGGCCGGTGTGTTATCATAGTAGACGTTCACGCTGACTTAAGAAACGGACACCGAAGAGAGCGGACGATGCCTAAATTACGCAATGTACGCGTTCGAAATTGTAACGCGCTTTGCAAAGCCTATTTATTTATTTATTTATTTACCCTAAAAACCCTTTCGGGCATTACATAGGAGGGAGGGTAATCATAGACAAAGGTAGTGCACTTTGTTGACAAAAAGATGACGTTGGCGCAACATATAATAACAGAAAAAAACAAAAGAATGCTTAGTGAAAATTAGGGAATCAAAAACTACATACATCGTTATACATTGGTTAGGGCGTTGGAAAACATCTGGGGTGAGGTGATCGACACAATATCGCTGGGTAGGCTGTTCCAATCGGAGACAGCGAGGAGGAGAGGGGAGTTTTTGAATAGGTTGGTGCGAGCGAAAATGGGGCGTACTTTGAAGGGGTGATCTATGCGGGATGAGACATGATGAGGTGGCTGGATGTTTGAATCTCTGAAAGCAGATGAACCATGGTATAGCTTGTGGAAGAAGGACATGCGGGAAACATATCTACGACAATGAAGTGGCGAAAGGTTGAGGGAATGTTTTATGTTAGTCACACCTGAGTATCGGAAGTAATCCTTAGCTATGAACCTGGCGGCTTTATTTTGAAGTGACTCAATGTTATTGGTTAGATACATCTGATGAGGGTGCCAAATAATGAACGCGTACTCCAACTGCGATCTTACGAGTGAGGTATACGCAAGAAGTTTAGTTGCTTTATTAGCCTGGAACAATGAACGTTTCAGAAATCCTAGAGTTTTAGACGCTTTGCTGATGATATGCTCAGTATGAAGATTCCATGATAGGTTAGCTGAAATGCGGACGCCGAGATATTTGATTGATGAAACATTTTCAATCCGGTTCTCTCCAATTGCGTACGCGTGGCGATCAACATTTAATTTGGTGGTGAAAGTTACACACTTTGTTTTTGTAATGTTGATTTGCATCAACCAGGTGATGCACCATTGGCTGATTATTTCAAGGTCGCGCTGGAGTACGCACACATCTAAAGCAGTGGATATGGGGCGATAAATGACGCAATAATCCGCAAAAAGGCGTATTGTGGACTCAAGGTTAGCGGGAAGGTCATTTATATAGAGAAGGAACAATACCGGACCAAGAACCGAACCTTGTGGAACGCCAGGCTTTACGGGTGCGGGAGAGGAGGCATGTTTATTAATCACGACAGATTGAGACCGATTTGATAAAAAGCTCGCGATCCGTTCAATAACTAATTCGTTTATATTAATAGTACCCAATTTATATATCAATCAATCTGTTATGGAGGACCCGGTCAAAATCTTTCGCGAAATCAATAAACACAGCATTAACGGGGTGTGAGGAATAAACAGAAACGTGAAGGTCATGAATTAGTTCGAACAGCTGTGTTTCACAAGAATGCTCGCGTTGGAAGCCATGCTGGTTCGGAAAGATAAGGTTGTTACTGGATAGATGAGTCATAATCTGGGATGAAAGTATATGCTCCATGAGTTTGCATGCCACGCAGATTAGCGAAATAGGCCTGTAGTTGTTGAAAGAATTCTTATCACCAGACTTGAAAATACAAACCATACTGGATTTAGTCCAATTGTCATCGCGTATCGCTAGTATCGTTTACAAGCTGAGATCGTTTATAAGCCAAGAAAGGCCAATTGAAAAATTCTGGCCGGCTAAATAGTTCGGAGGTTTCCGTGTCCGCCGTTCCCGTACATTCGACGACGCTTTTTCGATTGGGAACGACTGCCGGTGAGTGCGACTAGCACATGATTATAAATAGCAGACACAGTAGGTCATCCTTAATTCTAATAACCCTACCTCTGGCGCGTCAACGAGCCTACAGCTTATAGGCCTAATGGAAATCGAGGGTAGCGCATCCTCCGAGCGGTCCACGTCCACGCTCACACTCGCCCAGTCAAGCAAACAAACGTGAAATACGCACACCAACATGGGAACACGACACATGGCAAGAAAGACGGGCTCAGGTCCCAGAAATGAGCATCTCGCACACTCCGACCGGCCCCGACGACCCCGCCAACCGGATTCCCGAATGGGGCATTCGCGCGAGGGCTTCTGGAATAGTCTACGTCGGCGCCATGGTCGTCCAAAAGTTGAACGTAAAGTATGTCCAAATCCGTCGTAAGCCACGCTGTCGCCCGTCGAGCTGCTTGCGCTGCGCTGCGTTCAACTTGACGTTTGAGTATAAACACCCCGTTCGCAGACGGCGTCAGCGAGCGTGAACGAGCGCGTGCGCTCACTGACGTTACGACGGAGTATAAGCAGCCCCTAAGGGTGAAGCCACGTCACTCCAAGGGGCTTCCTCATCCTCACATTATTCTGACCTCGGTCTCAGACAAGTGCCTTCGGTGCGAAGCCTGAGCTCTTGATCTTGTGTAGACAATATATGTCAAGTTCTTTGAGGTCGTCGCCTCTCATGCCGTCTTTGGACAGATAATAGCCATGCACATGCTTCCTGCCTCGTATCAGTCTTTTTATCATGACCACGAGCGCTTGGTTCGCAATTTTGACAACACCGCGGCCATCTACAGCATATCCTTCAAAAATATCCTCACGCGCGTTGTAACTGATGTGCTCTTTGAGAGAAATCTTGTCCATCTTCACTGAGACGACCCTGTCGGCTAGCTCCAAGCTCTGTGAGTTAAGACCTAATATCTTAAGACCCGTTTCGTTTAGTCCCTCTTTCACTTGTAGAGCCTGCCGCCAGCTTCGGAGTGATTGCTCGCAGGGGAGGCAAAGCATCTTCTTCAACATTCGGTATGCCCTAGGCAAGCAATAGTGGAAAGCCATTGTGAAGTTTTTTGTTATGCTCCGAATAACATCTGCACTGTCTCTTGTGCGCGAACAGTTTTAACTGATCCAACAAAAAGGTTCCCCAAGGGCAGTTCTCAAGGGTGTCGTTTAGTGTCCTGGCTTCGGGCAAGTTAATGTGCAAAGTATTGACCTCGCCCTTGAGCCTTGCGACGAGTCGTCTTTATTTGCTGGCATTTTTGTTGGCCTGGCGAAGTTTCGTCTGCACTAGGTGTATTTGTTACTGACTTTGGCGCTCCGTTCTCTTGGAAAGCCTAGCATCCCGCCAAGGCCCTGTATAAAAGGCGGAATCGTAAACGCATTTTGAGAGGAACATAGAAAAATGTGTTATTATTTTGGGCGAGAACTTTTTAGAAACTATGTCTTTGAAAACAAAGCATACCCGAGCTTTCAGCAGATGTACTTGCTTGTGATGGGAACTCCGGCAGGTCAAGCGGGAGGTTGTCAGGCTTTGGCAATTGTGCAGAGCTCCGTTAAACATAATTTTGCTCAGGTGAATGAAGCTTGAGGGAGGGTATCGCAGTCTTGTTAAGGCTGGATTAGACACGAAAGCCACGTTAAAGTGAGAGTTCTTTATTATATGCTACACAAGTTTGTTAAAAAATGTGCGGCATTTTACCAGCAGAACTACGTTAGCCCAGCCACGCCTTACAAATATGAACAGAACACTAGAGATAAAAAGGCGCCAGGTGATCAGAACCAACACTCACCCAGTCTACATCGCTTTTACCACCACTGAAACTAACATGTCTTTAGTATGAAACTTAAAGGGCCCCCCCAATGACTTTTTTACTGGTCGAAAACTTGCGCTCATATCCACCTGAGGCAATGTAGCAACAAGGAAAAAGAATCGTGGTGGCAAACTTCGCGTTTATTTCAGATGTTATAAGCAAATTAATATCATTCAAACCGCGATGCATACGGCACAGCCAATGGCAGGCGCGAAGTGAGGTACCGTGCCGTCTCTTTTTGAGAGACGGCACGGTCGGAGTGGGGCATTATCGCCGCGCCTGTTTTCGATTTGGCGCCGCGGAATTCAGACAGAGCGAGGAACTCTAGCGCCGAAAGTTGTTGCGCCGCTGCGCTATGTGGCGGGCTCAATGACGCCTTGCGTCACTTTTTGAACTCGATTTCTTTACTTTCTAGCTCTCGGAGCTAAATAGAAACTATGGTTAAAAAATTAGGATGGTGAACACAATCGTACTCATTATTTCGCGTTCAGAAAGAAACTTTTGATGGATGCGGCCAATCAGAGAGCCAAGTTTGTCAACGTCATCAGCCGCGCGCGCTTTGCACCACGCAGCGCCCCCATACATCCCACCTTTTCGCGCCCTTGTTGCCAGAGTCTCTTGAACCGTTAGGAAGGCGACTAGCACAAAAAAGGCAGCAGCACAAATATCCTTGGAGGGCCCTTTAAGAAAAATGGGACTCTTAGCATGGTTTTGCAGTGAGCAATTTCTCCCAACTTATGTGTCTAAAATGTCGACGTTAATACCTCACGCAGTGGAAAACAGAAAATGTTTGCTTCCTTTGTGCGTCTTCTGGATGTTTTCTTTTCAAATTTGAACTGTACTTCGTTCCAGTTTAGGTGCGAGTGAACTCAAAGCTACAGCACAACCTCCATGCCCTGCGTTCCTTACTGGGGCGCGGGCTCGTGCAGTGGAGGTAGCGTAGGGTGGGGGGGGTGGGGAGGGGGGAGTTTTGGGGTTTTTTGGCGCAGCAGCATCGGGGCCATGGTGCGCGAGAAACATTGTGTAAAGGAAGCCTACATTCTTTAAAGACTGCATACAGCCTCAAAGCGGACCTTACTAGGAACTAGACTTATAATTTCCGCAGAATATTAATTTCTTCCAAAAAATTAAAAACTTGTGAGACTGGGACGAAAGGCTCGTCACCCACTAAAAGAGCCAAGTGAAATGGTACATGTTTCCGATAGAATATAAAAAAACAGGTTCGACGGTTCTCTTCGAAGTGTGGACAAACTATCAAAATGTGAAGTATACTTAGTCACAGTTCGGTTCACTCTCCTTTCGCAAGATGTAGCTATAGGTAAGGTGGGTATGTCTTATTCTCAATCGCATAAAACTATCTCATAAAAACGCTCTCGGTGTCTGGAACTGCGCCACTCGCTCAGGATGGGCTTAATTATATGGAGTTTGTTTTGCAGCCGGGAATCACATTCCCTCTGCCAGGCATATTTTATTTCCCTTTTTAGTGGTACTCGGTTATCAATAGCAGGGATGCTGTTATAGTCAACTGTCCTATCTACAGATGCAGAAGCTGCACGGTCAGCTAGCTCGTTGCCTTCAATGCCAATATGGCCAGGGACCCAGCAGAATTCTATCTCTATTTTCTTTGCCAGTGCTTGTGTTAGTGCATTACAAAGTTGCACAAGCAGAGGGTGCTTCCAAGATGTTGGAGAGTTGAGTGCTTTCAGTGAGCTCAGAGAGTCAGAGAAAATGACAGACTTTCTATATCGATGTCTGACAATGTGGTCAACTGCAGTTATCAGACCATAAAGCTCGGCAGGAAAAATTGAGGCATTTTCGTTTAACCTTTTTATAGATCTGTAGCCCACGCCGATAGCGGCACAGCCAACGTAGTCTGTGGTTTTTGATCCATCAGTAAAGAAGTGCTTGTAGCCATTGTACGAGGTACACAGCTCTAGGAATTCTTGCTTGAGAACATTAGGGTCAACTGTATCTTTTTTGTGCTTGGTCGAAGAAAGATTACAACAAGTATTGGCAACTTTCCAGGGTGCAGTTCTTTGTTGATTTTCAAGGACAGGAGAGAGAGCATCAAAATTGTATTCTTCTGTAGCAATTCTTACACGTAGTGCAAAGGGAGGGGTTACTGATGGTTTGTGCTGAAATGAGCGCTCACAGCTTATGTTTTTAATAATTTCATAAGCAGGATTTTGCGGAAAAGAATGGAGTCTTAGAAAGTACTGAACAGCGAGGAAAAGTCTACGTCTCTCGAGCGAGCACTCATGCGATTCAGCGTACAGGCTAAGTACCGGCGACGTACGGAATGCCCCCGTTGCCAAACGGATCCCCTGGTGGTGAATAGGATCAAGCATCTTGAGGGTTTCGCAGATCCGTAAACAAGGCTTCCGTAATCCAGGGTAGAGCGCACTACAGCCCTGTAAATCCGTAAAAGACATACCCTGTCTGCGCCCCAGGTGCGATGTGAAAGAACTTTTAAGATGTTTAGTTTCTGCGGGAATTTCAGCTTCAGTGCCTTCATATGGGGACCGAAAGTGAGCTTGCTGTCAAACGTCACACCGACGAGCCTGTGTTCCGGTTAGACGGGAAGGGGTGTGCCATTTATGTGAAGCGATGGTTCGGGAAACATTCCTCTTCTCCGGGAGAAGCAAACAGCCTCGGTCTTCTCAGCAGAAAACTTGAAACCATTCTCATCAGCCCATTTACTCATTTTATTAATGTTTACTTGGATTTGGCGCTCACAGATAGCTAAATTACATGACGAAAAGCAGACCTCGATGTCATCAACATAAAGCGAGTAGGAGACCGAAGGTGGGTGTTATGAAAGCGTTTATTAACGACTAGTTAATGCAACTGAGAAGACCGAGTACTGAGTTCGAGTTCGACGAGCTTGCCTAGACATGGCAGGTAACGCTGCTTGCCGTGTGTGTGTCTCCGATTGGTCAACGGTCCCAAGCCGCTTGCGCGATACTCGTGCTCCCCCTCGGTGAGGTGGCTCCCTCCCGTGTTGAAGATGCGAACTTGTCTACATCTCCCTTTTTCACTCATAAATAAAATTTGTGTCGCGGTAGCGGGCTGGTTTTTGTTTCGCTCTCTGGCTCCTGCGAAGAGCGATGCTGTTCCTTCTGCGCTGTATGCCCTCGTCGTCTTGAACAATGTATGACCTTGGCTGCGGGGCTCTAGCGAGTATGACAGCCGGTTTCCAGGTTCCTCGTTCTTGATCTTGAAGGTAGACGTCTTCTCCCGCGTGTAATTCAGGTAGAGGTTTGGCGCCTTTGTTGTAGTACCGTTGCTGAGTTTGTTGTTTGTCTCTCAGCCGCTGTTGTACCTTGCTTGGGTCTGTGCTCTTCCCTTGCAGTAGAGATGGATATGTAGGGATTTCCGTCCTGGTATGTCTGTTCATGAGCCTTCCAACTGGTGATCCTAGAACTCCATCCCTGGGAGTGTTTCGCCATTCGAGTAGGCCATCGTAGTAATCTGGCGTTCCGTAACTGCACTTGGTCATGAGTTTTTTCGACTCCTGCACCGCTCTCTCTGCCATCCCGTTTGACTGAGGATAATACGGGCTGGATGTCATATGTGAAATTCCTCGGTGCTGCAAGAACTCTTTGAAGTCAGCGCTGTTGAATGGTGGTCCATTGTCAGTAACCAACCTGACAGGTAGACCATGCACGGCAAACGTTGCCAGGCAACATTTGATTATCGTCTTGGCAGTGGACCTTTGAAGCTGGTGCACTTCATAGAAAAAAGAGTAATAGTCCACCAACACAATGTAGTGGTGTCCCGAGTGCCGAAACAAGTCCACTCCAACAATCTGCCAGGGTGCGGTTGGCACTGGATGGTTCACAAGTGGCTCCTTCTGTTGCCTCGGATTGTGTTCCTTGCACACACTGCAATTTTCTACCACCTGCTTGATGTCATTCTGCATTGCAGGCCAGTAGAGAGCTTCTTTAGCACGATGGAGCGTCTTCTCTACTCCACTGTGAGCTTTGTGAAGCCTTGCCAAGATGATGCTCTTCATCTCTTCTGGAATGACGAGTCTATTTGACCTGAAGAGTAAGCCCTCCTCCTCATGGATTTCATCCCTGTACGGCCAATATGTCTTTAACGGGCCTGGAATGTCTTTGTTGCTCGGCCACTGGCTCTTTGCATACTGCAGCATGGTACTCAGATCCTTGTCCCTGCTGATTGCTTGACGACATTCTTCCAGTGTTTCATCTTTTACAGGGAGACACTCCAAGACATTCACCTCGAAGACTTCTGACTCTTCCTCCCCCGAAGGGTTTCTTGAAAGCGTGTCTGCAATGTACAGTTCTTTACCAGGAGTGTACTTCACCAGCAGGTCATATTTTTGTAGGGTCAGTCTCATCCTTTGTAATCTGAGAGGACATTGATTCAAAGGTTTTCTGAAGATCGCCTCTAGTGGCTTGTGGTCCGACTCCACGGTAACGGTTTGCCCGAAAATGTAGTCGTGAAATCGGCTGCATCCATGGACAATCCCCGCAGGGGGCACCTGTGAAAGCAGGTGTTTGGAGAGTGGCGTCGCCACGGACCCCGAGCCATGCGGGTTCGCCCGCCCACGTCTGACTGTGCGTGGCTTTCCCGTGTCTGGGGAAAAGGGCATCCTGGTGGTTGAGCCGAGCCCGGGGTAGGTTTGGACCCTTCGGGGCCCCCCGGGCGAGGCAATACACCACTTCGGCCCCTGCTTCCCATAGACGGGAGTCCTGGTAAGGCCCGGCCAGGATGATTCAGTCTAGTCGCCACTCCTTCTACTATCCCCTCCCTTCTTTCACCCTTGTCTCCTCCTCCTTTTCACTCTTCTCATTTCTCTTCTTTCCTTTTCAACTTCTTTGGTGGCAAGGGCTAACCTTGGGTGGTGACAGATACTCTCGTCCAGATCCACACTTGGTTATAGTTTCTGGGTAGCGTTAATAGAGTAATGCTTCCAGCAAAGCCATATTTGTTATGGGGTGTTACCTATTCCCTCGTTGGGCTCCGTGGTGGGCGGCGCGCCACATATTCTGAACACCCTTTGCCTTTTTATGGCTCCCCTCTCTTCTAAACCCCGAGCAGAGCGACCCCCCAAAAGGGTTCGCCCCGCTCCCCCTACTTTTGAAAAAGCCAAAGAACCCGACACCTTTTCACGATTTCTTGTACTTCATGCTGCGAACGACTCTCTACCGTTATCAAAGATGTCACCTTTCCTTGTCTCTAAGGTCCTAGAGCAGACGATTGGAAAGAATTACAAGGCAAAAAAACTTGCTGGAGACCTCCTCGTTGAGGTAGAAAACAAAACTCAAAGCACAGCATTACTAAAGTTGACCAGCTTAGGTGAACACCAAGTTTGTGTAACCCCGCACCGTACTTTAAATACTGTCCGCGGCGTCATCTCTGAGGATGACCTCCTTCAGTGTACTGAAGAAGAAATCCTTGAAGGGCTGCGTCGGAGTGCTGTTGTTGCCGTGCGGCGAATCACGCTACGACGAGACGGACAGGAGATACCAACCCGACACCTAGTCCTGACTTTTGAACTCCACTCTCTGCCTTCCACCGTGAAGGCAGGGTATCTAAACTGCAGAGTTCGTCCTTTCGTTCCAAACCCACAGCGGTGCTTTCGTTGCCAGCGTTTTGGGCATGGCTCCCGAAACTGCCGCGGCCGAGAAACTTGTGCGAAATGTAGTGCCACTGACCACGTCGCTGACATATGTGAAAACAACCATAAATGCATAAACTGTGGCGGTCCACACCCCGCATTTTCACGCACATGTGCGAAATGGAAGGAAGAAAAGGAGATAATTACATTTAAGGTCAAACACAATCTCAGTTACCAAGACGCTAGAGAACAGCTTGCCTTCAAGGCAAGGGGTTCATATGCCGAGGCAGTGCGAAGGGGACCCCCACTGTCTATGACATCCGTGGAGACGCAGACTTCCCCGGAAGACCTGTCATCTCCACAAGGGTCCTTTTACGTACGTCCGAAGACAGTGGGCAACCCACTGCCTTCATGCTCCAATGAGTGTATTGTGCCCTCTAAGGAGGGTGCTGCACCCTCCAAGGAGCCAGACGTGTCGTCACCGGCACTAGCTGGCTCTTCTGGCCGGGGTCGGGGGCTGCCTCCCCGTGCCTCTGGCAGCTCTTCAAAGCCTGGGCGGTCAGATTCACCTCTACCGCCCAAAGGACCCAAGGTCTGATTGGATGAGAAGATGGATGTGAGCATCCCACTCTCCGATGAGGACCTTCCTCTCTCTCAAACAGGCTCTGTTTCCTCGGCCTCCTGCGAGGCTGGAGGACGGCCTAAAGACACTGCAAAAAAGAAAACCATCCCACGGATTGTGGCACCAAAAGACGCATAAACTACATTTCACAATTTTTGCGTAAAACACTTATTGAGGCGTTTCCTTTATTGAAGATACATGTCTTTCTTCCTTCAGTGGAACTGTAGAGGCCTCCTGTCTAACTACGATGATGTGAGCGATCTTTTAGAGGATCACCGGCCCATTGCATGTTGCTTACAGGAAACGCACCTAAAAACCACCCACACCAATGTTTTAAAACACTTCCAGGTGTTTCGTAGGGACCGTACACATGCAGCTCACGCAGCTGGAGGTGTTGCGGTGGTTGTCCAACGTTCAATTCCTTCTAACGAGGTAGCCCTGCAGACTTCACTTGAGGCGGTGGCTACACGTATTTTGTTAGATCGAATAATTACAGTCTGTTCATTGTAAGTTCCTCCCAATTATCAGTTACATATGGAGGAGCTAGAAGACCTTGTTAATCAACTTCCTTCACCTTTTTTACTTTTAGGAGATTTTAATGCACACAATCCCCTGTGGGGTAGTGACAGACGGGATTCTAGAGGGGCCCTTGTTGAACGTTTTTTGCTTTCTGCGGGATTGTGCCTGCTGAACACAAATGAATCTACATATTTTAGCTCAGCAACTCACACTTTCACTTCCATTGACCTATCTATTTGTCACCCATCATTATTCCCATTGCTTTCATGGAAGGTCATACCGAATCCTCACGGAAGTGACCACTTTCCCATCATCTTAGAATTTAACCATCTTCCCATGACAGTCCCAACACGCTGTCCTCGTTGGAAATTCGAAAATGCCAACTGGCCTACCTTTAAAGAATCATCTCTTTTTGCATGCACATCACTTGACGATCTTGATATCAATAAAGCCACTCAACATATCACTCAGCACATTTTACAAGCTGCCATTCTCTCCATCCCCATGACGTCCTCACATCTGCCCAGGAGACCAAAGCCCTGGTGGAACAAAGATTGCCGTTTGGCCAAAAAAGAACAAAATCGAGCGTGGGGTATATTTAGGCGCTACCCTACAACACACAATCTTATTGAATTTAAGAGAAAAAGGTCACAGGCGAGGTGGATTAGAAGGCAAGCTAAGAAAAAAAGTTTTAGAGGGTACGCTTCTTCAATTAACAGCACTGTATCTGCAAAGGAAGTCTGGGATCGCGTACATAAAATTGACGGCTCTTACCGGGCATTCACTGTCCCACTCTTGAGTCGGAATGGAGTTTGTTCTGCAAGCCTTGAGGAACAGGCCAACATCCTCGGTGAACACTTCGAGTATGTCTCCAGTTCGGAACATTACACCTTAACGTTCCAGCGATACAAGATCAGTGCAGAAAAAAAAGCCGTTATCACATCAGGTGGCACGCACGAACCCTACAACACTCTATTTACATTATACGAACTTCAAATGGCACTTCTTTGTTCCAAACAAACTGCCCCTGGACCAGATGGTATTCATTATAAAATGCTCGAACATCTTCATCCATCCACTATGGAGCTAATTTTGTACCTTTTTAATAGAGTTTGGCTCGAGGGCCACTTTCCATCCTCCTGGAAGACCGCTGTGGTTGTACCAGTGCTTAAGCCCGGCAAAGATCCCTCTTGTGCATCTAGCTACATACCAATAGCTCTAACTAGCTGTCTTTCCAAGACATTAGAAAGGATGATTAACAAGAGACTCATGTTTTTTCTAGAACGAAACAGCTGCCTTGATAAGTTCCAGTGTGGCTTTCGGTCAGCACGGTCCACTGTCGATCATCTCGTCCGCTTTGAGTCCTTCATACGTGAGGCGTTTGTCAAGAGACAACAGTGTCTCTCCATCTTCTTTGATTTGGAAAAAGCATACGACACAGCCCGGCGTTACGGCATTCTGCAAGATTTATTCGATCTTGGTTTCCGTGGCCGAATGTTGAGTGCCATACAGAGTTACCTGCAGCACCGTACGTTCCGCGTGAGGCTGGGAAAAACTCTCTCTAGGGAGTTTTTACAGGAGAATGGAGTCGCTCAGGGGGGTGTACTGAGTGTCACTCTTTTTATCGTCAAACTTAATTCCATTGGCCGTGTAATTCCTCCTTCGGTGCAATATTCCTTATATGTTGATGATCTCCAGATCTCCGTTTCATCCTGTAATCTCTCAATTTGTGAACGTCGCGTTCAACTTGCGATCAATAATTTGGTCAGATGGGCCGATACGAATGGGTTTAAATTTTCTCCCGAAAAAACAGCTTGTGTCAACTTTTCTCGTCGACGTGGTGCTCTTCAGGAACCGTGTTTGAACATGTATGGTTCTCCTATTGTTGTAAAAAATGAGCACAAGTTTTTGGGCCTTGTGTTCGATTCCAAGTTGACCCTAGTGAAAAATACACCAGCTCGAGGGCTGGTGTGACTTGATGTTACACCAGACTTTTTCACAGATGTGATTTGGGACGTTTTCTGGTGTGACACCAGAAACCTGGTGTTCTGTTGTGACACCAGAAATCTGATGTGTGGGTATGACACCAGAAATCTGGTGTTCTGATGTTACACCAGAAATCTGGTGTTCTGGCGGGACATCAGGTTTTGTTGTAATACGATACCAGACCACCTGTTGACTGGGTGTTGCTTTACTCACAAAAAAGCGTACAATGATAAGTTTGACAACAACGCTGCTGCCATAATTACTTTATTCAAAAAAGCAAAAAAGCACAACAGTAAAGCTTCTGAAGCTTTACTGTTGTAGGGAGTTGGCCGTGATCAACTGGAGTTTGTCCGGAGCCACTGCCGTGCGTCGAAGAACCGGACGCCCAGTCGTTCCGAAATTCTTGGCCTTTTAGCTTGCGGTTGACTCGTGTCTTAGTTACGCTGATCCGTTCCGCGTACCCTTCCGCACCAGAAATTTCCTCTTCTAAGGCATCATATTCGACAGATAGCTCGATTTCCTTGTCCAGCTCTTTCAGGGAAGCCTCCTTAAGTAGAAGAATATCAAATGTTTCTTCGAGCTCACCGATGTCGGTTGGATCCGTGGCCAGCAGACGCCAGTCTCGTTGATGATCTTTGTTGTGGCGGCTCGCAGGGTAATCCTCTTTGGCTTCAGGCGGTCGACGCCCTCCTCGCTCGTAGTAGGCATTTCGGCCCCAAAAATCGTAATAATTACTAGCTTCCTTTGTTGCTTTGCTACCAAACCAAGCTCGTCGGAATTAAGGCAAGCGCACCAACACATCTTTTCGGCTTCGACTCCCAAAGAAGACTTCTTTACTTTCTCAAACTTAAACAAGAATACCGGCGGAAAGGGAAAGAAAAACCCTCGAAGAGGCGAGCCGGCGAGCGCCCCAAGCTGCTCAAGGCCGCCCGGGAAAGTGCTCGGGACGAGGGGGACACTTCTTGAGCACAAAGGAGCCCGCCGCGGGGTCTCCGGCGACCACCAAGACGGGAGGAAACAAGGCACCCCGTCGGGGGACGGAGCGGCACACAAACTAATAGAAAACACGCGCGCGGACCGGGGGAGAAGTCAACGAAAACAGAACTCTGGTGTCACATCAAACTGCGTGGTGTGCACACCAGGCTGCCTGGTCGGCGCATGAGTCCTTGTGATGCGACACCAGACACCCTTGGTGTACCCATCAGGCTGATGTGCGGGTACACCAGCATTTCTGGTGGGCACGCCAGGCTGGTGTGCTCGATACATCAGCATCGCTGGTGGGCACACCAGATATTCTGGTGTCACATCAGGATTCTTTGATGTCACACCAGGATTGCCTGGTGTATTTTTCATTAGGGGACTTTCGTTCCACACATTAAAAGATTAAAATTCAAGTGCCTTAAATCTCTAAACATCCTTAAGGTCTTGTCACATGCATCATGGGGCTCGGACCGACTGTGTCTGCTGCGTATCTATCACTCAGTCATTCGCTCCCAGCTTGATTATGGTTGTATTGTCTATAACTCTGCTCGGGCATCAGTTCTAAAGATGTTAGATCCTATTCATCATCAAGGACTGCGACTGGCTACTGGTGCATTTCATACCTCCCCAGTGCTTAGCCTTTACGCGGAAGCAAACGAATTGTCCCTTGAGTATAGGAGGTTTTCCCTGGGTTTTATGTACTCTGTCAGAGTTCGCTTGGTCGCGGAGCACCCTGTTCGAGATAATATTGAGACGATCAAGTTCCAACGCACATTTGAAAACAAACCTTCCACAGTCCCCCCTTTTTCTTTGAGGAATAATACTGCAGCACAATCCGTTGGGATGGATGCAAAGCCTCAGTTGGTCCAATACCTTCCGGAAATAGCTCCATGGAACAATTGCCAGATACATTGCGACCTTACACTGACCAAGTATAACAAAAAGAATGTTCCACAGGAAGTCATAAGGCAGAATTTCTTTGAGCTTCAGACCAAATATCACAAGTATGCCAGTTTTTATACAGACGGGACAAAAAAAGACTCCGTAGTAGGCTGTGCTATGGTGGGACCATCGGTAAATCAGGTGAAGAGAATAAATTCAAAAGCCTCTATACTAACAGCAGAGCTTTATGGTTTGTTGTTAGCTGTTGATTACATAATCAAAAAACGCATTTCTCACGCTGTAATCTACACCGACTCTTTAAGCTCTCTGAAGGCTGTCGCATCAATGAACCGTGTAAAAAACCCACTGGTTTCTGAGTTAAAGTACAAGATAATCCTGGCTGCAACGAAAAATTTTGACATAGTCTTATGCTGGGTTCCTAGCCATGTTGGCATTCCTGGAAATGAAGCAGCTGATAGTGCAGCCAGTTCTGCTAATGATAGAGAAATTGACACACACCAAATACCCTACAAAGATTACCACAATTCTCTGAAATGTCGCATCAAGGCAAAGTGGCAGCTGCAGTGGAACGGCGAAACCGGCAACAAACTACATGCAATCAAACCTCTTCTAGGCGAGTGGGAGAGCGCCCGACGTCGGGAGCGCTTTTACGAAGTCGTACTGTGTAGGCGACGAATCGGTCATACTCGTCTTACACATGGACACCTCTTGAGCGGGGAGGATGCCCCTGAATGTGTGCACTGCAACCTACCTCTAAGTATTATGCACATACTCATTGAATGCCCTGTGTATGACCAATGCCAGTATAAACACTACTCACTGCTTTGTAAAGAACACATACCACTACACCTTGCCCTACTACTAGGTGACGAACCGCTCATTCCATATAGTTGTGTTTTTAATTTCCTCACAGATATCGGCCTTCTACACCGACTGTGATTTTACTTTCTATCCTAAACTCATTGTCATATTGTTTACACTTATACACATTCATGTTCATGGTTTTATCATACATTTCGCTACTATACCTCTTTCCTCTTCTTAAACCCGAATTGCAATAGTATAAGCTTGGCGCAATATAGCCTTAGTTGCTGATGCGCCAAAAAACCCCAATCAATCAATCAATCAATCGATGGACAATCTCCAACAGCTCCTTCTCGATCTGGGCATAGTTGTTTTGGGCGTCATTTAACGACCTCGATGAGTAGGCTACTGGTTGACCCTCCTGAAGCAACACTGCACCCGTTCCTCTGGAACTTGCATCCACTGACAGAGTTACTGGTTTGTTCTTGTCGTAGAACCGCAGAGTCGGTGCAACAGTCAACGCTGTTCGAAGTGCTGTGAAGCTTTTATCGTGCTCCTCTGTCCAGGACCAGGCCGCCTCTTTCTTCAAGAGTTGCCTTAACGGTGCACTTGTGTCGGACATGTCCGGGATGAACTTGCCAAGGTAGTTCACGACTCCTAGGAAGCTCTTCAGTTCCCCCACATTTGATGGTCTTGGGAGCGCAAGGATGTCTTGTACCCTCGTCGGGTCAATCGAGAGTCCCTCAGGTGACAAGATACGTCCCAAGTACTTGACCTGGCTTTAAGAGAACTTGCATTTCTCTTTGTTCAGTCTGAGGTTGACCTCACGACACCTCTGCAGCACGGCTTGCAGTCGACGGTCATGCTCCTCTTCTGTCCTTCCCCAGATAAGAATGTCGTCGACCATGATTTCAACTCCGTCGAGACCTTCAAACACCACGTGCATAGTCTTCTGGAACACCTCGGGAGCTGACGATATGCCAAAAGGCATTCGGAGAAATCTGTATCTCCCGAACGGTGTTGCAAATGTGCAGAGGTACGAACTCTGTGTGTCTAGCTTGATCTGTCAAAACCCCGTGGCTGCGTCGAGCGTCGAGAAGAACTTGGCTCCCTCCAGTCGTGCTGCTATGTCCTCCAGTGTAGGCATGCAGTAGTTCTCTCGCATGAGAACCTTGTTGAGCTCTTGTTTTTCTAGGCACAGTCGGAGTTTGCCCTTCTTTTTCACAACCACGATTGGGTGGACCCACTCTGTTGGTTCTGTCACCTGTGCAATCACCTGTTGCACGAGGTCATCTAGGTGGTTTTTCAGCTGGTCTCGGATGGCTACTGGGACTGTACGTGGCTGTTGTGTAACACCCTGAGCATCTGGCTTGAGCTTCATGTGATACTTGACACCCTTGATTTCACCAAGTCCATGGAAGACGTCCTCGTGTTCTTTTACTGTCTGGTTGCAGTGCTTTTCCGCTGACGCCACTCGCTTGATCAGGTTCAGTCGTTCCGCAATGGTACCGCTTATCGTTGTGGGTACTTCCCGTTTCACGATGTAGAACTGTACGTCGGTACTCTGGTTGCCATGGGTGACTGTCAGCATAATGCGGCCTTCCGCTTTGCTGACATGGCCAAAGAACGAACCTATTTTCGTAGTGACTGCTTGCGGTTTCTGGTTCGTGACTCGTCGCAGTTGCGTTGCAGACATTACAGAACAGTTTGCTCCTGTGTCCACCCTGCAGTCAACTGCCTTTCCTGCAACTCTGACTTCCGCTCTCCAGAACTGTTCATCACCAACACTGTTGGATAGACCACAAACCAACTTCTCTTCTTCGGAGCTGGAACTTGGAGATTTGCATCGTTCAACATTGCGAACGTTCTTCCGTGGTGATGCTCTGTTTTTCGGTGGGTCGTTCTTCGCGCGACACACTCGAGCGAAATGTCCCCTCCGACCACAGTTTTTACACTTCGTACCTTTGGCAGGACATGTTCCGCTTGTGTGCGTAGAGTATCCACATTGAGGGCATGTCTCGGACTTGAGTCCATGTACAACAGCAGGCGATGCTCCAGCTTGGATATCTTTGAACTGGCAGGACACGTTCCTCCGTGCGGCATTTTTGAATCACTTGTTCCAAAGTCGGATCGTCGTTGATGAGGCGTTGTTGCAGTCGCTTGTTGGTCATTCCAAGAATGATGCGACTTCGCAACATGCGGTCGTGTAGCTCGCCAAAATCGCACTGCTTCGCCAGCGTGCGCAGCTCGGTAAGCCAGTCATCGAATCGTTCGCCGTCATGCTGGTTCCGTGTGCCGAATACAAAGTCCCTATAGCTCACGTTGATAGCTGGCTTGCAATGCTTTTCAAAAAGCTCCGCTATCTTCTCAACGCGCAGTTCGTCACCTGGGTTTTCGAACGTGAACGTTTTGTAGACGCGCCTGGCGTCTTCCCCTACGACGACTAGGAACGTCGCGGCCTGTACTTCGACGTCTTGCGACTTCAGAGTAGTGGCGGTTGAGAACAACTTAAATTCGTCCCACCATGTTCACCAGGATGTCTCCAGGTCTCCGGACATGTCGAGTGGCTTCGGAGGAGGCAGCAAACTTGCGAAGACCCCTCCCGGCATGGGAAGTTGGACGTTCGAACTGCCGCCCGACTGCTGCGTAGTAGCGGTGCCGCTTTCTTCCGCCATTTTCTGCGTTGCCGGTTTTCGCTTGCCTTCACTCTTGCGCCGTGCGACTCACATCGGTCTTGACTTCACGTGCGAGCGTTTTCGTGTTCCGTTTCTGACACCATGTTATGAAAGCGTTTATTAACGACTAGTTAATACAACTGAGAAGACCGAGTACTGAGTTCGAGTTCGACGAGCTTGCCTAGACATGGCAGGTAACGCTGCTTGCCGTGTGTGTGTCTCTGATTGGTCAACGGTCCCAAGCCGCTTGCGCGATACTCGTGCTCCCCCTCGGTGAGGTGGCTCCCTCCCGTGTTGAAGATGCGAACTTGTCTACAGTGGGATTGCTCGGGACAGAGTCGATTTTAATAAGAGGGTAACGCTCAGAACACATCCTTGTGGGACTCCATTCTCCTGGATGAAAGACGAAAGGGTTATTCCCTGCAAAACGTCTGCGATGCAATTAAACATATTCCCGCCAATATTCATCTTGATAAGGTCTTGAAGGATACCGTACCGCCAAGTGGTATCGTAAGCCTTTTCAAGGTCAAAAAATACTGAAAGGCAGAACTGCTTGTTTATAAAGGCCTCTCGGACGGCCGTTTCCAATCGTACGAGGTGGTGGGCAGTGGACATGGCGGCACGAAAGCCACACTGTAAATTGCTTAAAAGCGAGTTCCGTTCCAGAATGAAGATAAGCCTATTGTTAACCAGCTGCTCGAATGTCTTTCCCAGGCAGCTAGTCAGAGCTATAGGCCTGTAGCTGGAGGCTTTGCTTCTGTCTTTTCCCGGTTTGAAGATAGGGATGACAATAGCCCTTTTCCACCCGCTCGGCAGCTTCCCCTCTGCCCACACTCTATTGAAAAACTGGAGAAGAATGACGAGGAATGCTTCAGGCAGATGGGAAATCATAGTGTAATGAATGTCATCAACCCCGGGAGATGTTGCTTTTGCTGTGGCAATGACTCGACGCAGCTCAGTAAGAGTAAAAGGCCGGTCATATTCTTCGGCCAAGCTATCAGATCGGCGGATCGGGACCTTCTCAGCTTTGGTTTTAAAGCGTAAAAACTTTTCCGTGTAATTCTTAGAGCTGGAGACCCAGTGCATCAGCCTGTTCCTGCAAAGATGAAAACGCCTCTCCATCGTCGGCTGACAGCAGGGGGATTGAAAAGTGGGCGTAATCACCATCCATTCGCCTTACCCTGTCCCACACAATTTTGGCTGGAGCAAAACTATTAATGGAGGAAGTATACGAGTGAAAGGAACGGCGTTTCGCTTGTCTCCTGAAGCGTCGGACTTCTGCTCGCAGGCGCTTGAATGCGAAGTTGGTGGGGGTGGGATAGCGGCCGAAACTTTGCCCAAGCGCAATTCTGGCGATTTCTGGACTTTCGGCACTCCCTATCCCACCATGGCTTTGGGCGCTTGGGTAGCTTACCCGAGGTTTGTGGAATAGCAGCACGAGCTGCGTCAACAATGGCAATTGTCATGATTTCATTTTCTTCGTCAATGGAGTGTGCTACAGGCAGGACAGAAGACTTTACACAATCCTGAAAAAGTTCCCAGTTTGCTTTAGAAAGTTTCCATCGAGGAGGGCAGCAGGGGAGAATAGGTGGGGGCTCTGTGGGGATGAGACGGATGGGGAAGTGATCACTGCCACGTGGGTTGTTCAGGACAGCGCAGGTAAAATGTATAAACATGGATGAAGAAACAATGGATAGGTCAATGCAGGAAAAGGAGTGGTGAGTCGAGCTGAAATATGTGGCTGTGTTCCGCGACTTCAGCAGATACGGATACTAGGAAGAAGCCGAGAGACGGTCGCTCGAGAGCTATTGGAAGTTTTTTTTTATCAAAAAAAGTGGGACGGCATGTGTCAGCGACACATCTATTGTTCTTCATTGTAATGAATTTCAGTTTTTTAGTGATCGGGTGAAAAATTAATCAACTTTTACTTGGTGCTGCCTTGCCTGTTGTTTGTATATATGTGGTCAATTTTCCTGAATAAAACTAGTTAAAAGTTAGCGTCTGTCCTGTATACTTCTTGTCCTCGTCTTTCTGTTGCGCTATTCTCTATGTTTTACTGAAATATGTGGCCTCACCAGTATTTAGGAGACTGGCAGCTCTTCGGGAAACCTTTCTATAACAGATCCTCGGCTGTCGACCCGTTGACTTCCCCAGAACGGATTGTGGGCATTAAAATCTCCTCTGAGAACATAGGATTCTGGAAGCTGGTCTGCAAAGCGTACAAGATCGGTCAGCGTCAGGGAAGATGAAGGGGGTACGTAGAAGGAGCATATGCTAATAAGGCGATCTAACATCAACCGTACTGCGACAGCCTCCAGAGAAGTGTTCAAAGAGATCTCAACAGCTGGCACCCTGCCATCCACGACAATGGCAACTCCTCCGGAACTACCAGACGTTGTTATGCGATCTTTGCGAAAGACTTCAAATCATCGCAGGAAATTACTATTCTACGGTCCCAAATATGTCTCCTGGAGACATACTGCGGAGGGTGTGTACTCCTGAAGCAAGGAGTGAACATCATCTAGGTTGTGAAAAAGTCCTCTGCAATTCCACTGTAAAAAGCCTCCTTCCATAAAAATGTGTTAAGCTAAAAGGGTCTTTAGAATGTGGACAAAATTTTAAAATCGCTAAAAATGAAGACTGAAATTAATATTAAAAAGCCAGGTTATTCTGACCTCAAAATATTTATCACAATGCAATAGCGTAAGGTAAAAGGAAGTATAACCAAGGTCGACAACTATCATTAGCCGCATTGAATATACTCATCAACATAATTTATCTCTGGATCTTCTGTCCTGCACTCTGTTTCACCGTTTATATGAGTGTATTGAAATAAGAAGTCGCATTACACTAGATTTTTTAAGACATATTTTACAAATCTTTAAAAGAAACATATAAGACCGCGGTTCGCTCTTCTGTACTGGTTTTCAAGATGCTCTTGGTTCTATCTGCACCTAGAGACGAAATTAGAATTCGAACTGAACCTTTAACAAATTTCTCTTGCACATGGTCAGCTTTCGCGGACATGCCAAAACCATCCGAGGTATAAAAACTAGTTATCCAAATAATAACATTTTAATTTACTAGATGTGTGCGACGAGCCGCCCTCAATTACAATCTTCGGGAACATTACGTTTCTTTATTAGGGTGTACAGAAATTCAAGATTTTCAGAAATGGCGCAGAGTGATGATGATTGGGATTTTTTTGGCGCAAGAGCAACTTAGGCCATATTGCGCCAAAGGTTTTTCCAAGGGGCTTAAAGGCATAATATATAAGAACTGCAAGCTAAAGCTGGTGTAAAAGGCCAGCTTTATGAAGGTTATTTAAAATTCGATTGAACGGTACCAATGGTTGATCGCCAAGCAGAAAATATGAATGAAAGGGAAGGTGATCTCGAAAAGGTTCTGGAAATCATGATCGCCGCTCTTGGTTTAAGGTTTGCAATGACACAGGGTGTGCAAAACAGTCATAGCTTTCTCACAGTTGCCGCAAAGTTTAACATCCTCGCCACACAGCAGGTGCAAGTGAGTCAAACTGGTATGGCCGATTCTTAATGGCAAAGGAGAGCTTCAACCTGACGGTCTTTATAGACGGAGCTCTCCCACACCCCCAGTTGGGGCTTGATGTCATGAAGCTTGTTCTTTTTTTCCATATCCCAATCTAACTGCCATGGCCTCATAATTGATTTCTGGGTGATTGGTTTTAGGTCTCGGCGTGGCAAGCCAAGAGGAAGTTTTGGGCACTCTTGCAGAGGCAGCAAGCAAGTCTGCTTTCTCATTGTCAGAAATACCCATGTGGCTCCGAACCCAACAGAATTTGATCAAGTGTCCTAGTTGTGCTCGGTTTAACCACACCCGAAGACATTGCAGGAGAAAGTTCTTGCTGTCTGTTAAGGACGAAACGGCTAGAAAAACGCTCTGGGAGTCGACGAACAGAATTACTTTCATGATATTGTTTTCCAATAAGTACTCAACCAACAGCCATTAAAATGGCGTACAATTCAGCACTAAAAATATTTGCAAGAGTGTGGAGTTGTCGAACTTTCTTGAAAGCAATGGAATAAACCGCACACCCCACGAAAGTTGATTTTTTTGATCCATCAGTGTAAAAGTGCGAGTAGTCCTTGTATTTCTGTTTGAATTCGGCAAACTCCTGCTGAAGAACAAGTAAAGAAATAGTTCTCTTTCTGTACTTGGACAGTGACCAGTCGAAAGAGATTGGCAGAAGGTCCCAAAGCGCAATCGTGTCATTGCTCCTCAACAAAGCAGCTTCACTAAAAGAAAGCTGGAGTGATGTTGCCATGCTTTGAACTCTGAAACTCAGGGGCCGAACAATACTCGGCTTGTTTTCAACGAGTCGGAGGAATGTAGAAGGTTGGAGGGCATCAAAGGCGGGATGTTGAGGAAAGCTGTATATCTTGTAAACATAACAAAGACTCAAAAATTGCCTTCGTCTTTTCAGAGACATTTGATATGTATCAGCGCACAAGCTAAGCACAGGTGATGTTCGAAATGCCCCCTTGGCAAGTCCGAGCCCCAGATGATGCGTGGGGTTTAACATCTTTAGGGCAGACGGAAGCGCCGACCCATAAACAATCGCGCCATAGTCCAGGCGGGACCGCACCAAGGAGTTATAAAGTCGCAGGAGGCATCGTCTGTCAGACCTTCAGGTCGTATGTGACAACATTTTCAGAATGTTTGATGAACGTGGGAATTTATGTTTCAACTGTTTCAAGTGGGGTATAAAAGTGAGCTTTTTATCAAAGATTATTCGTAGAAACTTGTGGGCCTCTTTTACAGATGTAGCAGCATTATTCAAGTGCAACAGTGGATCTGGAGACAGGCCACGGCGCAGTAAAAGGGAAGACATACTGTCTTTTCGGGGAACCTAAAGCCATTTTGATCAGCCCACTTGCTCATCTTATTGGTTGTGAGCTGCAGTTGCTGTTCACGGCTCGACAAGTTACAAGAAGGAAACAATATCTGCACATCGTCCACATACATTGAATAAGATACAGATGGTGGTATAGCCTTCGCCAGGCTATTAATCTTCGCAGCAAAGAGTGTAACACTTAGTACTCCACTCTGAGGGACGCCATTCTCCTGGAGAAAAACATCCGACAGGGTGGAGCCCAAACGCACTTGGAAGGTCCAACCCGTCAAGACACTTAGAACGCAGCGAAGCTTGCGACCTCGGACACCATATGAGTACAAGTCTCGAAGTTTCCCACATCTCCAAGTCTTGTCGTAAGCCCTTTGTAGGTAAAAAAAAAAAAAAGACAGAAACACAGTGCTGGCGATGGACAAAGGCTTCCCGAATAGAAGAATAGAAAAAAGTAGACGAGAACCAAAGGCGCCCCCTGCGGGGTTAAAGGAGAAGGCTTAACCTCATATTGGCTCACGTAGCTTTTCCTGTTTTAATTTGTAACTTTTGACGGCGGCAAGATTTTCACAGCGGAGCTGTTAAGGGCTAGTTTCTCCAGTTTCGTGTCCATCACCAAATATATGTCGACACAAAACTCTGGACAGCTACCGCCATTTATGTGCGACGGCGTCAACCAGACAATCGGCTTGCCGGTTGTTTGGTTGCCGCCGTCGCTCATAGAGGGCGGCAACCTTTTCAGCCTTTCCACTTCGGTTTTCGCCAGAGTGGAAAAGCTGAATTTCTTTAGGCGTCGCCCTAGAAGTCGTCTTCGAGGACGATGTCTTCTAGGTGTCGTCCTCGAGGTCGTCCTAGACGTCGTCCTCTAGGCGTTGTTCTTGAGGTTGCCGATCCATAGTAGAGCTTCGCTGGTCTTCCTTCTTCATGAGAGTGAAAAGGCTTAAAGTTTTCTTTGATATTTACGGAAATTCAATTCACGACCTAGCCAAACTTGTCATTGCTTACCAACCCGATTTCTTTGCGATTTATTTGTCCCGGTTTCACATGCGGATCACCCGGTACTTTGCGGGTGCTTTTCTGCACAACTCTTTAAAAGAAACGTAAAAATTATAATTTTAGCATAATTATAAAAAAAGTTATTAAACTCGTAATTTCGTGGAACTTATTCATATTAAAGATACCGCGCACGAAACTTTGTGCTGTGATGAAACAATGAAGTTTGAATGGAAAAAAAAAAAACGAAAATCCTTTCGAAACAAAACAGTGTGCGAAGAAAGAGGCTTAGAAATAAGAATTTTTTTGTCTTACCTTTTTTAAAAAAAAGTCAGAAAATGTACTTGAATCCCATAGAATCCAATACCAACCAACCACGCTCTGGTACAAAGCATGACGAACGCTTGTGGTACAGAGTGATGTTTGTAAGGTGTTGAGTATATGCGTACAAAAATGGTACTCAGGTACTGTCTGAGGTGCCCGTACTTTTCTTAGTAAATTACCAGATTGCTCACCCATATAGGAGTCGTGCATGGCGGCGAGGATAAGTTCACAGTTGTGTGGAATCAACGGTTGCACGAACAGCTACAGCCAGTTCGTATCCTACGAGTCCCATATTTGTCGTCGCCACAGGGATGTGCTGCTTTACACTGGAAGTAGCTCCAGCAGTGAGAGAACAAATGATGCCCGCCAAGACTTCCCGAGCGCTGACGAAAATTAGACGATGTCGAGAAACTTGCTTCAAGTCTACAGTCAGAAGCAAGTGCAAGCAGTACCTGATCCCCAAAGAGAAAGCAGTTCGAAGATTTATTTGCAGAAGCCAAAGCTGCCATCTGGGAGTTCTTTTTCAATGCCACTGAAAATCACAAGCTGCCCCACAACGTAGCCACAAAATTCTTGGGGGACCTACAACTCGTTTTCGAGTACATCAAGGCATTTGCCGATGAAATCGCAGCCAACATTGATGTGCCCGCCCTGCCTCCTGACGTCATCTCACTCCTGGAATGTTCTTTCTTGCCCGACCTTTTCAAGGGCACCCAGAGTAAGCACTTGCGGGAACATTATGCGAAGTCACACTTTTGATATGTGGCACCGCAAAGCTATGAGCTCAATACTGAAGGCGGTGGATACCACTACGTGCCAATCCCCAGACTCTTCAGAAAGCTTTGTGAGACTCCTCCCCGCAGGGAGCACCTGTGAAAGCAGGTGTTTCGAGAGTGGCGTCTGCATGGACCCCGAGCTCCGCAGGGGGCGCCTGCACCTTAGGTGCTACGTGCTTGGTGAGTAGCGTCACGACGGACCCCAGACACGTGGGACACCACACCCGCGCGCAGGGGGCGCCTACTGTGGCAGGTGCTTGGTGAGTGGTGTCACTAGGAACCCCGAGCCATGGGGGTTCGCCCACTCACGCCTGCCTGTGCGCGGCTTGACCCGTGTCCGGGGAAAACGGGACCCTTCGGGTTGAGCTGAGCTTGGGGCATGTTTGGACCCTTCGGGGCCCCCCGGGTGAGGCAATACACCGCTTCGGCTCCTGCCTCTCGTAGACGGGTGTCCTGGCTTGGCCCGACCAGGATGATTCAGTCAGTCGCCTCTTCTTTCTTCTTTCACTTTTCCTTTCACCTCTTTTTTCTTTCTTTTCCTCTACACTCTCTTCCTTCCTTTTTAACCTTAGGCGGCAAGGGCTAACCTTGGGTGGCGACAGATACCTCTCTTGAACCACACTTGGTTATAGTTACTGGGTACCACTGGTAGAGTATACATACCCAGCCAAGCCATGCTTGCTATGGGGTGCTACCTACCCCCTTGTTGGGCCCGGTGGTGGGCAGTGCGCCACGGTTTCTGAAAACGTCCCCATCTTTATGGGTTCCAAGCAAAACCAACATGATCGGCCTCCCAAAAGAGGCCGCACCGAAGTTTTAATCTCAGACAAGACTCCAGGCGACCAATCCACAGTGTTGGGAAGTACTTAAGGTACAGTGCACTTAAAGTAGTACTTCAAGTAGAATTAGAAAACTTGTACTTTTTTCTTGAAGTACATTCTTTGAGTATGTACTTGTACTTACTTAAGGTATTTTTTGTGCTACTTTCGGAGGAAAGTACAATTCCGACTTCAAAGTTCATTTCCCAATTTTGATTCGGTTAAATTTTTATCACGGTATGAATCTTTTGTCAACTCCAGAGAAATACTGGGAGGGATATTCTAGTCTCACCAGAAACACGAGCAGACGAAGCATTGCCCTGTTTGTTCTAGGGGCGACTCTCCCGTACCTTTTTGGACTATCGCTACTTCTCGGTCGGTCAGTGCAAGTGAGGAGGTTTAAAATATTGTCACGGATGGTGACTAAAAACAATAGATAAACAGGAAGAAATAAACGTTTTGTGTGGCGAACTTGTGCCGAAAATAAAAGAGTACAATTGATAATAACAGAGCGTCGCGGGCGTCGAAGTCGGCGAAACCGCAGGATCGAGCGCTGGGGCGAGACTGAACACGCACTTTCTAGAACAACAAAAACAGGGATGAACGATAGTTATGTCCGCAGCAAGAATGAACGAGAACTTTCTACAAGTCCGTGACCCTGCGCGCGGCATTATCCCCCCCCCCCCCCCACCTTTAAAAGGTGCATCGTCCCGATGCAGCACAAAATGAAAAACAACAAACAAAAACAAATCCAAAACAAAACAGCAGCAGAATCGCGAGCCGCAGTTCACAGTTCACAGTTCACCTGTCGACGAGAGTGGAAAGTTCTATCGTTCGTAATACGGCTTCAGCCGGACGACGTGCACCACCTCGGGTCGCGGCTGACGTCTTGCAGATGGGAGCGTTCCGTCGGGAAGTATTTCGTAGTTAAGATCGCCGAGGCGTCGGATGATCTTGTAGGGTCCGAAATAGCGTTTCAGAAGCTTCTCGCTGTTCTGCCTTGGACAGCGCCCAGCTTGCGTAAGCGATTACTCTCTCTGTTTTTTCTTGTCGCTGAACGAGTACTGCACCGAGACCGGTATTGCTGGCGTCCGTGTGGATTTCTGTCTCCGCAGACTGATCAAAACGCCCGAGGATAGGGGGCGACTGGAGCCTTCGCTTGAGTTCGTCAAGCGCTTGTTCTTGCTCCTTTCCCCCCTGGAACTGCACGTCGTCCCTCGTCAGATGCGTCAGTGGTGCAGAAATTTGTGCAAAGTCACGAACGAAACGTCGGTAGTAAGCGCACAGCCCAAGGAACCTTCGGACGGCCTTCTTGTCAGATGGTTTCGGGAATTCGGCGACAGCTTTGCAGGATCAGGGCTTACACCCTGAACGCTCCCAGTTAAAAAATGGCCGTTGGGTCCAATTGGAATTCCAATTGGTACCAATTGGAATTGGTATAACCCCATTGGCATTGGGGTAGCCAATTGGTTATTCCAATTGGGTTACATTTTTCCAATTGGCTATCCTAATTGGAACTATACTTTCAAATTGGGACTAAGGCCCCATTGGGTATTCCAATTGGGATGAATTTTTCCAACTATATCCCAATTGGCTTACCAAATCGGAATGATATTTCCCAATTAGAATTCATTCCCAATCAGGTATTCCAATTGGTATGCATTATCCCAGTTCATTATCCCAATTGGAATTATAGTTCCCAATGAGAATTTGGGACTCAATCGGTTATTCCAATTCGGGTGCATTTTTCCAATTCCTTATTCCGATTGGTATTGCAGCATGCCCAATTTGGATGCATCTTTTCAATTGGTTATCCCAATTGGAATTACACTTTCCAATTTATATTGAGGTAACCAATTGGTTATTCCAATTAAAATGTTTTTCCCACTTGGCTATCTAAAGTGGAAGACTTTCCAATTGGTTTCTGATCCATCAATTGGGATATCCAAATAGTACTTTCCAATTGCCACTTGATCCACCACTTAGTGATTCCAACTTAAATATACTGTCCAATTGGTACCTGATGTACAAATTGGTCATTTCAATTGAATAAATATCTCATTTGCACTTTGTCCCCCAGTTGGTACCAGATAATTTGATCCCAATTTGGCTTACATATTCTATTGGGGTAGTTTTAATGGTCATTCCAACTGGGTAAATTTTAAAATGGTAGTAAACCATTGCGAATCTACATAGGCCATTGAAGTTGACCAACTTCCCTGGATATGGTGGAATGCAAAATAAAAGACAACTACTTTCAAAACACACTCATGCTTTCTGTGCAAACATGAGATCCCTAAAAGTATAACTCCTGGAAAATTCCATGTGGATAGCCTGCTCATCATTTGATTATTGTTCTTGTAGGTGGCAGCAATTCAAGCAACCTACTGTATACCTAGTAGTATCACATTGAATGTTTGTAGGGAAATTTGTGTCGGTTTTGCAGCACTGATTTCGTCATCAAGGTATTTTTAATTGCTCGTTTCAGTATTTTTTCCGGGCCAATCTGCTAATACTCCTTTCATGTTTTTTCTTAAAAATATATTATTTGCCATGCCCTCCCTCTCAAAGCCCCATCTGGGCCTAACAGTACTTTGAAATAAATAAAGAAAAGTTAAGCCATGCCACTAGCTTCTGGTAAAAGATCAATTCATTTTAAGACAGCAGAAAATACAGCCATTAAATTTGATTAAAGCTAATCAGGATGAAAACAATTCAATAAATGTCATTGGAGCAAATGACAATATACATTTGTGAAAGTGACGAAACAAAATTGTTTGGTCATTGTTGAATGCATTAAAAATTATAAAACAATTTTGGCAAGGTCAAAGGGCCGCATACTTTTTTTTAACTTTTGCTAGCAAGTGCACAAAATACACACCAGACTAATAAACCATGCCACAAGTGTCAGTTTTATATATGCCAGTTTTTGTAGAAAAAAAATTGTGGGCACATTTTTTTTGAGCTTGATTATTCCACTCTCAATAAAGCAAAACAAAACAAAAAAAAATTTCTTGGCAAAGAATATTCTTTTAGCAATATGAATAGCAAAAAAAGAGGACAATGCTGCAGCCAGTATCTGCACGGGATCCTTAGAGCTCGCACAAAAATCCTGATTCTGTTCCGATGAGGCAATTGCAGACAAGAAAAAAGAGTTGACTGGTTCTCCATAGCTCATCTCCATTTCACTGTCCCTTTAAGTGAGTTCTCACAATATGGTGTAGTGAGTAGATGAGGTTCACAATTGTGAGCAAAAGGTTGGAAGTTGCAAAATGGAGCAGAATTTTAGAGGCAAAATTATTCTGCCGAAAAATAATTTTCTTACACAGAATCAAGATTTTTGTTCAATCACAATATAAAAACAAATACTGCAAACACTACTTTTTCAGTCAAAAAATTGAAATCTACAAATGTAGCAAGTTTTTCAACATAAGTTTTATATACAATCACAAATAAATACAGAGTATACACATGATGTGACAAACGACAGGTCAAATGGGATGGACGGACCATAAAAAAGTGAATATGATAATTCGGAAATAACAAAAACATATTCTTTGATACAACACACGCCTACAAAGTCCCATTAGAATTATTAACAGGCACATATGCAAAAGAGAACCATCATCGTAGAAGTCAATGTTTCTTCTGGAGGGCTGAATGAAGCTACACAAGCTTGCACCATAAGTGTCAACGTTTTAGTAGTACATTCCATTAGGACATTTTAAGGAGCATCCTTATTTATAAGATATGCATGTCACGGTCGTCCCCAAGGTCAATTATCTTTTGGGGGACGTATGTTTAACATAAAACAGAAAGCAGGTTTGCTGAAAGCTATTGTTTACAAGAACCTCCGAGACAGCACAAACCAGGTCTATAAGCATGTTTTTATGGAAAGAAATATGTGATTTTATTGAAAATACAGAAACTGAAAAACAGAATTCTGGACGTCACACCTTAGCCGAGACTGCTTTTATCAAAAGTAGTAATAAACCCCGCCAAGTCAAAGAATGGTGGACAAACGAGCAAATTCGAAGGTACTGTAAATGACTTGATTCTTGCTAGTACCAAAGTTTTGTAAATTTATCAAATTCATAAAGAATTTCTCATGCAATTAAGACAGTGCGTGGGTATGATTACATTGAACATCACCCCTAGTCGCAGAACTTTGTGCTCATGAAGCATTCCGAAACCTGGCATCTCGTAAAATATCGAGCTTGCAGAAGTGAATCCATTTACAGCAAACAGAATGTGAACTATATTTACCCTTACCCTGACATGCAGAAGATGTTTAGAAGCATGTGCGAGTGCTCTGGACAATTTGTAATAAGCTTTGCATAAACTAGTAAGAAAAATGAATTGTAAGCCCAATGTAAAATAATGAGACCTTGTGTTCATTAATCATAAATTCTCTTTGTTGATTCTGAGGCCAAGATCATCTGATGGGCTAGTTGGTTAAACATCTAGACGGTGAACTAAAAAGTGTGAACGACCAAGAAGAGAAGGGGACAGGACAGAAGTGCTCTAGCCTGTCCCCTTCTTTTTTTGGACGTTTGAGTTTTGATACTTTTACTTTGGCTAATTACATCTACTGAAATCCAAACTCTTTCTCTTACTTGTTCAATCGGCTGTACTACTCTCCCAGAAATCAGCAGCGTTTTCTGGAAAATCTAGAAAACAGGCCGATATTACACATTTTTGAAAACCGGAGACGACGGACGAAGAAGGGGACAACACACAAAACGTCTCAACGTCTCTTTATCTTCAGGCCGATATCCTAGCATAATATTTCATATATAATTGAATAACAAAAAAGCCACTTATTTTTTCTTAAACAATTCCAAAAATGCATAGGTTCTTAGCAAGGAATGTGTTTTACATGCAGCAAAGTAAATGCCTTCAAAGTATGATGTATGATGATATGGTGTAATTGCTCGATTAATGCATCTCAGCTTAAAGGGAATAGGCCACACTAGTGTGAGCATCTTAAAAATATTTTCTGCATGTGCCACAGAAGGCATGGCACACAGTCATGATGTAATGACAACAAACTCAGACATCTAAATTTACAACTTCCTACAGCCAAGGGTACCATCCAGTGTTGTAAAAACAATTTTCTGAGTAATAAAGAACGAATGAGCTCTCTCTCGCGAACAATACCTTTAAAAGCTACTTTGTAATATGGTGGGTCCCCGGTCTGGCCTTCAATTATTAAGTGTAAAATAGGATGAAGATTTACAAAGTAGAACACAGTTAGCACGAACAAGCAATCAGCAGTTTTTTAGCTCTATCCATCAAAAAGGTGGATGGCTGCCCTTGAATCCACTGGCGTAGCGGTGTAGGACCTATGTGTGAAACGATGCCGAAATTGTGTTGCAGTGTGTGCAAAGTGTTTGCATGATTCTAACGCGCAGGCAGATTTAGCTTCCAGATAATTAAAAGTTGATTGCTTCCGATTCCACCGCGCAGGTAAAATAATGGAGATTGAACAGATCCCTCATAGAACAGATTTTATGAAAGGAAAAAATAGTCAGAGTGCAGGCGAGCTGGTGTAAGTTGAACATGATTGTAAACCTGAGACTGGGGCAGAAAGAGAACACAACAGAAGGTAGTAAAAGAGGAGGCAACGTCTCAAACTCAGCTGCAAAGTTTATTGCGAACACGCTTTATATACCCCATCTCCAACGCCGTATCTACAAAAAAAAAAAAAAAAAAAAAAAGAAAGCCACACTCATGACAAGAGGACAATGACACTTCGGTAAATCTTCTCTTATCTCCCTTGAGCTTGGCTGTGGGACACTCACACAAAGGGGCACATTCTAGCATAACCACCGCCACCCGGCGAACGTAGGTGAAAACAGTACTGAACACAAAGAAAGGATTTGACCTTCAAAGGTGCGTTTCCTCTAACAAATCACTCAGTCCAAATAAAAGGCACGCCAACACAAAAATAAATGCCGTGCACTAGTCATTGTTGTCAGGGAGCGACGATGGTTCTTCGCTGTCCACACAGGTAATCCCTGCTTTTGTAAGAAGCGTTTTAAGTGCCGCGCCTCTTGCGCATGTACGAAGGCACGACGGTCGCCTTTGGGAGGGTCGTCTTCCAAACAACACTTTGCGAGTTGATCGGGTCGCTGGGATTATGAGGCCACGCAGTGCTGCTCCGTTTCCCGCCAGCGTGACGGCCTTTCATTTAAATAAAGCCTTTGAATTTTTTTTTTCATTTTAAAACAGCAGACGCGAGAGAATATGCGTGATACGAATACAAAAATGGCAAATGTAAACAAACGGCCATGATGGCGATGGGGCTAGCCACCTTACACCGTGCATTGCGTTTTTCTTTACTTTCGGTTTTTGGTTTTGATTGTATCGCGCATGTATTTTTGGCACCGATTTCGGCGAAAAAAAGTGTGCGTTAGAATTGTACAAACACTGTATGCCTTTTACAACTTTCAGGAACCAAATGTGATCATTATTTCGACAGACGTGACAGTTCATTTCGAAAATTGTGTGGTGGCACTAGATGCAATTTCACAATGCAACCTCTGCAAGGGATATGCAATCGCAAAAAAATAAAACACAACTTGATCTAAAGGGTAACGACCTCAGGAGCTATTCAAGTCAAATTTTACAATTCTCTTTTTCTCAAACTTTTTGATCTGAAGGGACACCTAACACTCTCAGTTGACATTCAGGGAACGCTACCCACTGAATGTCTGTCACATAATCAGGAAGGAGAGGATGGCTCGAATCTACTAGAATTTCGTGGTGGTCAGGAAAAAAAAAGTCAGCGAATTTGAAAGAAGTAATTTGGTAGACACCCTCATTATCAGGGCAAATTTGCCATCTGGAGGCTGTGTGAGGTGCAATGTCTTCAAGAGCTACCTAATCGATTGGAGCCTTGTTTGCTGTCAACAGTTCTTCAGTCTTCTGGACAAGGGCAAGCCAATCAGCTTGTTTATGTATTTCTTTGTAACTATAAAGTGCCTTTGGATATTACATATTGACTATTTTCATCACACGGTATGCTGTCACGTACTGAGAGCTTATGCTGCGAGCAATCAAAATCATCAAGCAACTTACAAAATAATGACAAGAAAATACAGAAAACCCCAAAGCCACACCTCAGTGGCTTCAAAGCAAAGTGCCTGCTTACAGGTGCCTAGTTAGCGGTTCGAAACTGTAGCCAAGGTTCCCAATATCTACTAATGGCTTACCATGAAGCAGGTGCTATGTAACTGAGGTTTTGGTTGCATGTTAAAACTACATACCTTAAAATACCGAGCATGAGCCCATATCACAGAGGCCTACCCGTACTTTTGCAATGCTCCCAAGATAAGCAAAGAACAGATGAAACGCTCATGCCCCATTTTTAAGGCAAGTTAAAAAAATTCAATGGACACATCAAGCGACCAGACGCTTTGTAATCCTTGATGCGGTAGAGCCAGTCGCGGATGTAACGGTTAGCGGACATTATTTTCGCGACCAGCACGAGCCACAGCCTGGGCTTTAGCAGGACCAAGGAATTGAACTGCAAGGGGTAGCAGAGATATAGGAGGCAAACAGCGAAAGTAATGAGGACCGCAAAAACTGCTGTTCTCGCGCTTCCAGTCTTGGTTTTGCTCGTGCATAAGGTGAAACAATGTTTGTACTAGTGAAGTGAGCTTGGTCGGCTGAATTACATAAACAGCAAATTTAGTGGTCGGACCAAGTGAGGGCCCACTTGCCAATGCGCTTCTGTATTTCCTCTTTCAGATCCAGCAGGCGCCCAGCCCCCGATTTCTTTGCTATTATCTCCAAATTTTGAGTTTGCGCTCTCGGTATCTTATGGTAGGTACTCTAAATTAATCCTGTCCTTTGCCGAGGCATGCCAAATGTTTATCATTTGTTTGTCACATAAGCCCTTAAACTTTCATATTAACTTTATCAAACTTCCAACTATGATGCTGAAAGCCAATGAACGACAAGATTAAAATGTAAGTGCACTTGGCAGTGGAACTACGTATGTAGCATCTGCCAGGGAGATACAAACTACTGGACTGACTATCTCTGACAGCTCTGCAACTATGCAGTTTGGCTGTCGCCCATGAACCTTTAGCAGAGTTTCCCTTGACCTAGAACAATACGGCAAGCATTCCAAGGGTTTCAAAACAACAAAGCTGGACCTGCCATCAAAAACAATCTTCTGAATGATGCCAGTTAGACCATTACATGGCTTAACGACAGAGCTGATGTTCCTCTTATTCCTAACGTAGGAGGCAGTTGTAAACACTGTTCCTTGCTTCACCATACGTTGGTACTCAACAGCTTAAAACGACACTTCGGGAGGGTTCAGCAAAGCTCCACTAAACTCCTTATAGGGGCACCCCTTGCCCAACATGCGGACTTCTCCTGTCTGAGGGCTGACAGACTTCAGTGTGATGCGAGAATCGAGCGATGAACAAAATGTAGAAACTGCAGTGTTTGTCACCAGCTCTTCCAGCTCAGCCACGACATTCTCTAGCGATAACGTCCGACAAATCTGGTTTGGAATCCCCTTTGCCGCCTTAATACAAGACTTCATTTTGCCATTGCCAGCCTCAAAGGAAAAAGCAGAGTGAGCCCACAAAGGCCCCCAAAGATGGACACTCTTGACAGTGTGTTCCATTTGATGTACATTGAAGGTCATGCTTTCTTCGCCATAAATATGCTGCGTTTTTATGACGAACTCTACCATGAGGAGGTCGCAAAGGTCAACATCTCGAGAGGAAATTTTCTGCTGCAGCATCAGGTGTAAAGACTCCATTAAAAGGGCCCAGTGGGAGAGGAACCTGCTGGGCAAGAATCCACTAAGGACAGGAAGGCTGTAGTAGAGGGCCCAATTTTCTAGCTCTTTGGCCTTCCAAAATTTTCCCCCTTTTAGCGACCTTGGTGTTCTCCTCATATCCCGGGGTGGCGTGATACTTAAAAGCCTGCTGTCAAGCACTGCAGTTTGCCGCCCAACATAGCACTCTTTGTCAGATGATGTGAGCCAATACTCTAAAGATTGCCTAACTACACCAAGTAAAACACAGTGCATATACTCTGGTACAAAACCCCAGACAATACTGAAGTGTTCGAGGTTAATAAGTGGAGAAACGCTTTTAACTCCCCTCACAACAGTCCCAGTCTCGAGTACAAACTCCATGTCGCTACACATCTGTGCGTCTGTGCGTTCCTCGGGATCAACTTCCTGCACAGGACATTTTACTGACCCTCCTATGTATATACCGGGGTGCAAACACCAATTGCATCCACAGTATCTATTAAATTGCACAATGCCTTGCATAGGTGCACGTGCAACTGAATCAACAGCCGAACAGATGCAAAATGCTTTAAAATTTTCAAGTTTACCTTTGAACATTAATGAAAACCCTGTGTCAGAGAGGTCCTGCATTACATCAACAAATGCCTTTTGAAAAATGTCCTTTCTTGGCTTGCTTTTTCCGAACCAAAGCGCTGCTAACACCACTTTATTCATGCGATCTTTGGCAGGAATTTCGTTCACTGAAAGTTGTATCGGCCAAATTGAAGTCGACGAGGGCTTAAAGACCGGGGCACCATCTGTGTTCAGTGTGACGCTGACTCTATGCTGAGTATGTACAGTGTTCTTCACAAAAGCACGGTACATGCTTCCATCTGTTATGCCACACATAGGGTCTCCATCTCCAAGAGGCTGTGTGAGGTCCAAAAAGTCTGCATTTTTCAGAATCGTTTGCAACTGAGATCTAACATCAAATGTAATAAAAAAGGTGGGTCCGAGACGTTGGACACCCTGCACACTTCACTACAATGCGGGCACTGAAATGAATTACAGCTCGAAACTGGTTTACCAACGTAATAGAAACAACTGGAGCAGTAAAAATGAAAAGTGGCCCCATTAGCATCAAACATCTTCCCAAGGAAGTAACGGGACTCTGGAAGAATCGGTTCGGCGAAAAAGCTGTTCACCATCTTCACAAGATTAGTCAGACCGGTAAATGTAAGACCATTGCTTGCAGCATATTTCAATACCATGACCAAAATGTCACCTTTCGAAACTACAACCTGTTCTCCAATGATGTCCTGAAAGAGTGCAGTGAAGGAACTTGCGGCCTCCGCTGCTTGAAGGTCTATGCCTGATCCATCCCCATCTAAGGTGCCTTGGTCTGACGAAGTCTGGAATTGAGCAACACTAATTTTGAGACGGCTCTGATAAAATAATGCTCACGTGACTTAAGGCAGTCCCATACATGTCGCCACTCATACTAACAATACCTTAACTGCAAACAGCATTCAGTTTTGCTTTCTTTATTTCAATGCGCCAGGATATCTCTTGATAACTGAGTTTTCTACTCCCCCAACACCCAAAAGTTGTGCTTATTTATTTATAATTCTAATCACCATTTTTTATTACTTCTATTATAGCCACCAGGCACTCTCACAATATCAATTTAGTTAAATAGATTATCGGACAAAACCTACAATTGAGGATCTGCGAGATCTTGCATCTTCTGAGCTATCATCTCCGACATCCGAGCTACCATATCCGACAAAAAGGTCCGAAGAGGTGTCGTATTGCTGAAAATTTCAACACGAAACCTGATTAGTTCTTCGACCACAAATGAGGGCATACTCTAGCTCCCTAATTTCAGTGCCGCAGTTACATAAGAGCTTATGTAAAATGCTTTTACGTAACTGGGCTATTGAAAGTCCCAAGTGATAAATGGGGTCACAGTACCAACTAAGTTAGTAAAGCTATTGCTAATTTAACATTATACATTTCAATTTTCTGACATTTTAATTTGATTCCTTGCTGATCAGCCACAAACACTGTACAGTAAAAAGTAAGTGCTTCCATGCACCTTGCTTCCATGTAGTCGCGAATCTTGCAAATCAGGTTTTACACATTCTTGGTCACAAAACTTGAAACCACGTCAGTTGGGATTTTGTCTTTATATAACCAGCTTCCAAATCGGGCAACAATTTACATAGACTCCAAACCTGTTTACCGCCACTAGATGTTCCAAAAAATCTTATTGCTTCACTTCACTCGTTATTGTTTCCAGGGTAGTACCATATTAAGTTTGCACCTGGTGTATAGCCCGCAAAAGTCAATTTCAGCTCACAAAAAATATTTTTTTAGGTAGTTAGCGCCCTGTGCGCTAGGGCATGGCCATAATCCGATCGCGATAACTTAGCAAACGCGCAGAGTCCACAAGGCAAAATTCAGGCTGAAAACTTGCTTCTATAGACAATCTGCACAAAGGAGATTTGCGGACAGAAGTCAGGATGTTTTTGTGCTATGCGAGTTGGTCAACACACTGACCGACAAGCAGATTGAGGCATATTGGTCGCTTGCAGGCACCCAAGCGGACAGCGTAACCCCCCTTCACCCCACCCCCTCCCCCAAAAGCAAATCTGCAGTTTTTGCTGGGACTTTCTCTCTGCCCTCTCGTATCTATGGCATTTTGCCATGGGTGCCCCCTCCCTGAAATAAGATCCTGGCTATGTGCCTGCCTCAAGATATCGAAAGCCTAAGCGACGCACTGACACTCTACCTTGTGTTGATTACTTAATGCTAGCGTAAAATATCCAGAATATGACAAACCGAGCGGACCAGTCTAGTGACAACGAACAATCTTAAAACAAAAATGATTGTGCAGTCTGCATCTGCAGATAGTCCAAAAATTTTAACTTTTAGACATGTATAGACTGCAGACTTTTTCATGCGCTACAGATTCAGTGCAATCTTTGCACCGAAATCATCAGTGTGTAAAAAAATAATAATGCTCCTAGGTACTCCCTGCAACAGGCATAGCTCAAATTTATCTAAAAGACCTACAATTCATTTTTGTTAATATTAGAGCAATAAAAGAACTGCCTACCACCGAAAGAGACTGTGGAATTTCTTCCATGTCATCAGAGGATAAATCACACCTTCCTTGATCCTGTGAAGATTCCCGCAAAAATGACTAGCAGTAATAGTTAAAACCTGCACTGCATGCCATTGCTCTGTAAAAAAAGCAAATATTGTCACGAAGGAACAAAAGAGGAAACAAAGAATAACTCAGGAAACTGAAGCGTTTAATGGGGCGAACTTGTGCCCAAGAAATAAAAAGGAAACAGAAGATAACAGCAGAGCGTCGCGGGCGTCGATGTCGGCGAAACCGCAGGATCGAACGCTGGGGCGAGACTGACTCCGCTCGCCTTGTGGAATCCTTTATGTACCTTCGTGGGTTTCTGGATCGTTCGGCGTAGGAGGTTCGGCGCGTAGAACATTCTAACCTCGTATCAGCAAGACGGTTCTCGGATTCACCAGAAAATTACTTTACATAGTCAACAAAAATGTGCCTCCACGGCCAGGAACCGAACCCTGGCTTTCAGCGTGGAAAGCAAGCGCGATAACCGCTAGGTCACGCGCGCGCTGCCTACTTGGCCAGCTGCGCGCGCGGCATTACTTCCCCCTTTAAAAGTGCATCGTCCCGATGCAACCCAAAAACAAAATAAATAAAAAGAACGGTAAACTAAAGAGTCATTTGGAACACATAAGGTCCACGGTCCTATCGAGCGTAGTACGGCTTCAGTCGCACGACGTGGACGACTTCCGGTCGTGGAGGGCGGCGTGACGAAGTCCGCGTTCCGTCGGGCATCACCTCGTAGTTCAGCTCGCCGAGGCGACGAAGTACCTTGTATGGTCCAAAGTACCGTTTCAGCAGTTTCTCACTGAGGCCGCGACGACGAATGGGCGTCCACACCCATACCCTGTCTCCGGGCTGGAAGTGAACGTCCCTGCGACGAAGTTTGTAGCGGCCCGCGTCGACGCGTTCCTGGTCTTGAATCATGAGACGGGCGAGCTGGCGGACTTCTTCGGCACGTTGAGCAACCGCCTGGGTTTCGTCGCTCTCATTGTCGGATGGCTCATGGGGCAGCATTGCGTCCAGCATGGTCGTTACCTTTTGACCATGTACCAGCTGGAAAGGGGTGAATCCAGTGGTCTCCTGAACCGCCGTATTGTAGGCGAATGTGACGTAGGGCAACACCTCGTCCCACGTCTTGTGCTCTACGTCGACGTACATAGAGATCATATCGGCGATTCTTTTGTTGAGTCGCTCGGTCAGCCCGTTAGTCTGCGGGTGGTACGCAGTGGTTCGACGATGGCCGGTGCCACTGAGACGAAGGATCTCTTGCGTCAGCTGGGCCATGAACGAAGATCCACGGTCTGTGATGAGGACTTCAGGGGCGCCGTGCCGGAGGACAATGGACTCGATGAAAAACTTGGCGACTTCAACAGCCGTGCCTGCTGGAAGGGCTTTCGTCTCGGCGTACCGTGTGAGATAATCGGTGGCGACGATAATCCAGCGGTTTCCCGACGTTGACGGCGGGAAAGGGCCAAGTAAATCCATTCCGATCTGCTGGAACGGTATAGACGGGGGAGAAATCGGATGCAGAAGTACTGACGGCTTCGTCGGCGGTTTCTTGCGTCGCTGGCACTCGTGGCATGATCGAATGTATAGGTGAACGGTCTTCGGTAGCCTCGGCCAGTAGTACTTTTCTCGAATCCTGGCGAGCGTCCTGCTGTAGCCAAGGTGTCCAGCCGTTGGGTCGTCATGGCATCCTTGGAATATTTCGTCTCGAAGGCTGGCAGGAACAACCAACAGCCATGCTGTGTTGTTGTTGACGAAGTTCTCCTTGTACAGAACCCCTTGTCGGATGGAGAAGGTTGGCAGTGTTCGTACAAAACCGCGGGGAATGGCGCTTTCTTGTCCTTCTAGGTGCACGATGAGTGCTCGCAGCTCAGGGTCGTCTCGTTGGAGTGCTGCCGTGTCGCTGACATCCAGAGCGCTGAGGAAACACTCATCGTCGTCCTCTTTGGTGCAGGCAGGACCGGCCTCGACTGGGGCCCTTGACAGGCAGTCGGCGTCATTATGCTTCCGGCCGGACTTGTACACCATGGTCATGTCGAACTCCTGCAGTCGTAGTCTCCACCGAGCGAGGCGTCCGAAAGGGTCCTTCAGATTCGCCAGCCAGCAGAGCGAGTGGTCATTGACCACGCGAAAAGATCTTCCGTACAAATATGGGCGAAACTTAGTTATTGCCCATACGACAGCGAGGCACTCCTTTTCAGTCGTTGAACAATTCCTCTCCGCGTTAGACAGCGTCCGACTTGCGTATGCGATAACTCGCTCTGCTCCGTCCTGCACTTGGACTAGTACCGCACCCAGTCCGGTGTTACTGGCGGCGGTGTGGATATCGGTTTCAGCAAACTGGTCGAAATGGCCAAGAATCGGGGGCGTCTGGAGTCTTCGTTTGAGCTCGTCGAATGACCTCTGGTGTTCTTCTGTCCACTCGAACTTTACGGCGTCCTTCATGAGGTGTGTCAGCGGTGCAGATAGCTTGGCGAAGTCTCGAACAAAGCGCCTGTAGTAGGCACAGAGTCCGAGAAATTTTCTCACGGCCTTCTTGTCAGACGGCGGCGTAAATGCAGCTGCGGCGCGGGTCTTCTCGGGGTCAGGTAGAACAACTTGTTGTTCACGACGTGGCCAAGGAACTTTAGTTCCCCATAGGCGAAACGACACTTTGTTGGCTTGAGGGACAGGCCGGCGGTCTTGATGGCTTGAAGCACGGCTCGAAGTCGTCTGAGGTGTTCGTCGAAATCTCGTGAGAATACAACATCGTCCAGGTAGACGAGCCAGCTCTGCCATTTCAGACCTGCCAGCACGGTGTCCATGACGCGCTGGAAGGTGGCTGGTGCTGTACAAAGTCCGAACGGCATCACTTTGAATTCGTACAGTCCGTCGGGAGTGACGAAGGCAGTTTTCTCCCGGTCACGTTCGTCGACTTCAATCTGCCAGTAACCACTCTTCAGGTCCATCGACGAAAAATATCGGGAGTGGCGCAGTCGGTCTAACGTATCGTCGACGCGGGGGAGTGGATAGACGTCCTTCTTCGTCACCGCGTTCAGTCGACGATAGTCCACGCAGAACCGCAGGGTTCCGTCCTTCTTCTTTACAATGACGACTGGGGACGCCCATGGACTTCTTGAGGGTTGAATGATGTCGTCGTCGAGCATTTCTTGGACTTGATCTTGAAATGCTCGACAGGTCGTTAGGTCCGTGGATCCTCGTTTGAAGAAGCTCTTCCACGTGTTCTCTTCGTTGTTGGTTCGAGAACGTTCTTCGCAACTCAGCCTTGAGTTGCTCCCAGGAGGTAATCGATGCTTCGTGGTTCTCGAACCAGTTCCGGGCGGTTGCTTCCAAGGCAAAGTAAGCATTTTGAAGACAGTGTTCTGGTGTCCACCCGTTATGACGGGCCACTCGTTCGTACTGTTTGACCCAGTCATCGATGTCTTCGTGGCTTTCGCCGTGGAAGGGAGCCGGTGTCCGAGGAGCGACAGGCAGGTAGATGACGGCAGAAGCGGCGGAGGCTTGTGACTGGTTGGTCATCGTCGTCTTGTTCGGCTTGGGCTTGTCCAGCAGCAAACCGTACTCTGGATCCTCTCCCTTGGTGCGGCGGCTGGTCCGAGTTGCAGGTTCCTCGTAGTGTGGTCTATTCACCGGGCTTGGAATCGGACTTGCACTGCGGGCCCTTGGAGGGGAACGCTGCACGGGCATGCGCCGCACCTCCACCAAAATGTCAGGAAGGAACAAAAGAGGCAACAAAGAATAACTGAGGAAACTGAAACGTTTAATGGGGCGAGCTTGTGCCCAAGAAATAAAAAAGGAAACAGAAGATAACAGCAGAGCGTCGCGGGCGTCGATGTCGGCGAAACCGCAGGATCGAACGCTGGGGCGAGACTGACTCCGCTCGCCTTGTGGAATCCCTTATGTACCCTCGTGGGTTTCTGGATCGTTCTGCGTAGGAGGTTCGGCGCGTAGAACATTCTAACCTCGTATCAGCAAGACGGTTCTCGAATTTACCAGAACATTCCTTTACATAGTCAACAAAAATGTGCCTCCGCGGCCTGGAATCGAACCCTGGCTTTCAGCGTGGAAAGCAAGCGCGATAACCGTTAGGCCACGCGCGCGCTGCCTGCTTGGCCAGCTGCGCGCGCGGCAATATTAATTCCCGTAAGATACCAGGGAAACAATATATTTACCTCATCCTGTGAAGTAGGACAATCTGGTGCATCGGTGATGAGTGTAGAGGCTGCATCATCATCCTGAAATAATTATAAGACAATTAGTTAAAACTATCTAATGGCACATGAAGTAATAGCTTGCTATATATGTCCTTTGAATTCGGTGAAAACAGCATAAGCCAATATGTCCTCGTATTTAAATGCATAAATACGGCTCGCCATTCTAGGATAGAGTATGTCGTTTCACGAGTTGAACAGGTGTAGAAACTGAAATGAGTCCTAAAAGATCTAGCTACAACTGTGGAAAGACTCTTTGCATGCAAACATGAAAACTTCCACAGTAAAAGAGGTTGTGCAATGACGGTTCTCACTTTCAACCATCTGCCTAGCAGAGCAAGTGCTACTTGTTTCTTTTTCAAACACTGGGAGCCTGCTAAGTAAAACACTAAAATTAATGGTCTGTGAAAACCAGCCACTTGACAGATCACTAGTAACTTTTCAGAGTAGCCAGTGGGCGTTTGAGCTATTTTGAATTAATAAATATGTATTTTACTAGTCACATTTACACATTAAAATTTAAAGTTTCAACCTCGAATACAACAAAGAAATAATAATAAAAAAGTTTTCTAAGAATTTTATTTTAAACTTCGAAAAGTGTTCTTATTTTTTGTACTTGAAGTTATTTCTAGGTGCGGAGCTTGGTGTTATTTCCTTTGAATGAGCGCGTATGTAACTACTTATAATTGCATACCTTCACGCCTTCGCGTGATCTTCGTGTTCGAATCGGATTTTGGAGCACTTTTTCCTTGTAATAATTGTATGCACGCAAGCAAGTGCGAGCAAGGCGCGATTATGGAGTACCCTAATTTCGGACCGCTCCCCCAAATGAGCCCGGCGGAACCTCTCATTATTACGCACAAGATACCTACGCTAGTTCGCGCGGCGTGACAACACATTGGTCATAAAATTGGAGCACGTAAATATAACTGCCACATCGAACATCGGTACTCACATGGTTCCCAGGATTCTCGGGCCTGGCTTTCTGCCTCCATTGTATTGTCCTCGGAATAGGAGTCCGGGTTCCCGGAAGCAGGTACTGTTTGTACGGCCCCCGTTTTCTCAAGCGCTTGGAAGGACGATTCGGTAAAACCGGGGGCGGACGCGGTGGTGGTGTCGAACTGCCGCTTTCAACCTCCATCGCAGGCAGCACACGCGTAGCCCAACCACCCGAACGTCCCAACGTTGGTCCCAACGATGCAAATGCACGTGTCTCCCCGTAACAAACCAAAGTAAAATTAAAAAAAAAAAAAAATCCGTTGCAATCGGTGTCGACGTGTTCGCTGGAAATAATGTCGACCTAGCTATCGCGGATAGCTAGGTCGATGTTAATCGCCATGTCCATTCTATCAGGCGGTATTCCGCGCCCCCTATTATCCATTCAGATTCGTTCTAAATTTTGTTTATGCTTCTGATATTTTGTCGTCGTCAGTGTCGTCAGCAAGTGAAATCACTACTGTCAGGTGGGTCCATATTAGACCAGCGAATGATGTGTCAGGTCTGGTGCATCTACAAGTTGGGCACGATGAATGGATAACATACCAGAGAAAGCAAACTCCCTCTGATTTAGCACCACGTGTTTCTCAACAACCGAATTTAGCAATTTAAAAATAAATCAACCTTTTTATTAAAGACTTGAGCGTGTTAGTGATTTACATTGTCCTCTTGTGTGTTTATTTCGTTTTAAGTCAATAAAAATCGACCTTTTTCTTGTTTTTTTTTTTACAGTTTAAAATTTCGACGTACACTCATGACCCTACCGAGGGCATGAAGCTATCGAGTCACCGAGCCGGCGTTGCCGTAGAGCCCTACAACCCGCCGGCGCCGCTCAAGCGTGTCCCTTGCTACGCAAAGGGGAGCGGAGGAAAGGGAGAGGGATGCGATGCACCGTGTGTGTCTCAGAGCCATGCCTTCCATCCCTCTTTTCCTCGCAAACAGGTTCTTTTTTTTCTTTTTTTTTTGCTCACGGTGGTTCGCGCGTTGCTCGCGTTTTTGTGTCGCTTCGCCCGTCTTCCCCTTTGGTTTCTTGTCGGTATTTTGCGTATTGTTGCGAATTTGTGAGGATTTCTAAGAAGCTGACGGAGCTTCCGACGACGATGACATGTCGGGAAGTTCTGACGATTATAAAGTTTTTGGCATCGCGTTGTGATTTAGCTGAGAGTGTTGTAAATAAAGGTGTGTTTCTTACGCGCAAACCTTCCTCTGTTCTTTAAAAAAAATCGAACGAGGTTTTTTAGGTTTGCAACAATACTTAAAAAAACAAGCTAGCTGGTGGTGGTTCATGGTAATAAAACCCGACACTCGTCCCCCTCTGTGTTACGAGTCTCGGGGTTTATCATCATGGTCTGTTGTACTCAGCGGCCTGCTGTCACACTAATGTGTTTTATTTTGCGTGAGCGGCGAAATCAATCCGCATAGTCTGTCCCAACCCCAACCCTACATTATCGCGCAGTTATCTTTGCCGCTCATGAACCTCTTCGTTTGAAAGCAGCTCTTCTCACCCCGTTATGTTTTGTGAGGACTTTAAAACGAAGGTGAAATCTCAAGACATGTCTGATCAAATTTTTAGCCTCCAGCAACGAAAATTCTGTATTTATATCAAAATCGATGATAAAATACGCATTTTATATTATTTCGCCCTTGTTCGCGCGATCAGGTGCGGTCCTAAAATGTTGAGCCTTTGTCCGGGATCCCCTTTGTGCGTGCGGCCGACCTTTAATAACAGCACGGTCAGGCGCTGGCGGAGGCGAGTGACGGGCATGGCGACCAGAAAAATGCCACTAGAAAACTATGCATCTGACACATGTGTCTACACGAGCATGATTAAAATAGCTCGAACTTGACGAACCAACTAGCCCATCAAATACGTGTTCGGAGCAATTTAGCCAGTGCAGTACAACTGCTAGCCTAAGTTCAACGTGCATCACGCGCTGTACAGATTGACACGGGCAGTACGAGCATCTGCTCCACGTGTTCTTAGCTGCTGCAAATAGGCCCCCGATCATTCTGATCCCTAGCCAATAAAAAAAAAAAAATATAATTGCGAATGTTTGGACAGTGCGATGATGGCCATCCATATTGATCCCGCTGTAGATGAGAAAGAAATTTAGCCAGTGCGTAGGGTCCGACCGAGAAACGTAAACCGGATTTTGCGGCGCCCGCGTAAAAAAACGACGGATATCGCAGAAACTCCGCCAGAATGGCCGCACGTGCTAAACACGCGAGCTAATTACTTTCATGTCGCCTCGTCGGCTGCACGAGCGAGCGCCAGTCAAGACAGTCAAGGATATATTGGCCTCCTGCTAGGGGTTCTGCGAAAAGTAACTTGTTAGGCCTTGTTTTGGGTAGTACAAACTTTAGCGTCTCAAACTGTCATGCATGCAGAAGCGTGCCTGCTCTGGTGCGGAGCGCGAGATCACGATAAAAATACAAAGAAACAACAAAATTCGAACGCCGTCAAAGCTAAGACGCCAAGAGCGTGAGCCAACAACTGCCGTTTCACGCGTTCCAAACTAGACATGACAAAGAAAACGAAAAATGAAAGCGTCGCGACACAGCTGTTTTGACGTCACCACCCAGAGATAAGAGACGCGTACCCTAGCGGTGGTGTCATGAATTTGGCACTTCTGATCGTCTTGCGGCGTTGAGTCTGGCCAATTTCTGGCGTCCAAAGGTGTTTTTTTGTTCTTCAGCCCCAGAAAGAATTAAAAAAAAAGAACTCAACTAACGTGCCATAAGTAGTGCGAGGCTCAATCAGGTGAGCTTGTACTACCCAAAATGAGGGCTTCAGCGCAGGAGGCCTATCGTCTTGAACTAACACAGCCTCTGCAGTTAGGGTGAGACTAGTTCCTCCTCTATGGTCTTCATGTGCGCTAGATGAGACGAAGTATAGCAACCATTCATAACTAATTCTGAACTCGTTGACGCCGGATTCTGATACTTGGGCATCTCGCTCGGACCGGGTTACATTCTGGTGGATTTTCAGCGTTCTGCGATGCGTAGTTTTATTAAGCAGGCCGAAAAGTCGGCTTTAGTTTTCTCGATTGATCGTACCGCATGGTCTCAACAACAAATCGAAATGGGCGTGGGGTGGGGATTTCCCTCCCTGGTCTCCCCGGCCATCGACACCTTTCCTTTGATTGATTCGATTGCACAGCTACTACAACTGGGAATAAGAAAAATACACGAGTTTCCGAAACGTTGCGTGGGCGAAGCACCACTAGCTGGTTTGAGAAAGAGAGAGAGATAGAGAAGGAGAGAGCTTTTATTTAATTTACAAATATAGAGTGCTTGTAAAGTTCCTTGATACTTTGTTTACAAGTAAGCACATTCCGCTGGAACAAAATGACGTCATTCAGTGAAAACCTCTGCTGTGGGCCGCCATTCGCTTCCTAAAACCTGCACCGTCACGCAGTCGACGCTTTAAAGTATGTCGTTACTTGTAGAAAGCTCTTATCAAGGGACTTTATACTAACTTCCTAGTCAAGATCCTCGTCTTTGTGGCTTATTTTTTGCCTTGCCCTGCACCTGCTTGACCCCCCTCTCCCGCACATACAAAGACGCTTTTTGCCCCTCCCTCCTAGTGCTCGCTGAATTCCTGAAAGTTGTTTTCATAAAAAAGATTAATAGTGTTTCGAGCTCGAAACGTTGTGTATCTTAATTTCTCCCACGTTTTTATTTCATATTTTCATTTCGTGCGGCACGCGTTTATTTTGTCGCACTGCAAGCCGATCTGGCTAGAAGCCAGATCAGCTAGACGACCCTGTGTAATTTGTATCCAATCCAAGCCCGCCTACTGTCTGCGCAGGAAAAAAAAAATACGCGCCATTTTTTCATTGCCAACGGACGTGGCCATCGCATCCTTCATCGTGTTGTAAGTACATAGCGCTGCGATGACCGCGATAACCCACGCGTACGTCCCGTACGTAGGCGATAACAAACAGGCGATCGTGCCCGTCACGAATATAAAAGTTTTTTTTTTTTATTATAAAAGATTTTAAGCCGAGAGGCCTGGATGGGTTCAATGACAAGATTAAGTACATTGTCAAATGGGCCGATGATTGCAAGTTCTAGAAGGCACGGATATTGCTCTTGGGAGGTAAGTTTCGTGCTTGGAATCCTGCATTTTGTTATGCCGCATTTCGCAGTCGAAACGCTGCGATTCTCTCGGTTCACGATGCATGACAAGATGGTAGCGTGCGATTCAAACCACGAAATTATAAGCAGTGAGAGAGTGCAGGCGAGCTGGTAATTAATCGATATCTTGTAAACCCTGAGAGTGGGAACGATAAAAAAACGGACGAAAACAACAAAATCTCAAATGAGATTTTGTTGTGTTCGTCCGCTTTTTATCGTTCCCTATCACAGGGTTTAGAAGATAACGAAATTACGTTTGCACTTCGTGTCTACAAAGTGACATTCACTGTCTAGTACTGAGGTGACAAGATCCTTGTGTTCTGTGTTGTGGGCATGCGTTTTCCTAACTTCGAAAATGACCCCTTGCTCTGGTAGCTTCTTTTTCTCTTTTCTTTTTTTTTTCTTTCTGGCATATCCAGGTTTTGTTTTGAATCATGGTGGCATTGAAACATAGTGCGACAGTGATAAAACTTCTCAGCCGATGCATTTCTCGAACTTAGGCTGTATGATACATGCAAGTCTGCTTCGATAATTTCTAGCTTCTGAAGAGGATCTTGAAGCCAAACTTGAGACTGGGAGTTTACGCGTCCGGAAGGTAATTTCGTCTGATTCCTCCGAAGAAGAGCCAGCTGCACTTGAAAAAGAAAACACGAAGACTAAGAAGGTGAGTACTAGCTGTTTAATGAGACCATGAAATTATTAATATTTGGCTTAATACCACTAGGGACACATCTTTGGCATGCAGCAAATACAGAATATGTATTAGACTTGTTAGTTGAAGAAGTGGAAGAGATTCTCAAAAAGTGAGTCAGATGTGAATTCTAGCACATTTTAATCCTGCGATTCTATTTTGCATTATTATTTTGCCTCAATGATATAACTAAATGCAAGAAAAGATGAAAAACAACTGCTCAGTCATGACATCCATTCCAGCACTTTCGGGTGACCAGCATGTGCTGCCTGTGGGAGCAGGCATGTTAAGTCATGCAGAAAATAAATAGCTACACGCGAATGGGTGTTTTTTTTTCTTTTCTGGGGAGCGCTTAACTGGTGACTTCAGTCAACTACCGTTGACGTCGGGACCCATCCACAGGAAGCTAACTGGGAAAGCCCATCACCGCAAACGAACTGCCGTTATCATGTGTTACCTTGTTTCAAACAAAGAAAATGGGATCAATAGCATTACAACAGAAGGTCAAAGCGAGGTAAAGGACGGCCTATAGTTCTTCTGATTTATTTCTACCATCCTGCCCTATCGTGAATGATCTCCGAGCTTGAGTTTTTATTTTCTAGAATTCTCTCCCATTTTTCACTCAGGCCACAGTGACAGAGGAACAGATGATAACGGTAGTTTGTTTTGGGTTGATGGGCTCCCTCTTGTCCCCTTCACATGAACAAGTCCTGACGTCAGCAGTAGATTAAGTGTATGTCACCAGCAAGCTCTCTTCACGAAAAAATGCCCACCTGTACAATGCGTGCCTCGCATATGAAGTCATGTACAGTATGTGCCTCGCATATGACGACGTATGACATACCTCTTCGATCATTCCATATTGTGATATTTGTGCTGTAGAATATCAGCTGTCGCATACCAAAAATGTCCTTTGGAAGCATCTTGTTACGTCAGTACGAGGCATCTTTTACAAACTTGCAATTCGGGTGGAGATCAGGCCATGGCACCCCAAGTGGTTAAGTTTAGAATTACACGGATGAGGACAACCAATACAATGACTCAGCGCTCGGCTGACATAACCGAACGCGGACTCAGTTGGCTGGAGTTCGTGTTCCCCGGGGGGGGGGGGGGGGGGGGGGGGGGAGGAGGATCTCTTTTGTTACCACTCTAGCCTGCTCGAACAATGCAGCTGGCACGGTGCCCAGCTCAGCACAAAAGCCAAAGTGGGTGAAGCTCGCATTTTCTCATGACTGCTTTTGCGAGGTTTGGCGCTTTACGTCGCTTCGTTTATTCTTAGTATTTGACACTGTGCCCCGCACTCTATTGAAGGTGACATGGACATATTCAAAAGGCCTGTGTGCATGTGTACAGGCCCTGTGTTGAGTAAACACAGAGTGTGGGGACAGCAAATGGGTCAGAGTGCCCCCTGTAGTTCGACCTCCTCAATAGTCTGCTACAGGTTAAGACTGCACCAGAAGCTCAGTCTCCGGCACGCATGCTCACTCCCCTTCGTCGTGTTTTGACTGCCCATACATGCTCTTTTTACGAGACATCAAAATGTCATCAAGGGTAGAACAGTTGCGCTGAGGGCAGAGCTTTTTGTGCGGTCTTAGCCTTTTCCTGACGATAGTTATATTCCTGCGGTGCACATTAGCATGTGTGCGACGTTGCAACATTTTCCTCAGACTTTTCTGTCAAGCGTGCATAGTTTGATGCGCACTGAACTTGCGAGTGTGAGCACACTTTGCTTCACACAAAGACGACATTGTGATGCCACCGCCTTAAAAAATAGACATGGCCACAGAACCACGACATAGGCATAAACTACAGCAAAAATTTAAGCCAAATATGAACTTGCCACATTAACATTAACAGGCAGGCAAGCCACCAACAGGTGCAAAAGGCAAACTGCCAACACGGCGTTGAAAGCTCAAAGAAGGCTTGCGGCAAGAGTGGAGACTAATTGTGGTGGCCGCACCGAGAATTATGAGCATCAGCACTATATTTTGAAAGCTACCTTTGGGCAACTCTGTGCACCAAATCGAAAAATAATTTTGATATTCGTAGTCTGCAATTCAAGGTTTGTTTTTCTGGCAAGCAGAACCACCTCAGTTTTGCTTTTAAAGAGGAAAGGAAAAGGCAAAGTTCATGTATGTGACAAGATACATTGTGACACAAAGGAAGATGCATACCATGTGCACACTAGAATGTGGAGTTCTATTACACTTATGTAATGTGTCTATTAGATAAGAACATGTCAAATTTGTTTTCCCTTTCTCTTGTAACATGCTCATATGGAAAGGCCTTTAGGTATAATGAAGTGAACAGAGTCCTCATTTCCCTGTTGTATTGTAAGAATACAACATGTTAGCTCCTCAATGGGCCATCACTTCCTAATTTTTAATCAGAATGGATAATGCTGCCCCGTGGGAAAAAGGGGGATTTTGATGACCAGTACCTGCTATGTCGTAATACGCCCATTTCAATCTAAGTAAATAAGTCTGAAACACAAGTATAACATATAAGTCAACACTTCTCATTTTCAGAAACATTTAAAGGAAAAGCAAGCTTCGGCAAGCAAAGTGGACCTCAATGAAAAGGGTGGAGCAGAAAAAGAAGAAAATTGCTGCCAATCAAGAGCCAAAGAAGATCGACATTGGGGAGTTTGAGGAAAAGTACCGAAGAGCTGAGCGCCACATTGGACGAATGGAAAAACAGCTGCACGAAAAGGAGAACCAACTTCGGGAAAAAGAAAAGGAGCTTATTCAGCTGAGAAATCTCAACTTCAAGCTGCAAGAGACTGTTATAAAGAAGATTGAACACCTGAAAGGTATGATGCAAAAAAGTCTCCTATTTGCGACAATAGAGTGATTGCGTGTCTTGTTTCACAGCCCCTGCTGCAATGGAGTCCCCTCCTGCCCCTGCTGACCCCGTCCGCCTGCCCTTGCTGCACCAGCCACCCCCTGCCCACGACGCTCTGGCCCACGGCGCCCTGGCCCACGGCGCCCTGGCCCACGACGCCCTGGCCCACGACGCCCTGGCCCACGACGACCTGGCCCACGACGCCCTGGCCCATGACGCCCTGGCCCACGATGCCCCAGTGCTCAATGCCCTAGTGCCCGCTGCAATGGCTCCTATCCCGGTGCTCAGACACAACTGTCTCCCTGCAATTCAACATCCTGCCAGGCATGAAGTTGAAAAGATACTTCCAAATTGATAGTTACTTTTCAATATGTTCACATGCTTTTCAGCCGGTTTTTCTTCCAGATGGAACGCAATTTTGAACATAGTATGGTTTCTGTAATCGTGGCTGCCTTCAAAATCCACACAAAAGATGTGTGACTGACTGAAACTCACATAATGCCATTATCTTTTTAACAGGCTCTTTGGAGATTACTTTTCATGTTGCAAAACACAGTGTGAACCTCTGAGGTGTAGCATGCCCACATGAGGGCACGCTGCACATAATGTGGGAGTGAGGGTAATTTACATGGGAAAAATAGATCCGTACAACAATTAACTTGATTAGAAAGCTGTTGCTTATGTTCCTGATTGTGACTCTTTGGATTTGCATTATAAATTACTTTGCAGGTGGACATTGGACAGGGAGTTCTTGTAGACAAGGAGGCATGGGACAAGGTGTTGGTGAAGAAGAAAAATGCCGTCCATGTCAAGGAAATGGCAGTGGCTGTGTTTGGTGATTCAGTCCTCATGAAGAGTTGTGTGCTGGGTAAGCACAGTTTCTCTTTTTGTGTTGTCTACCTTGTTTTGTGGTCTGCTGTTTAAGTACCTCACAACAAACATTAACATATTGTGCTTTAAAGACATGTTTAAAACTATTGACACCCCTTAGGAAGAGAAGTTGTAGTATAAGGGTTGTTTGATAAGTATGGTAAAAAGCTAGTTAAACACATTTCTTCGAGACATAACAACATTATTTCTCAATGTAGTTCCCATTGAGCGCTGTACATTAAGTTCAGCGAGTTTTTAATTTTTTCTTTTTCTTGTAAAAGTAGGTTTTCCTAAGGGGTAGAAATTGGTTCAGAACCAATTCGAAGCATAATTCTCCCCATTTTTCCATTTTGACGTTCAATTTTTGAAACCCATCATGCAGCAACAATTTCACTCATTGTCTTGGTGAATAAGCAGTCTGGTACCCGACACGCATGCAAGTTTTTCTTGTTCACTTTTTGTGCGGGTCATTGTGCATTGGTTCATTTGAACCAGTCCACAATGGAGCAACAAATGAATTGTTGCTCCATCTGATAGAAATTTACCAAACTTGTCAAATGACCCTCGTATATTGAAACATGAGGAAACTTTGCAAGGCATAAGTTAACATAAACATCATGCGCAGGTGTATATCATCATTATTTTTTTTTTCGAGGAAAACACGCCCCCAAGTATCCGAACCGTCCACCGAAGCAGGCTCTGTGTCCACACAAAATAGGGGTGATGCGAGGTGAGTGACATACTATGGCCTATACCTCGGAGGACACGTTATTCTCGCAGTCAGCAGCTGTTTTGTCCTATGCGCTCGGCATTACATTTAGTAATAATAATGATAATAGTAATGTTTATTTTCCATTATAAGATGGTGGCGATCAGGGAAAAAACCTGTCAGGTACAGCTTGACGGGTCCCTGACCGCCTACAGAAAGCAGCAACAAAGCCGGAAAAAACGATATTTAAGAGGAGAAAAAAAATTGTACAATGATTGTCGCTATCACACATTTTAAAACAAATTTTAGATTTTTTTCCCCTTTTTTACATTGAGGCAGGACACACAGCAGAGATAAAATTATGCAAAAACTAGTTACAAAGATTACAAAGAAAGAAAGAACCTTCAGCTGCTAGAGAAAAAAGATGATTTTGCTTCTCTTAGGGATACCTTATCCCAATCTATACTTTTAGTCTTATACGAATTGAATACATTGGGGAGAGTGTATTTAAGCATTTGTTTGCCATAGTTTGTTCTTGGTGTAGCCACCTCCCAACATTCAGCACCTCGGGTAGGGTAATTATGAACATTTTTTGATAAGTTTCCAAGATCTGTTAAAAACGTTGAGTCTTTAAGTTGCTCTACTTTAAGGCTAGTGCTAAGCCTATAATCATAAAGTGCATGCGCGTTTAATACGCGAAATTTCTGAAATAAGCCAGCTGTGTGAAAATCATACGAGACGGCAGCTATAGCCCTCAGTGCTTTTTTTGCAATACATGCAACTTTTCTAGGTTTGTTAAAGTTGTTGTTCCCCAAACTAAATGGCAATAATTTAAGTGAGAATAAAATAGAGAATTGTATATTAATAATTTAACGCTTGTTGGTAAAATATAACGATGTCGATTTAACATGCCCACAGTTTGGGATAGCTTTGGAATAAGAGAGTTTATATGACTTTCCCACGACATATTTTCCAGAAAACATGACACCTAAGAGTTTAAAACAATTCACGATCTCGATTTTGGTTGAATTCAAAACTATCTCCTTGGTAATGGTAACGAGTTTATTTTTAGGACGAAAAAGCACGGCTTTGGTTTTATTTACATTTATTTGTAATGCGTTGTAATGACTCCACGTTTGTAACCTAGACAGGGCCAGATTCGCCATATCGAATAGGTCAGGATCATCTGCAGAAAACAGTATGCTCGTGTCATCAGCATAGTCTACAAATTTTGCGCTTACATTAATATTGACTATATCATTCACGTACATGTTAAAGAGGAAGGGGCCCAATACACTACCCCGTGGTACACCAGAAGGAATAGGTTTGATAGTGGAAGAATTCCCATTGATATAAACATATTGTGCTCGATGCTTCAGATAAGATCTTATCAGCTCTAAAGCGTGCCCTCGAATTCCATACTTATCTAACTTAGATAGTAAAATTTTATGATTGAGGCAGTCAAACGCCTTGGCGAAATCTATAAAGACTCCAAGAACCATATTTTTGTTTTCAAAGCCTTGTAAAATAAATTCTTTTAAAACAAGTAAGGCAGATTCTGTCGACTTGTGTTTTATAAATCCATACTGTGATAGAGTTATCAAGTTATACTTATTTGAAAATTTAGTCAAACGTGTATGAAGAACTTTTTCGAGCGCCTTGGAAAACACTGGTAATATTGAAATCGGCCTGTAGTTTCCATTTTCATTTACATTTCTTTTTCTGTGCAATACTGAAACTTTGGCAATCTGCATTCGCTTAGGAAAATTTCTTGTAGATAGAGAGATATTAAATATATGAGTTATTACAGGTGCTAACAGATGAATAACACGTTTTACCGGTCTTATCTGGATGCCATCGACGTCACAGCTAGAACTATTTTTAAGCTGAAGAAACACGCTTATAATTTCTGGTTCGACGACGGGATCTAAAAATATTGAATCACATTTCGTTTATCATTTAAAACCAAAGGAGTTTCGGTTTCAGTAGTACCCAGAATATTTACAAAATGTTCGTTAAAAGCATTTGCCAGTGAACATCCAGTAAGTTCAGTACCATTGCACAGATTTTTTTCAATTGAACTGAAGGGGCGATTACGATAAAGAAGATAATTTAGTTGCTTCCACATTATGTCAGTGCGTCCTTGTGTGGCCTTGAACAAATCAAAATGATAACGCGTTCTGGCGCGCTTTAGTTCTTTTGTCAGGTTGTTGCGATAGTTTTTAAATACCTTAAGGTCCCTCTGGTCCTTGGATTTTATGAATTTACCATATAAAGCGTTTTTTATCTTAATTTTACAGAGTAAATCTCTCGTTATCCAAGGCTTCTTTATGCGTTTGTTTGTTTTCATAGAAGTGAAAGGAAAATATGTCTTATACAGTCCAAGAAATAACTCTATAAAAGTGTTATAAGCCCCGTCAGCACTATCCTCACACAGTACACGGCTCCAATTTGTATTTCAAACAGGGGTCTGAAAAGCGTTGAGTCGATCTAAAGTTATTTTTTGTACTAATGTCCGCTCTGTCCTACAATTTTTTTTTCGGGAATCTTTTGAGAGAAATGAATATCGGGAGGGTGGTCACTCAGATCGCAAACAATGACGCCAGCTTTTATATAATCGACTAAGCTGTTTGAAATAAACAAATCAAATAATGTTTCAGATTGGAGAGTAACACGTGTAGGCCTATTAATAACATTTGCACAACCATATGTCCTGATTAGCGAATCTAAACTTTTTTTAGCTACGGTTTCCGCGCTCATATCAATATTAAAGTCTCCACCACAAATTACATTACATTTTTCTTCATTAACAAAAGCCAAAAAAGACTCGAAAAATTTTAAAAACGATTCAATGTTGCCGTTTGGTGGTCGGTACACCACAGCAAAGATATTCTGTTTTATTGCGTATACACATCATTTCGTAATCTTGAGTGATGCAACTATAATCACCTATTACTTCACCAGAAACACTTTTTGTCAAAATGGCTAAGCCACCACCACGTTTCTCTTTACGATTTATGTAAAAAGAGTGGTATGTAGGGAGTTGTAGTACGTCAGTTTCTTCAGTGTACCAGGTTTCTGTAAGCATGATGACATCGAAAGAAAAACCAAATTGATCGGAAAGTAGCTTGCTTGCTTTCTGATTTTGTGAGCTCATCACGCACGAGGAGGTAATGAAAGGCCCAATTATCTTATGATGAAAAAGAAGCGGGCTCTAGTTTAGTTTTAAAGGGGCAGTGAAGATTTTTTTCTCTCAACACGGTTATCACATTAAGCTGGAAGTATTATAATTCATTTCGTAGTACAGAAAAGAAGATATTCCATATTAATTGCATGCACGAAATAAAATGTATTGGTTATTTCATCTCAAAAATGGACATGCAAGAAGAATGCCATGTACATGTTGTGCGCTATAAGGGGGTGCAAACCGCAAGTGTGGCCAATTTTTCCATTTCAAGTTTTGGACCCTTGAGGCAACCAGGCGAAAACTGATTTTCTATCTTTTAATCTTCACCATTACGTGCAACTTATTTGGGTACTTCACAGAACAGGGCTTACTATCATGAATTAAAAATGCAATTATTTATTGAATAAATACTTCTGAAAAATTTGGTCAATGTCTTCTCTTGTACAATATTTCGCCAAGTTTGGAAAGCTCTTTTGTGTGCCCTATTTGAGATTTCTTAACATGTTTTATATTTTGGGAAACCTCGTAATCTTTTAACAAATTTAATTATCTATGTAAGATACAAAAGAGAAGCAGCAGAAACTGGCAATCGCTTGTTCGGGCTAATAGTGTCACATTCTGTACATGGCTCCCACGCAGACGTACCGGGTTTAATGCTTGGGGCCGGACACATGGGAGCCATATGTGTTGGCCACGCATGCTGCAAGATTTTAAAATATTAAATAGCAATTAATTATGATGATTCTTGATACAAATTCCGTCACAATGACATAATAACAAGTTCATAATCTTTTTTTTTTTTTTTCAGATGTCTACCAAGCCCGGCTGGAATCTCAAGGTATGCCACGGAAGTATGCGGAAGAGGCTAGGAGCAGCGTCACGAAGTTTATTAACGAGAAGATTGGCGATCTTCCAATGCAGGAGAAGGGAAGGTAACTTCCTCATTTATTGCATATTGATAAACTAAATGAGCGCTTTTCTTCTAGTGTTTTTTTCTTTTTTCCTTAGACAAAGTAAAGTGCAGTTACTGAAAAATCAGTTTAAATTGTCTGTTTTTAAATGCACAATTTCTCGATATAAACGAATTCACAAATGCAAGCTAGGTATCTTGAAACTCGTAAATAATGTGCCCTTCAAGTAGCTTGAGGTCCCATACTAGTACCATAGGACATTGGTGATGTGACACAGCTTGGCATGAATAGGAACACTGGATCTCAGTCGTTCTTGGGATGCTAATTTCTGTCGCCTGTTTTCGTTCTAGGCTGCAAGATGCTGCTATTGACGCTGCCCAAGAGGAGCATGCAACCATGGGCAACCATTAGTTTGGACATTTTATTTGTATTAAGCCTGACTCAAACTAAAAAAAAATCTTTTTTGCCCTATTGGAAAAACGTACAAGAAACAAACCTGCTGCATGTACAGTTCTGGTATGACACCACATAATTTATTTGTGTTATGTATGCAGCTAGTTTGGTTTGGCGTTCTGCATAACTGGAGATACCGGCACCGCTATGGCTCCGGGTCTGTCTATACTGGCAGCCAGTTTGCTTGCCGATATGATTCGGTGTGGCTGGTATGATTTTGCGTCCGATGACGTAGGTGACCGCCTTCTTTCCAACAAAACGCTTATACCACAGGACCACCGGTATAACTAAATCATACATGCAGAAAGACGACCGCCACCTTCCAAAAAAACGTCCATCGGTCACCACCGGTATCGTTACATACACCATGCATGTCGAAAAAGAACATAAGCCGCGTTTACATGAATGCGACTTAGTCGCATTGAATCCAGTTGCCGCATTCAATATACGGTCATGTAAACGGCATAATGCGCTAAGCGCATCGCATTTTGGAACGGGGAGGATAATCGCAAGGTGCTCTCTGCGGGAGCGAGTGAACAGCTGAGAACATGTCGGCGGCCAACCTCGTCAACGGCGCGGAGAGCGGTCCCGCAATTTTTTTTCCCGAGAACAAACGCAAGCTTTTGTTGCGATCATAAGTAAGCGGAATATAGCGGAGCTGCTCGGTGAGGGCGGCCCCGTCCAAACCTTTGCGAAGTACGACTTGCGCTTCCGAAGGGGTCACAAAGGCTTCGGTGCAAGCACGAATGACACCGAGAGCTCCGAGCACTGTAGAGCACTGCATGGTAGCGCAGAACGAGCAGCTCCTACTTCGGTGCCGTTCCTGGCTGCGCAAGAGCCTCTCGGACTCGGGGTCCGGTTGGTCCGGTCGCGATCGGCGAGGTCTGGCGCGGCGAAACGCGGAGGCTTCCTCAAAGCGTGCACACACACGTCGCCTCTCGTTCAGAGTGAACCGGCGGCCCGGCCTGGAGTCCTAAACGCCTTGGTTTTGATGCTTCTTCCGTCTCGCAACTTCTTCCACAGCACCAAAGACAGCGGACACGATATTTACTTTCACTGAATGCGTCGAAAGGCCTCCACGTGCGACGCACCGGAAAACGTGGTGCGGCTGGTGCCGGAACGGAACTGCGTAACTTCAAGCTTTGAGTTAACGTGCACGGCAACAAACCGATCGTAACACCAAGCCGCGGATACCGCATCGCCGGTCGACAGCGGCAAACGGCCCGTTGCTCGTACTCGGCAAACTCGGCGTCTTTTCGTGGCCCCTCGCGTCGTCGCAACCAGCCACAAACTCACCAGCCCGCAACCGTAGCGACCGTAGCCGGCGTTGGAGAAAAGCGAAACCGAAGCGTAAAGCTTCCGCTTAGTGGCTTCCGCTGCCGCGGCTTTTCTAACTTCGCGGCTTCCACTTCCGTTCGTCGCGGAGATGGCGAACAATGGCGAAGCTAGAGCGGTGTGGTTCGTTGGCTCGTTTACGGTTACGGGACAGATCTTTTGCGGTCCGTTTCTACTGCGTCTCTGGTTCTAAACTCGACGGCGCCTCTCATAGTTCAACCAGGTGTGGTCGGCCTGGGTCAGCGCGGTCGGCTCGCCTCGTCCCGATCGCCGGACCGCCGGCGACTTCCGAGCTCTTTAGGCCTGGGATCCGAAGGCGTCTGTCTCCGTGAAACGGTAAGCGAATCTCGTCCCGTTTTAGAGCGCAGCTCTTAGGGGCCCGTTTCCGGCTTGAGCGGCGTCGGCGTCGCCGTCGGCGTCGGCGTAACCGCGCGGTGCATCATGGGAAATGTCCCATAATGCACCGCGCGAGCCCCCCACCGGGGTCACGTGACCTCGTGGGGGAGCACGTGACCCCCCCCCTTCCCGAGGTCACGTGACCCCGGTGCATCATGGGAAATGTCCCATAATGCACCGCGCGAGCCCCCCACCGGGGTCACGTGACCTCGTGGGAGGCACGTGACCCCCCCGAGGTCACGTGACCCCCCGAAGTCACGTGATTCCCCTGAGGTCACGTGACCCCCGCCGATGTCGCGTGACCCCCCAATGACGTCATCGTCACTGATGGCGTCACCGGCATCCACATCGTCATCGTCATCATCACTGATGACGTCACCGGCATCCACATCGTCATCGTCATCATCACTGATGACGTCACCGGCATCCGCATCGTCATCGTCATCATCACTGATGACGTTACCGACATCCGCATCGACATTGTCATCATCACTAATGACGTCATCAGTGACGTCACTGATGTCGTCACCGGCATCCACATCGTCATCGTCATCGTCACTGCTGACGTCACCGGCATCCGCATCGTCATCGTCATCATCACTGATGACGTCACCGGCATCCGCATCGTCATCGTCATCATCACTGATGACGTTACCGACATCCGCATCGTTATCATCACTGATGACGTCATCAGTGACGTCACTGATGACGTCACCGACATTCGCATCGTCATCGTCATCATCACTGGTGAAGTCATCAGTGACGTCACTAATGACGTCATCGGTACCCGCATCGTCATCGTCACTGATGACGTCATCAGTGACGTCAGTGATGACATCATCGGCATTGGGGGTCACGTGACCCTCAAGGTCACGTGACCCCCCAAGGTCACGTGACCCCCCCTGGTTAGTTTAACCCCCCCAGTGCCCTTCCCTCCCCCTCCTCAAGAGCTGCGCTCTAATTCGGCGTTACAGGGAGTTGTAAGCAGCTTTCACTTTTTAGAGCGCAGCTCTTAGGGGCCCGTTTCCGGCTTGAGCGGCGTCGCCGTCGGCGTCGGCGTCGCCGTCGTCGTCGCCGTCGGCGTAACCGCGCGGTGCATCATGGGAAATGTCCCATAATGCACCGCGCGAGCCCCCCACCGGGGTCACGTGACCTCGTGGGGGGCACGTGACCCCCCGAGGTCACGTGACCCCCCGAAGTCACGTGACTCCCCTGAGGTCACGTGACCCCCTCCTCGAGGTCACGTGACCCCCCGAGGTCACGTGACCCCCGCCGATGTCGCGTGACCCCCGATGACGTCGTCCTCACTGATGACGTCACCGGCATCCACATCGGCATCGTCATCATCACTGATGACGTCACCGGCATCCACATCGTCATCGTCATCATCACTGATGACGTCACCGGCATCCACATCGTCATCGTCATCATCACTGATGACGTCACCGGCATCCACATCGTCATCGTCATCATCACTGATGACGTCACCGGCATCCACATCGTCATCGTCATCATCACTGATGACGTCACCGGTATCCGCATCGTCATCGTCATCATCACTGATGACGTCACCGGCATCCACATCGTCATCGTCATCATCACTGATGACGTCACCGGCATCCACATCATCATCGTCATCATCACTGATGACGTCACCGGCATCCACATCGTCATCGTCATCATAACTGATGACGTCACCGGCATCCACATCGTCATCATCACTGATGACGTCACCGGCATCCGCATCGTCATCGTCATCATCACTGATGACGTCACCGGCATCCACATCGTCATCGTCATCATCACTGATGACGTCACCGGCATCCACATCGTCATCATCATTGATGACGTCACCGGCATCCACATCGTCATCGTCATCATCACTGATGACGTTACCGACATCCACATCGTCATCGTCATCATCACTGATGACATCATCAGTGACGTCACTGATGTCGTCACCGGCATCCGCATCGTCATCATCACTCATCACTCGCTGATGACGTCACCGACATTCGCATCGTCATCGTCATCATCACTGGTGAAGTCATCAGTGACGTCACTAATGACGTCATCGGTACCCGCATCGTCATCGTCAGTGATGACGTCATCAGTGACGTCAGTGATGACATCATCGGCACTGGGGGTCACGTGACCACAAAGGTCACGTGACCCCCCACTGGTTAGTTTAACCCCCCCCCCCCCAGTGCCCTTCCCTCCTCCTCCTCAAGAGCTGCGCTCTAATTCGGTGTTACAGGGAGTTGTAAGCGGCTTTCATTTTTTTTGTTCTACTTTTAAATTACGTTAGGTGCGCTACAGTATAAGCATGCGTGCCAAGTGTTCGTGACAAGTTTGAACTAGAATAATTGTGCTTCATTGCGGTCATTTGCCGAAAATGTAAATCGAGCAATGAACGAGGAGCCATGCTTGAAAACGGTGTATGTACGATGTTAACTTCTACCTGGGCGGCTAAAAAAAAAGTCAAGACTGGTTACGGTTTGATGTGAGGCTGGTCCCAATGGAATGGTAAGCACTTAGAGCGCCTTTCTGAACGGCATGTAAGCAATATAGTGATCAACGAGACGAGCGACGGAGAGAAGCTACGAGTGCCGGCGCCGAACGACGAAGATTTCTCACTTTCGCTGCTTGCGCCGCTCGGTTCTTGGGCTTCTAGAAAACCTCGCTCATCGCCTTGGTCGCTCGCACCAATCGCTTTCATAATGTGTGTCTCGTCGCGCGGCGGCGGACTACCGTGGTGATTCGAATATAAGTCGACTTTTTTTTTTTTGGAAGTTGTTATTAAAGAATTTCGGCACCTACATTCGCGACCAAATTTTGCGACCCTACCGGAGGCATGAAGCTATCGAGTCACCGAGCCGGCGTTGCCGTAGAGCCGCGCCACTTCTTGTTTCAAAAAGCTTTTGGTAAACGAAATGGCTCGCCGCCCGCAGTGGCCGGTGCCGCTATCGCGCGCACCCCTCGGGCGTCGGATTTCGACATCGCGCCTCTACCTTCCCCTTGCTGGGCAACGGGGAAGGAGAGGAACGCGATGCGCCATGCACTTTACCCTCCATCCTCGCAAACGCGCGCAAAAAAAAAAAAAAAGATGTTACTTTTGTTAGTTGCTTGAGGCGGCTCGGCTCGCGTGTTGCTCATGGCGACACGGCGGCTTTGCTTGCGTCTTTGTAGTTTGTCTTTCGTCGCTTCGCACCTTCTTTCGTTTCTTGTCGTCATTTTACAACGGTGTCAGTGAAGTATTGCTGCGAATTTGCGAGGATGTCTACCCAGCTGACGAAGCTTCGGACGACGATGACATGTCCAGAAGTTCTGACGGTGATGAAGTTTTTGGCATCGCCCCGTGATTTAGCTGAGAGTGATGTAAATAAAGGTTTGTTTCTTTCTTTTGCCCAAAATTTTCCCTGTTCTTAAAAATAAAAAAAAGGTCGACCTATATTTGAATTATTTTTTTTTATTCTCGGTGGATCCAATAAATAGGGTTCGACCTATCTTCGAGTAAATACGGTAACTTTAATTTTTATTTTGGGTTACGTCGGACGCAACTCGAATGCTTGACAGTTACGTTGGGCGTAACTTTAATTTTTATTTCGGGTTCCGTCGGACGTAACGTTAGACACTCCGTTACACCTAAGGAAAATAGGGGCTGCTGGTTCACCATAAAAACCAACCATTTGTGTTTAATTAAAATGCATCACTGACCTAAAAAAAATACTGCTATCCTAGAGTTTATGCTATAGGAATATAGCGCTTTAGATAAATTTGTTAATTTTTACTTTTAGTCCCTGCCCCCTCCAGATACAACATCTGGCCTAAACCAGTGTTCCGGGTCTCCTTCCAAGACCTCAGGCGGGTCGTCATTCAATCCATGAGTCGGAGCGTCTCATGGGCGTGTTGCTGGTGCTTACTGGATGGTGCTACCGAGGGAAAAGTGGTCATGCTTGGGAAAGGCAAGTATGGCCGCCGCAAGTATACATATTGTCTTTACCTTTGCTCGAATCCACTTTTAAGAAATGCACAGTTCGCATGTGTGCATGTCTCAATGTTTCCACAGTCGGCTGTTTTTTTGTTTTTTTTTTGAGTGCTGCAACTCTGTCAGCGCTAGTTTCTCTAGATCATGCAAATGGGATGCAACACTAAACCACATATGCTCTCGCAACAAACAGTGCTGTGCAGAAGCACAGTGGAATTTACTCTAGCTTTATAATGCAGCACAAAATAGTTGACTCCATGTATAGCTACTTTTGTGACTCCGTTTAACCAAAAGCTCTGCCGAAACAAACTTGCCGCCTTATAGGTAGCGCAAAAGAACCTCGCGTGCCTAACCTGGAGAAGGACTTTTTTTTTCATAGGTCAATTTTTTCTTAAACCAATACCTTCAGCCTCCTTGAAATGTTAACATGTGACACACGGAAGAACAGTAAACTCTTTAATGTTGGCGAACCTTTAATTTTCGCGGCCTTTAATTTTGCAGAATTCAGTGGCTGCGATTATGTCCTCTGTGACCGATTTGAGAAGAAATAGGGGCCACGAAGATCAGGGGGTTTTACTGTACATCGGAGGAAAGAGTAAGTCACTTATGTTTGTATGCAGGAGTAAAACCAACAACAACAATCATGGTGTCGACACTTTGTGAGCCTATCTGTGTCTATTGAATGATATCAATTTTGTTTTAGTTCGTTAAACATTGTGGGATGTCGTCTTCAACACGAGCAGTGGTTTTCCCTGAAGCAGGCAGCATGGACGCGTGCCGCAGCACAACATAGTTAATTTGTAGGTGGTACCGCAGGTTGAAGGATGGTTGGCACAATATGGGGGAATCACAATTCAATGTTCTACCTCGGGCGTAGACAAGATTTGCTCATTCTAAATCATTTTGTCTAAAAATCGGGGATTTGCGATGAATGTACCCGCATGGTTGGAAGGGCCAGACAAGCCTTGTGAGCGCTTCGTTTTCTAGCGTCTCAATCCTGAACCCACTCACGCACCACATGTGTAGATGTTCCGATAGGTGGGAGCACTTATTTGGAAAATGGTGAATGACAACTCTTATCTTTATCAGACTTCTGTATTATGGTCAAAGTTGGACTGCATATTTGCAATACTTTTTCTCACTTAAAAATATGTCATACTAAAATATGTAGAATAGCCGACGACAAAAAGAGAATGGCTGGGCGTCCTCCAGCACGTGTTTGTGCTTTTCAGCCCAATTTGGACAGATGTGCTTGCTCCAGGCTCATGAGGCGCTGAAACGTCATCGAAGGTAGCAGACGGGCTGGTGGTGGAACAACGGAGACTTCTCCCTGCCTTTCTCATGCTGTCAGTGAGCGTGTACCCCTATACTCTAACTTAGCTTAACCTGCACAGAGCTGAGGAGAATAGGCTTGGCGAGTGCCCTTACTGCATATGCATTTGTACAGCTGAGGCACTTTCTGAATCAAGAAGATTGTGTATCTTACCTTTAAAAACACATCATTTTGGTGGTGCAAAAGGAATTGTAAGGCATATCTTTGTTTGTATTGTCCTATTACGCATCGCAGGCACGTAGCCAGGGGGAGGCTTCTTGGGCCCGGCCCCCCCCCCCCCCCGAAATCTTCCATTTTGCATGTCCTCCTCTCCCCCCTCCCCCCTACAGCATTTTGCTATGAGTGGTTCAACCCTGAAACAAAATCCTGGCTACGTGCCTGACGCATCGACTCCAACTTAATGCGGAGTCGACCCACCCTGTTGAAAAATTTAATGCCTGCCAGGTAATTTGTTTTGCATTCAGTTAATATATCAGTATTCTGTTAGGTATCCCAAGTCATTAGTCGTTGAGATGCAGTCTCTCTGTAAGTCAGTCATGTTTAACATTCATAAAACTGCTTGTCAAATAATGGCACTGTCGAGGACATGTACTCGGCTCGAGCAATCGCTGTGCACAAGCTGGTCGTGTGGATGCAGGCAGCAAACATCCCGGTTCAAACGTCCTTCCTCGCAATGTAGCTCAAGACTAGGTCAGGGTCCTACTCACAAACGTCTATACTTTGCATCTCTTTAAGCTGGACCACTTTTGACACTACAAGCCATTGCAGCAAAAACAGTGTGACACATGATTATAAGCTCGACGTACCATGGTATCCAACTAGAAGGTCACATGGCTTGCAGCTTCTGCCGTGGTTAACTTTAAACTGAGATAGTTTGGAATAATGCTCTCGGTTTTTAATGTTGCCCGGCGCCGTTAACAATTTGGTCATAGTGCTGTATTGAAAAATTTGCATTCTTAACTGCATCACCTTATGAATGCATACTAGCTATTAAACTCTCCATTCGGCAGAGAAATGAAATGCACTTTGCTTCCAATTGCAGCTACTTCTGGAACTTCACGGTATGAAGCACCTTATGGCTGCAAGCTCTGACCGATCTTGTTCTCTGGTCTGCGCAGGCCCATTGCAGGGAGTCATTCCGAGAGCCTCACCAGAGGTTCCTGCCCGTGGCCGTTCTAAATTTTTTTGTTGTAGGTATGCATCCTTTCTGTCTTTCCCTAATGTACTCGGGCGTTTTCTTTTCATTGTCGCAGATTTGCCTCAAAATTGGTTCAGCACACAAATGGATGCTGTACAACTGTATCCCGCATATTTTGTTCAAGATAACTTTTCTTTGCGAAAGTTAATTTTTTTATGAAGGTTAGTCTTTTTTGTTTTTATTTACAAATTTATTGGAGTTTCCATAGGCAACACTAAAACGTTATGCCAAGGGCAAGGACAAGTTCACTGCTCTATCTTGTTCTCAACTGATTGCAAGAAATTTTGTTAATGTCGTGAAACCTTTTTCCAGCACTTTCTTTGCAGCATAAAAACAAATTATACATAGGACATACTCTGTTTTTTAGACTGCTTGCTCATTCTGCAGGTCTGCCTTCTATAGATGTCGTGCTACTGGAGAGCAGGCGAATTCGATTGTTGGTTTTGCCAGTGCTTTTTTTTAACCCATTGTCTTAATAGTTTTTGTAAATTTGAAAATTTTCCTAAAAAGCAAATTGGCAAGAATATCTAGTTTGACTAGTTAGCTGAAAATAATGATCTAGTTCCCTGTAGTCCGTAAAATAGATAGTGTGTGCCGCTTTTAGTGTCAAGTAGAGATGCACGCTTTCTAGGCATTTTGCGCAGAGTGGTACCCATTTTTATTGGTCAGCCTCTTGGTGCGCCAACTAATGGGTGACTTGCAGATGTCTTGCTGTTCGTGCAACATTTCCGTCTGCGAGAGACAACTTCAGCTGGGAGTTAATAGTCTGATGAGGTGGGCTGATGCCAATGGGTTTAGTTTTTCACCAGAGAAGTCAGTATGTGTCAACTTTTCAATACGTAGGGGCATGATCCTAGAGCCTAGCCTGACTTTAAGGGGGCAGGCAATTCCTGTTCGTAGTGAACACAAGTTTCTAGGAGTGATATTTGACAAAAAGTTGCATTTCCGTAGTCATGTACTTTACCTGAAACAGAAATGCTCAAGGTCAATGAACCTCCTAACGGTGCTTTCACACAAGTCTCGGGGTAGCGATCGGGAATGCCTCTTTTGTCTCTATCGCTGCCTGGTTCGTTCGAAATTGGATTATGGATGTGTAGTGTATGGATCCGCACGTCAATCTACCCTTCAGGTGTTGGACCCGATCCACCATCAAGGTCTGAGGCTTTCCACTGGTGCTTTTTGGACTTCAAACATTCCAGAACAAGTCATCTGCCGTACCCCCTTTTACGCAGAGAATTAAAGCATGTACACAGGCTTACAACCTCAACAGTTTCAGCCTAGTTGCCCAACTTCCACTGGCAGTGGCTCCTTAGGAGTGCGTAGCACCCATATTCAATTTGACTCTGATCAAATATAATAACCAGCAAACTCCTGTTGCTGCCCTGCAGCAGGAGCTTTTTCGGGTTGCTGATACATAGAGTGACTGTAGAAGTTTCTTCACAGATGGTGCTAAGAGTGATTCTGTTGTTGGTTGTGCTGTTATAAGCGAGACATGGAAGGTTGTTAGGCGTCTTGATGCCAGAGCCTCAATCTTTACCGCAGAAACATATGCTTTAATTTTAGCTGTTGAATTCATTATAAAAAACGCTATCAAGCATTCTGTTGCTTTTTCGGAAGCACCGAAGAATACCTTCGTTACTAGGCTCCAGAGCATTGTGCACACTGCAGTAGAACGACACCTGCACATCAATTTCTGTTGGGTGCCTAGTCATGTCGGTATTCAGGGAAATGAGGATGCTGATAGAGCTGCCAGTTAGTGCATTGAGAGGTTAGTGGATATCAAGCGCATTCCATACACTGACTACAAACACAGTCTTAAAAGAGCAATCCAGAAAAACGCAGTTAGAATGGGACACGGAAATACACAACAAGCTTCATTGCGTTAAACCTGCCCTGCGGGAATCGGCAAGTTGCCGACACAGGGAGCGCTTCTTTGAGGTTGTGCTCTGTCGTCTGAGATTGGGACACACCCATCTCACGCATGGGTACCTCCTACGGGCAGAGGCAGCTCCGAAATGTGAACACTGTAACGAGTCGTTGAGTGCCATGCATATTCTTATCACATGTTCTAAGTACCATCACGAACGCACCATTTTTTTCTCTACATTTTTCCGCAATCACGTCCCGTTTCACCCGGCATTATTATTGGGTGACGAACCGCTTGTGCCGCGCCGTCAAGTTAAGTTTTTAGATAGCATTGGCATCCTACATCGGCTATGAATTTTACGTTTGCCTGAAGATTAGCGGTGGCAGAGAGCCGGCGATCATGTATCGCCGGCACAATCTTCCCAACTTCCTAGAGTGAATGAAATTTCTTTAGAGTGCATCTGGTTAGCAGAGCATCGGTTAAAAAATTCTGGAGGCCTTAATAGGCCTGTATTTTGTAATGTTTTTGAACATTATTAACCATATTTTTAAGGAAACTACCTACTACAGGTCTCTTCAGTACTGGCTTTAACCTACCCTGCGTTTGGCACACTACGGCCTTAGTTTTTGCTGTGCCATTAAACACCTAATTTTCTTCTTGTTGTTGCGAAAGTACTTGAACGTGTTGTGGGTAAGAGCTTCAAAGCCAAAAAAAAGTCTATTGGCGACCTTCTGGTGGAAATTGAGACAGCGAGCAGAGTGCGGCGCTCCTTGCACTAAGTAGAGTGTCCGACCATAAGGTGTCAGTCACGCCACATCGCACACTGAATACGATCCAGGGAGCTATCTCCGAGGAGTACCTTTTAGAGACAACAGACAACGAATTTGCTGAAGGTCTTTCTGACCAAGGGGTCATGACCGCAAGCGGTATCTGCATGCGACGAGACGGGCTGGAATTAACAACAAAACACATCGTTCTACCGATTGAAGCCACCACACTTCCTGAAGCCGTCAATGCTGGATACCTCCACTGTAGGGTTCGACCATATATTCCTAACCCTCGGAGATGTTTTCAGTGTCAGAAATATGAACATGGCTCCCAGAATTGCCGCGGGAAAGCTACATGTGCAAAATGCAACAAAACGGACCACAAGAAAGATTCCTGCACAAACAGTACACAGTGCTCAGCCTGCAATGAGGCCCACCCAGCGTACTCCAGATCATGTAGAGTATGGAAAGATGAAACAGAAGTTTTGACACTAAAAGTTAAAAAAAACTTGACATACTAAGAGCCCGAAGGAAAAATCCATCAATGTAACCCTGTTTGGCAGTCAATGTTTTCTAGTGGGCCGCTGACTGTGCCTGACTGTACGTCAAGCATGTCTGATTGGCCAACAAGTTACTCTGACCGACAGTCAAACTCCAGTCAGACCCCGCTTGTCGGCTTTCTGATGGTTTCCTGGTGGCAGTCGGCCGCCGCGAAATGCCATCAGGATGTCTTGGTGGTGATTCTGACTGTACATCGATTGTCTCTGACTGTACGTCAGAAAGCTTTGACGTGCAGACAGACGTACGGTCAAAGGACGTAAAGTACGTTCGGATACCACTATTTCGTCAAATCTATGAATATGAAAAGTAAACTATGCACGAGAAAATGATTTTGGGACGTGAGCCCATAAAACCGCTGACGTTAGAGATATGACACGCAACCGACCGACAACCTTGATCAGAAGCCCGCCGAAGCGCCGAACACGACACTTCGCACTTCGCTTCGCCCATAGAGGCTTCGCCGAGCTTTCATGAACGATCGCTCTCGACTTGTTTTGTTTGCCCGCTCGCTCCAACCTGTCGATCCTGCCCGGGCTCTACAATGTCTTATGTTTTAGTAGAATTTCTACTCGACAAAACCCAGCCTGTTGTGAGTTCCGACGATGTAAGGGATCTTAGCGGTGTAGTTGAAGACGACAGGGTGTACCAGGTCTACTGGGCCGGTGATGCGCGAACAAAAGGATCGTTCTACGACGCGAAAGTACTCTACATGGCAGGTGAGTAGAACTGAAGTACGGCGAGTGATGTATGAGTGCTTTGCATAACATGCTGACGGCTTAACTGCATTTGCAGCCAAAGCATTTCCTATAAATGAATAGTCAAATCGAGTTTCTCTAACGGTGGCGTAGCATAGCGGTTAAGGTGTGCGATTTGTACGCATGTGGTCGCGGGTTCGATGCGCGGTGATGCTGCTTTTTTTTTTTCTCGAACATTTTGTTTTATTGAGGTATTTGGCGATATTTATAAGTACGTATAGCATTTACTCTTATATAAATGCTGCCCTTGTTGATGAAATTCCCTTGGCAGTGGCAGTCAGACGTCATCTGATGGACCATCAGATGACGTCTGATGATCCATCACGTTCCACCAACGCTGCTGACTGGCAGTCAGTGTCCCAAATTACGTAGCTTGATGGAATTTTCAATAGGGAGGCACGTCGCCGTTTCACTTTCTTGCGGAAGACCGGTTACGCGCAGGTGGTGCAGCGGGGACATGCACCACTGAAGGTTGCAGTGGCTACTTAGACGTCCTTTCTGGACTATCGGAAGCCACATCAGTCTCCCAAGCCCAAGCTGAAAATTCAGCTGCCCGGGCGTGCAGTAATGGCTGGAGGATCTCCTGCCTCCTCCAGCCAGACGACCACCCCTCCCTCTCTAACGGGGCAGCGGTCTGTCCCAGTTAGTGGGGAGGGAGCACAGACGGCATCCTCTTCACATAATGGGTCGGCAACGGCCAAGCCTGTCCGTAGCCCACGATCCCCCTTCAAGGGAGAGGGGCCCACGCTCTCAGGAGAGGACATCCGCATCCAAGGACCGGCATGGTTCCTGTGCCACTCCAGCACCTAAAGGGTAAGAACCAGAAGTCTCCGGCGCCTTCCTGTCTGGCACCTCCGCAGCCTCTTTGGCTGGAGGTAGTCGTGGCCGGGGCCTGGCGCCTCGTGACCAGAATCTTTCCACGCCTTCTGGAAATATCTCGCCACAGGAGTCAGAACCTTTAGATGAGAGTACCCAGGCCTCCTCTCAAGCGACTGACACAGAAGACATGGAGTGGCAGACCCCCAAGGCCCGCCATACCATCAAAAAACAAATAACACCCCCGAAGTAACAATCTCCAACACATGGCTCCAACATTTCTTCAATGGAATTGCAGGGAATTGCTTACTCACCTTGACGACGTTGAGTATCTTCTCAGGAACACAAACCTGCAGCCCTGTGTTTACAAGAAAGACATTTAAATGCCACACACCCAAGCTTCCTCCGAAATTTTACTGTCTTCCGGAAAGACCGCCTGAATGCTTCCATTTCATTTGGAGGAGTAGCGATAGTAGTTCCAAGACTGACTGCTTGTACGGCAATACCCTTACACACTTCTTTAGAAGCAGTGTCAGTGCGCGCACTAGTACATAAAGCCATTTCTGTTTGTTCACTATATTTATCATCCTCACAAGCTATAACAAGAGCATTACTTCACTCTCCTTTAGATCAGCTTCCAAAGCCCCTTTTTTCGATGGAGAATTTTAATGCCCACAATACCCTTTGGGATGGAAATCGAACTGATGTTCGTGGAAAAATAATCGAATCAGTTTTAACTTCTCGAAGTCTTTGTCTTTTTATTAATGCTACCTCAACTTATTTTAGTGCCTCATCCTTATTATCGACCTCTCTATTGGTAGTCCCTTGTTGCTGCCTGACTTTTCATGGAGTGTAGATTAGAATCATTATGGTAGCGATCACTTTCCCATTGGTTTAAAAAGCACAGCCTCTTTTAAGTGATTACAAACTCCAACTCCGCGTTGGATGTTGGAAAAGGCTGACTGGGCCACTTTTAAAAAGGAGCACGCAGATACACTAGCTAGCTCAGATGTTAATGGAGCCTGTGAAGCCCTGACTAATGTAATTGTGGGAGCAGCACAGGGCTCTATTCCAAAAACGTCAGGACGCTTACCATCAAAACCAAAGCCTTGGTGGAATGAGGAGTGTAGCCTAGCTCGTAAGCGGCAAAACTGTGCATGGACGATAGTGCGCCGTTACCAAACAGTTGAAAATGTTATTAACTTTAAAAAGCTACATGCTAAGGCCCGCAGTGTAAGACGCCAATCGAAAAAAACACACCTGGATGTCGTATGCTTCCTCAGTCAACAGTTCCACAGGTGTTTAAAGGTCGTATGGGACACGGTCCATACAATTATAGGGGATTACCATGCATTTACCATCCCTCTCTTTACATTAGATGGCAGTGGTGTTCCCACACTAGAATAGCAGGCAAATATTCTTGGTGAACACTTCCAGTCTGTTTCGGGATCTGAACATTGTTCAGACATCTTTCTAAAATGCAAGGCTGCCAAAGAGAAAGCACCAATAAAATGTACTGGAGGTTCGAAAGCCGCTTATGATCAATCTTTTACCCTGTGGAACTCATGATCGCCCCTGGCAAGGGAAAGAGTTCGTCCCCTGGTCCAGACCTTATTCATTACAGTATGCTTCAGCATTTACACCCTGCAAAAAACGATACAATTTTCACATTTCTAACTGTGTATGGAGCAGTGAAGCTTATCCCATTCTCTTGAAAAGGACAATTGTGATTCTTTTGCTATAGCCTGGAAAGGATCCATCATTAAGCTACAGACCCATTGCACTAACCAGCTCCCTTGGAAAAACGTTTGAACGAGTGGTGACCTCTAAATTTGTGTATTTCTTAACGCAGAAAAACTTCTTCGACAAATTCCAATATGGGTATCGGACGGGGCGATCAACTGTTGATAACGTTGTTCGCCTAAGAAAAACAGTCAGGGATGCCTTTATTAACAGACAAAATTGTCTATCTGTGTTTCTCGATATTGAGAAGGCATATGATACCACATGGCGGTACGGAAGTTTAAGTGATTTAGTTTCAGCTGGAATTCGCGGGAAAATGCTAGCTCTTATCAAAAGCTTCCTCGATGAGCGCTCGTTCCAGGTGAGGTTGGGCATGACACTTTCTGAAACGTTTGTCCAGGAGAATGGTGTTCCCCAAGGGTCGGTGCTGAGTGTTATTTTGTTTCTGTTCAAAATTAACTCTCTTCGACAGGTTCTTCCCCGATCTCTCTCCTATGCACTTTATGTTGAGGATGTACAGATTTCCTGCTCTTCCTGTAAATTAGCTATTTGTGAACGCCAAGTTCAACTGGGTATTAATGGAATGACACGGTGGGCAGATGAGAATGGTTTCCGTTTCTCAGCATAGAAAACAGTCTGTGTTTTGTTTCCTCTTCGAAGGGGTATCATTACAGAACCCACTCTAATTTTGAAAGGTCACATCCTAAACACACTTCCTGAGCATAAACCTTTAGGGGTTATTTTTGATAAGAAACTTAGCTTCCGTAGTCGCATCTTGCAACTAAAAAAGAAATGCCTGCTAGCATTGAATATTTTAAAAGTTCTTTCTCACAAGTCCTGAAGCAGTGACTGAAGGTGCCTGCTGCGTTTGTATCAGTGGCTTGTTCGATCGAAATTAGATTACGGTTACATAGTGTACCAACGGCACGGCCGTCTCTTCTTCGGACCTTGGATCCTGTCCAGTACCTGGGACTACGACTTGCAGCGGGGCCTTTCCGGACCTCTCCACCCTGTTGGAAAATCTCGATGATGGAAAGATGACGGAAAAGGCTCATACAAGCGTAACCGTAATATGGGACATCCTATACAAGCGAAAAAGGCGGCTCCAGTATAGTGGAATAAGGCGGAACGATACAGGTGGGCGGAACCATACAAGCGTGTCGTATTATGGGACATCCTATACCAGCGTAGTGGATATAGGCGGAACCATGTAGGCGGACGGAACCATACATGCATAACGTAATATGGGACATCCTATACCAGCAAAAAGGCGATACCACCAAGGTGGAGCCATATGGCTCCAGCGTGTTGGTTTCGCCTTTTCACTGTTGTACAGGGCGATTTAGTTTTAAGCTTTACATATATGTTTAGAAAGGTCGTGAAAGCTATATTAATGCGGTTTGTGCAGGCGAGTTATACGGCCAGGCGTACGTAGTATAGGGACCTAGTCGTAACGATCAGTCAGATAATTAAATACAATTTGTTAATCAACTTTTTAATTAGTGAAAATGAAAATATGGTTTCAATTAGAAACTTGCTGAGTCATTGAAAACCACAAAATCAAGTTTTTTTTAGAAGGATATAATTCAGGGGTAGCGTTTTATGCATTCTGTAAAAAGCTTTATTTGGACGAGTTTCTAGGTTTCAGTTTCTTATCAGAGCTCATCTCTGCGCCCGCGGTCCTGTTCCCCAGGGGCATAGACACGCAACACACATGCGCCTTGCTTCCCTTCATCCTACGAGGGAGGCGAGGGGGCGGCTTCGCACTGCGGTCACCGGGCAGCGGGACCGCAGGTGCAAAGATGCGCTCTGGTAAGAAACCGAAGTCTGGAAATGCGTCCAAATTGACCATTTTTTATAACGCCATAAAATGCTACTCGTCTTATATCTTTACAAAGAAAATTGATTTAGTGTGTTTTGATGATGCTTAGCAGGTTTCTAATTGGAACCATGGGTCTATTTTCACTGATCAAAAATTTCACAAACATACTATACTTAGAGAGAGGCTGAAGCAGTTTTGTATTTGAGAAAACACTTTTAAATCTTCTTCATTCGACCTCCAGAATCTCAAATATCAAAATTATTTGCTAATTTAATTAATCAAGGCTGCATAGTCATTTTTAAAGCGCTGTGAAAGCACCTCCCTAGAGAGCGACGTCACAACAGCAGCTTTCAAAATCTTTGTTCACGCATCTTCAGCGCCTATCAAAGCTATGCACGCACATGCTATTTTTTAAAAGGGCAGAAAAATGTGTCACGACTGGTGCCAGTGCCGGAGAATATACCTAGAAAACTTGCGATTGGACGCGCGGCCCTTAAGCGACACACGCTTGGCGGCCGAAAGGCCTTCTTACGATGTCACTGTTGGTGGGATGTTTTTTGTGTTTTCTCACGTTTAGTTATATCTTTGAGGAAAACGAACGGGATATTCAGATTCGCGGGATAAAACTACGCTAGAATGAACCTCTATCTAGTTTTCTGAAAGAAGTCTGGCACATCTCTGTAATAAGCCGACGGATCATTACAAATTAGCCTTTTATACTATGCCGCCCTGGCCATATAACTCACGTGCACAGACCGCGTAAATGTAGCTTTTACGGCTTTTTTAAAAAAAATCTGTAAAACATAGAAAAAAAACTCTGTAGAATGTCCCCCAATACGATACGATTGTATGGTTCCTTCCCCGCTTGCATTGTTCAAGAAAGACTTGTGGACATCCAGCGTTTCATTGGAATGCTGGATGTCAGCGAGTCTCTACATCAGTGAGTGGTTTCAAACAAGCATGGTGTTTGCACACCAGTAAGCTCTTATCCGAGGCTCACCAGGACCACTAAGAGCAGAGGCGAAATGTCGTGACCTGGTAAATTTGGTTGCAGGTATTTATTTTTACAAGAACTGCATGCAGCAAAGCTTAACTTTGCTTAAAAGAAGATTATTAAAAATTCAATACTGAACAATGGTGTCCCTTGAGCTGTCAGACCAAACTCCCACTCTTGCCACTCAGGAGTTCCTAACTTGTGCGTAGAGGATCAGCACAACCCAGATTTGTGCTGCGAGCGCACCTGCAATATAAAAGTTGAATAAACATGAGATGAAATATGAGACGTTTACAATTCTCTGTAACGTGAAATTAGAGCACAGATCTTGAAGAGGAGGATGGGAAGGTGTGCCCCTCCTCCCCCTCCCCTCCTCCTCTTCTGCTCCCTCCCATTTAGCAGGAAACTTCCCTGAATTTAGCGGGAAAATTTCCCCACTAAATTTAGCTGGTTAAGTTTCCCACTAAATTTAGCGCAGAAATTGATGTCACATGACCTCAACACAAATGCAGTTTTTCCGCTAAGAGTAGCAGGGAAAATGACGTCGCATGACCGTGTCACGTCAGCCATAAAAAAAATTCAGTTTCTCAGCTAGACTTAGCGGAAATATTAACGTCACATGACCACAACATTAATTCAATTTCCTGCCAAGCTTAGCAGGGTAATTACGCCGACAGCGACGCCGCGAAACGCGGAAACGGGTGCTAAGAGCTGCGCTAAAAACTAAATGCATCAGGTGAAATAAAGTGAACATTAGAGATACTGTAAGAAAAAGAAGAGAATCTAAGATACCGTTCTCAGATCCTTCCTTTTGTCCGTTCTGAAATGTTTTGATTTCAAGAAATGTTTATCTCTTTATTCATACCCAGAGAACCCCTCCCAGTTTCAGCATGATTGCAATAAATCAATGCAGACTAGACCTTGTAAACTATAATCCACATGAAAATTAATGTTTGCCACATAGTCATGTATGAGTCAGTGGCTCAGATCTCTAAATACATTTGTATTGAGGAACATTCTTGAATAAAACTTCTGGGCTTCGAATTCAACAGTTTGTACTTCCATAAGGAACACTGTATGGCACTGATTTTTTTTTTGTGACACATCAGAAACAGCACAGCACTGTCATCCTCGCATACCTAACAAGAATTTGTATTTTTTTTTTAGCATGGCATGTGCTATTCTAATGCCCATACAGCATCCTTTAACAAAATTTCCTTTGTAGAGCTTTTTATTGGTTCTTATTTAGCTCGCACGACAGATTCGGTACCTTGAATTCTCACTCGGCATCAACAGTTTTATATATTAATGTAATAGCGAAAGACAAGATGTATGGACTTGAGTACGGCTCAGCAAGCACAGATGTTGAGAAAAGTACTGAAGAAAACTCAGATGTCAAAATAAAAATAAGCTGGAATGTGGAATTATGGACATGGACATGAATACAGTTAGCAGATTCAATATGAAGAATATGTGTTCGACGCATGCTCAAAGAAACCTGTTGCATCTATATTCATTCAAATTACTTTGCAGAACCCAGCGCTGCAGTCTCAGGTGGGAGTTCGCTGAATAAGTCTACTGAAAATGAGTGTAGACGGAAAAAGCAGTTTGATCTGCGATAATGAACATTACATAAGTGACATGTCATTATTACTGTTACAGTGCCGAATGTTCCAAACTGTCAGTCGCATCATTCTGTGAGTTCCCTCCGTACATTACAGGGTTTGGCTCTCTCGAATGCTTTGCGAGAAAAATGATGAACTGGAAATATCTAGAGTAGTTCTAGAAAAACTATTTCCAGAATCTTATCTCAGCATCGCAAAGAATATAAAAAGTTTCTAAAGACAAGGTTAGTGCAGGAGTTGAATAAACTAAATACTTTGTTTTTCGAAACCATCTTGCCGTAGTAAACGTATGAAGTTCCCCTAGGTAGAGCTAGTCATTACGGATGATTGTGCCCATTGCGTACCATAAAAATTTAATTTGCGACCTACAATATTTACAAACTCAATTAACTCTGAATAAGTGGACCACTTGGCATTAAAGATTGGCCTCACCATGACTGTCTGCCAAAATCTACATAATAATTTCCATGAACCTATGTATTTCAAGAAAATATTTGGTGCGAGCTGCTTAAAACACAATAGCACTTTTTAGCAAGTGCTGATTGTTGGGCAAGTTGGTACGGTACGTTAGAAAACATGATTGTGCTTTGAAGACGGGGACATAGGAAGGACAGACACCACAGAGTGCTAACTTTCAACTGATTTAATTCAAGAACCTCGGCGTAGAAACACACTGCGTCACCGCACCACATCTCAACCAATCCGTGGCCCTGCCACGGATTGGTTGAGATGTGGTGCGGTGACACAGTCCGTTTCTACGCTGAGGTTCTTGAATTAAATCAGTTGAAAGTTAGCGCTCTGTTGTGTCTGTCCTTCCTATGTCCCCGTCTTCCAAGCGCAATCATATTTTCTACCGCACTTTTTAACACTAATAGAAAGCCTGTAGTGGGCCACAACTTAAGCAGTTTTCACTTCATTATAAAGAGCAATTACACATATGTGAACCATGAATATAGGCCTGCACTGAATTTTTTTCTTAAGCTGAACGTGCTATGCTCTGTTTACTATATAAATCTTTGCAGAGCTGACAGTGTGCAAGTTCCTGTTTTTTTATATTTCACATGTCCCGACTGGTGAGTGTGGTAGGGACATAAGATTGATGACACCAACGAAACACAATGATTATTTTAAGAATTTGTTTGGGTATAGCACGAGCAAGGCGATCTGCGGGAAGTTATTTCTGTGACACCGTCGAACCTACATCCGCGGGCTTTAAGTTCACATGTTAATCATGTCTGCAGACTCCTTTTTGTAATTGGAATTTCATCCAACCCAAGATTTGAATATGTTTTTTTTTTCATTTTAGGCTTAGTAGTGCTTTTGCTGTTCTATTAATAGGTAAGAAAAATGCTTATTTCAAGTGGCATACCTAACACCTGGTGGCACGAGGACTCCCCTGTCGTGACGCAGACCGAAAGTCACAGCCAGGGAGATACTGCGATGCTCTTGTTGCTGGGATTACCTCCCCCATGGTCCTGCCCAGACCACAGAAAAAGAATGAGTCCAAGCTTGTGGCCACTAGGATCTCCAGATCTTGAGGCACCCAAGTAGCTGAAAATAAAAACAAATCACAATCAAGTACTTGGCAGAGCTACATTAGAATGGCTAGCATATTCTTTCGTGATCAGCACATAGATCCTCTTATTTTAGTCATAGTCACCACCCAGGACAAAGCTACGTAGGCGTTAAAATGATGGGTACCGAATTTAGGTGAATGATCAAATGCATTCATTTAACCCCCTTTCGCCCCAACCTGAGACTTCTGTCAAATATTCACATTCAACTGTAAAGACTACAAATAAAACTACTACTGCAATGCAAAGCCGTATAGTGGGAGAGTATAGCCAGCGGGTGTGGCAACGAAGGCGCCGGAGAGGAGGAAAGGGAGGAGAACGCCGAAGGAGGGAGAGAGAAGGCAGCAGGGAAACAAAGAGGAGACGACCACCATTTTGACGCAAAGCTGTCTGCACGGAGCACTGTTGAGGCTACGTGTCGTCTGCTACGGGCTTATTTATTTTTTTTGCCTAAATAAAAGTGCGTTCAAACATGGAGGAACTTCTTTCTTTGGGTTTTTAAGCCATCGAGGAATAACACTATATCATTTTATTGCCAGAGCCTGCCAAATAAAAGGAAAGAACCGAAATTTGAATATCGATCCCATGCCGGGCGAATGAATGAAAATGGCGGCCCTCCCCGCTCAGCTGGGAGCAGCCTAGAGTTCACGCGCATGCGCTCACGCCTCTTGCTCTGTGCCGCGGGCTGATCAGCTCACTCGGAAGGGAGACGTTACGGCAGCGAAATCATAGACTGCCAGACTCTCCCCATATATGGCTCTGCTGCAATGGAAAGATTTTCCTACCCTCGTGCTCAGCGAGTGTCGACTGTGGATACAACTCCGGTTCATACACTCGCTGAACATGAGGGTAGAGTGTACCAGCAGAGGGCAGGTGTCTGTATACAAAGAGTTTAGTTGGCACACCAAGAGGCTAACGAATAAGAATGGGTACCACTCTGATCAAAATGCCAAAAAAGCGTGGATCTCGGCTTGACACTAACAGCGGCACACAGTATCTATTTTAGTGACAAAGGGGTACTAAATCATTATTTTCAGCTTCCTAACTAAACTAAATATTCTTCCCGGCTTGCTTTTTAGGAAAATCTCAAAATTTACAAGAACTACTAAGACAACGTCTAAAAAAAAGCAATGGCAAAACCAGCAATCGAATTCGCCTGCTCTCCAGTAGCACGACATCTATGGCAGGCAGACCTGCAGAATGAGCAAGCAGTTTAAGAAACAGAGATGTCCTATGTATAATTTTTTTTTTATGCTGCAAAGCAAGCGCTGGAAGGAGGTTTCCAACATTAACGAAATTTCTTGCAATCAGTTGAGAACAAATTAGAGCAGTGAACTTGTCCTTGCTTCTGGCATAACGTGTTAGTGTTGCCCATGGAAACTCACATAAATTTGAAAATAAAAACAAAAAAGACTAACCTTCATAAAAAAATCTAACTTTGGCAAAGAAAAGTTACCTTGGAAAAAATATGTACAATACAGTTGTACAGCGTGCATTTGTGTGCTTAACCAATTTTGAGGCAAATCGGCGACAGTGAAAAGAAGACGTTTGAGTACAATTAAGGGAAAGACAGAAAGGATGCATACCTACAACAAAAACATTTAGAACGACCACGGGCAGGAAACTCTGGTGAGGCTCTCGGAGTGACTCCCTCATATGAACCTGCGCAGACCACAAAACAAGATCGGTCAGAGCTTGCAGCCATGAAGTTACAGAAGCGGGTGCAATTGGAAGCAAAGTGCATTTCATTTCTCTGAAAAACGAAGAGTTTAATAGGTAGCTTGCATTCATAAGGTGATACAGTCATGAATGCACAGACTTTTCAATGCAGCGCTATATCACCAACTTGTTAACCATGCCGGGCAACACTAAAAACTGAGAGCATTATTTTAAACTATCTCAGCTTAAAGTTAACCACGACAGAAGCTTCAAGCCATCCTTGCAAATTCAGTGCACAAAGCAAGCCATGTGACCTTCTAGTTGGACGCCATGGTACGTCGAGCTTATAATCATGCGTCATGCTGTTTTTGCTGCAAAGGCTTGTAGTTTCAAAAGTGGTCCAGCTTAAAGAGACTAAAAGTATAGACGTTTATGAGTGGGGCCCTCATTTAGTCTGCAGCTACATTGCGAAATAGGACGTTCCAACCGGGATGTTTGCTGCCTGTACCCACACGACCAGCTTGTGCCCAGCGACTGTTCGAGCTGAATACATGTCCTCGACAGTGCCATTATTTGACAAGCATTTCTATGACTGTTAAACATGACTGACTTACAGAGAGACTCCACCTCAACGACTAATGACTTGGGATACCTAACTGAATACTGATATATCAACTAAATGCAAAACAATTACCTGGCAAGCATTAAATTTTTCAAGAGGCTGGGTCGACTCCGCATTAAGTTGAAGGAGTCGATGCGTAATAGGACAATACAAACAAAAATATGCCTTAGAATTCCTTTTGCACCCCCAAAATGATGCGTTTCTGAAGGTAAGGTACACAATGTTCTTGATTTAGAAAGTGCCTCAGCTGTACAAATGCATATGCAATAAGGGCACTTGCCAAGCCTATTCTACTCAGCTCTGTGCAGCTTAAGCTAAGTTAGAGTATAGAAGTACATGCTCACTGACACCATCTGAAAGGCAGCGAGAAGTCTCCGTTGTTCGACCTCCAGCCCGTCTGCTACCTTCGATGACGTTTCAGCGCCTGATGAGCCTGGAGCGAGCACATCTGTCTAAAGCGGGGTGAAAAGCACAAGCATGTGCTGGAGGACGCCCAGCCATTCTCTTTTTGTCATCGGCTATACTACATATTTTTAGTAAGACATATTTTTAAGTGAGGAAAAGTACTGCAAATATGCAGTCCACCTTAAAGATAACAACAGTTGCCATTCACCATTTTCCAAATAAGTGCTCCCACGTACCGGAACATCTACACATGTGGTGCGTGAGTAGGTTTAGGACTGAGAGGCTAGAAAACGAAGCGCTCGCAAGGCTTGTCTGGCCCTTCCAACCATGCGGGTACATTCGTTGCAAGTTCCCGATTTGTAGACAAAATGATTTAGAATGAGCAAATCTTGTCTACGCCCGAGGTAGAACATTGAATTGCGATTCCCCCATATTGTGCGAACCATCCTTCAAACTGCGGTACCACCTGCAAATAAACTATGTTGTGCTGCGGCACGCGTCCATGCTGCCTGCTTCAGAGGAAAACCACTGCTCGTGTTGAAGACGACATCCCACAGTGGACAGGCAACAATTTTTAACGAACAAAAACAAAATTGATATCATTCAATAGACACAGATAGGCTCACAAAGTGTCGGCACCATGATTGTTGTTGTTGGTTTTACTCTTGCATACAAACAAAGGTGACTTCCTCTCTCCTCCGATGGACAGTAAAACCCCCTTATCTTGGTGGCCCCTATTTCTTCTCGAATCGGTCACAGAGGACATAATCGCAGTCACTGAATTCCGCAAAATTAAAGGCCGCGAAAATTAAAGGTTCGCCAACATTAAGGGGTTTACTGTTCTTCTGAGTGTCACATGATGTTAACATTTCAAGGAGGCTGAAGGTATTGGTTTAAGAAAAAATTGACCTATGAAAAAAATGCCCTTCTCCAGGTTAGGCACGCGAGGTTCTTTTGCACTACCTATAAGGTGGCAAGTTTATTTCGGCAGAGCTTTTGGTAAAACGGAGTCACAAAAGTAGCTATATTTGGCGTCAACTATTTTGTGCTGCATTATAAAGCCAGAGTAGATTCCACAGTGCGTGCTTCAGCAGAGCACTGTTTGTTGCGAGAGCATATGTGGTTTAGTGTTGCATCCCATTTGCATAATCTAGAGAAACTAGCGCTGACAGAGTTGGAGCACTCCAAATATTAACAGCCGACTGTAGAAGCATTGAGAGATGCACACATGCGAACTGTGCATTTCTTAAAGGTGGGTTCGAGCAAAGGTAAAAACAATATCTATACTTACGGCGGTCATACTTGCCTTTCCCAAGCACGACCACTTTTCCCTCGGTAGCACCATCCAGTAAGAAGCACCAGCAACACGCCCATGAGACGCCGCCGCCTCCTGGATTGAATGACGACCCGCCTGAGGTCTTGGAAGGAGATCCGGAACACTGCTTTAGGCCAGATGTTGTATCTGGTGGGGCAGAGACTAAAAGCAAAAATTAACAAATTTATCTGAAGCGCTACATTCCTATAGGACAGCAGTATTTTTTTTAGGCCAGTGATTCGCTTTAATTAAACACAAATGGTTGGTTTATATGATGAACCATCAGCCCCTATTTTTCTTAAGTGTAACGCAGTGTCTAACGTTACGTCCGACGGAACCCGAAATAAAAATTAAAGTTACGCCCAACGTAACTGTCAAGCATTCGAGTTACATCCGACGTAACCCAAAATAAAAATTAAAGTTACCGTATTTACTCGAAAATAGGTCGAACTCTATTTGTTGGACCCACCGAGAATAAAAAAAAAAAATTCAAATATAGGTCGACTTTTTTTTTTATTTTTAAGAACAGGGGAAATTTTGGGCAAAAGAAAGAAACCTTTATTTACATCACTTCACAGCTTGGTAGACATCCTCGCAAATCCGCCACAATACTTCACTGACACCGTTGTAAAATGACGACAAGAAACGAAAGAAGGTGCGAAGCGACGAAAGACAAACTACAAAGACGCAAACAAAGCCGCCGTGTCGCCATGAGCAACACGCGAGCCGAGCCGCCTCAAGCAACTAACAAAAGTAACATCTTTTTTTTTTTTTTTTTTTTTTGTGCGCGTTTGCGAGGATGGAGGACAAAGTGCATGGCGCATCGCGTTCCTCTCCTTCCCCATTGCCCAGCAAGGGGAACGCTAGAGGTGCGATGGCGAAATCCAATGCCCCAAGAGGTGCGCGCGATAGCGGCATCGGCCACCGCTGTTGTTTTCGGTTGTTTAACAAAAGCCTTTGGAAACAAGAAGCGGCGCAGCTCTACGGCAACGCCGGCTCGGTGACTCGATAGCTTCATGCCTCCGGTACGGTCGCAAAATTTGGTCGCGAATGTAGGTCGAAATTCTTTAGTCGCGATTTCCGAAAAAAAAAAAAAATAAATAAAAGAAAAGAAAAAAAAAAAAGGTCGACATATATTTGAATAAACACGGTAGTCAGCTGCGCGACGAGACACACATTATGAAAGCGATTGGTGCGAGCGATCAAGGTGATGAGCGACGTTTTCTAGAAGCCCAGGAACCGAGCGGCGCAAGCAGCGAGAGTGAGAAATCTTCGTCGCTCGGCGCCGGCACTTGTAGCTTCTCGTCGTCGCTCGTCTCGTTGATCGCTATATTGCTTACATGCTGTTCAGAAAGGTGCTCTAAGTGGTTACCATTGCATTGGGACCAGCCTCGCATCCAACCGTAACCAGTCTTGACTTTTTTTTAAGCCGCCCAGGTAGAAGTTAACATCGTACATACATCGTTTTCAAGCATGGCTCCTCGTTCATTGCTCGATTTACTTTTTCGTAAATGACAAACCGCAATGAAGCACAATTATTCTAGTTCAAAATTGTCACGAACACTTGGCACGCATGCTTACACTGTAGCGCACCTAACGTAATTTAAAAGTAGAACGAAAACGGGACGAGATTCGCTTACCGCTTCACGGAAACAGAGTCCTTCGGATCCTAGGCCTAACGGCCGAAATCGGAAGTCGCCTGCGGTCCGGCGATCGGACGAGTTGAGCCGGCCGCGCTGTGCTGACCCCGGCTAACCACGCCTGGTTGAACCATGAGAGGCGTCGTCGAGTTGAGAGCCAGAGAAGCAGTAGAAACGGACCGTAAAACATCTGTCCCGTAAAACGCAGAAGGAGCCAGCGCCAAAAGCGCTACGTCTGGCTGCGTCGCCATCTCCGCGACGACCGGAAGTGTGTAAACCGGGACTGGCCGGGAAGTTAGAAAAGGCGCGGCAGCGGAAGCCACTGGGCGGAAGCTTTACGTTTCGGTTTCGCTTTTCTCCGACATCCGCCACGGTCGCGGGCTGGTATGTTTGCGGCTGGTTGCGACGACGCGAGGGGCCACGAAAAGACGCCGAGTTGGCCGAGTACGAGTCACGGCCCACGATACGAGCAACGGGCCATTCGCCCCTGTCGACCGGCGATGCGGTATCCGCGGCTTAGTGTCACGATGGGTTTGTTGCCGTGCACGTTGACTCAAAGCTCGAAGTTATGCAGTTCCGTCAGTTCCGTTCCGGCACCAGCCGCACCACGTTTTCCGGTGCATCGCACGTGGAGGCCTTTCGACGCATTCAGTGAACGTAAAGATCGCGCCCGCTGTCTTCGGTGCTGTGGAAGAAGTTGGGAGACGGAAGAAGCATCAAAACCAAGGCGTTTAGGACTCCAGTCCGGGCCGCCGGTCCACTCTGAACGAGAGGCGACGTGTGTGTGCACGCTTTGAGGAAGCCTCCACGTTTCGCCGCGCCAGACCTCGCCGATCGCGACCAGACCCCGAGTCCGAGAGGCTCTTGCGCAGCCAGGAACGGCAGCGAGGTAGGAGCTGCTCGTTCTGCGCAACCATGCAGTGCTCTACAGTGATCGGAGCTCTCGGTGTCATGCGTGCTTGCACCGAAGCCGTTGTGACCCCTTCGGACGCGCAAGTCGTACTTCGCAAAGGTTTGGACGGGGCCGCCGTCACCGAGCAGCTCCGCTAAATTCCGCTTACTTATGATCGCAATAAAAGCTTGCGTTTGTTCTCGGGAAAAAAATTGCGGGACCGCTCTCCGCGCCTCCGACGAGGTTGGCCGCCACCATGTTCTCAGCTGTTCACTCGCTCCCGCAGCGAGCGCCTTCCGATAGTCCTCCCCGTTCCAAAATGCGATGCGATCTTCGTTTACATGGGCTGAATGAATGCGCACTCGCCATCTCGATCCACCTCTGTCTAGCGACTTTAATGCGATGCGCTTTGCGCATTATGCCGTTTACATGACCGCATATTGAATGCGGCAACTGGATTCAATGCGACTAAGTCGCATTCATGTAAACGCGGCTTATGTTATTTTTCGACATGTATGATGTATGTAACGATACCGGTGGTAAACGATGGACGTTTTTGGTGGAAGATGGCGGTCGTCTTTCTGCATGTATGGTTTAGTTATACCGGTGGTCTTGTGGTATAGGCGTTTCGTTGAGAAGATGGCGGTCGCCTACGTCATCGGACGCAAAATCATACCAGCCATACCGAGTCATATCGGCGAGCAAACCGGCTGCCAGTATAGACAGTCCCGGAGCCATAGCGGTGCCGGTATCTCCAGTTATGGAGAACGCAAAACCAAACTAGCTGCATGTATAATAACAATAAATTATGGTGGTGTCATACCAGGACTGTACAAGCAGCAGGTTTGTTTCTTGTACGTTTTTCCAATAGGGCAGTTACCAGTCTTTACGCTGAATCTAATGAATATTCTCTAAAAAAAGACGTCTGTTCTTGGGCCTTCAATATCACTTAAGAGTTCGCTCCGTGCCTCGACATCCTGCACTCGGAGTGTTTCTGGACATGCAGCACGAAGGAACGTACCAGAAAAAACCTTCTGTTACACCCCATTTTCCTCTGCGACCTAAATCTGATGCCAATACTTTTGCAAAAGACATATCGCGTCCGGTAGTAGCGCTGCCCAGCCCAGCTGCACCATGGAACATAAAATTAATGCCTATAGATTTTTCTCTCCAAGTATGACAAGAAGAATGTACCAGTGGTAAATCTTAGGCAAGAGTTCTTCTAAATCACCGAAAACAACAAAAGCCTTGCGCAGTTGTACACGGACGGAATGAAGTGCAGCAGCAGTGTTGGAGGTGCTGTAATCGGGCGGTCATGCAGGGCTGTAAAGCGGCTTAGCACTCAAGCCACTATCTTCTCTGCAGTCATATGCCCTACTGGTAGCTGTGGACACTATTATCAAAAGGAATATCAAGGCCGGTGTAATTTTCTCAGACTCTCTCAGTGCACTCCGTGCTCTTGCATTCCTGGATAAATAAAAAAATGTCTTTATTCTGTAAACACATAACAAGGTTTTGACGGCCACAAACTCCAACATTACCATACATTTTTGTTGGGTACCTAGCCACGTCGGTATAGCCGGAAGTGAGGAGGCTGATAAAGCCGCTAGAACATGTCAAGACATGAACACAAGTTACCTGCATACCATACCTGGATTGCAGGTCATTATTGAAAAGGTCGATTCAAAAGTAATCGCAGGAAGAATGGGTAATTGAAGTCCATAATAAACTCCATCACGTGAAACCTGTTCTTTCTGAATGGGCCAGTTGCCGACAGAAAGAGCGTTTTTATGAAGTTGTTCTTTCTCGCCTGAGAATTGGTCACACTCAGCTCACACATGGCTTCCTTCAGCGAGCAGAGGATGCTCCAATGTGTGAAGGATGTGATGAAACACTCTCCGTCTTACACATTCTCATTCAATATCCGAAATATCATGAGGAGCGTCGCACCAACTTCTCATGGTTTTTTAGGGAACAGATCCCCTTCCACCCTGCCCTTTTGATGGGAGAGGACCTCTTGTTCCTCAAACTTAATTTTTTAAGTTCCTAAACAGCATTGGCCTATCACAGCACATTTAAGTTAGTGGATTTTCTTTTTATTGTCTGCATTTCATGAAACATTTTAAATTCTCATATCATGCCTCACCCTTAACTAAATAGCACCGCAGTTGTTTTTTTCTACCACTGTTTTGGCGCACTATGGCCTTAGCAGCCGCTGCGCCATTAAAACCCAAAATCAATCAACCAGTTGAGTTCGGCGCCGATTGAGATTAGGCTCCTCCCACCGGCGATGTCGCGATGAAGTTTCTCTATCGCTTTTTCCAGCATAGACAGACGGATCACTCAAAACCGCGAGCAAGAACGATTACAGGGTTACGAACGAAGCGTTCACGAACAGTTTATGTGACACTGCGGAACTTATAAAGTAAGTAAACGTGTGCTTACCTGTTAGCCTTGCTGATTTCACGACGAAAACGAGTTGCTCTTGTTTCTTTTGCAGGACTACGGAATCGCGCCAAATGGTCAAACCATACAAACTGCGCAAGCGCACATTTTCCTATAGCCGATACTAGTACCGCCGGGATTTTATGTTCGATTTGAAGCTCCCAAGCTCAGGGTGGGCTGGCGGCTACGGCAACCGTCCCTCCTCCGCAATCTCCTTCCAGGGAAAAGGGTCGACACTCTCGCCCACACTCCCTGGAGAGAGCATCATCAAGGGAGCGGCATGGCTCTCGTGCCACTCCTGCAGCCTTTAAGGAGCTGGAACGGGTGAGTTTGGGCGATGCGCCGCCCAGCACCTCCTCCGCCCCTTTGGCTGGGTCTGGTCGTGGACGGTGCCTTGTGCCCCATTCTCCGAGCCTACCCAAACCTGCAGCAAAAGACTCGCCTTAAGAAGCAGAGGCAATGGATGAGGGAACGGAAGTCTCCATTCATGCGTCTGACCAAGGCGACATGGACTGGCAGACTCCTAAGAGTAAACAAAAGAACAAAAAACCCGTTATCACGCCAAAGTGATGTTGTTGATATATTGTTGCCATGAATGGCAGACTTGTGAGTTTTTATTTATTCCCTTCTAGTTATACAAGTTTAGCAACGTCTTAATTAAATTTTTTTTTCAATATTTTGTTTTCAAAGGCATGACAAAATTTCAATTTAGGTGGTCTTTTACGTAATATTGACGGTGTTCATTTTTTATGGACGACTGACGACCCATTGCTCTGTCTTTACAAGAGACACACCTCAATGATCACCACAAGTCAGTATTGCGCCGCAATCAGCTTTTTAGAAAAGATCGCACTGCAGCTAATTCATCTGGTGGAGTAGCTGTGGTTCTCCAGAATAAAGTCGCCTGCTCTCAGATTCCTCTTGCTAAACCTCTTGAAGCTGTGGCTGTACGTCTTCTCTGGACCGCCTTATTACTGTCATTTCCATTTATATTCCACCAAACGCTTCACCTTCATGATCTTCAACGGCTGGTTACACACTTCCTCATCCATTTTTACATTTAGGAGATTTTAATGCACACCACCCCTTGTGGGGTAGCGCCCGTCAGGACTCGCGTGGTGAGGTAATTGAGCGATTTTTATTATCTTCCGGGCTGTACCTTATGAATACGAGAGACCCGACCTTTTTTAGCACTGCTTACAACTCATTTACGTCTATTTACCTTTCAATTTCACCCCCCTCAGTGTTTTCTACATTTACTTGGAAGGTTTTAAATAAACCCCTTGAAAGCGACTACTTTCCAGTCGTTTTGGAGAGTCAGGTTTCTATTCTAAGCCTCATGAAACGCAGTCCGCGTTGGAAACTGGAAAAGGCAGACTGGCGTCCTTTTAGCGTAAACTCGGAGCTCAAACCTTGCATGTTCTTGCCATTAACACATGATGAAGCCACTACATACATTTCAGATCAGATCATAAATGCTGCCTTTCGCTCCATACCTCATCATGTAAGATTGCAAAAAAAATGTAAGCCATGGTGGAATAAAGAATGTTCCGCCACTAAGAAAAAACAGGATAAGGCTTGGGGTATATTTCGGAGATATCCCACATATGTGAATTTAATAGATTTTCAGAGAAATACAGCTAAAGCTCGTTCAACCAGGAAGCAGGCAAAAAGGAAGTCTTGGAAAGGTTATCTGACCTCTATCAGCAGCTACGTCCCAGCGACGAAAGTGTGGGAACGACTTCACAAAGTCGAAGGCCAATACCGCTGCTTTACAGTTCCTCGTTTTCCTTGATTGGATTCGTTGCGCGACCAGGCAAATATGTTGGGCAAACATTTTGCAGACATTTCTAACTCCTCCCATTACTCTTCAGCGTTTTTGAAGTTTAAGACATGCAGAAAGAAGGAAAGTCAGCTTGGCAGGAGGGGCCTCTGCACCCTACAGTCAACCGCTAACAATGGTCGAGCTCTAAATGGCTCTTAATGTCCGGAAAACCTCGTCCCCTGTTCCTGACCGAATACATTATGAGATGATCCGACATTTGTCGAAGGAATCACTCGCTGCTCTTCTCGTTTTCTTCAATGGTCTGTGGAAAAACTCACACTTCCATTCTGAATGAAAGCGGGCAGATGTTAATCCGCTGCTGAAGCCTGAAAAAAGACCCTTCCTTTCCTTCCAGTTAAAGGCCAATAGCATTGACAAGTTGCTTGGGGAAAACTGCTGAAAGGTTAGTTAATAAACAGCTTGTTTATTTCCTTGAACAACACAATATTTTGGATATAAACCAGTGCGGCTGTCGACCTCGACGCTCCACGACCGATCATTTAGTTCGGCTGGAGACAATTGTACGCGAGGCATTTGTGAATAAGCAGCATTGTGTATCAGTTTTTTTTTAATTAAAAAAAGCTTATGATACCACTTGGAAACATGGCATCGTGCGCGACCTTTTTGTGTATGGAGTACGTGGCCGATTGCTTCATTGCATAAGGAACTTCCTGTGTGGACGCACTTTCCGTGTCCGGCTAGGCACTACGTTATCTGATTCGTATGCTCAGGAAAACGGTGTTCCTCAGGGCGGAGTGCTGAGTGTAACTCTGTTCGCCGTAAAAATTAATTCTCTCTGTCAGGTCATACCTTCTTCCGTGTCGTACTCCCTATATGTGGATGATATTCAGATTTCTGTGGCATCTTGTAATATGTCTAGCTGTGAAAGACAGCTGCAGCTAACCATAAATAAAATGACTAAATGGGCAAACGAAAATGGTTTTAACTTCTCTTCAGAAAAAAACAATCTGTGTCCCATTTTCTTTGCGGCGTGGGCTTTGGTTAAATCCGACTCTCAGTTTAAATTGAAATAAGATTGCAGTAAGACCAGAGTATTAGTTCCTGGGAGTGATTTTGAACCGTTAACTTACCTTTGTACCTCACCTCAAGTGGCTGAAGCAAACGGGTATGCAGACTATGAATATCCTAAAAGTTATTTCTCACAAGTCTTGGGGCTCCGATTAAAAGGTGTCTGCTTCGTCTCTAATCCTCTCTCGTACGATCACGTCTTGATTATGGTGCTATTATGTATGCATCTGCGAGGCCGTCTGCACTGAAGATGCTTGATTCAGGGCACCATCTTGGGTTGCGTCTAGCAAGTGATGCTTTTCGAACATCCCCTAAACCAAGCTTGTATGGTGACTCTAATGAAATGTCACTCGAGAAAAAGCGGCTGCTCCTTAGTCTAGTCTATGTTTACAAAGTTCTATCGGATTCCAGTCATCCAGCTCACACTTATATCGGAGAGTCTAGATTTTGTCGTAAGTTGGACCATGAACCAACTGTTGTTCGACTTTTGAGTCTTCGTTTTGAGAACCTTCGTTTCTTTCTTGGCCTGCCTCGTAAAAATGTCTACCTCCTAGAAAGTGCATGTCATACTGCCCCATGGGATATCAAGCCTATAGCTTGTGATTGGTACTTCACAAAATTTAATAAACATAATGTCTTCCCACTCATTTCACAACAGGAATTTCTTGCTCTGCAAGAAAAGTACAAGAATTATCATCATTTTTACACTGATGGAGCCATGTCCTCAAGATATGTAGGTTCAGCTGTTTATTCAAATCTGTTTACACATGTGACACTGCTCAATAATCTCGCTAGCATTTTTACTGCCCAGCCGCATCGCGTGCTGTCAGCACTTGACTATATCATCCGGAGCAATGTGATGAAAGCAGTTCTTTTTGTAGACTCCCGGAGCGTTGTTACTGCAGCATGTTCACTTAATCCAACCAAGAACAAGCTTACTCAACTGGTACGTGCTAAAGTTCAACTGGGCCTCGGCGAGAGGAAAAATATTAATCTTTGTTGGATCCCGGGCCATGTGGGCAATGCAGACAACGAGGCTGCAGATAGGCTGGCCGCCTCGTCGCGTAACCTCTTACCATCACTCGCACGCATACCATACCAAGACCTAACAAGGCCCGTACGGCTTTCACTTTTAAAACTGTGGCAGTCCGAGTGGGAACAACAAACTTCATATCATCAAGCAAAGCATCGGTACCTGGGAAAGCTCCTATAACCGGAGCCGTTTCCGTGAGGTTTTTCTGTGCCGGTTGAGAATCGGCCACACCTTTTTCACCCATCGATACCTACTTGTTGGTGAGGAATCACCAGTGTGCGACCACTGTGGAGACAGCTTGTCCGTTCTACATATTTTTCTTTGCCCTGGTCTTCTACAACCAAACAAGTTCTTCTTGAGCTTTTCAAGTACTGTATCCCTTTTCATCTCACCCTCTTCCTAGGGGAGCAGCCTCTAATATCAATTGACCGTCTCTTAGCTTTTCTAGAAAATATAGCGATTTTACAGAAACTATAGCGGAAATACTTTCTTGGTACATTGTTTCTAGTTAATTTTAGTTTACCTAGTTTGGCGCAGTATGGCCATCGTAGCTCTTGCGCCATAAAACTCGCAAACAACAACACTTCTTTTTATTTACAACCTTACCAATATCTTTTGGTAAAAACAACTCAGTTACCAGAAAACAAAAACAAAAAAAAAAGTTAAAGCCGTTTACAACTCCCTGTGACGCCGAATCGGGGCGCAGCTCTTGAGGAGGAGGAGGGAAGGCTACCGAGGGCCACGTGTTCTCGGGGGGGGGGGGGGGTCACGTGACATAGGAAAAGGGTCACGTGACCCCCTCCGAGGTCACGTGACCTAGGGGAGGGCTCACGTGACTCCCCAGGTCACGTGACCCCCCCGGTCGCGTGACCAAAATTTCCCCAGTAGATTTTTCCCCAGGAAATTTTTCCGCTAGATCTAGCGGGGAAATTTTTTCTGCTAGGTTTAGCGGGGAAATTTTTCCGCTAGATCTAGGGGGGAAATTTTTCCGCTAGATTTAGGGGGGGAATTTTTCCGCTAGATTTAGCGGGAATTTTTTCCGCTAAATTTAGTGGGGAAATTTTCTCACTAAATTTAGCGAGGAAATTTTTCTGCTAGATTTAGCGGGGAAATTTTTCCGCTAGATTTAGCGGGAAAATTTACCCATAATGCACCGCGCGGTTACGCCGACGGCGACGCCGATGCCGCTGAAGCCGGAAACGGGCGGCTAAAAGCTGCGCTCTAAAACGATGCTGTTTCAAACAGTTGCTAGCTGACCTGACAAAAAAAGTGAAAGCCGTTTACAATTCCCTGTAACGCTGAATTGGAGCGCAGATCTTGAGGAGGAGGACGGAAGGGTACTGAGGGGAGGGTAGACCCCTCCTTCTTCTTCTTCTCTTCCCCTCATCCTTTAATGTGCTTTGGGGGGTCACCTGACCTCGGGGGGTAGGGGGTCACGTGACCTCGGGGGGATGTCACGTGACTTATTGGGGAGGGGGGTCTCGTGAGCTCGGGGAGGGGGGCCACGTGACCTTGAGGTGATCTTGGGAGAAGTCACGTGACATTTGGGGTCACGTGACCTTGGGGGTGTCGCGTGACCTGGGGGGTCACGTGACCTTGAGGGCTCACGTGGGGGTCACCTTGGGGCTCACGTAACCTTGAGGTAACCTTGGGAGGGGTCATGTGACCTGGGAGGGGGTCACGTGACCTTGGGGTAACCTTGGTCACGCCGACGCCGCTCAAGCCGGAAACGGGCGCCTAAAAGCTGCGCTCTAAAATATAGGATAGTCACACTGGCGCACACAAAAAGGAGGAATAAACTTTACTGTAACTTGAGCAGACGAAAGCTTGTGGGTCGTCCCCATATGGGTGGCTGCCTCAGTCCAGGGTGCCATGGCCCCGCGCTGCCAGTCTGGCCCTGTTCACCAGTCGGAACTGGTCCTCAGGTTTAGAGCTGGTCAGCTGGTTCTCCCACTGCTCCACGGTTGGTCAAAAAATGGGGCGTACGGAAGTGTTGCGCTTGCACTCCCAGGCACTCGACAGTTTTTACAGTCGTAGTCATATTGGGTTGGATACATTGCGTGATATAATGTGCACGTGCGGCGGGTTCTAGCTGTCTAAATGTCACGGCGTCCTCTCTGGATATTGTGGGGTGTGGGGGTGGCTAGGTTCTCCTTCCTAGTCTGTAATGCGCTAGAATGTCGGTGTATCTTTTTGGAACGCCCTCGTCTGTATCCATGTTATGTACCGGCGCCACCGGCAGGTGGACTAAGCAGCCGATGCCGCGAGCCTGGTGACAATCGCGTGCTAGTGAGAGCTCGGGCACTTGTTCCTGGACCGAGAACCGCGATGGACGCACCGTCCACACTCTAAAGCTGACAGTAAAGCTTGTATTTATCAATCCAATGGAGCGCGATCGCCAGCGAGGTAGCCCGGAGAGTGGTTTGTTTAGGGTGCCTCAATGTCCTTCTGTAAAGGACATTGAGGTTTGTTTAGGGTGCCTCAATGTCCTTCTGTAATTGTTCAGCTGACCATATTGAAGTATGTACCAACTAGCTCAAGTAAAACCCGTAGTACAGTATTTATCAATTCACGAGGAGATCGTGAATTTGCTCCAAGCACATTTTGATCCCCGGCCGGCCGAACTGTTCAGCCGTTGCAAGTTCCAACGGCGAGATCAACAGCCCGAAGAGTCAGTGACCGCTTACGTCGCTGCTCTTACGAAACTTGCAGCAGACTGTAATTTTGGGAACGTTCAAGCGACTCCGACGGCTAGCACAGCTGGCCCTCCCGTCTCAGCGCTAGCTGCTGGGTCAGCCGACGGTACGGTCAGCACGGTCACAACAGCGGTTCCCAGCAACGCGACGATGTTACCCATGGACATAATGTTGCGCGATCGTTTTGTTTGCGGTCTTCAAAATAAAAATCTCCAGCAGCGGCTATTTGCGGAGCGGGACCTTACGTTTCTCAAGGCGTTCGACATTGCTGTACGAGCCGAGAGCGCCAAGGACCACCAGCGGCGAATAAAAGCAGATTTTCAAAAAATAAACAAAGGGGAAAAGACGCGTCCGGCACATCGTCGCCAGGAGAAGACGACGCCATCGTCCACGCCCTGCTATCGCTGCGAAGAACTCCACAGTCCTAGTTCTTGCAAGTTCCGAACATCGCAGTGTCGGTACTGCAAAAAGACGGGACACATCACGAAAGCTTGCTTCAAGAAAAAGAAAAACAACCAAAACTCCATACGGGCACTCGAACCACAGGAAAATCATGGCCCCTTCACGGAACCGTCAGGCACGCTGGGTGACTTGTACGCCGTAACACCGCGGCGGGAGCCGGCAGAGAAGGTTATGATAAGCCTGGAGATTCAAGGTGTTCCTCTCAGATTTGAGGTGGACTCGGGAGCGGCGTTTTCTTTGATCAGCGAACAAACGTTCCGAGCAGCGTGGCCAAGGAACCCTCCGGAATTCACAAACGATACCATCGCTCTGCGTACCTGGTCTGGGGAAGGCATCGAATCTCTGGGAACAATTCAGGTCATTGTCTAGTTCAAGAAACTGAAAGTGAATTTGCCTCTTCTTGTGATGAAGCACACCGGATGTAACCTTCTTGGGCGGAATTGGTTTGCAGCTTGGGGAATAGGCCTCAGCGGCGTGCACCAGGTGGTGTTGGACGGCAGCCTGACAGCCACCATCGAAAGGTACGGGTCAGTTTTTGACGGAAACCTGAACAGCTACAACGGGCCAGCGGTAAGCCTAGAACTGGAAGACAACGCGTCACCCAAGTTTCTACGAGCTCGCACTGTGCCATTCGCGCTCGAACCAGCGGTGGAAGCCGAGCTGTAACTCCTCACGGAACAAATAAGGCATCCTTGAACAGACTCAGCACTCGAATTGGGCAACACCCGTTGTAGTAGTAAGGAAGGAAAACGGCAGCATCAGACTTTGTGGTGACTACCGCAGCACCGTCAACGCTGTGACGCTCAAGGCGTCATATCCACTGCCGACAGTGACAGAGGTGCTCGCAAAGCTGCGGGGAGGGAGAATGTTCTCCACCATCGACCTGGCTCAAGCATACCAACAGTTACGAGTCACCGAGAACACAGCTGACGTTCTTACCATCAACACGATAAAGGGGCCTTTATCGTGCCAAGCGACTTCCTTTCGGCGTCTCGGCAGCACCAGCCATTTTCCAGAAATGCATGGAGACAACACTTGCAGGGATATCCGGTGTCAGCGTGTATCTGGACGACATCATTGTCAGCGGTGCCACAGCCGCGGAACACGCCCAGCGCCTGAACCTTGACCTGTCAAGACTCCAAGAAGCTGGCCTGCGAGCAAGCCGTGAGAAGTACCTATTTGGCGTTCCTGAGGTCACTTACCTGGGCCACACGATCGATGCGGTTGGTGTTCATTCAACCAACGACAAGATCAAGGCGTTCAGGGGGTTGCCAGAAGCTACGTCAAAAGCCACGCAGCAGTCGTTCCTCGGAATGCTCGCATTCTACGACAGGTTCTTAGAAAACCGAGCGACTGTAGCCTGCGATCTGTACAGACTACTAGCCAAGAACGTCCCTTGGCACTGGGAAGAACGCCATGCCCTCGCTTTCCGGAAGTTGAAAGAGTTGGTACTTCGCAAGACAACGTTGGCTCACTACGATGAGTCAAAACCACTGCTTCTGTCCTGTGATGCGTCACCATATGGCGTCGGCGCAGTTCTTGCGCAGGTCGACCACGAGGGCAGGGAAGCTCCAATCGCATTCGCTTCAAGAACTCTAGGGGATGCCGAGAAAAATTACTCACAGCTTGATCGAGAAGGATTAGCTGTGGTGTTCGGGGCGATGCACTTTCACCAATACATCGCCGGACGAGGTGTCGATATTATCACCGATCACCAACCACTGCTTGGCATCTTGGGACCGCAGAAGCCGGTACCACAAGTCTTGTCACCCCAAATGCGGCGATGGTGCGTCAAACTATCGGCGTATGATTACAAACTCGTGTACAGGCCTGGAAAACGTCACCAGAACGCGGATGTTCTAAGCCGTCTGCCCCTACCTCACAGTGACGACGAGCCTTGCTCACCGGGAGACGTCCTGATGATTGAAGCTTTGACAAGTTCTCCGCTGACAGCAGAGAAGATAGCAGCCATGACACGCGCGGATCCGATCCTGTCGCGCGTCTACGAGGCTGTGCAGCAAGGCAAGCTTCATGAGCTCACGGAGAAGGGCTTTACCGCGTACAGAAAAAAAGGCGCAGAGATGTCCACTCAAAGAGGATGTGTCATATGGGGATCCCGTTTGGTCATACCAGCCTTGGCACGTCCTGAAGCCATGAATTTAGTGCATGCTGGACACAAGGGAATTGTGGCCATGAAGTCATCTGCACGCAGCTATGTGTGGTGGCCTGGCATCGACCGCGACATAGAGAACGCAGTTGGCAGTCGGAGGGTAGGCACCGCGGCAGAAGGGTATCAACGTGATTCGAATAGACCCCATTAACCAGCGTGGCAGACGCGTCCGGATTTACCCTCGTGCTGTTGGCGGCCACGATATTATCGCCATGCCGCCTAAACAGGTGACGCCTCACCCTAACGACGACGACCAGAGTTCAGAGAACGAGTTGGACACTCCCGGAGTGGTCCGAGCCTTGGAGTCCCACGCACAGCGTATCGAAGATTTGGTCCACGCAGACCGCATGGCAGCAAACCAGACCTTGGAGCGCCTGCTCCAGGATGCCCAGCGGCAACAGCAGGAATCAAACAGGGAGATTGCGGATGCAGTCGCCGACGCAGTTGCGCGCGCGCTGGCCCAAGGACTACACCACGCCGGAGCTCCTCCGCCAGTCCCCCCCCCCCCCCCCCGCAACGCAGCCCCCCATCACAAGCTTCGGAGGACTCAGACTTCAGGGTGGCCCTCCTCCGGACTCCCAGCCCCCAATCGGCGTCCCCCCTCCCACCGACCCCTGGCCACCACTCTCCCAGTCGGAGTTTCAGCCCACCCCTGCGACCTACGCGGCCGCTGTCACCGGCCGGACTCCCGATACCAGCAGCAGCTCTTTGGGATCGCCGCCTCCGACACCGGGAGGTTTTTTGCGCCATACGAGTACCTACCAAGCCAGCCTACAACATCCAGGTGGCAGGAAGACAGCGCATCTTCACGGTCCAGGACCCCCCCACGAGGCATTTATCCATGTCCAACATGCCGCCCGCCACTCTCCACATATCGGAAAGCGAGAGATCACGAAACTCCAGTTACTGGAATGTTTTGTACAGGTATGGGATTGCCGCTGTACCGGGCTCCCCAACCGGGACAAACTCAAGATTTTCGACCGAGTTAGATTACTCTACCATGTCGCGCAGTCCGGTTGGGGAGCCGCACTCGACGGCTACGCCGACCCAAGTGCTTCCCTCCTCCTCGGCCCACCAGTCCCCGCCAGACGACCTCACCAGACAAGGGCCAACTCACCAGAGCGGGTCACAAGCCCAACCAGGACAAACAGGCCAACTACTCGTAGCCAAAGGCCCCCCAAGTCCCCCAAGAAACCGAAAAAGTAGCCCGCCGCACCGAGGGACCACCGCGCCTTCCGCCGTGTTCCCCAGTGCAACCGCCGAAGCAGCGCCAACCCAGGGCCTTCCCCTGGCACAACGCTACTCTCAGGCACACCCACCAGTAGAGGCAACCACCGGGCCTTCCCCACCAAGCCTCCCCGCACTTACTAAAGAAAGCTCCCCTCAAGGCCTTCTCGATGGAGCTGTGAGTGCCTCTGTGACCACCATACTCCCGGTACCCCTTTCCCCCAGTGCCGATGTTCCTCCCGAGTGTTTGGAACTTCTAAACCATTTCGACGCCGCTACCGGAGTACCAGCCCCACTAGAACTTATTTTGGGCCAAGCACAAACCGTGCTCGCAGTGGTGAATGGTGTCCCCACACTCGCCCTCCTCCAAGACATCATCCTACCTGAGGACTTACTGGCACAGGCTATCCGAGAGACTGGAATCCCAGGTCACACCCAACCCATGGACGTACCTGGCCTTCCCAGGGACCCCACACCAGAGGACACAGCTTCGCCCGACGTTACCCTTCCGGACGAAGACAGTGCGGAGAGTTCATCCGAAACCTCCGAACCTGCAGCAACACCCGAGCACGACAGCCTCGAACACGCTGCCATCCGCATCCTCCGATGGCTGGAGGTTCACGACCCGTTTCCTCCCCCCGACGACCACGACAACGAGGAAGAAAGTGACAGCCGCCGACCCGCCTTCCTGGCCGCCGACCACCTCACCCTCCAGTACGACCTAGCCTACCACCGCCCACGGTCAACTGGAACCTCGTAAGTCAAGTTTTCGGTTACCACCCACCCTATGACCCTGCCGCTTTGATCATCCGGCCCCGCCGGAGCTCTGTCTTCAACGCACGACCGCCACCGACCACTCAGCTTCCTGTGCTCCGTGAAGCCGTTTTGTCGATGGCCCGCGCAGGAATCATAGAAGAAACTAAAAGAGGGCCCTTCTTGTCGCCCATACAAGTTGTTCCGAAGTCCTCTACCTTGTCAAGATTTGTCCTCGATTGTTCGCATCTTACCCCTCATCTTCCGGCACCCTCTTTTTGCCTACCACCGCTCCCGAAAGTGCTCACGCTGTGTCCACTTCCGCCATCCCCCTACTTTACGAAAGTGGACCTAAAAGATGCGTCTTATCACTTTACTTTGCACGAGCGCACCAGACCCATTACATGTTTTAGGCTCGATGGAACCTACTATCACTACACCGTTTTGCCCTTCGGCATACGCATCGCGCCTTTTCTGATGCAACATTTGGCCACGGCGCTGACCCGCGAAGCTCGAGCAAGAGGACTATGGGCTTGGTCCCACATTAACAACATACTCTTCGCCGACGGCGACCCCCACTACCTCAAGACAACCACGGATAACTTTGTCCATGACCTACTAGCCTGCGGGTTTAGGATTAACCCAGAGGACTCCGAGTTTACCCCTACACGGCGCATCCGGTTCCTCGGATTCCTACTGGACGGGAACAGGCAAACCATCGGGCACACCCCAGCTCGATGCAGAGACCTCCTCGCGACCCTCAAGATCTTGGACGTGCCCCGAACCATCTCCACCTACCAACGACTTGCCGGACTATGGGCATTTTACTTCTCCCTCTATCAGGCGCACTTCCACGCGATCAGGCCTCTCCATCGGGCTGCGGCAGCGGGCATCCCCCCATCAAGAGAATGGGTGGAACTTTTTTCTTTCGTTTTGGGCATGCTGCCCGCCTCCGTCCCGTTTGTGCCCCCGACGGTACAGCATACCACCTTTTCCGACGCAAGTCTTACAGGACTCGGCATCTGCGGGACCAAAGGAAACATCGCAGTCATCTGCCCAACCCCCTTTGGCATCTACAAGCGTGAACTTTACGCAGTGCTTTTTGCCCTCCTATGTTCACCACCCCGAACCCTTGTTTACTGTGACAATGCCGCAATTGTTTACGTCCTGACCAGGGGCCACGGGCGCACGTTGTCTTCGTTCGAGGCCCTCGCAGCCACCCTTTTGCTTTCAAATAAACAATCTTGGCTGCGCTGGCTGCCCACGACTGAGAACCCCGCCGACGTTCCCTCTCGGCTCAACCGCACACTTCTCCGTGGGTCGAGAGGGTTCCGTCGCCAGGGGGCCGGGCCTACTTAAGGCTCGTCCCGCTGGAGGGGGGCTCGGTCGGAGGGTAGGCACCGCGGCAGAAGGGTATCAAAAAAGTCCAGGAAGATACCAAGCAAGGCACCGCTACCTACGTGGGATCACGCATCACTTCCTTGGGACACGCTGCATTTGGACTTTGCAGGCCCTCTGGAAGGAAACATGTTCCTTGTCGTTGTAGATGCCTACACGAAGTGGCTAGAAGTGCGAAGCATGACTAGTGCCACATCTGCAGCGGTCATCAAAGAACTCCGAGGTATGTTCGCAACTTTTGGACTGCCTCGCAAGATTGTTTCCGACAACGGAAGCGTCTTCGTATCCAAGGAGATAACAGACTTTTATGAAAAGAATGACGTGAAGTTTGTGACCAGCGCTCCGTACCATCCAGCGACAAATGGCCAAGCCGAGCGCATGGTTTACGAACTTAAGCAAAGTTTGACAAGAGAGAAAACGGGATCGCTGTCACTGAGAATTGCTAGATTCCTGTACAAACAACACAACTCAATTTGCAACTTGACAGGAAAAACACCAGCATTCTTGATGTTCAACAGGGAGCTGGCTACTAACATCAGTAGACTCCTTCCTCGTCAAGAAAGTAGTCACAAGGAACGAGATATGGAAAAGACACCGCCGTCTAGGGTGTTTCAAGAGGGACAGGCAGTCTATGTCCTAAAGTTCAAAGGAACCCCCAAGTGGATACAAGGGAAGTTGACCAAAAGACTTGGAATTCGCTCCTGGCTGGTAGAGACAGCAAGTGGATCAACCCGCCGCCACGTGGATCAAATAAGGCGTCGATTTACGACATCGACTCCATCGGCTGAGTGGTCTGTTCCTGCTCCTGTTTCGGACTCTCAACAGGATCACCCTACCGAGAGACGGTCATTTCAAGATAATTCCGAGACGCCGCCGAAACATACGACAGACGCCGGAAGCGGAAGAAGGGAGCAACCTCCAAGAAATAGGCACCCTCCAGAACGCTATGGGAGCTACTAGGGTGCCTACATCTGAGGGGGAAGAGGTGTTATGTACCGGCGCCACCGGCAGGTGGACTAAGCAGCCGATGCCGCGAGCCTCGTGACAATCGCGTGCTAGTGAGAGCTCGGGCACTTGTTCCTGGATCGAGAACCGCGATGGACGCACCGTCCACACTCTAACCCCCCATTCACACTGGAAGCGGATCCGCGTTCGCGAAGCGGTAGCGAACGCGGTTGTATAAAGATCCAGTGCAATTGCACGCGCATTTGATGTCATCAAATGCGCGTGCAATTGTACTGAATCCTTATACAACCGCGTTCGCAACCGCTTTGCCAACGCGGATCCGCTTCCAGTGTGAATGAGCCCTAAAGCTGACAGTAAAGCTTGTATTTATCAATCCAATGGAGCGCGATCGCCAGCGAGGTAGCCCGGAGAGTGGTTTGTTTAGGGTGCCTCAATGTCCTTCTGTAAAGGATGATGCCACCCTTTGTAGTATCCAAAGCCGACAGCACGCGCTCACGGGTAAAATACAAAGAAATCGACGAAAACAAAATGTCGCCATAGCACAGTCAGCGCCGAAAACGCGTGCAGGGACACGCTCTTTCACGCGCTTCTGAACAAAAAATAAAAATAAAAGTGTGGGAAAAAATGGCCAGATGTCTCCACCCTAAGCAAAGCGCACATGAAGGCACCCTAGGTTTGTTACCACGTTCAAAGTACCGAAGTTACACAAGAACAATAAGAAAAGACTGTGAGCGCGCAGGTGAGCTGGTGGTAGCTAATCATCAAGGGCAATAAGGTGACGAAAACAGCGCCATCTTTTTGTCCCCTTTGTTATTGTCCTTGCATAGTTTCGGCGCTTTGAACGCGATATTGGGCACATGCTCAGTATTTTAAGGTTCATTAGGCACATTTTTTTTAAATAACATATATTACTGTGGAGACCCGCAGGTCAAGAAGAAGTTTCGTGTGAACACGTTCGTGCCAGAACCAGAAGTGACTTTATTCTTTCAAAAATAACATACGAAGCTGCGCCGCGGTGGCACAGGGTTTCCTGCGGCACTCACGACGCGAGGGTTGCACCCTCTACATCTCCCTCCTCAGAATCACACTAAAGGTTCAACTTCCTGGGACACACCACCCGTCTGCTACACCTGGTTCTTTGTACAGGTGAGGTATCCAAGTCGGGTTCGTTGCGCCGGAGGTTGTGGCTCGTAGGCGAAGGTGGCTGTTGAGGTTGAGCCGATGCTTGAGCTGCAGGTGCAGGTGAATGTCGAGGTTAAGCCCGCTCCTGCGCGGCAGGTGCCGCCAGCTCTCGAGAAGGAGCCAGTCCTTGGGCCTCTTCTCTCGCGGTTGGGTCTTTACCGGCTGTCCTGAAAGGTACCAAGTTTCTCCGGTTGCGCTGCCAGATTGCTCCCTCATCGGTTTCCGCCACGTACGACCTGGGACGTTGCGCTGGACTGGGGACAGTAGCCTTTACTCGTTCTGGACAAATCCAGACGCTGGTACCGTCTTCCAGTGGCGAGAGGTTCCTAGCCCGATGGCGGCGATCGAAGTCGGTGACTTACCGACGTTTGGGCTTCGCGGCCTTGGTGGCCACCTCCTCCTGCGGCTTGCTACTTGGCACCAGCAATCTCCCCTCCTTGAAAAGTCGAGTGCGGAGTCGGCGCCCCATCAACAATTGTGCCGGACTGAAACCCGAGGGTCCAGGGGTATCTCGGTAGTTAAGCAAAGCCAGGCATGGATCGTGTGACTTGCTTAGCAAGTTCTTCACCATGCGCACCATAAGCTCTGCCTCCTCGTTGGACTGAGGGAAGTTGGGGCTGCTTGTCTGGTGTGCGATTCCGTAAGATGCCATCAACCGAGCGAACTCGTGGGACTGGAAGGGTGGTCCCTTGGGTGAACGCAGAGTGGATGGGATGCCGTGACGAGCGAAAATGCTCTTGAGTACTTGGATGACATGCCCAGCTGTTGCAGAGTTGAGTGAGACCATTTCCGGGTAACTAGAATAATAGTCGACCACGATGAGGTAAGTTTGTCGGTTCAGGTGAAACAAGTCAGCGCCCAGAAAGTCCCAAGGTAGACTTGGAAGCTGCGTGCTCCCAAGCGGCTCTGCTGGATTGTCTCGGTACGACGTGTACTGTTCACATTATGCCACGAGTGCTGCTATATCAGCGTTGGTACTTGGCCACCATACCGATTCCCGGGCCCGAGCCTTGCATCGGTTAATGCCTTGGTGACCTTCATGAATCAAAGTCAGCGCTGTCGCACGTTGCAATGTTGGTACCACGATGCCAGTGCCTTTTAGAAGTAAACCATCACAAACCGAAAGTTCGTCCTACACGCTTGCATACTTCGTCAGGTGCAGCGGTAACTTCGACTTCGGAGGGAACCCGTTGTGGCACATTGGGTCTGGACGGATGCCCCTTGCAGATACCATCACCCCCAGGAAGGAAACCTCGTTCCGGCGAAAGCAGCACTTCGTAGTCATATTGACTACGAAGTGCTGCTATTCAAGGTGATGCCTGCCTGGGATACTCGCATCAGGACTTGCTGCATGCGGGAGTCGTGTTCTTCGAGAGCGCGTCCAAAGATGAGTATGTCGTCTATCATGCACAGAGTGCCGTCCAGGCCTTCCGAAATCCTGGACATCTGCTTCTGGAAAAATTCCGGCGCACACCCTCAACAAAAGGGTAGCCGTAGGGTACTACATTTGGGGTAGTCAGAAGCCCTCACAGATATCGCTACCCCCCTTAGTAATACTACACTTTAAGAAAAAAAAAAAGGAGGAGAAAGGTAGCAATAGCGACTGTTCCTCCTTGTTGCGGACATGTTGCTCAGAGAAGGGAGGAACGGTAGTTCCGATGAAAGGAGGAGGGCGAGTTCCTCCTTGTTCAGTTGGCGCAGGGGTAAAACATCGCGCTACTGACCAAGTGGTCAAAGATTCAAACCTCAAAAGAGCGGATTTTTTTTTTTTGTAAAGATTTTTTTTGTATTTTTATTCACTAAAACACACATAAACAAACCCAGACCGATGAAAGGAAAATTAAAGTCCTTATTATTCACCGAGACGTTTTCCACCTTCTCCAGGCAGACCGGAGAAAGCTTTCGGCCTCCCGACTCATCTTCTTTCGGTTTCGTTTTTCGAGCACATCGCGCACGTTGTTTAATAAATTAATGTTGAGTTGATTGAGCTTCAGCGGCAGCGAAGGCCGCCTGTAATTCCGTCTTCTAGTCCAAACGTGCAGAACATTTCGGTTGCATTGACGTTTTTACCACTAATTTTATAAAACGAGCTAACGAAGCCGCTAGAAACAGCGAAGTTCCGGAGCAGCGCCAGCAGCGCTACACACACTGGGTAAGACGGCCGTCTCCGATTTGCGGGACACATGCGGAGCTACAGCAGTGAAACCACGAGGAACTGTGTCGACGTTTTCGACGTTATGGAAATCGCGGGAACTGCGTCCAAGGCAGGCAGGTTTTCCTGCCGGCTGCCTGGGTGCCTTCCGTGCTGAGTTCGGTTCTGTTGCCCCGTGCCGAGTGCCAACCGGCGTTCAACGTGATTCTGTATTTCTGCGTGTCAGCGACATCGTGATGGCAGTGTTGTGGGTTGTGAACAGAAGACTGGAATTATCGCCGATGTGACCGTGTGTTCGCGTATCAGTGGTGTAACAACAAGATGAGATGACGTAAACTGTCGGGCATTGATGCCGCTGGTCGGGCTGTGATCGGAGGGGGCGGGGTGTCGCAGGATGACATTCCGCTTTACATTAAAGAGTTTAAAACCAATTGAGGGATTAGGTGCAGTAGATCGACGTGTGGATAGTCATGTTGGAACGCTGGTCTGAACGGTATAAGCTCCTATCGTACAGTGGCCAATGTGACTGTCGGTCCCCGAGAGCGATTGCGCTCCGGGGAAAAGACTGAACAGTACGAAAGTATGACGGAAAGTACGTATATTTACAATGAAAGTTGAGCGTAAAAAAAAAAAAAGTTATTTTTTATTTTATTGTTTAAATATATTACGGTTCCTGTAGAAACGGCCCTCCAAGTAGCGCGCTGGGATGAGCTCTAGACGTTTTGAGCTCGCAACGGCGTAGCTCCGTACACTTAACAGTTGCCGCAAGTCGCGGCTTTGACTGCATTCAAGTTGATCGAAAAGCGATTTCTCTGCCCGTGAAGCATCGCTTCCAGCTGAGTGAATATCCGTTCTACAAAGATTAATTCAAGACGGCAATTGCAGCCGTGCGCGAACAGCACAAATAGAAAAACAAACACTACAATATAAATACTGGCTACGAAGGGCCGTGCGGGAAAACAAACTCATGGCTTGGAACCACATTGGAGCGGCTCGATTTATTGGCTTTCAAATAATTACGGCATGATCGAGCGTTTTCTTCTTAATAAGAGATTCATCTCCTGAGCCATTAAAAATAGTCTCAGATGTGTGACATTGCTGGAAAAAAGTTAACATGTCGGAATATTTTTTATTGCTTAGGGAGTCACCGAAAAATTCCGTACGTTCAAAACGACCAGCATAAAAGACGGAAACCCAGAGCACGGGAGTAGTGATCGGGGTAGTGTGCTGTTGTATTGATGTTTGTATGTGCGATGCCTGTATATGCGCTCATATATGTTCACCTGATGTTTGTAGTGTGCTTAACGTTTCTACACGTGTTAGAGATTCCCGAAGAAAAGGAAACGCAATTGTGGCGTAAGAAAATAAAAGTTTTTTTTTTTTTTTGTAAAACATGAATTGGGCGGTACCTAGCGCCACCTAGCCTAGCTACTTGCGATTACTCCAGAGCCGTTTATTGGCTCTGGATTACTCTGCTTGACCCTGCCATCTGGTGGCAGGGTCAAGCCCAATAAACGGCTCTGGATTACTCTGCTTGAGCCTGCCATCTGGTGGCAAGCGATTTAACATCCTTTTATGCTACGCGGCTACGCCATAATTTCGTGTTACCGTGCTGAGATAAGACAAAAGGTTGCTTCAGATTTGCTTTTTTTTTTTTTGAGAGAGAGTGGCTTTTGGTTTTGCGGGCGAATGATTTTCACTCCTCCGTGATGTGCGGTTGACGCAACGGTTGACGAAGGAATTGTGGCTCGAGGAATAGCAAAGGTAAGATATAAAGTGCGCGAACTGGGTTCCGGTTGTCTCCGTTGAACATCGCAGTGCTGACGATGAGAAGACTGAGTGACTGCATGCTTTCAAAACGTAAGTTTCTTTACCTGCAGGGGTAAAGAAACTTCGGAAATTAGTACAGTTCGCGGAAAGCTCGTGTAACGTTTTTATTTGCTGCTCCTCTCGCTCCGTACAATAGACTTAGTGTTCTCGTTAAGCCTTATCGAGCTCGATTTGCTCGATTCGTGGCCGCCATAATGAGATGCAGTCAACGGAGGAACTTTTGCTCCCCTGCTTAAGGGACGATAGTGTCTCCCTTTCTGTAGGAACATATGTGTCAAGAGCGTTCCTCCCTTTAGGGAGGACTATACTGACCCTTTTTTCTAAGAGTGTAACGACCCCATGCGTAGTCACGCGGCATGAAATCAACAGGTAGTCTCAGTGAGCAACCCCAAAAGCAACATGGCGGCTGGCAAGCGACAGTGGAGCAATACCAGTAAGGCCTAGCGAGCTGGACTGCTTTTTGCTACAATACGATTCTCAAGTGCGCATGCCTGTTCGCTGCCTTCCGTGCGCACTAAAACACTCCAAAACGCGCCTCGAAGCACCGGCACCGCACCTATTACGAGTAGGGGCGGGGATGTGAGGGGGGGGGGGGGGGGCATTCGAGGGGGTTTGTCTGCTTTCGCGCGGCCGGCTACATTTACTTCGCGGCCAGAAAACATTTAAAGAAGGAATCGTATAGCGACAAATGAAATGATGTCTTTATTGAACAGAGAGTCTGCTTGCTGTGCTTGCCGCAAGTGATCCGGCGTTTTCGGTTGACAGCGGCGAGGCGAGGCATCACCGATTCAAGCGGCGTCGGTTTCAATCGTTCAACGCTGCTGCTCACCTGTTATAGCATTCGTTATCCACTTCAAGCCCCTGGTGATCCCCACCGCGTCTGTGCACGCACGATTCACCGCACGGAACACCCATTCAACTGCCTATGGGACTGATCCACTGATCCCACTGGGACGGGAGGCCGAGAACCGAACCCTTTGTGGCTGCTCCGTGGAGTTATGAGCGCCTCCATGCTTTTCACTGAAACAAGTAGACACATAAACGCGAGACTCCTTGAATTGGGCGGCGACACGCGCCACCTAACGGACAGCGCTCAAACTAAGAAAAAAGAAACCAACAGTCTTTGCTCTGAGCGCCTCACCTGACATGCACGTACTACATATTCCACGCCACACTTCACACATACGCGACGTGCAGACATTATACAATACTATACATGAACGCGATCACAAACAGCACAAGGTACAACATGAGATATTGACACTCTACATTCCTATATACGAAACTAGTCGACACCACCAGCTTATATACTGCTGTATTTTCTGTGACCGATTAGGATGGTGACCACTGTCATATTTTGCATAAATACGAAAAACTGTGCAAGTTTTATCCGTGCATATTATTTTCCTCTACTGCCCTTAGAACAGCGCTCGTGTCTCTTATGTAATCCATTGAAAAAGTGAACTGCAGCTTATAAATCAAATTGAATAGTCACTACACGCCACGTTTTGATCAGTTTCGTTTTTCTCGCTTGCCTACACTTCAAGTATACAGAAGCCTGTTTAATTAATTGTATTAATTATCGAAACCAATTTCAGCTATCATAACTTTCTGAACACGCTGATGCATTTTCTTTTCTCTTTTTACATATCCGAATGACTTCAGCGGCGGTTGAGTAAATGTTGAGTACACTGAGCGCGCGCAGGTGATTCTAGCGAAGCCCGTCCGCCGGTCCTCCCCGAAGCGTTGTTTCAGTTTTCTTCTTTTCGCTAAAATTGTTTCTGCTCAAGCGCGTGTCTTTCAAATATCCCTACCAAAAAAAAAACGGTTTAAAAGTAAACCGGAATGAATCCGGAATTTTAATCCGTCATATGGGCCCCTAAGCAAACCGGATTTCCAGAAACCGTAAATGAACCGGAAATACCCAGTCCGGAAACCCAACCGTAATTGGTCGAAGCGGAAGCTGAACCGTATCTGGCCAATCCGTAGAGCTTCACCGGAGTGGGTCTAACCGTATATTAAACCGTATCAGGCAACACCTGAATATAATAGAAGTAGTCTAATAGAGTGACACACCTACTGTTTCACCTTTCGATGTACTGCAGCTGATGCTACAAGCCATCCCTACCAAAAAAAACGGTTTAAAAATAAACCGGAATGAATCCGGAATTTTAATCCGTCATATGGGCCCCTAAGCAAACCGGATTTCTAGAAACCGTAAATGAACCGGAAATACCCAGTCCGGAAACCCAACCGTAATTGGTCGAAGCGGAAGCTGAACCGTATCTGGCCAATCCGTAGAGCTTCACCGGAGTGGGTCTAACCGTATATTAAACCGTATCAGGCAACACCTGAATATAATAGAAGTAGTCTAATAGAGTGACACACCTACTGTTTCACCTTTCGATGTACTGCAGCTGATGCTACAAGCCATCCCTACCAAAAAAAACGGTTTAAAAATAAACCGGAATGAATCCGGAATTTTAATCCGTCATATGGGCCCCTAAGCAAACCGGATTTCCAGAAACCGTAAATGAACCGGAAATACCCAGTCCGGAAACCCAACCGTAATTGGTCGAAGCGGAAGCTGAACCGTATCTGGCCAATCCGTAGAGCTTCACCGGAGTGGGTCTAACCGTATATTAAACCGTATCAGGCAACACCTGAATATAATAGAAGTAGTCTAATAGAGTGACACACCTACTGTTTCACCTTTCGATGTACTGCAGCTGATGCTACAAGCCATCCCTACCAAAAAAAACGGTTTAAAAATAAACCGGAATGAATCCGGAATTTTAATCCGTCATATGGGCCCCTAAGCAAACCGGATTTCTAGAAACCGTAAATGAACCGGAAATACCCAGTCCGGAAACCCAACCGTAATTGGTCGAAGCGGAAGCTGAACCGTATCTGGCCAATCCGTAGAGCTTCACCGGAGTGGGTCTAACCGTATATTAAACCGTATCAGGCAACACCTGAATATAATAGAAGTAGTCTAATAGAGTGACACACCTACTGTTTCACCTTTCGATGTACTGCAGCTGATGCTACAAGCCATCCCTACCAAAAAAAACGGTTTAAAAATAAACCGGAATGAATCCGGAATTTTAATCCGTCATATGGGCCCCTAAGCAAACCGGATTTCTAGAAACCGTAAATGAACCGGAAATACCCAGTCCGGAAACCCAACCGTAATTGGTCGAAGCGGAAGCTGAACCGTATCTGGCCAATCCGTAGAGCTTCACCGGAGTGGGTCTAACCGTATATTAAACCGTATCAGGCAACACCTGAATATAATAGAAGTACTTTAATAGAGTGACACACCTACTGTTTCACCTTCCGATGCACTGCAGCTGATGCTACAAGCCATCCCTTACAAAAATGTCATATCTAGACTTATAATGAAAATACAGATATGGATATATACGGAATTGGGCAGATATGACCACATCTGCCCAATTCCTTATGTACCATATATAGACTGCTTTATATTATCCCGTGTTTGGGCCTGGCGAATAGGGTACCCACCTCATATAAAGCAATTTTCATGTGATGCTCCTTCTAGCATCACATTAAAATTATTGCCATGGGGCAGGTACCATACTTTCAGGTCCAGACGTGGGATCATATAATGCATTTCTATGAATATCCACAAAATATACATTTTACTGCTATCCCACACTGCCAAACGTGTGTTTACGTAGATACATTGGCAGAATAGGTCACTGACCAATCTTTGGTGGCCTGGTTCGAAATTTGTAATTCCGACAAATATGTATGCTACAAAAATCAAATGCAGGTGATCGCTAGTTAGCAAACATTGTAACATATCATTCGACGTCTGAAAGTCACAGCCCTTTGGCGGGATTGGTTGTCGAGGGAGCAGACAGATATGGTTTGCAAAAAAAGTTTTATACATAAAAGCGCCAAAATTCCAAACAAGCACTTCCGCCGTTCAAGAAAAAATAAAAGTAATATCACACGAACAACCATTAAAATAAACTAAAAATGTAATAGCACACAGACTCCTATTAAAATAAAACAAAAGGAAGGCGACAATTAAGCTGTAAACTATACGAAAGTTCCAAAGTCGTTGATCCTTACTCACAGGGTAAAGTTCTGATTCAACTTTCCGGTCGAGCACAGCAGTTTTGACATGGGCTTGCTTGCTAGCCTCGTCGTTGAAGTCCTTCCTTGCACCGTGCGATGTTCAAAGTCCCCCAGTCGCTCCTCGCTGGCCTTGTTTTTCCGTTCAGTCCCGAAATCATCCCTTGTGACCAACACGTCGCACACACACACACGCACAGACACCATTGTTCGCCGGAAGCAATACAAGATGAAAAGTTCATTACTGTTCCTTGAACACGACGAGGTCACCACCGTTTCCCGGACTGGAAAATGACGAGGGCATCATATTTTTAACTAAAACTTAATAAAGAAAAAAATTAATAAATAATGAACATAAGTAACAGAAACCCGGACTAAATCATAAGAAAAAGTGAAACAACGAACACACAAATAAAAAAAGAGTAAAAACACAAAGGACTTACACAGAAAGCCACATTTGTTCAATTAAAAATGACGTTTAAGCCTGATAAAAAAATATTCCTGCTGCGCTAACCATAACCAATATGGTGTGTAAACTATGCGACTTTAAGCAATGCAGGGATATTTGTGATCATAATCAAATGTCATTGCGAACTCAAAACGTGTGGCTGCCTGCCTAGGTCCTTCATATTACTATTTTTCTGAATTCTCTGTTCATTATTGTGGCTGCTCGGGACCAGGCGGAACTTGGACAGCTTTGTACCCATAGAGAGAAGCACTAGCTTCTCTACATAATCCCACCCCTTCTCCTTGGAGATACCCTCCGTGTATGCTGTAATTGGAAGAAAAAAAAAACAATAACCAGCAGATATACACATTATTAGCTACATTGTTTTGTAATAATTTTTCTAAATAGGCCCCTGGCCTAGGACAACACAAGACCTTTTTTTGGGCGATGTAAAGTTTTGACACAAACAATTTGGCCCGCATTTTGCAGAACATACCCTGTAAAACCTTAAAGTGCACCATTACGATTTCGGCATACTTTACATCACCATTGTGCTTCCTATGTGCGTGACATTTAAAAGCCAAATCCGCAAACACTTCACAATAATTGATGCGTATTAAGCAGTGTGCTTTATGTGGGGCCTTTAAGTGCAAAGCATCCAAAGTGCGCGTCCGTCTGCATTTTCACAGTATACAGAAGAGGGGAGAATGCGGGCGGACTGCTGTTTTCACTCCTTGCAGCATATAGCTCAAGGATTCTCTAATTTTGCTTATACAGGGCATTTCACCGCACAGAACGTACAAACACAAGCTTGGAGATCGCACACGCAGTCTCAAAAAACGATTACATCGCATTTTTGTTTGCACCATAAAACGCTGTGTAATCATAATCATAACATCAATAGGAGTACAAAAGATTGCATTAAAGTTTCCAATTGGGTCTGTTTTATACCGCACAGCCACTGTCTATACACAAGTCAACTAGCTCTACACATACCGCTCAGCACACCACTGCTAGGCTGAATCAGATAAGTGTCACGCTTGCCGAGCTTGAAGTACAGTCGTGATCTATACAAAGGTGAACAAGCAATCGTCGACTGCTCAGTACTGGGAGCATCATCCAGCAGCTGACTTGCTTTCCTTTTCAAATGCCTTGCGAACCAAGTGTGGTAAGTCGTCGGATAAGGAGAGAACGTCACCACACACAGAACTGAGCCGTTGATACTCGCCTGTTTACCTTCATATGGATCAAGTCTCTGTCTGGCCGAAGTAGCCAGTGCGTGTGCAGCACAAGCGGCTGTATTGAAATCTCAAAAGGATGAAAGTTCCGAACAGGCTTGGTAAGGTTTCACATTGCAAGTATGCCCATGCAAATTTCACTTTCTAGAACATAAAAATGCATTTCAAATTGTCACCCAAGACAAGCTGCTTTTACACAGCTGTATATATAAGGCAGCTTACCCATCAACAACTTTTGCACACTGCCATGGACTGAACCTCGGCCTGGTCGATGCTAGCTTCTGTTCGGCGAGGGCTGCACTGAGTAGAAAGGTGAAAAATGTGCCGTAGACTATGTGAAACAAACAAAGAAAAGCAATCCTAGCGTGCACAATTCGCTAGAGGCACTAACAAATAAAAGTCAGAGGTTGGTCAATTATTTTAACGCAATATACTTCAAACGCGTGCCATGAGTGCTGGCAAAATATTTGCTGCCTTCAATCTAGATAAGCTTGTAAATGTACATGCCAAATAACAAATAACTTAAAAGCTGAAATATATTTCGATGGAACTACAAAAACCGAAGACTAGCTCTGCAAATATGGTGCCGTCTAGTACACCATAGATGTGTAGAATCGGACTACAGCGTCCCCCTTACAAAGACTGAAGCAAAACAAGTATAGAGTCTGCAGTGTCACTACAACAGAAATGATGGTATTGTGATCTCGTGGAGATAAAAGTTCGGAACAAGTGTGACAGGCTTTGGCATGACAAATATGCCAATGGCATTATTCATTTTTGTATATTCTACGGTGACAGTGCAGGGAAACAATCACACAACAGATACTCAGAAAGACAAGCACACGCGCTAAACTTATAGCTCTTGTGTATTCGACTACTTCATTCTTCTCTTCAACGTCTGGATAGACTTTCCAGAACGTGATAAGCAGAAGAAATAGCGCAAAATACAAGGAAAAAAGCGAAAGACAAGACAAAAGAAGAAAGAAAACCCTTAAACATCATCATTCTCTCTACCACTATTGTTTAGATAGAAATTGAAGCTCTTTGGTCGACAGTGCTATAGAAGGACTACTTACACACTTGTCCTTCAGATGCTCTATTCTTTGCGCTTTCATTATTTCTCTTGTCAATTGGTCTCAAATCATATCGATTATGGAACAATTTTCAAAATGTGCTATGCAACCACAATCTTGACAGCAGACCAGGGTGTAAGATAGACAGGTGGGGAAACGGCCCACAGAAGCCTACCGCAGCGCCGTGACCAGATTGTGTACTTGTCTGCTTGCGGTTACTCCCCACTTGCGACAGATGGCGCTGCGGCGAGAGGAAAAAAATCGGAATTGGATTTGCGTGGAACTCTATGGGGAGAGTGCGCAAAATAAACCGAGAGCACGGCGGTCTTTCATTAAAAATCCACGAGAAATCATCTCCGTCAGTTTAGCCGGTCGCCATCGGTCGCCCACCCGGAGTGAGAGTTCGCGGTGCTCCACGTAGATGGCGCCACAGAAAAAGAGAAAACCGAGGTGGACACAATGCGGTCACTCATTTGGCTCTCGTTTCCCCACCTGTCTATCTTACACCCTGCAGCAGACTCCCAAATGCTCAGCGATGACTCGGTGGTTATTATAAAAATGTTCCCTCAAACGATCATTCAAACACCTGCCAGTCTGGCCTACATACGTCTTACCACACTACTTATGTAGACCAGACTGGCAGGTGTTTAAATGATCGTTTAAAGGAGCATTTTTATAACACCCATCGAGTCGCCGCTGGACATTTGGGAACCCACTGTCCGGAGTGTGGTTGTGTAGCACATTTTGAAAATTGTTCCGCAATAGTTAAGAGTCAAGACCCATTGCCAAGGGAAATAATGGAAGCGCAAAGAATAGAGCATCTGAAGAACAAGTGTGTAAGTAGTCCTCCTATTGTGTTGTCGACCAAAAAACTCCAATTTCTATCTTAAGGATAGTAGTGAGGGAGAGGGATGACTTGTAAGAGCTTCCTATTTTTGTTTTTCCTCCGTTTCTTTTTTTTTTCTGTTCTTTGCTTCTTTCCTTGTATTTTGTGCTATTCTCCTTATCACACTCTGAAAAGTCAATCTAGACGTTGAAGAGAAGAACAAAGTAGTTGAATACACGAGAGTTGTAAGTTCAGCGCGTGTGCTTGCCTTCCTGAGTATCTGGTGTGCGAATGTTTTTCTTAACTGTCACCCTAGAATATAGTTCATCAACTCGCCCACGCATCCATTCTATCATTTGTGCAACATTAAAATGACTCTGAAAGTGCGAGCACCTACAGGGTGTACTCACGCAAGTCTTGCAAGAGCTGAGTTGTAGGTACGGTGCCCTGGTTGTGTCCATATGCGATATATGACCAAATACCACAAGGACTAACACTGCAAACTTCTCCGAAAACCAATGGGCGCGGCGGCGAGCGGTAAAAGTGGTGGTGTTCACCACTCTCGCCGTTTGTTTGTGTTTGTGTGTTGCTAATAACAAGCGCACCAATGGGAAAGCTTCAGCCATTATTGGGAACACTAAATAAACAAATACAAAATACAGATACAACACACAGCAATACTGGATGCAATTAGTGACGCACTTCTGTTGGGGTTCTGTGGATATTTTTACAGCGTGTAGTTGGTGAGCCATTTCAAAATTGCGATGAGTTGCTCGCTGTAGGTGAGCAATTTAGCCAGTGCAGTATGACTGCTAGCCTGGAATCTACAACCTGCACCACGCAGTAGTGATACGCATACCAGTATGATGCTATCTAGATCGAAATGGGCAGGGGTTTGGACTGAACCCAGGATCCCAGGGTTCTGCAGCGCAAGCTTTCGTTCCATGTGCTCCAAACGGTGTGCGCTTGCCCAGTCGGCCACCGACCCCCAACGCAAGGCAACACAATGCACTTCTGTTGTAAACTCAGCATTCCGCTTACGAATGAAATGCGCAGTTTCCCTAAAGGCTTTCATTCTACGGGAGTGGCAACAGAATTGCTAAAGGCCAGCCCATAAATACAGTCTGTGTCAAAAACAATCCTAGCAGCAATAAGTTGCTATTATATTGCTAAATATATAGAGCACCTTACCATGAACAGCCTTGGCAGTCTTCCATGAAGCCAGGACTTCAGCAGGGGAGACTCTTTTTGTGTCGTCTCAGGTCACTCACATCAGGATGGCGAAAGTGAATGCCAACATCTAATTGGGAAGGCTGCAGTAAGTACAAAGATGAAAACACTGATTAGAATATATGATAAAAAATATCATGGACGAACTTGAAAAAAGTGCACAAAAAGACAAAAAGACAGGAACACGTAGGACGCAGACTGGTGTACATTCGCAACTCGATTGATTGTACTCAAAAGAAAATAAGAGGATGAGAGAAATGAGAAAGGCTGTACTCGGAGAATGTGAGCTTCAAAAACCGGGATGTGAGGCAAAGATGTCCGGTAGATTGTTTTACAGACACTCTAGAACTAGCAACAGCCTTTCCATGTAGTAAAGTGGTGAGTTCATTCTGATTGAACATCTTGAAATATAGTACCCAAGAAACAAGGAATAAAGGCTAGGAATACATACACTACATACGAGTGCAGACTCCCAACACACATACATTAGAGAAGAAAAAAAGGAATGCGTTAGGAGCTTTAACAAAAGTTCGAACAGGTCCAAGTGGGCCGTGCTAATTCACCCATATGCATAATACTGTAAAAACGATTTCCTCGGCAGCTCAGGTAACCGACGGATGTGCGGACACCACTGGTTGCCCCATACTACGAATAAGAAAGGCCTAAAATAATTATCTTCTATGTTTTTATAGTATCTGCTAATTATTGACGTTTTTCTTAAGGGTGACATACACGAGTAGTGTAAACAGTGCATAGGTATGTGACAATCCATCGTAGATTTTAGAGAGAGATTGAGCTCTCCTTATGCACTAGCCATCTATCTGTTACCTTCATTGACATGAAAATTATGTGTTTTTTTTTTTTTTATCGGCTCTTGCTAACAGGTAAATCAGCGCGTTCCACTTGGGCCTGTGCTCGAGCCCTTCCGCATTTATATTTCTCCCTTCTCTGATTTACGCGAGTTCAGTTTGCGCTTGCATGAGGTCTATGTGTTACTTTCCCTGTCTCCTTGATTTTTTGCGAACTATTTTTCAAGATGTTCAATTAGTACCAGCTCACCACCTTACTACAATCATGCAACAACTAAAAACAATTACAACTTGCACCATTCGCTAAAGGCAATACCAAACGAAAAAACGGATTTGGTGAGGTATGTCTAACACTATATACTTACACTGAAAAAAATATAGATACCAAAAACTGGCGAGACACTACCTTAATTCAGGACATGCTTGTAAATTTCCCTAGAGGCTTGTAATTAATACTTGATAGCCTCTAAAAAACAGCAGTAGGAAAAGAATAAATGCTTCACCATTTAAAGCAGCCTGAGTGTTTCTGGAGCTGTGAAATTCCTTGCACGTGCGTTGGCTTATACAAAACACGTGTACAGCAAATGATATTTAGAGCTCGACATTTCGCGAGGAATAAGTGCCGGCGTCAAAAATAATTTGGCGGGCACAAATTTTTGCGATCGGAAGTGGTATGCTATGCATTGATAACCATGGGGTGAATTCATTGCGGCACCAATTTTCGGCAATTCTTTTCTGATTACGAATCGCGAAAATGAAATCGTTTGGAGACGACTGGGCGGTGGAAGCTACGGGCTTGCTCGATCAATCAATCGCTGCTTTTTGTCGGATCCAGCTCTCCGCATGCAATGGCGTCGGCGATGGAGGGGCACCGCACCGCGCGCTTCCAGACAATCTAGTTTACCAGTAAACAATACGGCAGAGGGAGGCCTTTGGGGAGGCAATCCTCCCCCATCCGCTTTGACCCCCACCGCCGCACCCCCCGTCTCCTAAAGAGTTCCGCCGCTACTGATGAACCTTCAGCGAGTACAGTCTCTGCATCGGGGAAAAAAGCAGAAAAACAGCCTCGCATAACACCATTCGCGCACAATTAATAATACTGGTATAAGCAAGCGGTCTACAGACAATAACAAGCTTTCTGAACGCAGGAAATAAGCTAGCCCTAACGAACAAAGAAACAAACTTACTTCGGTTTCCGTGCCATGATCTTGGCTGTTGAGCCGATTTGACGAAGTTCCACGTCTCACAGTCGCTTCCGTCTTTTTCGGACATGTTTGAAACTAAGGCAAACTCCACGCATCACGACTAATCGGGAAAATTAACCGTTAGCAGGTCGTGAACGCAGGCATTGAAACTGCTCAAACGCACATGGCCGACACGCCCGGCAAAGCGTGAGAAACGTAGGCTGTTGATTCGATGAGATTGTTTTCGTATCTTCAAAACGTTTCAAATAAAAGGATAAGCAAACCGCATTATAAAACTCATAAAAAACACACTAATAATAAATTAATGCAGATGTAATTATTGCCATAATATTATGATTAAGTTCTGAACACGTAGCAAAATATTAAATACGAAACTAAGTGTATAACGGTTCGAAACGAATTCAGCAGACATGTATGCTTCCAGAAAACACAGTTGGATAACCGGGCGGCTTTAGCCTGGTTTGCTAAAGTGCTGTCTTCCTGAACGTGCGGTCGTTGGTTCGAATCCCGGAAACACTGATTTCTTCTTATGTTTTTTATGTATTATTGTTTATTATTTTAAATATTTTTTTTTACCTTTTGTATTAGTTTTTATCACTATAAATATTTTTTTTCTCGCCTACTTGTGTTAGTTTTTATTATTTCTAATTTTTTCTCCCCTTTTTGTATTAGTTTTTATTATTTTAAATATTTTTTCTCACCTTCTTGTATTAGTTTTTATATTTTTAAATATTTTTTCTCACCTTTCTGTATTAAATTTTATTATTTTAAATATTTTCTCTGTTTTTGCAGTCGTCGGCACCGTTCTTTAGGGTAATAATCACGGAGAAGGTCAAAACAAAAAGTGCGAGCCTAAGTTCTAATCGTTGCGAAGCACAAACCGTGGCCCTCTTGTTTTGCCGGTATAATTCATAACCGTAGGCAAACAGTACAAGTTCTTCAAAGAAGAAAAAAATGGAATAATAATGAGCTAATTGCGAGCGAAATGGGAAAATGTGTAAGTGGTAAAACTGCCTAAAGTAGAAGTTTGGGCTAGTTGGTATTTCATGATTAAAGATTAAAACAGCGCAAGGACACGGACAAGAACAAGAAGGTAGCGCCTTGTTGTCTACCTTCTTGTTCTTGTCCGTGTCCTTGCGCTGTTTTAATCTTTAATGGTAAAACTGCCACAGTAATCCAGCCGAAGTTTGTCTGAAAGCGGCCATCTTCACCCACTGTCGAATAAACAATACCGTCATTTTAAGGCAGTAATTTAGCTGAGCTCATAGCGCGCTACGTAATAAGCACATCTCTTAATATTCTGACTTCCGGAAAGTAGTATTTTATTTGTTCTGGTAGATCAGTGCTATCCCCCGCGTGCCGCCAGGTTTTATTTATACAGATTACGCTCCGCAGTTTTACTTTTTTATTAGGCCCAGACACGTTTTTATTCCTGAGATTATAGTGCAGCACGGGTAATTAAACTAGCTTTCAGAAATGGCATCGTTCAACGTTGTAACAATTATTTTTCGTAGCGTCAAGGGGTCACATTCACAAAGCCGGCAGTGTGAACATCCACAACGCAGTGGTGTTTCTCGCTTTTTTGCGTTAAAAAAAGAAGTTTTTATATTCGCGTTCCTCTGGAACGGTATGTCGTATAACAAAAGTTATCAAAGCGACAGATATCATTTGGCTATGGGAACATTCGAAACATTGCTGTTAGATGATCGTAACTACCACAGAAAGCAGTTGATTCCTGCCTGAAATAGCATATTTTCGCACTCAATTTCTTAGCGTCATAAGCAATAAACACATCTCTTACTTTTCTAGTCTCTGGAAAGTAATGTTTATTATTGTTTTTGTAACTCAAAGCGCGTGAGCATGTCATGCTACGTTGTTTTGTTTTTTCTTCTTCATGTTTAGGCTCCGTTATACCGTTTTTATTTTTATCAGGGCCAAACACCTGCGTATACCACCGGACCTTGAGTATAGTACATCAAATTAAACTAGCTTCCTGAAAAAAGTAATGTTCGGCGTTGTAAAATTTATTTTTCGTGGCGTAGGCGGTCATATTCTCAAATCCTCTGCAGCTAATTTTCTTCACCGTATTGTTTTTTCTTGCGTTTTCGCGATAAAACACTAAAGCCTTGCCATGCTGGGATAAAATGCCCTAGCGTCGGCAGTCATTTAGGAAGGATTGATCAACGCAAAGATTTCCACTCGCTACCCATGAACTGCCACAGTTTGTCAGAATCTCAATGACTTGACTTCATAGTGAAAAAGGCGAAAAAAAATAAAACGATACCGGTCAGTAAACGGATTTTCCCTGACGGGGCTCGCCAGCTTGAACAGCAAAGTGCCGATGCCGGCCAGTCACTGAACTTCCATGTAAATACTGGCCATCAAAGGACATATTAGCTTTCACTTCACAAAATAATTTTAATTTTTGTGATTGTTTTCTGTTCAGATAAATTCTGGATCACGGTTAATACGAAACATACACTTAACGCCAATGTCAAACCTGTCACATTGTTTTTTCTTTCTGTGTTGTCTCAAAATCGTCACTAGCGACGTTTCAGACTAAATGAATATCATGTTTTCTTTTCCGCCAGCTCTGCATGACGGTCAATTCACCTCGTTTCTTCATACTGGCTACTGCATGCCAGGAACATTGGTGGTTTTGATAGAACCGAATTGGATGGACATCTGAGAATTCTGACTTATTAGTTATTACACTGAAGGCGACACGTACTGACACATGTAGCGATGTAGGAGTGTGATAGATTTAGAAATAGACTTTGTTATTATAAGCACGACCACTGATTCCAACCAAGCATCCTTAATCCTAAAGTTAGATGGAACGGAAATTGTATTACCAGATGCACCACTCGCTGAAAGTAACTCTGTCAAATTGCCACAATATTTCAAAATCCGTCCTCCAAGTCATACCTGAGAAAGTTTTTTTTCAGTTAATATTGGTTAAAACCAGTTACCGGTAAATACTTTACGGTTACGCCTACGGTTATGTTTTTTGTTGTTTTTTTAAATTTCAAATAACAATTTCGTTAATGTTACGGTTACTGAAAATTTTCGTTCCTAAATGGTTTTCGCTTTCGGTTACGGTTTAAATCTCTGCTTTGCGTACCTATATTGATAAAAGCCCCTGAAATTGCCTGCATGCGCACCATAATAGAATGTTCAGCATGCAGGCGTAAACAAGGAGATTGCAGGAAAGCTGTCAAAGATACTGAAATGACACTTTCCGATTGTGTGTACATCTAGCTGTGGCATCGAATTAGTTCTTGTTTTTGTTTGTTTTTATGTGGAGAAAATTATATAAAAAAGGTTATTTGACAGTTATCAAGCAATTATTTAAAAAATAATTAAAACATAACAAAACGTAGTTTAAGCATAATAATGAACAAGTATTGCAGAATGCGTAAAAATGCTAGATGGAATCACATGGCGATGACTTGCACAAAAATCGCCGTGATGTCGCCTTTTTGGCACCGCATATCAGCTGGCTGTCTTCTGCGGTCTGAGCTTTGATCGACGCAGCAGCCCGTACATATGGTATCGGGATGGATTGTTTGCAACTTCATATTTCAACCATACGCTTGAAAGTCTTCGGCATCAGGCCGCTGATCCGATTTTCTTTCGAACAAGATATGGCAATGTATGGTTTGTGCAGAGCGGATATTTTCAGTCTAGACTTTGTCCAATTTGTCTTTTAACCGAATTTGACAAGGAATGGTTTGTTCGAACCGCATATTGTGTGTCTGGAATTCCTTCAATTTTACTTTGAACCGGACTCCATAAATCACGGTTTGTTCGAACCAATTAGGAAAATCACGGTTTGTGTGAACCGGAATTTGACTGTCTGAAATTCCTCCAATTTGACTTTGAAGCGGATTGGGAAAATCACGGTTTGTGCGAACTGGAATCTGTCTGTCCGGAATTCCTCCAATTTGACTTTGAACCAGATTAGGAAATTCACGGTTAGAGCGAACCGGAATTTGCCTGTCCGGAATTCCTCCACTTTGACTTTGAACCGGATTAGGAAAATCACGGTATGAGCGAACCGGAATTCGCCTGTCCGGAATTCCTCCAATTTGACTTTGAACCGGATTTGAAAATTCACGGTTTGTGCGAACCGGAAGCCGCCTCTCCGGTGTGACTCCGGTTTGATCTTAGTCCGGATTTCACTTTCCGGACTGATTTCAAACCGTTATTTTTGCTAGGGATGTGTTCTATGTGCTCGCGCTCGCGCCAAGAGGACAGTGCAGAATTGCCGTTTTCGGGCCCGTGCCTTCACCTACAGCGAACGCGAAATACGCACGCTAAATTATCTGAAGCCTGGTTCAGACAGTTGCGTTTGACTGCGTTGCGGCAGCGAGAAACCAGGGGTGCTATGTTGCGCTTTTTGGACTCCCAGGAGACTAGGGAGAAGGAAGTGACGTCAACGACAGAGCAAACGCAGATTGGATGTTGATTTCGTTTTCTTCTGTGAACATCCAATCTGGGTTTGCTGTGTCGTTGACGTCACTTCCTTCTCCCTAGTCTCCTGGGAGTCCAAAAAGCGCAACATAGCACCCCAGGACATCCCTGCTGCTCATATCACGTGCCGAGGCGATTCCTTGAATTGGATTCCACGCTTTATACGAAGCGCAGTTGCGCCGGTGAGTCGCTTTCGGTTCTCGACGCAACGCTGTCAAACGCATTCAAGCTCAAGTGTCTGAACCGGCTTCAAGCATCAGAGAACGCCGAGAATATAGTTCTCTGCGCTGCACCTGCTCGCTTCTCCAGCAGTACTTTTTCTAAAAAAAAATCTCAATTAAATAGCACGTGTATGTTTGCCAACGCCTTATTTTTGGAAATTTACTTGGAATCTTTTATATAGGTAAAAGGAACGCGTGCCGAAAGGTCTGAAATCCTAGTCCCCTTCAAAGTGCTCCACCTTGGATGACACACACTTGTTTGAAGCATTTCTTATCGGTTATGCTCGATGAAATGTGCCAAATGAGCCAGTGAAGGCAAATCATATATCCCAAGACAGAGAAATACTCAAATACTCAGGCATGATTACAGATATCTGTGTACGTTCGTGCTGCCCGGCCTCAGTCGTGGTGTTCAATGCTTAATACTTCACTGCACTTGAAAGCAAAACAAATTGGGTATGACAGGCGTGCAATTTCGACGGAACCAAGGAGGCCATTTGCAACTGATCTGCACGCAGAACTGACCGGTCACACCTTTAATGAGAGCACGCTCTTTACTGAACCGCACAGTAAAAGATGACAAGAGTATCTCGTCCGGCGAACATTCCAGTCAACTCACGCCTGCGCGTAGCTTCCTGTGCTTTTCTAGAGATTTGGTTAAATTCCTCGAGCACGACGCCAGCTGCCAACTGTTTACAAGCAGTACATGGTAAAACCCGCGACGGAACCAAAAAGGACAACAGCGATACTTTTGATCTGCCTGGGGTTTAGTAGGTGCCTACCAAGGTTGCCTGTACCCTGTCTCTTTGGCATGTTTGTTTTCTGCCAGTTTAGGCGAACTGAGCCACACGCCTGTTTCGACCGGTTCAAATTTGAATAAATGTTTACCAACGCACAAAGAAAACAAGTTTAAAGTACTTTTTGAGATTTTTGAAGTGACTTTTACTTTTGAACGGCTGCATGTACTTGAATGTTCAATTCAAGAGTTTATAAGACGTGACTACCCCATGCTTGTCACTTGCCAACAGGGTGGTAACGCTCAATGGCTCGAGCCCAGTGGGTAGCTAAGTAAGCCTGTGGGGTAGTTACAGCCGTCAAAACGCATGATTACTAGGGGGGTGCTCACTTTTTCTTATGGTATATTCGGCTGGTCGCTTTCCAGCCTCTTGGAGCGCTCTGAAAAACCGGTGTGCATCCGTCTGGTCGATGCCTGGCGCTTCAAGTATATTCGGTTGGTTCTTTCGGAGCGCTCTCGAAGCTCCGACTTTCGCCGTCCTCTGAATCGGAGCGGTTTGAGGCGCTCTGACTTGAAAGTGGGAGCGCGCGAGAGATCTGGCTGCCGACCGGTCACGTGACTCCAGCCATTCTGCCATTTCGCTTTTAGGTCGGAAGCGGACGGCGAGAACACAGCTACTCCGCAGAAAAGGTCTGCGAACAACAGCCGTCAGTCTCGACGCCGTCACCGTTGTGTTGTGCTCCCCAAATTGATGTGAAATGTCGTTGAAACGAAGACGTTTAATGTTAGGGGTGGCACCGTCAGTGCTGCTGGCGAAGCTAGCAGACAGCGACAGCACCAGCAGCTCGGACGACGACGACGAGAGCCGTGTTTACGAAGCGAAGTTTGTCGAGTTGTTTGACGCACCTTGTACGGTGCTGAAGGTCAAGGCCTGTGTTTTTATAGTGCGAACCTACTTGGACAAAGCGATAAGAACAAAAATACGAGAGTTTTCAAGCTGCAATGTTGTCTGTTTTGATAGTTTCGCAGGAACTCCCGCTTGGCACGGCTGGCTTGCGATGACCTTATCAGCGTCCGCGTTGACGGCTGGCATTTTTCAAGGATTGACGGATGGATGGATGACTAAACTCTGCTGAAACCTTTGAATCGGAGAAGCAAAAGTTCCGCTAGGGGGCGGCTCGCGCCGTTCTCTAGTGGCCCAGGCCACCCTCTATCCGCTCGGCTTGTCGCTCCGAAAAGTTGAGGAGCGTACGGCTGGGCGCGCCGATTCTCTCGCTCTGATGTGGAGGCGCTTCGGGATCTGGTAGCTCCGACTCGGATGATTGGGGCGCTCGATAGTGACCAGCCGAATATACCATTAGAGTGCAGAGGTGATGCTGAAGGGCATCCGACGGAAGTAGCGTCCGAAAGGTGTGATAAATGTGGTGAGGTCTTGCGATTCTTCCCCCAACTTCACCTGGTAGAAGCCTGATTTAGCGTCCAACTTGGAGAACACCGCTGCGTCTCCCAGCAGGCTCAGGACCTGGTCGAGCATGGGAAAGACGTGGCGTTCTCGCAGGACCACCCGGCTTAACTTCGTAAGGTCCACGCACAGCCTGTGGCACCCAGTGGCCTTGGGGACGACCACCAGTCCGGCGCACCATGGTGTTGGCGTGTCAACTCGGCAAATGATGCTTTTTTGTTCCATCTTTTGCAGTTCCTTGCGGACGACTTCACACAACGGGATAAGGATGCGCCTTGCCACGCTAAGAGAAAATGGAACAGCGTCTGGCTGGAGGCGGATCTTGTATTCTTCAGAGAGAGATCCGAGGCCATTAAACAGTTTGTCACGAGTCTGAGAAGAGACTGACGGTAGGAAGGTCCTTTTCTTTCGATGAGATGCCGTCGGCGAATTTGACGACTTGACGTGCCGGAATGGCTGGAAAGCCCAAGAGAGGCACGGAAAGCGATTTTACCACGTACAGTTTTTGCTGGGTGGACTTGCCTCTCCACAGTAAAGTGGCCATTAGGACCCGAGAACGTTCAGTGGCTGCTGTCCTGGCTCGAAGAGAGTGCTGTCCACCTTGTCGAGGGACGGCGGCAGGTTGGGGAAGGTGTTCGAGACGGCTGAAACTTCGGCTCCCGAGTCAACCTTGAACACTTCCGTGTAGTCGTTGACAGTGACTTCCACGAACTTGCCTTGGTCCGAGTTGCGAACGGTGTACAGTCCCAGCACTGCCAACTGGGTCGACCGTTTTTTCCGGGAACGGCAGACGTCCGCGAAATGGCCTTTGTTCTTGCAGTGGTTGCACAACAAGTTGCGGGCGGGTCATTCCGAGCCAGCGTGTGAAGCGCGGCCGCAGTAGCCGCACGAGCTAGAACTTGAGGTGCGTTTGTCGCGTGCTGAGCTGTGCTTGACGCGTCCCGCTTGTGGCTGCCGAGACTTGGCAGCGTCGAGGCTCACCGGTAGAGACTGCGTGTCGTGGCCTGCGAGCTGGTCTTTCTGCTTTTGGGCGTCCTCTGCTTGTCTCGCCTGCACCCATGCTTCTTTGAGGGTCAACTTGGGGTTGCGGCAGAGCTGGTCGGCGAGGCGAGCGTCGCGTAAGCCTACGATGAAGCGGTCGCGGACAAGGCGTTCCACGACCTCGGGTGACGGGTAGTTGCATCTTTTGCAGAGCTTGGAGAGTTCCGCATTGTAGCTGTCCACCGTTTCCCCCGGCTGCTGGACGCGCCGGTGAAACTGCGTCGAGTTGTACACCCCGTTGAGGGGGTGGACAAAATGGGCCGTAAACTTCTCTGCAACCACCTTGTAGTCATTAGGAGCGTCGCCGAGGCCGAACGTCGAAAGAAGAGGACGAGCTTCCGGCCCCATGCAATAAAGAAGTGTGCGGACCTGAACTTCTCCCTACGCCTGTCAAAGACCGGAAGCGAAGGCGTAGTCCTCGAAAAGGCTTAGCCACGTCGGCCAGGAACCGGCGATCTCGAAGTCGAAGCGATCTGGCTGATGCAGAGAAAGGCCCTGCCATGAAGGCTTGGCGCCGTCTCCTTCGTTGTCAGGCATGGCAGCGACCAGGACGGCGGCGAGCAGGAACACGGCGGTCGAAGGCCGGGCGACGGGCGAGCGAACTACGCCGTTACGGCGGAGACGATTCATGCGAAGGCGATGCCTACTTCGTTAGGCGAAACGTTAGGCACTTCTGACCAGACTTGTACACGTTACTGAAAAATAGTAAGGAATTACAATTACAATTACTCAAGGCTAAATTGTAATTTATTACAATTACAATTACCCTCCCATAAAAGTAACTGACCGTTACTCCAAAAAGTAATCCGTTACTTTCGTGGCGTTACTTTTAACATTATTTTAAGAAATACCCAAGTAGGAAATAAAGGCAAGAGGGTCATTCAAGTTCTTATTGTTGCAACCTGTTCAATTTAATGACCTTGAGTATTTTGAGCAACACTGGCTCTCGAAAGTCTCGTCAGACATTTTGCGTTATTTCTTACTTAATATGTCGACTGCTACGCTGAACACCATTTGAACTGAGGCGCTGGATGGTAGTGCCACATTGTTCCTCACGAATGCTTCATGCTCTGCATTGAGCTTTTTCAGCGAAGCAATGGAAAAACTATTTACCTCGAATGTAAAGCAAATCTTCGTCGTTGCAGCCGTTGCCTGCTATTCGAGAGACTTAGTAGATCGTTCCGATACCTCCGATACTCGCGATAACGGTACCCGATAACGATATGATGCATGCGCAAAGACGGCGGTGAAGTATCGGATGTCGTTATCGGAGTCATCAGACCGATCTACTAAAATTCTCCATTGTCTAAATCGCGAAGCTGCGGAAGTCATCATAGATCTAGCCAAGAGTAGAATGAGAATTGATGTATGTCCATCGTACTATACCGACATTTATTGACAGACATTTCAAAAACATAGTTCTAACAGTAAGGTGATAATTAAATAATAAATAAGGTTTGGCTCGATATTCTTGTTCCTTTCGGTCTGAACAGTTCGAGCCTCTGTTGAGAAGTTGGTGAATAAAAAAAAAAGTTTCCAGTATACAAATATAAGTAATAAAAGAAAAATAAGGACACTCGTATCAACAATTAATTAGAACTTCGGTTAAAACAAGGAAATGTAAACGCACGTTTGCCGTGTGTACAGTCGGCACGGAATGAAACGCGAACATGGAGCACATGGTTTTCGACCCACGCTGAGTCACCTAGAGACGCAACACCGAAGATTTGGATGCACTGAGCAAGAGTCTAACACATCGAAGGAGGAGCCATCTTCTTGCAGCTCCCATCTGGTTCAGGTGGCGCAGCATCTAGCGAAAACCATGCACCCACTGTTCGCGTTTCATTCCGTGCCGACTGTACCTTTCGCACGGCGCACGAACCGACTGCAGTTTTCTCCGGTGTTCTCCAGATAGACGTCCGCTGATGCCGCGGGCAGCGAAGGGCAGAGGACTAAGTAAGCCGCGCTATGGCCCCACTCACGAGTTTCGCTCTCTCCCCAAGCCCAGAATATCAAGTCTACGTCAGCCACCATTATGTTTTATTAGTGAAAATATCTGCTTGAGATAAGGTGCGTCCCGCTGGAGCAAAACAGGAAGAAGAAAGGAAGACTATTACCATTTTCCAAGTGCTCGCAAAAAGCTGACTCACAAAAAGAGTGACTGAGATGCAGACAACCTGGCTAGAATTCACAAATAAAGTGGTCCTACCATAGAGGTTGGACTACACTAAAGTAAGTAGCTTTTAAAACAGGGTCTAATAATGTGAAAGATGCAGAAAAAAAATCCTGTTTTCTAAGAGAAGATGGTAAGTGTGCAGCAACGAACGAGGGTGCTTGTGGCAATAACACCTTCACATATTATCACATCTTTTGTAGTGGATTTTAGGGTAGATCGAGCGTTGTCTCGTGTTGTGACATTATGAAATTGGTCGTAGTCACTATAACCGAGAAGGACATTGTTAATCCTTTTCTGTGGACTTACTGCCTCGAGGTTCTCGAAGAGGCACACAATCACTTGGTATTTTTCTCTCCCAGTCTTCGATCGCAAAAAAACAACAACAAAGGGACTAAAAAAAGCGGATATAACTTGCCCCCCCCCCCTTATTTTGTAGAAATGTTTTTTTTTTTTTAACATTGTTGTTAGGGTTTAAAAAACAACAACAAAAAAACAGGGGCTTGGTGTTGCAAAAACAGGCTTTGCGGAACTGAAGAGTGCCAAGCCTCCCTTTGGACGCTGGTCAATTCGCGTGACAGTGTCACTGCGCTCGACTCTACCAAAAAAAAAACTAATTTAGAAAAGGGGGAAGGGGGGGGCGGTTCTGAAAAAAAAAAGTAACGGATTACAAGAAATCCGTTACGTAAAAAATGTAAGGGAATTACTTTAAAATTACTCTAGAAAATATGTAATTATTCCGTTACTAAATTACTCATAAATGTAAGGGATTACAAGTAATTTCGTTACTTGTAACGGAGTACGTACAAGTCTGCTTCTGACACCATGTGGAGACCACGCAGGGCAAGAAGAAGGTTCGTGTGAACACGTTCGTGCCAGAACCAGAAGTTACTTTATTCTTTCGAAAATAACATACGCAGCTGCGCCGCGGTGGCACAGGGTTTCCTGCGGCAATCACGTACGCGAGGGTTGCGCCCTCTACAATTACGACAGACAATTGATAATCAAAATTACAAATATATTCCTTCAATTGCACACTTTAAAGTTTGCTTTAATGTGAGTAGCTGCCGGATAATTTCATACAGAGCAGGTGGTGACATGAGTGTTGAAAGGTGCATGGCATGCAGAGTCGGACATCTGTACCACATTTATAGTGGCGTACATATGTTTTGCATGGCTAAGTTAATGGCTGGAATCCTCAAGACATTCAGTCCAAAAACAATGAGATTAAAATGGAATGCTACAGAACTGTTAGTGCAACGTAAAATTCAGTTCACCTGTCCTCTTCCATCTCCTTGTTTTAAACTTGGTCTCCTACCCATTATGTCAAAAGAAACATCACATTGAAAAGCTAACAATCTGTCTATGATTGGCAGCTTTTCGCATCATAAAAAATCACAAGTTGCCTCCACTTTCTCACCTCCTTCGGTCGTACGTGCTGGACGCAGGGTGTGGAAGATAGGCTGCTCCTCAGGGGCATTTCGGGGTACTGCCAAGTAACATGATAGTTAGGCTATTTCAACCAGAACTGTAATTCATGAGGCAATCCCAGCTAGCCACACGCCCTCGGGGGAATAAATTCGGAGGCTCTTCCATGAATACTAACTACGTGAAGGTGTCACAAAAAAAAATATTTGAATGCATTTTAATTGCATGATACTTGAACTTGCTTGTTACCACAGAAAACTGAAGACACTTAAAAACACAAGATCAATCAAACGTTTATATGAAACAAGCTGCAAGATAACATCTTTCTCCTAAGCACAGAAGTGTTTTCTGTTATCCCCTGCTCAACAGTGTTGAGGTGCCCATTAACATTACCTGTACATTCACAAAAGGGGGTTTTGAACTCCTCCACCCCCCCCCCTCCTTTCATGCAACAGGAATATGTGCCTTTGTATCCAACACTGTGCATGATAATTTGCAGGAGCCCGTACTCCTCAGTACACCCCGAGGTTTTTAAATATGTCACGAAGCTTCTGCTAATAATAAATTAACCAATACTGCTAGCAGATCACAACAATAGCTTTTAATACACAGTCGATGCAATTTCTGTCTGTTTTCAGCGCAACAACACAACCCGTAAGCCATTGGGCTACAGAGCTAGGCTTGTTTCTGCAGTCATTCTGGCCCCGAATATTCTACTGAAGCTAGGTCTCTATACCAGTTGCATATCCAGGGGGTAGGCTTATGGGGCTTCAGCCAACACCTCCTAGAAGAGAAGGCCGTAGCGCTCCGAGTGGTTACGTCACAACGTCGGAGAAGGAAGTCCATTGCGCAACTACGGGAGAAAATTGCTGGAATCGACGTGAAATAAAAAGTTCCCTGTCGAGCGGCACGGTGGTGTTCGTGAGCGTTTATCCGACATTAATATATGTTTTAAAAGCGCAGTCTTGTACAATTTATTATACATATAATATAAACGTAATATACAACGCGCTACCAAGGTTGAAAGTACCAAGTTTATATTTATGATTATGCCCGTAACCGCGGGACTACGTGCAGTCCCGCAGCTCTCCACACTTTTCGGACGTACCGGTTCGCACTGACGTGCTCTTCCCTCGTACGGGCTCCGATTCTGGCAAATTTACGTAGTGTGTGAGCTGCTGACTGCCTAAAAAGAAAGGCTGAGACTTTCAGAAGGGAAGGGAACCGAACAAAATCCAGTCATCGCCGCAGGGAGCGCACACGAGCAAGAGATGGGTCGACGACGTTAAGCCTCTTAGACCTGGTTCACACTTGCGAGTCGGGGGGTGAATCTGCGAGAATTCGGCCGCCGGGCGTAGCGTCCACTGTGCATTGCCGCGGCCGATTCCGCTTCGGCGGCAGCGGATTAGCTGTAAGTGTGGACCAGGCTTACACTGCTGCCGCTGCTTTCGTGTGTGTGTGTGTGTGGTTCTTTTGATCGTTCTTGCCGTCGTTTCTTGGTCGTCACCGCAGTCTCGAGTAGTTTTTTGTGTTCGCTTGATACTACGGCATTTACGTGGATTGGCGGAACTAGGGAGCCTACATGTCCGCTTTGCTAGGGTGATGCCACCCTTTGTAATACCACTCGCCGACAAACCAGCAGCCATTTTGGTCTCGGCGATAATCTGTGGGCTTATAACCCTCCCGGAAACAAGCACCTTATCTCACAAGTTCGGAGCAGCTTTGTGGAACCCACGGAGGGAGGATTAGCATTTCCCCCCTCGGATGGAAGGACCGATGGACACAAAGGCCATTTTCCGGCGCACGGGGAAACAATGAGGAACAAAATGGCGGTGTGGGAATGGGAAACAGGCAGTTGGCATCACTCTATGCGAAGCGCACATGAAGGCACTCTAGGCGGAACAAGTCCTGCTACGGCCTGAGTAACATGTGTGGCAACTAGCCGACGATGTCACTGGTCGATTGACGATAGACCTCTCTCTGGACAGAGAGAGACTTACAGTTTGTGTTCAAATGTTTTCGTGTCAGATATTGTGGGACGTATGGATACGATCGACAGGAGATAAACAACTTTTTACGGGCTTTCTTGTTCATGGGATGCGAGAAAAGTGCTGTAGTGGTTTTTTTTTAATCGTGATAGAATGGTCGTTATTAGCGTTATTAGTGTGCGTCGTTATTAGTGTCGTTATTAATGTGCGGTTGCGTCGATATTTCTGAATATGCGTGGTATTATTCTAGTTTTCCCTGGTAGGTAAATAACAAGTTTGTGTGATTATACAGTGTGTTGTTTGTGCATATGTGTGTATTTATACAAATGTTATTTTATTGCCTTTATCGCGTTTATACTAGAATCTTAACGGTGTTAAGGTAATATTATTATTGTATACAAAATAAGTTATATTTCGTTCTAAGGCAGCTCGAGCTCATAGGGAAAATTAAATTTGTTGACTGTAAATAGTAAGTTTAGTACCCCTGCCACACGGAAAAGTTAATATATTTTCATTACATGATATGGGGCTTAATCAGTTCGCTGTCTTGAGGGATTATAAGAGCGTCGCAAGCTGATTTGTCGACCATATAATGCCATTCGATCTAAATTACATTACTTGTGCCATGTGGCCGGGGTACGATGCAAGGATTCAGTGACTGCACGCGATAACATCGCTTACATGCACGTAAGTGACCCTTGTATAGCCGTGTCCGCGTTGACTACGTCTACCTGATTTTTAACTGTGATCTGTTCTGCTGTGTCCAATCACTGCGTGTCTCGCCATTTTGTCGAAGTATTTCTGTGTAAAATATGCATTCCTACAACAATGATTCTCAAGGTTCTCTCTTGTACGCCTACCTCGTGCCATCTCATACCGATTATTTAGCTTTGTATTATTTTGCTTGTGTAATAAAATGTTTTCGAGACCCGTTACTATGTGCAGCTTTCATTTTAGCTAATAAGACGCGCGTATACAACGAAAAGCTGGTTACGACGGTCGATCCACGAGCGTTGCCTTCGCTTCGACGCTCGCCCTCGATGGCCTTCCTTCGCGACGTCAAGAAAAGTGCGCTAGTTCAAGGTCATCACAGCCACAACAGCCTGCCCCACCCCCCCCCCCCCCCCCTCGAAAAAAATTCCTGACTACGCCACGTACGGGTTTTTAAACTTTTGCAGAATTAAAAATGTATGAACGTAAATGTTGAACGTTTGCAGAATTAAAAACACAACATTAAAAACATATACACCCTATTACTGCCATGAAACAAACGGACAAAAGCAAGAGCCATCCGAAAAACGTCATGTGAATTGAATTTGTCAAATTATGTTTTTATAATATCAGAAGTTATATGTATGCAAAACTTCGTTCGCATTTCAGATTTCTCAAACATTTTACATTTCTGAACCAATGAAAGAAAGGTTTACATTGTTTAAAATAATAGGAGTCTCCAACTTACATTCTTGAAAGTTTCCAATGCTTAAACCTACAAATCCGTCTTTAAATGAGGATTGCGCCGTGAATTATAGAAAACCATTGATATTTTTGGTGCCCATTTTCTCCGCATTGTGGAATACTTGGATGGCGTGTGTACAGTGCAGTTATGTCTTAGTCTGCAGTGAACCGGCACCTTTATTGCAAAGGTCCTATTTTTCGGGGGGTTTTTTTGCCACTACTGCTTACTTTACACTGGACATGAACTATGTCCTGGAACTCTGTCAAGCTGCGCTGTTGTGGCTGTTTTTGCTTTCCAGTTGTAAATGAAATCTGTTGATTTCGACATTCCAGCTTTGGACGTTTGCACCATCCCAATTCGCAGCATGAGCGCCACCACCAAATGTATGACAGTCATGAATGGTGCATATAGCCCATAGGCAATATTTAATTCTAGAGGATACATAAATATTATATTCGAATATCAAAATAGAATGCAAGTTGTCTCACCCACTTGTGTTAAGCCTGCAACAGCTTGGCTGAAGTATGCCTGGTCATACCCTTCAGTTTGGTGAACTGTCAAAAGGGGGACAGTGTACAGTCAGAGGCAATTTGACCTGCGACAACGGAGCGAGCGGCCACGGGGAACAACGGCCGTATGCAGCGCTGCGTTCGCTTTTTCGCGCTGGGGAAGAGTCTACGGGAGCAGTCCACGTTTCGCTGCCGGGAAAGGTCGAGTCAAAACAAATGCCCCTCGCGCTAGAATGCCTTCTATCATATCAGATAAGCTATTTTTTGCAAAATATTTATCCTGCGTTTTATCTTTCGCCTTCTCTTTGTAAATTTTGACTGTAGTTCCTCAAGGGGTCAAACGCTCCGCTGTTTTATTTTGATCATGGAAAGTAAGTTAAGAATGAGTAACAGTTCATTCATAGGCGTGCACTCAAGAGATGGTAGCATGGAAGTTTTCCAAATAATACTGTGAACGGCCAAGATAAAAAACGACTGCATAAGGATAGTTTTTTTTTTGTGTCTGATTCTGTGTGCGTGTGCTCGGTAATTTTGCGGCGGCAAGAACAGAATGTCTTCAGCGTAGTCTTTATTTCCTCATACCACGAAAAGTAAGTGATTCGTCTTAGAATCTGTTGAAAGTATAATGCGATTCCTAATCACATCTAGCCACAAGTTATTTCCAGTAAGCTAAAAAAAAAAAACACAAAAAAAAAACAAAAAAAAAAAACGTGGGCATCTGACACTACTAACCGCGCACTCCCGCTCCCTCAGCGCTTCCTCTCGAAGGGGTATGGACTCATAGAGGTTGCTGGTGAGGCTCGGGATGGACTGTAGGTTGGTCCATTCTTGTTCGACTGCTTCCCAAAGGACTTCTGAAGAAGCCTGATGAAGGTCCCGCGTGAAGAGATTCCGTTTCATTACTCCCCATATGTTCTCGATGACATTAAGATCCGGCGACTTTGCTGGCCATGTCAATCGCCTTACACCTAAGCCGTCGAGCAGGCTCTGCACCCGGCCAGCCGTGTGAATCGGACTGTTATCTTGTTGCAAGATAAAGCAGTCGTCGGAGAACTGAACATCCAAGGCGAAAGGAAGCAAGGCATAACAGAGTTTGTCAATGTATTTCTCTGTCGTCGGCCTTCCGTCGACTCGCATGAGTGGACCCAGTCCATGCGCAGTTATGGCCCCCCATGCGCTGACCGAACAACGACCGCTCGTTGCCACTTCTTGCACGTAGTGAGGGTCATACCTGTATAAAAATAAATCAGCACCTATTCACTCAACCAGAAGAGAGAAGGCCAAGAGAAGCTTAATATGTGGTTTTTGGTCTCACCGTTTGCAAGTAGGACGCCACACACGTTTCTGCTGGTCCCATTCAGACGGGAACGTAGACTCGTCTGTGAAGATGACTGACGCCCAGTCGCTGGCGTCCCAGTCCCGGTGGGCCTCTGCCAATGCAGTCTTTGCTCCTTCCGGCGTGAAGTCAGGAGCGGTTTTTGACATGCATTACGACTCCGAAGCCCTGTGTCGTGAACCCGCCGCCTGATGGTTCGCAGCGAAACTTGATGGCCCAACAGCCCTTGTATTTTTGCTGCTGTTATACTTGGCTGGTCAAAAGCTGCACTAGCAATTCGCTCGTCTTCTTGACGAGTCGTTGAACGGGGTTTTCGCCTGTGCGCCGCATCAGCTATAAGCCCTTCATTCCTATACGCTCGCACGATGCGATTTACAGTGTTCAGTGCATCTCCAAATCTAGAAGCTATAGTCATTTTATTTTGTTCGTCCCGATACAGAGCACATATACTAATTCTATCTTCTAGTGGCACCCGTGACATTACGGCAACGTCTGTGAGTCGCCTCAATATCAGCTTATCTTAAAAGTCGGGCTAAAACAAAGATAAAAGTATATGTCATGCTTCCAACACCCGAATAAAATCTAACAAACTTAAGCAGTCTTCGCGACATCGCGATAACTTGTGAGGAACCCATCGGCCACCACTTGACAGAAATTTGACGCTTACTTCTCATGTGTTTGCAAATTTAACGTCATCAGCGATGTCATCAGTATTACGTTAGCTCAGTTACGGAACTGCTCATAGAAGCTGCATGCACGAACAGTACCCCCCCCCCCCCTTCCCCCTCACTCACCACGACTCGCCCGGTGTCGCTGGACGCGCTGCCAGACGGCTGCTTTGGTAACTGAATCGGAATACGTACGTTTCAACGTTATTCAAAAACGTAAAAACCAAAGGAAAAAACTCTTTTTGTAGCAACTTTTATTGGAGTTTAGTACAAAATTAGGGGAGCGTGATGTTTTGTAAAATCTTTAGTTTGCAACATAGAGTTATTATAATGTACGCTAGAGGTTCAAGTGGCGCTAGTGTGCTGCTGCAAATTGAAGCAGACAGCAACCAGTCGGAAATTGACTTCCGGTAATGCATTTCTATGGGAAAAAGCGAGTGCATTTTCTCTCCGCGCTCGAATATAAGAGCAAATATCATGAATAATTCGTACGTACTAGGTAGCTTGGAACATTTCTCAATCGGGCCGACGAAATAATTGGTCAGTTACGGCGTTTCTCTTTTAAATTCATCGGACTAAAAACGGTGCTAAAACGGCTTCGTACGTGTATTTATGTGCACTGTCGGACACTGTTAGCGCGAACACGGCATCGGAGCTTTCCACCATGGGGATATACGTGTCAAACGAACGAAGGACATGTGGAAAACCAAGAGAGACGGCAAGAACTAGGCAGTAACATTGGATAAGTAACCCCTTGTGCATGCAGGCGATCAAAATAAATTTAAAGCCACGTAATATAGTCTGATTTGCAATAAATAAGTACTGCTTTATTCTTTCTGCTCATGAATATGTGCAAAGATGCATGTTCTGGGTTCAAATCATCAACCGCACGCTCCAAATCTTTGCAATTAGGGAGGAGTCAGAGAACAGGAGCCCGCTAAAAACTGCCCGACATAGGAAATAATAAAAAGGCACACCTTTCGTAATTCACGTGCTTTATTTCTTACATTCGAATGTTTTTAACCGTCGTAAAGATGCACGACGGAGTCATTTTCATAGAGTGACAGGACGGGCATATTAGCAATATATAAGCGCCACCGCAATGCTAGCGAACCTTGAACACACTATACATTCCTTTCGATCGTTAGTTTGCTTAGAATCGTCGCTCGTTTTTACATACCTGCCATGGAACATAGGTTTGGGCCTGAAATATAGCGAAGCTTAACATCGGTCAGTGGTAAAGAAAAAAGCTGTAATTAAAGCAATTACACTTTTACAATATTAATAAGTGTACATACTATCCGGTACAACCAAAATAATAAAAGCCGTTCCTGTGTTTTTCCGCCGAAGAGACAAAATTCACGCGCGTTTTCCCATAGGAATGCACGGGAGCACCGCAAAAGTAGGCTGGTTGCTGTCTGCTTCAATTTGCCTCCCGGAAGTCGCATAGACACTAGCGCCAGTTGAACCTCTAGCGTACATTATAATAACTCTATGGTTTGCAAGGTTTTGCAGCACAATTAATATTGTTTTTATACAACCATGCTTCAGCGGTGATTTCAGGTAGCGCGTCCCGACCTAGGTGCATCTTAACTTCGGTGGTATTCCGCGGCGCGTCCGCTGAGGAGTCGGGTGTGGCACCCCTGTAACCCTTTCCACCGTATCTGTTTCGGCTCCAAAATGGCCGATTGAAGCCAAAATGGATGTCACGAGCGGTTCATCGAGTGACCGCTGCGGGAGAAATGGCGGTGTTGTAATCGCCATTTGTCGCTTCAGCTGTGCTCTTTGGAACCTACCGTTATGAAACGGAAATATAGATGGCGCTTCGAACGACGGCTGGCGGATTGAAGTGAGTGAGGGGGGTATCCCTTTCCGCGGGAGTTCCACAACTGAGGTAATCTAGTAACGTTGGAGGTCACGTGACCCCCGTGAGGTCACGTGACCCCGGTGACGTCGCATGACCCTCGTGAGGCGACGGCGACGCCGCTCGGAGGGAGGAGTAGCAGACAGGATAAGGAGGTGAAGAGGAGAGAGGAAGGATACACCTTCCCCTCGGTACCCTTCCCCTCCTCCTCCTCAAGAGCTGGGCTCTAATTCGGCGTTACAGGGAGTTGTAAACGGCTTTAAATTTTTTAATAATAAAACTATAACTCGCCTGGTACCGGGATTGTTGGTAGCACTGGAGTGGTGGAAGTAATGGACCTGAAAATAACATTATATCATGAATAACAAGAACATAAACGCTAGACCAATAATTAAAATAGTTTCAAACCTTAGATTGGACGCAGTTCTGTAGGTTAATGCAGTCTACAATGTATAGTCACCCTTTTGTTTCACTGCTTTGAGGGTGTGATTTGAATAGTGCAGTGCATGGCCTGCATGTGACAGTGGGGACTTTTAGCAAACCGTTACCGCCTCCCGCGTTGCGCACTACCAGGGCCTTTGAGCATGCTTTTAAAAAGACACTGGCACTCCTCAAAATTTATTTTTTGCCAGGCGATTCATTGTGGTGCCAGAAGACTACCCAATCAATAGTTTGCTACAGTGTCACGTATATTTTTTATAAAGTAAAAAAACTTACTGCTCGAACCCGAAACTGACCGGGGAGGAAGAAGAAACATAGAGGAGGAGAGAGTTGGCGGAAGCCACATGGCTGTGCACCTTTTTTTCTCCTGTCAGCGCATTTGCAGCTTTTTAGAACTCACAAAAACGGATCTGATATTTCTTTAATATTTTTGATATTGTGTGCGCGCCTTCGATGACTGACGACTTTGATTATGTTTGGTGGTTGTGTCTAAACCATAAAAAACGGCTCTTGACCACAGAAAAGAGAGCGAGAGCAACTCACAACGGCCGGTTCTGGATCGTCGGTTTTCGGGTGGAAAGAAAACGAATTTCGAGCCGCGAATTGTTTTCTCAGTAGTTGGGCTCTCATATGTCATGTACAAATTAAAACCTCGACGAGCATAAATGCCCAGTCAGGGGCGCGTGCTCGGGTGATATCGCGAGAGCAGGACGCACGCTTAAAAGCAGGCTTCAAAGGCTCCAGTAGTAAGGTACGCAGAAAATGGTAACACTTTGCTAAAAGTCCCCATTAACACATCCTTTAGTGACCATTTCTCCATTTTCTTGCAATAAAAATCAAATGTGGGGGCGCTAAATGTATGCTGCAGATGGTATACACTTTTCAAGAAGACTACCACAATGGAAGCTGCTGTGACGTCAATGGTTGCCATGTTTCATTGCTAAACCCAACGTTACTATAGTTGGGAACAGGTAAAGGACCCAGGACAAGCTCCTTCCACAAAGCCCTACACTCTTTTCACTTTGGCTGAGCAAACACTGCAGGGGGAACGAGTCCCTCCTTGCCTCTGCAGCGTTCGCTCTGCTAAAATGGAAAAAACGGAGGGCTTTATGGCAGAAGCTGCTTCGGGGCTCTTAATCTTTCATTGACTGTCAGTGTTGCGTAAAGTACATCTACAAAGTACTTGAAGTAAAGTACAAAGTAAATTGGAGGTTATGCACTTCAAGTAAAGTAGTGAGTAGAGCGAGTGCAATTTTGCTAAAGTACTATAAATACGAAAAAGTTAAGTACAAGTACATTTTATTGCCCTCTTTTATTGTGTCCTTTCATTTCCTTATACAGTATCTTTTTAAACTGGTATGCGGCGCCCCAGGGGCGATCGCGGTGCATCAGTGTCTCTCGGAAATGGCGGCGAATATTGGATAACGTCGAGTGGCTACAGAGTAATTATTTATCGAAATGGCGACAAATTCAGATGCCCCTCCTACTTCTGATTTTGGTGGCACTTGCACTGGCTTGCGCCCAAGGGGGTGAATTGAGCTAGGAAAGATCATGACGTCAACCCCGTAACTTCCTCAAGCGATTCTCTCGTGGAGGAGTGTCCTCTCCTAATTTTTAACATCGTCGCTTGCGCTGACCGAGCGAGAAGTAGCGAGATCTCAATGCTGGGAAAGCCGCCCTCCCCCACCCTCAGTACAAACGGAGCTATGCGTCGTTTCCTTGCGTGTCTGGTGAGTAAAATATCCATCCCAGAACTTCTTCAGAGTTGACAAAAGCATCATTTTGCGATACAAATTTAGCAAGACCAAATTGGGGAATGTACTTCAAAGTCAAAAATTGTACTTTCCTCGGAAAACACAAGAAAAATACCTCAAGTATAGTACAAGTATATACTAAGACAATGTACTTCAAGTAAAGTACAAGTTTTCTAAACCTACCTGAAGTAGTATCTTAACTACAATGTACTTAAAGTACTTCCCAACACTGCTGACTATAGGTCAACTCAGTTGCACAACTCCCATAGAAAGCAGTTGTCTCTAAACTCATAATGGTTTGGATGATAGGAGGCCAACTTTGGGGGAGGGTGGCACTGCATGTGGAAACAGTGTCTGGGTTGTCCCACGTAACTAAGTCGAAGTACTGTTGTTGCTTAAACCTGACATTCTGAAGGTGTGCTTTATGAGAGAAATCTATACAATTTGGAGATATATATATGGCTGCAAGCAATATAAAAATAAAATTAGGCAAAATTAAATATTAAAATAGTGCCAAAGGGACTATTTTAATGATCATGAGATGATCATGAGATTCTAATGGAAATTAATGCTAATATCCAAATACTGCTACAGCGCACTAATGGTTTAGAGGAAAAGTTGGAAAACTTGACCACTAGGGTGACGTCGAGTGAAGACCGTATGACGGCCCGGGCTGAGGAACTTCAAACGCATATTCAAGCCCTGGAGAACAAGATAGATGAACTGGAAAATAGAGAACGAAGGAACAACTTGGTGATACATGGTCTGACGGAGAGTCCGCAGGAAAGTTCGTCCTCGTTAAATACTACGGTAGTCAAGGAAATATTCGAAAAACATTTGGAGGTATCGATAACAAGTATAGAGCGGATCCACCGTCTCGGAAAGCACAAAGAAGGCTCACGACGCCCCGTCATACTTAGACTTATGGACTACCGGGAAAAAGAGCTGATACTTCAAAATGCTAAAAAATTAAAAGGCACAAATATATACATTGGTGAAGATTTTTCATACCGTGTTCGCTCAGTCAGGAGACTTCTTTGGAACAGCTCACGAGACAACAGGGAAAAGAGGGAAAAGGTGTATTTGTCATATGATAAGCTGAAGATAAATGGTGAAGTGTACATATGGGATGACCAGAAAAATGACAAGGTGAAACAAGTACAAACTTCCAGCCAGCGCCTTACTCCCTGCGCATGACACAGAGAGGAAGAAAAAAAAGAACTCAGACTGGTATCCCTAAATGCACGAAGCTTAGTTAACAGAACTGACCAACTAGAAGCTTTAATTTATTGCTACGACCCGCATGTTTTTCTGATAACCGAAACCTGGCTTAATGATAATATTCTTGATAACGAAGTCGTACCGCCAAACTATAGGTTACTTCGCAGGGATAGGTGCGGCAGAGGTGGAGGAGTAGCTATAGCGATAAAAGACAACTTGGCGTTTCAATCCATGGAGCATGTTGGTGACAGTGAAAGTGTGTGGTGCAAGTTGGATTTCTTCGGAACTTGGATAACTGTTGGAACGGTATATAAAAAGCCAGGATCATCCTCTGAGGACTTAGATAAAATCCTGGATTACTTGATCGCAAACACTAATAGTCGAAGTAAGTTGATAATTGGGGGAGATTTTAACGCTCCGGACGTCATTTGGTCGGATGATGGTGTGGCTGTCCAGGGCACGAGGATGTCCGACTCGCTTCTACAATTGGCTTTCAGTCGCGGTCTACGTCAAGTTGTTACGGAACCTACGCGTGTTACTGACACTACATGTTCGCTACTCGATCTTTTGTTTGTTAGTAATCATTTCGATGGTTGTGAGGTTTCTGTTCATGACGGAATATCTGACCATAAGTTAGTATTTTTAAAATGTGATATTTCTGTTACTAAGTCTAAACACTATGAAAAGAAGATGTACTATGATTTTGGTAGGGCAAATGATGAATCCGTTATTGACTATCTTGAGCAGTGCCTCGATAACTTCAATCAGCGGACTGAGGTAAATGATATGTGGCTGAGCTTTAAGTGTATAGTGGGCCATTGTCTTGCTTATTTTATTCCAAAAAAGACAAAAAAGATAAAACGCCGAAACCCGTGGATAACACGGGAAATTCTGCACGTCAAACGGAAGCTGAAAAGGCTTCGGAAGCGTCGATCTGATTATGTAAATCAGCAGGCGAGGCAACTAAAAAGCTTAATAAAATTGGCTAAAGAAACATACCATACAAGGACGTTACCTGAATGTTTGCTATCTAACCCCGAAAAGTTCTGGCGTCACCTATCTCCTACAAAAAGTGGTATTAAACAGATATCTATTGACGGCAGCCTGGTGAGTGACAAGGCAATAATAGCAGTTAAGTTCAATCAGTTTTTCCAGTCTGTATTTACAAGAGAGTCACGTCAGAACATCATTATTCCTCCCGCAGATGACATGAGCAGTTTTATATCTGAGGAGGGTGTTGTTGCACTACTACTTTCACTCGATGAAAAAAAATCCCCGGGACCAGATGCTTTGCCGAATGCCTTCTTTAAAAGATATGTAGAATGGGTGGCCAAATACCTTGTGCGAATATTTTCTATATCAATCAAGGATGCTGCATTACCGAATGACTGGCTAGTCGCTAGGGTTGTCCCTGTAAAGAAATCTGGCAGAAGTGACTCAATTGATAATTATCGTCCTATCTCCATGACTTGCACGGCCTGTAAATTACTAGAACATATCATAACCAAACAACTCGTTTCTTTCTTAGAAATGCATAATGTTCTAAACCCCAACCAACATGGTTTCCGCAGTGGCCTGTCAACGGTAACCCAGTTGATTGAATTTTACCATGAATTAGCCACTTACGTTAACAACCGTACGCAGGTTGATGCAGTTTTCATCGACCTGTCGAAGGCATTCGACCGGGTACCTCACCGCAGACTGATTAAGACATTAATAGATCTCGGAGTTCCCTTTTCTTTGACTAAGTGGATCAATGCATATCTTTTAAACCGTCAACAATTTGTGGATATAAATGGTACTTACTCAGGGCTGTTAGATGTTCATTCTGGGGTGCCCCAAGGTTCTGTCTTAGGGCCCCTACTTTTTTTAACTTACGTTAACAGTTTGTTCCCATCCAATGAAGATGTCCCAATTAAGCTAAGAATGTTTGCCGACGACTGCGTCATTTACAGTTCCGTTGTTGAAATACAAGACCAGATAAAAGTGAGTAAAGCACTGGCTAACATTGCGTCTTGGTGTCGTGAAAATAACATGAAGATTAATATTAGCAAAACTCAGTACATGCACATAACAACAAAAAGAACTGTCTTAAACTTTAGCTATGAGGTTGCTGGCGTAGTATTGACTGAAGTGGACAGTTACAAATATTTAGGAGTGATTTTGTCTTCTGACCTCGGGTGGAAAAGGCATGTGGAGTATGTTAAAAAGCGGGCAACTAACAAATTGTGGTACCTGAAGAGAACGCTGGGTAAAACTCCCCCTTCCGTTAAAATTCTTGCGTATAAGACAATTATTAGACCTGTGTTAGAATACGCGTCTGCAGTGTGGAGCCCATGGCAGAGCTCTCTGGTCAGAGAACTCGAAGATATTCAGTCGCTAGCTGTGCGTATAGTTTTTTTTCAGATTTCAGACGAACTACGTCTGTGACCGAACTTAAAAGGAGAGCCAATATAAGCCCTCTGTCAAACAGAAGAGAGAGCCAACGGTTGAAGCTGTTCTTTCAGATTTTCAAGAACTGTATAAAAATTGATGGCTCCGTTTACTTAAAACCAAAAAGGTTTTACTCGGAACGCTTGCATCACTCAAAGACCGTAGCCCCTATTAAAGCTCGAATAAATAGCTATAAACAATCTTTTTTTGTGCATACAATTGATTTGTGGAACAGCCTTCCCGGGGATGTTGTCGATATTGATTCACTCTGTTCTTTCGAAAAAGCCGTAGATAATATTTTTCAGTGCTAAGATTGCTTTTATTGCTCTTATGAAATTATTTTACTGTCTTTATTTTTTATTACTGCTGTTATATTTACTGCTATACTGTTATTGTTATTACTAGTATTACATTTGGTTACTGTATTGTTTCTCTTCTTTCGAATATATCGTAGATATTAATTTTTCGGTGCTAAGATTGCTTTTTGTTTAGAACTGTTGTGTTTATAATGTGCATGTGTGACACTGTATCACCCCACTCCTGCCTTGGCCCTATATTGGGCTGGCGGTATTGATAAATAAAAATAAAATAAATAAATGAGTCAAGTAGTAGTAGACAGCACCTGTCCTTTCTATTTCGTGTCCAGTGTCTTACTTGTGCGATTTTAATTTTGCATAATGATAAAATAACTAGGTCAGCAAAATACTCTATCAAAGTATAAAAGAAATCCGTGAAAGATATCCTACCCTCCCCATGATGGTAGCTTTCGCTATCATCAGAGTCGGACTCCACCCTCCTTTGCATTCTCCTTCGCGCTCGCGGCGGAGCGTCCGATTCCAGGTTTGATGTATGCTCCGCCTCCCCCAGCCTTGCCATGGCCTACTCTAGGGTGTCTAAATGTCGAGGAATTGCATGAATATCGGGGTCATATTAAATTACAGTTATGTGCTTACAGTAGGAATGAATAATTTTAACTCTAAAAGTTTTCCACTCGGGGGTTCTAGCCTCGTTGCGCCTAATTGCGTTCACGATGTCCAGTTTGGTGCTGTAGGGGGGCCAGTGGCACCAGAGCAGGTTGTCCGATTTTTCCAGCCAGCAATCGGGAACAGCATACGTGCTCCTATCTACAAGGAACTCAACGATATGGTACCTGTAAGTAAAGTGAAAGAGAAAGTTTATTGGGATTTTCACGGGCCAAGCCCGGTAGGGAGGTAGTGGCAAAAGGCATTTCTGCCTGACTGGGCCTCTACCCCCCACAGTTTACAGAAGTGCAAAAGGTGGCACGGTATACAGCATTGTTAGCATTCTTTTCTGCCTAAATGGGCCTCCTGCGCTGCCCAGAGAGTGCTGCGAATGGGACTTGTTAGGACTTGTTTTGGGTAGTACGAAGTTTAGCGTCTCAAACTGTCACGCATGTAGAAGCATGCCCGCTCTGATGCGGAGCGCGAGATCACGATGAAAATACAGACAGAACAACAATTCGAACGCCGTCAAAGCTAAGATATTGAGAGCGTGAGCCAAGAGATGCCGTTTCACGCGTTCCAAAGTACACATCAAAAAGAAAAAAAAAAATTAAAACGTCGCGACACAGGTGTTGTGACGTCACCACCCAGAGATAAGAGACGCGTGCCCTAGCGGTTGTGTCATGAATTAGGCTCTTTCGATTCTCCTTCAGCGTTGAGTTTGGCCGATTTCTGGCGTTCAAAGCTGCTCTTTCGTTCTTTAGCACCAGACAGAATTAAACAAGAAGCTCTACCAACGTGCCATAAGTAGTGCGAGGCTCAATCAGGTGAGCTTGCACTACCCAAAATGAGGGTGCTACAGTTTGTTCAAAGCTTCAGCGCAGGAATCCTATATATGCCTCTGTATTAAAAATTCATTTCATGCAACACATTAAACAAAAACATAAAATCTGTGTAAAAGTATTTAAAAACACATATACCTTTTTTTAGCCGAGTAAATTAAATGATAGCACCAAGTCTCGCTTTACTTTCAAGTTGTACACATGGATCACTTGAGAGCAATGGCACAGTTTTAAAAAAAAATTAACAGTTCCAGAAAAAAAGTTTGATGTAAATTCAGATTTTTCTTTTTATATAGCAGAAAAACAAAATGTATTATGTAGAACGAGATTATTTCCCTCAAACTGTTTCCATCATACGCTCCCCATTAACTATTTTCAAATCACTCACTGTGCACTCCAGGCATTGAATTTGGACACTGCAAATTCTAGTAATCTCAGTGTCAAATTTTCAAGACAAGGAAAAACTGCTTTTTGCATTGGCTTTGTTCATTTTATTCTATACTCATTTAGTTTGAGTAATATGTGAAAAGCAGATCATACGCACAAATTTAATCTAGAACCATACACAAAGTGCCATTGAAACATAGCAGCTGGTTATAGCTCGAAATGTACGCCTAGCACATAAAAAAACATCTAGTAAGCTTTTATAATGTAGGCCTTCATTAACCATGCATTAGAGTTGCTCCTTTCTTCCAACGATATTTAGATTTGGCAGTTTTTTTTTAATCTATTTTGAAATTTTGTCCAGAAAAATAAAAATGCACGCTCTTTGAGGAGTAAGGAAAGGAAGGCTGAGGCATCAGGTGTTTTTTCCTTTCTCATCCAGAGCCATACATGTATGTATGCATATCATTCGAGTGTGTGTGTGTGTAGAGGGGCTTTTAAAGAACGACACCCGGCGCGGCAGTTCACCAACACTGCCGTAAGGCCGCACATGCGCTGTAGCTATGTGGGCAGAAGCGGCCAGGCTCTCTGTTTTCTCCATTGCGTTGTGTGGAGTGTGCTCGTTGTTGACGTTGTAGAGGCGCTTCTAGATTTATTTGTGTGTCGTACATCCTGTCAACATGTCGTATGTTATGCCCGACTATTTGAGCTCGCTACCCGACCTTGAACGGTAGTGGCGTCGAGACAAACTGTGTGTGGATGGCATTGCCTTCCAATGATCTATACGCCGTAAACAAGGCCTGCTGGACTTTCTACGTGAAGTTGCTGGCACCGACATCAATGGCTCACGTCGACGTTCATTCAGTTTTTTTCGACATGCCACTTCACAGCCCACATGGTGCAGGCGTACAGGTCTCGAGGCGCACAATTACTTTGAGCCGCTTTCCGCGCTGCCGGTGGGATCAGCAAACTGTGGGTCTGCGGAAGTGTATTTACTAATTGATTAAATACACACAGGTATAATATTTTTCTTACCCTCATGACCACAAGGCACGATCTCGCAGCTACCCCCGATGGCCTTGTCGGAGAAGACACAGTTGTAGAATTCAAATGTCCCGAAAATTCCAAGGATCTCACACCCCTGAAGGCGTTCAAAAGAAAAAAGATTTCGTTTTGCGAAGAAGTAGAAATCGGAAGTGCAAAAAAACAGGTGCGATTGCTCTCAAGAAGTCGAGCAACGACTGGTACCTGGTTCAAGGGCAGTTGCACATCACGGGGCGCACAAACTGCCTTTTCGTCGTGTGGACACGAAAGGACATTTCAGTGGAAATTATTACTCCAGATGATGAGTTCTGGAACAATAAGATGATCAAACAGCTGCAGAAATTGTTTACGTTCTGCCTTCTACCGGAACTAGTTGACCCTCGCCGAAACCGTAGCATGTCAATCAGAGATCCAGATTACATTCAAAATGCAAAAAAAAAAAAGGCCGAAGCAAATGCTAAAATCAAAAAGAGACAAACTCCACCGAGCTAAAAATCAGATGACTTGCGTGTTCTGGCTAGGAAAAAATGTAATCAGTTCAGTTTAGGCAGGTTGTTTCCTATAATTAGTGGCAGTGGCCACAGAGCCAGAATTGAGATTTCGACGTCCTCTGGGCCCTGAGCCAGTACAGAGATTAATCATACCACCCTTGTTTCAAGCGGCTATCATCAGTCGTCACAGAGCCAGAACTGAGATTTCGACTTCCTCTGGGCCCTGAGACGCGACAGAGTTCATTTATCACGCCCTTCTTACAAGCGGCTATCATCAGTGGTCGCAGAGCCAAAACTGTAATTTCGACTTCCCCTGGGCCCTGAGCCGGTACAGAGCTTCTTTCGGCGATCTATTTCGTGGAGATATTTTTAGAGCTCAGCTCCCCGAAGGAAAAATCCATCAATGTAACGCTGTTTGGCAGTCAATGTTTTCTAGTGGACCGCTGACTGTGCCTGACTGTACGTCAAGCATGTCTGATTGGACAACAAGTTACTCTGACCGACAGTCAAACTCCAGTCAGACCACGCTTGTCGGCTTTCTGATGGTTTCCTGGTGGCAGTCGGCCGCCGCGAAATGCCATCAGGATGTCCTGGTGGTGATTCTGACTGTACATCGATTGTTTCTGACTGTACGTCAGAAAGCTTTGACGTGCAGACAGAAGTACGGTCAAAGGACGTAAAGTTCGTTCGGATACCACTATTTCGTCAAATCTATGTATACGAAAAGTAATCTATGCACGAGAAAACGATTTCGGGACGTGAGCCCATAAAACCGCTGACGTTAGAGATGTGACACGCAACCGACCGACAACCTTGATCAGAAGCCCGCCGAAGCCGCCGAGGCTGCCGAGGCGTCGAACACGACACCACGACACCACGACACTTCGCACTTCGCTTCGCCCATGTGGACTTCGCCGAGCTTCCATGAACGATCGCTCTCGACTCGTTTTGTTTGCCCGCCTTCTCCAACCTGTCGATCCTGCCCGGGCTCTACAATGTCTTACGTTTTAGTAGAATTTATACTCGACAAGACCCAGCCTGTTGTGAGTTCCGACAATGTAAGGCACTTTAGCGGTGTAGTTGAAGACGACAAGGTGTACTACTGGGCCGGAGACGCTCCAACGAAAGGAGGATTCTACGACGCGAAACTACTGTGCATGGCAGGTGAGTAGAACTGAAGTACGGCGATTGATGTACGATTGCTTGGTTTAACTGCATATGCAGCCGAAGCACTTTTTAGAGCGATGCACTCATTGTCGGAACCTCTCGCTGCAATACTGAAATGCTCTTGACTCGGTCCGAGAGGTTTAGGCAAGAAAGTTTATATCTTTCTATCAGGTGTGCACGGTAAAAACGTTCCGTAAAAAAACGTAGAGCTTCTCATTAAAAGCTACGGAGAAGCATCCGTAATCTGAAATACGATTGACTTGTCCGTAAATCTAAAGTTACGATTCTTTAAACAACTAAAATTGTTTGCGACAAGCTGGAAGTTGTTTTATTTGGTTTAGACTAATAGACAACGGCTCTCACATCTTAAAGATTGTTGTTTGTTTGTTTATTATGGGGTGTCGGGAAAGGGGGAACCAGGAGATGTGGGCCTCAATTAACGGGCGAGTCGCTACCTGGTTGTTGGGGAAAAAGGATAGAAAGAGGGAAGATGAAGATTATATACAAAAAAAAAGGAGTTAGAAGAATCATTTATTGCACTGTCAATCAACTAATGATAAACGTTCCGAAACGAGGTGGCGCTAGTTACCGCTCAATTGAAAAGCACGAGGTGAGATTTTTGTCTAGTATAATCACACTGCCGCTATCTCTTCATCTACCCATCTCCGCTCGGTCGTTTTGTTTTGCTGCCGTTACGGCCGTTACTGCCGCGCTTGTTTTGTCGAGGGGTAGAGGTGCTTGGTGGTTTTTGTGCGAGCTTTCCTTGTTGTTATCAAAACGGTGAGTTTGTTCTGCTCTTTTTATTAACATTGATTGGGGACTGTCATATATACGTTCGTATTTTTGACACTTCTTTCCTCGAAAGAAACGAAACCACGGATTTGCGTCGCTTGAAACTTTCGGGTTCAATGACTGTCGCTGCTATCTCAGTTCGTGTTTGACGTTCTTCTCAGAGTTGAAAGCTCAAGTCGGGTGCTCTTTTGAACCTTGTGTCATGTCGTGAGCTCGCTGGGACGCGCGGTTCGTCGTTTGTAGCGATTGGGAGGCTATTCGCGCGTGCTGGCTCGCAAGAGTTGCAGTAAAGCACGTGACAACCCATCGTCTGAGTGCGTGAGTGCGCTTTACGAGTTTCGCATCGTTGTTCGCGCTTCCTGTAGCCTTCTCATTTCGCCGAGGCGTTCATATCGTTTCGTCGAAATTCGTTTCGCGGCAGTACGTTTCGTGGACAACTTTTTATGGACACGTTTCGTCGACACGAACGTTTCATCGACACTCGTTACGCGAATTGCATGCTGCAGTGACGTTTCGCCACTCGTGTATCACTGAAGTGCGCGTAAACCCACACCCCCGCCTGCGTTCACACCAATTCGCGGCGACAGTATGCGGCTGCTCGTTACAAAAATGTTAACCCACCTAACCGACCCGTACAGGTCGCTTCGCGGCGACAGTCTCATGCAGCTTACACCCCCCCCCCCCCAAAAAAAAAAAGAAGAAAAAAAAAAAAGAAGTTTAATTCGAGCTGTCGATGAAACGATCTGTCGAGGAAACGTCGTACGATGAACTGATTCCCCATTGGTGTATCACCACTGCATACTTCACGTTCACTGGTTGGTTAGCAGTCATAATGCAGCCGATGAATTTCTCATTTCACAGAATGCACTTGTGTCACTGTACGCTGATTCCCCCCAACCAGATGGTCTAAGATCATCGTATTGATATTCATTTTTATGCTCATAATATTCTATGTGTATATTAAAGCAATATACCTCCGCTCAATACTTGCACGGCGCCACTCAGGAGGGCGCGTAATACCACTGTTCCACGGACTGCAAAATTGTGTGCATTAATCTTGGCTCCTCAGTCAGACTGTTTGTAAGGAACATAGCCACGGTTCCTGCAGTTTCAAATTGTCTGAGATGCAAGCTCATATTTTTTTCAGGAGGCGTCTTCAACGACAATTGCTTCCTTGTCACTGAGCATTGGCCAATGTTTAAAGAGCCTATGCCATTCTTGAAGGCGGTATGCGTCTTGTTTGGAGCTTTTTACGTGTTGAATTTACCTATTCAATGGAAGCCTTGGCCACTCTCGAGTTTATGCAAATGTGAGAAAATCTTGAAATGCGTCAAGTCCACAGGATGTGTCATAGAATGACATAATCTAGATTACCCTATCATTTATCGTGCCGTAGCGCCCTTTTTCACAACTCGCACAAACATTTGAGCTGTACTAATTTTACAAAGAATTACGCTGCTGCATATTTATAATGAATTGATAACGTGGGAACACTGGTTGTCATTAGGCTGTAACTTTCAAGGCAGGGAAGCATGGTTATCTTGTATAGACCAGCACGCAGCACTGACGTCGCACAGCTGCGGTGGCGCTGTCGGCGGCACAGCGCAGACGCTTCACTTTACGCGAATTTGGTTTTTGCGCACGCACAGTGCTCACACCTGGTCTGGCCAATGCGGGCTTGCTTATAAACATTGTGTCGGTCTATAGAATGTGTGCTTGTTCAGCAGTCATTTAGGTTTAACATGTTCCAACACTACCATAGTCTGACTTGATAGTAGAAAATAAATGGCTTCACCTTCACCAGGCTGAGTATGCTTGAAGCAGGCATGGCATTAATGTTAGATGATGCAATATATCCTCCTAGACCAATCTTCCAAATCAACCTGGAGAAGGGCTTGAAGAAAATGGGAGCAGTGAAGCGAACGACGGCCCAGATCAAGATTTTAGCGATGCTGAAGGGCTTCAAATGAAGTCTCCACAGAAATCCCTTGAACCTGTATGTTTTTTTATGGTAAGTGCAAATTTGAATTCCTAGACATCTAGCATGTACCTAAGAGGAAGACAACTCTAATGTGACTGATGCCAATCTTTTGAGAAGCGTAACAAAGGGCTTTGTGAGTATTCAGAACTTTAAAATATCGAAGCGAATGATGTCATATTTTGTTTATACTTTCATCGGATAGGACGGTTCGGCAGTTGTACGAATTTTCAATCTGAGAATGCTCCAGGACACACCACCGTAAAAAAGCAACTGAAACGACTCACAAAAGCCCACACAGAAGTCTGGGAACTGTATGCAAATAAAACTTATTTCAACTCGTTTATTTAAAACGGGAAGGCATCCTGTAATTGTAATCACAGATGGTTGATCTGTAAAATGTTTGAGCCCCCAGAGCCAATACATGATTTGCTGCGGTATGCTGCTGTGAACCGGTGATGCATGCACGCAGTGCGAGTGCTACAGTGTCAAGGCAGATGTGGGCGACATGATATGGTATTCATATCCCGTGTTATTAGGAGTCTGAGTCTGTTTAATTACAGCAACCGGCATCCTGCCACTTTACAAATTATCTCCTTGCAACTTTTTTGCCCCTTGCTCTCGCACAAAATAATTATTCGTTTGGTATTTAAATGTATTATTATTAGAGGGGGGGTGCAACGATTTTATGATTAAGAGAATTTGCATCTCGTCATTTTTATGTTGTTTATCACGTCCCGGAGGATACAGAAAACATCTCCTTCATTAAGAATGTTGCGATTCCGCTGCATAATCGCAAAACAAAAGCCAAGCTTTTTCCCCCACTTGCAGCCGCAAGTGGCAGCCGAAGGAACTACGGCTAGAAGATTACGTGCCCTCGCTCGGCTCCAAGCTGTAGCATAACGCCCGCTAATGTCAGCAGAGAGAGGGAGAGGAAGCGTCCTCCGAGATAGCACATGGGAACCTACACCGCACTCCGAATGACGTCACCAGGAGTGCGACCAGGTGTGACCCTGAAGACTGGGAGTGAGTTGAGGGGTGCCCGAAATGCCAATAGCTGTCTTTTTTTTTACGCAACAACTAGGACGCGCAGGCGAAATCGGTTTCCTGTTCTTTACTTCAGAAGTGTCGGAGAGCAACCTCCACAAATTTTTGACCGAAGTCCGGAAATCGTTGCACCCCCCTTTAAATAGTAACTTTTAAGCTTTGAACTAAGTGAAGCCTCATGGTTCTTTCTTTTTGTTTTATAGAGGTTTTTCAAAGCACAAGTCGGCCGGTCTGCCAGCCACCTGCAGCCATGCTTGCACTGCATGATTACTTAGCATGTCCAGTGCCAACTGCTATTTAAGCTGCTCTAACCTGATTAAATTGACAGTCTGACAATCTTGTGTCTTGTTTTTCAGAAAATACAGTGTGCACCTCAAGACGTCGAGCTATGTTTGACGACTTAACCATTTGAACCAGTTGAATTACGGAGTCAACTTCGCTTTTGTATTTTTTTTATGGTAAGTCTCCAGTCTGAGTTCTTACAGAATGAGCATGTCCCTGAGGGGGAGGCAACGCTCAAGTAGCTGATGTCACTTTTTCGACAACTGTTGTAGCAATATCAGCCACATCTAACATGTTGCCCCTAAAGCCCCAGTTTGAACATGTATCAAGCCTTTTTCTAATGCATATTTTAGCAGATTATGAGTTAACATCAAAATGGAACTGCATGGTTTATTCTTGTTTTGTAGAGGTTTTTCAGGGCACAAGTTGGCTGATCTCTTGCAGCCTCCTGCAGCCATGCTTGGACTGCAGGGTTACTTTGCATGTCCAGTGCCAACTGCGGTTTAAGCTACTCTCACTTGCTTTAACTGGCATTCTGACAGTCTTGTGTATGTCTTGTTTTTCAGAAGATACGAAAAACTCCATCAACGACATCTCAAAATGAACCAATGATACATGTCATTGGTTCATTTTGAGATGTCGTTGATGGAGTGGAGAGGAGGTGTGTCGACCTTTGGAGAGGAGGGTTGTTGTGTATATATAAGAGCGGAGGTGTTCAAATAAACTAGAAGCTGTGTTTGAGACTTGTTGTTGTTTTGTCCGTTTTTTTATTTTTCCGTGTCTCCGGTTTACGATGGAAGTTCTTCACCAGCTCGCCTGTGCTTTTACCCTTTCTTCATTTGAATCTAGTTACTATAGCTAAATTCAAACATACTAGGTCACCTGCTGCTGGCTTTTTGTAGTCGATGAACTTGCCACGTTTGAATCGCAGGTAGTATTAAGTAGTGACACGTTGCAAGCAACATATTGATGGAACAATTGTTTTCTTGGTAACACTAACTGTCACACACTAAGTTTGTGCGAAGTAAGTTCTGTATCACGTTATTTTTACTGAATAAAAAAGTAGCAATGTTCTTTTGGAGTTAATTTTCTAATTACAGTTACATTGAGGAGCATGATGTGATGCATACCTTATATCTAGATTGTCATGGATAAACAATGACCAAAAAGATTATGCACTTCGGATTATGGATGTCAAGTGCCAATGACAAAGCGCAGCTGGCAATGCAGAGAAAACACTGACAACAGATAAACAAGGAGAATATTTTTTCTCAACTCCCTCCAAAAGTTGTGCTTACAGTGAGGAGCAGTGGTGGAGAAAGGTAACCTCAGAGGCAATGGCTTTGTATATTGTTGAGGTTTTAACCAGGAACAAATCCTTGTGCATGCAAGCCATTCCACCGAGTGTGCCAGTTGAAAGTTTGTTCAGCGATGGAAATGGATGTGCTCGCCTTCAGTAATGTAAAACTTTTGGATGAAAATTTAGAAAAGCAACTGCTGCTTCAGTATAAGATGTAATAACACTGATACCGGCACTTTGTGCAAAAATCCTGAGCATAGCCGGTTCCTAGTTTTCCTTGTTTATTTGTTTAATAAAAGAAGTAAAGTAAGATAATGGAATTACCTCTTAGGAGTAACCAATATAGGCTACGTTTTTCTTAACTAGCTTAATTAGGTAGTCTTTTTATATAAAGTATCTTGCCCAAGGCGACAAATATTGTAAGGGTCCTCTAATCGCATAATTTTTTCGCTTAGTTTATGTCGATGCCTACAAGGTCTTGCTCTAAGATTTTAAATCTGTTTTCTTGTATATTCTAACACATTATAAGGTAACCTTTAAGTAAAGGGAACTGCATGGTTCTTAAGTCTTGTTTGTAGGAATTTCTTGGAGCACAAGTCAGCTGATTTCTGGCAGTCTCCTGTGGCCATTGTATTGCAGGATTACCTTGAATAGTTGTAGCCAGCTACGATTTAAGCAACTCTCATTTGTATAGATTGTCATTCGTGTTTGTATTTTTTTTTTCAGGAACTACATTTGGAATTGTACAACGTGGAGCAGTTTTTGACGATTGGTCACTTTGAAAAAGTCATTTTGTGGAGTTGGCTGCACATGTTTTTTTGCTGGCAAGTAAATAGTTCAGTTTTTAAAATCTAGCATGGTCTGAGAGAAAAGCAAACTTCATGTGACTGACAGCACCCTTCTGAAAACTGTTTAAACAATATTGATCACATCTAACCAGGGTTTTTCTCACAGTGGGTGGCAGTGGTTTCGCTGCCCACTAGTCCTGCTAGCTGCCCAATTCTTTGAAAAATGTCTTGTGGCCTTCATGTCTTGGCACAGAAATCGCTGTGCTCGACGGACTTCTGTGCCAAGACATGCAGGTACAGGTCCCCACAACCCAAATTAATACGACTTGGTCGAGGTGCACGCAGAAGAAAGATGCAGCTGCTGCCTGTGTCCCCCTCCCCTCCACAGTCATAGTCGGATGCCTATTTGTCCACAATGTATGGAGAAAAATCTGTCTAACATTTATTCTATCCTAACTTGTACAGCTTCACTAGATCAAAGGCCACAGTTATTAAGAAGGCCTTCCACAAGATTGGCTTTTTCCTCATCTGTGCAGATCCGATATGGTCTCTATAAATTAATTTTATGCGGTTGGCTTCACATATTTATTTCTTGTAGATATAAAATAACTGGTGTAATGAAAGTTTCATGGTACCTTTTTTTTAATGGGTGGCTCGTCTCGGCTTGACCTATTTTCACTTTAAATTCAACAGCATTTGTGGGCGAACCTTTTTGTCACTTTTCACCAGTCGGTTGGTCTGTTTTATGGTTTGTGTGACCGATTTGACTCTAGCACAGGCAACGGCAGAGGCACATGATGACAGCTTGGTTTGTATGAGCGCTCATGCAGAGAGAAAGCTTTTTAAAATCGTGCATCTGACCCTATGCTTTTGTCAGCTCCAAATCCAACTTGTAAATTGGAGTATATGGCATGCAGGTACACCAAAATGCATCGTTCGCACACATCGGAACAGTCTCTCAGAGAAAATTATGAAGAAGGGTCCGCCTTTCAACGGGCAACAAAAGAAATGCGCAGCCAGAATGCGCTGACGAGGTGGCCAAGCAAGCTCCTTGAGTGGTAGGCACTTGGGGTAAACGAAATGGCTAGATCACATTTTGGGGGTAATCAGGTGCACTAAGTGTGGAGCTTGCAAACAGACTTGCATGCCATATATAAATACTCTGTAAATTTTTACCACTCTCTCAACTCAAAAGTGTGTGCACAGGTGTGCTCAAACGTGGGTAGGATGGAGCTCCCAAATTGTGAGACTGGGGACTATGTACTAAGCTACTGCTTAGTCCCCAGTTTTTGATAGCAGTTTTAGTACACCTGCACTCTTTCACCCGCTCAGTTCTGTGAAAACCTTCTGGGATATCTAAAGAGAAAATCAAGTTTCTATGTTCACACTCTCTAAGCACTCAAGGCTGACCACCTGATTCGACAACGAGAAAGAGTGCAACTAGCCCTTCGTTCTAATGGGAGATTTTGAGTGGCTGCCCAAACTTATGAAAGTCTGGGATATGAGCTTAGCCAGTTTTACGTAGACTCTTCTGCAACATCTCATGAACCTTAGAAATAAAGCATTACTCAAACTGAATCGAGTTTTCCAGTTGGTTCATCAGTTCTCAAGAAATGCTTCACATTATAAACCAAATCACTATTGCAATTCCGGCCTTGCATTTTTTTCTAAGTTTCGAACGAATTTAGGCTTGAAGTGTATCGGTTTTGACTAAGGAACAGGAGAACAAGACCCTCAAGTCAAACATTGGTTTCAGATATCGGGTCACAGGATGAACAATTAGAGGCCATGTCCATTTGACTTGTGTATAAGATTCATGGCTAATAATTAAATGGACTGAGGGGGGCTGTGTTTTATGCACAAGCTCAATTTGCATCTGCTATAGATATTTAATTATTTTTTCTCTGTTTTCTCTTTAGCACATCATGCTACATGCAGCATCTGAAAACAAAGGCCAAACACCACGGGGGGCTCTACTTTGCCTCTTCAAGGACCCAAATAAAGTGTTCGAAGGTACTTTTCTTATTTTCTCATCAATTATTCAGGTGACATTGCATGATTGCTGCAAGCAGCATAGGAAAGAGTTTTTAATATTCGTTTAAAGAGATCCTTTTCCATTTCAAAATTCTGTAACTTTTTTTTATAGAAAACCTGGTTGTATCAGCGTCATAATGAACATTATTTTATGTGTAGGGCAGCATCACTAAGCGACTGCCTGTTAAATGAACTGGAGAAATCTGCACCTACAAGCATTGAGCTCATATTCTTACCAAAGGTCTATTTTAGCAGTGAACACAATTGTGACATGTAAAGGCACAGCTCCGTCTCTGTGGAATGTGAAAACAGCATTCTCTTTATTTTCAAGCATGAGTGCCGACGCAGATGGGTGAGAGTGACGTTTGGTGTTGTCAAGAAGGTGCTTTATATCGCTGTTTAAAAATGCAATGACTGCGGTGGTCGTTCAGACTGCAGATAATGTTTTGTAATCCCACTACCTTCTATAATTGTGCCCATTGGTCTGAATGCCAGAACTGACAGAAGAAAAAACAACTGACATTGAGGAAACTTGCTGCAGATGCATTGCTCAGCTGTGTTGCCTGCTTTCCACAACAGGTTGTGGCAGCTCTGGATTCTATACATTGGTGCCCATTGTCAAATTCAAATAATGTAGTTTTATTTTACACAGACTGGAGTTGCACCTTAAAAGTTTTCACGGGAATCTGTGTCTCAAAAAGAAAACCTTTGATAAGTTCAGCTTGCTAGATGAAGGCATTAATTCTTCGAGCTCATTTTACAGCCTACCTTTCTATTGACACCGCCCTATGCGGAGAGTAAGTCGTCTGCTTCTTGCACAGACATTACGGTGATGTCAGAAGGGTGACGATCTCTCATTGGCTTTGATTGGAAGGATATAGTGGGTAGACCACAATGCTAGACACCATGAGGTCTACGCACTATTTTTTTTTGTTCAATCAGCCAATAAGAGCTCGGCCTTCTGACATTACCGCAACCCCTGTGCAAGAAGCAGACAAACTTGCGCTCCCCATAGGATTACGGATACTCAAGAGTGCTTTCCGTAATATAAGTTACGGAAAGCCTACTTTGTTTGCCCTTTTACCGACAACTTTTATGCACTTTTACGGATACTAGAGCGATTTCCGTAATAGGTTTTACGGAATGCATATTCCAGTCCGTTTTATGGACAGCTCTTGAATAGCGTTAAGGATAGTAGAGCACTTTCCATAAACTGTTTTGCGGAATGTCCTTTTATTTACGGATTGTGTATATGTTAGAAGGATTTTTCCGTTATTAGAATTACGGATGACCTTTCCGGCAGCATAGGTGCCAGAGAATTTCTCCGTAAAAGAGGCAAATTTTTTTACAGGTGGGCTATTGGCATTACCGCTATGTCGCAGCTCATTATTATTGTTTCATGAAGAGCGCAGACAAAAAGCATCCGTGAGCATAGTTCAGATATGTCTGCTGCTCGTGTTCATCCATGGAAGCCAGGGCTGCCTGTCGTAGCATGCATGCTTGCTCTCTAGCTTCAACTGAGTCGCATACGTTTTGTGAATTAAAGTATACGGTCGTCTCGAAAGGTTCAGACATCGAGGGCGTTTCTCTGAAACATGCTTTGGGTGCACGTGGGCCCGTTTGTGAAGGAATGTCCCTGTTGCCTAAAAAATCAAATTTCAAAAGTGAAAGAAAAAAACAAGAAATAAGGACGGGTACACACTTATTCCCTTGTTCGAATTCAATATGAGCAGCTGTCACCATTGCTGAGAATCCCTCAGCTCCGGCATTAGGTTCCAAGTTGTTATAGCATTTTTGAACTTCTGCATTGGAAATGACGCAATAACATTGGTAAAATGTTTGCTCCAAAAGTGAGAATGTCTGCCCCAAAACCAGTTTTTGCCAGGTCACCATTTGTCAGTTTCACCATTGCAGTTACCACCTGCTTTAACTTAATTTATTTTAACTGTGCTGTTTGTTTTACCTTTTCAGATTGAGCATCGCTCAAGGCAGGCGTTTTCTGTGACCTAATAAAGATACAACAGGTTTGATTTTGCATTTTACTTGTCATTTTATTGGCTGTTCTCCTTGAAGTTAACTTGCAGTGATCCTATGGCAGTCGAAAGTATGTAATAGTTTCTCTGGCAACGCTGCAATTTGGTTAGGCTATCCTATCAGCTCAGCAGTGATCACAATCACACCTTCCATCAAATATGTTCCATCAAAGACCACCGCAATACGTTCCATCAAAGACCACCACAGTACGTTCCATCAAAGACCACCACAGTACGTTCCATCAAAGACCACCACATACGTAATTTGGGACATTCCATCAGTGGCAGTCAGACGTCGTCTGATGGACCATCAGGGCACGTTCCACCAGGGCTGCTGACTGGCAGTCAGTGTCCCAAATTACGTACCTTGATGGAATTTTCAATAGGGCTCTTAGGCGCCCGTTTCCGGCTTGAGCGGCGTCGGCGTCGACCTAACCGAGCGTATCCCTCGTAACCCTCGTGAGCGTTACGAGGGTTACTCTCACGAGGATCGCGAGGGTTACCCTTGTTACCCTCGTGAGAATAACCCAGGTAGCCTAACCCTCACCAGGGTTACGGGGGTTAGTTACCCTCAAAAGGGTTACCCTCACGAGGGTTACCAAAGTTACTCTCACGAGGGTTACTCCCACGAGGGTTACCCTCACGAGGGTCACGATGGTTACCCTCACGATGGTCAGGATGGTTACCCTGACGAGGGTTACCCTCACGAGGGTCATGAGGGTTACCCTCTGAGGTCACGTAACCCCTTATGTCACGTGACCCCTAAGATCACGTGACCCCTAAGGTCACGTGACCCATTGAGGTCACGCGACCTCTTGAGGTCACGTGACCCTCTGAAATCCCGTGGACCCTCAGGTCACGTGCCCCCCGAGGGCACGCGACCCCCTAAGGTCACGTAGTCACGTGACCCCCTGAGGCTATGTGACCCCCTGAGGTCGCGTGAACCCCTTAATTCACGTGACCCCCTGAGGTCACGTGACCGCCTGAAGTCACGTGACCCCCCTGAAGTCACCTGACCGCCTGAGGTCACGTGACCCCTGAGGTCAAGTGACCCCCTGAGGTCACGTGACCCCCTGAGGTCCCGTGACTCCCCTGAGGTCACGTGACCTCAAGGAGTCACCTATCCCTCAGTACGCTTCCATCCTCCTCAAGCGCTGCGCTCTAACCGGCGTTACAGGGACTTGTAAACGGCTTTCATTTTTTTAATGAACTCTTTTTGCACTTTATGCCTAAGTATTGATAAAAATATTGACACCTGTTAGGTATTACGGGACGAAGCCAAGGCAGTCCTGAGGGTGCTGCTTCCGTCTATCAGTCTGCTGCATCATCTCTAAGGAATATGGGCACGTCATCCAGATAGGTGGTCTCTATTTTACACAACCCTTTATAAATCTCCGCTCAAATGTCGCGACAGTATCTTCGATGTATAAGTGACAACTCATTGTGCCATAGAATCATTGAATTTTGTTTTGACATATATTACGCCTCACGCATAAATTAATACGATGTTCGCGGACAAAGGATTTTTGTTAATATTAAAACAAGTGATCTGTCATTCCTGATGGTAATTAAAAGTATAAAAGTATAACGGGGCAATGATGAACGATGCCCGCATTTCGCAATCGCTGCCAAATGTGGGTTTGTCTCTGATATATTACATTACAAGCATCATCTTTAACAATGATTCAAACTTGCTTCCTGACTGTTCATCGTCTTTTATTCCAGTGCCACATTCTGCAGAAGCCGTCATTTGAAGATTCACGTCATGTAGTCGTCAAGGATTTTTTCGCAATAAAAGGTTTCAGTCCGGATAAACGAATTTAGAAAGCTCTGACTCTGTAAAACTTGCCAGCTTTACGAATAAAATAAAAAAAGAAATTGCAGCAGCTATCAACAGTACAAACCAAACATCACAGTTAGTCAGAGACTCGTTCGGCAAATTTGCAAGCAAGCGCAGCTTATACTTCGTTTCACCTTAGGTACGAGCGAAGCCGAAGTTAAACGCGCGAGCATTCAGTCTAAAACGGTGCCCTCACTGAGCGAGCCCGCGAGCTATTCAGGAACGCTCACAGCTCTATGCATATGGCTCACTCTGTAGCTTTGACTTCGCTCGTACGTAAAGTGAAACGAAGTCTAGTGACGAAGCACGAACTCTGCAGCTCGTGCGTGACGTCATTCTAGCGTCCTGCCTTAGTGACCTGACGAGGTGATTTCTTCGCCTAGCCGTCTCGGAAATGATTTAGTCTTGGCTGATAGTATATTTCATGATAATGTTTACCTCATTCTTTCAAGGCAAAAATTATTATGCCTACAGTGCCACAGGGCCTATCTTTTTATTCGTGCGATCCTAACCTCCAAGAACAAAACCGCTGTTCTACCCGTGACTTCACGGCTAGGATAGAGCAACCAACCATTACACTGATTACGAGCTCGTTCTTGCGGCTAATAGAAGCGCCATATTGGCGCGGACGGCTTCCAACTTCGCCCTCAGTCGGAGTTGAAGTTTCCGCAAACCTCCGCGATGTTACAAAGAAAGCGTGACGAAACGACGAAATTTTATTCTCCCTCTTTGCGCTGGGAATAACCCTATTCTCAAAGAGAACAAGCCCATCTCACCAGCCAGTTTGACTACACCACCGCTGCCGCTATGCATCGAGAGAACTTTAGTATTTCAGCACGTGCCCGAACCTCGCTGGAACTCAGCGCGTGCCGAGACGGCACGAGCCGTCTCGGACACTGCCGCCCTCTTCTTGTGAACTACAGCTTTGTCGGCTTCACGCATACGCCGAACGCTTGGTGAGATCGGTTTATTAAAGAGGGTCCACTAGCTTGTAGCTAGGGTAGATATCGCTATTTGGCATATCGAGGGGTCTGGACCTTCTTCGTGTTTTGCCAGTTTTTCTTTAGGGAAAAAAAAAAGGGGGGGGGGGTTCAAAGCTGTGCCTGAGTTGTCGTTGAGCAAAGCAATAATCGGGAAACTAACCCCGAAGGGAAAAAAGTGGCAAACGCGTAGGTTCCAGGACATTTCATCCCGAAGGAAAAATCCATCAATGTAACCCTGTTTGGCAGTCAATGTTTTCTAGTGGACCGCTGACTGTGCCTGACTGTACGTCAAGCATGTCTGATTGGCCAACAAGTTACTCTGGCCGACAGTCAAACTCCAGTCAGACCCCGCTTGTCGGCTTTCTGATGGTTTCCTGGTGGCAGTCGGCCGCCGCGAAATGCCATCAGGATGTCTTGGTGGTGATTCTGACTGTACATCGATTGTCTCTGACTGTACGTCAGAAAGCTTTGACGTGCAGACAGACGTACGGTCAAAGGACGTAAAGTTCGTTCGGATACCACTATTTCGTCAAATCTATGAATACGAAAACTAATCTATGCACGAGAAAACGATTTTGGGACGTGAGCCCATAAAACCGCTGACGTTAGAGATATGACACGCAACCGACCGACAACCTTGATCAGAAGCCCGCCAAAGCGCCGAACACGACACTTCGCACTTCGCTTCGCCCATAGAGGCTTCGCCGAGCTTTCATGAACGATCGCTCTCGACTCGTTTTGTTTGCCCGCTCGCTCCAACCTGTCGATCCTGCCCGGGCTCTACAATGTCTTATGTTTTAGTAGAATTTCTACTCGACAAGACCCAGCCTGTTGTGAGTTCCGACGATGTAAGGGACTTTAGCGGTGTAGTTGAAGACGACAGAGTGTACCAGGTCTACTGGGCCGGTGATGCGCGAACAAAAGGATCGTTCTACGACGCGAAAGTTGCAACAGTTGGCCGGTACTTTTAAATAAAGAATCCTAATAGCCGGCCAAAAAACGTTGCTAACATAATAAAACCAAAAATTCGGAGCAAGTGGAGGGGGAGGTGGTGGAACCCGAATCCATCCGCTTGGGTACACCCCATGCAGGTGTGTCCTCCGTCGTGCCATCCAGGCGTCTGTCGTACGAGAGGGCAATGACAAATTTTCAAATTTTATTGCAGAAACCTACACTCTTAGAAAAAAAGGTATGGATAGTCCTCTCTTAGAGGAGGAACGGTATTGTAACCTATGTTCCTTTAGAAAGGGAGAAACATTCGTCCCTAAAGCAGGGGAGCAACCAGTTCCTCCGTCGCCTGCATCTCATTATGGCGGCCCCGAATCGAGCGAATCGAGCCCAATAAGGCTTGACGAGGACGCTACGTCTCTTCTACGGGACGAGAGGAGCAGCAAATAAAAGCGTAACACGAGCTTTCCGCGAACTGTGCTTATTTCCGAAGCCACAGATACAGAAACTTGCGTTTCCAAAGCAGTTACTCAGTCTTCTCGTCGACAGCACTGCGATGTTAAACGGAGACAACCGATACACAGTTACTTCGCGCACTTTGCGTCTTACCTTTCGAGTTCCTCGAGTCATCAATCATGACTCGAGGAACTGATTCATCAACCGCATATCACGGAGAAGGGCAACTCAATCCGCGAAACCAAAAGCCGTTCTCGAAAGAGCAAACTCGAAGCCGGTGTTTATCGCGTAGCGTGAAAGAAGGTTACATCGCTAGCCACCAGATGGCGGGGTCAAGCAGAGTAATTGCAAGTAGCTAGGCTAGGGGCGCTAGGTACCGCCCAATTCATGTCCTACAAAAATAATTTGATTTCCTCATTTACTGCGCTTGGGGATCCTCTACTATACACACAGCACGCTTATAAGCAGCATCAGGTGAACATACATTGAGCGCATACACTGCACACACAAATATCAATACAACGGAACACCACACTTTTTTTTTCTTTATTGAACTCAACATTGCAGCACAGAATGCTATGTCATTACAAGGAGCTCACGCCCAGCGACTTGTGGGCGAACTAAAGTTCTCTCATGTTTCTAATTTCATTGAACAAATGTGCCCACTCAGGCGTAGTTTCTGGTGTTCTGCAGTACACCGCTTGAACCTCGTTTACAATATCGATGAAATGCTTCTGTACAGACTTAATTTTTGGGTCAGCATGCCGAAATTCCATCCTTGTTTTCCAAATACTAAACAGGCCGAGTATCATAAAAAGATCGTAGGGCACAGTGTCACTTTCTTCAACAGGTAAATACCTAATGGTCTGCAGGGACAACGTGAAATCTTTTTTTCAGGGTCCTTTGAAGAATGCCCCCAAAAAAACACAGCATCCCAACAATAAATAAAAACGTGTTCGATGGTTTCTGGTGTCTTACACAGGAGACAATTCATCGACCAAGGACCAAAGATCTCCTTATCTCTTAGCCATGGCTTTACTGGCAATGTCTCGCTGTGCAATTTAAAGAAAAAAGGACTTTACCCCTGGTGGAACACACATCCTTTTCATTCGCCAGAGCACATCTTGACCCGGACATTGGCTGTACACCGATCGATACAGTGGCGCAGGGAAGAGGAGCTCAATCAGGTCGCGACTGAGCTTCTTTTTAGTGACTTTACCCAGGTAGTCCATCGAAAAACGCGCTCGCAAAAACAATACAGCCTCTTTCACTTCTTTTAAATAACCAGAAAAACAAGGGGGTTCAGTACATTCACTAGTCACCAACACGGCCGGCAAAGAGTTCGCCAGTCTCACCCGGATAATTGCACGTAGGAAAGGATTATTCTGGTCGCGTAAGAAAAAGAAGCGCGAAACAATCTTACGGACGAAAGGATGCGAGAGGCCCAGGCCTCCCGACCTGACGCTCCGGAAAAGGTTATCTCTTCTCATCCTTTCCCACCCGGACTTCCAGATGAGAGCGGCGAACACCCTATGGAACTTTTGGATACTCATTCGTGTACATGCCAAAACTTGCATAATGTACCAGATCTTTGCGATGAAAAAAATATTACACACTGTGGCGCGCGCAAAAATTGAAAAGTTCTGATTCACCCAAGTGTCCGCCTTCGTCTTCAAATGTTTTGCGATCTCCGTCCAGTACGGCGTGCTAACTTTGTAATTGTCGTGTACCGAGTCGGGTCGAGTCAAGAGGACCAAAGACAGGAGCCGCAAGAGAACACCAACTACGCCGGTGGCCTTTATCGAACAACCCTAAACCTCGAGCCCACACGCGCGCATCGCAGCCTTCCACGCGCATCCGTCCCGCGCTACCCGAGTCACGCTCATCTGTCAGCCAACACAGCCAGCCAGCACTTGTGCCATATAACGCAAGATGCGTTCCCACTTATATGACACCTCCCCCTTTTAAGCATTAATGTCCATAACGAGTTGGAGGACGCGAAATTCGGCCACTCCGGGTTACGGTTGCTGAAAGGTCGTTGTCCTGTTGACCGGCTGCTTCCATCTCGGAGCTCGCGGGCTGAAGATGGTGCCGGGTGCGTCGTACTGTCCCTTGGTCCGTTTCCACGAGGTAAGGCCTAGGCTGTCCTGCTTGGCCTTGTATCATTCCCTGCGAAGCCGCACCCGCGTGGATCCAGACCGCTGAGTGGGGGGGGGTAGCACCTGGCAGTCTCTCGTCCTATGGCGTCTGTTATAGTCAGACGCCTCTCTCGTCTTACAAAACCGGTACCGTTGTTGATATTCCTTCGAGTGGCGCCAGTGAGGTCTCAGTGTAGTTGGCGCACTCGGAAGTGCTGAACGGAGCTTCCGTCCCATCAGAAGCTCTGCAGGGGAGAAACCTTCAGGCCCTGGGGTAGTCCGGTGTGCCAGAAGAGCTTGCGCCACATCCGATGATTTCGTCAGCAGGTTCTTTGCAGTTTGTACCGCTCTTTCGGCCTTCCCGTTGCTCTGGGCGTAAAATGTACTAAAAGTCACCAGTTGGGCTCCCCAATGGTTCACGAATCGCGGGAACTTGCTCGATCCAAACTGGGGACCGTTGTCTGAGCGTATAACTTCCGGACATCCATGTCTTGCGAAAACTTGACTGAAGACTTTGGTCAAGTCTTCCGTTGTCGTTCGTGGAAGTTCCTCAAGCTCGAAGAACTTCGAGTAGTAGTCGACGATGACTACATACTTCTTCCCTCCCAGCTGGAAAAGGTCCGTTCCGATCTCTTGCCACGGACGATCGGGTAGTGGAGTTTGAAGTAGGTGGCCCGTAGGAGCTCGTCGATATTGCTGGCATGTAGGGCAGCGACTTTCGTATTCTTGTATTTTTGTGCTGACCCCGGGCCACCAGACAGAATCCCTCGCTCTTGCACGGCATCGGACGACACCTCGATGTCCACAGTGTATTCTTTCTAGGACCTCTCCTTGCAAACGGGGGGGGGGGGGGGGGGGGGGGGGGGGATAACCAGCCTGTCGTTCCGCATAAGTAAACCTTGCACAACCGAAAGGTCTGTTGCGAGACTGACGAACTTCTTTAGGTTTGGAGGAAGCATGTCCGTCTCGGGCCACTGTTTTTGGCAGTATTCCATAACTTTCGCCGTACTAGGGTCTCTGGACAGTTCAGTCCTCAGCCTCTCCAAAAAGGAAGAAGATGCTGGAAGAAGCTCCACTGTCAGCATCTCGTACTCTTGAACGAATGTTTCACTCTTGTCAGCATCTCTCGGTGTGACTGTAGAGTTGTCTGTCGTTGTTAGCGGCTTCCTGGACAAGACGTCTGCGGTGTACATCTTCTTGCCTGCTACGTGAGAGATAGTGAAGTCGAACTCGAGGATGCGCATTCTTAGCCGCTGTAGCCTCGGTGTCATTTCGTCGAGACGTTTTGTCGATAAAAACGGTACAAGGGGCTTATGGTCTGTCTCGACGTGAAATACTTGTCCTACCAAGTAGGTTCTAAAATGATCCCACGCCCAGACGATGGCCAAAGCCTCCTTTTCGACTTGGGCGTACCTTTGTTCCGTCGGCGTCATGGCTCTCGACGCGTACGCCATGGGGCGTCTGTTGCCGTTCTCCTCCTCTTGGAGTAGGACCGCCCCCAGTCCATACGAAGAAGCGTCTGCCGATAACGTCAGGTGCGCTCCTGGTTTGTAGAAGGTTAGGACAGGAGTCTTGCACAGGAGATCTTTGACCTCGCAGAATGCTTTCTCTAGAGGCTCACTCCAGAGCCAGCTTGCATCCTGATGTAGTAGATCTCTAAGTGGCATAGTCTTGTCCGCGATGTCAGGTAGAAACTTGCCGAGGTGGTTTACCATGCCTAAAAACGATCGTAGCTCTGCCATGCTTTCCGGTGCTGGCATCTTGACAATCGCTTCCGTCTTCTTAGGGTCTGCCGCGATGCCTCTGCCGTCCAGGATGTGGCCCAGAAACCTGACGCGACTCTTGGCGAACTCGCACTTTTTGGAGTTCAAGGTCACTCCGGAGTTACGGAGGCGGCGGAGCACCACCTCGAGATTTCTGTCGTGCTCTGTTTTGTCGCGGCCGAAAACTAGAATGTCATCCATGTGACAAACATGCCGCGGGATTCCTTCTAGAATCCTCAGCATCTCCCGCTGGAAGAATTCTGGCGCCGTCGCGATTCCAAACGGGAGTCTCTTAAACTGAAAACGCCCCACTGGTGTGATGAAAGTGGTCAGTTCTCTTGATTCCGGAGCTAGTGGGGCTTGCCAGTAGCCGGAATTGGCATATAGTTTGCTAAATACCGTAGCTCCTGCAAGCCTTGCCAGGGTCTCTTCTACCGTGGGCATGATGATGCGCTCCCGCACCAGCTGCGGATTGAGCTGAGTGTAGTCCACGCAGATCCGGATAGAGTTATCTTGCTTTTTGGCAACCACCATGGGTGCGCACCAGGCTGTGGCGTGGTCGACTGGTTCGATCACGTCCATGTCTTGCATGCGTTGTAGTTCCTTTTCAACGCTGGGTACCAGCGGAAAGGGTACCCTTCGCGGGTAGGTGATTGCAAACGGCTTAGCGTCCGGGTGGAGGGTGATCTTGTACTGGACGTTCATTTTCCCCAGTCCTTGGAAAAGCGATGGGTACTTAGCGTGCAGTTGTTGATCGTACTCTATGTTGCTGTCCACGTTGACCTCCTGTAAGCTTGGCAGCACCTCGAGGGCTTGAATAGCCGCTCGTCCAAGCAGAGGGTATCTCAGCCGGTCGGTTACGTAGATCGTCTCTCTGGTTGTTCGCCCACTCCAGGTTATAGTTGCCTTGAACTTGCCGAGTGTGCTGAGTGGAGAGTGTCCGGCTCCAAAAAGTTGCGTCTCTGTTGGCTCCAGCGCTGCCAAGGTTGTCGCGTCGCACGCGCTAGGAGGTACAGCCGCGACGTCCGCTCCCGTATCCACCTTGAACGTTACTTCCCGGTTGTTCAGCTTAGCTGTGATGAACCAGGGGCTCCCGTTTCTTGAGTGTACCAGCTCGCCAAGGAAGACTTCGTTTAGTCTCTGCCCATGTGCTCGTGATTTTCGATTTTCTATCGCATGCTTCGAAAAACAGACGCTTTCGAAGTGGCCTAGCTTTTTGCAGGCGTTACACTTCTTGCCTCTCGCAGCGCATTGAAGCTGGGCGTGCTTTTGCGAACTGCCACACCATCGGCATGTCCACGTTAAACTGTTAGGACGTCCTTGGTCTTGCGACGTGCTCTGACGTTTGGTATCTTTGTTCACGCTTTTTCCTCGCGGATGTCTTTTAAGTTCTTCGAGGACGTCGCTTCCATTCTTTTCGCTGCGCAGCTCTGACTGTTGCCGCTTAACTGTCTCCGACGATCGTGCTGTCGTGGTCGCTTTTTCCAATGTAAGTTGAGCGTCCAGCTGGAGTTTCTCACTGAGTTTTGTGTCGAGCAGTCCTACCACGATGCGATCTCGGATGAGCTCGTCCCGCAGAGAGCCATACTCGCAAGTATCCGCCAGTTTATGTAGGGCCGTGATGAAGACCTCCACTGGCTCGTCCGGTTCTTGCTTTCTCGAGTTGAATTTGGCTCGCTCGAAGATGATGTTCACTCGAGGAATGAAGTGGGTGTCGAATTTGGCCTTGACTACATCGTAGTCGATAAGCTGATCTTCGGTTAAGTTGAGCGAGGAGAGAACATCCTCTGCCTCTCTGCCCATCGCATAAAGGAAAGTGTTGACCTGAGTCGATGCGTCCCGGAGATGGGGTCCTGAGATTATGCGATAACGTTCCCATCGGGTTATCCATCTCTTCCAGTCATTAGGATTCCGGAAATCCAACTTCTCCGGGAGCTCGACTGCGAAAGGATTGAAGAAGGATGCCCCTCCGCTGGCCTGGGTGTTCGAAGAACCCGAACCGTCTGCGTCGTTAGGCATGTCGTAGTTTGGCCGCTGGGTCGCTTCCTACCTGGCCGTGAGATCACGCTGGCAACCCTGTTGTCGCTTCTCAGGTCCTCGGAGACGTTAGAGGGTCATTGATCCCACCGCTGCCACCATGTCGTGTACCGAGTCGGGTCGAGTCAAGAGGACCAAAGACAGGAGCCGCAAGAGAACACCAACTACGCCGGTGGCCTTTATCGAACAACCCTAAACCTCGAGCCCACACGCGCGCATCGCAGCCTTCCACGCGCATCCGTCCCGCGCTACCCGAGTCACGCTCATCTGTCAGCCAACACAGCCAGCCAGCACTTGTGCCATATAACGCAAGATGCGTTCCCACTTAAATGACAGTAATGTTCCAAGGGCACCCCAAGATACGTACATGGCGTCGCTTCCCAATTAAAGCCTGCAAAGTAATGCGGTTTTAAAGCCCACCTGCCGTGCCACACCCCACAACATTTCCCCCAGTTCACTGCCGCTCCTGTGGCGTTACAATATTCTTTCGTGAGGACGACAGTTTTCATGACGCTTTCTTCGTCTTTACAAAAAATAGCCACATCATCAGCGTGTGCGGAAACTTTAACGTCAACATTATTGAAAAGAAACCCCCGGATATTGTTACTAGCTATCACGCTCACACAGAAAGGTTCAAGGTACAGAACAAATAGTAAGGGTGAAAGGGGACATCCCTGCCTGACTGACGAAAGCACTGCAATTTTCTTAGAAACATTATTTAACACCAGCCTGGTTGTACAACCTTTGTACGCCATATCCACGTCCTTTAGGACAACTTTGCCTACATTAACATGCAATAATATACTCTTTAGAACATCATGCCTAACTCTATCAAACGCTTTCTCCAAGTCTAACTGTATCATTGCCACTTTATCCCTCCCAACAGCCTCAAAAATGCTTCTCGCTATATGGATATTAGTTTGAATGGACCTTCCTTTAATGCCACATGTCTGGTGATCCCCGATGAGGTCTCGAATGACACACTGGAGCCTACGCGTAATGATCTTAGCGAAAATCTTGTAGTCTATGTTACATAATGTAATCGGCCTGTATCCCGTCACGCTGAGCCTTTTCGACAAGTCCTCCGACTTCGGTATCAGTATGGTGTGGGCTTCCACAAAGGAACGCGGTAGACAGTAGTTTTCGAATGACTCATTAAATACGGCCAACAGTACGGGACTAAGGGCATTTTTAAAGGTTTGGTAAAATTCTGCACAAAGCCCATCAAGCCCCGGTGTTTTCTGTCTCGCTAGCGAATCTATTGCTCGTTCAACCTCCTAGAGCGTGATTTCTCCCTCGAGCCACGTTGTAACCTCCTCATCCAACTTGGGCATGAGTGACAAAAAAATCTTTAAATTTACGAAATCCTACGGGAGTCGGTTTTTCCCCAAAAAGTTTTCCAAAGTACTCAACAAAAGCTTCTTCTATAACATCTTTATCGCTGCTGATTTTCCCTCGGCCTTCTCCGGGTCGACGACGATGCAGCGTCTCCCTTTAGCCTCGAAGGAAGCGGCGTCCACCAGCTTCTTCTTGGCCAACGGTTTTTTCAGAGTCCCCATCCATACGTGGTTCATCTGAAATGAACCACATGCGGCTATTTCGCCTAGTACTCCCACTTTGTCCAGTCCGGCTTTAAAATCTTCAATGCGATAAGGCCGCGCCGTAATGTCGTGCAGAAAGACAGAATTTAGGGCGTGAACGCCCTTCGGCAGCGGAGCCAGTACGATCCTGTATTTTTGGGAGCCTAACTCAGCAGAAATACCACGGCTATCAGCGGCCGTTACCGCTCCGACGGAGCTCATCGCGATACGTCTTGATAGCTCGGAAGCCAGGCGACGAATCTGGAACACCACACTAACCCGAACACTACACCCGTGCTCTGCGTTTCCGTCTTTTATACTGGTCGTTTTGAACTGACGGAATTTTTCGGTGACTGAATAAGCAATAAAAATATTTTAAGCATGTTGATCTTTTTCCAGCAATGTCATACCTCTGAGAGTATTTTGAATGGCTCAGGGGATGAATCTCTTATCAAAAAGCAAACGCTCGATCACGCCGTAATTATTTGAAAGCCAATATATCAAGCCGCTCCAATGCGGTTCGAAGCCATGAGTTTGTTTTCCCGCACGGCACGTCGTAGCCTGTATTTCTATTGTGTTTGTTTTTCTATTTCTGCTGTTCGCGCAAAGCTGCAGTTGCCGCCTTGAATTAATCTCTGTAGAGCGGATATTCACTCAGGTGAAATTGATGCTTCACGAACTGATCAATCGCTTTTCGATCAACTTGAATGCAGTCAAAGCCGCGACTTGCGGCAGGTGTTAAGTGTACGGAGCTACGCCGTGGCGAGCCCGAAAACTTCTAGCGCTCATCGCAGCGCGCCACTTGGAGAACAGTTTCTCCAGGAACCGTAGTATATTTAAACAGCAAAATAAAGGGTAGTTTTTTTTTACTATATTTTACCTACTATTACTTTTTAATGCTAAAATTCCACACTGTAAATATACGTACTTTCCGTCACGACTGTTGTCCTTGCCCCAGAGGGCAATCGCTCTCGGGGACGAGACAACCGACATTCACATTGGCCACTGTACGATAGGAGCTTATACTGTTCAGACCAGCGTTCCAACATGACTATCCGCACGTTGATGGATTGCACGTAACCCCTCAAGTGGTAATAAACTTTTTAATGTAAAGAGAAATGTCAACCTGCGACACCCCGCCCCCGCCGATCACGACCCGACCAGCGGCATCAATGCCCGACAGTTTACGTCATCTCATCTTGCTGTTACACCACTGACACGCGAACACACGGCCACATCGGCGATAATTCCAGTCTTCTGTTCACAACCCCCAACACTGCCATCACGATGTTGCAGCTATGTTGCTGACACGCACAAATACAGAACCACGTTGAACGCCGGTTGCACTCGGCATCGGAAAACAGAACCGAACTCAGCACGGAAGGTACCCAGACAGCCGGCAGCAAAACCTGCCTGTCTTGGACGCAGTTCCTGCGGTTTCCGTAACGTCGAAAACGTCGACAAAGTTCCGCGTGGTTTCGCTACTGCAGTTCCGTGCCGCGCGAGTCCCGCAATCCGGAGACGGCCATCCCCCAGTGTACGTGGCGCTGCTGGCACTGCTCCGGAACTTCGCTGTTTCTAGCGGCTTCGTTTGCTCGTTTGATAAAATTAGTGATAAAAACGTCAATGCAACCGAAATGTTATGCACGTTTAGACTAGAAGACGGAATTACAGGCGGCCTTCGCTGCCGCTGAAGCTCAATCAACTCAACAGCTATTTATTAAACAACGTGCGCGGCCTGCTCGAAAAACAAAACCGAAAGAAGATGAGTCTGGAGGGCGAAAGCATTCTCTGGTCTGCCTGGAGAAGGAGAAAAACGTTTCGTTCCTCCCCCTTTCTCGTGTCCGCGTGGGGGCGCGTCAGTAGAAGGGAGGAAGACGCGCCGTTGCTACTTTTTTCCTCCATTTTTTCTTAGAGTGTAGAACGCGACATCACATAAACAATAAAGAGGTGAATCCGCGGCCAGACATGGAACCTCGGCTACTTGCGTGGAAGATAAGCACGGTAACCGCTAGGCCACGGGAGCGCTGCCTACTTGACTAGCTGCGGCTGCGCACGCGGCAATATTATGTTCCGTTTTTTTTTTGTTTTTTGTTTTTTTACTTTGTAGTAAACAATTACCTCTTTCGGTTATGTGACCTAAGACTAACTCAACACTTTTAAAGAGGTCTGCAGTCATCGGGTGCCGAGACGGTGGTCACATTGTTGCTTTTCGTAGTAGTCAACATTGAGGCAATGTCCTGTCTTCATGCAAAAGTTAACAGAAAAAAAAGCGTTCTTCACTTTTTATGAGTTCGCAGTCTACAAAACTGTGGATTCGTCTGCCTCTTTCCCCTTTTCTTAGAAAGTCAGCTATTCTTCTGGGGACGAACGAGAACACTTAGTTTTACAAATATACGAACACACAAAAAGCCCAGCATGAGCGTTGAGCAAAGTGCGGATGTGACTTTTAAATATAAACACCGCAGCGCGAACAATAATAAAATATGTAGTAAATGAGCTTTTCTCCGCATTTGTCGGTTTTGCAGTGAGCATTTCACTGGTCAGCTTTTCTCCGGTAAGCTTTTCTCCGCCGCCCGTTCTCCGGTGAGATTTTTTGTCCGCCGCTCCACAGTAACAGTTGACCAAGGGCTCATCGCAGCCAAGACATTGCAATGGACGAACACCATAATATAAGGTGTGCAAGTTCTTGTCTAATACATTCGCCTCGGTTTCATAAAATTTAAGAGTGTGTTGGTTCGGGTCAAACAAAGAATCTTCAGCGCGACTTTCACAACTTCCAAATAGCAACCTGTCACGCCTGCAACCAAAAAGCTTGTTTTGTTTTTAGCTTCACTGAAATTGTTTTCGCAATGTTTGCTTTATTTCGGTAGACATTCACAAGTTGATACGCAAAACGAATGTCGAAATTAAGACAAAATCGACGAGCTCACGTATGTTTCTTCCACATTTAAAATAAGTAAACATTTTAAATGCATCTTTGCAAAATATCTGAACTCGCCAGATGAAATCACCTATCCTTATCCGAACAGAAAGAAGTGGTAAGACAGTATCTACTCTTTGACGCTTCGGTAGCTTTTGTCTACCTGCATTTGCTAACTTCAGCCCTCACGCAAGGACCGTTTGAAGCGTGAAATCTTTGACTCCCACTTTCTTGATCCAAAATGCCAACAAAGATTAGAACATTCTCCCAATGACGCGCTCCGGCGATTGAAAACTAATGACTCACCCACCCGCTAAATATCTCCGTTGACGCCAAAAAAACCAACAACAATAAATTTTTTACTTGCATTTGTGCGACCCCAAAACACCAACCCCCCACCCCACCCAAAAAACGGAACATCCTCCCAAAAACGCGTTCGGGCGATGTACAACCTATTACTCACTATCGCGATAACCCGCAAAATATCTTCGCCGCCCAAACATACAAAAAAAAAAAAAAAAGAAAAAAAGACGACCTGTTTTGAGAGGCACTCTTGCTCGAAATCCCGGCTGTCAACCCGACGACCTTGAAGATGCAAGTAGTCCGGGGCGCAAGAACACATTGCGAAATTTCAAGAGCAAGTATTGCGGACACACTCATAGATGGAGCCGGCCGGCAGCAGGATTTTTAGACGTTTTGATAGGCTACAAACTTAGTTAAAGTTTATCACAATGAGAATCTCTGGAGAAAGATATTGTAAGAGATCTATTTAAAAAGTCTTGGTCTTGTATATATTTGCGCTTAAATTTATATTTAGGTCCCGCTTTATTTTTTAATGTTTATGAAGAACGGAACGAAGCAAAAAGGTTTTTCAAGCGTCTTTATGTTTCCGTAAAAAAGTTTAAGCTTAAAAATCGGGAAATGTAGCGCCGCAATATTTACTCAGTTTTTTATTCTATTCCTAATAAAACCATTCCCAAGTCAATCCTTGGTAGAAGAGCGTGTTGGTTAAAGTCATGGATGAAGAAAGAATAAACAATTAAAACAGGGACAACACAACCACATCTTTCATGAAAGATGTGGTTGTGTTGTCCCTGTTTTAATTGTTTATTCTTTCTTCATCCATGACAAGTCAATCCGTTCGGTGGGATTGACTTGGAAATCCTCAAGCCAGGTATACGACTGCAGCGCCGCCGCGTACATCCGGTACCTTTCTACGCCCGCCGTTCGTCGGCGCCTCATCCCATTAGCCCTTTCTAGTATGCGCTGTTTTTTTCCGCCGCTTGATCGAGAGTTTGCCGACGGGTCATATTTTGTTTCCGTACTTTATAAACTGCATTTGTTTCTTTTCTGATCTAAAATACTGAACAAAAACTACTTTCATACATAATTGAAACGGTTTGCGACACTTATATTTTGTATCTCGTCTAAAAAGAAAAGATTGTAGCGGTTCTGACCACTAGTAAGCCCAGGAGTAAAGACGTCACATATAGCGCGCTTTCGGCAACGCGGGTCGCCCTCGTAAGTGAAGCTTTACGCGTCGTCCGTTTAAAATATGAAGCATTGATATTTAGTTGCTCGCTCCGTGCCCGCTGGCTTGCCCGAACCCCAAGAGACGTGGAAACCGCAAAAAAGGGAGACGCGTAAATATGATTGCACGGCTCCTTAAGGGGCGTGCAAACAGGATACTACAAAAAACACGACTCCGACAAATCGTGCGGCGCTCCGCTTCCAGCCGCCAGGGGGAAATTTCCCCCTGTCAAATCTGCCGGGGGGAAACTCCCCCCCCCCTTCCCGCCCCCCGTCAAATCCCCCCTCGCTACCTCCACGGCGGCCTTGCTCTGCTCCTCACATGGGTCCTGAGAGCCACTCACACGTTCTGTTGGCTGTCGGTCAATCGCTGAAGGCCTCCGCCGCTTTGGAAGTCCCGAAAACGAAAAAGGGAAGTCGGTATCGATCCGATACCGACATAGCGAGTGCGGGAGGATGCGACGGAGCGTGACGCAGAGGGCCAAGACGAGCCGGGACACGAAACCCATGGGGAAGGGGATGATCCCCAAATTCCGGCGTGTACCGTGGATACCAGGACCCAGAGAAAGAAACAGCAAACTGAATTGAAAAAGCTACACGTGGGCTTCAAATCTAAGGGCTGGCCATTGACATTCTGGAGTTTGCAAAGCAGCATAATGAGGATGACTCCCTGTGCCCCTGCTTCAAGCGGATTGGGAAGAAGGCCAGGGGAAGGACAACCACACTCACTTATACAACAGGAGAGGTGCGGGGGCTTCTTTATCGACTATACCGGGAACGGTTGGGGAGAGAGACGTGGCAGCTCGTGATGCCTCAGGCCCACCGAAAAACTGTGATCCAAGTTGGCCATAAAAGCATTATGGCGGGACATTTAGGGCAGGCGAAAACGAAGAGCCGTATCCTCGAAGAGTTTAAGTCGGGACTGGGCTCGGACATATGGCAGTTCGGGCTATCGTGTGACGTGTGCCAGCGAACGACACCGAAGTGAAAGGTCCCTCGCGTCCACCCCGCAGGGGGCACCTGTGAAAGCAGGTGTTTGGTGAGTGGTGTCACCACGGACCCCGAGTCATGCGGGTTCGCCCGCCCACGTCAGGCTGTGCGTGGCTTTCCCTTGTCCAGGGAAAAGGGCATCCTGGTGGTTGAGCCGAGCCCGGGGTAGGTTTGGACCCTTCGGGGCCCCCCGGGCGAGGCAATACACCACTTCGGCCCCGGCTTCCCGTAGACGAGTGTCCTGGCTTGGCCCGACCAGGATGATTCAGGCAGTCGCCATTTCTTTTACTATCTTCTCTTTTCTTTCTCCTTCCTCCTTTCTCCTATTCTTCGTTTTCACCTTCTTTGGCGGCAAGGGCTAACCTTGGGTGGCGACAGAACACTCTCTTGATCCACACTTGGTTATAGCCTCCTAGTAGCACTGGTAGAGTAACATACTCAGACAAACCAGACCTGTTATGAGATGTTACCTATCCTCTTGTTGGACTCCGCGGTGGGTGGTGCGCTACGGATACCGAAGTTTCTGCCCTTCATATGGGTTCCAAGCAAAGCACCTCCCCCGATCGGACCCTGAAAAGGGTCCGAACCGAAGTATTTAGCGAAGAGACGTCAGCTGCTGCCCAGAATAGCTTCAGCCGCTTTCTGCTCATGCACTCAGAAAATGGAAAACCACTTGCCAATCTTTTACCATTTCTTATTTCAAAGACTTTAGAAAACCTAATTGGTAAAAACTTCAAAGCAAAGAAACTAGCATCTGGCGACTTGCTCGTTGAGGTGGAAAACGGAGTGCAAAGTGTTGTTCTGTTAGACTTAAACAAGATCTCGGACTACAAAGTATCTGTCACCCCACATCGCACCTTGAACAGCTGCCAGGGCGTCATCTCAGAGGACGACCTGCTGGAGTCTAGCGAAGAGGAGATCTTGGAGGGCCTTTCCGGGCAAGGTGTGGTCGCCGTGCGACGCATCTTCATACGCAGAGACGGACAGGGGAGACCATCGAAGCACTTAGTCCTCACTTTTGCTTCCGCTGTGCTGCCGGAGAACATCAAGGCAGGCTATCTTCACTGCAAGGTGCGCCCCTACATACCAAACCCGAGACGATGTTTCAAATGCCAACGATTTGGTCACAGCTCTGTTACCTGTCGTGGGAAAACGACATGTGCAAAGTGCGGAGCTACAGACCATCCAGCTGACACATGCGAGGGTTCACTTCTCAAGTGTGTCAACTGCTCTGGTGCCCACCCCACCTACTCTCGAGCCTGCCCAAAGTTTCAGGAGGAAAAGAAAATCCTAACGCTGAAGATCAAAGAAAACCTCACGTACCCTGAGGCAAGGAAGCGATTTTCCTTCCTCCGAGGAGGCACCTATGCTAAGGCGGCTGCCAGGGGGGCAGCGCCGCCACTAGAGGCAACGGTGGGGACTCAGTACAGTCTTCCAGTGCTCACCCAGCCCCCCAACCACCAGCGACCCCCGTACACATTCATGACCTCCAGAAGCTTTTAACCCAACTTCCACAACCTTTTTTAATCTTAGGTGATTTTAATGCTCATCACACCATGGGGGGCAGTGCACGAGTTGATTCCCGCGGAAAAGTGATTCAACGGTTTTTATTGTCTTCAAATTTATGTCTTTTAAATAACAAAGCCCCAACCTTTTTTAGTGCTGCACACAACTCTTTCACCTGCATTGATTTATCTATTTTATCACCATCATTGCTTCCTTGCTTTTCTTGGAAGGTTTTACATAATCCATTTGGCAGCGACCATTTTCCAGTCGTTTTAGAGAGTGTGGTCGATCTCCCCACACTACAAAAGCGTATGCCTAGGTGGAAACTTGACAAGGCGGACTGGGAACGTTTCAGCCTAGCTACTACACTTGATGCTTCACTATTGGCCACTCTGTCCCCTGATGAGGCTACAACATATGTTACTCAACAGATAGTCAATGCAGCTGAGCACTCTATCCCCACGTACCTCCGGTAATTTGCCAAAAAAGTGCAAGCCATGGTGGAACAAGGACTGTTCAACCACACTTACAAGACAAAATAGAGCCTGGGATGTCCTTCGTAGGCACCCCACCGTGGACAACAAAATTGAATCTAAGAGACGAAAAGCGCAATCCCGCTGGACAAGAAATCAGGCAAAAAAGAAATCTTGGATGAAATATCTCTCTTCTATAAGTAGTTTTGTTACGGCTAAAGAGGTTTGGGATCGCGTACGCAAAATCAAAGGTGACTACCGGGCTTTTACCATTCCAATATTTAATGTGCCTTTGGGGTCAGTCAGAGACGTTGCTAATATTCTTGCGAAGCATTTTCATAGTGTATCTAGCTCTGATAATTATAGGGCTGAATTTAAACAGTTTAAATATCGTGCAGAGAGTTGCTCTATTTTTATGGGGCGGTCTAACTCGCAGCCATATAATGGGCCCTTTACAATGTGCGAGCTAGAACAAGCTCTTGATGTAAAAAAGATGTCTGCTCCAGGGCCAGACACATTACACTATGCTATGCTTCGAAAGTTGTCACGCGACTCGCCCAGAACACTCCTTCTTTTTTTCAACTCTCTGTGGGAGAAGGCATGCTTTCCCCAGGCATGGAAGCGGGCTCACATCATACCACTCCTGAAGCATGGCAAAGACGCTACACTCCCTTCTAATTACCGACCCATTGCACTCACTAGCTGCCTGGGGAAAACATATGAGAGGCTGATTAACAGACGGTTAATGTACCTTTTAGAAAAAAGTGAATCTTTTTGCAAATAACCAGTGTGGCTTTCGTCGTGGACGATCTGCAGTGGATCACTTAGTCCGCCTGGAAACAATGATCCGTGAAGCTTTCGTGCATAAACAACACTGTGTCTCGGTTTTCTTTGACCTAGAAAGAGCATGCGATACCACATGGAGGTAGGGAATACTTAAAGACCTTTGCAACTATATGGTATTCGGGGCCGGATGCTGAAGTGTATAGGAGACTTTTTAACGAATAGGACATTCCAGGTTCTATTGGGCTCTACTTTGTCTGATCCATTTGTTCAAGAAAACGGAGTTCAACAGGGCATCCTCAGTGTTACCTTGTTTGCAGTCAAGATAAATTCCGTTGCCAGAATTCTCCCGTCTTCCATCTCATACTCACTTTACGTAGACGATCTTCAAATCTCGTGTTCCTCCTGTAACAGTTTCACCTGTGAACGCCAGCTTCAGTTGGCTCTAAAAAAACTTGGTACTTGGGCTGATGAAAATTGATGTAGGTTTTCTCAAGAAAAAACGGTTTGTGTGCCATTCTCCTTGCGCCGTGGGCTGCCTTTGAATCCAGGCCTCGAACTGAAAGCCATGCGGTCGCCTGTTGGAAATGAGCACGGGTTTCTGGGGTGATCTTCGACAGGAAGCTTACTTTCATTTCTCACTTGAAGTGTCTGAAGGAAAAATGCCTTAAAAGTATGAACCTCTTAAAAGTATTGGCTAAGAAGACTTGGGGATCAGATAGAAGATGTCTGCTGCGCCTATACAATTCCCTTGTGCGTTCCCGTCTTGATTATGGTGCTATAGTGTATGGATCAGCGCGACAATCGGCTCTGAAAATGTTAGATCCAGTGCACCATCTTGATTACGACTCGCCACGGGCGCTTTCCGTACATCCCCCATTCTGAGTTTATACGCCGAGTCCAACGAGTTGTGGTTGGATAAAAGACGCCAATATCTAAGTGCGACATATGCCTACAAAATATTAGCTAACCCTCGCCATCCAACATATGATTCCATAAAACTTTCAAGGTTCTCTCGCCCTTTCCAAAACAAGCCCAGCAATGTACGCCCATTAAGCCTCCGCCTTGCAGACTATCATACCTCTCTTCAGATTTCTCCCGATGGAATGTCCCTACTTTCACCAGTTGACTTTATTGCTCCCTGGGAGAGACTGCCGGTTTGTTGCGATTGGTCTCTCACGAAATATAATAAGCACTGTGTTACTTCAATGGTAATCCTGCAAGATTTTCAAGAGTTGCAGACAAAGTATGCTGATTATTGTCAGTTTTATACTGACGGTGCTAAGGCTCAATCCTTGACTGGATGTGCCGTTTATTCTGAGAACTTTTCTAGAACAAAGCGCCTTAATTCGATCGCCATTATCTTTACAGCAGAACTGTATGCAGTGATGTTAGCAATTGACCATATTAGACTGAAGAGAAAAGTAAGATCGATTAATATGTGGACTCTCAAAGTGTGATCACTGCAATTAGTTCCATCAAAGACACCAAAAATATGATTGTACAGCTTGTGCGTACCAAAATTAATCGTGCATTGCAGAACGGACATCGTATTATACTTTGCTGGGTGCCAAGTCATGTAGGTATATGGGGTAATGAAAAAGCTGATAAGATGGCTTCTTCCTCCAGGAATCTTCGGCAGTTAGCAGCCTCGTTACCTTACCAGGATATCAAACCGGTCGTGAGGGCATCAATTTTCCAGCGATGGCAGACAGAATGGGACGAAGATTCCAACAATAAGCTTCACTTCACCAAGCCCATTCTTGGACTGTGGGAAAGTGCCTCTTTAAAAAATCGATTTCATGAGGTATAGTTATGTCGCCTTCGCATAGGCCATTCCTATATAACCCACAAACATCTCCTCCGTGGAGAAGAACCACCCCGATGTATACACTGCAAGGATGATGTTTCCATCCTACACATTCTATGGGTCTGTTCCGGTCTTGATGAAAAACGACGGCATCATTTTCCTGAATTCTTTAGATATCGTATACCTTTTCACCCTGTTCTGTTACTAGGAGATCACCCTCTTATCCCATTTGAACGAGTGCTCAGTTTTATTTCTAGCACTGGCTTTTTACACCAGCTCTATTAACCCATGATACTGACGAACAATGTCCCATTTTATCTAAAATGTGAATGAACTACCTAGTTTGGCGCACTTTGGCCTCAGTAGCATTTTGCGCCATAAAGCCCCCAATCATCGTCATCATCACCCCCCCCCCCCCCCCCCCCCCCTTTAAGGCCGATAGTTTTGGAACCGACTGGTTTCGACCGCCTTCTCGGGTGTCGCGTTCTGGTTTACGACTTTAGTTGCCACCTGATAAGATAAATGGCGCCACACTGAGCTCGAAGGATCAAATGTTATTCTCAGTGTCACAACTCGGACCTCATTTTTAAGTTGAACATATTTCCAGTCTCGTCATTTGGCAAGGTCTCTTTGCAGATCGCAATGATTGGCACTCAGAGTATTTTGCGGGAAAGTAAACGTATGGGCTGTTGGTGACTGCAAATATTGCGGTTTTCGGTTTGTTTTCACCCTTTTCGGCCGACACCAGTGGGTACGCCGGCCTAGCCTAGCCGAATTTTTTACTTACTTGCTTTTCTGCGCTTTATCATCGCTTATTCGTGTGATCAGTAGTTCCCTCATCTGCACATTTGGATTGTATACACACACGCACATGCACGCACGTGCACACATATTTACAAATAAATGCTATGGTTTTAGTGTGCCTTTTTGGTGTCACATTCTTATATTCTAATAATCGGCTTTTTAAGAGCTCAGTGAAATATCTATTGCATTTCTTTTTTTTAATTTTTCAGTACTTCAACTAAATTACTTATGTATGATTCTACCGGGCGGCTACGAAAACGATGAGTGATGTTAATTTTAGAAATATTATTTTTAATTTTTTTTGACAGCAAAACACTGAAAAAAACACAAGCATGCAAACTAGGAAATATTAAAAATACATACGCCAGGTTAAAAAAAACAGCAAAAATCCTGGCCACCAAGCTTTTTTTCGCCTAGTTGTTTAGTCCCAGCAGCCAGGACACTCCATCAAGGAAGGCTTCGATGCTGTCTGTGAACTAATGCTGTAGGTTCGACATGGCTGCCGCTCCCATTCCTGCTGTGGCGCTCATGTAGCTCCACTGTCGCGCCAAGTTCGCCTTGTGGGTGCTGAACTGCTAATGGCGTCGTTGTGTGCCGCATACTTTAGCCTGCTCGTGTTTGGAACTTCTCCGTTGCGGAGCTGTAGAATTCTGACCTAGAAGTAAATGTGTCGAGGATATACAACATTATTACTATAATGAATTACCCGCCCAGAAAGTGCATACCCCAAAACACCTTGTGATAATATCAACGACTCCGCTAATGACCTCTTGTGCGCATTCCGACAATATTTTGTTGGACGTCGCAAAGTTAAGAAACAAGTATAGCAAATTTCACGTTAGTATTTATGCAAGATGAGGTCGGTCTCCCTTTGAGATGTGGGAACACAATTTTACGCTTTAGATGAGAAATTTAGCCAGCGCAGTACGACTGCTTACCTGGGGTGTTTAATGTGCTCCACGCAGTAATGATTACAGGAACGCACGCCGGTACGATGCTCATCCATATAGAAGCGGGCAGGGACGGGGAACTGCGACCTTCTTGTTTGTTAACTATGTATATAGCTCGTCGAAATAAAGGCATGCGCTCCACCCTGCCGTTGGTCCTGAACTTACGAAGCGCCTTGCTCGGGATGACATACACGCTGGATAGCACTGGTTTGAATTACTAACTTTTTTTTTACCTGTGTCATATGGGGGACGTTCCTCTGAAAGTCGACCATGAATTTGACTGGAGGCATTCTTGGCTGGCATTGAAACCTCGCGCTCAGGGAGCGGTGCCAACCGTCTACGTGGTTCGTAGTTCGTATGTTGTCCTGGTCAGTATTATGGTTTCAGAACACGTTTTGTCTCTCCGAAGAGAGCCATTGCTCCTCGAAGTAGGCAGCAAACTCTGCGATCGCTGAGTTCAGTATCAAGTCTCCCATGAGCGGCATGAGTCCCTTCAGCGATGCAAATCAGTGGCACCTTACGAGGGGCACAGGGAGCAGGGCGAGGCTTACGAGCCCTCCTCCGAAACGCGGGCTGTTGATGGTCGCTGTAGAGTGCCTACAAACATATGATCTATCTAAAGTGTGAAATATCTTTAATACAAATCTGACCAACACTCTTAAAATTTCGATTTAGCGAAAGCATGGCATACGTACCCAAGCCCTAGTTGTATCATCTTCTGGTTGACGCATTGCGCGAGGTGAAAGAAGCAGCCTTTCGACGTAGCAGTTGGAAACGTAGCCTCAAAGATAGATATGGCAACCATTTTAAAGTCGGAATGGTTGCCTTCGATCTGGCCCACGTCGCCACACCTTGCGCAAATGGTACTGCGGACGACCTCAAACAACTTAGTATAGCCTGCCTTCGTCTCATCTGGCATCAGTGCCGCCACCAACGGCAACCCCTGGCCTCTCAGGAAGCCATGAAAGCTGTACAGATGACTAAACTGCGGCGGACAGTAGTCAAAAGTTCCATCACAGGCCCAGTGCTTGGAGTCGTGCAGAGTATTCAAGTCCAGCGAGGGGGCAAATATCAAAAGCGGGAGTTTGGCCTGCTCGTAGAGCATATATTGTTCTTTCGTGGGGGAGTTCCTGGATTCCCAGGCCAGGAACAGCTTCTCCCAAACTAACGGGGGGTCTCCGATGCCTTGCAGTGTTGGGTACTTTTTGTTGACCTTGCGGTAGTTCTCAGACCTAACGGACCTGCGAAGCACACAAAGTAACTGAATTAATTTTCAACCACAAACAACAAGGTGCACAGACAAATACTCAGCTATAAATTCCCATCAAATCCATTAGAATTCCAACTAATTTTATCTGGAACCAACTGGTTTAGTGGTTTACAACTAGAAGCACATTGACGAACGAGTCTCTCCAATTAGAAATATTTTCCAGTTGAAACCTGAATGGGTTTCAAATGGCTCACATTGGTTCCCATTGGCAGTGACCCATTGGTTGTCCAAAAACCCAATTGGTATCAATATGAAATTTTCAATTGTAACCTAATGGGAATTTTCAACTGGGTAAGATTTCACCATTTTCTGGTATCGTCCCTTATATCTTGTATCAAGTTAGACACGTCCAGCCTTAAAGCTGGCCTCTGTACCATCCTTAAAATACCCAATTTGATATTCGTGGACTAAAAATTATTATATTTTTTTATGTAAAGAACGTTTTTTTTTTATTCTTCACAGAATTTTAGAAAAGGAGATAGCCACGTGAATGCCGTCTTCACTATATTTGTGGGGTTCGGCGGACATTAGATGTTGAAGAACCGTTGCAATGTGTTGCCTGATTAATCAAAATGTGTTAAATAACTTTTAATTAACCGTTTAATCGACCATGTTATAATAGCAGTTTTAAAGGCAGCAATTATTTAAGCCTATCCCGATTGAAGCAATTTGCAAAAAGACAAGCTCTGAGATATGCATCGTTAAAGTTTTGCTTTTCTTCGCTTGGTTCAAAACCGCGCGCTGAAGAGCATGCCTGATTATTATACGTAGATATTTTGGGCCCCTCGTCGCTATGTCGACAGGGCGTCGTTAGTGGACCCGCTGGCGTCGCACTTCGAAGATAGTGACGAAGGGACAGAAATGCCTACGTCACCCTTCTACGCATCATAATCAGGTGGGCTCTCCCGCGCGCGGTTTTGAACCAATTCAATTAAATTTTTCAATTCCATTCAATTCACCTTTATTGACTCCAGTTTGGAGAAGGAGACAGGGACAAAAGATACATTACGTAGCTTGACAAGTCCCTGCGAAGAACCAAACGAAAAACGACAAAATTTTAATGATGAATATTTCAGAGCGTGTTGTCTTTTCGCGACTTGCCTCAATTGGATTTGGCTTGAATATTTGCTCCCTTTCAAACTGCAATTGCAACGTTACGAAAAGGAAAATTATTGGAAAACTCAGGACTATAAAGCTTGTCGTGGGAAAACCACAACATCCGTCTTAAGACTACACCGCGAAAATAAACTGTTCAAAATGAATGTGCTAATACTCGAGAGGTCGTGCGCACATGTCCCTCCGCGATAATGATTTTGCGAAGGTGTAGGTTCAAACATTTTTGGGAATATAATTATTTATTGCTTCACTTTTCCATTTTCTTATAATGTTATTCCATGGTGAGGTTCCACAACCACATTCCACAATGAATCTGAGCTGCAGAGGGACACAAACCGTGGTTACGATGGTAACCAAACGACAGAAGGTCCATGTGTTTGGGTCCGGAGCTGTATCCCGATCACGTAATGTAGTAGTGTACAGGAAATACAAGTTAACAAACAATGTTTATATCTCTCTCGATTTAGTTTTTTGAAAATAAAGCTGAATATCTTTTCAACCTTTTTGCATAGCTACTGTAACGCTCTGTTGCTCATTCTGTCCAAGGTGTCGCATGGTCTTTTCACACAGTCTAAAAAAGACTATTTATAAAATGCAGACGCAATATCTTGTTTTAATACTTAAAAGTCACTGCCTTCGTTGTTTAATGGAAATAAGATTGGACTGGATTGGGGTTTTATGGCGCTGGGATGCTGAGGCCAAAGAGCGCCAGAGAAGGAAACTATTGCATTGAGGTTAAGCGAGAAGAAAGGACTCTAGTGGTGTGGGTTAAAAATAAAGGAATGAGACATAAAACCGAATTATGTCACAAACAAAAATGGACAGGAGTGAGAAGCTTTGAAGTTCACAATTGACAGAGAAGACCAATCGCATCTAAAAACTTAAAAACCTGCTTGTAAGTCACGAATGGTTCATCACTCGATAACAACATTGGGTGTAAGGGAGTGTGCTTTCTGTACAACTCTAAAGTAAGATTGGCGTTCCTGTTCATAGAAAAGGCACTCAATTAGAAAGTGGAGAACACTTAGAGGTTTATCACACTGCTCACACAAAGGGCTATCCTCCCCACGGAGCAGGTAGCCATGAGTTAGATGCTTGTGGCCAATGCGCAAACGACACAGTATTACTTGATAAAAACGTTCCTGGTGCCGGGCGCTCGCCCAATCACCCAGGTTTGGCTTAATGAGATGCAGTTTGTTGTAGATCTCATTCCACTCGGCTTGCCCTTGTGCTAGTATGCGAGACCTTACAGAAGGGCGATAGTCCAGGTAAGGGATGCTTTTAATATCTGCCTGTCTGCTGACGCATGTGCGGGCAGCACAGTTGGCCGCCTCATTGCCTGGGATACCAACATGGCTGGGAATCCCACAAAAGACAATAGTACAATACTTTCTGGCTGGCACAATAAGCTTCTTCTGAACTTCAACAACAGGGGAAGCAGTAAAGAGATGGCTTGCAGAGCACTAAGAGAGTCAGTGAAAACCACTGCCAGGGGTATCTTGTGACGGGCTATGTGTTCCGTAGCCAACAGGAGGCCATACAGCTCCGTTGTGAGAATGGAAGCAGCACCATTTATCTGCCTTACAACTTCCACTGATGAGCCAATAACAGAGCAACCAACAAAGGTCTGATTTTGTTAAAATCTGTATAGAACTTTGTATAATCTTCATACAATTGAGCAAGTTCATGAAATTCTTGCAGAAGCACAGCACTTGGAGTGCTTTTCTTGTTATACTGTGCAAGAGACAGGTTGCAGTGTATGTCAGGGTGCTCCCAAGGTGCTATGATGCCAGGGAATTCGACTACCTAGGATGACACATCTAATCCGACAGACCCTGCCAAGGCCTTCAATCGCAGACTGAATGGTGGGATCACGCTAGGTTTTGAGAGACGAGACGTTCCGAGCGTGTTTCTTGAACAACTTCTCGAGTGGGGTGCTGGAGGACAGATCGGATCCGAATAGAGTAAATCATGCCCAACGCGAATCAACGTCTTTCGAGGCAACACTCATAAGCCTCTGCATATAAACTGGGCACAGGGGATATGCACTTGTAGCCAAACGAAGCCCAAGATGATGGATGGGATCCAACATCTTGAGCACAGACTGTCTGGCAGACCCATAAACAAAGGAGCCATAGTCCAGTCGGGAGCGTACCAAAGAGCGATCAATCCGCAGGAGGCACAATCGATCTGAGCCCCAAGACTGGTGCGACAGAACTTTAAGGATATTGAGAGACTTGTGAGCTTTCTCTTTCAGGCTTTTTACATGAGCGTTGAAATTCAGTTTACTATTAAACGTGACACCCAACAATTTGTGCTGAGGTTGGACACTGACATTGCTATTTTACATTGTTAGGGATGGTTCAAGGATTCCACGTTTGTGGACGAAGCAAACACATGCAGTTTTTTCAGGAGAGAATTTGAACCCATTACTGTAAGCCCACTTAGTAAGCTTGTTGATGCCTAGCTCAACCCTGCGTTCACAGACTAAGAGGTTACAGGAGGAAACTGAAATTTGTAAATCATCGACGTAAAGAGAGCACTGAACCGACGGAGGGATTACAGAAGCAATGGAGTTCATTTTAACTATAAATAAAGTGACACTTAGCACTCCCCCTTGCGGCACTACATTTTCCTGCAGAAATTCACGGGAATGTGTTTCCCAGCTGGACTCGAAAAGTGCGCCTGTCTAAATAGCTCTGAATTGCACGAAGCATGCGACCACGTAGTGCAAGGTCAAACAGGTCCCTTAATATACCACAGCGCCGAGCCGTGCCATACGCGTTCTCGAGATCAAAGAACACGGAGAGGCAGTGCTGCCTATGTGCAAAGGCCTCACGCACAACAGTTTCGAGACGGACCAAGTGGTTGACTGTAGACTTTGATGACCGATAGCCACACTGAAGTTTGTCGAGCACCTTAACATGCTCCAGATAGTACATTAGTCTACGATTGATCATTCGCTCCAGTGTCTTACAGAGACAGCTGGTAAGAGCAATGGGCTTATAACTGGAAACACAAGAAGCATCCTTACCAGCCTTCAAAAGTGCAAGGACATGTGAAGAACCTATTGAAAGGTCGATGGAAGTTGATGACAAAGATGATGGACTAAAATAGGTCGTCTGGGCCGTGTTGAAAAGGCAGAGACTTCGTGTGAATAAAACTGACTCAACTATTTTTCCTCTGGCATCCGGGCGTGTCCTCCCCCATAACGGGTTGTGACAATTAGAAGAAAAGGCTCAGGAAGCTGTTCTAACAGCGAGTTAAAATCAGAACATTTCAAGGTAAAGAAAGGTGAGACATATAAAGAGCATACTGTTAGAGCTTATAATGTGCATGAAACGAACAGCCACTGCTTCAAGTGGTGTGTAAGGTGGAACCTTTGTGCAGGAAACGTCTCTCGAGAAAACCACCGCAACTCACGCAGAGGAACTGTCAGAGCTCGGACGATCCTTCCGGAAAATCTGGTAACGTCTGAGAAAATTAGTGCGACTGGGACTCAGAGGAATCTGTTGCAAGCACAGCGCTCGTGGCTTGTACTCCTCCAGGAGGTGCTCTACATCATCCAGGTTTCTTAGAAGGCCACGACAGTTACATTGTACGTCCACTGAAGCCATTTTAGGAGCAAAATGCTGAGCACATGAAAAAGTGAGTTAGTTGCTTCACTTGGGAGGAGTTACAGGTATTTAGATTTTTGTTTATTTGTAGTGTGCTACTCCATCTCATCCTGGTCAGACCCCGGAGTCGATGAGGGGGCAGACAAGGCAGTTCCAGTGTTCTCCTGTGCCCCGCAGGCAGATTTGCCTGCAGGCCTGGGAGGGTCTGTGCCGCGAGGCCCCGATCCGCGGTCACGACCAGAGCTGGGTGGAAGGGCGGTTGATGTGCTGGGGAGGGGTTCTACCTCGTCCATCTGTTCCACCTCGTTTCCCGACAAGGAGGCTGCATGCGACCCACGCAGCTCCTTGGTTCCTGGCTGCCTCTCCAGAGAATGGGGCTGAGGTTTTCGGTTTTTCTCCTCCATAGGGGTGCGGCCTGTGTTGACAGGTACAGCCGGTGCTGGCCTGTCCTGAGCAGAGGAATCAGCTGGAGCGCCGTCTCCACGAGAAGGGGGAGCCTGCTGACCCTTCGCCACCGTTTTGAAAGGGAGGGCGGGCACGGCTATTGTCGGCCCGTCCTTGCCCAAAGGAGCATGCCGCTCTTGTCGTGGGGATGGAGCCCTTAGGTCCGCCACGAAGATCTGAGGAGAGACCTGGGTGGCCGTTGTCTCCGAGCGCGACGCAGGGCCCCCGCGCACCACCTCGGCATAACCTCCCTCAGAAAGAAAAGAAAAGTGCATCTCTGCATCTGCGTAAGACAGGTTTTCTTTGATCTTAACTGCAAGGATGTCCTTCTCTTGCTTCCATAGGGCGCAGCTTCTGTAGTTAGGCCGGATGTGGTCCTCCACAATATGCGCAGTGTGCCTCTGCCTCGCACCCTTCAGACATGTGACCCTGATTTCCACACTTGGCACATGTCTCCTTTGCACGACAGCTGCGTGATCCGTGGCCAAAGCGCTGGCAATGAATACACCGCTGAGGGTTTGGGATGTATGGGCGGTTTGGGATGTATGGTAGTTGAGGTAAGCGGCTTTGACAGGTCTCCGGAAGCGCCTGTCCCTTAAAAGTGAGGATAACATGTTTCGAGGGGATATTTTAACCGTTCTCGCGGAACACTATTCGTCTAACATTCACGACGCCCGAACGTTTTAGTCCCTCAAGAAGTTTGTCTTCACTGGTGTAAAGAAAGGCTTCTTCAGAGAGGACACCACGGACCTTGTTTAGAGTACGGTGAGGGCTCACCGACACTTTCACGTCCATAGTGGTGGTCAGTCTGAGAAGCGCTTCGCTTTGTTTTTTAGTGTTTACTTCAACAGAAAGGTCTTCCGAGTGTAGTGTCTTGGCCCTGTAAAAAAAATTCAACAAGGTTTTCTAGCACTTTGGCAACAATAAAGGGTGACATAGTTTTTTTGCTCGTCATGTGAGTGAATAACAAAAAACTTCGAGAATGTTTCAACGGTTTTTTTGTCAATGGTCTTTGATTCTGAACGCTGCCTCTTAGAAGTTCGTCTCGAACCGGGTTCAGGGTTTGCGGAAGCCATGAAAGGCGGAGGATGTTCAGAAGCTATGGTGCACCACCCACCACCGAGCCCAACAAGGGGGTAGGTAGCACCCCATAGCAAGTATGGCTTGGCTGGGTATGCTACACTACCAGTGCTACCATGTATCCAAGTGTGGTTCAAGAAAGGCATCTGTCTACACCCAAGGTTAGCGCTCGCCGCCAAAGGTGAGAATGAAAAGGAGAAGAGCAGAGAAAAGGAAGAAAGAAGTGAGGGGATAGCAGAAGAAAAGGCGACTGACTGAATCATCCTGGTCGGGCCAACCCAGGATACCTGTCTACGGGAAGCGGGGGCCGTAGTGATGTATTGCCTCACCCGGGGGGCCTCGAAGGGTCCAAACCTACCCCGGGCTCGACTCAACCACCAGGATCCTCATTTCCCCGGACACGGGAAAGCCACGCACAGCCAGACGTGGGCGGGCGAACCCGCATGGCTTGGGGTCCGTGGAGATGCCACTCTCCAAACACCTGCTTTCACAGGTGCCTTTGCGGGGTCCTCTTCAAGGTCGATGACGGCGCCGTATTCACAGAAAAAGTCAATTTCGAGGATAACATCCTTCCCACAGTCTTGCACAACGATAAATTTCACAGACCGTCTCGCCGTGGATCTCGACGTGAGCAGTGCATCTCCGGACTGGTGTGATGAGGTGCCCCCCGGCGATCCGTATCTGTGGGCCATCGTACGTTGTCGTCACTTTCCGAAGCCGTTGGGAGAGCCTCCCACTCAGGACGGACTAGGGTGCTCCAGTGTCGACGAGAGCCGACGCGTCGTGGCCGTCGATAACGACGTGTAGGCTATTCTTCACCGGTGCAGGAGCGTCGTTTCGTTCTCTGGTGGTATTTCACTGGGGGCCCTCCGACGTTCGTGGAGGATCTTGGCGTCGGTCGTCTTCGGCGACTCCACCTAGAAGGGTTGCCGCGCCTAGTTTCTCCGGCGAGGAGCAACAGGCTTTCACGTCGGGGTCGGTGCATGGACGAAGCTGGACGTCGTGGCGACGTCGACCGGGACACGCGGCGAGCTGCAGGCGGGGGAGACTGAGGTCGTCGGAGGTATACTTCGATCTCCCGCGGTCGTTCACCGCAGCGTGGACGTTGTTCGTTCGGATGGAAGTCACGCAGCCCTATTTGCCTGTAGGGGCAACGGCACTAGATATGGTCTGCATCCCCGCAGTTGTAGCACAACGGTTGTCGATCGGCCGTCCTCCACACGTCGGTTTTCCTCGGCGAGTGTCGTTTCGGGCGGACGTACTGGACTCCTCTTTCCGGGCGTCGAGGATGCAACGGCATCACGGTGTATCGCCGAAGTGGCGTCGTGGCTTGGCGGTTAGCTTGCAGCGGTCATCGGGCCATTGCGGCGTAGCTCAACGTCAGTTCCTCTGGCGTTGTCGTGATGATCAGGACTTCAGGTCGGAAGGCTCGGTGAACCTCCTCTCGAACAACCTCGGCGAGCGAGAGTGATGATGGGCGATCCGCAGCGGGTAGCATCTTGCGGAGTTTTTGTCGAACGATGTCGCGGACGATTTCCCAAAGGCCGTCAACATCGGCGGTGTTCAGGTCCAGTCGGGAAGACGCGACGGTGGGGGGAGCAGGCACGACGGCGAGTCGATGGTAATGGCTTGCTCGGGCCGACAGCGCGCGCTCGATGTTAGTGGCTTCAGCCAAAAAACCGTCGATGGTTGTCGGGGATTGCGGACAACGCTCCCTATAATTTCAGCCTTGACGCCACGCATGAGGACGCGCAGCTTCTTCTCCTGGGCTGCCTAGGGATCGGCTCGGGCACGTGGGCGCATAACATTCTCAAAGAAGCTCGTCACGCTTCCGTTGAGGCGCGCCCTCCACCCTTGTTTAGAGAAGGTTCTCCGCTTGCTGCCGACGGTGGTGGTTGAGGAACATTCGCTTCAACTCGGCGGCGCAGGACTCCCACGTAGTGAAGGACGCTTCGTGTTTTTCAAACCAGTGCCTCGCAGTTCCTTCAAGCGAGAAGTAGAGATTGTGGAGGCATTGCTCAGTCGTCCATCCGTTGTGGCGGGCTGCACGTTCATAATGTTTCAGCCAGTCTTCAATGTCCTCGTGGACGTCCCCGTGAAAAGGCGTCGGAGTCTGGGGTGCGACGGGAAGGCATACGACGGCGGAAGTGGCCGGGGTCTGCGACGACTGGTTGTCCGTCGTCGTCCTCCTTGACTCCTTGGTCTTGGGTGGCAAGGGTCCTAATTCCGGGGGTAGGCCAAGGTTGCGGCGACTTCATTGGATCTCGGTCTGGTCTTCGTTGAGTCTTCGGGTGCTTGGACTCGGACTTGACTGCGGGCCCTTGAATGGGAACGTTGCACGAACACGCGTTACCTAGCACCTCCACCAAAAATGTCACGAATGAAGAGGTAATGAAACAAAGAATAACTGAGTAAACTAAACGTTTAGTGGGGCAAAGTTGTGCCCAAAACAAAAAAAAAAAAAAAAAGGAAAAAGATAACAACAGAGCGTCGCGGGCGTCGAAGTTAAACTGACTTTGGCTCGCCACGCGAAGCCCCTTGTGTATCCGGTGGGCTTCTAAAATGATTGGCATAGAAGGTTCGACGCGTACAACATTCGGACCTGAAACAAGTAACAGTTCTTGAATTTACCAGAACATTAAATGGCCGGAATAAATAAAACATCCGTCGCTCCTAGGAATCGAAACCTGGCTTTTCGCGTGGGAGGCGGGCACAATAATCGTTGGGCCACGCGCGCGCCAGCTACTTGGCCGGGTGCGCGCGCAGCAATGTCACCTACAGAAAACTTTTGTTCTTCACGCATAACATCCGATTCAAGTAAGGTTATAGTCTCAAACTGTCCCATAGTTGATTTACACAGGCCAAAAAAGGGACCTGCCTTGATTACATCAAGGATGTATGCTCATTTGAGTCCTACAGCCGTTTAGCATTTTTCATACAGTACACACTACAATGCAATGACTTTGTTTCAACTTTATGTAAATTATTTTTCCGTATGTGTGCTTTAACCATTGTATAACAAAATGGATCAAGTAATCTATTATTTCATACTTTTCGATTCCAGATGGACTGTATGAACACATATGTTTGTAGCAGGTGCCACCGAGGGACACCTTCTTTGGTTGCTCTTCGCCACTTCTGCACGTGGCATGGCACGAAGAGCAATTGGGATCGCAACGGGGAAGGCTGTGCAAAGACGTTTAGACTTTGCAGCTGATTCCGCAAACATGTCACCCGGCACCACAAGCATTTGCTTCTTCCAAGTACTGCCAAGACCCCAGTGGAGCCACTACGGTTTGACAACCCCCCAGAAACAGCGAACGTGTTCTGTAGTGAGTCCAGTGATCGAACATGTGATCAGGTAGATAGTTTTGTTTGTGGCATTCTTGATGTTAGTGACCAGTGTGCTATGCATCTGTCTTCTTTGCTGCTGAAGTGGCAAGAGGGCAGACATTTGCCAGAGAGCAACCTAAATGAGATTGCGAATGATGTCATAAACTTTGCTGCAGAGTGTAAGGAAACACACAGTTCAATTGCCACGACAAAACTTGAGCAGTTTGGATTTAATGCGGGCGGGGAGAATCACTGGAAAAATTTATTTAATTTTGTCGCTCCTCGGACTGTGTGTCTGTCAAATCAGCTACCGAATCAATATTTTCAGTACATTCCCATTTTGGAAACCCTGAAAGTTGTTGCACAAGTGAGTAAGCTTTTTGGAGAAACTGAAAAATGCTGCTTTACTCTCCTGCATGACGTGTGTGATGGCACATACTTTAAAGAGCACAGTATGTTCAGGAATGCAGGCGGCGAGAAGCGATTGGCCGTTCAACTCTATTTTGACGAGTTCAAAGTGTGTAATCCTCTAGGAAGCAAACGTGGAAAGCACAAAGTTCAGGCCGGGTACTTAACTACTCTAAATTTATCGTCCCAATTCCGCTCCTAGCTTAATGACAAATACCTTGTCCTCTTTGCAAAATCATCGATTGTTGCCAAATTCACTCTGCACCGCATTGTTCAGTCACTTTTTATGGACCTTCAGCAGCTTAAATGGAATGGTGTACAGCTTGACGGATCAATGATGAAGGGCACACTTTTGTATGTGTGCGATGATAACCTGTCAAGCCACCAGTTTCGAGGTTTTCGCGAATGTTTTTCATCTGGTCCTATCTTTCGTTTCTGTTTGGCAACGAAGACGGAAATTAATGAGGAATGAAATGAAGATGAGTTCATTATTAGAACCAAGCAAATGCATGCTTGTCATGTTCAACTGGTCCTGACAGATTAAAGCCACGACTGAAAGCTGCCCAAGTGGCCTTCTGTCATTTGATGTAACTCAACGCCTGCCTCAGATGTCATGCATGACTTGTTTGAAGGGGTCGTCTCATGTGTCATGAAACATGTCCTTCGGCCCATTATATCAGGTCACCTGCTGACTCTTGCAAAGGAAACGAGGCAAGACTCTCCTTTAACTGAACAAGGGGGAGACAAGAAATCAAGACTCCCTCCTCTTTCGCGTCAAGCAGTATTTGGACGTTCAGCCGTGAAGTCTTCATCTGCTGATAAGCTTTGTTTTTTGGTTCTTTTTTCTGCTTCTAAGTGACTGTATTCCAAAACAAAATGCTGCATATGAAGTGCACCTCATGTTACATGCTGTCATAGATATTGTTCTTGCACCACAAGTGTTTTATGGTACAGCTGCATGTTTATAAGTGCTCAATGACGACTTCTACGGTGCATTAGAGAAACATATCCAGGTGTTAAAATAATCCCAAAGATGCACTACCTTATTCATTATCCCAGACTTCTGCTCTTGTATGGCCCTTTCTCTAAACTGTCCTGCATGCGTTTCGAAGCAGAACACCGATTTTTCAAGTCAATCGCCAGGAGAACTCGCAACTTGAACATCTGTGGAACAATAAGTCGCCGACATCAAATGCAGCTCATGTATGCTCAACCCCAGAATCGGTAACCACTACAGGGAGCACAGGAGCAAACTCCAGCTCATTACCCGACCTCTTAGGACAGACTCCGGGATCTTGGTCTGGCTGTCACAGATGTGTGGTTTCTGTCACGGTCTCTGAAAGGAGACTAACCGCCGAATTCAGAAACCTCACTCAAACTACACTCAAACTGAAGGGCCCCTCCACTTCCTCGAGGAAGGCGCGAGGGCCGGCGCTGGTGAATCGCGAGGACGGATCCGCCGTCGCGATTGGCCAGCGCCGGCCCTCCCGCCTTCCTCGAGGAAGTGGAGGGGCCCTTCAGTTTGAGTGTAGTTTGAGTGAGGTTTCTGAATTCGGCGATAAGTGTGGCCTGCACGATACTTTTGCTTGTACCGGATGATGACCTTCCTCACTTTGCTCAAGCGACACTGATCATGGTGTCTGGCCCGCAGCAGTTTCTTCTAGATTCGGTTCTTGATACAAATTCTTTTTATGACCATTTCCATGCTTATGTTGCCGAGAACACAACGCACAGTGTCATAATTGAGGATATTGGACACTGTGGAGAATTTTCTGACCCACTGTTCCTGAACAAACAGGGAACTATTACTTTGTGAACCGTTGCTCTACTTTCTTTGCTGCCGCAGACCAATGACTCACCATGGACAACGGATAAAATAATGCATTATGCACTCATGCTTGTTTCCATTGTTACTCTAATATTGTGCTGTTCATCATCTTTCTATTCTTGTGTACAGGTTATTAAATCGTAATTTTGTGATTTCAATTTCATGCACTGCAGAATTTTCAGAATTTATTTGATGCTAGTACACCATGAGCCGAAGGGACCTCGTCCTGGTTGTTCGACTTCCTTTAGATTTTTCTACTTCAATGTGTTAATATGTACGCCTTCGTCTCGTTCCTATCTTTAACCTGTAGCCGACTTCATTTCTTGTGATCAATTTAAGGATCCTTTCCAATGCACTATCACCTTGATTTTGTCAGTAGCGAGAAACACGAATGCAAAATCACCTTGCTCCTTCTTATCAGTGACACTCTAACCACTGTTTAAAATAAGAATACAGAGGTCTCGACCTTTCGAAATGACTGCTCTTTGCCTATATGGAACGGCTTCTTTAAGGCATCATAACCAAGAGACATAACTGCTCAGAAGTGTTCCAGTAGATCTGGCAACTTTTGAATGAAAGGAAAATGGCCAAGTGCTTGAAATCCCCTGTAGTTCCTTGAATGGGTTTTGATGGTATAGACAGAGCTACATAGGTGAACACATTATTTGGCAAGCCAGACCACGGCAAAAACGAAGTCATTGCACAAAAGCGCGAAGGTGAACATTTTGGTGGATTTCCACCTCATTTAGAAAGATATAGATGCAGAATATTTGAAGTCTAATCACCTCTTTAATAGCTGAAAGCAAAGATCCTGAGGCCGGATTCACGAAGCAAACTTAGTTAAAATAGCGCGTATTCACGAAGCAAAATGTTCGCAAGTTACGCCAAAATCCTACACCAGCTCCAGAGGTGTCTTTCGCACTTTTATGATTTACATGGCCGCCTTCGCCGCTTGAATGCCTCGCTGCTATGAGTAGTGAGTACGAGCAAAGTAATTTAAGGTGTGAAGGAAGTCTCCTTCATGCTGTTCATGCGTGTGTCCCGACTTTAAACATCATACAAGAGAAAAGAGCACAAAATTGCACGTCGACGACTCCCCCAAGCCAGCAGAATCAACCAAGCGGCCGAGTTTGCTTACGGGCAATGCCTAGCCAGGCATCGCTTGGTCGACCCATCTTACGAAATGAACTCAGTGAACCCTTTCTACGTGATTCTGTAAAAATAAGGCAAGTTTGGTCCACGTTTAGTCATAGAAACTTGCATTCGGTATTTTTCACGCAAGCTGGTGATCGTGTGTTGAGCGGACGCAACCTCGCCACAGAGCGATAAAATCTATCGTTATGTCTAACTCAGAGCGCAAACAAATGCCGTATATATTACTGTGGAACTTGTAGTATGTACATTTTATTTACACAGTCGGTTCTTTTTATTCGGACGAGACTACCTGGAGACGTCAACACAGGTGATGTCTCCAGGTTGTCTCTCAAAACCAATAAATGTAGAGCCCCGCGGCCACGCGTATCTGGGCTTCAGGAATCGACAAACACACCGAAGGTTCAGTCAGATTGTTCGTTAATATCTGCCTTAAGTTCATGCGGAAGTGCGCCGGGTGTGGGTAAGGGTTATTGCCCCTTCGTTACCTTACGACAGAGAAAAGGTTCTGAATACAATCTTGAGTAAGGCGTCGTCTGAGAATATACCTGAAGCCGAACTTGTCTCTATAAGCTCTGGCCACAGCATACTGATGGCGTTTATGTTATCTATCCATCCATCTAGGCAGTAGGGGTTCTTATAACGAGAGTTAAGTATCCTTATTCTGCACAGATAACATTCTATTTCCTCCCAGAAAGCCCAGTGAATGGAGGATCACTGACCGGTCTTTTGTGCTTTTTTGCGCTAGATCGCCAACTAGAGTTGATTAAATCAAAGAGTTTCTTCATTTTTCGATGAGTCCTTCGGTGTCGAGCGCACTCTTATTGTTCCAAACACAGCGTGTGTCATCATGGCCCTGCTGACAGAATAACGGAGCGTCTGTGTGGCCGAGCAGACTCTCACAATGCTGAGGGGAGCCAAGACCAAGTGCTTCCTTCTAAGTCGAGGAGCATGTCGAGGCTTAAGCATGCAGTCCTTTTCATATAGTGTTACTATATCTGCCCAGCGAAACACCCTGTTACCATGAGCAAAGTCAAACTTCTTGGGGTTATTACGTGCCGCCTTCATCAAATGGAGAACGTCACAGAAAAAAAAGTCTTTTCGCCGTCGACTTTAACTTAAAGGCCTGTTTATACTCCAACGTTGACGAACGCAACGCGCGCCGGCCCAGACCGACGTTCGTCGTCACTACGTTGCGCCTAGAAGCGCCCGAACGATGGTGTTTACAGTCCAGCGCAGACCAACGCTGGTTCAACGCGCCCCGACAAACTGCCCCACTTTCCTCATGCGCGTCTCCGTGGCAACCGCATCGTCTCTACGGGTTATCTATGGGCGGTAGCTTGCGTCATCTAGCCTAGAGGCAATCGGTCAGTGTAGTTCCTCCTCGCGTTGTCATGTCACGCTTCAAAACAACAATTCGGGTTAGCGGTTAGCAGTTCAGAAACACGCAAATGATAGCGATAACGGGTACAAGCCAGCATTTATTTTTTTTCCAAATGTCACATAATTGTCAACAATAAAAAAAGCCCAATATGCGTCTGTCGAACCTAGCTGCTTGCAGGTTCGCCGGAATCGTGACTACGGCGATTTCGCCAGAATCCTTCAATGAAATCGATGCACTCGATATTCCAGAGACCTCTTTCTGACAGGTGGCCGGTGTGTTATCAGACGTTCAGGCTGACCTAAGAAACGGACACCGAAGAGAGCGGACGATGCCTAAATTACGCAATGTACGCGTTCGAAATTGTAACGCACTTTACAAAGCCTATACAAACACTACAGGATACAGTCCAATTGTCATCGCGTATCGCTAGTATCGTTTACAAGCTGAGATCGTTTACAAGCTACGACAGGCCAATCGAAAAATTCTGGTCGGCTAAATAGTTCGGAGGTTTTCGTGTCCGCCGTTCCCGTACATTCGACGACGCTTTTTCGATTGGGAACGACTGCCGGTGAGTGCGACTAGCACATGATTATAAATAGCAGACACAGTAGGTCATCCGTAATTCTAATAACCCTACCTCTGGCACGTCAACGAGCTTACAGCTTTTGCCGGCGCCCCAACACCACGGCCCACCACCCCCGGCTCGTTAGGTCGATAGGCCTAATGAGAATCGAGGGTAGCGCATCCTCCGAGCGGTCCACGTCCACGCTCACACTCGCCCAGTTAAGCAAACAAACGTGAAATACGCACACCAACATGGGAACACGACAACAGCACACGACACACGGCAAGAACCACGGGCTCAGATCCCAGAAATGAGCATCTCGCACACTCCAACGACCCCGCCAACCAGATTCCCGAATGGGGCATTCGCGCGAGAGCTTCTGGGATAGCCTCCATCGGCGCCATGGTCGTCCAAAAGTTGAACGTAGAGCATGTCCAAATCCGTCGTAAGCTACGCTGTCGCCCGTCGAGCTGCTTGCGCTGCGCAGCGTTCAACTTGACGTTTGAGTATAGACACCCCGTTCGCAGACGGCGTCAGCGAGCGTGAACGAGCGCGTGCGCTCACTGACGTTACGACGGAGTATAAGCAGCCCTTTAGGGTGAAGCCACGTCACTCCAAGGGGCTTCCTCATCCTCACATTATTCTGACCTCGGTCACAGACAAGTGCCTTCGGTGCGAAGCCTGTGCTCTTCATCTTGTGTAGACAACATATGTCAATTTCTTTGAGGTCGTCGCCTCTCATACTGTCTTTGGACAGATAATAGCCAAGCACCTGCTTCCTGCCTCGTTTCAGTCCTTTTATCAAGACCACGAGCGCTTGGTTCGCAATGACCACACCGCGGCCATCTACAGGAAACCCTTCAAAAATATCCTCACGCGCGTTAAAGCTGATGTGCTCTTTGAGTGAAATCTCATCCATCTTCACTGAGGCGACCCTGTCGGCTAGCTCCAAGCTCTGTGAGTTAAGACCTAATATCTTGAAAACTGTTTCGTTTAGTCCCTCCTTCTCTTGTAGAGCCTACCGCCAGCTTCGGAGTGATCGCTCGCAGGGGAGGCAAAGCATTTTCTTCAACATACGGTATGCCCTAGGCGAGCAATAGTGGAAAGCCATTGTGAAGTTTTTGTCATGCTCCGAATAACGTCTGCCCTGTCTCTTGTGCGCGAACAGTTTTAACTTATCCAACAAAAAGGTTCCCCAAGGGCAGTTCTCAAGGGTGTCCTTTAGTGTCTTGGCTTCGGGCAAATTATTGTGCAAAGTATTGACCTCGCCTTTGAGCCTTGCGACGAGTCGTCTTTGTTTGCTGGCATTTTGTTGGCCTGGCGAAGTTTCGTCTGCAGTAGATGTATTTGTTGCTGACTTTGGCGTTCCGTTCTCTTGGAAAGCCTAGCATCCCGCAAAGCCCCTGTATAAAAGGCGGAATCGTAAACGCATTTTGAGAGGAACATAGAAGGTGTTATTATTTTGGGCGAGTACTTTTTAGAAACTATGTCTTTGAAAAGAAAGCATACCCAAGCTTTCAGCAGATGTACTTGCTTGTGGTGGGAACTCCAGCAGGTCAAGCGGGAGGTTGTCAGGCTCTGGCAATTGTGCAGAGCTCCGGTCAACATCATTTTGCTCAGGTGAATAAGGCTTGAGGGAGGGTATCGCAGTCTTGTTCAGGCTGGATTAGACATGAATGCCATGTTAAAGTCAGAGTTCTTTATTTTATGCAACAAAGTTCGTTAAAAAATTTGCGGCATTTTACCAGCAGAACTACGTTAGCCGAGCCACGCCTTACAAATGTGAACAGAGCACTAGAGATAAAAAGGCGCCAGATGATCAGAATCAACATTCACCCAGTCTACATCGCTTTTGTCACTACTGAAACTAACATGTCTTTAGTATGAAACTTAAAGGGCCTCCCCAATGACTTTTTTACTGGTCGAAAACTTGCCCTTATATACACCTGAGGCATTGTAGCAACAAGGAAAAGGAATCGTGGTGGCAAACTTCGCGTTTATTTCAGAAGTTATAAGCAAATTAATATCATTCAAACCGCGATGCATACGGCACACCCAATGGCAGGCGCGAAGTGAGATGCCGTGCCGTCTCTCTTTGAGAGACGGCACGGTCGGAGTGGGGCATTCTCTCCGCACCTGTTTTCGATTTGGTGCCGTGGAATTCAGACAGAGCGAGGAACTCCAGCGCCGAAAGTTGTTGCGCCGCTGCGCGATGTGGCGGGCTCAATGACGCCTTGCGTCACTTTTTGAACTCGATTTCTTTACTTTCTAGCTCTCGGAGCTAAATAGAAACTACAGTTAAAAAAATTAGCATGGTGAATACAGTCGTACTTGTTATTTCGCGCTCAGAAAGAAACGTTTGATGGATCCGGCCAATCAGAAAGCCAAGTTTGTCAACGTCATCAGCCGCGCGCGTTTTGCACCACGCAGCGCCCCCATACATCCCACCTTTTCGCGCCTTTGTTGCCAGAGTCTCCTGAACCGCTAGGAAGGCGACTAGCACAAAAGAGGCAGCAGCACAAGTATCCTTGGAGGGCCCTTTATGAAAATTGGGACTCTTAGCATGGTTTTGCAGTGAGCAGTTTCTCCCAACTTATATGTCTAAGATGTCGTAGTTAATAGCTCACGCAGTGGACAACAGAAAATGTTTGCTTCCTTTGTGTCTCTTCTGGATCTTTTCTTTTGAAATTTGAACTGTACTTCGTTCCAGTTTAGGTGCGAGTGAACTTAAAGCTACAGCACAACCTCCATGCTCTGTGCGTTCCTTATTGGGACGCGGGCTCGTGCAGTGCAGGTAGCGTAAGGTAAAAGGAAGTATAGCCAAGGTCGACAATTATCATTAGCCGCATTGAATATACTCATCAACATATTTTATCTCTGGATATTCTGTCCAGCACTCTGTTTCACCGTTTATATGAGTATTTTGAAATAAGAAGTTGCATCACTAGATTTTTTTAAAACGTGTTTTACAAATCTTTAGAAGAAACAAATAAGCCCGCTGTTCGCTCTTCTGTACCGGTTTTCAAAATGCTCTTGGTTCTATCTGCACCTAGAGACGAAATTAGAATTCGAACTGAACCTTTAACAAATTTCTCTTGCACATGGCCAGCTTTCGCGGACATGCCAAAACCATCCGAGGAATAAAAACTAGTTATCCAAATAATAACATTTTAACTTACTAGATGTGTGCGACGAGCCGCCCTCAATTACAATCTTTGGGAATATTACGTTTCTTTATTAGGGTGTACAGAAATTCAAAATTTTCAGAAATGGCGCAGAGTGATGATGATTGGGATTTTTTGGCGCAAGAGCAACTTAGGCCATATTGCGCCATAGGTTTTTCCAAGGGGCTTTAAGGCATAATCTATAAGAACTGCAAGCTACAGCTGGTGTAAAAGGCCAGTTTTATGAAGGCTATTTAAAACTCGATTGAGTGGTACCAATGGTTGATCGCCAAGCAGAAAATATGAATGAAAGGGAAGGTGATCTCGAAAAAGTTCTGGAAAGCATGATCGCCGCTCTCGGTTTTAAGATTTGCAATGCCACAGGATGTGCAAAACAGTCTTAGCTTTTTCACAGTTGCCGCAAAGTTTAACATCCTTGCCACAGAGCAGGTGTAAATGAGTCAAACGGGTATGACCAATTCTTAAGCGGCAAAGGAGAACCTCAACCCGACGGACTTTATGGAACGAACTCTCCCATACTCCCAGTTGGGGTTGATATTGTGAAGCTTGTTCTCTTTTTCCAAATCCCTATCCAACTGCCATGACCTCATAATTGATTTCTGGATGATTGGTTTTAGGTCTTGGCGTGGCAAGCCAAGAAGAAGTTTTGGGCACTCTTTTGCTTTCTCGTTGCCGGAAATACCGATGTGGCTCGGAACCCAACAGAATTTGATCAAGTGTCCTAGTTGTGCTCGGTTTAACCATATCCGAAGACATTGCACGAGAAAGTTCTTGCTGTCTGTTATGGACGAAACGGCTAGAAGAACGCTCTGGGAGTCTACGAACAGAATTACTTTCATAATATTGTCCTCCAATAAGCACTCAATCAACAGCCATTAAACTGGCGTACAATTCAGCACTAAAATATTTGCAAGAGTGTGAAGTTGTCGAACTTTCTTAAAAGCAATGGAATAAACCGCACACCCCACGAAAGTTGATTTTTTTGATCCATCAGTGTAAAAGTGCGAGTAGTCCTTGTATTTCTGTTTCAATTCGGCAAACTCTTGCTGAAGAACAAGTGAAGAAATAGTTCTCTTTCTGTACTTGGACAGTGACCAGTCACAAGAGATTGGCAGAAGGTCCCAAAGTGCAATTCTTTCATTGCTCCTCAACAAGGCAGCTTCACTCAAAAGGAAGCTGGAGTGATGTTGCCATGCTTTCAACGCTGAAACTCAGAGGCCGAACAGTCCTCAGCTTGTTTTCAAAGAGTCGGAGGAATGTAGAAGGTTGGAGGGCATCAAAGGAGGGATGTTGAGGAAAGCTGTTTATCTTGTAAGCATAACAAAGACTCAAAAACTGACTTCGTCTTTTCAGAGACACTTGATGTGTATCAGCGTACAAGCTAAGCACAGGTGATGTCCGAAATGCCCCCGTGGCAAGTCCGAGCCCCAGATGATGCATGGGGCCTAACATCTTTAGGGCAGACGGAAGCGCCGACCCATAAACAATCGCGCCATAGTCCAGGAGGACCGCACCTAGGAGTTATAAAGTCGCAGGAGGCATCGTCCGTCAGACCACCAGGTCGTATGCGACAACATTTTCAGAATGTTTGATGAACGCGGGCATTTATGTTTAAACTCTTTCAGGTGGGGTATAAAAGTGAGCTATTTATCAAATATTATTCCTAGAAATTTGTGGGCCTCCTTTACAGATATAGCAGCATTATTCAAGTGCAACACTGGATGTGGAGACAGGCCACGGCTCAGTAGAAGGGGAAGACAGACTGTCTTTTCGGGGGAGAACCTAAAGCCATTTTGATCAGCTTAGTTGCTTATCTTATTGGTTGTGAACTGCAGTTGCCGTTCACGGCTCGACAAGTTACAAGAGGGAAACAATATCTGCACATCATCCATATACATTGAATAAGATACAGACAATTGTATAGCCTTAGCCAGGCTATTAATCTTCGCAGCAAAGAGTGTAACGCTTAGTACTCCACCCTGAGGGACGCCATTCTCCTGGAAAAAAACATCCGACACGAAGGAGCCCAAACGCACTTGGAAGGTCCAACCCGTCAAGACACTTTGAACGCAGCGAAGCTTGCGACCTCGGACACCATATGAGTACAAGTCTCGAAGGATCCCACATCTCCAAGCCGTGTCGTAAGCCTTTTGTAGGTCAAAAAAGACAAACACAGTGCTGGCGATGGACAAAGGCTTCCCGAATAGAAGAATAGAAAAAAAGTAGACGAGAACCAAAGGCGCCCCCTGTGGGGTTAAAGGAAAAGGCTTAACCTCATATTAGCCCACGTAGCTTTTCCTGTTTTAATTCGTAACTTTTGACGGCGGCAAGATTTTCACTGCGGAACTCTTAAGGGCTAGTTTCGCCAGTTTCGTGTCCATCACCAAATAAATGTCGACACAAAAGTCTGGTGAGCTACCACCATTTGTGTGCGACGGCGTCAACCAGACAATCGGCTTGCCGGTTGTTTGGTTGCCGCCGTCGCTCATAGATGGCGGCAACCTTTCCAGCCTTTCCACTTCGGTTTTCGCCAGAGTGGAAAAGCTGAATTTCTTTAGGCGTCGTCCTAGAAGTCGTCCTCGAGGACGATGTCTTCTAGGTGTCGTCCTCGAGGTCGTCCTAGGCGTCGTCCTTGGGGTTGTCCAAGAGGTTGTTCTCGAGGTTGTCCTAGGAGTCGTCCTTGAGGTCGTCGTAGACGTCGTCCTTGGGGTTGTCCAAGAGGTTGTTCTCGAGGTCGTCCCAGAAGTCGTCCTTGAGGTCGTCGTAGACGTCGTCGTCCTCTAGGCGTCGTCCTTGAGGTTGCCGATCCATAGTAGAGCTTCGCTGGCCTTCCTTCTTTATGAGAGTGAAAAGGCTCAAAGTTTTCTTTGATATTTACAGAAATTCAATTCACGACCTAGCCAAACTTGTGATTGCTCACCAACCCGATTTCTTTGCGATTTATTTGTCCCGGTTTGACATGCGGATCACCCGGTACTTTGCGGGTGCTTTTCTGCCCAAATTTTTAAAAAAAAACGTAAAAGTTATAATTTTAGCATAATTATAAAAAAGTTATTAAAGTCATAATTTTGTGGAACTTATTCAGATTAAAGATACCGCGCACGAAACTTTGTGTTGTGATGAAACAATGAAGTTTGAATAAAAAAAAAAAACGGAAATCCTTTCAAAACAAAACAGTGTGTGAATAAAAAGGCTTAGAAATGTGTATTTTTTAGTGCAGTGTTTTACCCTTTTTAAAATAAAAGCAAGAAAATGTACTAGAATCGCATATAATCCAATACCAATCACCCACGCTCTGGTACAAAGCATGACGAACGCTTGTGGTACAGAGTGATGTTTGTAAGATGTTGAGTATATGCGTACAAAAATGGTACTCAGGTAGTCTGAGGTGCCCGTACTTTTCTTAGTAAATTACCAGATTGCTCACCCATATAGGAGTCGTGCATGGCGGCTAGGATAAGTTCACAGTTGTGTGGAATCAACGGTTGCACGAACAGCTACAGCCAGTTCGTATCCTACGAGTCCCATATTGGTCGTTGCCACAGGGATGTGCTGCTTAACACTGCAAGTAGCTTCAGCAGTGAGAGAAAAAATGATGCCCGCCAAAACTTCCCGAGCGCTGACGAAAATTAGACGATGTCGAGAAACTTGCTTCAAGTCTACAGTCAGAAGCAAATGCAAGTAGTACCAGATCCTCAAAGAGAAAGCAGTTCGAAGATTTATTTGCAGAAGCCAAAGCTGCCATCTGGGAGTTCTTTTTCAATGTCACTGAAAATCACAAGCTGCCCCACAACGTAGCCACAAAATTCTTGGGGGACCTACAACTCGTTTTCGAGTACATCAAGGCATTTGCCGATGAAATCGCAGCCAACATTGATGTGCCCGCCCTGCCTCCTGACGTCATCTCACTCCTGGAATGTTCTTTCTTGCCCGACCTTTTCAAGGGCACCCAGAGTAAGCACTTGCGGGAACATTATGCGAAGTCACACTTTTGATATGTGGCACCGCAAAGCTATGAGCTCAGTACTGAAGGCGGTGGATACCACTACGTGCCAATCCCCAGACTTTTCAGAAAGCTCTGTGAGACTCCTCCCCGCAGGGAGCACCTGTGAAAGCAGGTGTTTTGAGAGTGGCGTCTACATGGACCCCGAGCCCCGCAGGGGGCGCCTGCACCTTAGGTGCTACGTGCTTGGTGAGTAGCGTCACGACGGACCCCAGACACGTGGGACACCACACCCGCGCGCAGGGGGCACCTACTGTGGCAGGTGCTTGGTGAGTGGTGTCACTAGGAACCCCGAGCCATGGGGGTTCGCCCACCCACGTCTGCTTTTGCGCGGCTTGACCCGTGTCCGGGGAAAAGGGGACCCTGGGGGTTGAGCTGAGCTTGGGGCATGTTTGAACCCTTCGGGGCTTCCGGGTGAGGCAATACACCGCTTCGGCCCCTGCCTCTCGTAGACGGGTGTCCTGGCTTGGCCCGACCAGGATGATTCAGTCAGTCGACTCTTCTTTCTTCTTTCAGTTTTCCTTCCACCTCTTTTTTCTTTCTTTTCCTCTACACTCTCTTCCTTCCTTTTTCACCTTCTTAGGCGGCAAGGGCTAACATTGGGTGGCGACAGATATTTCTCTTGAACCACACTTGGTTATAGTTACTGGGTACCACTGGTAGAGTATACATACCCAGCCAAGCCATAGTTGCTATGGGGTGCTACCTACCCCCTTGTTGGGCCCGGTGGTGGGCAGTGCGCCACGATTTCTGAAAACGTCCCCATCTTTATGGGTTCCAAGCAAAACCAACATGATCGGCCTCCCAAAAGAGGCCGCACCGAAGTTTAAATCTCAGACAAGACTCCAGGCAACCAATCCACAGTGTTGGGAAGTACTTAAGGTACAGTGCACTTAAAGTAGTACTTCAAGTAGAATTAGAAAACTTGTACTTTTTTCTTGAAGTACATTCTTTGAGTATGTACTTGTACTTACTTAAGGTATTTTTTGTGGTACTTTCGGAGGAAAGTACAATTCCCGACTTCAAAGTACATTTCCCAATTTTGATTCGGTTAAATTTTTATCACGGTATGAATCTTTTGTAAACTCCAGAGAAATACAGGGAGGGATATTCTAGTCTCATCAGAAACACGAGCAGACGAAGCATTGCCCCGTTTGTTCTGGGGGCGACTCTCCCGTACCTTTTTGGACTATCGTTACTTCTCGGTCAGTCAGTGCAAGTGAGGAGGTTTAAAATATTGTCACGGGTGGTGACCAAAAACAATAGATAAACAGGAAGAAATAAACGGTTTGTGTGGCGAACTTGTGCCGAAAATAAAAGACTACAAAAGATAATAACAGAGCGTCGCGGGCGTCGAAGTCGGCGAAACCGCAAGATCGAGCGCTGGGGCGAGACTGAACAAGCACTTTCTAGAACAACAAAAGCAGGGATGAACGATAGTTATGTCCGCAGCAAGAATGAACGAGAACTTTCTACAAGTCCGTGACCCTGCGCGCGGCATTATCCCCCCCCCCCCCCTTTAAAAGGTGCATCGTCCCGATGCAGCACAAAACGAAAAACAACAAACAAAAACAAATCCAAAACAAAACAGCAGCAGAATCGCGAGCCGCAGTTCACAGTTTACAGTTCACCTGTCGACGAGAGTTGAAAGTTCTATCGTTCGTAATACGGCTTCAGCCGGACGACGTGCACCACCTCGGGTCGCGGCTGACGTCTTGCAGATGGGCGCGTTCCGTCGGGAAGGACTTCGTAGTTAAGATCGCCGAGGCGTCGGATGATCTTGTAGGGTCCGAAATAGCGTTTCAGAAGCTTCTCGCTGATCTGCCTTGGACAGCGCCCGGCTTGCGTAAGCGATTACTCTCTCTGTTCCTTCTTGTCGCTGAACGAGTACTGCACCGAGACCGGTATCGCTGGCGTCCGTGTGGATTTATGTCTCCGCAGACTGATCAAAACGCCCGAGGATAGGGGGCGACTGGAGCCTTCGCTTGAGTTCGTCAAGCGCTTGTTCTTGCTCCTTTCCCCACTGGAACTGCACGTTGTCCCTCGTCAGATGCGTCAGTGGTGCAGAAATTTGTGCAAAGTCACGAACGAAACGTCTGTAGTAGGCGCACAGCTCAAGGAACCTTCGGACGGCCTTCTTGTCACATGGTTTCGGGAATTCGGCGACAGCGTCTTTGCAGGATCAAGGCTTACACCCTGAACGCTCCCAGTTAAAAAATGGCCGTTGGGTCCAATTGGAATTTCAATTGGTACCAATTGGAATTGGTATAACCCAATCGGCATTGGGGTAGCCAATTGGTTATTCCAATTGGGTTACATTTTTCCAATTGGCTATCGTAATTGGAACTATACTTTCCAATTGGGACTAAGGCCCCATTGGGTATTCCAATTGGGATGAATTTTTCCAACTCTATCCCAATTGGCTAACCCAATCGGAATGATATTTCCCAACTAGAATTCATTCCCAATCAGTTATTCCAATTGGTATGCATTATTCCAGTTCATTATCCCAATTGGAATTATAGTTCCCAATCAGAATTTGGGACTCAATCGGTTATTCCAATTGGGGTTCATTTTTCCAATTCCTTATTCCAATAGGTATTGCAGCATACCCAATTTGGATGCATCTTTTCAAATGTTTATCCCAATTGGAATTACACTTTCCAATTTATATTGAGGTAACCAATTGGTTATTCCAATTAAAATGTTTTTCCCACTTGGCTATCTAAAGTGGAAGACTTTCCAATTGGTTTCTGATCCACCAATTGGGATATCCAAATAGTACTTTCCAATTGCCACTTGATCCACCACTTAGTGATTCCAACTTAAATATACTGTCCAATTGGTACCTGATGTACAAATTGGTCATTTCAATTGAATAAATATCTCATTTGCACTTTGTCCCCCAGTTGGTACCAGATAATTTGATCCCAATTTGGCTTACATATTCTATTGGGGTAGTTTTAATGGTCATTCCAACTGGGTAAATTTTAAAATGGTAGTAAACCATTGCGAATCTACATAGGCCATTGAAGTTGACCAACTTCCCTGGATATGGTGGAATGCAAAATAAAAGACAACTACTTTCAAAACACACTCATGCTTTCTGTGCAAACATGAGATCCCTAAAAGTATAACTCCTGGAAAATTCCATGTGGATAGCCTGCTCATCATTTGATTATTGTTCTTGTAGGTGGCAGCAATTCAAGCAACCTACTGTATACCTAGTAGTATCACATTGAATGTTTGTAGGGAAATTTGTGTCGGTTTTGCAGCACTGATTTCGTCATCAAGGTATTTTTAATTGCTCGTTTCAGTATTTTTTCCGGGCCAATCTGCTAATACTCCTTTCATGTTTTTTCTTAAAAATATATTATTTGCCATGCCCTCCCTCTCAAAGCCCCATCTGGGCCTAACAGTACTTTGAAATAAATAAAGAAAAGTTAAGCCATGCCACTAGCTTCTGGTAAAAGATCAATTCATTTTAAGACAGCAGAAAATACAGCCATTAAAGCAGGGTTGGGCAGAAATGCTCAAAAATGTATTTGGAAATACAAATACTGGGATACATTAAAATAGTAACTAAAATACTGATACTAAGATACATCAGTAAAAATGTATCGCGATACGTATCGGAAATACATCTTAAAAAGAGGCAAAAGGTATTTGGAAATACAAATACAAAAATACATTTTAGGGAGGGCAGAAATACAAACACAGAAATACTGATTGAGGAATACATTTTCCAAATTTTGTGAGACGCCAACTGAGATGAAGCTTGAAGTTTAAAGTGGATGTTTTCGATCCCGAAATTACTCTCCAGTAGGCTTGGCAATTTGCCTTGAAGATTGTGGTTTCCAACGACAAGGAGTCTTCAATGGGCCCAAAAAAACGTTCTAGCAAGGGCTGACCGCGGTCCCTTCCATGACATCCTGTCTGTCTGACGAGGGAAATCTGTCAACATTGATCACATGATGTCACGGTGGAATGAACTAATATTCTTTATCTGTAGGTGTGGCCTTGAACATAAAACTCCACGCTGCTGTATAAAAGGACAATACGTACTTTCGTTGTAGGTTACCAGGGTCCAAGAAAGGCCTCATCCAATACGATTCGGCACATTCGAAGATTAGTAAGAGAGCAATTGTAAAAAACTCCCTAAATGCGGCGCTAAAGAAATCCTGTGTACATTTAGCGGGGGAAAGCTTTCGTGATCAAGTGCAGCGTCTTCAAGATTCTGGCTATCCAAGTTCCATCTTGTATGACGTCGCCGAGTCTATTATCACCACACGGGGACGACAGACGATACAAAGGGACACAAATATCCGACCGGCTGTGCTTCCATACATTCACCTCATTTCCCACAACCTTAAAAAGATTGCATCGAAGTTTAACGTCAAAGTCGTGTTGTCTGCACCGGACAAACTAAAGAAGTTGTGTCCGAAAATTAACAACAGGCAGCAGCAGCAGGATGGGTGCGGGGTTCAACATCAACAAAGATACGTCAAATGCCAATGTGCGGTCGTTTACGAAATAACATTTACTTGTGGGAAAGTGTATGTGGGTCAGACAGGAAGGTGTGTCAACGATCGTCTAAGAGAACATGCCGTGTCACTGAAGTCGTCGCCAGCAGGCCACTTTGCCATACATGTCAGGGACTGCCAGTGCTCCGCCTTGTTCAGGAAAACAAAAATCCCGAAACGTTTAGGGGAACGACGGACTCGCGAGCTCTACGAGGCACAGGTTAATCTGTCCTGTGGGGATGCCTCCGTAAGCGCGCCGTCCGTGGCCTTGTCACAAAAAGAACTTTACTTTTTAAGTCGCGATGTTTAACGGTTCTTAGAATTTGTGAATATTTTAAACGTAAGCTTCCTCTTTCTTTTTTCTACCGGAATTTATATTCACGTCGTACCAGGACTCAGTCGTTTTCAACAAGTCATTTAAGCGACCAGCTTAAAGCTTGGTGTTCTTAGCAATTCATTTTCAGGTAACTCAAGCTTCCACCTCTTTCTCCTTTTCATTAAACGTCAGTTGTTAGTTCAGCGCTCTATCCTGTCTCTATTGTCTCTCCTTCCTGTCGTATTTGCGCTGTTAATTCAACAATACCTAGTTAAAGATCGTGCATACCGTGTCATTTGGAATTTTTGAGAATAGTGGACCACCTGAAGCATCTTGGAATACATGTCTTACCTTCTGTTACGGTTGAAAAAACGATACGGTAGCATGCCTCTTCTGAAGGTTCTTACTACCGACCCTCCGCCGCCGACGCACGGATTGCAATCCTCAAGTTTTGCCTAGCATTATCCAAACAGAGACCTCGTGGATTGCGAGCTGATATTGCCGGCACAGGTGCGAGCTCTCCGAGAAACGGCGGTCTCGAGACGAGTCGCGGGAGTACGTAATCTGGGATGGCACAGCGAGGCCACTTCTGGCCTCCTTCTGCGTTTCGGATCACCAGAGCAGCGGGTCACGTTCACGTTCGCTGATGACGTACCCTTGAGCCGTGCAATTTTACGGGCGCAGCCGCATATGAATTATAATATGTGTTGAACTTCACAGCGTGAGCCTTCTTACTATTTCAAGTCAACCACCGCCAGGCTCGTGCTGCAACGGAATGTGACTCAGCTTTCCTGGCTGGGTGTACTCTGTACGCTAATGCGAGAGAGACGGTTAGCAGCGGGCATTGGATGCCAGCAAACAATGACTCAAGAAACCCCTATCCTAAGGACCTGCGGCAGAAGATGCTCTGACTCCACTCCTGGCACGCCACCTGGTTCGAGTCCACGACTACGCAACACTTCTCAGAAGAGAGAAGAGAACGCATAGAAAAATAGTTTGCAGAATCAAAAGGAACCACCCGCATCTCCTTGACTCTGATGACCTCAGAAGTAAAAAAAAAAATATGCGTTCGGACTTAATTTTTTTTTTGGGGGGGGGGGGGGGAGTATTTTTTAAGAAATGTAACGAAATACATTTCATCCTGATTGTATCGCGATACAAAGAAACATTCCAAATGTATTTCGATACAGGAATGCAGATACTGGTGAAAAAAATGTGTCGCGATACAGAAATACAGATACGCAATGTATTTCTGAAATACTATCGCGATACATTTGTATCGCGATACTGCCCAACCCTGCATTAAAGCTAATCAGGATGAAAACAATTCAATAAATGTCATTGGAGCAAATGACAACATATATTTGTGAAAGTGATGAAACAAAATAGTTTGGTTATTGTTGAATGCATTAAAATTATAAAACAATTTTGGCAAGGTCAAAGGGCCGCATATTTTTTTTTAACTTTTGCTAGCAAGTGCACAAAATACACACCAGACTAATAAACCATGCCACAAGTTTCAGTTTTATATATGCCAGTTTTCGTAAAAAAAAAAATTGTGGGCACATTTTTTTTCTTTTTGAGCTTGATTATTCCACTCTCAATAAAGCAAAGCAAAACAAAAAAAAAACTTCTTGGCAAACAATATTCTCTTAGCAATATGAATAGCAAAAAAAGGGGACAATGCTGCAGCCAGTATCTGCACGGGATCCCTAGAGCTCGCACAAAAATCCTGATTCTGTTCCGATGAGGCAATTGCAGACAAGAAAAAAGAGTTGGCTGTTTCTCCATAGCTCATCTCCATTTCACTGTCCCTTTAAGTGAGTTCTCACAATGTGGTGTAGTGAGTAGATGAGGTTCACAATTGTGAGCAAAAGGTTGGAAGTTGCAAAATGGAGCAGAATTTTAGAGGCAAAATTATTCTGCCGAAAAATAATTTTCTTACACAGAATCAAGATTTTTGTTCAATCACAATTTAAAAAACAAATACTGCAAACACTACTTTTTCAGTCAAAAAAATTGAAATCTACAAATGTAGCAAGTTTTTCAACATAAGTTTATATATACAATCACAAATAAATACAGAGTATACACATGATGTGACAAACGACAGGTCAAATGGGATGGACGGACCATAAAAAAGTGAATATGATAATTCGGAAATAACAAAAACATATTCTTTGATACAACACACGCCTACAAAGTCCCATTAGAATTATTAACAGGCACATATGCAAAAAAGAACCATCATAGTAGAAGTCAATGTTTTTTCTGGAGGCCTGAATGAAGCTACAGAAGCTTGCACCATAAGTGACAACTTTTTAGTAGTACATTCCATTAGGACATTTTCAGGAGCATCCTTATTTATAAGATATGCATGTCACGGTCGTCCCCGAGGTGAATTACCTTTTGGGGGACGTATGTTTAACATAAAACAGAAAGCAGGTTTGCTGAAAGCTATTGTTTAAAAGAACCTCCGAGACAGCACAAACCAGGTCTAGAAGCATGTTTTTATGGAAAGAAATATGTGATTTCATTGAAAATACAAGGAAATGAAAAACAGAATTCTGGACCTCACACCTTAGCCGAGACTGCTTGTATCAAAGTAGTAATAAACCCCGCCAAGTCAAAGAATGTTGGCAAGCGAGCAAATTCGAAGGTACTGTATATGACTTGATTCTTGCTAGTACCAAAGTTTTGTAAATTTATCAAATTCATAAAGAATTTCTCATGCAATTAAAACAGTGCATGGGTATGATTACATTGAATGATTACACTCCTAGTCGCAAAACCTTTGTGCTCATGGAGCATTCCGAAACCTGACATCTCGTAAAATATCGAGCTTGCAGAAGTGAAGTTATTTACAGCAAACAGAATGTGAACTATATTTACCCTTACCCTGACATGCACAAGATGTTTAGAAGCATGTGCGAGTGCTCTGGACAAATTGTAATAAGCTTTGCATAAACTAGTAAGAAAAATGAATTATAAGCCCAATGTAAAATAATGAGACCTGGTGTTGATTAATCCTAATTTCTTTTTGTTGAGTCTGAGGCCAAGATCATCTGATGGGCTAGCTGGTTAAACATATAGACGGTGATCTAAAAAGTGTGAACGACCAAGAAGAGAAGGGGACAGGACAGAAGTGCTCTGGCCTGTCCCCTTCTTTTTTTGGACGTTTGAGTTTTAATACTTTTACTTTGGCTAATTACATATACTGAAATCCAAACTCTTTCTCTTACTTGCACAATCGGCTGTACTGCTCTCCCAGAAATCAGCAGCTTTTTCTGGAAAACCTAGAAAACAGGCCGATATCCTAGCATAATATTTCATATATAATTGAATGACAAAAAAGCCACTTAATTTTCCTTAAACAATTCCAAAAGTGCATAGGTTCTTAGTAAGGAATGTGTTTTACATGCAGCAAAGTGAATGCCTTCAAAGTATGATGTTTGATGATATGGTGTAATTGCTCGATTAATGCATCTCAGCTTAAAGGGAATAGGCCACACTAGTGTGAACATCTTAAAAATATTTTCTGCATGTGCCACAGAAGGCATGCCACACAGTCATGATGTAATGACAACAAACTCAGACATCTAAATTTACAACTTGCTACAGCCAAGGGTACCATCCAGCGTTGTAAAAACAATTTTCTGAGTAATAATGAACGAACGAGCTCTCTCTCGCGAACAATACCCTTAAAAGCTACTTTGTAAAATGGTGGGTCCCCGGTCTGGCCTTCAATTACTAAGTGTAAAATAGGGTGAAGATTTACAAAGTAGAACACAGTTAGCACGAACAAGCAATCAGCAGTTTCCTTAGCTCAGTGATGTGATTGCTGCGCCAATTGCGCCAAACTGCGCCAAGGGGCTAACCCTGCTACATCCTGCTACATTTCGCCGAAATATGGGTAATCTGCGCCCAGCCTGCGCCAAAGGAGCAATTTCGGTCGCCTTTCAAAACCGAAACTAAACTGAGTACGGGTCCATATCACATGAGCGAATGACATTTAAGCGAACAGCGACATTTGAGCGAATCGACGTTTTAGCGAATAACCGGGGCGCGCGTTAACCCATCCGCCGCGCTGCGCTTTACACCGCTTCGCGGCGACAGTCTGCGGCGGCTCATTACAAAAATGTGAACCCATTTGGCCCACCCGAAAACGCCGCTTCGCGGCGTCCGACTATTCGCTAAAGTGTCATTTGGTGAAACGTGGGCGTTCGCTAAAACGTCATTTATCAAGTGAGTGCCTCCCACTGAGTACCGTAATTGAGCATGCGTGAGCTAGGGGGCGCAAGCGACCGCCCGACAAAAAAGTATGCTGCATCAATCGTCCATCCGGTCTCGCATGGCTTTTCCCGCCGTTCCTCATTTCGCGCTCTCGTGGGTCTTGTCTCGCATCCTCTTGAAAATATTTTAACGATAGATGCAAGCGTATTTGGACGCCCCGATGCTAGCTTGCCGGGCACCAGCCATGCCGTCATGTTGAAAAACGAAACCACGTTTTTGCGCATTGGGAGTTACTTGTGATCTGAAGCACTCGCTTCTGAAAGGAAACGGCCGTGGCAAAACTATTTTTGGTCCCTGCCTACCAGTCACCGTGGTTATGACGTCGGGTGTTCCCGTCCACACATTGCTGCAGATATGGCGCTTTCTAAAATGAAACGTAAGGACCGCTGCAGGGTAATCAGCAATCCTGTCCTTGTTTAAATTAAACGTTACTACAAAAATCCCTCCAGCTCAAGGTCTCTTGTGTCGAAGTACTGTTTACCCAGGTTTCTCTAGGTGGGATTTCTTTTGAGAGGGACCCCGGTACGTGAAAAGTCTGTCGCAAAAGAAAGTTTGAGACAAGTTAGCTAAAGCAAAAAAAAAAAAAAAAATGGCAATGTCTGCACGCTGAACCCGCACAGCGCGCTTGTTTATCTTGGGTTCAGTTGTTGCACAAAGCGTTCCAAGAACTTTTTGACCCTGACTCGCGATGTCTTGCATTGATGCGCTCAGGTTTTTTTTTCTTTGATTAGCTTTATTGTCCTTGTTTTGCTTGCGCTTTTTAGCCTTTTAAATTAGCTTGTGCCTCTCATACTGGCCTGGCAAGCAGGCGCCGCTAAACTGTTTTCCTTTTTTTTTTTTTTGATGCTGGCTTGTTACATTTTGCATACAATTTTGGGGATGGCGACGGAGCGGAGTGGCAGAGTTTCGGTTTCGGTCGAACAGCCGTCTCCGCTCGCATAACGAAGCGTGTGCAACTGCAAGCTGCCGAAGTTGCCCTCACGTGCATGCGAACATGATTGCACGACAGAGGTACCAGCCGGGACGCTTGCAATCCATTGCTTTACATTTGCTCGCTTCTGACAAAAATCTGGCATGTCGGGAACCAGTAAAACGGTGGGAGACGTTTCGGAATTGCTCGGCAACGCCTACAGCACTGTGCACTTGTGGGATGTCTCAACGTCTCTTTGGAGACATTGAAAGTGGACATTCATTACTTGCCGAAAGCTAAGCGAGGCTTGCAGCAGCCTTGGAGAATGTTTCAACAAGCAAAAGAAAAAGTACCCACCAGTCGTACTGCACCTTTTTCATGTGTACAGTTTCCTATTGTATTGCAGTAGTTACGTGTTTCATCAGTTGGATACTGCTTCAATTTATTATAATATATAACTAATGAAGTTTATGCTTTCATATTTACTGCTAAGCTGGTCATTTTCAAATAAATTTAATATGTGCAATCTGGTTCTTATTTATCTATAGCGGGTACATATATATATGTCACTTAACTGAAGCATTGCAAAATATGTTGTGTCATTGGCATTTCAGTTAACAACTTGAAAGACTCCCAGGTCGTCTAACTTGACCATTATTTGGTTATTGTGTCGAGCAAAGTGCCCTTCCTTTGTCCAGCACTTAAAACAAATATTTTGTTTTTATAAAAAAATCTGCTCCAAAAACCACTTTTTGCTGCTCCGAAACACTATTTTGGCTGCTCCAAAAGCCACTTTTGCTGCTCCAAAAAACTGTTTTGGCTGCTCCAAAGGCCACTTTTGCTGCTCCAAAACACTGTTTTGGCTGCTCCAAAAGGTGCTCCAAAACGGCTTAGGCCAATCACATCACTGTTAGCTCTATCCATCAAACAGGTGGATGGCTGCCCTTGAATCCACTGGCGTAGTGGTGTAGGACCTACGTGTGAAACGATGCCGAAATTGTTGCAGTGTGTGCACAGTGTTCGCATGATTCTAACGCGCAGGCAGATTTAGCTCCCAGATAATGAAAAGTTGATTGCTGCCGATTCTACCGCGCAGGTAAAATAATGAAGATTGAACATATCCCTCATAGAACAGATTTTATGAAAGGCACGCCAACTCAAAAATAAATGCCGTGCACTAGTCATTGTTGTCAGGGAGCGACGATGGTTCTTCGCTGTCCACACAGGTAATCCCTGCTTTTGTAAGAAGCGTTTTAAGTGTCGCGCCTCTTGCGCATGTACGAACGCACGACGGTCGCCTTTGGGAGGGTCGTCTTCCAAACAACACTTTGCGAGTTCATCGGGTCGCTGGGATTATGAGGCCAGGCAGTGCTGCTCCGTTTCCCGCCAGCGTGACGGCCTTTCATTTAAATAAAGCCTTTGAATTAATTTTTTTTTCATTTTAAAACAGCAGACGCGAGAGAATATGCGTGATACGAATACAAAAATGGCAAATGTAAACAAACGGCCATGATGGCGATGGGGCTAGCCACCTTGCACCGTGCATTGCGTTTTTCTTTACTTTCGGTTTTTGGTTTTGATTGTATCGCGCATGTATTTTGGCACCGATTTCGGCGAAAAAAAGTTTGCGTTAGAATCGTACAAACACTGTATGCCTTTTACAACTTTCAGGAACCAAATGTGATCATTATTTCGACAGACGTGACAGTTCATTTCGAAAATTGTGTGGTGGCACTAGATGCAATTTCACAATGCAACCTCTGCAAGGGATATGCAATCACAAAAAAGATAAAACACAATTCGATCTAAAGGCTTATGACCTCAGGAGCTATTCAAGTCAAATTTTACAATGCTCTTTTTCTCAAACTTTTTGACATGAAGGAACACCTAACATTCTCAGTTGACATCCAAGGAACGCTACCCACTGAATGTCTGGCACATAATCAGGAAGGAGAGGATGGCTCAAGTCTACTAGAATTTCGTGGTGCTCAGGAAAAAGAAAGTCAGGGAATTTGAAAGAAGTAATTTGGTAGACACCCTCATTTCAGGGCAAATTTGCCATCTGGAGGCTGTGTGAGGTGCAATGTGTTCAAGAGCTACCTAATCGATTGGAGCCTTGTTTGCTGTCAACAGTTCTTCAGTCTTCTGGACAAGGGGCAAGCCAATCAGCTTGTTTATGTATTTCTTTGTAACTATAAAGTGCCTTTGGATATTACATATTGACTATTTTCATCACACGGTATGCTGTCACGTACTGAGAGCTTATGCTGCGAGCAATCATTTTTAACTTACAAAATAATGACAAGAAAATACAGAAAACCCTAAAGCCACACCTCAGTGGCTTCAAAGCAAAGTGCCTGCTTACAGGTGCCTAGTTAGCGGTTCGAAACTGTAGCCAAGGTTCCCAATATCTACTAATGGCTTACCATGAAGCAGGTGCTATGTAACTGAGGTTTTGGTTGCATGTTAAAACTACATACCTTAAAATACCGAGCATGAGCCCATATCACAGGGGCCTACCCCTACTTTTGCAATGCTCCCAAGATAAGCAAAGAACAGATGAAACGCTCATGCCCCATTTTGAAGGCAAGTTAAAAAAATTCAATGGACATATCAAGCGACCAGACGCTTTGTAATCCTTGATGCGGTAGAGCCAGTCGCGGATGTAACGGTTAGCGGACATTATTTTCTCGACCAGCACGAGCCACAGCCTGGGCTTTAGCAGGACCAAGGAATTGAACTGCAAGGGGTAGCAGAGATATAGGAGGCAAACAGCGAAAGTAATAAGGACCGCAAAAACTGCTGGACTCGCGCTTCCAGCCTTGGTTTTGCTCGTGCATAAGGTGATACAATGTTTGTACTAGTGAAGTGAGCTTGGTCGGCTGCATTACATAAACAGCAAATTTAGTGGTCGGAACAAGTGAGGGCCCACTTGCCAATGCGCTTCTGTATTTCCTCTTTCAGATCCAGCAGGCGCCCAGCCCCCAATTTCTTTGCTATTATCTCCAAATTTTTAGTTTGCGCTCTCGGTATCTTATAGTAGGTACTCTAAATAATCCTGTCCTTTGCCGAGGCATGCCAAATGTTTATCATTTGTTTGTCACATAAGCCCTTAAACTTTCATATTAACTTTATCAAACCTCCAACTATGATGCTGAAAGCCAATGAACGACAAGATTAAAATGTAAGTGCACTTGGCAGTGGAACCACGTATGTAGCATCTGCCAGGGACATACAAACTACTGGACTGACTATCTCTGACAGCTCTGCAAGTATGCAGTTTGGCTGTCGCCCATGAACCCTTAGCAGAGTTCCCCTTGACCTAGAACAATACGGCAAGCATTCCAAGAGTTTCAAAACAACAAAGCTGGACCTGCCATCAAAAACAATCTTCTGAATGATGCCAGTTAGACCATTACATAGCTTAACGACAGAGCTGTTGTTCCTCTTATTCCTAACGTAGGAGGCAGTGGTAAACACTGTTCCATGCTTCACCATACGTTGGTACTCAACAGCTTAAAACGACACTTCGGGAGGGTTCAGCAAAGCTCCACTAAACTCCTTATAGGGGCACCCCTTGCCCAACATGCGGACTCCTTCTGTCTGAGGGCTGACAGACTTAAGTGTGATGCGAGAATCGAGCGATGAACAAAATGTAGAAACTGCAGTGTCTGTCACCAGCTCTTCCAGCTCAGCCACGACATTCTCTAGCGATAACGTCCGACAAATCTGGTATGGAATCCCCTTTGCCGCCTTAATACAAGACTTCATTTTGCCATTGCCAGCCTCAAAGGGAAATGCAGAGTGAGCCCACAAAGGCCCCCAAAGACGGACACTCTTGACAATGTGTTCCATTTGATGTACATTGAAGGTCATGCTTTCTTCGCCATAAAGATGCTGTGTTTTTATGACGAACTCTACCATGAGAAGGTCGCAAAGGTCAACATCTCGAGAGGAAATTTTCTGCTGCAGCATCAGGTGTAAAGACTCCATTAGAAGGGCCCGGTGGGAGAGGAACCTGCTAGGCAAGAATCCACTAAGGACAGGAAGGCTGTAGTAGAGGGCCCAATTTTGTAGCTCTTTGGCCTTCCAAAATTTTCCCCCTTTTAGAGACCTTGGTGTTCTCCTCATATCCCGGGGTGGCGTGATACTTAAAATCCTGCTGTCAAGCACTGCAGTCTGCCGCCCAACATAGCACTCTTTGTCAGATGACGTAAGCCAATACTCTAAAAATTGTCTAACTACACCAAGTAAAACACAGTGCATATACTCTGGTACAAAACCCCAGACAATATTGAAGTGTTCGAGGTTAATAAGTGGAGAAACGCTTTTAACTCCCCTCACAACAGTCCCAGTCTCGAGTACAAACTCCATGTCGCTACACATCTGTGCGTCTGTGCGTTCCTCGGGATCAACTTCCTGCACAGGACATTTTACTGACCCTCCTATGTATATACCGGGGTGCAAACACCAATTGCATCCACAGTATCCATTAAATGGCACAATGCCTTGCATAGGTGCACGTGCAACTGAATCAACAGCCGAACAGATGCAAAATGCTTTAAAATTTTCAAGTTTACCTTTGAACATTAATGAAAACCCTGTGTCAGAGAGGTCCTGCATTACATCAACAAATGCCTTTTGAAAAATGTCCTTTCTTGGCTTGCTTTTTCCGAACCAAAGCGCTGCTAACACCAGTTTCTTCATGCGACCTTTGGCAGGAATTTCGTTCACTGAAAGTTGTATCGGTCAAATTGAAGTCGACGAGGACTTAAAGACAGGGGCACCATCTGTGTTCAGTGTGACGCTGACTCTATGCTGAGTATGTACAGTGTTCTTCACAAAAGCACGGTACATGCTTCCATCTGTTATGCCCCACATAGGGTCTCCATCTCCAAAAGGCTGTGTGATGTCCAAAAAGTCTGCATTTTTCAGAATCGTTTGCAACTCAGATCTAACATCAAATGTAATAAAAAAGGTGGGTCCGAGACGTTTGACACCCTGCACACTTCACTACAATGCGGGCACTGAAATGAATTACAGCTCGAAACTGGTTTACCAACGTAATAGAAACAACTGGAGCAGTAAAAATGAAAAGTGGCCCCATTAGCATCAAACATCTTCCCAAGGAAGTAACGGGACTCTGGAAGAATCGGTTCGGCGAAAAAGCTGTTCACCATCTTCACAAGATTAGTCAGACCGGTAAATGTAAGACCATTGCTTGCAGCATATTTCAATACCATGACCAAAATGTCACCTTTCGAAACTACAACCTGTTCTCCAATGATGTCCTGAAAGAGTGCAGTGAAGGAACTTGCGGCCTCCGCTGCTTGAAGGTCTATGCCTGATCCATCCCCATCTAAGGTGCCTTGCCCTGCAGGGGGCACCTGTGAAAGCAGGTGTTTGGAGAGTGGCGTCTCCACGGACCCCGAGCCCCGCAGGGGGCACCTGCACCTTATGTGCTAGGTGCTTGGTGAGTAGCGTCACCACGGACCCCAGCCACGTGGGCCACCATACCCGCACGCAGGGGGCACCTACTTTAGTAGGTGCTTGGTGAGTGGCGCCACCGCGAACCCCGAGCTATGTGGGTTTACCCGCCCACACCTGGCTGTGCGTTGCTTAACCCGTGTCCGGGGAAAAGGGGACCCTGGTGGTTGAGCTGAGCCTGGGGTTTGTTTGGACCCTTCGGGGCCCCCCGGGCGAGGCAATACACCGCTTCGGCCCCTGCTTCTCGTAGACGGGTGTCCTGGCTTGGCCCGACCAGGATGATTCAGCCAGTCGCCTCTTCTACCCTCTTCTTCCCTCTTTCACTTTTCCTCCCACCTCTTTCTCTTTTCTTCTACACTTTCTTCCTTCCTTTTTCACCTTCTTAGGCGGCAAGGGCCAACCTTGAGTGGAAACAGGACCTGTCCCTGCAACCACACTAGGGTATAGTGCCCGGGCAGCACTGGTAGAGTAATTGTGTCAGCCAAGCCCATCTTGCTATGGCACATTACCTACCCCCTTGTTGGGCTCCGTGGTGGGCGGTGCACCCGGGCACTGAATTTTCCTCCCATCTCTTATGGGTCTGCACAAAAAATATTTTCTTGATCGGCCCCCGAAAAGGGGTCGCACCGAAGTTTCTACCTCGCACGAGACACACACTACTCCACCTAGATTCCCAAAATGCTTGGTACTCCACTCTGAAAGCGACAAACAACTCTCGAAAATGTGACCATTTCTTGTTGCAAAGGTCCTAGAGGGTGTGATTGGAAAGAACTTTAAGGCTAAGAAGCTGGCATCTGGCGATTTGCTTGTAGAAATTGGGACCAGCCACCAGAGTTCTGCGCTCCTTGCACTCAACTGTGTGTCGGACTACAAAGTTACAGTGACACCCCACAAGACATTGAACACCATCCAAGGAGTCATCTCGGAGGACGACCTTCTGGACGCGTCTGAGAGCGAAGTAGTGGAGGGCCTTTCTGACCAGGGGGTTGTTGCTGCAAGGCGCATTTCCTTGCGTCGTGACGGCCAAGAGCTGAAGACTAGGCACATCGTGCTTACCTTTGAGTCCACCACACTTCCTGAGTCTGTGAAAGCGGGATACCTCTACTGCAGAGTTCGTCCTTACGTTCCGAACCCCAGAAGGTGCTTTAACTGCCAACGATTTGGACACGGTTCACAGAACTGCCGCGGCAAAGCGACCTGTGCTAAGTGTGGCAAAACCGACCATGCAGCAGACTCTTGTTCCAACGACATAGTCTTTGTAAACTGCAAAGAGCCCCACCCTGCTTACTCCAGATCGTGTAAGACATGAAAAGATGAAAAAGAAATTCTTCCACTTAAAGTGAAAGAAAACCTTTCATACCCAGAGGCGCGTCGCCGCTTCGCGTTTTTGCGCAAGGGCGGCTTTGCACAGGTGGTGCAGCGGGGACCTGCACCACTGAAGGTTGCGGTGGCAACCCAGACATCCTTCCCGGATGCTAGGAAGCCACTGCAGTCCCCAACACCCCAGCTGAAGCTTCAGCTTCCTGGGCGTTCACTCTCGTCTGGTAGGCCTACATCCCCCTCCAGCGAGAGTTGTACCACTTCCATGGGGCAGCAACCTGTCCCCTCTCATGTAGAGGGCTCACAGGCTGTTTCTCCTACCCAAGATGGGTCGGCTGTGTCCGCACCTATCAGTGCTTCGCGATCTCCTTCCAAGGAGAAGGGACCACGCTCCCGACCGAATTCTTCGGAGGGAGCGTCCTCATCCAAGGAGCGGCACGATTCTTGTGCCACTCCTCCAGCACCCAAGGGGCAGGAGCAGGTGGGCTTGGGCGACTGCCTGCCCAGTACCTCTGCTCCTCCGGCTGGTGGAAGTAGGGGCCGGGGTTTTCCTCCTCGTGCCCAGAACCTCTCTAAACCGGCTAGAACAGCCTCCGCCCAGGAGGCAGAACCAATGGAGGAGGGTGCCGAACCATCCACTCTTGCATCTGACCCAGACGACATGGAGTGGCAGGTCCCCAAGGGCAAGCACAAGAGCAAAAAACCAATTGTTCCACCAAAGTGACAATTATACTCTGCAAGGCTGGTATTCTCTTTCAACAGGAACATCATCCTACATCCTCACTCACTACACCAACCTCACGACACCAAGATATCTTGCTCATTTCCATTGCTCCACCTACTCCTAGGGTTCAGCCGAGACAGAGGAGTAACGGCGACTCCCTCGCCAGTGGCTTCGGCCCGAAGTCTCGACGCCCTTGGAGGTTGGAGAGGTCAGTTCCATATAGACCAACCAGAGGACTACTGGCGACTCCCTCGCCTGGGGCTTTATTTTTAATTGCTTTTCCCCAAAAGTTCGGTCGGACCTGCCTTCTTGCGGACTCATTAAATCATCCTTCATGTCCTTTTCACATTTTACTAAATTCACCTCCTATGACTGGCTTAGGTTTGCTCTAGCTACCATTACACGAAGCTTGTGACTTTCTGGTGAAAAGCTAACTGCCTAACATTAATCATGTCTGTTTTTTTACAATGGAACTGTCGTGGACTTTTTTCCAATTATGACGACATCACCTTTTTATTAAATGAACACCGCCCTGCTGCCTTTTGTTTGCAGGAGACGCACCTTAAAGAAAGTCACTCAAATGTTCTTAGACACTTCAAAGTGTTCAGAAAAGATAGGTTAAACGCATCTGTAGCTTCCGGTGGTGTTGCAGTGGTTGTCCAACGCATGGTCCCGTCCACTGAAGTGGCTTTGCAAACCTCTCTCGAGGCTGTGGCTGTCCGTTTGCTGCTTGACCGCGTGATTAGCGTCTGCTCAGTGTACATCTCCCCTGGATATCGGCTGCAGTACGAGGAGCTAGATAATCTAATTAGCCAGCTTCCGGTGCCTTACATCATTTTAGGTGATTTCAATGCACACAATCCCTTGTGGGGAAGCTCTAGAAGAGATTTTCGAGGGGCACTCGTTGAACGGATTCTTCTTTCGACAGGATTGTGTCTGCTCAACACAAAAGAAGCCACTTATTTTAGTTCAGCAACTTGTAGTTTTACTTCCATTGATCTTTCGTTTTGTCATCCTTCATTGTACTCCCTGCTTTTATGGAAGGTCATTCCAAATCCATATGGGAATGACCACTTTCCACTCATTATAGAGTTCAACCATCTTCCTGCTGGTCTTTTAACACGTACCCCTCGTTGGAAGCTTGAAAAGGCTGACTGGTCAATCTTTACAGAAGCCTCACTTATGGCATGTTCATCTCTTGATGATCTTTCCATCGACGATGTCACCGAGCTAATTACTCAGCATATCTTGCAGGCCGCTAAGCTTGCCATTCCCATGACATCCTCACATCTTCCAAAAAGGCCAAAGCCGTGGTGGAACGAAGACTGCCGCCAGGCGAAGAAAGAACAGAATCGTGCTTGGAGTATTCTCAGGCGTTATCCCACAGCAAATAACCTGATCGGTTTTAAGAAAAAAAAAAGAGCGCAAGCAAGGTATATCCGGCAGCGAGCCAAGCGGCAAAGCTTTAGAGGGTATGCTTCCTCAATTAATAGCAGTGCGTCCTCGAAGGAAGTTTGGGACCGTGTGCATAAAATTGAAGGCTCCTACCGGGTATTTTCTGCCCCACTCCTGAACCAAAATGGACAATGCCCTGCCAGCCTAAAAGAACAGGCGAATGTCCTTGGTGAGCATTTCGAATTTGTTTCAAGTTCTCAGCATTATACTCGGTCATTTCAGCGACACAAGCTACAGGCAGAGAAAAAGGCAGTTCCTTTGTCAGGTGGCTGGAAGGAGCCGTATAATTCACTATTTACACTTTTTGAACTACAGCTGGTACTTCGTTTGTCCAAACAGACGGCTCCTGGGCCAGACGGCATTTATTACAAAATGCTTCAGCACCTCCATCCATCAACTCTTGAGCTTGTTTTATATTTGTTCAACCGCATTTGGCTTGAAGGTTGCTTCCCCTCATCTTGGAGGGTGTCTATCATTATTCCCCTGCTGAAGCCAGGAAAGGATCCTACCTGTGCATCTAGCTTTAGGCCAATAGCTCTCACGAGTTGTTTTTCAAAGACACTAGAAAGGATGATAAATAAAAGGCTTATATTTTACTTAGAAAGAAACAAGCTACTTGACCGTTACCAGTGTGGATTTCGCTCAGCTCGATCGACGGTTGACCATCTGGTCCGCTTTGAGACTGCTGTGCGAGAGGCCTTTGTAAATAGACAGCATTGCGTCTCTGTCTTTTTTGACTTGGAAAAGGCATTTGATACAACTTGGCGCTACGGCATATTGCAGGATTTGTTCAACATTGGTCTTCGGGGTAGAATGCTATGTGCCATCCATAGTTACCTCCGGGATCGCACTTTTCGTGTGAAGCTTGGGGCAACTCTTTCTAAAGAATTCTCGCAAGAAAATGGAGTCCCACAAGGCGGTGTGCTTAGCGTCACACTTTTTATCGTAAAAATGAATTCAATTTCTCGTATTATACCGCCATTTGTTCAGTACTCGCTCTATGTTGATGATGTACAAAGTTCAGTCTCATCTTGTAATCCATCCATCTGTGAACGTCGACTTCAACTTGCGATCAACAATTTGGTCAAATGGGCGGATGTAAATGGTTTTAAGTTTTCTCCCGAGAAAACGGTTTGTGTGTGCTTCTCTCGTCGCCGCGGAATTTTACTTGAGCCTTCTTTAACTATGTATGAAGTCCCTATTGCAGTAAAGAACGAACACAAGTTTTTAGGTCTTATATTTGACTCCAAAATGACATTCATTCCACATGTTAAGAGCCTCAAAATGAAATGTGTAAGATCACTTAATATACTAAAGGTCTTGTCGCACGTATCCTGGGGGGCTGATCGGTGTTGTTTATTGCGCATCTACCGCTCAGTCGTACGGTCCCGACTTGATTATGGCTGTATTGTGTACGGCTCCGCACAGGCATCGGTACTCAAGATGCTGGACCCCATTCATCACCAGGGGCTCCGACTTTCGACTGGTGCTTTTCGCACATCTCCAATACTCAGCCTATATGTAGAGGCCAATGAGCCCTCACTGGAGAAAAGAAGGTTTGAATTAGGCTTCATGTACTCTCTGCGAATTGGGTCTGTTCCTGGTCACCCGACCCTGGACTGCATAGAACACGTTCACTATGAGCAGACTTTCATAAACAAGCCTTCATTTGTTCCACCTCTCGCCATGAGAATTCGTTCTTCTGCTGAGTTCGTAGGGCTGGATTTGCTACCCTCAGTTGTGCAATACTTGAACTCCGTAGCTCCTTGGGACCTCATTCCCATCCACTGTGAGTTGAAACTAACAAAATACAACAAGAAAGAGACCCCTAATGAAGTTCTGAGACAAGAATGTTTAGAACTCCAGGACCAGTACCGAGACTTCACAAGTTTCTACACTGATGGGAGCAAAACTGATTCCTATGTAGGTTGCTCAGTGGTAGGGCCTTCCGTGAAGTGTGTCCAGAGAATTAACAATAATGCTTGTATTCTTTCCGCAGAGCTTTACGGCTTGCTCCTTGCCATAGACCACATTCTTAAAAAGAAGATCCGTAAGTCAATTGTTTACACTGACTCACTTAGTGCTTTACGGGCTCTGGACACAATGGGGGATGTTCAAAATCCGCTTGTTCTAGAAGTAAGGAACCGGTTACTTTCAGCATCAAAAAGGAAGAAACCAATAACATTATGCTGGGTACCTTCCCATGTAGGAATTCCTGGGAATGAGGATGTTGACCGTGCAGCGAGCACTGCTAAGGATCGACAAGTGGATCTGCACAAGATACCCTACAGAGATTATAAACATGCCCTGAAAAAAATCTACAAAATTCAAGTGGCAAGAGGAGTGGAACCAAGAAGTGAACAATAAGTTGCATGCCGTAAAACCTTTAATTCAAGAATGGGAGAGTGCACGTCATCGTGAGCGATTTTATGAGGTGGTATTATGTCGACTCCGAATCGGTCATACACGTCTTACACATGGGCACCTTTTGCGAGGGGAGGATGCTCCAGAGTGTGAACACTGTCACATACCATTAAGCATCCTGCACATTTTACTTGTATGCCCTTTGTATGACCAAGAACGCCACAGACACTTTGCTAAGGTTTACCAAGAGCATACACCATTACATCTCGCCCTTTTACTCAGCGATGAGCCGTTGATTCCACACAAGTGTGTTTTCAACTTTCTTAAGGATATAAGACTCCTGGACCAGCTATAATTTTAATAGTACATCATATTCATTGCCACATCTTATGCGCTTGTACTTTCATGATCATTGTTTTATTAAATTACAAGCTACTATAGCTCTTTCTTCTCTTCAACCTTGATTCAGCAATAGTCCTAGTTGTTGGCGCATTATAGCCTTGGTCGCTGCTGCGCCATTAAACCCCAATCAATCAATCAATAAGGTGCCTTGGTCTGACGAAGTCTGGAATTGAGCAACACTAATTTTGAGACGCCTCTGATAAAATGATGCTCACGTGACTTAAAGCAGTCCCATACATGTCGCCACTCATACTAACAATACCTTAACTGCAAACAGCATTCAGTTTTGCTTTCTTTATTTCAATGCGCCAGGATACCCTACTGAAAAAAACCATTTGGCGCCTATATGAAAATAAACGGGTCCATACCGGTAACAGTTTAACCATACTGGTCACCAGTTTGTCAAAGGGCTCGCCCGTATGGCTCAAAGGGGTCCCCCGTATGAGCCATAACGGTCACCTATTTGGACAAACAGGTCACTCCTTTGGCAAACAGGTCGCTCGTCTGGGCAAACGGGCGACTCGTTTGGGCAGATGGGCGACTCGTTTGGGGAAATGGGCGACTCGATTGGGCAAAGTTGTCGCACGTTTGCTCAAACCGGTGATTATGTTGCAAACTGTACCGGTTTAATCAAACGGCTCTCCAAAGCCCGTTTGATATTGAACGTACAGATCAGCGGCGTGGGCACGCCTAGCGTTTCAGCCGTGGCAGCCAATGTTTCCGGAAGGCTGGGAGCGCCGGTTCATCGATTTCAGATCGTCCGCGTAATGCAAGTAATTATATTTATATTTCAAATGCGCTGATTTTCGATTATACTGCAACTAAAACTAACACCTTTATTTTGTTTTACGTAAACGCGCGACGTTGGTGAGCCGATATTTTTGACAGAACTTAAAAAAACTTTGTCCATCTTTGTTTTCTCAGTTTACTTATTCAGCTCGAATCTCTCTCGCAGAAGACGCGACCGCGTGAAAGAATGTACGTCTAGACTTCGATTCACTTTAATTCAAGACGCAGCGTAGGTAGCACGCGTACACGCGGCTACAAGAACATCGAGCATTGCGAGAGCAGGCCCGCCGTTGCAGCACTCAAACTACGAGCTCGCGCTGGGTACTTTCTTCGCTCGGGCGCAAGCCGAGCTTCTGACCGCCCCGCCGCCATTTCGAAGGTTCGAGCGTGCTAAAATGCGCGCGCGCGCGCGCGTTTGTTTTTTCGAGGCTACAAAAACACATCTCACTGGAATACCTGGGGAGAGGGAGAGGGGCTGTCCGGTGGTCCCAGCGCCTTGACCTCGCCCCTCCCTCCTCTCTTGTCACCCCTGTCACGTGACCCACAGCAGCACGCGAGCTACAGGCTGATAAGCATCGAGATCCGGAAGGGCGCGCCTTGCAGCCGCTTTTTTCTTTGTCTGCTTGTTGTCAGATGCTGCTCGAAGTTCGCTCGTCCTACCTGCTTCAATCTGTCGCCTAACCCTACGGTCTTATTAGGATGTCTCTCGACAACGTATTGGATGTGCACCAAAGCTATCAGTGTTCGAAAAGTCCCACGTGTATATCGGCAACGAGCGATTCTTCAAAGAAGTCGCAAATTCTCGGTTCTCGCGGTTTGGTTGGGTTCGGCAAATGACAGCATGTGCGCCGCATCGTGTTGAAACTTCCAAGGAGCCGTTCCCTCTCGTTTGTGTTTGTGTGGTTGTCCTGCTTTGACCGTGTCGACAAATATCACGGATTACATCTTTCAAGTCCGCTATTGTTATGGTAAGTGCACTGCAACCTACGTGTTGGCAGCGATTGACCGTTCTTCTACGCGTACTCTTCCAGATTATCCATAGAAGTATGCAGCGCCTATTCGCGCGGCAGCCGGGAGAATCATTTCCCCGAAAGTCTACCTGTATAGTCTTCACAGATCGCTTGCACGTTTGTACTTGTCTACAGAAGAGGTAATAAACTTCGAGGAGAATCGAAAACAATCTTTTGTGTCGGTTTTCTTGTCCATTTACAAGCACCTAGGTGAGCGCATTTGTTCTACGTGTTTTCTCCATGTTATAAATACGTTTATGAGTTTCGGGACGTCTTAAATATGTTTAAGATAACCAACCTCCCAGACGATACCCATTTAGGGTTAGCGCATAATTTGCCGATTTGAATGCCACGTTCAAACGTGTGGTCACGTGCCAGGTCGAACGGGTACGCGTATCATACGGGCACCTGTATCAAACGGGTACCGTTTCGAACGGGTGCCGTTTCAAACGGGTACCCGTATCCCATAATCACGTTTGATCCAAACGGATCGACAAGTTTGATTCAAACGGGCCACAAGTTTGCCACCCGTTTGAATTTCAAATGGTTTTTTTCAGTAGGGTATCTCTTGATAACTGAGTTTTCTACTCCCCCAACACCCAAAAGTTGTGCTTATTTATTTATAATTCTAATCACCATTTTTTTATTACTTCTATTATAGCCACCAGGCACTGTCACACTATCAATTTAGTTAAATAGATTATTGGACAAAACCTATCATTGAGGATCTGCGAGATCTTGCATCTTCTGAGCTATCATCTCCGACATCCGAGCTACCATATCCGACAAAAAGGTCCGAAGAGGTGTCGTATTGCTGAAAATTTCAACACGAAACCTGATTAGTTCTTCGACCACAAATGAGGGCGTACTCTAGCTCCCTAATTTCAGTGCCGCAGTTACATAGGAGCTTATAAGTAAAATGCTTTTACGTAACTGGGCTATTGAAAGTCCCAAGTGATAGATGGGGTCACAGTACCAACTAGGTTAGTAAAGCTATTGCTAATGTAACATTATACATTTCGATTTTCTGACATTTTAATTTGATTCCTTGCTGATCAGCCATAAACACTATACAGTAAAAAGTAAGTGCTTCCATGCACCTTGCTTCCATGTAGTCGCGAATCTTGCAAATCAGGTTTTACACATTCTTGGTCACAAAACTTGAAACCACTTCAGTTGGGATTTTGTCTTTATATAACCAGCTTTCAAATCGGGCAACAATTTACATAGACTCCAAACCTGCTTACCGCCACTAGATGTTCCAAAAAATCTTATTGCTTCACTTCACTCGTTATTGTTTCCAGGGTAGTACCATATTAAGTCTGCACCTGGTGTATAGCCCGCAAAAGTCAATTTCAGCTCACAAAAAATATTTTTTTAGGTAGTTAGCGCCCTGTGCGCTAGGGCATGGCCATAATCCGATTGCGATAACTTAGCAAACGCGCAGAGTCCACAAGGCAAAATTCAGGCTGAAAACTTGCTTCTATAGACAATCTGCACAAAGGAGATTGGCGGACAGAAGTCAGGATGTTTTTGTGCTATGCGAGTTGGTCAACACACTGACCGACAAGCAGATTGAGGCATATTGGTCGCTTGCAGGCACCCAAGCGGACAGCGTAACCCCCCTTCACCCCACCCCCTCCCCCAAAAGCAAATCTGCAGTTTTTGCTGGGACTTTCTCTCTGCCCTCTCGTATCTATGGCATTTTGCCATGGGTGCCCCCTCCCTGAAACAAGATCCTGGCTATGTGCCTGCCTCAAGATATCGAAAGCCTAAGCGACGCACTGACACTCTTACCTTGTGTTGATTACTTAATGCTAGCGTAAAATATCCAGAATATGACAAACCGAGCGGACCAGTCTAGTGACAACGAACAATCTTAAAACAAAAATGATTGTGCAGTCTGCATCTGCCGATAGTCCAAAAATTTTAACTTTTAGACATGTATAGACTGCAGACTTTTTCATGCGCTACAGATTCAGTGCAATCTTTGCACTGAAATCATCAGTGTGTAAAAAAATAATAATGCTCCTAGGCACTCCCTGCAACAGGCATAGCTCAAATTTATCTAAAAGACCTACAATTCATTTTTGTTAATATTAGAGCAATAAAAGAACTGCCTACCACCAAAAGGGACTGTGGAATTTCTTCCATGTCATCAGAGGATAAATCACACCTTCCTTGATCCTGTGAAGATTCCTGCAAAAATGATTAGCAGTAATAGTTAAAAACTGCACCGCATGCCATTGCTCTGTAAACAAAGCAAATATTGTCACGAAGGAACAAAAGAGGAAACAAAGAATAACTCAGGAAACTGGAACGTTTAATGGGGCGAACTTGTGCCCAAGAAATAAAAAGGAAACAGAAGATAACAGCAGAGCGTCGTGGGCGTCGATGTCGGCAAAACCGCAAGATCGAACGCTGGGGCGAGACTGACTCCGCTCGCCTTGTGGAATCCTTTATGTACCCTCGTGGGTTTCTGGATCGTTCGGCGTAGGAGGTTCGGCGCGTAGAACATTCTAACCTCGTATCAGCAAGATGGTTCTCGGATTCACCAGAAAATTACTTTTACATAGTCAACAAAAATGTGCCTCCACGGCCAGGAATCGAACCCTGGCTTTCAGCGTGGAAAGCAAGCGCGATAACCGTTAGGTCACGCGCGCGCTGCCTACTTAGCCAGCTGCGCGCTCGGCATTACTCCCCCCTTTAAAAGTGCATCGTCCCGATGCAACCCAAAAACAAAACAAATAACAAGAACGGTAAACTAAAGAGTCATTTGGAACACATAAGGTCCACGGTCCTATCGAGCGTAGTACGGCGTCAGTCGCACGACGTGGACGACTTCCGGTCGTGGAGGGCGGCGTGACGAAGTCCGCGTTCCGTCGGGCATCACCTCGTAGTTCAGCTCGCCGAGGCGAAGAAGTACCCTGTATGATCCAAAGTACCGTTTCAGCAGTTTCTCACTGAGGGCACGGCGACGAATGGGCGTCCACACCCATACCCTGTCTCCGGGCTGGAAGTGAACGTCCCTGCGACGAAGTTTGTAGCGGCCCGCGTCGACGCGTTCCTGGTCTTGAATCATGAGACGGGCGAGCTGGCGGACTTCGGCACGTTGAGCAACCGCCTGGGCGTCGTCGCTCTTATTGTCGGATGGCTCATGGGGCAGCATTGCGTCCAGCATGGTCGTTACCTTCCGACCATGTACCAGCTGGGAAGGGGTGAATCCAGTGGTCTCCTGAAGCGCCGTAATGTAGGCGAATGTGACGTAGGGCAACACCTCGTCCCACGTCTTGTGCTCTACGTCGACGTACATAGAGATCATATCGGCGATTCTTTTGTTGAGTCGCCCGGTCAGCCCGTTAGTCTGCGGGTGGTATGCAGTGGTTCGACGATGGCCGGTGCCACTGAGACGAATGATCTCTTGCGTCAGCTGGGCCATGAACGAAGATCCACGGTCTGTGATGAGGACTTCAGGGGCGCCGTGCCGGAGGACAATGGACTGGATGAAAAACTTGGCGACTTCAACAGCCGTGCCTGCTGGAAGGGCTTTGTCTCGGCGTACCGTGTGAGATAATCGGTGGCGACGATAATCTAGCGGTTTCCCGACGTTGACGGCGGGAAAGGGCCAAGTAAATTCATTCCGATCTGCTGGAACGGTATAGACGGGGGAGAAATCGGATGCAGAAGTCCTGACGGCTTCGTCGGCGGTTTCTTGCTTCGCTGACACTCGTGGCATGATCGAATGTATAGGTGAACGGTTTTCGGTAGCCTCGGCCAGTAGTACTTTTCTCGAATCCTGGCGAGCGTCCTGCTGTAGCCAAGGTGTCCAGCCGTTGGGTCGTCATGGCATCCTTGGAATATTTCGTCTGGAAGGCTGGCAGGAACAACCAACAGCCATGCTGTGTTTCTCGACGAAGTTCTCCTTGTACAGAACCCCTTGTCGGATGGAGAAGGTTGGCAGTGTTCGTACAAAACCGCGGGGAACGGCGCTTTCTTGTCCTTCTAGGTGCTCGATGAGTGCTCGCAGCTCAGGGTCGTCTCGTTGGAGTGCTGCCATGTCGCTGACATCCAGAGCGCTGAGGAAACACTCATCGTCGTCCTCTTTGGTGCAGGCAGGACCGGCCTCGACTGGGGCCCTTGACAGGCAGTCGGCGTCATTATGCTTCCGGCCGGACTTGTACACCACGGTCATGTCGAACTCCTGCAGTCGTAGCCTCCACCGAGCGAGGCGTCCGGAAGGGTCCTTCAGATTCGCCAGCCAGCAGAGCGAGTGGTGATCAGTGACCACGCGAAAAGAACTTCCGTACAAATATGGGCGAAACTTAGTTATTGCCCATACGACAGCGAGGCACTCCTTTTCAGTCGTTGAACAATTCCTCTCCGCGTTAGACAGCGTCCGACTTGCGTATGCGATAACTCGCTCTGCTCCGTCCTGCACTTGGACTAGTACCGCACCCAGTCCGGTGTTACTGGCGGCGGTGTGGATATCGGTTTCAGCAAACTGGTCGAAATGGCCAAGAATCGGGGGCGTCTGGAGTCTTCGTTTGAGCTCGTCGAATGACCTCTGGTGTTCTTCTGTCCACTCGAACTTTACGGCGTCCTTCATGAGGTGTGTCAGCGGTGCAGATAGCTTAGCGAAGTCTCGAACAAAGCCCCTCTAGTAGGCACAGTGTCCGAGAAATCTTCTCACGGCCTTCTTTTCAGACGGCGGCGTAAATGCAGCTGCGGCGCGGGTCTTCTCGGAGTCAGGTAGAACACCCTTGTTGTTCACGACGTGGCCAAAGAACTTTAGTTCCCCATAGGCGAAACGACACTTTGTTGGCTTGAGGGACAGGCCGGCGGTCTTGATGGCTTGAAGCACGGCTCGAAGTCGTCTGAGGTGTTCGTCGAAATCTCGTGAGAATACAACAACATCGTCCAGGTAGACGTGGCAGCTCTGCCATTTCAGACCTGCCAGCACGGTGTCCATGACGCGCTGGAAGGTGGCTGGTGCTGTACAAAGTCCGAACGGCATCACTTTGAATTCGTACAGTCCGTCGGGAGTGACGAAGGCAGTTTTCTCCCGGTCACGTTCGTCGACTTCAATCTGCCAGTAACCACTCTTCAGGTCCATCGACGAAAAATATCGGGAGTGGCGCAGTCGGTCTAACGTATCGTCGATGCGGGGGAGTGGATAGACGTCCTTCTTCGTCACCGCGTTCAGTCGACGATAGTCCACGCAGAACCGCAGGGTTCCGTCCTTCTTCTTTACAAGGACGACTGGGGACGCCCATGGACTTCTTGAGGGTTGAATGATGTCGTCGTCGAGCATTTCTTGGACTTGATCCTAAAATGCTCGACAGGTCGTTAGGTCCTTGGATCCTCGTTTGAAGAAGCTCTTCCGCGTGTTCTTTTCGTTGTTGGTTCGAGAGCGTTCTTCGCAACTCAGCCTTGAGTTGCTCCCAGGAGGTGATCGATGCTTCGTGGTTCTCGAACCAGTTCCGGGCGGTTGCTTCCAAGGCAAAGTAAGCATTTTGAAGACAGTGTTCTGGTGTCCACCCGTTATGACGGGCCACTCGTTCGTACTGTTGGACCCAGTCATCGATGTCTTCGTGGCTTTCGCCGTGGAAGGGAGCCGGTATCCGAGGAGCGACAGGCAGGTAGACGACGGCAGAGGCAGCGGGGGCTTGTGACTGGTTGGCCATCGTCGTCTTGTTCGGCTTTGGCTTGTCCAGCAGCAAACCGTACTCTGGATCCTCTCCCTTGGTGCGGCGGCTGGTCCGAGTTGCAGGTTCCTCGTAGTGTGGTCTATTCACCGGGCTTGGAATCGGACTTGCACTGCGGGCCCTTGGAGGGGAACGCTGCACGGGCATGCGCCGCACCTCCACCAAAATGTCAGGAAGGAACAAAAGAGGCAACAAAGAATAACTGAGGAAACTGAAACGTTTAATGGGGCGAGCTTGTGCCCAAGAAATAAAAAAGGAAACAGAAGATAACAGCAGAGCGTCGCGGGCGTCGATGTCGGCGAAACCGCAGGATCGAACGCTGGGGCGAGACTGACTCCGCTCGCCTTGTGGAATCCCTTATGTACCCTCGTGGGTTTCTGGATCGTTCTGCGTAGGAGGTTCGGCGCGTAGAACATTCTAACCTCGTATCAGCAAGACGGTTCTCGAATTTACCAGAACATTCCTTTACATAGTCAACAAAAATGTGCCTCCGCGGCCTGGAATCGAACCCTGGCTTTCAGCGTGGAAAGCAAGCGCGATAACCGTTAGGCCACGCGCGCGCTGCCTGCTTGGCCAGCTGCGCGCGCGGCAATATTAATTCCCGTAAGATACCAGGGAAACAATATATTTACCTCATCCTGTGAAGTAGGACAATCTGGTGCATCGGTGATGAGTGTAGAGGCTGCATCATCATCCTGAAATAATTATAAGACAATTAGTTAAAACTATCTAATGGCACATGAAGTAATAGCTTGCTATATATGTCCTTTGAATTCGGTGAAAACAGCATAAGCCAATATGTCCTCGTATTTAAATGCATAAATACGGCTCGCCATTCTAGGATAGAGTATGTCGTTTCACGAGTTGAACAGGTGTAGAAACTGAAATGAGTCCTAAAAGATCTAGCTACAACTGTGGAAAGACTCTTTGCATGCAAACATGAAAACTTCCACAGTAAAAGAGGTTGTGCAATGACGGTTCTCACTTTCAACCATCTGCCTAGCAGAGCAAGTGCTACTCGTTTCTTTTTCAAACACTGGGAGCCTGCTAAGTAAAACACTAAAATTAATGGTCTGTAAAAACCAGCCACTTGACAGATCACTAGTAACTTTTCAGAGTAGCCAGTGGGCCTTTGAGCTATTTTGAATATATAAATATGTATTTTACTAGTCACATTTACACATTAAAATTTAAAGTTTCAACCTCGAATACAACAAAGAAATAATAATAAAAAAGTTTCCTAAGAATTTTATTTTAAACTTCGAAAAGTGTTCTTATTTTTTGTACTTGAAGTTATTTCTAGGTGCGGAGCTTGGTGTTATTTCCTTTGAATCAGCGCGTATGTAACTACTTATAATTGCATACCTTCACGCCTTCGCGTGATCTTCGTGTTCGAATCGGATTTTGGAGCACTTTTTCCTTGTAATAATTGTATGCACGCAAGCAAGTGCGAGCAAGGCGCGATTATAGAGTACCCTAATTTCGGACCGCTCCCCCAAATGAGCCCGGCGGAACCTCTCATTATTACGCACAAGATACCTACGCTAGTTCGCGCGGCGTGACAACACATTGTTCATAAAATTGAAGCACGTAAACATAACTGCCACATCGAACATCGATACTCACATGGTTCCCAGGATTCTCGGGCCTTTCTTTCTGCCTCCATTGTATTGTCCTCGGAATAGGAGTCCGGGTTCCCGGAAGCAGGTACTGTTTGTACGGCCCCCGTTTTCTCATGCGCTTGGAAGGACGATTCGGTAAAACCGGGGGCGGACGCGGTGGTGGTGTCGAACTGCCGCGTTCAACCTCCATCGCAGGCGGCACACGCGTAGCCCAACCACCCGAACGTCCCAACGTTGGTCCCAACGATGCAAATGCACGTGTCTCCCCGTAACAGACCAAAGTAAAATTAAAAAAAAAAAAAAAAAAATCCGTTGCAATCGGTGTCGACGTGTTCGCTGGAAATAATGTCGACCTAGCTATCGCGGATAGCTAGGTCGATGTTAATTGCCATGTCCATTCTATCAGGCGGTATTCCGCGCCCCCTATTATCCATTCAGATTCGTTCTAAATTTTGTTTATGCTTCTGATATTTTGTCGTCGTCAATGTCGTCAGCAAGTCAAATCACTACTGTCAGGTGGGTCCATATTAGACGAGCGAATGATGTGTCGGGTCTGGTGCATCTACAAGCAGGGCACGATGAATGGATAACATACCAGAGAAAGCAAACTCCCTCTGATTTAGCACCACGTCTTTCTCAACAACCGAATTTAGCAATTTAAAAATAAATCAACCTTTTTATTAAAGACTTGAGCGTGTTGGTGATTTACATTGTCCTCTTGTGTGTTTCTTTCGTTTTAAGTCAATAAAAATCAACCTTTTTCTTGTTTTTTTTTTTTACAATTTAAAATTTCGACGTGCAATCATGACCCTACCGAGGGTATGGAGCTATCGAGTCACCGAGCCGGCGTTGCCGTAGAGCCCTACAACCCGCCGGCGCCGCTCAAGCGTGTCCCTTGCTACGCAAGGGGGGCGGAGGAAAGGGAGAGGGATGCGATGCACCGTGTGTGTCTCAGAGCCATGCCTTCCATCCCTCTTTTCCTCGCAAACAGGTTCTTCTTTTTTTTTTTGCTCACGGCGGTTCGCGCGTCGCTCGCGTTTTTGTGTCGCTTCGCCCGTCTTCACCTTTCGTTTCTTGTCGGTATTTTGCGTATTGTTGCGAATTTGTGAGGATTTCTACGAAGCTGGCGAAGCTTCCGACGACGGTGACATGTCGGAAAGTTCTGACGATTATAAAGTTTTTGGCATCGCGTTGTGATTTAGCAGAGAGTGCTGTAAATAAAGGTGTGTTTCTTACGCGCAAACCTTCCTCTGTTCTTTAAAAAAAAAAAAAAATCGAACGAGGTTTTTCAGGTTTGCAACAATACTTAAAAAACAAGCTGGTAGCTAGTGGTGGTTCATGGTAATAAAACCCGAGACTCGTCCCCTGCTGTGTTACGAGTCTCGGGGTTTATCATCATGGTCTGTTGTACTCAGCGGCCTGCTGTCACACTGTGTTTTATTTTGCGTGAGCGGCGAAATCAATCCGCATAGTCTGTCCCAACCCCAACCGTACATTATCGCGCAGTTATCTTTGCCGCTCATGAAGCTCTTCGTTTGAAAGCAGCTCTTCTCACCCCGTTATGTTTTGTGAGGACTTTAAAACGAAGGTGAAATCTCAGGACATGTCTGATCAAACTTTCAGCCTCCAGCAACGAAAATTCTGTATTTATATCAAGATCGATGATAAAATACGCATTTTATATTATTTCGCCCTTGTTCGCGCGATCAGGTGCGGTCCTAAAATGTTAAGCCTTTGTCCGGGATTCCCTTTGTGCTTGCGGCCAACCTTTAATAACAGCACGGTCAGGCGCTGGCGGAGGCGAGTGACGGGCATGGCGACCAGAAAAATGCCACTAGAAAACTATGCATCTGACACATGTGTCTACACGAACATAATTAAAATAGCTCGAACTTGACGAACCAACTAGCCCATCAAATCCGTGTTCCGAGCTATTAATACCCCTGTCAGACGGGCTAGTTTAGTGTCACTATAAGCGAGTGCACTTCGCCCTTAGTGTCATTCCTGTAGTGTGCCACACGGCTTCTTCCTGAGGAACACACTTCGCATGGAATGAGTTTGACGAACTCACTTCGCTTCATCGAGTGCGTGACATCAATAGGAGTGTTTCAGCAGCCAAACATAAAAAAGAAACGAAAAGCGTGGCGTAAGTTTTATTTTATAAAGAAAAAGAAATTCGTGAAAGAGAAGACATGTAGAAAAGTGGCATTGCCAAAAAATAGTGGGGCGGACTTAAAGTTTAGGCTGATCTGAATCAAGATTAGCGCAGCGGTGAATTGATAAAAGACGACGAAAAAGTCAGTCATTCATGGCTATCTTGGTTAGCAGAGAATGATAGAGCCTACTTTTGTTTCGGCATGTAGCTATTCGAGACAACACTATAATTATGATCTGATTAGGCAGTGTCAGGCTCCTCGTAGACTTCCGTGGAACGAAGCGGAACGCCAAAGTTGGATATGCTTCGTTCTTTATCTTGGCTCGCGATGATCGATCAGAATCATCCAATTGGCATAAAAATCCTTCATTAATGTAACGTTGTTTTAGAGCACAGCTCCTAGGCACCCGTTTCTGAGTTGAGCGGCATCGGCGTAACCGCGCGTTGCCTTAAGGGCTGTTTCCCAAAATGACGTGACACGTGACGTCACGTGTGTCGTCACGTGTGACGTCACGAGGGTAAAGTTTTCCCGCTAAATTTCGCGGTAAAAGTTTTTGCTAGTTTGGCGGAAAATTTTTCCGCTAAATTTAGAGGAAAAATTTTACCGTGCGACGTCACGTGACGTCACACTTAAAATTTCAGATGACGTGTCATGTGAAGTCACACATCAATTTAGTGGGAAAATTTCCTGGCTAAATTTAGCGGGAAATTTAGCGAAATTTTTACGCTAAGTGGGATGGGAACAGGAAAGGAGGATGGGAGGGTACGGAGGGGGAGCAGCTGGCATACCCTCCCCTTCGTACTGTTCCTCCCTCCTCCCCAAGAGCTGCGCTCCAATTCGGCATTACAGAGAATTGTAAACGTATAATTGTTTTAACGTGTCTTTATTAAGGGTTATCGGTAGCCGAGAGGGCTAGCGCCCACCAGATCGGAGTACGTGGAGAGAAAGCTCCCGCTGGAGAACTCAGTGATCCTGAGCTCAGTCCCCAGCACTACCCGAAAGACACACTTCCAATGAAGTGAGTTCGGGGAGCACACTACGCTCGCTCCGGTAGACCGAGTGTGTAATCTCGATGGCAGTGTTCAAGGAGTAAAAATAATAGAACGAATTAACGCTGCGTAAATTAGTATTATTTTGATAGGAGTAATATTAGATGCGCACTTTGTTTTCTGTTGGCAGGAAAGTAGTGCATTGTAGAAAAGCAAACGGCATATCTAGTTTCCAGCCTTGGCCCCTGCGCGACGGCCAGCGACGGCCAGGAGGCACCTGCGAGACTCCACCAGGAATCTGAAGGTGGCAGGAGAGACGCGAAAGGCTTGCTTGAAATGGAACTCGCCCAAACGGGGCAAGGTGTCTTCGAACTACCGTTCGTTCCTCTGGAAAGTCCACCGTTCTCGACTGATCACGGGTAGGTTGTCGGTCATGAGAGCGGCTATGGTGAAGGCATTGGCCTGCAGCTGCTGATCGATGTCACTTGAAATTCTTGCTTGCGCGCTGGCATCCAGGTCCAGCTGCCTCTTATCTGAAAGGCGTTGGGCTCTCACGGAGAAATGTGCCCCAACCACGCGCTTCCACTGTCCAACATCGCAAATATCGCCCTCCAGCTCGTCCTCCACACCCTCGCTGATGTTTCGTTGTGGCGAGTGGCGAGTGGCTGAGTGGGCTCGCGCATACCAGCTCGGAGCACGCGGAGCGAAAGCTCGCGCTGCAGAACCGAGGAATCCTGGGTTCAATCCCTACTTCTGCTCGTTTCGATCTATACTCCGTTTCACCTAGGGTGCCTTCATGTGCGCCCTAGTTTCACCTTATTTTGTACCGCAGACAAGGCTGGAAGCACGAGCTTATAGCGTTGGGAGCTACTCTTAACGCACGAGAGCCTGTGCCGCCTTGACGTGCCCTAGAGGAACTTAGGAGCGAGCATCGTACCGGCGTGCGGACGTGTATCACTAGCTTGTAATGGCTGATCGTAATGATCAAATGGTATTTAAATTTGCATTAAATATTTGTGACTTAGCGCAACAATGTGTGGTAACGTGTTTCTAATAAGACGACTAAGTTATGAAAAAAATGTGTATGCACTGTGATATTTTGCGTGCCCATTACTTACCCATCGTTATTGCCATCATTTTAAAGTGACACTAAGTTTTCCCGTGTAGCACCAACACACTTGGAGTGTGTTTCGACGGGTTGTAGTGCACTCGCTTGTAGTGACACTAAACTAGCCCGTCTGACAGGGGTATCAGCCAGTGCAGTACAACTGACAGCCTAAGTTCAACGTGCATCACGCGCTGTACAGATTGACACGGGCAGTACGAGCACGCGCTGTACAGATTGACACGGGCAGTACAGATTGACACGGGCAGTACGAGCTGCTGCAAATAGGGCCCCGATCATTCTGATCCCTAGCCAATAAAAAAAGATAAATATAATTGCGAATGTTTGGAGAGTGCGATGAAGGTCATCCATATTGATCCCGCTGTAGATGAGAAAGAAATTTAGCCAGTGCGTAGGCTCCGACCGAGAAACGTAAACCGGATTTTGCGGCGCCCGCGTAAAAAAACGACGGATATCGCAGAAACTCCGCCAGAATGGTCGCACGTGCTAAACACGCGAGCTAATTACTTTCATGTCGCCTCGTCGGCTGCACGAGCGAGCGCCAGTCAAGACAGTCAAGGATATATTGGCCTCCTGCGAGGGGGTTCTGCGAAAAGTAACTTGTTAGGCCTTGTTTTGGGTAGTACAAACTTTAGCGTCTCAAACTGTCATGCATGCAGAGGTGTGCCTGCTCTGGTGCGGTGTGCGAGATCACGATAAAAATACAAAGAAACAACAAAATTCGAACGCCGTCAAAGCTAAGACGCTAAGAGCGTGAGCCAACAACTGCCGTTTCACGCGTTCCAAAGTAGACATGACAAAGAAAAAGAAAAATGAAAGCGTCGCGACACAGGTGTTTTGACGTCACCACCCAGAGATAAGAGACGCGTACCCTAGCGGTGGTGTCATGAATTTGGCACTTCTGATCGTCTTGCGGCGTTGAGTCTGGCCAATTTCTGGCATCCAAAGGTTTTTTTTTTTTTTTCTTCAGCACCAGACAGAATTAAAAAAAAAGAACTCAACCAACGTGCCATAAGTAGTGCGAGGCTCAATCAGGTGAACTTGTACTACCCAAAATGAGGGCGCTACAGTTTGTTCAAAGCTTCAGCGCAGGAGGCCTATCGTCTTGAACTATAACACAGCCTCTGCAGTTAGGGTGAGACTAGTGCCTTCTCTAGGGTCTTCATGTGCGCTAGATGAGACAAAGTATAGCAACCATTCATAAGTAATTCTGAACTCGTTGACGCCGAATTCTGAAACTTGGGCCTCTCGCTCGGACCGGGTTACATTCTGGTGGATTTTCAGCGCTCTGCGATGCGTAGTTTTATTAAGCAGGCCGAGAAGTCGGCTTTAGTTTTCTCGATTGATCGTACCGCATGGTCTCAACAACAAATCGAAATGGGCGTGGGGTGGGGATTTCCCTCCCTGGTCTCCCCGGCCATCGACACCTTTCCTTTGATTGATTCGATTGCACACGTACTACAACTGGGAATAAGAAAAATACACGAGTTTCCGAAATGTTGCGTGGGCGAAGCACCACTAGCTGGTTTCAGAAAGAGAGAGAGATAGAGAGGGAGAGAGCTTTTATTTAATTTACAATGATACAGTGCTTGTAAAGTCCCTTGCTACTTCGTTTACAAGTAAGCACATTCCGCCGGAACAAAATGGCGTCATTCAGTTAAAACCTCTGCTGTGGGCCGCCATTCGCTTCCAGAAACCTGCACCGTCACGCAGTCGACGCATTAAAGTATGTCGTTACTTCTAAAAAGCTCTTATCAAGGGACTTTATACTAACTTCCTAGTCAAGATCCTCGTCGTTGTGGCTTATCTCTTGCCTTGCCCTGCACCTGCTTGACTTCCCTCTCCCGCACATACAAAGACGCTTTTTGCCCCTCCCTCCTAGTGCTCGTTGAATTCCTGAAAGTTGTTTTCGTAAAAAGATTCATAGTGTTTCGAGCTCGAAACGTTGTGTATCTTAATTTCTCCCACGTTTTTATTTCATATCTTCATTTCGTGCGGCACGCGTTTATTTTGTCGCACTGCAAGCCGATCTGGCTAGAAGCCAGATTAGCTAGACGACCCTGTGTAGTTTGTATCCAATCCAAGCCCGCCTACTGTCTGCGCAGAAAAAAAAAACACGCGCCATTTTTTCATTATCAACGGACGCGGCCATCGCATCCTTCATCGTGTTGTAAGTACATAGCGCTGCGATGACCGCGATAACCCGCGCGTACGTCCGGTACGTAGGCGATAACAAACAGGCGATCGTGCCCGTCACGAATATAAAATATTTTTTTCTTCTTTATTATAAAAGATTTTAAGCCGAGCGGCCTAGATGGGTTCAATGACAAGATTAAGTACAATGTCAAATGGGACGATGATTGCAAGTTCTACAAGGCGCGGATATTGCTCTTGGGAGGTAAGTTTCGTGCTTGGAATCCTGCATTTTGTTATGCCGCCTTTCGCAGTCTAAACGCTGCGATTCTCTCGGTTCACGATGCATGACAAGATGGTAGCGCGCGATTCAAACCGCGAAATTATAAGCAGTGAGAGAGTGCAGGCGAGCTGGTAATTAATCGATATCTTGTAAACCCTGAGATGGGGAGCGATAAAAAAAAACGGACAAAAACAACAAAATCTCAACTGAGATTTTGTTGTGTTCGTCCGCTTTTTATCGTTCCCCATCTCAGGGTTTACAAGATAACGATATTATGTTTACACTTCGTGTCTACAAAGTTTCACTGTCACTGTCTAGTACTGAGGTGACAAGATCCTTGTGTTCTGTGTTGTGGGCATCCGTTTTCCTAACTTCGAAAATGACCCCTTGCCCTGGTAGCTTTTTTTTCTCTTTTCTTTTTTTTTTCTTTCTGGCATATCCAGGTTTTGTTTTGAATCATGGTGGCATTGAAACATAGTGCGACAGTAATAAAACTTCTCAGCCGATGCATTTCTCGAACTTAGGCTGTATGATACATGCAAATCTGCTTCTAAAATTTCTAGCTTCTGAAGAGGATCTTGAAGCCAAACTTGAGACTGGGACGTTACGCGTCCGGAAGGTAATTTCGTCTGATTCCTCCTCCGAAGAGCCAGCTGCACTTGAAAAAGAAAACACGAAGACTAGCTGTTTAATGAAACCATGAAATTATTAATATTTGGCTTAATACCACTAGGGACACATCTTTGGCATGCAGCAAATACAGAATATGTATTAGACTTGTTAGTTGAAGAAGTGGAAGAGATTCTCAAAAAGTGAGTCAGATGTGAATTCTAGCACATTTTAATCCTGCGATTCAGAGTATTACACTATTTTGGATCAATGATATAACTAAATGCAAGAAAATATGAAAAACAACTGCTCAGTCATGACATCAATTCCAGCACTTTCAGGTGACCAGCATGTGTTGCCTGTGGGAGCAGGCATGTAAAGTCATGCAGAAACTAAATAGCTCCACGCGAATGGGTGTTTTCTTTCTGGGGAGCGCTTAACTGGTGACTTCAGTCAACTAGTGTCGACGTCGGGACCCATCCATAGAAAGCTAACTGGGAAAGCCCATCACCGCAAAAGAACTGCCGTTATCATGTGTTACCTTGTTTCAAACAAAGAAAATGGGATCAATAGCATTACAACAGAAGGTCCAAGCGAGGTTAAGGACGGCCTATAGTTCTTCTGATTTATTTCTACCATCCTGCCCTATCGTGAATGATCTCCGTCCGAGCTTGACTTTTTATTTTCTAGAATTCTCTCCCATTTTTCACTCGGGCCACAGTGACAGAGGAACAGATGATAACGGTAGTTTGTTTTGGGTTGATGGGCTCCCTCTTGTCCCCTTCACATGAACAAGTCCTGACGTCAGCAGTAGATGAAGTGTATGTCACCAGCAAGCTCTCCTCACGAAAAAACGCCCACCTGTACAATGCGTGCCTCGCATATGAAAATCATGTACAGTATGTGCCTCGCATATGACGACGTATGACATACCTCTTCGACCATTCCATGTTGTGATATTTGTGCTGGAGAATATCAGCTGTCGCATACCAAAAATGTCCTTTGGAAGCATCTTGTTACGTCGGTACGAGGCATCTTTGCAAACTTGCAATTGGGGTGGAGATCAGGCCATGGCACCCCAAGTGGTTAAGTTTAGAATTACACGAATGAGGACAACCAATACAATGACTCAGCGCTCGGCTGACATAACCGAACGCGGAGTCAGTTGGCTGGAGTTCGTGTTCCCCGATGAGGGGGAGGAGGATCTCTTCTGTTACCACTCCAGCCTGCTCGAACAATGCAGCTGGCACGGTGCCCAGCTCAGCACAAAAGCCAAAGTGGGTGAAGCTCGCATTTTCTGATGACTTCTTTCGCGAGGTTTGGCGCTTAACGTCGCTTCGTTTATTGTTAGTATTTGACACTGTGCCCCGCACTCTATTGAAGGTGACATGGACATATTCAAAAGGCCTGTGTGCATGTGTACAGGCCTTGTGTTGAGTCAACACAGAGTGTGGGGACAGCAAATGGGTCAGAGTGCCCTGTAGTTCGATCTCCTTCCTAATAGTCTGCTACAGGTTAAGACTGCACCAGAAGCTCAGTCTCCGGCACGCATGCTCACTCCCCTTCGTCGTGTTTTGACTGCCCATACATGCTCTTTTTAAAAGACATCAAAATGTCATCAAGGGTAGAACAGTTGCGCTGAGGGCTGAGCTTTTTGTGCGGTCTTAGCCTTTTCCTGGCGATAGTTATATTCCTGCGGTGCATATTAGCATGTGTGCGACATTGCAACATTTTCCTTAGACTTTTCTGTCAAGTGTGCATAGTTTGATGCGCACTGAACTTGCAAGTGTGAGCACACTTTGCTTGACACAAAGACGACATTGTGATGCCACCGCCATAAAAATAGACATGGCCACAATACCACGACATAGGCATAAACTACAGCAAAAATTTAAGCCAAATACGAACTTGCCACATTAACATTAACAGACTGGCAAGCCACCAACAGGTGCAAAAGGCAAACTGCCAACGCGTCGTTGAAAGCTCAAAGAAGGCTTGCGGCAAGAGTGGAGACTAATTGTGGTGGCCGCACCGAGAATTATGAGCATCAGCACTATATTTTGAAAGCTATCTTTGAGCAACTCTGTGCACCAAATTGAAAAATAATTTTGATATTCGTGGTCTGCAATTGAAGGGTTTTTTTTTCTGGCAAGCAGAACCCCCTCAGTTTTGCTTTTAAAGAGGAAAGCAAAAGGGAAAGTTCATGTATGTGACAAGATACATTGTGACACAAATGAAGATGCATACCATGTGCACACTAGAATGTGGAGTTCTATTACACTTATGTAATGTGTCTATTAGATGAGAACATGTCAAATTTGTTTTCCCTTTCTCTTGTAACATGCTCATATAGAAAGGCCTTTAGGTATAATGAAGTGAACAGAGTCCTCATTCCCTGTTGAATTGTAAGAATACAACATGTTAGCTTCAGAATGGGCCATCACTTCCTGGTTTTTAATCAGAATGGATCATCCTGCCCCGTGGGAAAAAGGGGGATTTTGATGACCAGTACCTGCTATGTCGTAAAACGCCCATTTCAATCTAAGTAAATAAGTCTGAAACACAAGTATAACATATAAGTCAACATTTCTCATTTTCAGAAACATTTAAAGGAAAAGCAAGCTTCGGCAACCAAAGTGGACCTCAATGAAAGTGTTGAAGCAGAAAAAGAAAAAAATTGCTGCCAATCAAGAGCCGAAGAAGATCGACATTAGGGAGCTTGAGGAAAAGTACCGAAGAGCTGAGCGCCACATTGGACGAATGGAAAAAGAGTTGCGCGAAAAGGAGAACCAACTTCGGGAAAAAGAAAAGGAGCTTATTCAGCTAAGAAATCTCAGGTTCAAGCTGCAAGAGACTGTTATAAAGAAGATTGAACACCTGAAAGGTATGATGCAAAAAAGTCTCCTATTTGCGACAATAGAATGATTGCGTGTCTTGTTTCACAGCCCTTGCTGCAGTGGCGTCCCCTCCTGCTCCTGCTGACCCAGTCCGCCTGCCCTTGCTGCACCAGCCACCCCTGTCCACGACGCTCTGGCCCACGGCGCCCTGGCCCACGACGCCCTGGCCCACGACGCCCTGGCCCACGACGCCCTGGCCCACGACGCCCTGGCCCACGACGCCCTGGCCCACGGCGCCCTGGCCCACGACGCCCTGGCCCACGACGCCCTGGCCCACGACGCCCTGGCCCATGACGCCCTGACCCACGATGCCCCAGTGCTCAATGCCCTAGTGCCCGCTGCAATGGCTCCTATCCCGGTGCTCAGACACAACTGTCTCCCTGCAATTCAACATCCTGCCAGGCATGAAGTTGAAAAGGTACTTCGAAATTGATAGTTACTTTTCAATATGTTCACATGCTTTTCAGCCGGTTTTTCTTCCAGATGGAACGCAATTTTGAACATCCCCGCAGGGGGCACCTGTGAAAGCAGGTGTTTGGAGAGTGGCGTCTCCACGGACCCCGAGCTCCGCAGGGGGCGCCTGCACCTTAGGTGCTAGGTGCTTGGTGAGTAGCGTCACCACGGACCCCAGCCACTTTGGCGACACCACAGACCCTGAGTAAAAGTGGCTAAGACCCACCCACGTCTGGCTGTGCGTGGCGAGCCCGTGTCCAGGGAAAAGGGCATCCTGGTGTTTGAGCTGAGCCCGGGGTAGGTTTGGACCCTTCGGGGCCCCCCGGGCGAGGCAACACACCGCTTCGGCCCCTGCTTCCTGTAGACGGGTGTCCTGGCTTGGCCCGACCAGGATGATTCAGTCAGTCGCCATTTCTTCTACTATCCCCTCTTTTCTTTCTCTTTCCTCCTTTCCCCTATTCTTCGTTTTCACCTTCTTTGGCGGCAAGGGCTAACCTTTGGTGGCGACAGAACACTCTTTTGATCCACACTTGGTTATAGCTTCCTAGTAGCACTGGTAGAGTAACATACTCAGACAAGCCAGACCTGTTATGAGATGTTACCTATCCCCTTGTTGGACTCCGCGGTGGGTGGTGCGCTACGGATGCCGAAGTTTCTGCCCTTCATATGGGTTCCAAGCAAAAAACCTCCCCCGATCGGACCCTGAAAAGGGTCCGGACCGAAGTATTTAGCAAAGAGACATCAGTTGCTGCCCAGAATAGCTTCAGCCGCTTTCTGGTAATGCACTCAGAAAATGGAAAACCACTTGCCAAACTTTCACCGTTTCTTATTTCAAAGACTTTAGAAAACCTAATTGGTAAAAACTTCAAAGCAAAGAAACTAGCATCTGGCGACTTGCTCGTTGAGGTGGAAAACGGAGTGCAAAGTGTTGTTCTTTTAGACTTAAACAAGATCTCGGACTACAAAGTATCTGTCACCCCACATCGCACCTTGAACAGCTGCCAGAGCGTCATCTCAGAGGACGACCTGCTGGAGTCTAGCGAAGAGGAGATCTTGGAGGGCCTTTCCGGGCAGGGTGTGGTCGCCGTGCGACGCATCTTCATACGCAGAGACGGACAGGAGAGACCATCGAAGCACTTAGTCCTTCCTCACTTTTGCTTCCACTGTGCTGCCCGAGAACATCAAGGCAGGCTATCTTCACTGCAAGGTGCGCCCCTACATACCAAACCCGAGACGATGTTTCAAATGCCAACGATTTGGTCACAGCTCTGTTACCTGTCGTGGGAAAACGACATGTGCAAAGTGCGGAGCTACGGACCATCCAGCTGACACATGCGAGGGTACACTTCTCAAGTGTGTCAACTGCTCTGGTGCCCACCCCACTTACTCTCGAGCCTGCCCAAAGTTTCAGGAGGAAAAGAAAATTCTAACACTAAAAATCAAAGAAAACCTCACGTACCCTGAAGCAAGGAAGCGATTTTTCTTCCTCCAAGGAGGCACCTATGCCGAGGCGGCTGCCAGGGGGGCAGCGCCGCCACTAAAGGCAACGGTGGGCACTCAGTACAGTCTTCGCGACTTGGAGTGCTCACTCAGCCCCCAACCACCAGCGAGGCCTCTGTGGGTTCTCAGACCCCAGCGGCCCTGCCCAAAGCCCACGTGCCAGGACGGTTCCCCATCGTCCTGGCCCTAAGCCCCGAGTGGTGCTTGACACCACTCCCTCTCAGAGCAGCGAGGGGCCCACTCCTTCCACTTCACAGCGGGAGGAGGAGGCCATGGAGGTATCTGTTGATCCAACAGAACCACCTCCACCCGCCAAGGGAGGTACAAAGCATACCCCCGAAAAGGGGGACCAAAAGAAAAAAAAACCTCGAGTCACTGCCCCGAGTGTACCATAGCTTGTGTCCACTCACAGCTGTGAACCCCACAATTTTACCTATAATTTAATTAATCTGTGATGCGTCATTTTAGTTTCATGCAGTGGAACTGTCGGGGTCTCCTTCATAATATAGATGATGTTCACTCTTTACTTAATGAGCTACGCCCAATCGCTTTAGCATTACAGGAGACCTATTTGACGTCCACACATACCCAAGTTTTACGAAACTATCACCTCTTCCGGAAAGACCGCCCATCTTCTCATTCATCCGGTGGTGTTGCCATTGTTGTGGAGAGTGGAGTGGCATGTGCCCAGGTCCCCCTTGACACGCCCCTTGGGGTTGTGGCAGCACGAGTTCTTACGGACCGCCTCGTTACTGTTGTCTCACTGTACCTTCCACCACACACCCCCGTACATATTCATGACCTCCAGAAGCTTTTAACTCAACTTCCACAACCTTTTTTAATCTTAGGTGATTTTAATGCTCATCACACCATGTGGGGCAGTGCACGAGTTGATTCCCGCGGAAAAGTGATTGAACGGTTTTTATTGTCTTCAAATTTATGTCTTTTAAATAACAAAGCCCCAACCTTTTTTAGTGCTGCACACAACTCTTTCACCTGCATTGATTTATCTATTTTATCACCATCATTGCTTCCTTGCTTTTCTTGGAAGGTTTTACATCATCCATTTGGCAGCGACCATTTTCCAGTCGTTTTAGAGAGTGTGGTCGATCTCCCCACACTACAAAAGCGTATGCCTAGGTGGAAACTTGACAAGGCGGACTGGGAACGTTTCAGCCTAGCTGCTACACTTGATGCTTCACTATTGGCCACTCTGTCCCCTGATGAGGCTACAACATATGTTACTCAACAGATAGTAAATGCAGCTGAGCACTCTATCCCACGTACCTCCGGTAATTTGCCAAAAAAGTGCAAGCCATGGTGGAATAAGGACTGTTCAAACACACAAGACAAAATAGAGCCTGGGATGTCTTTCGTAGGTACCCCACCGTGGACAACAAAATTGAATTTAAGAGACGAAAAGCGCAAGCTCACTGGACAAGAAAGCAGGCAAAAAAGAAATCTTGGATGAAATATCTCTCTTCTATAAGTAGTTTTGTTACGGCTAAAGAGGTTTGGGATCGTGTACGCAAAATCAAAGGTGACTACCGGGCTTTTACCATTCCAGTATTTAATCTGCCTTTGGGGTCAGTCAAAGACGTTGCTAATGTTCTTGCGAACCATTTTCATAGTGTATCTAGCTCTCATAATTATAGTGCTGAATTTAAACAGTTTCAATCTCGTTCAGAGAGTTGCTCTATTTTTATGGGGGGGTCTAACTCGCAGCCATATAATGGGCCCTTTACAATGTGCGAGCTAGAACAAGCTCTCGATATAAAAAAGATGTCTGCTCCAGGGCCAGACACATTGCACTATGCTATGCTTCGAAAGCTGTCACGTGACTCGCTCAGAACACTCCTTCTTTTTTTCAACTCTCTGTGGGAGAAGGCATGCTTTCCCCAGGCATGGAAGCGGGCTCACATCATACCACTCCTGAAACATGGCAAAGACGCTACGCTCCCTTCCAATTACCGACCCATTGCACTCACTAGCTGCCTCGGGAAAACATATGAGAGACTGATTAACAGACGGTTAATGTACCTTTTAGAAAAAGAGAATCTTTTTGCAAATAACCAGTGTGGCTTTCGTCGCGGACGATCTGCAGTGGATCACTTAGTCCGCCTGGAAACAATAATCCGTGAAGCTTTCGTGCATAAACAACACTGTGTCTCGGTTTTCTTTGACCTAGAAAAAGCATACGACACCACATGGAGGTATGGAATACTTAAAGACCTTTACAACTATGGTATTCGGGGCCGGATGCTGAAGTGTATAGGAGACTTTTTAACGAATAGGACATTCCAGGTTCGATTGGGCTCTACTTTGTCTGATCCATTTGTTCAAGAAAACGGAGTTCCTCAAGGGGGCATTCTCAGTGTTACCTTGTTTGCAGTCAAGATAAATTCCGTTGCCACAATTCTCCCGTCTTCCATCTCATACTCACTTTACGTAGACGATCTTCAAATCTCGTGTTCCTCCTGTAACAGTTTTACCTGTGAACGCCAGCTTCAGTTGGCTCTAAAAAAACTTGGTACTTGGGCAGATGAAAATGGATTTAGGTTTTCTCCAGAAAAAACGGTTTGTGTGCCATTCTCCTTGGGCCGTGGGCTGCCTTTGAATCCAGACCTCGAACTGAAAGCCATGCGGTTGCCTGTTAAAAATGAGCACAGGTTTCTGGGGGTGATCTTCGACAGGAAGCTTAATTTCATTTCCCACTTGAAGTGTCTGAAGGAAAAATGCCTTAAAAGTATGAACCTCTTAAAAGTATTGGCTAAGAAGACTTGGGGATCAGATAGAAGATGTCTGCTGCGCCTATACAATTCCCTTGTGCGATCCCGTCTTGATTATGGTGCAATAGTGTATGGGTCAGCGCGACAATCAGCTCTGAAAATGTTAGATCCAGTGCACCATCTTGGATTACGACTCGCCACGGGCGCTTTCCGTACATCCCCCATTCTGAGTTTATACGCCGAGTCCAACGAGTTGTCGTTGGATAAAAGACGCCAATATCTAAGTATGACATATGCCTACAAAATATGAGCTAACCCTCGCCATCCAACATATGATTCCATAAAACGTTCAAAGTTTTCTCGCCTTTTCGAAAACAAGCCCAGCATTGTTTGTACGCCCATGAAGCCTCCGCCTTGCTGACTATCATAACTCTCTTCAGATTTCTCCCGATGGAATGTCCCTACTCTCACCAGTTGACTGTATTGCTCCCTGGGAGAGACTGCCGGTTTGTTGCGATTGGTCACTTACGAAATATAATAAGCACTGTGTTACTTCAGTGGTTATACTGCAAGATTTTCAAGAGTTGCAGACAAAGTATACTGATTATTGTCAGTTTTATACTGACGGTGCTAAGGCTCAATCCTTCACTGGATGTGCCGTATATTCGGAGAACTTTTCTCGAACGAAGCGCCTTAATTCGATCGCCAGTATCTTTACAGCAGAACTGTATGCAGTGATGTTAGCAATTGACCATATTAGACTGAAGAGAAAAGTAAGATCGATTATATATGTGGACTCTCAAAGTGTGATCACTGCAATTAGTTCCCTCAAAGACACCAAAAATATGCTTGTACAGCTTGTGCGTACCAAAATTAATCGTGCATTGCAGAACGGACATCGTATTATACTTTGCTGGGTGCCAAGTCATGTAGGTATATGGGGTAATGAAAAAGCTGATAAGTTTTAAGATGGAACTACCTACTATAGGTCTTTTCAGTATTGCCTTTAAGTTACCTTGTGTTTGGCACACTATGGCCTTAGTTGCCGCTGTGCCATTAAACACCCAAGTTTCTTCTTCTTCTTCCTCCAGGAATCTTCGGCAGTTAGCAGCCTCGTTACCTTACCAGGATATCAAACCGGTCGTGAGGGCATCAATTTTCCAGAGATGGCAGACAATGGGACGAAGAATCCAACAATAAGCTTCACTTCACCAAGCCCATTCTTGGACTGTGGGAGAGTGCCTCTTTAAAAAATCGATTTCATGAGGTATTGTTATGTCGCCTTCGCATAGGCCATTCCTATATAACCCACAAATATCTCCTCTGTGGAGAAGAACCACCCCGATGTATACACTGCGGGGATGATGTTTCCATCCTACACATTCTATGGCTCTGTTCCGGTCTTGAAAAACGACGGCATCATTTTCCTGAATTGTTTAGATATTGTATACCTTTTCACCCTGTTCTGTTATTAGGAAATCACCCTCTTATCCCATTTGAACGAGTGCTCAGTTTTATTTCTAGCGCTGGCTTTTTACACCAGCTCTAATACCCATGATAATGACGAACAATGTCCCATTTTATCTAGAATGTGAATGAACTACCTAGTTTGGCGCACTTTGGCCTCAGTAGCATTTTGCGCCATAAAGCCCCCAATCATCATCATCATCAGCAATTTTGAACATAGTATGGTTTCTGTAATCGCTCCCTCGTCCAACGAGAAGTTGGACGCTTGCTTCCAACAGTGCTACACCGCAGGTGGCTTCTTCTGTCCCGACGGGCACAAAGACACTCGACAGCGGCGGCAGGTTTACGTGGCTGGCAAGGACTCGGACCGCAGATGACGTCGCTCTGGGTCCCTCTGGTGTTGGAACAAGTTTTCGTAGCGTCAACCGGTTTGCTCCGAGGTCGATGACGGCGCCATACTCGCAGAGGGAGTCCATTCCGAGGATACGTCCCTCGAACAGTCTTGCAGAACGACGAACTTCACAGGGCACGTCTCACCGTGGATCTCAACTCGCGCAGCGCATCTCCCGACCGGTGTGATGAAGTGCCCTCCGGCGGTTCGTATTTGAGCTCCATCCCACGGCGTCGTGACTTTCCGAAGGCGGCGGGAGAGCCTCCCACTCAAGACTGAGTAGTCCGCTCCGGTGTCTACAAGTGCTGATGCGTCGTGGCCGTCGATGACGACGTCTAGGTTATCGGACACCGTTGCAGGAGCGTCGTTTCGATCTCTGGTAGCGTTCGAGTGGGGGCCCTCCGACGTTCGTGGAGGATCTTGGCGTCGGTCGTCTTCGGCAACTCCACCCCCAGGGGTTGCCGCACCTAGTTTCCCCGGTGAGGAGCGAGAGGTGACAGGCTTTCACGTCGGGGTCGGTGCATCGACGAAGCTGGACGTCGTGGCGACGGCGATCGGAACTCTTGGGGGGACGCAGGCTCGGGGGACTGAGGTCGTCGCAAGTACTCGTCGATTTCCCGAGGGCGTTCACCATAACGGGGGCGTGGGTCATTCGGGTGGAACCCCCGCAGTCCGAGTCGTCGGTATGGGCATTGGCGGTAGGTGTGGTTTGCTTCCCCGCAATGGAAGCACAAAGGGCGTCGGTCGGGCGTTCGCCACACGTTGGTCTTCCGAGGTGCGCGGGGCTCTTGGGCGGCGTACTGAACCTGGTCGTTTCGACGTCGGTCGTGCTGCGGCGCAGGAGACTGACGTCGGGGCGGCGCAACATAGGCTGGAGGAGGAGGCGGTGGCCGTCGGGCCACTGCGGCGTAGGTCTCGGTGGGCTCCTCGGGTGCAGCTACGTTGGCAGGAGCCTCCAGTTGAATTGCCCGCTGAACCTCCTCGCGGACAAGTTCGGCTATTGACACCGAAGCCGGCTGGTGGGTAGCAGGCAGGAGCTTCTTAATTTCCTCCCGGACGACGTCCTGGACGATCTCGCGTATGCCCGGGGTGTTGCTGCTGTATGGCGAGAGGGCAGTGAAGCCAGGAAGTCTCTGATAGTGGGAGGCGCGTGTTTGAAGGGCACGTTCGATGTTTGTTGCCTCGGTGATGAAGTCTTGGACGGTGATGGGCGGGTTCCGCACAAGGCCTCCGAAGATGGTTTCTTTCACTCCTCGCATCAGGAACCGCAGCTTCTTCTGTTCAGGAGCGTTTGGGTCGGGTTCATGAGGCGGAGAACGTCCTCGACGAAACTTGTGACGCTCTCGTTTGGCCCTTGGCTTCTTCCTTGAAGAAGTTCTTCAGCCCGCTGACGTCGCTGCTGGCTGGCAAACGTGCGTCGAAGTTCCGCCTGGAAGTCTTGCCACGACGAAATTGACGCTTCGTGGTTCTCGAACCAGGTGCGTGCAGTGCCTTCCAGGGCAAAGTAAACATTTCGCAGGTTCTGCTCAGGACCCCATCCTTTGAACCGTGCGACGCGTTCGTACTGGCCCAACCAGTCGTCCACATCTTCATGAGGATTGCCACCCAGTAGAAAATTTTCAACTGGGACCAATTGGTCCCATTTGCAACTGGTTTATGGAACAATTCCCAGTTGCAACAGGTCCCAGTTGGAGTTGGTCCCAGTTACCGCTGGTACCAACTCCAGCAACAATGAAACACTTCACAAAATGGAAGGTTGACAAGACTTTATTGTCAAAAACTTGGAGAATGAAACGAAATAATAGGTTCGGTGACGTACATGCTCCGAGTTTAGCCACTTGCTTGCGACGCTTGAATCGCTTTTTCAGAGGTAGTATTCATGAGATGAAGGAAGATCGGCCGCTGGCGTCTGTTAGTGAAGACGTCCTTAGCTTCTCTCCCCATCGCGGGAAGAAAGGTGCTCACCCGTGATCCCGCGTTGCGCAGGTGAAGTCCTGATAGAATGCGGTAGCGCTCCCACCTTACAATCTCTGTCACAACAGTCGAACATTTTCGAGGTAGACCTCCCGCCATTTTCGCCATTGTGCTCTCCGCGGCGTTTTCTTCCGTCCGGTCTTTCCTGGGTGCCCTCCGATCGCTGAACTGCATCTTTCTATCCTCGAAGTTCACCGCCGAAATCATGGTGTGCGTACAGTTAGTTCCAAATAAGCGCAGCTGTAGTTTTGACATTTTCATAACTACGCGAACTTGGGCGATAGCAACCCTTCTCTACCGCGTCCGTTCGACTCCCGCGTCAGCATAGGCAGCACCATTTGTCCACAGCGCGTACCACTAATCCGCACCCGCGTGCCACGGCGGCCGGCTAGCTCTGGTTGCCCAAAAGATAAATTTATTTATTAAAAGAAAAAAATGCTGTAGGTGTTTAAATAAATGTTTTAATATATTTTAATGATGCACTAAATGTTCATTTAGGTGAACACATTTTGTCACTAATTATATTTCCAATTAAAAAAAATATTTAGTTAATGAAATATTTTATATTATTTTTATAAATATATAAATGTACCCAGTAATTAAACATTTCCCTATTTGTATAGATCTAAGAATGTAAGTATTGTTAGTTTTCTTCATTAGCAAAGGTTTTCTTCATTAGCACCCCCAACTTGTCAAAATTGTTGCCCCGTGTGAACTGGGAATGGGAAAGGCATTTGAAGTTCGACTGGGAATCGCTCCAACCAGTTCCTTCCCTAACTGGTCCCAGTTCATTCCATTCCCAACTTGGAGTCAAATCAGTTGAATCCCAACTGGGAATGGTTCAAACCAGTTGACTCCCAACTGGGAATGGTTCAAACCAGTTGACCTCTCAGCTGGTCCCAGTTGGACTCCTATTGGTCCCAGCTGATTCCCATTTGGTACCAGTAGGTCCCAGTTGAAACCAGTTGAGGTGCCAACCGGTCCCAGTTAGAAATTTTCGCCTGGGCACTGAAATTCGGTGGCGTTCTTGGTGGGGCCTGTACGTAGACAATGGACGTCGGTGGCGTTCCGTCTGGCTGCGACGTGGTGCTCATCGTCGGCTTCGACAGCTTCTTTGTCCCGTCCGGCAGTGGTCCAAGTTCCGGGGGTAGGCCGAGGTTGCGGCGACTTGATCGGGTCTCGGTCCTCTCTTCGTTGGGTCCTCGGAGGCTTGGGGTTGGACTTGCACTGCGGGCCCTCGTTGGGGTGCGCTGAACGGACATGCGCACCCCGCCCCTCCACCAAAATGTCACGGGTGGTGACCAAAAACAATAGATAAACAGGAAGAAATAAACGTTTAATGTGGCGAACTTGTGCCAAAAATAAAAGAGTACAAAAGATAATAACAGAGCGTCGCGGGCGTCGAAGTCCGCGAAACCGCAGGATCGAGCGCCGAGGCGAGATTGAACAAGCCCTTTCTAGCTGCTTTCTAAAGCAGGGATGAACGATAGTTATGTCCGCAGCAAGAATGAACGAAAACTTTCTACAAGTCCATGACCCTGCGTGCGGCAATATTAGGACAGCATAATTAATCATATTGTAGCACCTGAGACTGCGGTGCGGAAAAATTAAACTTTCAAGTAGAAGAAACAAACAACAGAGGAGAACGTCGCAATGTTTTGAGGCATTATCTTTTGTCTTTTGCTTCGACTTGAAAGTTCCTTAAATATTTTGCACCCCAGTCTCAAATGTTACATTATGACTAATTATCTCCAGCTCGCTTGCACACTCAATGTTTTTTTTTTCATTAAGGAGAAAACACTTTTTTATGAGAGGATTGCTTGCGGAAGTTACGAGGATGACGTCATGCTCTCTTCTAGCACACTGAACCCCCTTGGGTGCAACAATCCAGTGCAAGCGGCGCCAAATTCAGAAAAGAGATTTCTGAATTTGGCTTCATTCCTGAAATTAACTACTCTGTGGCCACTTGACTTTATCAAATGTTCGCCGCTGGTTTTGAAAATAGGTCTTGCACTCCTGATTACCCCTGGGCAACACATACCAGTTAAAAAATCGCTGTATAGGGGAATGAAAGGGCATCATGAATGATTGTGTTAAAATACCTGTACTTTACTTTAAAAGTGCATTGTATTCATAGTACTTTACTTCAATTACATTGCACCCAGTGTACATAGTACTTTACTTGAAGTACATCACGTCTCATTTACTTTGTACTTTACTTGAAGTACCTTTTCGATGTACTTTACCCAACACTGCCAATCAAGGTACCCAAAGATTTTGGTCATTCATTCCGAAAGTGACAAACAGCTGTCGAAATTATCGCCCTTTCTCGTTGCGAAACCCCGCAGGGGGCACCTGTGTAAGCAGGTGTTTGGTGAGTGGCGTCACCACGTACCCTGAGCCATGCGGGTTCGCCCGCCCACGTCTGGCTGTGCGTGGCTTTCCCGTGTCCGGGGAAAAGGGCATCCTGGTGGTTGAGCCGAGCCCGGGGTAGGTTTGGACCCTTTGGGGCCCCCCGGGTGAGGCAATACACCATTTCGGCCCCCCGCTTCCCGTAGACGGGTGTCCTGGCTTGGTCCGACCAGGATGATTCAGTCAGTCACCACTTCTACTTTCCCTTCCCTCCTTTTACCTTTGTCTTCTTCTTTTCACTCTTCTCCCTTTCTCTTCTTTCCCTTTTCAGCTCCTTTGGCTATAAGGGCTAACCTTGGGTGGCGACAGACCACTAGTCCAAAACCACACTTGGTTATAGTACCTGGGCAGTGCTAATAGTGTAACGGTTCCAATAAAGCCCTTTTTGTCATGGTCCGTTAACTATTCCCGTGTTGGGCTTCGTGGTGGGCGGCACACCACAGGTTCTGAACACTCTCCGCCTCTTATGGCTCCCTCTCTCTCTAAACCCGGTTCCAGGCAGGCATGCAAATGGCCCTGTCCGGAACAAGTCATCGCCAAAGCAAAAAAAAACAGAACACTTTGTAAAGATTTTTGTAGTTCACTCTGAAGACGATCAACGCCCTGCCGCCAAGTTGTCTCCGTTCATTTTTGCCAAAGTTCTTGAGCACTTGATCGGACACTCCTACCAAGCAAAAAAGCTGCATTCTGAAGACCTTCTTGTTGAGGTCACCACACAAGCGCAAAGTGTGGCCATTCAAAAGATGAAAAGCATTGTCGAGACCTGTCACGGAAACGCCGCTGCGTGGTGTCATCTCTGAAGACCTCCTAGGTGTAAGCGAGGATGATATCCTTGAAGGCCTACAAAACTCGGGTGTCACCGCAGTAAAGCGAATTATACTCACCGCGAGGGTCAGGAGATCCCCTCAAAACGTCTTATTCTTTCTTTTGAACGCCACAGTCTCCCAGCGACAGTGAAGGCAGGCTATCTGAACTGCCGTGTCCGTCTTTATGTGCCAAACCCCCAAAGGTGTTTCAGATGCCAACGGTTCGGACATGGGTCCAGGAGCTGCCGTGGAAGAGAGATCTGCGCCAAGTGTGGCAGCAACGAACATGTTGCAGACATCTGTGAAAACACGGTGTGCTGCTCCAACTGCAAGGGCACCCATGCAGCGTAGTTTCGTGTTTGTCCTTTATGGAAACAGAAAAAGGAGATCCGGAGTTTAAAGGCTGAAGGAAACATTACATACCTTGAGGCCAAGAAACGCTGTTCATTACTCGCACAAGGTTCGTATGCCGACGTGCCGACGTCTTCTACACGCCTTCCTGTTAAGCCAAAACCTTGGTGGACTAAGATGAGACTCAAGAGAAACAAAATTGTGCATGGGATGTGCTACGCCGGGACCCGACCCCTCCAATTGGTTTAGGCTTCAAACAGGCTCGAGCGAAGGCTTAATATGTTCGTCGTCAATCAAAAAAAGACGACATGGAAGAAATACACTTTTTCCGTTAATGGTTACACCAGTGTAAAAGTTGTCTGGGAAAAAGAGCACAAGATTAATAGGGATTATCGAGCCTTCTTCATGCCGCTTTTTGTTCTGCCAGGTGGTGTACTGCCTAGTCTTGAGCAGCAGGCCAATATTCTAGGGGAGCACTTGGCATCTGTGTCAGGTTCATCGCATTACTCGGCAGCATTTTTAAAGCATAAAAGTGCTGTAGAGAAGAAGAGAATAAATTGTTCTGGAGGACTACGAGAACCATATAATAGACCATTTACTTTTCGAGAGTTACACGCAGCGTTAAGTAAAAGTAAAAATACGTCCCCGGGACCAGACCGAATTCACTACTGTATGCTCAAGCATTTGCATTCCAATACCCTGCAGGCGCTTTAAACTTTTTCAAACAGATCTGGAGAGAAGGTGTCTTCCCAGATTCTTGGAAAAGAGCTGAGGTAATCCCGCTCCTCAAGCAAGGAAAAGATCCATCATTATCCTCTAGTTACCGGCCCATAACCCTCACAAGTTTCTTGGGGAAAACCGTTGAACGAATGGTAAACTCAAGATTGGTCAATTTTCTGGAGGTAAATAACCTCCTCGACAAGTTTCAGTGCGGTTTCCGTGCCCACAGGTCAACGGTGGACCACCTCGTCCGACATGAAAAAACTATTTGTGAGGCTTTTGTTAATAGACAGCATTGTGTTTCTGTCTTTTTTGATATAGAGAAGGCTTACGACACAACATGGAGGTATGGAATTTTGAACGATCTTGTCTCGTACGGAATTCGTGGCCGAATGCTCTCACTCATCAAAAGCTTTTTTGGGAGACAGATACTTTCATGTCAAGCTTGGTACAACCTTCCCTCGTAGTTTTGTCCAAGAGAATAGAGTTCCACAAGGTGGTGTTCTTAGCGTAACACTATTTTTAATGAAAATGAACTCCATTGCAAAGTCTATCCCACAATCACTTTCTTATTCTCTTTACGTGGGTGACTTGCAGATGTCTTGCTGTTCGTGCAACATTTCCGTCTGCGAGAAACAACTTCAGCTGGGAGTTAATAGTCTGGTGAGGTGGGCTGATGCCAATGGGTTTAGTTTTTCACCATAGAAGTCAGTATGTGTCAATTTTTCAATACGTAGGGGCATGATCCTAGAGCCTAGCCTGACTTTAAGGGGGCAGGCAATTCCTGTTCGTAGTGAACACAAGTTTCTAGGAGTGATATTTGATAAAAAGTTGCATTTCCGTAGTAATGTACTTTACCTGAAACAGAAATGCTCAAGGTCAATGAACCTCCTAACGGTGCTTTCACACAAGTCTTGGGGTAGCGATCGGGAATGCCTCCTTCGTCTCTATCGCTGCTTGGTTCGTTCGAAATCGGATTATGGATGTGTAGTGCATGGATCCGCACGTCAATCTACCCTTCAGGTGTTGGACCCGATCCACCACCAAGGTGTAAGGCTTTGCACTGGTTCTTTTTAAACGTCCAAACATTCCAGAACAAGTCATCTGTCGTACCCCCTTTTACGCAGAGAATTAAAGCATATACACAGGCTTACAACCTCGACAGTTTCAGCCTAGTTGCCCAACTTCCACTGGCAGTGGCTCCTTGGGAGTGCGTAGCACCCATATTCAATTTGACTCTGATCAAATATATTAAGCAGCAAACTCCTGCTCCCTGCAGCAGGAGCTTTCCCAGGTTGCTGATACATACAGTGACTGTAGAAGTTTCTTCACAGATGGTGGTAAGAGTGATTCTGTTCTTGGTTGTGCTGTTATAAGCGAGACATGGAAGGTTGTTAGGCGTCTTGATGCCATAGCCTCAATCTTTACCGCAGAAACATATGCTTTAATTTTAGCTGTTGAATTCATTATAAAAAACGCTAACAAGCATTCTGTTATCTACTCGGACTCAGTGCATTGAAGGCGCTTGCTTTTTTGGAAGTACCAAAGAATACCTTCGTTACTAGGCTCCAGAGCATTGTGCACACTGCAGTAGAACGACACCTGCACATCAATTTCTGTTGGGTGCCTAGTCATGTCGGTATTCAGGGAAATAAGGATGCTGATAGAGCTGCCAGTAAGTGCATTGAGAGGCAAGTGGACATCAAGCGCATTCCATACACTAACTACAAACACAGTCTTAAAAGAGCAATCCAGAAAAACTGGCAGTTAGAATGGGACACGGAAATACAGAACAAGCTTCATTGCGTGAAACCTACCCTGCGGTAGGTTGCCGACACAGGGAGCGCTTCTTTGAGGTTGTGCTCTGTCGTTTGAGATTGGGACACATCCATCTCCCGCATGGGTACGTCCTACGGGTAGAGGCAGCTCCGAAATGTGAACACTGTAACGAGTCGTTGAGTGTCATGCATATTTTTATCACATGTTCTAAGTACCATCACGAACGCACAATTTTTTTCTCTACCTTTTTCCGCAATCACGTCCCGTTTCACCCGGCATTATTATTGGGTGACGAACCGCTTGTGCCGCGCCGTCAAGTTCTTAAGTTTTTAGATAGCATTGGCATCCTACATCGGCTATGAATTTTACGTTTGCCTGAAGATTAGCGGTGGCAGAGAGCCGGCGATCATGTATCGCCGGCACAATCTTCCCAACTTCCTAGTGTGAATGAAATTTCTTTAGAGTGCATCTGGTTAGCAGAGCATCGATTAAAAAATTCTGGAGGCCTTAATAGGCCTGTATCTTGTAATGTTTTAAACATTAATTAGCCATATTTTTAAGGAAACTACCTACTACAGGTCTCTTCAGTACTGGCTTTAACCTACCCTGTGTTTGGCACACTATGGCCTTAGTTGCCGCTGTGCCATTAAACACCCAATTTTCTTCTTGTTGCGAAAGTACTTGAAAGTGTTGTGGGTAAGAGCTTCAAAGCCAAAAAAAGTGTCTATTGGCGACCTTCTGGTGGAAATTGAGACCAGCGAGCAGAGTGCGGCGCTCCTTGCACTGAGTAGAGTGTCCGACCATAAGGTGTCAGTCACGCCACATCGCACACTGAATACGATCCAGGGAGTAATCTCCGAGGAGGACCTTTTAGAGACAACAGACATCGAATTTGCTGAAGGTCTTTCTGACCAAGGAGTCATGGCCGCAAGCGGTATCTGCATGCGACGAGACGGGCTGGAATTAACAACAAAACACATCGTTCTACCGATTGAAGCTACCACACTTCCTGAAGCCGTCAATGCTGGATACCTCCACTGTAGGGTTCGGCCATATATCCCTAACCCTCAGAGATGTTTTCAGTGTCAAAAGCGGTTTCTCCAAGGAGGCATCCTGTGTAGAAAGAACACTGTCAGACACCGGAAAATCTTCACTTTCTGTGGCCGAATGTGGCGGCGGCGGTAGTTTTAATTCATTATGTTCCCCATCGCGACGGTAATACCCCTTCAAGTCCGCGATGTGAACTGGACCCGACTCCTCATTTGTATCACACCGAGTGAGTTTATAAGTAAGCCGTGACATTCGCGTCTTTACCTCATAGGGCCCTTCCCATCTGTGAGCAAGCGATGCGGCGAAACCGCTAGCTGCGTTACTCAGAGGGTGGGTTCTTCTCAGGACCAAGTCACCAACCTTGAATTCCAAGTGCCTGTGGCTCCTGTTATACTGCGCCGCTTGCTCGATCCTTGCGGCATCAAGATTCTCTCTGGCATCGTGCAGCGCCCCAGACAAGCGGTTCGTTAGCTGTTCGGCGTACCTAGAGAGCGGGCGTCCTGGTGTTCCTTGGTTGCTCCGTAACTCGTTCTCCAGCGGAGACGGGATCTCTTTACCCAGGTTCAGAAACGCTGGCGTGAAACCAGTCGATCTGTTCACGGTATTCCGGATGGCAAAACCCATCTCAGCGATGTGCTCATTCCAGTCTCGTTGTCTCCGTTAGCGCGATCAGCATGCTTTTGATATTCCGATTCACACGCTCAGTGATATTGGCTTGGGGATGGTACGGTGTTGTCCTCTTGTGCTTTATGTTCAGCGCCAAGCAGGAGTCCACGAACACTTTACTAGTAAAATAACTAGCGTTATCACTAATGAGACACCTGGGTGTGCCGAAGCGTAGGAAAGTATCCAGTAACTTTTCCCAGATCCGCTCTGAAACCAGCTTCCTCAGTGGGTACAGCTCTGCCCACTTTGAGAAATGATCGGTAATAGCCAAGAGGTACTGGTTTCCCCGCGGACTTCTCGGCAGTGGGCCGATGATGTCGCAAGCGACGGTCTCCCACGGGTGGTGACTCTCCACCGACTGCATCAAGCCCGGAGGCTTGCCCCTCTGGGCTTCGCTTTCTGGCAGGCTGGACAGCTTCGGGCGTATCGGAGTGCGTCTTGCCTCATCCCCGGCCAGGTCGCGGCGCGGCATAACTTATGAAAAGTCTTGCTGCCACTGCCATGACCTGCCACAGCCGAGTCGTGAAAGTACCCGATAAACCTCTTCCGTAGTTTCCTGGGAATCACCACCCTGAAGGGAGACTCATTACCCTCCCCTTCATCGATCGTTGGGATGTAGCGAAGCAATAAGCCGTCTTCGCCCAGCAGATATGAATCAAATTGATCATTAACTCGACCGCCAGCCTTCCCGGTGTCGGTCGCAATTTCAGCCAGTTTACCCAACACCCGCTGGCAAAAACCATCTGCTTTTTGGGCCTCGACAAGCTCTTCCTTGCTGACCACTTCACCCCAAGCGACGATCCTTTGCTCCTTCGTGCCGCGCGCTAAGGCTGCTACGAGTGCCGGTTGCCTCGCCTCCTCCCAACCGTCCGTGAGGGACCTCACCCCTGCATCCGGAGACATTCTCCTGTTCTTCCCGCGCTTCTCGTTACACTCTGGTTGCGTCACCTCCTCCCAACCACCAGCCTGGGGCGCCCGAGAGAGCGCATCCGCGACCTTGTTGGTCGATCCCTTTCGGTACTCAACCGTGTACGAGTAGCGCTGCAAGGTTAGTACCCAGCGGGCCAGCCTTCCCGCGGGCTCTTTTAGCCTCTGAATCCAGGTAAGTGCTGCGTGATCAGTCTGAATAACGAAAGTCGTACCGTCTAAATAGAGGTCGAACTTCTTCAGAGCAAACATGACGGCCAACCCCTCCTTTTCCGTCACGCTGTAGTTGCGTTCCGACGGTGTGAGCGTTCGACTAGCGAATGCCACAGGGCGCAACTGTCCATCGTGCTCCTGTAGCAATACTGGTCCAACACTGTAGTCGCTCGCATCTGTCTGCACAACAAAATGCCGATTAAGATCTGGTAACCGAAGGCTAGCGCTGCTTGCTATTGCCCTCGCGAGAGACGAGAAGGCAGCACCCTGCTCTGGACCCCAGATCCACCTTAAGCCTTTCCGGAGCAGCAGATTCAAAGGCCGCGCTAGCTCCGCGCACATCGGGATGAACTGACGGTAAAAGCCAACCATCCCCAGAAACCTTTGAAGGCTCTTTACATCGTGCGGTGGTGGATAATCGAGAGTGGCCCTCAATTTCTCATCGTTCGGCTTCAAGGTACCATTGTCTACGACAAAGCCCAAAAGATTTACCTTTGAGGCGGCCAGTTGCACCTTTTTTGGATTAATTGTTAGACCGGCCTCACTCATTCGCCTTAAGACGATGTCGAGATGAGTTAGGTGCTCTTTGAACGACTTGGAGAATACCACAACGTCATCCATGTAAGCCATGGCGAAGTTAAATTTCGCATCGCCCACCACGATGTCCATGAGCCGTTGGAAACTCGACGGCGAGTTCGACAACCCAAACGGAAGACGCGTAAACTCAAATAACCCGCTGTAACAGGTGAAACCCGTCTTTTGGACATCGTCTGGCGCCACCTGGATCTGGAGAAAGCCCCTGCTACAATCCAGCGTGGTGAAAACCCTCGCGCCTCCAAGCGAATACATTATAGACTCAATAGAGGGAAAAGGATACGCGTCCCTTCTAGTGACCTCATTAAGTCTTCGGTAATCAACGCAAAGGCGCGCGGTGCCGTCTTTCTTTGGCGCCAAAACTACTGGAAACGCCCAGGGACTCTGCGATGGCCACACCGCCCCTGTGTCCAGCATCTCCTCGAGAGCCGCGTCTAGGAGGGCCCGTTTGTGTACGCTTAGTGGTCTAGGATTACACCCCCACGGCCTGGCCTCTCCTGTATCTATCCTATGTTGTAAAACAGTCGTAAGCCCCGGTCTCTCGGTAAACATAGCTGCGTGTCGGGACAAGGCGTTCGCTAGCATCCGCCGTTGGTCGGCGGGCCCATCGAAAGACGCAATTATCATTTCGACGTTCCCGGGCACGACTCGCGCAGCTAATACCTGCTCCTGGTGTGACGCAGCGAGCGAACGTTCCATTCTCTGCACCAGAGATGATGGGGCAACAAAGGGAATAAGAGGAGAAAACGCACTATAACGATACCCGTTGTTCCTCAAGTCCAGGATTATGCCCTCACGACAGACGAGGTCCTGCCCCAAAATAACACGAATCGACATACCGGGCAAGTACACGAAACGTTGCCTCCTTCGTCTGCCGTCAAGGCCAAGGTGAAGGCGCATCACCCCTTGCGCTTCGTCCAATCCTGTCGCTAAACGCAGCAGAGTTACAAGTTCCCGCGCGCAAAGGTTCCTGTTACGGCAGTCCTCGTACACATTATCGCCAATTAGAGAAAGGGTAGAACCGGTGTCAATTAGTGCCGTATATTCTCTACCACCGATCTCTACACGCACGTACGGGCCCTCCTCAGGTGTCGTGCTCTGAGCCCGACACGCCGACGGGGCCATCGCCACGCGGTCGCCGGCCACAATTTCCGCCCTGTCGGCACACTGATACTGGGCCTCGGCAGCGGCCGGCAACCTCGACTGAAAGGACCTGATTAGTGGCGCCGGCCGCTGGCGTTTCCCTGGGAACCCTGAGAACCAGACGCTACCCACGTGCAATGCCGCCTGATGTGCCCAAGGCGGTGACAGTTGTAACGCCTGACCTGTGGCCGGTCGTTACGCGCAACCTGTCCATCGTTACTCCCACGCGACACTTCATCTGTGGCAAACTGCGGTGAGTCATGAATACCGCGACTGTCGTGACCAGTCACGCCTCTGCGGTGGGTGACCACTGCGCCACCCCTACGGGTCTGCACTCGGGCCGAGTTTGCGTTGGCTGCCCTGCGCCTTTGCTCGTAAACGAAGGGGTCCAAAGCCCGGGGCGTTATAGTTACCCCGTGACCGCGCTCCGCAACGGCCGTATACGCCGTGCGCTACTCAATGTGAGTGTCTGCGGCACGTCCTGCCCACGCGCATCTTGGCTCTAGGGACTCCTCGGCCCTCGGAGGAGGGCGGTACTGCAGCTCAGCGAGCAAGCCCGCTTGGACAGTTCGCGCCTCTCTGTCAAGTGCCTCCAGATCCCCGAAATCCCGTCCGCGCAGATAGGCTTTAAATCTAGGGTGACATTGCTGTATCGCTCTAGCTACCTTCTCTGCGTCAGACGCGGGTGGTTCGGCCCTCGAGTAGAGCTCCTGGAGCGCGCGAACGTACTCCACGAGGCTCTCGTCGGGGAGCTGAGTGTGATTAGCTAGTTCGTCCCTAATCCGCATCTCGTAATCAGAAGGCAAAAATTCCTCCCTAAACCGCGTCCGGAAGTCCGCCATCGATAGAAACGGTCGTTGCAACCGTCTCCAGCGCGACGCGTCGCCCGTTAACGCCCCGCAGGGGGCACCTGTGAAAGCAGGTGTTTGGTGAGTGGCGTCACCACGGACCCCGAGCCACGCGGGTTCGCCCGCCCACGTCTGGCTGTGCGTGACTGTCCCGTGTCTGGGGAAAAGGGCATCCTGGTGGTTGAGCCGAGCCCGGGGTAGGTTTGGACCCTTCGAGGCCCCCCGGGTGAGGCAATACACCGCTTCGGCCCCCGCTTCTCGTAGACTGCAGTCCTGGTAAGGCCCGGCCAGGATGATTCAGTCTAGCCGCCTTTTCTTCTACTATCCCCTCCAATCTTTCACCTTTACCTTTCCTGTTTCTTTTACTTCTCTCATTTCTCTTGCTCCTTTTTCACCCCTCTTTGGCGGCAAGGGCTAACCTTGGGTGGCAAGATGCCTCTGTCTTGACCCACACTTGGGTATAGTTTCCCGGCAGCACTGTTAGCGTAACGTCTCCAGCCAAGCTCACCTTGTTATGGTGCGTTACCTAACCCCTTGTTGGGCTCGGTGGTGGGCCGTGCACCGCGGATTCCGAATACTCTTTGCCCTTCTATGGCGCCCCACCCCTCTAAACCCCGTTCAGGGCACGCCCTTAAAAGACGTTAACGTCTGTCACGTCTGTCACGTCGTGACGTCTGTCACGTCTTAAAAGACGTGACAAAACCATTGACAAAGATCCCGAGATAGAATTCTTTACAAAGTTTTTTGTTGTTCACTCTCTTGGTGAACAGAAGACAGTTGCGAAGATGTCACCTTTCATTGTAGCCAAAGTTCTAGAGCACCTTGTAGGGTTTTCCTACAAGGCCAAAAAGCTGTACTCTGGAGACCTCTTTGTGGAGGTAAACACAAAAAAAAACAAAGCGAAGCACTCCTCAACTTGACTACCATTGTTGACGTAAAGGTGTCGGTGGGTCCTCACCGCACACTTAACACCATTCGTGGAGTCCTCTCCGAGGATGACTTTTTGTACACAAGTGAAGGGGAACTCCTCGAGGGACTCAAAAGTTCAGGCGTTGTCGCTGTTAAACGCATCATGTTTTGGAAAAATGGTGAACAGGTTCCTTCGAAACATGTTATCCTGACCTTTGAAAAGCACACACTCCCAGAGACCGTCAAGGCAGGATACCTGAACTGCCGCATTCGCCCTTACGTCCCCAACCCCCAGCGGTGCTTCCGTTGCCAACGTTTTGGTCACGGAGCATGCAGCTGCCGAGGGAAGGAGACGTGTGCAAAGTGCGGCAGTCAGGGCCATGTTTCTGACATTTGTGAGGAGGCTGTGGCCCACTGTGTTAATTGCGGTGGACCACACCCCGCTTACTATCGTACATGTCCCTCGTGGAAACAAGAAAAAGACGTCCTTACCATTAAAGTGAAGGAGAACCTATCGTATTCAGAAGCAAAAAAGCGATTCTCCTTTGTGCCAAAGGGGAGTTTTGCCGACGTAGTGCGCAGGGGCCCAGCACCACGTTCGGAGTCGAGGGCCACCCAGGTCTCTCCCGAGATCTTGGCGGCCGACCTCAGGGCCCCAGCTCCCCAACAGGGGCAGCGGCAGCTTCCCCCAGTCCCTGGTGGTAGCACGCGTGCTGCCTCTCCATCCAGGGACAGGCCGGCAACAGCCGCGCCTTCTCGCTCTCCTAGGTCCCCTCCTAGGGAGAAGGAGCGAATTTCTCGCTCTTGCTCGCTGGAGAGGGCCCCCCTACCAAAGGAGCAGCATGGAGCCCATGCAGCTCCAGTGAAAGGAGGGGACAAGACGAGCTCGGGTGACCCCTCGCCCAGTTCGTCCACCACTCCTCCAGCCGGCCGTGGTCGGGGATTGCCCCCCCGTGGGCCGGGCCGGACAAGCTCCATATCTACTCCAATGGACACTTCTCAGGAGGGGGAGATGCCAACAGATGTTGACACTCTGTCCACTCCTGGGTCTGACCAGGATGGCATGGAATGGGAGACACCCTCCCGCAGATTCAAAAAGAAACAGCCTGTAGTACCGCCCAAATGATGACCCCGTCAGTAGCCGTATTGTGCCCATATCTTCTTAATTTTTGTTGGCTCTCCATGGTTTTATTTATTTAATGTGTTTCGCTCATTATATATTTACATATTTACACTTTTTAATAGATGACGAGGTTACATTTTATGCAGTGGAACTGTCGCGGTATTTTAAGAAATATTGATGATGTTAACTATTTCATGAATGAGCTTCGGCCCATCACTCTTGCTTTGCAAGAAACCCACCTTCAATCCACTTCTTTTAACATTTTAAGACATCATCAGGTTTTTAGGAAAGACCGTCCTGCTTCCCCTCCTTCTGGTGGTGTTGCAGTGGTTGTGCAGACTGGAGTCGCTTGCTCTCAAGTTCCACTCTGCACGCCTCTGGAAGCTGTTGCAGTGCGTCTCCTCGTAGACCGCCTTGTAACAGTTGTCTCTTTATACTTGCCACCAAATGTTCCTTTGAACCTTCAAGAGTTGCAGGGACTTGTAGGACAGCTTCCTCAACCTTTTTTAATTTTAGGCGATTTTAACGCTCGTCATCCCATGTGGGGTAGTTCCCGTCAGGACTCCCGTGGTGGTGTAATTGAAAGTCTTTTATTGTCTTCTGGGCTGTGCCTTCTTAACGGGAGAGAGCCAACTTTTTTTAGTGCGGCACACAACTCATTCATATCCATTGACCTTTCTATCGCTTCACCTTCATTACTTCCTTGCTTTTCCTGGAGGGTTCTTCATAACCCCTTTGGAAGTGATTACTATCCAGTTATTTTAGAAAGCACCATTCCATTGCCTAATCTTTTAAAGCGGTTCCCTAAGTGGAAGTTAGACAAGGCTGACTGGACGCTTTTTAATCTTAACTCCACTTTAGATCCTTCGATTCTTTATTCTATGTCCCCTGAAAACGCTACTCTTTATGTTACGGAGCAGATACTAAGGGCTGCTCAGCAGTCCATTCCACAGACATCTGGTAATATACCCAAAAAATGCAAACCGTGGTGGAATGAGCAGTGCGCCACAACCCGGACGGACCAGAATAGGGCGTGGGGCCGATTTCGCAGATACCCCACTTCATGCAATCTTGTTGAGTTCAAGCGACGAAAAGCTAAGGCTCGTTGGACTAGGAAGCAAGCAAAGCGGATGTCATGGATGAAATATCTCTCCTCTCTAACTAGTTTTGTCCCGGCCAAAGAGGCCTGGGACAGATATCGGAAAATAAATGGAGATTATAGGCGCTTTGCTATTCCAACGTTTAATGCTCCTTCTTCATCACTGAGAGACATTGGTAATATACTCGGGGAACATTTTTATAATGCATCTAGTTCGGCCAACTACAGTGTTACTTTTGTACAGTTGAAAGCATTTGCGGAGCGACAAAAACTTGTCATGTCGGGAGGAAATTCAGCATCTTATAACCAACCTTTTACGCGATCCGAGCTTGAGATGGCCCTTAATGTAACTAAACTCTCTGCCCCTGGGCCCGATAAAATTCACTATGAAATGCTTCGCCACCTTTCTTCAGAATCCCTTGAAAACCTCCTCTTTTTCAATATTTTGTGGAAAAAAGCATGCTTCCCTCAGGCTTGGAAACATGCACATATCATCCCCCTTCTAAAACCCAATAAAGACCCCTCACAACCATCAAGTTATCGCCCAGTTGCCCTGACGAGCTGCCTCGGGAAAACGTTTGAAAGGCTTATAAACAGGCGACTGGTATACATGTTAGAAAGCCAGAGGGTCCTTGATAATAATCAGTGTGGATTCCGCCAAGGTCGATCTACCCTTGACCACTTAGTGCGCCTGGAAACTGTGATACGCGAAGCATTTGTAAACAGGCAGCACTGTGTTGCAGTTTTTTTCGACTTAGAAAGGGCATATGACACAGCGTGGAGGTGTGGGATTCTCCGAAACCTGTATGCCTGTAATATCCGTGGCCGTATGCTACGATGCATAAAGGAATATCTGATGGACAGGACTTTTCAAGTTCTTCTCGGTTCAGTCCTATCTGATTCCCTTGTTCAAGAAAATGGAGTCCCTCAAGAGGGCGTTTTAAGTGTGACTTTATTTTTACTAGCAATGAATTCACTTGCACGACTGCTGCCACCTTCAATTACACATTCTCTTTATGCTGATGATATACAATTTCATCATCATCTTGTAACCTTTCCAGTTGTGAGCGTCAGTTGCAGTTAGCCATAAACAGTCAAAGTGGGTCGACGAAAATGGGTTCAGGTTCTCTGTTTCAAAAACGGTCTGTGTGCCTTTTTCTTTGTGCCGTGGGTTGTCTTTGGATCCATCCCTGGAATTAAATGGAACCCTTATCCCAGTTAGAAAGGAGCATCGATTTCTTGGTGTAATATTTGATAAAAAGCTTAACTTTATTTCCCACCTTAAAGTGCTGAAGCAAAAATGCCTTCAGTCCACAAATCTGTTGAAAGTTTTATCTCACAAGTCTTGGGGGTCTGATAGAAAATGTATCCTGCAGTTATACAACGCCCTTGTACGATCCCGTCTTGACTACGGTGCAGTAGTGTATGAATCGGCTCGGCCCTCTGCCCTTAAAATGTTGGACCCAGTTCACCATCTCGGCTTGCGACTGGCGACAGGAGCCTTCCGGACGTCGCCCGTCCTCAGTTTGTATGCAGAATCTAATGAACTGTCCCTTAACAAACGACGTACATATCTTAGTCTAACATATGCCTACAAGATTCTGGCCGACCCTCAGCATCCGACGTACTCTTCACTTACAAGGTCGAGGTTCTTTCGCCTTTTTGAAAATAAACCAAGCATTGTAACACCGTTAAGCTTCCGTATTGAACATCTTCGCACTTCTCTGCACCTTCCTCTGGACCAGGTAATCCTCGTTAGGAAAGTCAACGGCATTCCACCTTGGAAAGCACAGCGAGTTGAATCCGACTGGTCTCTCGCGAAGTTTAACAAGCATGGCATTTCCCATGCTGTAATTAAGCAAGAGTTTGGTGAACTGCAAACTAAGTATGACGGTTATCTTCATGTTTATACTGATGGTGCCAAGACCTCCTCTTTTGTCGGTTGCGCTGTGTATTCTGAAAGCTTCTCCAAGGTTCAACGACTTGATTGTGTTGCCAGCATTTTTACTGCGGAACTCTATGCGGTATCAATGGCGATCGAATGCATTATCAATAGGAAAATACTAAGGGCGGTCCTGTTTATTGACTCTCAAAGTGTGATTCTTGCAGTTTGCTCTCTTAAAGATACTAAAAATATGCTTGTACAACAGATTCGATATAAACTTAACTCTGCTTTGCATGGAGGTCAAAATATAAAATTTTGTTGGGTACCCAGTTACATTGGCATACAAGGCAATGAAGAAGCCGACAGGCTTGCAGGGTCTGCCGGTAATCTTCCGCAATCTCTGTCGTGTTTACCCTATCAAGATATTAAGCCCTTGGTGAAGTCCTCGATTCATCATTCTTGGCAATTGGAATGGGACATGGAGTGCGATAACAAGCTTCATGTTACGAAACCGGCTTTGGGAAAGCTCTTCATGCAAGAGCCGACTTCATGAAACGTTGTTGTGCCGTTTGAGAATCGGACACTCATTTATAACCCATAGGTATCTGCTTTCGGGAGAAGATCCACCAGTCTGCGATCAGTGTGGTGATGGGCTCACAGTTTTGCACATCTTGTGGTTGTGCCGCAGCCTTGAGCCCAAGCGCCGCATTCATTTCCCTGAATTTTTTTAATATCATATCCCATTTCATCCTGCTCTTCTTCTGGGCGAGAATCCTCTGGTCTCTTTTGAACGAGTAATAGAATTTCGTGGTAGTGTTGGCCTTTTACACCGATTTTAGCTTCTTGGTTATCCGTTTGTAAAAACCACTTTATAGTACAATGAAGCCTAAAATTAGTTTGGCGCAAATGGCCTCGTAGCTATTGCGCCATAAACCCCCAAAATCTCTCCCTCTCTCTCCCTCTCTCGCCCGTTAACGCGATTGGCACGATCTGCACCAAGGCCGTTTCGTCTGATGCTCCCAACGCGGCTACGTACGCGTCAAAGTCCTGTAAGAAATCGTGGACCGATTTCCCGTCGGAATATCCCGCGTAAATCGGCGTCGGTACGGACAACCGCGGTCGGGGCAGAGACGTAGGCGCGGCACTCGCGACTCCTGGAGTCGCCGCGATTTGTCGCGAGAACGTCTCCATCATCGCCGTCATGGCGCGCATAAACTCGCCGACGTCTGCCGCGCCTCCAGCTGGAGCTGGTGGTAAAATCCCAGCATCTGGAGATGCTCGCGTACTAGAGCCTTCTCCGGCCCCTGCAGCGTCAGACGGTTCCTGAATTCCGCTCTCAGACGAGTCGTCCTCATCCCTATTGGGGGTCGACCTCGTCTTGGGGGGCATCGTTAGCGTTTACCCTTCTACACCACGCTGAACGCTCGATATATCTCTGTGACTCCCCGGGACGAACAGAACAAGCAGCAGACCAATCGGGCCCCACGTTGGAAGCGCCAGTTGTGTGGGTCGCTCTACTATACTGCTGCCCAATCGGTCCCTGCCTGGTCCGCCCTCCCAAGAAGTCACACGAGCAAGGATTGATTCAAATCGTTTTACTGTTCGGCGTCTTGGTTCTGGGCCTGGCAGTCGCTGTCGTTGTCCTGACCGTGCCTGGCGGAATCCTCGTGCACTCTGTCACGCGCATCGGGCCGCCGGACACCGCTCCTGCCCCCTCGCGCGCCGTCGTCCTCCTCGGCTTCCCACAACGTAAAAGCAAACTTGACATACAAAGAGGCACGTCGCCGTTTCGCTTTCTTGCGGAAGACCGGCTACGCGCACGTGGTTCAGCGGGGACATGCACCATTGAAGGTTGCAGTGGCTACCCAGACGTCTTTTCTGGACCATCGGAAGCCACAGCAGTCTCTCAAGCCCAAGCTGAAAATTCAGCTGCCCGGGCGTGCAGTAATGGCTGGGGGATCTACTTCCTCCTCCAGCCAGACGACCACCCCTCCCTCTCTCACGGGGCAGCAGTCTGTCCCAGTTAGTGGGAAGGGAGCACAGATGGCATCCCCTTCACAGGATGGGTCGGCAACGGCCAAGCCCTGTCCGTAGCCAACGATCCCCTTTCAAGGGAGAGGGGCCCACGCTCTCAGGAGAGGACATCCGCATCCAAGGAGCGGCATAGTTCCTGTGCCACTCCAGCACCCAAAGGGTAGGAACAAGAAGTTTCCGGCGCCTTCCTGTCTGGCACCTCCGCAGCCTCTTTGGCTGGAGGTAGTCGTGGCCAAGGCCTGTCGCCTCGTGACCAGAGTTTTTCCATACCCTCTGAAAATATCTCGCCACAGAAATCAGAAGCTATGGATGAGAGTACCCAGGCCTCCTCTCAAGCGTCTGACACAGAAGACATGGAGTGGCAGACGCCCAAGGCCCGCCATAAAATTAAAAAACAAATAACACCCACGAACAGATGGCTTCAACATTTCTTCAGTGGAATTGCAGGGAATTGCTTACTAACCTTGACGACGTTGAGTATCTTCTGCAGGAACACAAACCTGCAGCCCTGTGTTTACAAGAAACACATTTAATTGCCACACACACAAGCTTCCTCCGAAATTTTACTGTCTTCCGGAAGGACCGCCTGAATGCTTCCATTTCAATTGGAGGAGTAGAAATAGTAGTTCCAAGACCGACTGTTTGTACGGCAATACCCTTACACACTCATTTAGAAGCAGTGTCTGTGCGTGCTCTAGTACATAAAGCCATTTCTGTTTGTCCACTATATTTATCACCCTCACCAGCTATAACAAGTGCAGGACTTCACTCTCCTTTAGATCAACTTCCAAAGCCCCTTTTTTTTATAGAGAATTTTAATGCCCACAATACCCTTTGGGATGGAAATCAAACTGATGTTCGTGGGAAAATAATCGAATCAGTTTTAACTTCTCGAAGTCTTTGTATTTTTATTACTGCTACCTCAACTTATTTTAGCGCCTCATACTTATCATAGATCTCCATCGACCTCTCTATTCGTAGTGCCTCGTTGCTGCCTGACTTTTCATGGAGTGTAGATAAAAATCATTATGTTAGCGATATCTTTCCCAGTGGTGTAAAAAGCACAGTCTCTTTTAAGCCATTACAAACTCCAACTCCGCCTTGGAAGTTCGAAAAGGCTGACTGGGCCACTTTTAAAAGGAATCAGAGTTGCACGCAGATACACTAGCTAGCTCAGATGTTAATGAAGCCCGTGAAGCCGAGACTAATGTAATTGTGGAAGCAGCACAGGGCTCTATTCCAAAAACGGCAGGACGCTTACCATCAAAACCAAAGCCTTGGTGGAATGAGGAGTGTAGCCTAGCTCGTAAGCGGCAAAACAGTGCATAGACGATAGTGCGCCGTTACCCACAGTTGAAAATGTTATTAACTTTAAGAAGCTACATGCTAAGGCCCGCAGTGTAAGACGGCAATCGAAAAAAAAACCTGGATGTCGTATGCTTCCTCAGTCAACAGTTCCACAGGTGTTTAAAGGTCGTATGGGACAGGGTCCATAGAATTATAGGGGGTCACCACGCATTTACCATCCCTCTCTTTACATTAGATGGCAGTGGTGTTCCCACACTAGAACAGCGGGCAAATATTCTTGGTGAACACTTCCAGTCTGTTTTGGGATCTGACCATTATTCAGACATCTTCCTAAATGCAAGGCTGCCAAAGAGAAAGCACCAATAAAATGTACAGGAGGTTCGAAAGCCGCTTATAATCAATCTTTTTGCCCTGTGGAACTGATGATCGCCCCTGGCAAGGGAAAGAGTTCGTCCCCTGGTCCAGACCTTATTTACTACAGTATGCTTCAGCATTTACACCCTGCAAAAATAGATACAATTTTCACATTTCTAACTGTGTATGGAGCAGTGAAGCTTATCCCATTCTCTTGAAAAGGGCAATTGTGATTCCTTTGCTAAAGCCTGGAAACAGGGATGGGCAAAATACATGCAAATATGTATCGAAAAACAAATACAAAATACTTCGTCAAAATGTATTTAATTACAAATCTAATTACAATTCCAAAAATGCATTCAAGTACAAGATACAAATACAACCAAATGTATTTGATCCCCTCCAAATACTTTTTTTAATACATTCCTGAAAATTTGCGTAAGCGACTTTGGGGCACCTGCAACGGGTTTCTGGGCATCTCATTTTAATTTTGTATCGCACACTCGGGAGTTAGTGTGCGAGGCTCTAGTAACGTAATAGAAATATAATTTAAAAAAATGTAATCAGCTTGGACGTAATAGGTTAAAAAAGTACAAAGCTCCAAGCAGCTTTTTTGTCTATTACATTCTGGTATAGACCAACAAAGAACCGAGACGACCGAGACGCGCAGCACCAGCTATAAAATTTTTTATTGTTGCAACTCGCACCAGTTACGAAAGTCTGGACGACCCGCGCGTTTAGAATGTTCCAGGCAAAAGTATGGTTGAAATCAGGCTAGAAAGCATCACAAGTTGTCACAGGCACTTATTTAGCCGGTCTGCCAGTGAACGTCGATTTCGTCACTATTCTTGCCCTGGACTAGCACCGTAATCACAAAGTCACTAAACGCTTGTGCTTGACTGAGAGACACTGCATTCGGTGCAGAACGTAGTTTCCTTCCTGCTCTGGACAGTGACAATAAATTTGAGGGATGTATTTTCGCCCACAAAATTGTATTTAATTACAATTGTATTTGAAATACCCACGTTTTAGTATTTAAATACACGTAAAATATATTTACCCAATTTATAATTAAATACAAATGCAAAATACACAAAGTATTTGAAATACGTATTTCAAGTACTTGAAATTTAAAACCCTGCCCATCCCTGCCTGGTGATGATGATGATTAGGAGTTCATTGTCGCAGCAGCAACGAGGGCCATAATGCGCCAAACTTAACATATTTAGAGCATATTATAACGTGTGTGTGTGCGTAAAACGTTTAATGAAAAAAAGAGAAGTGGTCGCACTTGCGCGTGACTTCTTTCTCGGGACCTTCCCCTTAAAAAGCCCCCCTCCTAAATGTCCTGACTTAGGTTGCTCGACATCGTATAATCGAGCAGTGTCCGTAAGATTCGGACTCGTCTTTCAGAGTCGCCAAACGGTCTGATCCATTCCTCGTAGGAGGTAGGAGTGTCTTGGCCCAGCTGGGCCCAAGCATCGCTTCTGTGTGTGGCGAGGGCCTCACATTCCCAAATCAGGTGGTAAAGTTTTGGGAGTGTGCCGTCTCCTTTGCATAGTTGGCATCTTTGGTCGGGGGGTTCGTAATCAGGGTTCAGCTTGCGTTTCTTGATGGTGTCGAATTTTTGAGTCATATATGGTGTTGCTGCGCCACCAGTGCGAATTCGTCGTAATTTCACCATTTCCTTGCGTTTGAAGTGGTTCGGTGGAATGGGATTTGGTTCGGGGTTCCAGGATTCTTTCAGTCGGTGCTTCCGTTCTTTTTTGTGCATTCGCAGAGCTTCAACCGGGTCGTATGTCGTATCGGCAGTTTCACTGTTAGTCGATGAGGGGTCGGATTCTCCGTCGACACGCGAGGGGTGAGGACTGTTTAGCCCCCTCGCGGCCGCGTCATGCGCCGCCTCGTTGCCTTGGATGGCCTTGTGTCCCGGGATCCATCGGATGCAGACCTTTGTTTCGTGTACACGGAATAGGTGCAGAGCCGTGTGGAAAATGCGTTTGATGGTTCTGCACGTCGTGGCTCCGTGTCTTTTGCATTCTCGGATTACGTGCTGCGAGTCCGTAAATATGTATAGTTGATTTGCGTCGTGCTGTCTTTGTGTCACCTCTAGGTGTTTTAAGTGGCTCTCTATCGCGAAAAGCACTGCCTTGGCTTCGGCGAGTTCGGGAGAGTAAGGATCGGTTCCTCGTGGTTGGATTGTGGTTGAGATCGATGTCCCCATTGGGTTGTCTGTAGAATAGAAGATGGCGGCGGCTGTCGTAGCAGTCTCTGGGCCGGCGATTTTCATCGCCGCGTCAGTGTACGTGACAGTGATGGACGGGTCCGCCAGTAACGTTTGAACTTCCACTGCGTGTTTTCGGGCGTAGTGTTCCCTTCGTTTAGCGTGTTTCTGCGTGTCCATGTTGCGCGGGATTGGCTGGGACTGTGTGAGGTCGATGAGGTCCCATGGGGGTGCGGGTGGTGGGATGTCCCCTGCATCATTCTTGCCCTCTGGGTTGAGAAGCTTGGCTATCTTTCTGCCGTGCTCTGTGTGTTTCAGTCAAGCGTTGTGTGTGGCGACTTGTTTCTCGAGGTCTAGTCTCCAATCGGTGAGCTGTACGCACTGCTTAGTTGCTTCCACGTTGGCAAATCTTGGCAGTCCATGTATGGCTCTCCGTGCATCGTTGTATAACGAGTCAAGCTTTTTTTTGTGTCGGTTCGTGAGCTTGTAGAACCGAACACCGTACATTATCTCGGATACGAGGACTGACTGTACTAGAGTCTTGGCGGTTTTCTCTCCCGCACCACCCATTCTGTGGGATATGCGCCGGATAAGCTGCAAGCCTTGATTCCACGTTCGTGTGATAGTGTTTAGCCAATTGTTTGCCACGTGCGTGCCAAGAAGCTTGACTTCTGCTTCCTTGTCGATTCGTTGTCCGTCAAACACGAGGTCTAGGTCAATTCTCTGATAGTCGTTCCCGAAAATTGTGTATTTTGTGTTTTCTGGGGATGGCGCCAGTCCGACCTTTTTCAGGTAGTCGCAGATGGTGTCAAGTCCCTTCTGTATTGTTTGCTTTTGTTTCTTGGATCCTCCTGTGTTTGTCCATACGGTGATGTCGTCCGCATATATTGTTGCCTTCAGCTGTGGTATATCGTGTAATTTCCACAGCAGTGGGGCCATTACGATGTTAAATAGCGTTGGCGATAATACCGCTCCTTGCGGGACGCCTATACCGTTGGGTTTTGTCTGGCTTTCCTCGTCGTTTATGCCAGCCTTAATTGTGAATCGCCGGTTCTGCAAAAAAGATTTCACATAATTTAGCGCTTTGCCGCATATCCCTTGGTTCCTCATCGCGTCGATCACTGCCCCGTGTGGAACAGTGTCGAAAGCCTTTCATACGTCCACCGTCACAAGGACTCGCATTTGTTTGCGGCGCGGATGGTAGTCGTTGACACCTTTGTGGATGAGCGCTAGACTGTCGTGTGTCCCCAGGTTTTTTCGGAAACCGGTTTGTGCTGGGTGAAAAATTCCTTTCGTCTCGGCAAGCCACTGAATGCGAGCTAGGACTACTCGTTCCATGAGCTTGCCCATTATAGACGTAAGTGATATAGGTCTTACGTTCTTCGGGTCTGTCGGTGGCTTACCCGCTTTCGGGATCGGTGAGACACAAGAGATTTTCCATTCGTCCGGGATTTTACTCGTTACCCAGATATCGTTAAACCATTGCAGCATCGCCTCCTTTGCTTCTTGTGGGGAGTTTCTTAGCATGCTCGTAGTGACGCCGTCCTGCCCCGGAGCGCTTTTGGCATTGCTTTGGGTGATGGCGGCGTCTAGCTCCCAGATTGTCAGGGGCATATCTTCGTCTGCCGGACCGTCCGATGGACACGGCGAGTAAATAGTCTGGTTGGGTGGGTTCGAAGGCTGCGGGAAGAATACTGAACCCAGTTCTTCTAAGATTTCCTTCATGCTCTTATCGGCCAGTAAGGCAAGGACGGGAACCGTGTGCCCCTGTTTTCTCTTGCCAAACATGGCGTTGAAGGTATTCCATACTTTGTTGAGCTGCGTGCTCTTGTCAAATGATTCGCTGTGCTCTAACCAGCGTTCTACGTTGATATCCCGGGCGTGCTTGCTTGCTTGCTCTGTAACATTGTTTACTTCAAGAGCGTGCTACGTTGTTTGTCTTTTCGGTATTTGGTTAGAAGTGTGGTTCTTTGTTCCCATAGCGAGAGAAGGTGGGTATCTGGGGTTGGGGTGTCCCCGTTCACCTGTCGTTTCTCTGTGGCTGCTTCTGTTGCCTTCGTCAAGAGTTTCGATAGGTCTTGGTACTCCTCTTGGTTGATGTTTTCCCTCACGTAGCGTCTAAAGTTGTCCCATATCACTGTACGGGTTGTGCGCTTGGTTCTTTTGTGGGAGTCAAGGGTTAGTGTCATCTCTATTGGGAAGTGGTCGCTACCCCAGGCATCTTCTCGGACGATCCATTCGAGTCTGTCGATCGTGTCTGGTGAGGCCCATGCCAGGTCAAGTACTGTGTCCTGTTGTCTGGCGCTGATTCCCTACCGTGTCGGAATTTTCCTGTCGTTGACGAGTGTCATGTGCGCTTGCTCTTGCGCGTCGTATAGCTCGGTACCCCTCGTCGAGGTCTTGTTTGAGCCCCATGCCGCGTGCATCGCGTTAAAATCTCCGCAGAAGAGCGTGTAGTCTTCCGGGTATTTCTTTCTGAGGTCCCTTATCCAGTTAAAGTCATTCGAACTACGGTGTCCAGTTGCGGGTCTGTAGTATGCCGAGACGATCAGTAGTCTTTTATTCTCACTGCCTCCGAGATCGATGCGGACTGCGACCACTTCGTGAGTCGCGCTGCACCACTGTTTGGTGTCAATCTGCACATGTGGAATGGTCGGTGTGAAATGCTTGACAAATCCGCGTAGGTCGATCGTGTAGGTACGTGTCTCCTGCAGTAAAAGCACGTCGTGTGGCTCTAGCTCGGCGAAACGGATTGTGAGTTCGTCGCGACTACTTCGAAGCCCCCGACAGTTCCACTGCAGGATCCGTATTCTCCGCTCATTGGATGAGCCTTCCATCGTGGCTGTCCGAAGGGGTCGGTGGTGCGGGCGATGCTCCGTAGATGCTCGCGTTAATCAGCTCTCGCATTTGTTCACTGAGTTGCCTGTGAAGCTGTGGTATTTGCTCTTGAACAATTTGTTGCATGCTTTGTTGGATTAGCATGATTTGTTGCTGCAAGATTTCCATGGTAATGCCCTGTGTTGAAGCAGGTTCGGTTGTCATTGCTGCAATGGGATGGGTCGGCTTTGTTGTAACAATTGATTCTCTCTCGTTTTGTTCGTGTCTGCCATGATTGGATGGGGTCGGTGAGGGCCCCCTTTGTTGCTGGCGTCGTAGCTGGTAGTGCACCTTCTGTACGGTTGCGACCCTTTCGTTGTGTGCCTTTATGCGTTGGCGCAAGTCGGCCTCTCTTGCGTGTCTAATCCGATCGTCTTCTTCGTGTTGTTTTCTACGTGCCTGAATCTTGGCTTCAAGCCTTTTCAGGTCGTCCTCGTCTTGTTTGAGCCTTTCCCTTGCTTGCTTGCTTGCCTCGGCAATGGAGCGAAATTCATCGCACCACGCTTTTGCTTCAGCATCGCGGTCCGGAAGTAGCCAGTCTCCAGTCGCTCCATTATAACGTGTGCGTATGTGGGCTTCCGCACCTGCTTTTGGGACTTGCGACTGGAGTCACGTCTTTGGTTCTCCTGTCGTCGTATCGATCTGGATCTCGATCGACTTTTTGACGGTTTGGAGTGTTGGCTGTTGCCTCCTTTTAGGCGGCTGGGAGTCCTGCTGTGGCTTCTGCTTCTGCTTCGCTTGTCTTTTTCTTCAGAGAGGAGGTCATAGCGGTTTTTGGTCTCGAGGAGTACGGGAAATTCGTCTACCTTAACGCGGAATGGTGAGTGGTTTCGGAGAGCGTCTCTTTGTGTGGAGTGTCTCCTTCGGCTTCGTGAGCGATTTCCACGTAGTTTTCGTTCATTTCGCCATTGTTTGGGGCGGTTTCTACGTCTTAGGTTGTCGGCTCTTTTCTGTAGTTGCTGGTCTACTTCTAATTTCGCCGGGCAGCGTGGATTGGTTGCCAAGTGTCTGTTTGATCGGCAATTAACGCACATGATACGTGTACACACGTGCTCGTCTTCGAGAATGTATCCGCAATCGTTGCATCGTTCCGGATGAGTGCAGATGTTCTGTTTATGTCCCAGTCGGTGGCACCGTCGACATACCATGGTTGTTGGTCGATATGGTACGACGGGCATGACTCGTCCGTTATATACGAGGTGCCTGGGAGAGCGTGTGCCCTGGAAGGTGATGAGGATAGCTCCATTTTTTTCCCAATCGCCTAGCATCTAAGATCTCGTGGGTCCTGCATTCCAGGGTTTGCAGCAAGGTTGATTCGGATTCCTCCTGGTCGATACCTCGTAAAACTCCTCGCGTGGTGCCTTCGTATGGAGGGCTGTGGGATACTACCTCAACGAATTCTGGATTTCCTCCTGTCTTCAGGCCCCTTGTCCCTAGGCGTCGTCTTGCGTGTTCCTCTTTCCATACCGTGACAGCCACCGTATTTGTTTTGGCGTTTAGTCTCTAGTGAAAGTGATCCGTCGTCTTAGCATGTGTTTCCGCGCCACAGATTCCGAGCAACTGTTCTCGAATGGCTTTGCTGCGCAGGGTCGTGATGTCGAATCTAGTCCTCGGGCAGAAAATCACGTTGTATCTCGGTCGTGTGTCCACTTGCAGCGGAGGCTTAATGTTCCGCTTTCGTTTCTGGACTTCGGTTCACGCGCCTTCGTTGGAACTGATTTCGGCGTTGTACCCCGATGTTCTTTCGAGGTCCTGCTCCATAGCTGTGGACGTCGTGTAGACAGAGGACGCGTCGTCGTCATCGTCGGTTTCGGTTATGCGTCCCTCTAGACGTTTGGGTTTCTTGAGTTCAGAGTTTTCCGCTGCGTTGCGTGCGGTGGTTCTCTTTCGTCTTGGGACCTGCGCAGGTCGCGGGGTGGCCGTTGGGGTTAGTTGTATTTGGGTGCAGTTGGCGGCGGTCGCTTGGCCGAGGTTTGCACCAGGCGTCGTGTTGGTTGTCATAGCGCTGCTGTGCGCGTCATTTCCTTTGGTAGCGCAGTTTGCCGTATTAGGGAGCGCCGCAGCGGCTAGGTATGCCGGGTTCGTGGGTGCCTTGGGGAGGTCGCTGACTTCTCCTGGCATGGTAATGGTGAACTAAGCCGAGTAGGCTTAGCTTCTCACAGTGTGCATCGAGTCTAATCCGCTCTATATCGCAAAAAGGAATTCACTTGTCGAAAAGAAATTTGCATGTGCGAGGTCACTGGACCTTCCTATTAAGATGGCGATTGTCCGCTGAATCCGGCGGATTTCGGAAGTCGCAAAAAATTAAAATATTTACCGGCAGCGGAGAATTCTGGGTCCTTCGGCCAGGTCACTTCGTCGTCTTTTCCCCATATTATAACAAAAGTTTACTTTGAGGCTACATATTTACAAATGGTATAAATATCCAGTTTGTTTTAAAAAGTCTAAGACACGGCTGAATGGAACTAAAGGTTTAGCACCAAGCAAAAAAGAGGGATGAAATGGGAGATGATTCCTAAAAGGTTCGAGAAAACATGATTGACGGAGTGGTTGATGGGACGAACAATGCCACAAAATGTGCAACACGGTCAGAAGCTCTCCACAATGTTCACATAGTGCAACATCCTCACCACGAAGCAGATACTGATGTGTCACACGGGAGTGACCTATTCTTAGACGGCATAGAAGAACCTCCACACGACGTTCCCTGTTTTAAGAGCTCTCCCAAACGCCCAGAACGGGTTTGATAATGTGAAGTTTGTTGTTGCTCTCTGTATCCCATTCCAGCTGCCATTAGAGAAAAATAGATTTCCTCAGAAGTGGTTTCAAGTCTTGGTAAGGTAAGCAATTGAATGTTATAGACGAGCCTCGGGCAGACACGGCCAATTTATCCGCCTCTTCATTGCCCAAAATCCCAACGTGGCTTGGCACCTAGCAGAACTTAATGTCCCGACCGTGTCGCAGGGCGTTATTGATCTTACCATGTAGATGTTGTGCAAGGCGGTTCTTTGTGGGCATCAGGGAGGACACAGCCAATAAGGCACTTTGTGAGTCGACAAAAATTACAGCTTCCATTATACTATTGTCGAGTATATGTTCGACCGCTAGTAAAATAGCATAAAGCTCTGCAGTGAAAATGCTTGCCCTAGAGTCAACTTGTGTGGCTTTGCTGTAGGAGGCGGAATGAAAGCACACCCTACAAAAGACGACGATTTGGACCCATCTGTATAAAACTCCAGGTAGTCTGCATATTTTTGTTGCAAGGAGAGGAACTCCCGCCGGAGGATTTGTTGTGAAATGACCCTCTTACTGTATTTTGCAAGTGACCAGTCACAGAAAATCGGCAGAACATCCCATGGAGCAACCCTACGAGTGTTTTTAAGCAAGGGAATCTCATGGAGAGGGATATTAAGGGATTGACAAGTACTTTGCAAACGGAGGCTTAATGGTCTAACAATGCTCGGCTTGTTTTCGAAAAGCTGTGAACTTCTGCAAGTAAGAAGGGCACTGTAGGAGGGATGTTTTGGATTTGATAATACTTTGTAAGCATAAGAGACGCTGAGGTACTGCCTCCGTTTCTCAAGGGACATTTGATGCGTATCAGCATACAAACTCTTCACAGGAGGTGTGCGAAATGCACCTGTAGAAAGTCTTAGTCCAAGGTGGTGTACTGGGTCAAGCATCTTAAGAGCGGATGACCGCGCTGACCCATATACTACTGCACCATAGTCGAGGCGGGATCGAACTAAGGAGTTATACAGTCGTAGGAGACAGCGCCTACCAGCACCCCACGACATATGCGATAGCACTTTTAGGATGCTTGATGACATCAGGCATTTCCGTTTCAAATTCTTCAGATAGGGCACAAAGGTAAGTTTCTTGTCAAAAATAATACCCAAAAATTTGTGTTCTCGTTGGACTGATATCTCAATGTTATTAAGATGCAAGGAAGGATCAAGAGACAATCCCCGACGTAATGAAAAAGGAACGCAGACTGTTTTTTCAGGAGAAAATTTAAAGCCGTTTTCGTCTGCCCGCTTGCACATTCTAATGATTATAAGCTGCAATTGTCGTTCACAACTGGAGAGGTTACAGGAAGACACAGAGATTCGCACATCATCCACATATAGAGAGTAAGTTACTGATGATGGCATAACCTTAGCTAGACTGTTAATCTTTACAGCAAAGAGGGTAACGCTCAACACTCCTCCTTAAGGAACACCATTTTCTTGAGAAAAAACATCTGAAAGTGTGGAGCCCAATCGGACTTGAAAGGTTCTTTCGCTGAGAAAGCTCTGTATGCACTGAAGCATGCGGCCCCGTACACCACAGTTGTACAAGTCACGAAGTATTCCATACCTCCATGTGGTATCATATGCTTAGTGTAAATAAAAAAACACCGAGACACAATGCTGCCGGTGTACAAATGCCTCACGTATAGCGGTCTGTAGGTGAACCAAATGATCGGTGGTCGCTCGTCCCTCGCGAAAGCCGCACTGGTTTACATAAAAAAAATTCTCAGTCTCTAGGAAATGGACAAGACGACGATTCACAAGTCGCTCATAAGTCTTCCCTAAGCAACTTGTGAGTGCGATGTGACGATAGCTGGTAGGAATGGAAGGGTCTTTCCCAGGTTTCAAAAAAGGGATTATGTGGGCATGTTTCCAGCAACGAGGAAAGGCAGCAGCTTGCCATAGATGATTCAAGAAAGTTAACAGACCGTTCATAGATTCAGGGGACAGTTTCCTCAACATTTCATAGTGGAGTCTGTCTGGCCCTGGTGCAGACTGCTTCTTTGCACCAAGAGCGACTTTGAGTTCACACATTGTGAATGTTCTATTGTAAAAAAATGAACCCCCCTCCGACATCGAGATGGGCTGCTCTTCAACAGTCGACTGGAACTTCTTGAATTTTTTGCTAAAATTAAGGAGTTTCTAATAAGAAGGAAATGCTCCCCAAGAACATTTGCTTGATCTTTCAGCGACACAGAGGGGGAAGAAAACAGAGGAGTTCGGAAAGATTGGTAATCTCCTCGAACTTTCCGCAGGCGATCCCAAACTTCTTTAGCTGGGAGAAAGCTATTTAGAGAAGATATATATTTTTCCCATGATGTCCTCTTTGCCTGTTTCCGTGTCCAACGTGCCTTGGCCCTACATTTTTTTTAAATTCAATCAGGTTCAAAGCAGTGGGATAACGGCGAAATATACCCCATGCCTGGTTCTGTTTCTTGCGAGTGACTGTGCAGTCCTCATTCCACCAGCGTTTGAATCACCGGGGTAGGACGCCGGATGTTTGCGGAATAGAAGATGCAGCAGCATTAATTAGACATTCGGTGACAAACACCGTCGCCTCCTCGGGGGACATACTGCGAAAAAGCGATGGATCCAGTACGGCATTTAAACCAAAAAGAGCCCAGTCAGCCTTCTCTAATTTCCACTTTGGAAGGCGGGTCGAAAGCAAAAAAAGGGGTATTGAACTTTTTAAAATTATGGGGAAATGATCGCTGCCAAATGGATTATCTAAAACCTTCCATACAAAGCATGGAAGTAAAGCTGATGATGATATGGAAAGGTCTATTGATGTAAAGGTGTTATGAGCAGCACTAAAAAACGTTGGCTCCTTTTTATTCAGAAGACTGAGCCCGTAGGATAATAAAAGTCGTTCTAAAACTCCACCACGGGAATCCTGACGAACAGTACCTCACAGAGGGTGGTGGGCGTTAAAATCACCTAGAATTAAAAAAGGCTTAGGCAGCTGATCTCTGAGTCCTTGTAGCTCGTGGAGCTGCAGTGGAACGTTGGGTGGCAGGTAGAGAGAAACGAGGGTGACGAGTCGGTCAAGGAGAACGCGAACTGCTACTGCCTCGAGTGCTGTTTGTAGAGGAACCTCAGCACACACAACCCCGCTCTGCACTACAATTGCGACACCTCCAGAAGGGCTAGGAGAAAGGCGATCCTTCCTAAAAACCTGGTGCCGGCGTAAGACCTGTGTGTGTTTGTCGGTCAGATGGGTTTCCTGCAAACAGAGTGCCACAGGACGAAGCTCATCGAGAAAAAAATTAACGTCATCAATATTACGAAGAAGGCCGCGACAGTTCCACTGCATGATACCTAATTGTTTAGTCATAGCAGTAATAAAATTAAAATAAACTTTAACTTATAAACTGCAAAAATGGGTAAAAACAGGTTACTAGGGTTTAAAATCAATTTTTATGCGCGGAGCGTTTTTCTTTTTCGCGCAGTCATTCTGCTTCCCACTAGAGGTAGTGGGAGCAGCGAGGGAGGACTCCGATTCCGAGAGGATAGCCTCGTCGTCGGATCTGAGCCCACACTCTTCCATGGGCTCTTCCGGTGGTGTCGTCAGTTGACCCTTAGGGGGCAACTGCTTCGACGTCTCACCGGGCTTCCTCTGGGGAGCAGAGGAGCGAGGGGGTAGGCCTCGGCCCTTAGGGGCCAAAGGGCCAGGTGGAGCAGGAGGGTCAGCCCCTGCCCTGAGGTGGATGCAGAAGAGGCAGCATCCACCTTCCGGTTTGAAAGCGGTGTCACTGGCACCGCTCCCGAGGACGGAGACCTCGACGGGAGGCGCAGACTGTCCGTAGACGTCTGCGTTGCCGTCGAAACCATTGGCCGTACCGGTCCCGTGCGTACGGCCTCGGCATAAGAGCCTTTGGATACAAAGGCGAAACGCTTCTTTGCATCAGCGTATGAAATATTTTCGGTAACCTTCAAGGTGAGGATTTCTTTTTCCTGTTTCGATAATGGACAGGATCGGGAGTACGCTCGGTGCTTACCGCTACAGTTAGCACAGTGGGGCTCATTCTCGCAAACATCAGCGACGTGCTCCTTGCTAGAACACTTGGCACAAGTGTCACTTCCTCGACAGTTCCGTGACCCATGGCCAAACCGTTGGCATTTAAAATACCGCTGAGGGTTTGGCACATAGGGGCGGACGCGGCACTGGAGATATCCTGCCTTCACAACTTCAGGAAGTGTAGTTGACTCAAATGTGAGGATGATGTATTTCGTCTTGCGTTCAACACCATTGCGGCGAAGGGTAATACGCCGAGCAGCGATTACCCCCTGTGTAGAAAGGCCCTCAACTACTTCGGTTTCTGTACACTCAAGCAGGTCGTCTTCTGATGATGATGATGGTTGGGGGTTTAATGGCGCAAGAGCAACCGAGCCCAACAAGGGAATAGGTAACGCTCCTTAACGAGAATGGCTTGACTGAAGACGTTACTCTATTAGTGCTGCCCAGTCTCTATAACCAAGAGTGGTTCTGGACAACGTGTCTGTCGCCATCCAAGGTTAGCCCTTGCCGCCAAAGGAGATGAAAAGGAAAGAAGAGAAATGAGAAGAGTGAAAAGAAGGAGAGGACAAGGGTGAAAGTAGAGAGGGGATAGTAGAAGTGGCGACTAGACTGAATCATCCTGGCCGGGCCTTACCAGGACTCCCGTCTACGAGAAGCAGGGGCCGAAGTGGTGTATTGCTTCGCCCGGGGGGCCGCGAAGGGTCCAAACCTACCCCGGGCTGGGCTCAACCACCAGGATGCCCTTTTCCCCGGACACGGGAAAGCCACGCACAGCCATACGTGGGCGGGCGAACCCGCATGGCTCAGGGTCCGTGGAGACGCCACTCTCCAAACACCTGCTTTCACAGGTGCCCCCTGCGGGGAAAGGAGGAATAAACTTTATTGTAACTTGAGCAGACGAAAGCTTGTGGGTCGTCCCCAGGTGGGTGGCTGCCTCAGTCCAGGGTGCCATGGTCCCACGCTGCCAGTCTGGCCCTGTTCACCAGTGGGAACTGGTCCTCAGGTTTTGAACTGGTCAGCTGGTTCTTCCACTGCTCCGTGGTTGGTCGGAAAATGGGGCGTATGGAAGTGTTGTGCTTGCACTCTCAGGTACTCGACAGTTTTTACAGTCGTAGTCATATTGAGTTGGGTACATTGCGTGATACAATGTGCCATGCGGGAAAGTGTTTGTTTCTAGCTGTCTAAATGTCACGGCGTCCTCTCTGGATATTGTGGGGTGTGGGGGTGGGTAGGTTCTCCTTCCTAGTCTCTAATGCGCTAGAATGTTGGTGTATCTTTTTGGAACGCCCTCGTCTGTATGCACTGGAGCGCGCTCGCCAGCGAGGTAGCCCGGAGAGAGTGGTTTGTTACCACGTTCAAAGTACCGAAGTTACACAAGAACAATACGAAAAGACTGCGAGTGCGCAGGTGAGCTGGTGGTAGCTAATCATCAAGGGCAATAAGGTGACGAAAACTGCGCCATCTTTTTGTCCCCTTGGTTATTGTCCTTGCATAGTTTCGGCGCTTTGAACGCGATATTGGGCACATGCTCAGTATTTTAAGGTGCATTAGGCACATTTTTTTTTTAAATAACATATATTACTGTGGAGACCATGCAGGGCAAGAAGAAGGTTCGTGTGAACACGTTCGTGCCAGAACCAGAAGTGACTTTATTCTTTCAAAAATAACATACGAAGCTGCGCCGCGGTGGCACAGGGTTGCCTGCGGCAATCACGACGCGAGGGTTGCACCCTCTACATTTCCCCCCTCAGAATCGCACTAAAGGTTCAACTTCCTGGGACACACCACCCGTCTGCCAAACATGGTTCTTTGTACAGGTGAGGTATCCAAGTCGGGTTCGTTGCGCCGGAGGTTGTGGCTCGTAGGCGAAGGTGGCTGTTGAGGTTGAGCCGATCCTTGAGCTGCAGGTCCAGGTGAATATCGAGGTTAAGCCCCTCCTGCGCGGCAGGTGCCGCCAGCTCTCGAGAAGGAGCCAGTCCTTGGGCTTCTTCTCTCGCGGTTGGGTCTTCACTGCCTGTCCTGAAAGGCACCAAGTTTCTCCGGTTGCGCTGCCAGATTGCTCCCTCATCGGTTTCTGCCACGTACCCGCGTCTGGACTCGTTCTGGACGAATCCAGACGCGGGTACCGTCTTCCAGTGGCGAGAGGTTCCTGGCCCGACGGCGGCGATCAAAGTCGGTGACTTGCCGACGTTTGGGCTTCGCGGCCTTGGTGGCCACCTCCTCCTGCGGCTTGCTACTTGGCACCAGCAATCTCCCCTCCTTGGGAAGTCGAGTGCGGAGTCGGCGCCCCATCAACAATTGTGCCGGACTGAAACCCGAGGGTCCAGGGGTATCTCGGTAGTTCAGCAAAGCCAGGCACGGATCGTCCGCCTTGCGTAGCAAGTTCTTCACCATGCGCACCATGCGCTTTGCCTCACCGTTGGACTGAGGGAAGTTGAGGCTGCTTGTCTGGTGTGCGATTCCGTAAGATGCCATGAACCGAGCGAACTCGTGGGACTGGAAGAGTGGTCCCTTGTCCGAGCGCAGAGTGGATGGGATGCCGTGACGAGCGAAAATGCTCTTGAGGATGACATGCCAGCTGTTGCAGAGTTGAGCGAGACCACTTCCGGGTAACTAGAATAATAGTCGACCACGATGAGGTAAGTTTGTCGGTTCAGGTGAAACAAGTCAGCGCCCAGAAAGTCCCAAGGTAGACTTGGAAGCTGCGTGCTCCGAAGCGGCTCGGCTGAATTGTCTCGGTACGACGTGCACTGTTCACATTATGCCACGAGTGCTGCTATATCAGCGTTAGTACTTGGCCACCATACCGATTCCCGGGCCCGAGCCTTGCATCGGTTAATGCCTTGATGTCCTTCATGAATCAAAGTCAGCGCTGTCGCACGTTGCAATGTTGGTACCACGATGCGAGTGCCTTTTAGAAGTAAACCATCACAAACCGAAAGTTCGTCCTACACGCTTGCATACTTCGTCAGGTGCAGCGGTAACTTCGACTTCGGAGGGAACCCGTTGTGGCACATTGACGTGAGTGCGCGACAATCCCCGTCGCTAGCTTGAGCAGTTCGAAGGTCCTCCAGCTGTAGGGATGCTGCTTCTGATGAGCTCTGAAGGACTTCCGCAGCAAATACTTCGATTGTGGCTAGAGGGCGAGACAAATCGGCGGGCTCCGTGGGAACGCGAGACAGGGTGTCCGCTGAAGCGAGAAGCTTCCCAGAGACGTACGACATCGTGAACTGGTACCGCATCACCTTCAGTCGAAGGCGCTGGATACATGGAGGTACCACGTCCAAATCCATCTTGCCGAACAGTGAAACCAGTGGCAGGTGATCTGTCTCTACGTCGAACACCAACCCACGGTGAAACTCGTCGAACCGTTGAATAGCCCATACAGATGCCAGGGCTCACTTCAACGGTTGGCTATATCGTAGTTCAGTCGCTGTAAGGGGCCTCGACGCGAAAGCAACCGGTCTTCTTTCGCCGGAAGGCAGAGTTTATAGAAGGACTGCCCCCAAGCCGAATGAACTGGCATCCGCTGAGACGACCGTTGGATACGCCGGATGATACTTCGCCATACAGCGGTCCGAGACTAGCGTCAGCTTGAGCTTGGTGAATGCTGTTTATTCTTCGTGGGACCAGTTCCACGCAGCATTCTTGCCGAGGAGCGCTCTGGTAGGAGCTGCAATGTGCGATACGTGCGAAGGAAACGCCCAAGGTGGTTCACCATGCCAAGGGAGCGTCTTACACCTGATAGGTCAGTTGGCGCACTCATCTCCTTGATCGCTTGGAGCTTGCTTGGGTCCGAACGGATGCCCCTTGCAGATACCATCACCCCCAGGAAGGAAACCTCGTTCTGGCGAAAGCAGCACTTCGTAGTCATATTGACTACGAAGTGCTCCTATTCAAGGTGATGCCTGCCTGGAATACCCGCATCAGGAGTTGCTGCATGCGGGAGTCGTGTTCTTCGAGAGTGCGTCCAAAAATATGAGTATGTCGTCTATCATGCACACAGTGCCTTCCAGGTCTTCCAAAATCCTGGACATCTGCTTCTGGAAAACTTCCGGCGCACACTCTCAACAAAAGGGTAGTCGTAGGGTACTACGTTTGGCGTAGTCACAAGCCGTCACAGATATCGCTACCCCCCTTAGTAATACTAACGACCCCATGTGTAGTCACGCGGCATGAAATCAACAGGTAGTCAGAGTGAGCACCCCAAAAAGCAACATGGCGGCTGGCAAGCGACAGTGGAGCAATACGAGTAAGGCCTAGCGAGCTGGATTGCTTTTTGCTACAATACGATTCTCAAGTGCGCATGCCTGTTCGCTGCCTTCCGTGCGCACTAAAACACTCCAAAACGCGCCTCGAAGCACCGGCACCGCACCTATTACGAGTATTGGCGGCGATGTGAGGGGGGGCATTCGAGGGGGTTTGCCTGCGACTGCTTTCGCGCGGCCGGCTGCACTTACTGTGCGGCCAGATAACATTCAAAGAAGGACTCGTATAGCGACAAGTGAAATGATGTCTTGCTTGCTGTGCTTGCCGCAAGTGATGTGGCGTTTTCGGTTGACAGCGGCGAGGCGAGGCATCACCGATTCAAGTGGCGTCGGTTTCGATCGTTCAACGCTCCTGCTCACCTGTAGGCATTCGTTATCCACTTTCAAGTCCCTGGTAATCCCCGCCGCGTCTGTGCACGCACTATTCACCGCACGGAACGCCCATTCAAGTGGCTATGGGACTGATCCACTGATCCCACTGGGACGAGAGGGCGAGAACCGAACCCTTTGTGGCTGCTCCGTGCAGCTATGGAGCGTTTCCATGATTTTCACTCAAATAAGTAGACATAAACGCGCGACTCCTTGAATTGGGAGGCGACACGCGCCACCTAAAGGACAGCGCTGAAACTAAGAAAAAAGAAACCAACAGTCTTTGCTCTGAACGCCTCGCCTGACATGCACGTACTACATATTCCACACCACACTTCACACATACGCGACATACAGACACCAGGGTTGGGCAGAAATACTCAAAAATGTATTTGGAAATACAAATACTGGGATACTTTAAAATGGTACGTAAAATACTGATACTGAATTATATCTGTAAAAGTGTATCGCGATACGTATCGGAAATACTTTTTTTTTAAATAGAGGCAAAAAGTATTTGGAAATACAAATACAGGAATACATTTTAGGAAAGGCAGAAATATAAATACAGGAATACTGATACTGCAATACATTTTTCAAATTTATTTGAGACCACATTAAATGAAGCTTGGAGTTGGAAGTGGAAGTTTTTGATCCTGAAATTACTTTCCCGTAGGCTTGGCACTTTGCCTTGAAGGTAGTGATTTCGGACAACGAGGAGTCTTCAATGCGCTCAGAAAAACGTTCCATCAAGGACTGACCGTTGTCCCTTCCCTGACATCCTGTCTGTCTGACGAGGGATGCAAAAAGACTTCAACCTCTAAATAAATTTTCTGTCATCCTAAATCCCATAAAAACGTCACCACGCCCCTGTGAAATAAGAACGCCCCTTTCAACATTTATCACATGACGTCACGGTGGGATGAACGGTATTCTTTTATGTAGGTGTGGCCTTGAACGTGAAACTTTAACACGCTGCTGTATGAAAGGACAATACATACTTTCGTCGTAGGTTACCTCGTTGAAGGTTGCGCAGGATTTTTGAGAATGGTGGAACACCTGAAACATCCTGGAACACATGTCTTATCTTCTGTTAGGGTTGAAAAAACGATGCGGTGGCATCCCTGTGGTGAACGTGCTTCTTGCTGACCCTCCGCCACCGACACATGGATTGCAGTCATCAAGTTTCGCCTTGCATACTCCAAATAGAGACCTCGTGAATTGCGATCTGATATTGCCGGTAGAGGTGCGAGCTCTCCGAGAAACAGCGTGCTCAAGACGAGTCGCAGGTGTACGAAGTCTGGGTCGGCACAGCGAGGACACATCTGAACTCCTTCCTGGGTTTCGGGTCACCAAGCAGCGGGTCACTTTTACGTCGGCTGATGACGTACCCTTGAGCCGTGCAATATTACAGGCGCTGCCGCAGACGCCTTCAAATATCTGTTGAACTTCACTGCGCGAGTTATCCTACTATTTCAAGTCAACCGCCGTCAGGCTTGTGCTGCAACGGACTGTGACTCAGCTTTGCCGGAGGAGTGTACTGTGTACGTTAAGGCAAGAGAGTAGGTTAGCAGCGGGCTTTGGATGCCGGCAAACAATGACTCAAGAAACCCCTACCTAAGGACCTGCGGCACAAGATGTTCTGACTCCACTCCTGGCACGCCACCTAGTTCGAGTCCCCGACTGCGCAACAGTTCTCAGAAGAGAGAAGAGGACGCATAGGAAAATGGTTTGGAGAATCGGAAGGAACCTTGGTCAGCGTAGTAACAATGCGCCAGCATCTCCTTGACCCTGGAACCCTCAGAAGTAAAAAAAAAAAAAGCGTTCGGATTTCTTTTTTTTTTTTGGGGGGGGGGGGGGGGGGGGGGAGGGGCGGGGCGGGGTGGGGGTATTTTTCAAGAAATCTAACGAAATACATTTCACCCTGATTTTATCGCGATACAAAGGAACATTCAAAATGTATTTCGAGACAGAAATACAGATACTGGTGAAAAAAAATGTATCGCAATACAGAAATACAGATCCGAAATGTATTCCTGAAATACTATCGCGATACATTTGTATCGCGATACTGCCCAGCCCTGACAGACACCATACAATATTATACATGAACGCGGTCGCAAACAGCACAAGGTACAACATGAGATATTGACACTCTACATTCCTATATACAGGACTAGTCGACGCCACCAGCTTATATACTGCTGTATTTTCTGTGACCGATTAGGATGGTGACCACTGTCATATTTTGCATAAATACGAAACGATTGTGCAAGATTTATCCGTATATATTATTTTCCTCTACTGCCTTTAGGAAAGCGCTCGTATCTCTTATGTAATCCATTGAAAAAGTGAACTGCAGCTTATAAATCAAATTGAATAGTCGCTAGACGCCACGTTTTGATCAGTTTCGTTTTTCTCTCTTGCCTACACTTCAAGTATACAGAAGCCTGTTTAATTAATTGTATTAATTATCGAAACCAATTTCAGCTATCATAACTTTCTGAACACGCTGATGCCTTTTCTTTTCTCTTTTTACATATCCGAATGACTTCAGCGGCGGTTGAGTAAATGTCGAGTACACTGAGCGCGCGCAGCTGATTTTAGCGAAGCCCGTCCGCCGGTCCTCCCCGAAGCGTTGTTTCAGTTTTCTTCTTTTCGCTACAATTGTTTCTGCTCAAGCGCGTGTCTTTCAAATATGCGTTCTATGCGCTCGCGCTCGCGCCAAGAGGACAGTGCAGAATTGCTGCTTTCGGGCCCGTGCTTTCACCTACAGCGAACGCGAAATACGTATGCTAAATTATCTGAAGCCTGGTTAAGACAGTTGCGTTTGACTGCGTTGCGGCACCGAGAAACCAGGACATCCCTGCTGCTCATATTGCGTGCCAAGGCGATTCCTTGAATTGGATTCCACGCTTCATACGAAGCACAGATGTGCCGGTGAGTCGCTTTGGGTTCTCGACGCAACGCTGTCAAACGCATTCAAGCTCAAGTGTCTGAACCGGCCTCAAGCATCAAAGAACGCCGAGAATATAGTTTTCTGCGCTTCACCTGCTGGCTTCTCCAGCAGTACTTTTTCTAAAAAAAAAAAAAATCTAAATGAAATAGCACGTGTATGTGTGCCAACATCTTATTTTTGAAACTTTACTTGGAATTTTTTATATAGGTAAAAGGAACACGTGCCGCAAGGTCTGAAATCCTAGTCCCCTTCGAAGTGCTCCACCTTGGATGACACACACTTGTTTGAAGCATTTTTTATCGAGTATGCTCAATGAAATGTGCCAAATGAGCCAGTGAAGGTGAATCATATATCCCAAGGCAGAGATATACTCAAATACACAGGCGTGATCCCAGATATTTTTTGTACGTTCGTCCTGCCCGGCCTCAGTCGTGGTGTTCAATGCTTAATACTTCACTGCACTTGAAAGCAAAAAAAATTAGGTATGACAGGTGTGCAATTTCGGCGGAACCAAGGAGGCCATTTGCAACTGATCTGCATGCAGAACTGACCGATCACACCTTTAATGAGAGCCCGCTCTTTACTGAACCACACAATAAAACATGACAAGAGTATCTCGTCCGGCCAACATTCCTGTCAACTCACGCCTGCGCGTAGCTTCCTGTGCTTTTCTAGAGATTTGGTTAAATTCCTCGAGCACGACGCCAGCTGCCAACTGTTTACAAGCAGTACATGGTAATACCCGCGACGGAACCAAAAAGGACAACCGCGATACTTTTTATCCGCCTCGGGTTTTAGTAGGTGCCTACCAAGGTTGGCTGTACTCTTTGGCATGTTTGTTTTCTGCCAGTTTAGGCGAACTAAGCCACACGCCTGTTTCGACCGGTTCAAATTTGAATAAATGGTTACCAACGGCACAAAGAAAACAAGTTTCAAATACTTTTTGAGTTTCTTGAAGTGACTTTTACTATTGAACGGCTGCATGTACTTGAATGATCAATTCAAGAGTTTATAAGACGTGGCTACCCCATGCTTGTCACTTGCCAACAGGGTGGTAACGCTCAATGGCTCGAACCCAGTTTGTAGTTAAGTAAGCCTGTGGGGTAGTTACAGCCGTCAAAACGCATGATTACTAAGGGGGGTGCTCACATTTTTTAGAGTGCAGAGGTGATGCTGAAGGGCATCCGACGGAAGTAGCGTCCGAAAGGTGTGGTAATTGTGGTGAGTTCTTGCGATTCTTCCGCCAACTTCACCTGGTAGAAGCCTGATTTAGCGTCCAACTTGGAGAACACCGCTGCGTCTCCCAGCAGGCTCAGGACCTTGGCGACCGTGGGAAGGACGTAGCGTTCTCGCAGGACCACCCGGTTTAACTTCGTAAGGTCCACGCACAACCTGTGGCACCCAGTGGCCTTGGGGACGACCACCAGTCCGGCGCACCATGGTGTTGGCGTGTCAACTCGGCAAATGACACCTTCTTGTTCCATCTTCTGCAGTTCCTTGCGGACGACTTCACACAACGGGATAAGAATGCGCCTTGCCACGCTAAGAGACAATGGAACAGCGTCTGGCTGGAGGCGGATCTTGTATTCTTCAGAGAGAGATCCGAGGCCATTAAACAGTTTGTCACAAGTCTGAGAAGAGACTGACGGTAGGAAGGTCCTTTTCTTTCGATGAGGTGCCGTCAACGAATTTGACGACTTGAAGTGCCGGAATGGCTGGAAAGCCCAAGAGAGGCACGGAAAGGGATTTTACCACGTACAGTTTTTGCTGGGTGAACTTGCCTCTACACAGCAAAGTGGCCATAGAGGAACCGAGAACGTTCAGTGGCTGATGCCCTGGCCCGAAGAGAGTGTTGTCCTCCTTGTCGAGGGACGGCGGCAGGTTCGGGAAGGTGTTCGAGACGGCTGAAACTTCGGCTCCCGAGTCAACCTTGAACACATCCGTGTAGTCGTTGACAGTGACTTCCACGAACTGGTCTTGGTCCGAGTCGCGAATGGTGTACAGTCCCAGCACTGCCAACTGGGTCGACCGTGTCTTCCGGAAAGGGCAGACGTCCGCGAAATGACCTTTGTTCTTGCAGTGGTTGCACAACGAGTTGCGGGCGGGGCATTCCGAGCGAGCGTGTGAAGCGCGGCCGCAGTAGCCGCACGAGCTAGAACTTGAGGTGCGCTTGTCGCGTGCTGAGCTGTGCTTGACGCGTCCCGCTTGTGGCTGCCGAGATTTGGCAGCGTCGAGGCTCACCGGTCGAGGCTGCGTGTCGTGGCCTGCGAGTTGGCCTTTCTGCTTTTGGGCGTCCTCTGTTTGTCTCGCCTGCACCCATGCTTCTTTGAGGGTCAATTTGGGGTGCCGGCAGAGCTGGTCTCCTTCGTCGTAGGCTTACGCGACGTAAGCCTACGATGAAGCGGTCGCGGACAAGGCGTTCCACGACCTCGGGTGACAGGTAGTTGAATCTCTTGCAGAGCTTGCGGAGTTCCGCATAGTAGCTCTCCACCGTTTCCCCCGGCTGCTGGACGCGCCGGTGAAACTGCGCCGAGTCGTACATCTCGTTGAGGGGGTGGACAAAATGGGCCGTAAACTTCTCTACGACCACCTTGTAGTCATTAGGAGCGTCGCCGAGGCCGAACGTCGCAAGAAGAGGACGAGCTTCCGGCCCCATGCAATAAAGAAGTGTGCGGACCTGAACTTCTCCCAACGCCTGTCAAAGACCGGAAGCGAAGGCGTAGTCCTCGAAAAGGCTTAGCCACGTCGGCCAGGAACCGGCGTTCTCGAAGTCGAAGTGGTCTGGCTGATGCAAAGAAAGGCCCTGCCATGAAGGCTTGGCGCCGTCTCCTTCGTCGTCACGCATGGCAGCGAGCAGGACGGCGGCGAGCAGGAACACGGCGGTCGAAGGCCGGGCGACGGGCGAGCGAACTACGCCGTTACGGCGGAGACGATTAATGAGAAGGCGATGCCTACATCGTTAGGCAAAACGTGAGGCACTTCTGACACCATGTGGAGACCATGCAGGGCAAGAAGGTTCGTGTGAACACGTTCGTGCCAGAACCAGAAGTTACTTTATTCTTTCGAAAACAACATACGAAGCTGCGCCGCGGTGGAACAGGGTTGCCTGCGGCAATCACGTACGCGAGGGTTGCGCCCTCTACAATTACGACAGACACTTGATAATCGAAAGTACAAATATATTCCTTCAATTTCACACTGCCGGATAATTTCATACATAGCAGGTGGCGACATGAGTGTTGAAAGGTGCATGGCATGCAGAGTCGGACATCTTTACCACACTTATAGTGGCATACATATGTTTTGCATGGCTAAGTTAATGGCTGGAATCCTCAAAACATTCAGTCCAAACGCAATGAGATTGAAATGGAATGCTACAGAGCTGTTAGTGCAATGTGAAATTCAGTTCACCTGTCTTCTTCCATCTCTCTGTTTTAAACTTGGTCCCTCTACCCATTATGTCAAAAGAAACATCACATTGAAAAGTTAGCAATCTGTTTATGATTGGCAGCTTTTCGCATCATGAAAATTCACAGGTTGCCTCCACTTTCTCACCTCCTTCGGTCGTACGTGCTGGACGCAGGGTGTGGAAGATAGACTGCTCCTCAGGGGCATTTCGGTGTACTGCCAAGTAACATGATACTTAGGCTATTTAAACCAGAACTGTAATTCATCAGGCAATCCCAGCTAGCCACACGCCCTCAGGGGAATAAATTCGGAGGCTCTTGCATGAATACTAACTACGGGAAGGTGTCACAAAAAAAACATTTTAATGCATTTTAATTACATGATACTTGAACTTGCTTGTTACCACGGAAAACTCAAGACACTTAAAACACAAGATCAACCAAACGCTTATATGAAACAAGCTGCAAGATAACATCTTTCTCCTATGCACAGACGTGTTTTCTGTTATCTCCTGCTCAACATTGTTGAGGTGCCCATTAGCACTAGCTGTACGTTCACATAAGAGGGTTTTGAACTCCACCACCCTCCCCGCCTTTTCATGTAACAAGAATATGTGCCTCTCTATCCAACATTGTGCATGATAGTTTGCAGGAGCACATACTCCCCAGTACACCCCGAGGTTTTTAAATATGTCACCAAGTTTCTGCTAATAATAAATTAACCAATACTGCTAGCAGATCACAACAATAGCTTTTAATACACAGTCGATGCAATTTCTGTCTGTTTTCAGCGCAACAACACAACCCGTAAGCCATTGGGCTACAGAGCTAGGCTTGTTTCTGCTGTCATTCCGGCCCCGAATATTCTACTAAACCTAGGTCCCTATACCAGTTGCATGTCCAGGGGGTAGGCTTATGGGGCTTCAGCCAACACCTCCTAGAAGAGAAGGCCGTAGCGCTCCGAGTGGTTACGTCACAACGTCGGAGAAGGAAGTCCATTGCGCAACTACGGGAGAAAATTGCTGGAATCGACGTGAAATAAAAAGTTCCCTGTCGAGTGGCACGGTGGTGTTCGTGAGCGTTTATCCGACATTAATATATGTTCTAAAAGCGCAGTCTTGTACAATATATTATACATATAATATAAACGTAATATACAACGCGCTACCAAAGTTGAAAGTGCCAATTTTATATTTATGATTATCCCCGTAACCGCGGGACTACCTGCAGTCCCGCAGCTCCCCACACTTTTCGAACGAACCGGTTCGCAGCGACGTGTTCTTCCCTCGTACGGGCTCTGATTCTGGTAAATGTACGTTGTGTGTGAGCTGCTGACTGCCTAAAAAGAAACGCTGAGACTTTCAGAAAGGAAGTGAACCGAAAAAAATCCAGTCATCGCCGCAGGGAGCGCACGCGAGCAAGAGATGGGTCGACGACGTTAAGCCTCTTGCACTGCTGCCGCTGCTTTCGATATGTGCGTGTGGTTCTTTTGATCGTTCTTCCCGTCGTTTCTTGGTCGTCACCGCAGTCTCCGGTAGTTTTTTTGTGTTCGCTTGATACTACGGCATTTACGTGGATTCGCGGAACAAGTCCTGCTACGGCTCGAGTGACATGTGTGGCAACTAGCCAACGATGACACTGGTCGATTGTCGATATACCTCTCTCTGGACAGAGAGAGACTTAAAGTTCGTGTTCAAATGTTTTCGGGCCAGATATTCAGGACGTATGGATATGATGGACAGGAGAAAAATAACTTTTTACGGGCTTTCTTGGTCATGTGGGATCCGAGTAAAGTGCTGTAGTCGTTCTTTTTTTAATCGTGATAGAATGGCATCTTGTTTGTCGTTATTAGTGTGCGGTTGCTTCGATATTTCTGAATATGCGTGGTAATATTCTAGTTTTCACTGGAAGGTGAATAACAAGTTTGTGTGATTATACAAAGTTTGTTGTTCGTGCTTATGTGTGTATTTATACTACTGTTATTTTATTCCCTTTATTGCGTTTATACTAGAATCTTAACTGTATTAAGGTAATAGTATTATTGTATACAAAATAACTTATATTTCGTTCTAAGGCAGCTCGAGCTCGTAGGGAAAATTAAATTTGTTGACTGTAAATAGTAAGTTTAGTACCCCTGCCACACGGAAAGTATATATAAGATTCATTGCATGATATGGGACTAAATCAGCTCGCGGTCTTGAGTGATTATAAGGGCGTCGCAAGCTGATTTGACGACCATATAATGTCATTCGGTCGAAATTACATTACTTCTGCCATGTGGCCGGGGTATAATGCAAGGATTTAGTGACTGCACGTGATAACATCGCTTACATGACCGTAAGTGACCCTTGTATAGCCGTGTCCGCGTTGACTACGTCTACCTGATTTTTAACTGTGATCTGTTTTGCTGTGTCCAATCACCGCGTGTCTCGCCATTTTGTCGAAGTATTTCTGTGTAAAATATGCATTCCTACAACAATGATTGCCTGACTCAATGTTCTCTCTTGTACGCCTACTTCGTGCCATTTCATACCGATTATTTAGCGTTGTAATAGTTTGCCCGTGTAATAAAATGTTCTTGAGACCTCTTACTATGTGCAGATTTCATTTTAGCTAATAAGACACGCGTATGTGACGAAAAGCTGGTTACGACGGTCGATCCACGCGCGTTGCCTTCGCTTCGACGCTCGCCCCCGATGGCCTTCCTTCGCGACGTCCCGAAAAGTGCGCTAGTTCATGGACATCACAGCCACCACAGCCTGCCCACCCCCTCCACCCCTTCCCTCGAAAAAAATTCCTGGCTACGCCACGTACGGGTTTTTACACTTTTGCAGAATTAAAAACCTCTGAACGTAAACGTTGAACGTTTACAGAATAAAAAAACAACAACATAGGCACCCTATTATTGCCATGAAACAAACGGACAAGAGCAAGAACCATCCAAGAAATGTCATGTGAATTGGATTTGTCAAAATATGTTTCTTATAATATAAGAAGTTATATGTATGCAAAACTCCGTTCGCATTTAAGATTTCCTCAAACATTTTACATTTCTGAACCAATGAAAGACAGATTTACATTGTTTAAAATAATAGGAGTCTCCAAATTACATTCTTGAAAGTTTTCAATGCTGGAACCTACAAACCAGCCTTTAATTGAGGATTGGGTCGTGAATTATAGAAAACAATTGACATTTTTGGTGCCCATTTTCTACGCATTGTGGAATACTTGAATGGCGTGTGTACAGCGCAGTTATGTTTTAGTCTGCAGTGAACCTGCACCTTTCTTGCGAAGGTTCTATTTTTCCTGAGTTTTCTTGCCACTACTGCTTACTTTACACTTGTCATGAACTATGTCCTGGAACTCTGTCAAGTTGCACTGTTGTGGTTCTTTTTGTTACCCCCATTCCAGTTGTAAATAAAATCTGTTGATTTCAACATTCCAGTATTGGACGTTTGCACCATCCCAATTTGCTGCATGAGTGCCACCTCCAAATGCATGACAGTCATGAATAGTGCACATACCCCACCGGCAATATTTAATTTTAGAGGATACATAAATATTATATCCGAATATCAAAATAGAAAGCAAGTTGTCTCACCCACGTGTGATGAGCCTGCAACAGCTTGCCTGAAGTATGCCTGGTCATACCCTTCAGTTTGGGGAACTGTTAATAGGGGACAATGTACAGTCAGAGGCAATTTGACCTGCGACAACGGAGCGAGCGGCCACGGGGAACAATTGCCGGATGCAGCGCTGCGTTCGCTTTTTAGCGCTGGGGAAGAGGCTACAGGAGCAGTCCATGTTTTGCTGCCGGGGGAGGTCGAGTCAAAACAAATGCCGCTCGCGCTAGAATGGCCTTCTATCATATCAGATAAGCTCTTTTTTGCACAATATTTTTCCTGCGTTTTATCTTTCGCCTTCTCTTTGTAAATTTTGACTGCAGTTCCTCAAGGGGTCAAACGCTCCGCTGTTTTATTTTGATCGTGGAAAGTAAGTTAAGAATGACTAATAGTTCATTAAAAGCGTGCACTCAATATATGGTAGCATGGAAGTTTTTATAATAATACTGTGAACGGCCAAGGTAAAAAACGACTGCTTAAGATAGCTTTTCTGTGTCTGATTCTGTGTGCGTGTGCTCGGGAATTTTGCGGCTGCAGAAACATTGTCTTCAGCGTAGTCTTTATTTCCTCATACCACGAAAAGTAATTGATTCGGGTTAGAATCTATTGAAAGTATAATGCGATTCCTAATCACATCTAGCCACAAGTTATTTCCAGTAAGCTAAAAGAAACCCCCCCCCCCCCCCCAAAAAAAAAAAAAAAAAAAAAAAAACGTGAGCATATGACACTACTGACCGCGCACTCCCGCTCCCTCAGCGCTTACTCTCGAAGGGGTATGGACTCATAGCGGTTGCTGGTGAGGCTCGGGATGGACTGGAGGTTGGTCCATTCTTGTTCCCCCGCAGGGGGCACCTGTGAAAGCAGGTGTTTGGAGAGTGGCGTCTCCACGGACCCCGAGCCATGCGGGTTTGCCCGCCCACGTCTGGCTGTGCGTGGCTTTCCCGCGTCCGGGGAAAAGGGCATCCTGGTGGTTGAGCCGAGTCCGGGGTAGTTTCGGACCCTTCGGGGCCCCCCGGGCAAGGCAATACACCACTTCGCCCCCGCTTCCCGTATACGGGAGTCCTGGCTTGGCCCGACCAGGATGATTCAGTCAGTCGCCACTTCTACTATCCCCTCCCTTCTTTCGCCCTTATCTTCTCATACTTTTCACTCTTCTCATTTCTCTTCTTTCCTTCTTCAACTCTTTTGGCGGCAAGGGCTAACCTTGGGTGGCGACAGACCCCTTGTCCAGAACCACACTTGGGTATAGTTCCTGGGCAGTGCTAATGGCATAACGTTTCAAGCAAAGCCCTTTTTGTTATGGTGCGTTATCTATTCCCTAGTTGGGCTCCGTGGTGGGCGGCACACCACAGGTTCCGAACAAACTTCGCCTCTTATCGCAACCCCCCAAACCAAAACCCCCAGTTCTGGACGTGCCGCTAAGAGGCATCGTCCCGAACGAACTGTCATAGTAAAAGATAAAGATGATGAAACATTTTCCAGATTCATGGTGATTCACTCTGAGGTCCCTGACAAACCTCTCTCTAAGATGTCACCGTTTCTTGTAGCCAAGGTTCTTGACAGCCAGATTGGTGCTGATTACAAGGCAAAGAAACTGCATTCTGGTGATCTTCTTGTAGAAGTTGCCAAAAAGTCCCAGAGCATTACGCTTCTGAAATTGACATCCCTAGGTGACATACAGGTAACAGTGAGCACACATAGAACCCTCAACACCATTCGAGGGGTGATTTCAGAAGATGATCTTTTTTCCAGTAGTGAAGATGAGATCTTGGAAGGCCTGCGGGCATCTAGAGTAGTGGCGGTCAAACGCATTATGACGAGGCGTGACGGTGCAGAGGTGAGAACTAAACACCTTATCCTGACGTTCGAACGTCACACGCTTCCTGCACTCGTCAAAGCTGGCTACCTGTTTTGCCGTGTCAGACCGTACGTCCCAAACCCACAGCGATGCTTCCGTTGCCAGCGTTTTGGTCACGGGTCGCGCAGCTGTTGGGGGAGGGAGACGTGTGCAAAGTGTGCGAGCTACGACCATGTGGCCGATGTCTGTGAAGGTTCGGTTGCCTGCGCGAACTGCAAGGGTCCTCACCCTGCTTACTCTCGGTCCTGCCCGCTGTGGCGACTAGAAAAGGAGATCCTTACCTTACGAGCCAAAGAGAACTTATCGTACCCTGAGGCAAAACAAAGCTTTTCCTTCATTTCCAAAGGTACCTACTCCGACGCGGTGCGCAGGGGCCCTGCACCACGTACGGAGTCCAGGGCCACTCAGTTCTCTCTTGAGGACTTGGTAGGCCCCTCTCAGGCCCCGAAACAACTTGCGGGGAAGCAGGGTGCCCCAGGTAACGCTGGGAGCACTCAGACTCCCCAGTCGATTCACGCACGACCTCTGGCTGACCGGCAGGCTCGTGCCAGTGGCTCTTCTAAAGATGGAGAGAAAGGCCGTCGTTCCAATCCCTCGGAGGCGGCCCGCCTTGTTACGGAGCAACAGGGCCCACCTGCTGCTCCATCAATGTCAAAAGACGTTGAAAGCGTGAATGTGGGAAGGTCTCGGCCTGGTACGTCGAAGACTTCTTCGGCGGTGTCTGGCCGTGGCCGGAAACTCGTGGCTCAGGCCTCCGACCTCGTCGAAACTGGCAAACCGGCGTCCAAGGTTCAGGATGCAGTGGGAGCTGTTAACATTGCCGACTCTTCAGCTCCTTTCTCGGATCAGGAGGACATGGAATGGCAAACTGCTAAATCAGCACAGAAAGGAAAAAAGCCGGTGGTTCTTCCTTAGTGTGTAGCACATGTGGAATTGCTTTAATTCATCTATGAAATCTTTTATCCTTTAAAATGGGCTCTGTAATTCTTCAGTGGAACTGCCGTGGCTTATTCACTAACCATGCAGATGTTGAGTTCCTTTTAGAAAAGTATAAGGCATCTGCCTTATGCTTGCAGGAAACACACTTGGATACATCTCACACTAACTTTCTGAGACGCTACAGTGTGTTTCGCAAAGACCGCCCCAGCACGTCCATTTCTTGTGGCGGCGTTGCAGTGGTGCTTCCAAAACATATTCCGTGTTCAGAGGTTCCGCTTCAGACACCACTCGAAGCTATCGCTGTTCGTCTCTTGTTGCATAAAGCCATAACTGTATGTTCAGTGTATTTTCCACCTTTTCTTTTTCTGAAGCGACAGGATCTCGACTCTCTTTTAAGCCAACTCCCAGAGCCCTTTCTTTTACTCGGTGATTTTAACGCACATAGTACCCTCTGGGGAAGTGATCATACTGATACACGTGGAAAGATAATCGAATCCATATTATTTTCACAGTCATTATGCATTTTTAATACTGGCCATCCTACATATTTTAGTCCTTCATCCTTGTCATCTACATGCATCGATCTTTCTATTGGCAGCGCAAATCCGCTACCCGATTTTTCATGGACTGTTGATCAGAATCCCCATGGAAGTGACCACTTCCCCATTATTTTCAAATGTAACGACACTCCGCAGTCTTCAACTACGCGCCATCCACGCTGGAAGTTTGAAAAGGCAGACTGGAGCCTTTTTAGGCAGTCGTCACTCCTGGCCTGTTCTCGCCTCGATCAGCTTTCGATTGATCAGCTCAGCCATCTTTTAACATCCCATATTCTCACTGCAGCGTCACTCTCAATCCCTCGCTCATCTGGACAGCTCCCTAGACGACCGAAGCCATGGTGGAATGAAGACTGTAAAGAGAGTCGCAAACAGCAAAACAAAGCTTGGAGTGTTCTAAGACGTTATCCAACTCGGAACAACCTGATATCTTTCCGAAAAATGAAAGCTCGTGCTAGGTACATTCGTCGGAAAGCGAAACACGAGAGCTGGCAAAAATATGCGTCCTCTATCAATAGCAGTACTTCTCCCAAGGAAGTATGGGACAGGATTCATAAAGTAAATGGCTCATATCATGCTTTCACTATTCCACTTCTTTCCAGAAATGGAAAATGCCCAAGCAATCTTGAAGAACAGGGCAACATCCTTGGTGAGCATTTTGAATTCATTTCCAGCTCGCAGCAGTACTCGCCTGCTTTTCTGCAACATAAAAGGAAAGCTGAAAGTATGTTGCTAAAAACATCCGGTGGTGAAGGCGAAGCTTATAATGCCCCTTTTACCTTACACGAACTCAACATAGTGCTCCAAAGCTCTAAGTCATCGGCTCCTGGTCCAGACGGTATTCACTATTATATGCTTCAAAATCTCCATCCTTCTACACTTGATATTGTTTTATACCTTTTTAATCGTATTTGGTTTGAGGGCTACTTTCCATTGGACTGGTGAATGGCAACAATCGTACCCATACCCAAGCCCGGTAAGGATCCATCCTGTGCGGCTAGTTATAGGCCTATCGCTTTGACTAGCTGCTTTGGAAAGACTCTTGAACGAATAATTAATAGAAGATTGATGTATTTCCTTGAATTAAATAGACATCTAGATGTGAACCAATGCGGCTATCGTTCGTCTCGGTCCACTCTTGACCATTTAGTACGGCTGGAAACAGTCGTGCGTGAGGCCTTCGTTCATAGACAACATTGCCTATCTGTATTTTTTGACCTCTAAAAAGCTTAAGATACAGCCTGGCGTTTTGGTACACTGAGGGGCTTGTATGATATGGGCATCCGTGGTCGAATGGTTCGTACCATTGAGAGCTACCTTAGCAGGCGCACCTTTCGTGTTCAGATAGGAACAGCTTTATCTAAAGTGTTTGTCCAGGAAAATGGCGTTCCTCAGGGAGGCGTTCTTAGTGTCACTTTGTTTATTGTCAAAATGAACTCCCTTGCATTGGCTATCCCCCCGTCGGTGCAATATTCACTCTATGTAGACGACCTTCAGATCTCTGTGTCGTCTTGCAATCTGTCACTGTGTGAGCGACGAATACAGCTGACCATCAATGAGCTATCAACCTGGGCCAATCAAAATGGGTTTAAGTTTTCCTCAGATAAAACAGTTTGTGTGTGCTTTTCTCGGAAGCGCGGACTACTTCCAGAACCTGTCCTTGCTCTAAACAATTCCACAGTTTCTGTGAAGCCTGAGCACAAGTTTCTGGGTCTTACATTTGACAGCAAACTAACCTTTGGTGCCCATATTAAGAATCTAAGATTAAAAGCTCACAAATCACTTAATATTCTTAAAGTCCTGTCCCACCGATTATGGGGTTCTGACCGGACGTGCCTTTTGAGGATATATCGATCGATAGTGCGATCACGACTGGACTATGGCAGTATTGTTTATGGTTCAGCTAGGCCTTCCACTCTAAAAATGGTCGACCCTATCCATCATCTTGGGTTGCGATTGGCGACGGGTGCCTTTCGCACGTCTCCTGTGCCAAGTCTGTATGCAGAGCCCAACGAGCTGTCTCTTGAGAAGATTTTCACTGGGCTTTATGTATTCCCTGAGAGTCAGGTCCATCTCTGATCACCCTGCGCAAATGGCTGTGGAAGACATGCGCTCTGAAAGAGTGTTTCAGAACAAAGCCACAATTGTGCCTTTCTTCTCCTTGAGATTGAAAAGTGCCAGTGAAAACATGGGACTCGATTGAAGGCCCCCGGTAGTGCAGTCTACTGTTGCGGGAGCACCTTGGGAGCACCCTGTCATTAAGTGTGAACTTTCACTCACGCGATACAAGAAAGCTGATACTCCTAATGGTGTATTTCTTCAGGAATTCTTAGCACTGCAAAGTCAGTATTCCGAATATGTAAACTTCTACACAGATGGTGCAAAGACGGAATCTGCTGCTAGGTGTTCCATGATTGGCTCAACAGTTCAACTTGTTAGGCGAATCAACTCCTCTGCTTCTATTTTTACAGCAGAGCTCTATGGTCTGCTTCTTACCATAGGCTTCATACTTGATAAAAAGCTCTCTCGCTCCGTCGTATACACCGACTCCCTCAGTGCATTGCATGCACTGTCTTCACTAACACCCCTCAAACACTTTCTGCTCCTTGAACTGCGAAATAAGGTTGTTGCTGCCTCAAGACAGGGATACGAAATTGTATTTTGCTGGATTCCCAGCCACGTGGGCATTCCGGGCAATGAGGCAGCAGATCGCGCAGCAAGTACTTGTGTAAAGCGAACAGTTGACCTCCACAGCATTCCTTATGCAGACTACAAAGGCCTTCTCAGGCGTCATGTTAAGTGCAAATGGCAGGCTGAATGGGACAGAGAAATCGGCAACAAGTTGCACATGATCAAACCTTTTTTGAACAAATGGCAGAGTGCACGCCACCAGGAACGCTTTTTTGAGGTTGTCCTTTGCCGGCTCAGGATTGGCCACACTCATCTGACTCATGGCTACCTCCTTCGTGGGGAAGATGCCCCAACTTGTGAGCAGTGTGACAATGCCTTAAGCATTCTTCATATTCTAGATGAATGTCCTGCTTATCATGAACGACGGCTTTTGTATTTTTCGCAACTGTATCAAGAACAAGTCCCACTTCACCCAGCTCTGCTCTTAAGTGATGATTCTCTTGTGACACATACTAATGTTTTCGAATTTTTAGATAGTATCGGCCTTCTACACCGATTGTAGCTTTCTTAACCTACAGATCATGCCCATCACCGTTTTACCTTTTGGTACCCCATTATTTATTTATTTATTTATTTATTTTATTTTATTTTACAATACTGCAGGCCAGTTCTCTGGCCCAAGCAGGAGGGGCGAAAAATGCAACATATGGGTGCACATGAAAAAATGCCAAAAACATTAATACAAAAGAAGACAAGACCACTGCTGCTGAATGCATTATCGAGTTAGGTACCGTTCTAATTCCTGAATGAAATTGGCTGACTGAATAATGGTTTCTGGTAGCAAGTTCCTGTCCGAAATAGTGCGTGGAAAAAAACTGTGCTTAAAGGCATTTGTTTTTGCGAAGATGGGCTGTAGTGCGTGATCCCTAGTGTGTCGTGTTTTTCTCGAAGTTAGTTGATTGAGATATGGGAGTGTATTTAGGCTTACTCTGGATGTCAGGATGTTGTAAAGAAATAATATACGAGTCATTTTCCGACGTGTATCAAGAGGTGGTATTTGGTTATCCCTAATAAGTTCCGTGGGCGAGTCCAATCTATTGTATTTACTGAATATAAAACTTACTGCCTTTCTTTGTACAAGTTCAAGCTGGTGGATATCTTTTTTATTGTGGGGATCCCAAATGACTGATGCATATTCGAGTTTTGACCTGATGAACGTATTGTATGCGAGGAGCTTAACACTACTGGGAACGTGTTTGAGCTTTCGCCTTAGAAAACACAGTTTAGCGAAAGCTTTAGAGCAAATATTTGAAATGTGTTTAGACTAAATTAAACGATTAGTAATGGTAACACCTAGATATTTATAGCTAGTGACCTCAGGAATGGCGATGTTGTGAAGCTGATACTCAAATGAGCTTATATGTTTTTTTCGTGTAATTTTTAGAAGCACAGTTTTTTCAATATTCAAATCCATATCCTAAGCTTCACACCAGTGCTCTATCTCGATAATAGATTCTTGAAGCGCAAGATGGTCGTGAGCAGTGTTGATGTCTTTAAAAGCAATACAGTCATCCGCAAACAATCTCATGGAAACAGACGAAGAAACCACTTCGGTTAGATCATTTATATAAATAAGAAATAGTAATGGTCCCAACACACTTCCTTGGGGCACGCCGGAAGTGACAGATAGAACGTTTGAAACATGGCCATTAACATCAACGAATTGGGATCTATTTCTTAAGTAGGCACTTATCGAAAGAATAATGTAAGAGGGAAGTCCTATGCGTTCGAGTTTATAAAGCAGTTTTGCATGCGGCACCTTATCGAACGCCTTACAAAAGTCTAAAAAAAGAACATCGCATTGCCCTGAATCATCGAGTATCGCGAGAAATTCATGAACAGACGTAACGAGTTGCGTGACGGTGGACATTCCCTTCCTAAATCCATGCTGCTTGGGCGATAAGATACCCTTTTCAGATAAGAAGCTTTTAACATAACCGGCCACGACATGTTCCAATAACTTGCAGCAACTACACGTAATTGAAATCGGCCTATAATTAGACACCAATAACTTATCCCCTTTCTTGTGAATCGGTACAACCCGAGCTCTATTCCAGTCATCTGGCACTACTCCGGTAAGTAAGGAAACTTGAAAAATCTTGGTCAAAAATTTAGCTAATTGCAGTGCATAACGTTTTAAAAAGGCATTGGGTAGACCGTCTGGACCAGAACTCTTTTTTACTTTCAGTTTACGCAACATTGACAAGACACCTTCGACTGAAATTACAGGAACCTCGAGAGAATTTATAGGAGAATTTATAGGAGGGGCTGGTGTCCCGTTGTCATTTTTTGGAATAAATACACTTTGAAAATATTGGTTAAAAACTGTCGCTATTTCCTTACCCTCGGTCACAAGGTTCTCATCCACTTTAATCTTTGTTAACACTTGTTTATTTGATCTCAGATAACGCCAAAATTTCTGTGGGTCGCTTTTAATGAACTCAGGAAGCGTAATATTAAAATAACGTGTTTTTGCTAAATTTACCATAGCCACGAGTTGTTTCTTAAGTTCCTCAAAGTACTCTGATGCAGTGATATGTTGTCTTCTACGACGCTTTAATTTACGCTTAATCTGAATAATTTCTCGGCTCATCCAGGGGTTTTGACGTTTATTTCGTACTTTCCTCGAGGGGACAAAGTGTTCGACGGAAAACTTTATAGCTTCCTGAAAATGTTTCCACAAGCCGGAAACGCTTTGCTCGGATTTAATACTTAACTTATCATCAAGGTAATCGATTATGTCGATATCGTTAGCTCGTTCATAGTCTTTAACATTCACAACAGAACGATTTCGCGTACTTCCCACGTGTTCAGCAGTCCAACAAAAAGACAACAAACGATGATCAGAGATACCAGGTTCAACACTTAGCACTCCAGTGAGAAACATTTGACTAACAAAAAAAAGATCCAAAAGAGCATTTTCACGAGTGTGCTCACAAACAATTTGATCAAGGTTTAAAGCCAGCATAATGTCTAAGATTCTTTCACTGCAATTAGACATCCCATAGGCCAGTTGATTCCAATCAATAGCGGACAAATTAAAATCGCCTGTTACAATAACATTCTGTGCATGCTGGGCTAGAAGATGATCGTATAAGTTATCAAGGAACAAGTCGGCCGCATTTGGGGGCCTATAAACAGCACAAAGTAAAACAGTGAAAACCCACAGTGATATATTCAAAAACAAACTTTCATGGTCGTCAATCTGATCAAGTAAGGTTACATTGATATGGGACTTTGCGATAACTGCTACGCCTCCACCGCGTGAACCACGATCACGCCTAAGTAGTTGATAACCCGGTGGAATTATTTCATCGTCACGGATTCCCTCGTGGAGCCAAGTTTCTGTTAAAACAACTAAATGGGGGTCATATGAAAGAAGCAACAGTTCAAGACTATCAGTTTTATTTACAATGCTTCTGGCATTCAATGAAAGCACACGTAACTGATGCGACGGGGACTGTAACTGCTAGGTGGTAGACTGTGTGCTACTCCCCGCCTGCACTGGGATGTGTTCATTAAAAGCGTCGTCCCTGCTCATCACTTCTACTGAGTTGTCTTTATTATGAGTGTCATTCCCACTCGCCGCCTGTACTGGAATACGTGTGTTAGAAGCGTCGTCCCATACGTAGTGCGCATCGTTAATGCGAAGTTTATCGTTTACCAGAGAAACCTTCATACCGTGATTTTTATCGGTTTTAGCGGTCCGCCAAAGTTCTTTTTGTTTTCGGAGTGTTTCTGGAGAATAGTCGTTCTGAATAAAAATACGCGTTCCCTTCAGTTTCCCACTATTCCGCATAACTGCCTGTTTTTCATGATAGTCTTGGAAATAAAGTATGACCGGCCGATCTTTAGCAGGCCTCCCCAGCCGATGAATTCTTGCCACGGAAGAACAACTTACACCCAGTTTATCCAGGAACACTTCTTTGATCACATTATGACGCAGCACCGCCTCCGTTTCCTCATGAGAGTCTTTAATTCCAAAAACAACCAAATTCCCTGTCCTGCCACGGTCCTCCAGCGCGACTAACTTTAGGTTCTGCAATCTCATGGCCTCCTGCATCCTCATGACGCATTGATTTAAGTTATCCACGGTCTCAGTTTTCTCGAACATTTCTTTAACATTGCTCTCAAGCTGATTTATCCGCACACCAATATTGCTCACAGTTGACTCTGTCACTTCTAGCCTTTTCTTAACTTCGGCCAAATCATTGCGTATGGCCTTTTGACCTTCTAAAAGTGATTCAAACATTTCTTCAACTGTTGGGCCCGGGTTTTCTTCCACGTCCCCGCATAGTAATAATTTGCACACATGGAGACAATCGGATGCAATGACTAGCAAAGTACGTGGGCAAGGCACAACAACAAGGCATTTATCATCACTTCTACACGAGCATGCGTAACTAACCTGTAACAGTTCGAGAGGACACATGATGAGCGCTCTGTTCCCTGCGCTTTCGCCTTGCCCACTGAAGATGGTCATGTGAGGCGATGGTCTTATAGGGATATAAAATCTTTTATCAAATCACTGGCAACTAAAGCCTCTTTTTTCTCTCCAAACCTTTTCCAGCAATAATCTCGTTTTTGGCGCTCTACGGCCTTAGTAGCTTTTGCGCCATAAACATCAAACCAACCAACCAACCAACCATTCTTGTTTGACTGCTACCCAAAGGACTTCTGAAGAAGCCTGATGAAGGTCCCGCGTGAAGAGATTTCGTTTCATTACTCCCCCTATGTTCTCGATGACATTTAGATCCGGCGACCCTGCTGGCCATGTCAATTGCCTTACACCTAAGCCGTCGAGCAGGCTCTGTACCCGGCCAGCTGCGTGAATCGGACTGTTATCTTGTTGCAAGATAAAGCAGCCGTCGGAGAACTGACCATCCAAGGCGAAAGGAAGCAAGGCATAACAGAGTTTCTCACAGTATTTCTCCGACGCCAGCTTTCCGTCGACTCACATGAGTGGACCCACTCCTTGCGCAGTTATGGCTCCCCATGCGCTGACCGAACAACGACCGCTCGTTGCCACTTCTTGCACGTAGTGAGGGTTATACCTGCATAAAAATAAAACAACACCTATCTACTCAACTAGAAGAGAGAAGGCCAAGAGAAGCTCAATATGTGGTTTTTCGTCTCACCGTTTGCAAGTAGGACGCCACACACGTTTCTGCTGGTCCCATTCAGACGGGAACGTAGACTCGTCTGTGAAGATGACTGAGGCCCAGTCGCTGGCATCCCAGTTCCGGTGGGCCTCTGCGAATGCAAGTCTTTGCTCCTTCTGGCGTTAAGTCAGGAGCGGTTTTTGACATGCAATACGACTCCGAAGCCCTGTGTCGTGAAGCCGCCGCCTGATGGTTCGGAGCGAAACTTGAAGGACCAACTGCCCTCGTAGTTTTGCTGCTGTTATACTTGGCTGGTCAAAAGCTGCACTAGCAATCCGCTCGTCCTCCTGACGAGTCGTTGAACGGGGTTTTCGCCTGTGCGCCGCATCAGCTATACACCCTTCATTCCTATATGCGCGCACGATGCGATTTACAGTGTTCAGTGCATATCCAAATCTAGAAGCTATAGTTTTTTTACTTCGTTCGTCCCGAGACAGAGCACATAAACTAATTCTATCTTCTACTGGCACCCGTGACATTACGGCAACGTCTGTGAGTCGGCTCAATATCAACTTATCTTATAAGTCGGGCTAAAACAAAGAGAAAAGTATATTTCATGCTTCCAACACCCGAATAAAATTTAACAAACTTAAGCAGTCTTCGCGACATCGCTATAACTTGTGAGAAACGCATCGGCCAGCACTTGACAGAAATTTGACGCTTGCTTCTCATGTGTTTGCAATTTTTTTTATATTTTTGAAACAAAAACAATGACATGTGGGCTGTAAATGTGGCATAACATTTTTACAGATATGTGAGGAAAAGGTATACGTTGATTTTTGTTATATATTTGTTAGGCTGAACCGCGAACCGTAAACTGAGATCAAGTTGGAATCATTACGTCCGAAAGAACTGATAGTAATACCCGACGGCTTCACAAACTCATGCTAAGTTATGAGCGCCAGAACGGAAGCAAACCGAGATAGCCTTGCCAAGAGAACAATGAAGATACTTAAAAAATATAAGTCGGCGTATTTTGCTAACTGCTTCGAAATGCCCCGCCGCATAGCCGGCCCTTCGTCATGTCTCCCTTCCGTCTAAATCCCCCCCCCCCCCCCCCCCCGGCCCGTTTCTACAGAGTGGACCAGACCGCCGAGTCTCGCTCCCAGAACGCCGCATCGACCGCTGCGCCCCATGCGGCATTTTGCGGACTCCGCCAACGTTCACGTTGTCGCAGGTCAAACTGCCTTTGACTGTACGTTTCTGGCAGAGTTTTACAGCCAAGCTGTTATACGCTAGGGGTTGGAAAAAAATACGTCCTGACGTGTCGACAGAAAACTCCCCGTTGGTCGTGGCAAGTGTGAAGAAATAAAAACAAAAAGAGGGGGCAACCAGCGTGAGTCAGCCTTCTTAAAAACAAATTGGGTCGCGAGTATGTTCATACAGCCTAGAACTTGGTCTGCCTCAACGGGCGACTAGTCTTCCAGCTGTAGATGAGAAATTTAGCCGGTGCAGTACAACCGCTGGCCTGGGGTCTTTAACGTGCATCACGCAGTAGTGATACACGATCGCACGTCGGTACGATGCTCATCCAGAACAAAACGGGCAAGGGTGGGGATTGAACCCAGGATTCCTATATTCTGCAGTGCGACCTTTCGCTCCACGTGCTCCGAGCCGGTGCGCGCTAGCCCACTCGGTCACCAATAGCCCTCAGCCTTCCTTGGTATTATGAGATAGTGAAGTCCTGATCTCTTTTTATCATTTCTAGGCATCATCCTCGAGGTCGTCCTAGAAGTCGTCCTTGAGGTCGTTCTAGGCGTCGTCTTCTAGGCGTCGTCTTTGAGGTTGTCCCAGAAGTAGTCCTTGAGGTCGTCCTCTAGGCACCGTTTCGAGGTCGTCTTAAAAGTCGTCCTTGAGGTTGTCGTCGGGGTCGTCCTAGAAGTCGTCCTTGAGGTCGTCGTCCTAGAAGTCGTCCTCGATTTCGTCCTAGAAGTCGTCCTTGAGGTCGTCCTAGAAGTCGCCTTAGAAGTCGTCCTCTAGGCATCGTCCTAGACGTCGTAAAGATAACAGCTTCGCTGGTCCTCCATTTTCACTTGAAGTGGAAGGGCTCTACAATTCTTAGGCGCCTGTTTCCGGCTTGAGCGGCGTCCTCGTCGCCGCAACCGCGCGGTGCATTATGGGACGCGTGACGTCACTGATGACACCATCGCCATCGTCACTGGTGACGTCATCAGTGACGTGGCCTCATAAGGGTCACGTGATTCTCGTGAAGTCACCAACGTTATTAGATTAGCTCAGTTACGGAACTGCTCATAGAAGCTGCATGCACGAACAGTACCCCCTCCCCTCACTCACCACGACTCGATCGGTGTCGCTCGACGCGCCGCCAGCCTGCTGCTTTGGTAACTGAATCGGAATACTTACGTTTCAACGTTGCTAGAAACGTGAAAACCAAAGGAAAAAACTCTTTGCAGTAACTTTTATTGGAGTTCATACAAAATGAGGGGCGCGTGATGTTTTTGTTTTGTTTTGTGCTGCTAGGTTTTGCAGCACAATTAATATTGTTTTTATACAAGCATGCCTCAGCGGTGATTTCAGGTAGCGCGTCCCGACCTAGGTGCATCTTAATTTAGGTGGTATTCCGCGGCGCGTCCGCTGAGGAGTCGGGGGTGGCACCCCTGTAACCCTTTTCACCGTATCTGTCTCGGCTCCGAAATGGCCGATTGAAGCCAAAATAGATGTCACGCGCAGTTCCTCGAGTGACCGCTGCGGGAGAAATAACGGTGTTGTTCAGTAAATATAGCGCCAAAAAACGACAGGACAAAGACGAGAGTAAACAGGACGAGGCGCTTCTCGCAACTAAAGTTTATTTAGGAAAAAACACATATTATATAGGCCGTTAAAAACGCCTATTCATCCCATCAATCCAGAAGACCTCTTGATAAAATCAAACTCTTTCCCTGAGAGGGCAAGGGAAGGCTCGCTAACGAAGTCATCTCCCTTTGCTCTGCACTTCTCGGCATATTTTATCTTTATATTTCGCAAGAACCTTCACATCATGTAAAACTGGTGAGCACGGGCAGCGACTACAATGAACAGCTAGATTACCAGACGGGCTTGCTCTCATAGCTGCCACATGTTCCCGTGTAAGATCATTGACACATCTGCCAGTCTGGCCGATGTACACGGAGCCGCAAGTCAGCGGAATTTCGTAAACCACTTTGACGGCACACTCAGCATATTTGGTTTTGTGTTTTGTGCCGCACTGCTCCATGTCTGTCTGGGGATTATTGATTCTACGGCACAAGCGTGCCATCTTTTCCGGAGCTGAAAATACTAAGGGTACTCTAAACCGCTGTGCAACTTTCTTTAAATTATGGGACATGGCATGCACGTACGGAATAATTACCGGTCTCGTTTTTGGCCTCTCTCTTGCCCGATTAGTTGCCCCTTTGAATTTTTTTAACAATCCTTCCGCAACCTCAGTCAGGCATCCTTCTGGGAAACCTGCCTCGTCCTGTTTACTCTCGTCTTTGTCCTGTCGTTTTTTGGCGCTGTATTTACTGATCATGAACCAACTAGCCCAAATTTCTACTTTGCTAACGGTGTTGTGATCGCCATTTGTCGCTTCAGCTGTGCTCTTTGGAACACACAGTTATGAAACGAAAATATAGATGGCGCTTCGAACGACGGCTGGCGGATTGAAGTGAGTGAGGGGGGTACCCCTTTCCGTGGGAGTTCCACAACTGAGGTAATCTAGTAACGTTGGAGGTCACGTGACCCCGGTGACGTCGCGTGACCCTCGTGAGGCGACGTCGACGCCGCTCGGAGGGAGGAGTAGTAGACAGGATGAGGAGGTGAGGAGGAGAGAGGAAGGATACACCTTCCCCTCGGTACCCTTCCCCTCCTCCTTCTCAAAAGCTGCGCTCTAATTCGACATAACAGGGAGTTGTAAACGGCTTTCATTTTTTTGACAATAAAACTATAACTGGCCTGTTACCGGGATTGTTGGCGGCACAGGGAGTGGTGGAATCAATGGACCTGAAAATAACAATATATCATGAATAACAAGAAGGTCACATAAACGCTAGACTAATAATTAAAATAGTTTCAAACCTTAGACTGCACGCAGTTCTGTAGGTTAATGCAGTCTACAATGTATAGCAACCTTTTTGTTTCACTGCTTTGAGGGTGTGATTTGAATAGTGCAGTGCATGGCCTGCATGTGACAATGGGGACCTTAGGAAACCGTTACCGCATCCCGCGTTGCGCACTACCAGGGCCTTTGAGCATGCTTTTAAAAGAGACACTGGCACTCCTCAAAATTTATTTTTTGCCAGGCGATTCATTGTGGTATCCGAAAATTACCCAATCAATATCTTGCTACAGTGTCACGTATATTTTTAATAAAGTAAAAAAACGTTACTGCTCGAAACCGAAACTGACTGGGGAAGACGAAGAAACGTAGAGGAGAGAGTTGGCGGAAGCCACGTGGCTGTGCAACTTTTTTTTCTTCAATCAGGGTATTTGCAGCTGTTTAGAAGTCACAAAAATGGGTATCATATTTATTTACTATTTTTAATATTGTGTGCGCGCCTACGATGACTCACGACTTTGATTATGTTTGGTTGTTCTGTCTAAACCATAGGAAACGGCTCGTGACCACGGAAAAGAGAGCGAGCGCGACTCACAACGGCCGGTTCTAGACCGTCGGTTTTCGGGAGAAAGAAAACGAATTTCGAGCCGCGAATTGTTTTCTGGGTAGTTAGGCTCTCATATGTCATGTACAAATTAAAACCACGACGAGCATAAATACCCTGCCAGTGTCCCTTTAGGCGTGTGCCCGGGTGATATCGTGAGAGCAGGACGCGCGCTTAAAAGCGTGCTTCAAAGGCTCCAGTAGTAAGGTACGCAGAACATGGTAACGCTTTGCTAAAAGTCCCCGTTAACACATCCCTTAGCGACCATTTCTACATTTTCTTGCAATAAGAATCAAATGTGGCAGCGCTAAATTCATGCTGGAAATGGTATACACTTTTCAAGAAGACTACCACAATGGAAGCTGGTGTGACGTCAATGCTTGCCATGCTTGATTGCTAAACCCAACGCTACTATAGTTGGGAACAGGTTAAGGACCGAGGACAAGCTCCTTCCACAAAGCCCTAAACTCTTTTCACTTTAGCTGAGCAAACACTGCAGGGGGAACGAGTCCCTCCTTGCCTCCTCTGCAGCGTTCGCTCTGCTAAAGTGGAAAGAAAAGAGCGCTTTAGGGGGGGCAGAAAGCCCTCTCTTTTTTCGACTTCGGGGTTCTTAACCTTTCCTTGACTATCAGTGTTGCTTTCGGGGTTCTTAACCTTTCATTAACTATCAGTGTTGGGTAAAGTATGTCTACAAAGTACGTGAAGTAAAGTACAAAGTAAATTAAAGGTTCTGTACTTCAAGTAAAGTAGTAAGTACACCGGGTGCAATGTGCTTGACGTACTATAAATACAAAAAAGTTATGTACAAGTACATTTTATTGCCATCTTTTGTTGTGTCCTTTATTTACTTATATAGTGTCTTTTTAAACTAGTACGCGTTACCCCAGGGGTGATCGCGGTGCATCAGTGTCTCTCGGGATTGGCTGCGAATACTTGTTAACGTCGAGTGGCTACAGAGTAATTATTTATCGAAATGGCAGCAAAATCAGAAGCCCCTCCCACTTCTGATTTTCGTGGCGCTTGCACTGGCTTGCACCCAAGTGGGTTAAATCAGCACCTCCTGACTATTTCAAGGCCTCCGCAACGTCCCCTTTCCACAACATGACGTCATCAATGTGAGACCGGCCAGAATCCGAGAACAACGTGCTTGGCTTAGAACGACTTACGGCTTTCGTAAAACGTGCTTCCGGGCGCCAATAGTTAGAGAACATTTCAAAAAGGTATTCTTTAAACGTGAACGATTGAACTAGTAACAACAAAAAAATATTTGTTACGCTTTTAAGTACGGAATATTTTACACGCCTGCATTTTTGCATCACAAGAAGCTTTATTGCCTTGATGTGTGGAGCGCAGGATCGCGGAAGGCACGAATTTTGGTGGCGCGTACTACCACATCTAGCAACCATAGACAGTGTTAAGGGCGCGTTTGATTCTGGCCGCTCGCGTTGATGTGCTGCTTTTAGAGCGCAGCTCTTAGGCACCCGTTTGCGGCTTGAGCGGCGTCGCCGTCGGCGTAACGGCAAGGTCACGTGACCCTCCAAGGTCACGTGACCCTCCAAGGTCACGTGACGCCCCAGGTCACGTGACCCCCTGGCCACGTGACCCCCAGGTCACGTGACCCCCAAGTCACGTGACCCCCAAGTCACGTGGCCCCCAGGTCACGTGACCCCCCTCCCGGGTCCCGTGCTCCCCCCTGAGGTCACGTGACCCCCGGCCACGTGGCCTCCCTCCGACGTCACGTGGCCCCCAGGTCACTTGACCCCCCCCCCTCCGCGCCTTTCCCCCTCCTCAAGAGCTGCGCTCTAATTCGGCGTTACAGGGAGTTGTAAACAGCTTTCATTTTTGTTTTGTTCTTGTTTGTTCTCGGGCTACGCGACATGCCTGGCTGCTGTTGTGCGCCGAACACTGGTGAAACTATGTGAGTGGGCCGAAAGTGCGGGTTTATCGCTTTCCTTCTGATGCGGAACGAAGAGCGGCTTGGAGAAAAGCAATACCTCGCGAAGACATCGCGCCAACAAAGTACAGCGCGGTAAGTAATTCCTCTTAGGCTGTTTAATTTTCGTGGTTGTTGCATGTTGCCTTGCTGTACGGGGTATTGCAATGATTCTTGTTCTTACCAGCTGGGATGTCTTTGTTTCCTTTCTTGACACGGTGTATATTTTGCGAGCTCTCGCGCATAGTTCCGAACGGGCAACGATGACGGCGCAAGAATACTTACAGAAAGTATTTTAGTGTCCACATGAGTGCGCATTACAATTATTGAGGCGTGTAACTTACCGCTTCTCATTTTTTTGTTGTGGCACCGTGCGCGAATGCCTGTCCTATATTGAAATTTTTGCACTTTCTACAGGCCTGTGAAGAAACACTTTTCTCCGGGTGACTTCGCCCCTACTGCTAAGTACACGTACGAAAAAACTGGACGAGTGCTTGAAGTTCCTCTTCAGGTAAAGCGGCTGAAGCCCTGCGCTACTCCTAGCATCTTCCCCAACTGCCCGGCATATCTGTCCCGCCGGAGTCACGCGGTGTAGAGAAGCTGGTTATAACGAACGCTGTTTTACCGACGCCAGTTTGTCGAATCGCCTCATAGCGAAGCTCAGTTTAGAGAAAATGGTGACGAGCCCGAAGAGCTTCTTTTTAGCGAATCTACAGTTGTTAGAAACACTGTTTATCGAATTCCTGGGGGCGCTGGAGTGCTTGCCAAGCTTGGCTGAAAGTCGCGGCGCAGCCGGAGCTCACTACAGTGGTAAGCTCATGAATAGATTAGACCAGCGTGCTGCAGAGGAAGCGATGGTTCCGATGATGCGGCGTGCGGCTGCTAGCGACTTCTGTTTCACTTCACTGGTGTTCCGCAGTGGTTCCGCGTTTCTTTTGGCAGTGTGCGATCGGCGTCGTCATGCGTGGAGGTCTGCGTGAGCGATGAGCACGCTTTTACGATGAAAGTTATCGCGCCTAGTGTGAACGCGTCTGCGGTACCAAATCAGCTGCCAAGCTTGCCGCGGTACGTGAAACGTTCGTGTGTGCGAGTGAAAAAGGGGCGGGCGGGCTGGCTGGCCGGCTGTTTGGTTGTGTTCCCGTCAAAGTGACTACATGTGGCGATGACTTCGTGACTATGTACTAAGCGACGTCCCCTGTTACACGAAAAGTGCGCGTATTTTTTTGTCTTTTTTTTTGCTTCTTAGACACTCTCGTCCCGTTTCCTATACCCCAACAAGGGCAGAGTTGCAGAGTATTCGATTCCAACTTGGGAATTGGAATGGTTCCAGGATCGCTCCACAGTGACGATGGTGGAGGGGCAAAATGGGTTTGGACCCTTGAAATTTGGAATCGAGTGGGGATGGAATGGCGGTTTGGCCCTGCCGTAAGGGCAGAATTGCCCCGCCGTATTTTAAAAATCCAGAATAGCCTGGGCGTATTCTGCATGATCCTGGGTGTTATTGCACAGGATCGTGCGAGATGTGTGGGCAGAGCATGCAGTTGCGTGCGAGACCATGTCGCATCGCTGTCAGACTTGGTTAGCTTTTCTTTTTCTTTAAGGTTTTGCATTTTAGAACGCCAGCTTCCTTTCATTTTTGTTGGATTCTAAGTACAATTGATAGGATTAGACAATAGCGAGGATTAGTATTTCAGATGCAAGAATTAGAGGAATGGTACAGGATCGCTCAGCCACTCTAAAAGTGGGGATGCTAAAGGAACCTCAAAAAATCCTCGTTCACTGCACTGCATTGCACTGAATCGTGGCTTATTGGCTCGTTGCAAGGGTTGTTGCCATGGCAAACCACAGTCGTGTCTCGTTGCAAGCGGACGCAGTGCAGTCAAACACAAATTTCTGAACCATCCTTAAAAGTCTCCCGACCATGAGGAGTTCAAAGGACTGGAATTGCTACAAACTTCCACTCCTCTGAATGGAGCTGGAATGGAATTGTTGGCTCCAGTCTGCAACTCGGGTCAAAGGTATACCTTGGCTTGCATATCCCTTGTCTTCTTTTTCTCTTTATTTCAACTGTAGCTCAGCAACCCTGAAACTGTCAGAGGACGTGACGACGTCAATGCAGCAAATTGTCCATGAGACTGAGTTTGTCCGTCCCATCTTGTCCCAGTCTCGGGGTTCTAGTCAAATATTTAACCACCACCAGTTCGTTTGCACCCTAACCTTTTGTTGCCATGCTTCTGCTTTTGTTGTCCATGACTTGCGCGAGGTAAATGCGGATGGAGAGCAGTCACAGCGCCAGTCCTGCCCAAGCTAAAGCTGTCCTTTCAAATAAGCTCTCGGAGAAAATTCAGTACCATCTTTTGAATAGATTGATGCGGGATTTGCACAGTGCAGGGTTGGAGCTAGATGTAAGACCCGTCATGGTGGTGACAACATAACGCTAAATGATGAAATTGCGCTAGAATCTATTCTAGTCTCAACACCCTCACAGAGGGCGATATGTGACTGAAGTGAATGTGGTCGAGACAGTCTTGTTCGTTACAGGAACGCCTGAACACAATAGAAACACATCTAGAACTTCACAGTTCGAACCCAGGGTGATAACCATGGTCAGCAAAGATGCTCAACTAGTCTCTCTAGCTGCTCAGCAGGCAGTCTATGAGTTGCTGCGAAGCTGCAGGAAAGAAACAAGATGTAGAATGCAAACGGAAAGTGTCGTTTGTTGCAATAGACACTCAGGAAGTCTAGGAATGAGAAAGGCAAATCTTCCGAACAGCTCGCAGTGCCAGAGCCCAGTATACCTGTCATTATCGACAGTGATAGTACTGCGGCCCTAATCTGGATATTTGGCGAAAAAGCCGGCGAGAAATCCCGCGGCTGTTATTGGCCGGCGCCGACGTCAAGTGTAGTGTTGGCTAATTACAGCCGCCAGATTTCTCACCGACTTTTTCACTCTGGACACTTGGGGTCAAACCGAAGTAAGCACATGGTGCTGAATGACCACTACTGGTCAACCTGCCGCATTATCTGTCCTCTAAGCTAGTACAAAGATAACATGTATGCAGGAATACAATACAATATCAAGGAGTGTGTGCGTATCGTAGGGGAGCAAAAAAAAAGTACATGCTGGAATATGTTTTGTGATATTGATCACTACATTATTGTGTGGTTTAAACAGGTGAAAACGGATGTGCTGAAAGTCAATCTCAGCTGCATTCTGTGGTTTCCCTATATCTGTGTCTAAGCTGCTTGCAGATATCATTTCTTTGTATCGCAACATTTCAGCAGTGGTCTCTTGCATCTGAAGATGTGGGGTTCTGCCAGGCACTGTTAGTATATTAGTAGGGATATGAAGGAAAAGAGAAGTGCCAGAGGAAAGGAGGAGAACGACGTTTCGACCTAACGGTCTTCTTTAGGTTGTGGGAGCGAGGGTCTGCCACTACGCCCCGGTGCCGCTACCGACCGCCCAAAAGAGGACACAGTCCGAAGCGCACAACAGTGCATAAGGAATAGGCGCAAGAGCCTATAAAAGGAGGACACGCCCGTAGAATGGGCAGGACGGACCAAGGGCACGGAGAGGTGTCGGTCGAACGCTACGGCAATGTTATACTTTAAATACTAACCAACCGATTCCTGTTACTCTAAAAAATGTTGTTTCTTGTTATGGAAACCACGGCTTTTTGTTGTTCCTCGCGGATGGGCATGCAGCAAGGCAACCCTACCACGAGGTATACTAAAAGGGGAGATGACAGATCAAAATGTATATACAAAAGGTGGAGGTAAACGTGACAGATGCCATGTCATGCAGTCAGAGAGGGAGGAGGAAACATTGTCAAGTAAGCTGTAAGAGGTCTAGGTCAATAAGGGAAGGAATGCGGGCAGTGGGAGAGCTTGGGGCCTCACCCCACTAACCACCCAAATTATCAACAAAAAATAAAGGAGGGAGAGAAAGGAGAGGCGAAAGGAAATGTCTAATAGCCGAAAGAAAGTTTCTTGTTTAGGCTGAAAGAGAATTTCGTCCTTAAGTTAAGAAGTAGTCTTTTTTATTTCAATTTTGCGTGAGGTGGGCATGTGGAAGCCTGATTTGACAACTTCTCTGTTGAGTTCAGTTTGTGTCAATCCAAGTTTTCAGGAGGCCTTTAGTATATTCATGTTCAAGCTCCCAATGACTTCAAGGGGATCTGGCCTTGCCAGATTGTGTTGCCTGGTTGCTTCTAGTGTCGTTTCTGCCACTTGTTTACCAGACTATTTCAGCACCTCGGCGCGTCGTTACCAGCTCGAGCTGCAGACGGCGCAAAACTCTCCCACAACTTTTCGATGTCTAAAAAGTACAGCGCACAAAACAGACACACTTCACTTTAATAGACATTCGCTTTGCGCTACTGTCAACTTAGTTTTGTATTTCGTCGTTCCTTTTGTTTTACGCCTATTGTAAAAAAACAAATTCACATCTGTCAGTTTTTTTTAGTACTTTTGGCTGGTAATTTACCATTATTAGATCAACACAGTTGGGGAACTTCCGATAGACGCTATACATCAGAGGTATGTACAGTGCTCAGCAAACTTATCCGCATCACATGCTAAGCCTACTCTTGGCTTGTTTTATTTCATTTTTTTTCTATGTGTGCGTGCATAGCTGGCGCTAGCCCTAAGCTTTTTCTCTTTGTGTCCCACTATAGCCGTAGCATACATTCAGTTCACATAAATATGCGCAGTTCTCTCATATTTTATCTTTTTTCTGAATTCAATATTCCACAAGTGTTCCGTACAAGTTTCACGAGCACTGTACATCTATTGTTTGCAGTGAGGAGGCATTGTCAGCACATTATTACTCTGCGCGTCATCTAGCTTTATGCTATGCTTCCTGGAAAAAAACTTTTATATCAGCAAAAGAGTGTCTTAAAATGCGCTGAGCCACATATTTTCAGAATATGTTGTCACAAACAGCAATCTGAGTTGTTTTGAAAACATTTTAAGTAACCTTCAAAGCCACATTAAAGGCTGGCCGTGATGCTTGCGCCCTTGGGACAGGCACACAAAAAGGACCTCCCTCCACAGCGAAGTTCCACAACCGTGCTGATCTAATATAGTTGAAGTTCTTTTTACTCTTCATGGGTAAAGCTAAAGACGGGGTGCTAACTCATTTGTTATCTAGTGCGACAATGTTCGCGGTTTTTAGGATGTCTCTAGTTAAGTTACTGCTCCTGCTTAGTACAGTGAGACTGTTCAGAAGAGCCAAACACCCGCAATCCCGGCAGCGAGTTCCTACATGTCCAGAGTTGGCTGTTACTACGTTATTGTGTTCACACAGTCGGTCGTTGAGACAATGTCCTGTGTGGCCAATGTAGTGCCCTTCACAGGAAAGCGGGAAAGCGTAAATCACAACTGTGCAACGCACGAAGCTGGTTTGGTGTTTGTGCAGCTTACTGGTCGAAAGGAAGGTGTACTCACTTTTTTGCATAAGCTGGAGAGGTTATTTAGAGCTGAAAAGACGAAGTCTACATTTACTTGATTTACTCTTTTCTTTAGCTTGTGGAAGAAACTGTGAAGATAATTGGAAGACGCCAAGATGATTCTTGCTGTCTCTCCTTTAAGCGCTCAGTGGTCGCTACACAGTTTGGAGTGAAGTTCTCCTGCCCTGGGCCTGGATGGTATCCCAAGACCTGATGTCTGTTCCTGCATGGGCACTACCAGAGAAACAGTACACGGCAATCGACCCCCACCACAAGTTCTGCTGCGTCTTTCAAAGACATGTGCCAACAGTTTTGGTGGAAAGAAGAATTTAAGTGCCCAAGGAGCACGAGTCACAGCAGTGCCGTGACAAGGTGCTACATGGTTTTAGCAGCTTTGCCTCTTCTGTGGCTCCTCTGTTTTTCTACAGTTGCTCAAGAAACTTTAGCCTCTTGGACCACCCTTCAAACTGAGTAATGTTGGCCGCATTGCAACATATCTGTGGCTCAGCATTATCTTTACCTGGTAGGGTTAACGTGGAATGTCGGGCTTGCCAGTTCTTTTTATTTTTGTTGACCCTGATTGATTATGTAGCTCTTGAAAAGACCGTTTTGTGTTGGAATAAACAGATCCTCCTTCCGGCAGCAGAAACTTCGTCCGTTCCTCTATCGTCGAACCGTCCAAAATGTAACAGCAGTCAAGCTATTTGTAACTGCTGACAAATGTTGGAGCATGATCGACGAGGAGTTCATGTTCTCCGCTAAACCGCTTGTAATGGCCAATCCCAAACCGTGCACAACCTGAGTAAGCAAGAAATTCAGACTGTGACGTCAGGTCGAGGAAACTGCTGGAAGCACAGTGTAATTTCTTGACGCTAATAACTAGTGATTGAATTTTTCTGTGTTTATTTTTAAATAACTGCGGGCATTAATCGGCATCTATGTTTTTCATTGAAGTCATTTTTTATCGGCATTCATTTTATACACCGCTGGGACCTCTGCCACTTTTCATTGGGTCTTTTTTTACATTTTCTGCAATCTTGTGTTGCAGCATTAGTCTTCGGATCATAGACCCTCTTTGCAAACGCCAGCAGGCAATGCTCCAGGCTTCGACGGCCCAGCGAACTTCACGTTCATAAAAATAATGAACAAGGCCCCCCTAAAACACCACTGATTGAAACGTCAATGAAACATTGAACCACCAATTCCCCAGGCGAACGCCAAAAAAACCAAAAAGTGCGAGATCTGTTAAAATGTTTCGAATATTCTTGTAAATTAAGTTGTCTCCTCCAAGATGTTAATCGTACAGCCGAAGGCCCTGGCTAAATCTCCAACTTTGTTGTGCGTGTAGCATTTATGCTTACTAAGGCTGGTGACATAAGCAAGCATGAAAAGCTTGCAAAGACGAAGCAACCGGAAGTCGCTTGGGACGCAAGCAGCGGTTCATGTCTGGAAACTGCGAAAGGGTCCATACAAATTATGGGAGGATCAAAGGCATTAGTATACGCTTCTTGCATATAACGTCACTTCCGGCTGATCTCGGCCAGTACGGCATATTGGCGGGTCTCGGCGTCAGTTCGCTGTAGCAGCGCTGCCATAGAGCTGAGTGTTGATCTCCGCGTTTCGGATTGTCTTGTTCTGTGCTGCCTAGCATTGGCTAGGCAGCACAGAACTAGCTAGAATCTTAGGCGCATATGCCGCGAGTCTCGCCGGACGAGTTCGGGCGCGGTACGAGCAGAAAGTGGCGATATGTGGATTCGTCGATCCGCTTCTACTCGACGATGGGGACACCCTCGTGGATGTCAACTTGTGTCCAAGAGTGGAAACAAAGGACATCAAGGACTAGCTCGTGAACGGCACAAGTTTCTAGAGAACAGTTCAAAGCTTCCAAATCCCTGGAAGCGCATAATTACTTAACAAGCGGATGGGTGAGCCAGCCCAGGCTTAAAGTCCTGCCGGAAAAGAATGTCCTGTGTGTCGCGAAGGTAAGTGAATCAGTAACCACAATGCATTTTTGGGTTTGTGTGACATATGGGTCTGGTATTCATAAAAATAGTAGTATTCTCGACGTGTGTCGCACGACTGGGGCTCGCGTAATTAGCGTAAACGCGCAGCGTTACATCGCGGGACGTGGTTTACCGCGGAGCAGCATTACTCGGAGTTGTCGGTCAGCGCCTCCAACATTTCGCTTGAGCGGGACGCGGGTTTTGAATAAAAATTATTGGTGCGTTTAAATGTCGGCTTCAAGCTGCTTGACCAGCTTTTGCTTTTAAGTGGCCTCGCCGCGAGCGGAAACCACTTACCGCATTCCACCCAGTCGTGTTCATGAGTGTACGAGCGCGAGCATCTAACCCCGAAAGGCGCCTTAACCCCTCGAGAATTTGTACGAGTTAACAACAAAATGATCCTACTCAGCCTCGTGCCCACGCGTCTACGTTGTCCCATGATGTGGTGGAAAATTTACCAACCATTCCAAACCGTTTTCGGCCAGTTATACCATTGGTCATTTTGTGTTCGATGTATTGCGTGCACAGAAATAATGAAGTACCCTTATATATTTCAGGTAAAGCACTCGCAGACATTCAGCACGAAGTCCCTACTCCCATGGGTCCTTCTGCGACCAGACGGCGAGGTGGTGACCGCACACTGCACCTGTATGGCCGGCTTGGCTGAAGCCTGTTCCCATGTTGCGGCTATCCTTTTCTACATGGAGGTGGTCGTAGGGCACAAGGATAGTGAGGCCTGCACAGATGGGGAAAATGCGTGGCTGCCACCAACAGTCAAGAAGGTGGTCTGCAAGGCTGTAGCCGAGATAGACTTCGGTTCGGCATCCATGAAGAAGAGGCAGCTGGACGAGCAAGCTGCCAGACCTCCACAAAAGCTCATGAAGCATGTGCCCAGGCCCAGTCAGGCCATGCTAAGTGCCTTCTACGACAAGCTGAAGGAAGCTCCTTCCAAGCCAGCACTGTTAGCACTGGTACCCGGGTATTCTGCTCCATACATCCCAGCAGAAGGGAGATACAAGGAGGTACTCCTTTGCAACCTCTTCAAGGGAGGTCCTCTACCTCCATGGGAGGAAATCGAGGAGGACTGCGAGGCATTCGCAAGTTCCCTGAAGGTTGACCAAGAGGTAGGCAGGTCATTTATTACTTTGCTATCCCAAAAGCAATCATTAATCACCCTGCTCCCCACTGAACGCAAAGATGGCTACAAGACTGCTAAAAGACGTCTTGGCAAGATGTACAATACGTCTTGTAGACATCGTGGCACGACGTTATATAGCCCAAGACGTCTTGAAACATCTTGTAACCGTCTTCTAGTCGGGCTAACGCCCCGTCTTTCTTAAGCTACAAGACGTCTTGCAAGATGTCTTGAAGACGACTACAGGACCTCTAGTTAGGTCTATGTAACATCTTAAAAAGGGAGATAAGATGTCTTTTAGCCATCTTTTTCTTACCTCATGCACCATTCTTTTGGCTTACAAAACAAAATGTCTTAAAATTTGTCTTAGGACGGTCTACGAGACGTTTTGTAGACATCCTGGCAAGACGTTATATTGTTATATAGCCCAAGACGTCTTGAAACGTCTTGTAGCCGTCTTCTAGTCGGGATAATGCCCAGTCTTTCTTGGGCTACAAGACGTCTTGCAAGATGTCTTGAAGAACTCTTGAAGACGACTACAGCACCTCTAGATAGGTATATTTAACATCTTAAAAAGGCATATAAGATGTCTTTTAGCCATCTTTTTCCCAGCTCATGCACCATCATTCTGGCCTACACAAACAAATGTCTTAAAATTTGTCTTGGCAAGGTCTACAAGACGTTTTGTGGACATCTTGGCAAGATATTATATAGCCCGGACGTCTTGAAACGTCCTTTAGCCGTCTTCTAGCCGGCATAACGCCCAGTCCTTGCGCTGCAAGATGTCTTGCAAGATCTACCATAGACGACTTGAAAACTATTACAGTACACCTAGTTACGGCTTGGATATTTTAATCCCAAAAAGCCATAAGGCCTTGAATAGCTAAACTCCTTATATAGTGGTAAGGACGAGTACTGAAGCCGATTCGTACTGCAGTGACTGACTATGTGAGGGGGCTAACGTCAAGATACAACCATGACTTACCATGGCAATCAAGAACTGCAACACTAATTAGTTGCCTTAGCGGCTTTCAGTCTCTTGAGTCAAGTCTTTGCAATATAGTCAAGCGCTGTTGCAAAAATAGGCCTTTGCACCAAGCTGGTGTGTATAAAATGACATGGTTAACATAGCAAAGCATAGCTATTGCATGTCTGTAAGTACGCCACATATTAAACACCTGTCAATCGCAAGCTCTCAAGTGACACAGCCATAGCTGCGCACCAGTAAGCAAATGACTTTTCTGCTGTTCAAGAACTGTAAAAAGATGTTTATTAGTAAAGTAGGTACGTAAATATAATTGAAGCTTTCAATGCACTGCTTATTAGTTTTAAAACAATAAGAAATGAAATAATGGCTTGCAATCCAGATGACTTGTGGAAGTTTCCGGCTGACTCATGGAAGTTTTTTAACTCTCAGACTCGTGGCAGCTTCCTGCAATGAAACGAAAAGTAAATTTTTATGAGTTTAATATTCCCTATTGTTCCCAGTTTTATAAAGGTATCAAGTGTCTAAGCATGCATTATATAATGTACCCATAATGTTCCCATTGTAAATACCCCATGTTTTGCTGCCTATCAGGAATTTTCAAGATTTTTCGAATATAAACCTAATTTCAGAAACGAATTTTGTATGACACCGCTAGAAGGTTCCTGCGAATTTCAAAGCAGCCCAAAAATGACTGAAGTTTGCTATAGAAGAGAAGTCCAGAAAACCACTTTTTAAGATATGAGAATGATTCTGCTAGCCAAAGCACACCACAAGACCAACATGAACTACTTTGTTTTTTTTGCAAAACAAGGTAAAAAAAAAAGGAGCAAACTACAAAGCAATTATTTGCAATAGTATGCCAACAAAGTGACTCTATGATGTCTAGATGCAAATGCCGACCAATTTTTTGGACTCGAAGGCAACCCGAAAAAGCAGCCTAAAAAAGCTATTTCAAAGGCTGACGACCAGACTCAAGATTCTGCAAGGCAGAAGACCCTCCTCTCCACGCCTTCGGGCGAGGGAAGCGAAGGATGGAAAGAAGGGACCGAGAGGGGCGGGCGTGGGTGGAAAGGGTAGGAGGGAGGAGGAAGCGGGCGAAAATTGGAAAGCGCGAACTGGTCGTCGGTCTTTAACTTAAATAGAAAAAAATCCATGCAACCTCTGCATGGTATTGCCCACTTTCCACTTGTTTGATGCCAATATTAAGTTCCACGCAACTTCCACTTCATACTGGTCGCTTTCCACATGTTTGGATGATCGCAGTGCCAAGCGTTGCTGAGGCCATTGCTGCCGCATACAGTAAAGATAAAGCTGGTATGATTTGGAGGCTACATTCAGCTGACCAAGCTCGCTTTACTGCTGCGCCTATCTGCCAAATATACTCGCTCGAAGAACACGGGAAGAATGGCGGACAGTCGTTCTTCTCCTGGTCGCGGTAACGAAATGCAAACACGAGAAGATACAGAAGTATGGCCCCCAGATGGCGGCTATGTTGGATATAGTGGAACTGGAATATCTGACCGTGGCCTAATCCAGCTTTTTCATGCTTAAGACGGGGATTCGAAGCTACGAGACCAAACAACCAAAATGCTTGCAATGAAGCATACGGCGACTGTTTGTAAGTATAAATAAAAAAAAAAAAAAAAACTTCCGAAAATTTGAGCAACGAGGTGTACGGTATCCGAAATTTCAGTCTGTGCTATACATTAAGTTTCATAGTCATAATTATACAAGGCTTGTACTTATTAAGTTACTTTTAAGTATGTTTTCAATTTGCAACTTCTCAGTCAGCAGGAATAAGAAAAATGTTTAGATAAAATAATGCTTAAAGGGGCCCTGCAATTACTTTTTTACTCCTTTTTAATTTGCACCAAACATGAGCGCACTGAACGTAGTAACTTAATATAACTTTTCTTTTCTCGAATTTTGCTTTATTTTAAAAGTTATAGGCAAATTATATTTACAAAAACAAGCAAAAAATAGCCTCCCTCATGACGTCCTTGGTTGCTTGAGTGGCCGTGAACTAGACGAGCCCCGCAGGGGGCACCTGTGAAAGCAGGTGTTTGGAGAGTGGCGTCTCCACGGACCCCGAGCCATGCGGGTTCGCCCGCCCACGTCTGACTGTGCGTGGCTTTCCCGTGTCTGGGGAAAAGGGCATCCTGGTGGTTGAGCCAAGCCCGGGGTAGGTTTGGACCCTTCGGGGCCCCCCGGGCGAGGCAATACACCACTTCGGCCCCCGCTTCTCATAGACGGGAGTCCTGGTAAGGCCCGGCCAGGATGATTCAGTCTAGTCGCCACTTCTACTATCCCCTCTCTACTTTCACCCTTGTCTGCTCCTCCTTTTCACTCTTCTCATTCCTCTTCTTTCCTTTTTCAACTCCTTTGGCGGCAAGGGCTAACCTTGGGTGGCGAAAGACCTCTTGTCCAAAACCACACTTGGTTATAGAGACTGGGCAGCACTAATAGAGTAACGTCTTCAGCCAAGCCCATCTTGTTATGAAGCGTTACCTATTCCCTTGTTGGGCTCGGTGGTGGGCGGTGCACCACAGTTTCCGAACACCATTCCCCTCTTATGGGTTCCAAGCTGAAACAACCTGATCGGCCTCCGAAAAGAGGCCGGACCGAAGCACTTTCAACATTTCTAAAACAAGACAACTCAGAAGACCACTTTACAAGATTTTTCGTCTTACACTCCGACGACACTTCTAAGCCGCTGTCAAAACTATCTCCATTCCTTGTCGCCAAAACTCTCCAAAACACGCTCGGGGCAAAATATGAAGCAAAGAAGCTTTTTTCCGGTGACCTTCTTGTCGAGATTCATGAAAGATATCAGGCAACTGCTTTGCTTAATCTGAAAATGATCCATGACCTCAAAGTCACTGCATCTGCACACCGTACGTTGAACACCATTCGCGGTGTGATATCAGAGGATGATCTATTAACCAGTTCTGAAGAGGAAATCGTGGAGGGTCTAAGCACTCAAGGTGTCGTGGCCGCAAAACGAATTAAAATTCGTAAGGATGGTGAGGAACGACCCACCGCTGATGACTGCAACTGCAAAGTGCGGCCATATGTCCCGAACCCGCTGCGCTGCTTTCGCTGCCAGCGGTACGGTCATGGTTCACGAGCGTGCCGTGGTCGTGAGACCTGTGCCAGGTGCAGCGGAACTGACCATACCGCTGATGACTGCAACCTTGACTATAAATGTGCAAACTGTAACGCCGATCATCCTGCCTACTCTCGATCATGTAACTACTTTAAAAAGGAAAAAGAAATACTTGCTCTCAAGGTGAAAGAAAACATTTCCTACCAGGATGCAAAGCGCCGCCTCTCTGCTTTCCAGAGAGGCTCTTTTGCCGAGGCGGTGTCCAGCAGAGGACCTGCACCGTCTAAGGTATCGGTGGCGACCCAGGTGTCTTTTTCAGACCACGGGAAGCCGCTGCAGTCCTCTACGCCCAGGCTGAAGCTTGCGCTTCCTGGGCATTCTATCTCAGCTGCGAAAGCAGCAGATCCAACTGGTCGCACCAAGGACATAGGTGCCGCAGCAGCAACGGAGGTCACGCCTTCGTCCCTGCCTCCTGGTCCCTCCCCTCAGGCAACGGAGCGAGTGTCTCGCTCCTCCTCCCCGGGGAGAACTTCCCCGTCTAGGAGGCAGCACGTGCTACGTGCAACCGACGATACCGGCGGGACTGCGAGCCGACCTAGCACGTCGACCGCTGCCCCATCAGGTCAATGCAGGGGCCGTGGGTTGCCCTTACGATCCGTAGACAACTCCAAGGCCTCCGGTAAGCCTGCCAAGAAGTCCCTAGAAGCAGAAAAAACTGTAGAGGCAGGCGACCTTTCTGCCCCAGAGCCAGAACCAGAGGATATGGAGTGGCAGACCCAGAAACCAAAACATAAAGGGAAAACACCAGTTTTCCCTCCTAAATGAAACATCACATACATCACCCCTTTTTTCTATCACTCCTCTGATAGTTAAATTCCTATAAAGAATGACGGCGATCATCCAATGGAATTGCCGAGGTCTACTGAGGAACTTCGATGATATTGATTTCCTCCTTGAGCAACACCGCCCACAGGCTTTATGTTTACAAGAAACACATCTCAGTTCAAAGCATACTAACTTTCTTAGACGCTACCATATTTTTAGAAAAGACCGAGAGGATGCGTGTATTTCTGCAGGAGGAGTTGCAGTGGTTGTCCCAAAGCACCTTCCCTGTTCCGAAATCGCTCTTGATACTGCGCTAGAGGCAGTAGCGGTGCGTCTCCTCCTTCACAAAGTAGTGACTGTTTGTTCCTTATACATTCCTCCTTCTTTTACTTTTTCGACAAACGATTTTAATGATCTTTTACTCCAACTCCCGGAGCCCTTTCTTTTACTTGGAGATTTTAATGCCCACAACTCTCTATGGGGTAGCGACCACGTTGACGCCCGTGGTCGAATGATTGAGTCAATTTTAATGTCGCATGCACTTTGCCTTTTTAACACTGGAGAACCGACCTATTTTAGCCCATCATCATTATCGTCCTCATGTATTGATCTTTCCATCGGTAGTGCATCCATTTTTACTTCTTTTACGTGGGCAGCAGGCACTAACCCATATGGAAGCGATCACTTTCCTATTTTCTTAAAGAACACCGTTCCTCCAAAATGCATGCCAACGCGAACTGTCCGTTGGAAGTTTGAGAAAGCGAATTGGTCTCTTTTCACTGAAGCGACACAACTTGCATGCACGTCACTTGATGAACTTTCTGTCGACCAAGTTACAGAGTTGCTGAGTAATTTTATTCTTCAAGCTGCAGAGCTTGCTATTCCTAGGACTTCTACGCATCTCCCTCGGCGGCCCAAGCCGTGGTGGAATGAAGAGTGTACTGAGTCACGGAAAAAACAAAACAGAGCCTGGGGTATCTTTCGACGTTACCCCACGCAAAGCAACCTCCGCTGCTTTAAGCAAATGAAAGCTCGGGCAAGGTACATCCGACAACAATCAAAGCGTAAAAACTTCCAGGAGTATGCCTCTTCCATTAATAGTAGTGCAACAGTCAAAGAAGTCTGGGACAAAGTTCATCGCATTGAAGGGAGATATCATGCCTTCTCAGTCCCACTCCTCTCCTACAATGGCATCTGTCCGGAAAGTCTAAAGGAGCAAGCGGATCTTCTCGGTGAGCATTTTGCTCTTGTATCGAGCTCCGAACATTATTCATCTACATTCCTCGCATACAAAGCACGTACAGAATCACATGCTGTGAAGACTGCAGGTGCCGCCCATGAAGACTACAATCTACCTCTTACGATGCGTGAACTCGAAATGGTCCTTCACTTAACTAAGCCTTCGGCTGCAGGACCTGATGGCATACACTACCAGATGTTAACACACCTTCATCCTTCTACATTATTACTTATTCTGTACCTTTTTAATCGCATATGGCACGAGGGCAAATTTCCTTCGGCATGGAAAGTAGCCACGGTTGTTCCTATTTTAAAACCTGGTAAGGATCCTTCCTCTGCATCAAGCTATCGCCCTATCGCCCTTACTAGTTGTTTGAGCAAGACTTTTGAGCGTATTGTGAACAAAAGACTTATGCACTATTTAGAAAAAAAGAACATATTGGATAGGAATCAATGTGGGTTTCGTTCCTATCAATCTACAGTTGACCATTTGGTTCGTCTTGAGACCGTAATTCGTGAAGCTTACGTGAACAGACAGTTGTGCGTGTCAGTGTTTTTTGATATGGAGAAGGCATATGACACAGCATGGCGCCATGGAATCCTCCGTGACTTGCATGAAGTTGGGATACGAGGTAGGATGCTTGCTACCATCAATAGCTACCTTTCTAATCGAACCTTTTTGGTGAAGCTAGGAGCATCTTTCTCTAAAGAATTCGTCCAGGAGACTGGGGTCCCTCAAGGGGGAGTCCTCAGCGTCACTCTCTTTTTGGTAAAGATGAACTCAATAGCCCGTTCCCTACCTTCTTCTGTGCAATACTCACTCTATGTTGATGACCTTCAAATCTCTGTTTCATCGTGCAATTTTTCTATTTGTGAACGGAGGCTTCAAGTTGCCATCAACAATCTCCTAAAGTGGGCGGATGAAAACGGCTTTAGTTTCTCTCCGGAAAAGACGGTTACTGTCTGTTACTCCCGTATACGGGGAGTCCCTGCGGTTCCTTCTCTATATATGCGACAGACCCCTATCCCGGTGAAAGTAGATCACAAGTTTCTGGGCCTCACTTTCGACCGTAAGCTTTCGTTTGTGCCTCATATAAAAAGTCTGAAGTTAAAATGCCAGAAATCACTGAACCTCCTTAAAGTCTTGTCCCACAAAACATGGGGCTCTGACCGTCTATGTCTTTTGCGAATCTATCGCTCGGTAATCCGCTCACGCCTGGACTATGGCAGCTTTGTGTACGGATCTGCTAGGCCATCAGCTCTTAAGGCACTTGATCCCATCCATCATCAGGGACTTCGCTTGGCAATAGGTGCCTTCAGAACGTCGCCTGTGCTCAGTCTCTACGCTGAGGGAAATGAGATGTCCCTTGACAGACGCCGATTCTTCTTAGGATTTATGTATTCATTAAGAATACGATCAGTCGCTCAGCATCCAGCCCGGGAGGCAGTGGAGGGCACGAAATATCAAAGGACATTCGAAAACAAGCCTAGCATTATCCCTCCATTCGCGATGAGAAATAGGAATGTGGCAGAGTCAGTTGGGATAGACAATAAGCTTTCAGTTGCCGCAGTTCCAAAAACGGTGGCACCATGGGATTTCAGCTGCATACGTTGCGATTTGTCACTAACAAAGTTTAATAAAAAGGATACCCCATCCGAGGTCATGCGACAAGAATTTTACGAACTCCAGAAGCAGCATGATTCTCATTCACACTATTACACAGACGGCACAAAAACGGAATCATTTGTTGGCTCTGCCATGATCGGCCCATCAGTAAGAAGTGCTCGTAGGCTAAATTCGTTCGCGACAGTTTTCACTGCTGAACTGTGCGGCCTTCTGCTTGCAATAGATCACATCATCCAAACACGTAACTCCCGGTCAGTTGCATATACAGATTCGTTGAGTGCGTTACGGGCTCTGATTTCACTTGAAACCCCAAAGAATGCACTCATTGTTTTATTACAAAGCAAAATAGTAGCAGCTACCAGGAAGGGATGTGATATTCTATTCTGCTGGGTGCCGAGCCATGTCGGAATCCCAGGGAATGAAGAGGTAGATTGTGCTGCGGGCACTTGTGGCACTCGTACTGTGGACATTAGTGGTATCCCATTTATAGATTACTGTGCCCTAGTCAAATGTCATCTTAAAGCTCAATGGCAAACAGAATGGAGCCTACAGGTGTCCAACAAGCTGCACATGGTTAAGCCTTTTCTTGGTGAATGGGAGAGTGCTAGGCACAGAGACAGGTTCTATGAGGTAGTCCTCTGTCGCCTACGCATTGGGCACACGCCGCTGACGCATGGACACCTTTTGCGTGGGGAGGACCCTCCGGAATGTGAGCATTGCCAACAACCTTTGAGTGTCTTGCATATCCTTCTCGAATGCCCTGCGCATGATGATAAACGCCGCCATTACTTCTCCCAGCTCTACAAAGAGCATATTCCTCTACACCTATGTGTGCTGCTTGGAAATGAGCCACTACTCCCACCCACCCAGGTTTTTAAGTTTTTAAAAAGTATTGATCTTTTACACAAATTGTAGCATTATATATAATATAAGGTACTAGTCCTATTTTATACATTTTTGAAATTACCAGCTACTAAAGCTCTGTTTTCTTCAAAACCCTCTTCTGCAATAGTATCACTTCTTGGCGCATCATAGCCTTAGTTGCTTTTGCGCCACAAAACCCCAATCTACTACTACTACTACTAGACGAGGGGTAGTGGGCTCATCGCAAGCGCTCACGGCTGCCGCACTGCGTGTCGACGGCGCGAGAGGGCGCCACTAAAGCGTGTTTTGGATAGGCTGTATACAGCGGGCAGCCAGAGCGGCTCTCATTGCATTTGCTGCGCGATTAAGCACTAATTTGGCATGACACTTCATTGGCCACAAACGACAGCATACACGGGGTAAAGATCAGTTCAGAATGGGAGCCACTTCACGCTGCCGTACTGCGAAATGGCCAAAACGCAAGACAAAGCTACTCGCTGAGGGCCTTCGGAACGCTCGGAGCCGGTCGGATCCTCCAGTCCGTAAACGACCGCAGCGCCGCCGCGTACATTCGGGATCTTTCAGAGTCAGCGCCTGATCCCACTACTCCTTTCTAGTATGCGCCGCCTTTTTGACCGCTTTGTGGCCAGTATGTCGACGGGTCATTTCTTGTTTCCGTACTTTATAAACTGCATTTTTTTTTGTGACCTAAAATACTGAACAAAAACTACCTTTATAAATAATTTAAACGGTTCGCGCCACTTATGTTTTGTATTTCGGCTAAAAAGAAGTTTTTAACGGCTCTGACCATTAGTAAGCCCAGGACCAAAGATGTTGCATTTCGCGTGCTTTCGGTACCGGGGCGTCCCCGTCGGTAAAGACCCTGTCACACTGAGGCAACAGTTGGACAACTCTATCCGGCAACACGAGAAAGTTGTGTTGCCGGCGACCCTGTCACATCAAGGCAACAACAACAGTCGGGCAACATCTTGCCGTCGCCCGGAAACGACGTTCGGCGACTTGTTGCCCTACAGTCAGGCAACAACCTGTCACACCGAGAAAGCATGTTGGGAGAGTCACGGCTTGTGGTTTGGGCGCCGTGGGAACCGGAAAGGCAGGGAGCCTGCCTTTTGGGGGGAAAGCGTTTTATTCCGGTTCGAAGTCGTGCTTGCACCAGCTCCAGCCCACCGCGTTCTTTTTTTCTCCTCGCGCACCGTCTCCAGCCTCGGTCCTTCCGTCGTCACTTCGTCTTTTTCTCGTCGCACCAATCAGCGCACACCACGGGTAACAAAGATATAACAATCACAAAGCCCGATAACCCGTCGGCGACGGCGCGCGCTGAATCCGCTGCCTTATGCATGCCACATGCATGACAAGGAGGCTGCCTCCTCTCCTGCCAACGAGCTCGCACTGGTCACGTGACGCCTTCGACGCCGTCGCGCCGGTCACGCTTTATCTCGTCGTGCTCGTGACTCCAGGCCATCCAGGCTCCGCCATCGTTATTTACGTTTCTCTCGGGTACGTGCCGCCGGCTGCGCGATTGTTGCACGATGGATCGGCGAGCGCAGGCGACAGCAACCGCTGCCTCTGCTGCTGTGGCGCTTTTGTGCGCCATCGACTCCGACGATGAGGCGCCGCTGCGCAAGAAGCCACGTTCGAAATGGACAAGTGAATGGCTGCAAGGGGTGCGCCAGCAAGGTGCGTATGAGAACCTCGTGCGAGAGTTAGCTTTAGAAGATACGGAAGCGTACCGACGTTGGATCCGGATGGACACCTGATCCTTTGAAGACCTGCTTTCAAGGGTGCGACCTTTGATAGAAAAGGAAGGCACAAACTTTCGACTGTGCGTCCCGGCCGGAGAGCGACTGGCCATCACCTTGCGCTACCTTGCCACGGGTAAGTTTTGGCCCTTCATATACCCCTGTTCAGTTGCTACATCGCCTCCACAGTGTGCCATACTTTACATGAGAGCGTAGCAGAAGCACAAAAGCGAGCTTCGCTCTCTGGTCGTGAATGCCGAGTATGCGAATTAGCATTGCCGATCCCCCGCTGGCAGTTCAGATCCTCGGGCGAGCTGCCCGCAATACGATCGAAGCTTATTGCGGAGAAGGCGCCATGTAATCGAGACTTCGGTTGCGCGTCAAAAAGATCCCCAGGTGGTCCCGATTAATCCTTTGTCCCTCTTTGGGACTTGCCAGATGCCCGTCGTTGGTTTGGCATGTCAAGCCCCAGATTTACCTTTTACACATCACCATGTGCATTCCTGCAGTGCGACCGTCGTTCAGGACGAAATGCCCGGGCTTTTAGCGTCGGTTTCGCTCGCACTTAGCTTAAACAATACTCTCTGAGAGGACACGATGCGCGGGACGCGGGATTTGTGTTTCGTACTCTCCATCTCCAGCATGTCTTCTTTCCTTGACTGTCCATACTTCTCGAAGCTGATGAAATGCCGAAGCGCGAAGCAACGAAGCTCGCGCTAAAAGCGTAGCAACAAATGTTTGCATGTCTTGTGAAGCTGTAGAATGAAAACTGTTGTTTGAAGTGGTGTAAATTTATCTTGCCTACTCCATTGCTGAGTGTGTTTAATAAAGTGTCTATCGCCGCCTTTCTCTTTTTTTGGAAGGTGTAGTCCAACATTTAGGAACTATGCTTCATCTTGCCCTGTGATGTACTAATCGCCAAAGGTACGGGTCGTCAGGACCACTTATGAGCCAATTAAATTCCACGTGGGATATTGCTGAAATACGCACATCGAACCAATACACCATATGGTTTTTAACTGGCTCGTGATTTGTTCAGGTGGCCCATAGCTTCGGCTTATAGCATGTCATGGGGTGAAATGAAGCATAGTCGCACAATGTGGCCGGTGGAACATGAACTACGATAGACTTTATTGAACGTTTGCTCACATCTACATGGCTAAGGCTCTTCTAAAGATGCAAACTTTTGATTGGTTTGAAATACACACTTTCAAAGCCGACATACAGGCGAATCCTGCTTTACCCTGGTTGGTGCGAAGGTCGTTGATTTCACCTGAGCCTCTTCCAGTTTTTTGTAGTCCACATAAATGAAGGCCGTCACATTTATAGACATATATCATTAATCTATTCATTATATATTCTGCCTATTTTCAGAGGACAGCCAGATGTCGCTGCAATTCCAGTTTCGCAGGGCGCACAACACCGTCTCAGCGATTGTGGCAGAGGTCTGCCCGGCAATTTACAGCGCCCTGAAGGACGACTTCTTGAAGGTCGGCAAAACTTTAACAGATCATCCTGAACACTTTTATCTAAAGGTTGTTTTATTCATTCACGATAAGGAAAGAATAACATTTAAGACAAACAGACAAGACAGGCTTTCGAGGAAGCCTGTCTTCGAAAGCCTGTCTTGTCTGTTTGTCTTAAATGTCCTTCTTTTTTTATCGTGAATTAATAACCAACACGCTCAACCATCTACATTATTTTATTCAAAATTGCAATTTACCATTTTTTAGTGCTGTACATATTTTTAGTGTGCCAATTTAACTTATCTTCATGTGAAGCATTCAAAGATTGATCTGTATGGAAATATAATTAAGCTCAGATGAACACTCACATGCGCATGCTAATATCAAGCCATGGTGTGCTAATTTGTACATGCCCACTCTGCACCCAATGCAATGTGGACTTGAGCACCTGCACTGCACTAAATGCTGTCCTATAGACCAACTCATGTTTACGCCGCTAAACTTTGCGTAAATAATTTGATGTGCGGCAATTCATTTACGCGAACGCCGCAGAATGGATGCTAAAACCATGATGAGATTCTTCTAGCTATATTCTTTCGCGACGTCACTCTTGCTGCAAAAGTTTAGATGGTAACGGCGATGATCGACATCGATAATGAAAATCGGAAGTGGGAACAGTGAGAGTGAATCAGGCGTAACAAGTCGGTGATGGCCACTGGTACCAATGATCAACATTTTGTATCTACTGTTTACACCGAGCCTACTTAAAAGTACTTTGAAGCCTACGATTACTTCTTATCGCAATCACCGGGTCAAAGTTTGGTTTACGGGTCACTTTTGTTTGAACGAGTAGACGACAAAAAGCAGACAAGTTTGAAAGAGCCGACGACACTTCAAACGATCAGGCTACCATTTGAATTTGAAGACGCACTGAACCTGCGGGTGGTCAGGACAATTTGGCGGCTTTCCCTCGTTCATTTTGGAACAAAACAAATACATCTGGCGACCATATGTATCTGTGAATTCAACCCAAACTGTTACCCCCACGAGCAATCGTAGTTCGACAGCGTCTGGTTTACCCTTTTCACAGCTACTCCTCACGTTCTCGGACGAACGGGGCAGGCAGAAATACATGAAAACTGATCTTCACACCTTTCCAAACTCTTTTGGTACAGCCCTTGTTGCGACGTTCTGACGAGAAGGCAGATTTTTTGTCTGGTTTCTTCCAAAAGAAAACAGGAATGCATGTCTCGCACGGTGACTTCTGCCAACCGCCCCAGACCGGAAGTGCGCCCAACGCACCACCACCGCAGAGTGACGTAACAGAGTTGAGTTCGTGTATAAAGCAAGCCTTAGTCCAAAGTCACCACCAGTCTGACGACCAGAGAACATATGTAACCAGTGGTACTTGCAATTGTTGAGCTGAAATCTGAGGGGGAGCTATATTCAAACTATATTCGACGTGAGAAATACTTTTGTGACTTCCTCCCATTCCCTTTTAATCATACAATATTAGAATGTTACACCCAATTAGAATAAAGCTCCTGTAGTGGCTCACCTCTTTCATTTAAAAGTACAAAACTGTACCGTTTTTTTTTTTTTTTTTTTGTGGTGGTTGATTTTGAGTTGCAGGCTGCATAAAACTGCATTGAAAGCCGCCGGTTGCCTACCCCTGGTGTATACATTCATGTTTTTTACAAGTAAACTTTAGTTGAGAGTGTGCTTTGTGTTGTTTCCTTCATCTGTCCTTGTCTATTTTCAGTGCTTTTACCTGTCTGAAGAGCATTCTGCATCTGCTTTTTTGTAATGAACGCATGGCACTGAAGTATAAATTTGCAAGCAGGCCTTTATGCCCAGGCTGGTGAAACACATGAGCCGCTGTAATAAACGCAAGCACAAATTACCTATTATTGCGGGTACCCAGCAGCCCTGCTGAGTGGAAGCTGTCGCACAGGGGTACCAGGACCTTCTGGCAGTTCTCTCACTGCGTGGGAGCATTGGATGGAAAGCACATCGCCCTTGTGTCACCTCATCAATCTCGCACAGCTCCGCAACTACAAAGGCTTTTTTAGCATTGTGCTAATGGCATTGGTAGATGCGGACCTGAACTTTATCTTTGTTGATGTTGGCCGCAACGGCCGAATGAATGACAGTGGCATCTGGGGAGCCTGCAGACTCAAAGAGGCGCTGGAGAGGCAGCCGCCCATGCTTCCTCAGGCAAAGCTGATTCCGGGGTCGAGAGAGGTGGCGCCCTACGTTATCGTAAAGGATGAGGGCTTTGGCCTCAAACCCTACCTGATGAGGCCATACCCCGTGTCTGATTTGACCACAGACAAGCGGCTCTTCAACTACAGGTAAGTACAATCTTTATGTTGAACCCATCAACAAAATGAGGCCTAGGCTCGCACCATGTAGGCCTCTGGAGCATGAAGCTACAATCAAGTCCTGAATAGTCATGCATTATATTCAATATATTTGTTGCTTTGTGTAGTATTTGTGTTACTGACAGGCCTAAATATGGTTAAGTTCACTGTTGTGCATGCACTTGAAGCCTTACTCGGATTGCCCTAGAAGCATTTAGTATCTGCAAGCATAACTAAACAAATGAAGTGTGCTGGTTCTTTGGTTGACGAAGGCTTGTGCAGGGTCAGACAACAACATACAAAGGTGGCATGATATGTTCGAGGAAATGATTGCATCAAGACATGAAGTCACATGCATGAACAAGAAGTATCGTGCATATGACATTGTCTTTAATCTAAGCGCAACCCTGCACATGCCTGAATGGCATTATCAAGTTTCTAAACTATACATCTTGGACAAACTCCATAAGTAATCTCATAAATAAAAGGGAGGACTCCAACACACTACTTGGATCAATAATAATAGGCATGTGCGAAGTGATTTTTTATTTCAAAGCGGATGCGAAGCGAATTGTAAATTTGTATGAATAATTTTAAATCAAAGCAAATAATTTCGAAGCAAAGTGCACAATTTCCATAGAAATGTTCAATTGTAATCACCACTAGGGAACCGGACAAAATAGCAGATACAGATATAGAACTTGAATAATATACACTGAAAGAAGGGTTGGCTATCGAAGACTTCCTCAATGTGCTTTTCCAGGCCATCAGAAAAACAATGGGCAAAAGGTATGATGTACACTTGTTGCTCTTAAATTCACTGAGATTTTGGAACCATAGGGGCACTGATGAACTGACTGATGAAGGCGAGCGGGTTGAACATGAATCCATAAAATTGAAAGAATAAAACACAGAGGAATGCCAGTGCATTACGTTGGAGCATCTCAATTTTTTTTTTAGGGGTTCGCATATCTAGTTTTAGGGGCACGGTTGCAAGAATTAGAATCAGTTACATAAGAGCTAAAAGCCCATGCAAAACTGTCGTAGTATTCGAATATTATTAGTTTATTTAGAGAAACTCTCGTCACCGTCATGATACTAAAAAGATAGTTTTTTGTGAAAACTTACGACTATCACGTGCCTCCATGCCATAAGACTTCTGCTGCGCAGAGGCGCGCCAAGCTTTAATGGTTTGCACCGGCGCGCTCGCGAATATGTCAAGCTTCACCACTTTATGCCAGTGCATTGCGTTGGAGCATCTCAATTTTTTTTTTCGCTTCTCGCATATTTATTTTTAGCTTTGAAATACTTCGAAAACATTTGAAGTTGGCGAATAGTCATATTCTATTCAAGGTGTGAACCGAATGTGGCATTATTCGCTTTGATAGCCGAAAGATTTTAATATTCGCACAACCCTAAATAATAACCTCATAATAACCTCATAATTTCTTTCAGGCTGTCACGTGCACGACGCACATCAGAGAATGCCTTTGGCGTGCTTGCCAATCGCTAGCAGATCTTCAGATCTCCTCTACGCCACAATCCAAACCGAGCCATGGACATTGTTCTGGCCACAGTGGCTCTTCACATCTTTCTGCGAGCCAGGAGGACCACACGGCAGCTCTACACCCCACCGGACAGTTTGGATGCTGAGAATATCCTCTCTGGTGAGTATGTTTTGTGGGATTTTTGCTAGCTACCGACTAACACAGGTACCGATAGAGTAACCAAAGGGTTGTCTCAACAGCGGCGATATCTCAAAGGAGACGTCGAACCTAGTAGCCCGCGGTCCCCACATCTCCGCGGCAATATAGACGAACATTTAGGGCCACATTACCGCGGGTCGGTTCGATTAATTACCTCCGTCGATGCCAATGATCGTCTACCTTGTCTCACTCTCTCCAATATAGCGGAAGTGAAGACACACGTACCAGAGTAAGGACAGAGTCCAAGAGCATTTATTAGAACACTCTTAAAATGAACTACTATGTACCCATCCAAAATGCCCCCCGCGCCGGCAAGGTAAGAAAAGGTCCTTACCTGGCCAGACGCGGGGTTCCGGAGAGCCAAGACCGGGGAAGCGCCGGAGAAGTCGCCGACACACGTCCTATCTCTTTCGCGGTCACCCGGACGAGTCTCTTTCCCGAAAGCGGGGAAACAAGAGGCGAAACTCCTCGCCTGTCAGCAGTCATCCGCATCCGAGCGGGGGGACGGAAAAGGTCCCCCCGGGAGAGAGTGAGGAGGAGAGCCCCCCAAGCCAGGCGGCTCTCCTACGCTTCACGGACAGGCCGGAGCTCGCGGCGAAGGAGGCCGAGAGTTCCGACCCGCGGCCGTTATCGCAGCCATCGGAGAAGGGCCAATGTTATATCCTAAACGCAATCTCATAGCTGCTGCGGAGGGGGTGAATATTTCTGCTGATGCCGGCGCTTCGGAGGGGTGGGTGCTTAACATATGATTTGCAAAAGTCTGAAGTTTGTGGTTTTCTTTATGGAGACCCCTCAACTAATAATTCCGCCCGATCGGTATGCGCTCCGCCCGTCACCCAGGGAGTGACATACAGCAACGAGAAGACAGCGATTGGGTTTACTGTACCTCCCGGTTGTCCGTCGTCGAGAGCCGGTAGTCCAGGCCCGCCGACCCTTGTTGTCGCCCGTCGATCAGAGCTCACAGTCGGGGTCCGTGTCCAGGCCTGCGGATCGCTTTTCCCACGCCAGCGCTGCGTAGGCTGGCTGTCCTGGGCTATCACTGCCCGAGTGTCGCTGCGGAACGACCCCGGGATCGTCGTAGCCCAGGTCATATGGCCAGGGCTCGCCGTTTCCACCGGTATTGCTCCAGACCTCGCCGGTGGACCGCTCCGGGGTTCGCCATGAGCCAGGTCAGGCAGCTCGGCTTCGACGTTCCTTGTCCAGCTACCAGCCTCGCTCAGCACACACTGTCTCGCGCCAGCTCGTGACTTCTCCGCCGACCGCCTGTCACGTGCTCTCTGCCTCGTCTTTCACCCTCGGCTCCCACAAGTTTTGGAAATGTTACTAGTGGGCGCTTGTACGAAAGTGGGTGCTTGCCCGGTATTTTACAGCAGTCATATGATGCCTTTTTATTTCTGAGTGTCGATCGGCAACCATAGAGGCGTAATAGATTATAACAGAGTCAAGGTGAGGCAGAAGGAATTTAGAAAGGACAGAAAAGTGTGAGAACTGGGCTCGTCTGCTATGTTAGCTTTCTGCCAAATGCGAAGCTAATTGAGAAGGAATCGAGTCCAGTAATTGATCCAAAGATTTCATAATCAAGTTGTATTTTACTTTTATTGTCGGTTAGCGTTACCCGCTGACAGAGCAGACAGCCGAGCTAGGTGAGATTTGGAACACAGTCCTGTTGTTGTCCTGCCGAGATAATAGCACACAGGGGAGGATTGCTATCTGGTCTCCAACAACCAATGTTTATTTTGGCAGGATGTGTCTGCGGCATAAGCAATCTGCAGTAACCTTTCTCTCATGTACCTGTTTGTCTCAAAGCTTTCAAAGATGTGGTGAATGGAAAGGGTTCAGAAAGATTGCTAGTAACTGAGTTTGATAAGGATGCTTACAGTAGTGAAACTCATCATAAACGTGTGTGGTTCAACAATGCTATTTCCATGGCCTGCAGGAACTGTAAGAAACTGCTCATGGAGACAGGGCGTGACTCCTGCTGGAGCCATGAGGCGGTTTCGAAGAGGAGGAAGTAACAGCAGCGACGACGCCAAAGCAGTGCGGGAGCTCTGCACACGGTACTTTGTCAACGAGGGACATGTCAGCTGGCAGTGGCGGACGGTTGCCTAAGAAGGTACTAATTAAAAACAGTTTGCATGCTTTTATTATTCTATGAGGGTTGCACACAATATTTGTAGGAGCCCATAGCCCATAAATAACGCACTCTGATGACACCTGTTATACCCGATCTGGGTATCCGGGAGGCGGGTGGGGGGGGGGGGGGGTTGTGGTGAAAAATTGTATAGAGGAGGTAAATGCCCGTGCGCACGGGTGTTCATAGGTTGGATAGTAGTATGCACAGGCAATGCCATTGCACACTGTCATTTATTTGTGGTATTTCATGGGAAATTTTTTCAGGACTGGGTTTGTGAACGTGGGTGCAAATCAGCAGCTTACCTGCATTTGTCTTGTCATTAAGGGTAGACCCATCGAACTACTATTTGCTGTTCCGTGTGATGGCGGTACGGAGATGTACTGCATCACACGCCCCGTCAGTGCTTAGGGGCATTTAAATATAATTATACTGTCTTGAAACATGCAAGAGAAACACAATTGTAAGAGATCTAGAGAAATAAGCATGAGCGATAAGTTTATTGCATGCACAGTGCCAAAGAAGCTGATATTGGCCAAGGAACGCTTTCAGAATGATGATGGTCCGTAGCGATCTTGGTGCGACTGGTTTTAACGACCCCTTCGAAGCTTTGAAAGGGTTCAAAATGGCGATGACCATGGAAACCAACAGCGATAAGCCAATCACCTTGAGAGGTTTTGTCGTCTGTATGTTGGTAGTTGTTTATGTCCGGCTAGTAGGTGGGAAAGCAATGGGCGCTACTTTCCCAGACCCAGTGACTAGTTTTGAACAGTGTTGATTAAAATTGATGTCCTTTGTCGGTAGAGATCATTTGTAAGACTTCAAAGCGTCTGACCAACGTTTCGGTCCGAGTGCGAAATGCAGTTGTTGCTGACGACCAGAACTCGGGGAAACTTCTTGCTCATAGTCATGGCCCCCAATACCGTCGGGTTCCCGGGAGAGCCACTGTCATCTCAGAATCTCGTAATATGGGCGTGAAGCTTCACTCGCTGAGGGACCGCGAATCCACGGCAGCAGTGGGCGAAGTCTGGTGTGGCTTGGTTCGGGCCATCAGTATGTAGAGGCGAAACTTATCTACATGTATTTACATTATTTAGTCAATAACTGGCTTGATCGTCGAGCTGCCTTTCATAGAATCCCCAAAATTGTACTGCCTGTGCACCTGCGCTCTCGTGCGACTTAGCATGCAGTGTCCCATCAGCTCAAGGTCACCACACCTCACAGCAAAATACTTGTAATAAAGAGAGCCCTCATGTTGACTACAAGTTTAAAATGAGACTAAGATACGACTGTTGACTAATTGATGCAGTGGCTTATAGATGGCATCTGCTTTCTGCAAGTTATGCAGAAAGTTTAAGATATGAGCTGGAGCAGTGCATGCAATACATAATTTGCAAGCACCATGCAACTGTAGCCCCCGCTTGCATCCTCTGGCCATAGGCCTAGCAGTCTGTATTTGTACATTGCTGATTTGTGCTGCCTGATGGGAAATGCCTTTATTAAGAGGTTTCCATTTCTCAGCCCAACTGAATTTGTAAATCTAGTAGGCAATTTAGTAACGACCAAATCTACAAGATGTTGTGTGGGACAAGCAAACAGCAATATGCAAGGAAGCAGAGGCCTTTTTCAATAGCCAATTTGAGGCAAAATACAAGCATAATATGGCAGCAACTTTCGTATCAAGGAACAGGCTCCAGCCCACTGTACCTTTATTTATTCAGGTGCCACCTGTACAATTTCAGGGCTAGTGTTGAGGTTGAGGTTGTACTTTACAAAAGCCTCATATGCCAGCAAGCCTGCCATCTGCCTGTGAGGGCCTTGTGGCACATGACGGAGTGCGTGGGCGATCGACACTCCAAAGTCGTCGCACTCGTCTCTGTCTGCTGCTGCCGCGCAGCTCTTATTTAATGTCTGCACAGCTGTTTCCAGCAGCAGTTTCTTCTCGGCCATGCAGTCCTCGGGCTGCTTTCTTTTTGTTGCCCGGCTTTGATGGTCACCCCCTCTGGTGCTCGTCCCTTCATTGCAGTATCCACGGGGTGGCCGCCCTGACTGGTCCTTTGGCTGGTCCCCTGACTTGTCCCTTTGGCTGCTGGCCTCATCCTCCATGTCCAGACTTAAGGGATCGACCGGCTTACTGCCCTCCAGGTGCCCCCAAAGGCTGTCGTCATCTTCTGGTGGAGATTCTGATTCTGCCTGTGAATGTGGAAAAACGATCACATTAATTAGACAATGCTTGTAGAAAATGAATGTACAGAATGCATAGAGCAGTTTCTTGACCCTAATAAGTTTTTTCACATGCATCGAAAACTATTTGTTGTTGAGTGTATTTTTAGATTAAAAAAACAGAAAGCAAAAAAAAAGTACTGGCAATCAATTTTTGGCATTTAAAAAGGGCTTACAACCCAGCGCCGCATGCTATTCATGGTGTTTATTGTTCGGGGTTGATGACGTATAGTGCCTAGCGAAACTCTTGACATGCATTATGTTCTACACCCATACATATTAATTAAGAAATCTAATTGTGCTACAAATTTTTCTGCTGCACATTAGCACCTGTAATTCCAGACTGCGAAGCTTTGGTCTGAAAAGTAATATAAACCTGGAATTATATGCTCCGATGGTTGCTGTAGTATGTAGACGCTTTGCATATATTTTTGGCAGTTTGGATACAGTGCTCAATTTTTTAGTGAAATATTTCTTTCCCAGCACTGCTATTTCAAGCAAATAAGGGAAGAATACCTTTTATCTCGTTGTACTTTTCATGAAATGGGTGCGTAGTGTGTGAACACTGTCCGATTTGAAGATGTGGTTTCTAGGATTTTAAAATTTTTTACGGTAAAGCCTTATAAGTTCTGCATTTGTGACCATTGAAACGACGAGCAATCATTCTCAACCATGGAAGTACCTGAACAAAGAGGTTCTCTATGTACAAATAAACATGTGACTAAATGCTGCTCTTGTATATTACTTACACCTGGGGGAGCCATATTCAACTCGCTGCCGTGCTGGGGGCGTGCACTCTGCAGGAAGAGCATCTCCCTGTAGTGAATCCATCTTGGGACGTACACATCCTCGGTGCCTGTCCCGGATTTTTCGGAGCGCTTCACTTTTTTATGTTCTCTGTTGAGTTGGGAGCGCAGGTTTGAGAAACGGCTCTTGATTGCCTCCCCTGCATAAAACAAAAGCCTTTATACATTGAACAGATCTATGAGTACAATCAAGCCTGTCATTTATAAATGAGCTTCATGCGCTCCGAACTATCAACATGTGAGTAACCTGTAGAATGCTGCTGTCGGCTCTTTTTATCAAAAACACTAATTTGCTAGTAGAAAAAAAAAAAACAACTACAGAGTAGCAGAGGGTATCAGTATTTCATGAGGCGAGTTTCGCAAATAGAGAAGTCTGCCTAGAAGGCAAGGCGCTTGCAGGCGGGGAGGTGACCAAAACCGCCTCCCCGCTTGCGGGCGCACACGCACGCACATAGTCCAGTACAGAAGCACACGATGTGCGATACTCGAAATAATAGAATGCAATATCGTATCATCTCGGTCGCAAGCACCGTTACGCTGAATGTACGCTTTAAAGACGTGAAAATACGGGCGCGATGTGACAGTGTGAATGCACGTGGGATTATTTATTTTGTACATACCCGTAAGCTTGATTCCCATCGCTTGAGCAATGTCCCTGTAGGCTCTTTCCTTCACGTCGCGACAATGATAACATTTATCCTTCACGTGCCACAAGAATCTTCTTTCTTCAATCATTGCGATAATCTGCGATTCCTCGGAGGACGTGGTGCTTGACGGCGACGGCGTCTTGAAGAATGACTTCGTAGCAAAGAGCGGCAGTGCGGCGAGCAAGTTCGAATAGCGATATCGATATGGTTGGGACAGTTGGGAGTTGAGAAAACGCATACTTAAATAATAAAGTAATATCTCGAGTCTCTCTGCCTCGATATATATATATATGTTGCCGTGTTGCCGGCCCGAAATTCGCACAGCCAGCGATCAGGGCAACATGCGTTGCCCAACACAGGTTGCTGCTGTTTTTGTTGCCGAAAGCTGTCATACCGAGGCAACATTTTAGTTGTCGTCCATGTTGTGCTGCTGCTGCCCCGATGTGACAGCTTTGTCGAACAACACGGGGAGCGAGCAACAAGTTGCCCGACTGTTGGACAACGTGTTGTGTTGTTGTTGCCGTCGTGTTGCCTCAGTGTGACAGGGCCTTAAAGAAAGTTTCCGCGTCGCCCGGTTAAAATATGATGCACTGATATTTAGTTACTCTCTCCGTGCCTGCTGGCTTGCCCGAACCCCAAGAGACGTGGAAACCGCAAAAAAGGTGGACGCTTAAATATGATTGCAGGGCCCCTTTAAGTACCATACCTTTTTGTGGCGCTATTTACGCGTGCTCGGCAGTTCTTCAGCCAACCCTTGGCTCCTGCTTAAATTTCCTCAAGCGTTGCACCACTCAGGCCTTTTATCAGTCTGACTGCTTCTGTAAGTGGAGAAAATATGAAAATCATAAGTGCGTTATCCTGGTGCAATGATCACGGGAGATATAAGAGCCTACCACCACTAGAAATAGACATGGGTTAATATATGAGTGTTCTGACCAGATTAAATGATATGTCACCCTTTTTTTAATGACTACCGACATAGGCTGTGCCGATTCATTTTGCCCGGCCTGCCCCATGCACACTGCATGACACTGCTAGTGCGAACACGAAATTAGCACTTTTTTATTGCATTTTGCTCATACAGAATATTGATCCGCCCCAAATAGTACTTTAAGCTGGCGCTCAAAATTATCACTTTCCCCCACACTAGCAATTCTGATGGCAGGTATCAGTTACATAATTGATACAAAGAAAAAGACAGCCCACTGCTTGTCCGTGCTAACATTGACGTGCAGTGCACAACATCAGAATTTGCTTGAATGTGCCTACCGAATTACTTGTTTCAAATTCCCTGACCGGTGTTTCTCTCGAAGGAGGGCTTCTACGACCGAAGAACTCCGACCTGCTATTGGTCCTGTGCTCGCCATAGTTGCTAAATTATGGAGCCCGAGTGGCTCTTCCCTTTTAATGGATGGTTGCTTGATCTGCCTAGTGACATTTCTGGCAACATTACTCAGTGCAGACACGCTACTGCACGACAGTTGGGTTTCGTTGCACACCGCCATATCATTTCCATGTGTCATTTTCTCTGATTTAGCTCTTTACTAAAATTTCCTTGACTTTTCCATATGGTTCAAAAGTCCCTGACAATCCCAGGCTTCCCAGATTAGTTGACACCCTGTATAATACATAAAGACGATTTACAATTTAATACAATTTATTGAAATTTCTTGTCATGTTGCTGTTGGCATGTTTTACAGTGAGGGTTGTTTTAATTATTTGGAGCGGCACATTTCCAGAAATAATAATAATATTATTGTTAAAGGCGCCGGGCTACGCGAGCTGGTCCACACAGCACGCGGCACGAGCGCAGGAGACTCGCGCCAGGCAAAGCTATAGCCTGGGATACTCCGCCAGAGCAAGCACCCCAACGGTCGCCCCGTCAGCTCGCCCCGTGAGGACCGCAATAAACGTGCTGACATCTTGGTGGAGGTGCGGGCCGCAACACCCTTCCTTGCCTTCAGGTACGATTATGGAGCTTCGTAGTGGCACCCTATCTCAGCCCAGCACCTCGGCCGCGCAGCCACCACCCGCCGGCACCTCTCGACCTCCCTCACCCGCCCTCACCACACCCACAGCCGTAGGTTACAATTCAATTCAACCTCCACAGCCCTGGCCCGTCTGGCATCCATCCTCGCGCCAGTGGGATCCCAAGGTATTCTCCGGTCTAGGAGACGAAGAAATCGAGGAGTGGCTAGACATCTATGAGCGGATTTCCACCTACAACCGCTGGGATAACGCCAATAAATTGGCCAACATCATATTCTACTTCACCGCTGTGGCCAAAACTTAGTATCTAAATCACGAGACAGAGTGGCACACATGGGAAGCCTTCACAACCCGTGCAAAGGAAATATTCGGTAGGCCTGAAAATCGCCGCACCACAGCAGAACGTCGCCTTAACTTTCGTGTGCAGCAGCAAGGCGAGAGCTACGCAGCCTAGATCGAGGACGTACTCCGTCTCTGTCGCCAAACGAATGAACAAATGCAAGAAGGTGAGCGCGTCCGCCACCTCTTGAAGGGAATATCCGAGGAAGCTTTCGCGATGTTCCTCAATCAGCCACCTCCCGATGTCAACGCCGTCGTCAGCGGCTGCACACGTCTCGCGGAGGCCCGCCAACACCGCGTCCTGTCTCTTGGAGCGGCAGTAAGTGTGCCGGGACACCTCCCTCCTGTCCCAGAGCACCTACCCTCCCCTGCCATTCAACCAACAACTCAAGACGGACTGCGATCTTTAATTCGCGAGATAGTGCGAGAGGAACTGAACCAACTTTTGGCACAACCATCGGCTTCCCCAACGCCCCAAGCGCCGATTCAGCACGTAATTCGGAATGAACTCTTACAACTTATGGGTATTCCCTCACCAACATTCTCTGAGCAGTCAACACCCAGACCCTTATACGCGGAGGTCCTTTCCAGAGCCTCAGCACCAGTTGCACCAGAAATGTGACGAGGACGACGACGACGCTGGGGCAGTGGCGTGCCTGACCATCTCGCGCCAGGCTCCGCGCGCGCGGCCCGGCTTCCATAAAATTTTTTCTATCTCACTGAGTGGACGCGTCAAGATCATTTGCTGCCGGCCGCACATCTTCGTAATATTTGGTGGAGGTGCGGGGTACATCATCTTTCGTTCTTCGTCATCATCGCTCCGGACCTTGGTTGCAGCAGTCCTCCGCCACAGCCGATTGAGCGCCGGACCATAGCCCCGCCGCACAGCCCCCGCCCTGTGAACTGCCTGAAATGCCGAAGTGTTCGAGACAGAGTTTCAAAGAATGTGAGCTACGAGAATTTTTATGAAGAGTGCCGTGAACAAGATGAACTATGGACGAAATCGAGAGACGGACGCGAGTTTATGGTCCCCTGCCCTGTCCCCAGCCCCGTTTGTGTTGGTAGTGATCAGATGAATTCCCTAGCCCGGATCGTGACGTCGTGGGGCTGTGGCTGGTACAGAAGTCGGCAGTGCTGTGGAGAGAGGCTGCAGGTTGAAGAACATCTTCATTCTACGCGGCCGGCAGCAGTCATTCGTCTGTCCATCTTTCTTTGACCTTCTCTTCTATGTCTGTGTGTGTGTTTTCAGTTTACTCTCGTGTTTTCATCATTCATCGGCCGGGTCGTCCTCTTTAAAGGAGGGGGAAATGTGACGAAGACGACGACGACGCTGGGGCAGTGGCGTGCCTGACCATCTCGCGCCAGGCTCCGCGCGCACGGCCCGGCTTCCATAAAATCCTTTCTTTTTCTTTTTTTTTATTCGTGCAACAAGCAAAGCTTGAGAGTTTAGATTAGGTGCGGTATTTGTGCATCCCGTATAAAGCCCAAAAGGGCTCCCGCATGCGCGTTCATTCTGGTCCATTTGTAGTAGTCCTCAGGGGATGCTAGGTTGAGGTCTCGTGCCTGAGTCAGGGGAAGGAGGCGGTGCTGAAGATTTGGGCAATTCCAGAGAATGTGTCGGAGTCCAACTGCGGACGCCCTGGCAGAGCAGTAGGGGCACGCCAGGCTGGCATCATCGGGGCCTCGGTTCCAGGAGGCCAAGACTGCTGGGGTGACTGCGGAGTCCGTCCGGATCCTTGCGAGGAGGACCTCCTCCCGCCGGGGCAGGCCCGCCGGGAGGGGATGTGGGCACGCGGGAATGAGTGCACGCGTAGCGACCCTTATGCGGGCCTTGCCCACGACGAGTGAGGCCTCCGGCTCATCCGGATGGGGGTGCGATCAGGGGGGGATGTTCAATCAGGGCTCGAGCGATTTGGTGGGCTTTGTCCTGGTAAGTACCGCGCTGGTGCCCAGGGGTCCAGAGAATCCGGACTTCTTTAGCAGATGTACGATTTAGGGCATGAATATTATAGCAAATATGTAGTAAAGATCGCGTTGACTTGAGATGTGAACGCGTACTCGAGTGACATCGGGCATCAGCGTTAGTGCTTGTATGGCGTCTCGAATCGCGTATAACTCGGCGATAAGCGGATCGTCCAACTGTGTGGCGTAGAACGCCGATGTGTCAATGGAAGGATGAGATGGACAATGCACTGCGGTAGCGATGCCATGTTGGCACGTTGCTCCGTCGGTGTAGACATCTATCGCGAACTCATCCGAGCTCGGGGCCGCGACCTGCTCTACTCGTGGTGGCGCGGAGCCGGACGGATGCGTGCGGACGGTAGGAGGCTTGTTGGTAGTAATTGTAGTGTAGTACCATGGTGGCGGTGGAGCCCCAACGTACGGAGAACAGCGGGGAGGTTCCTCGTGCAAAGGAGTGATGGTATGTTTCAGATTGCGAGCTTCTCTTCGTTGATTGACAAGTTGTTCAATAGTGTTCAGTTGCGCATACTCGTACAGGTGCCAGGTAGGGGTATGCCGAGGGAAACCAGTCATGCCGCGAATTGCGTCCCTATTGATGATTTCAATACTCTTCCACTGAGATGCAGTGAGACGCTGGAACTGAGCTTGGTATATCAATCGAGGTTGAAGGACGCATTTAACCAGACGTTGGGCTACCTCAGTCCCCGCTCCGGCACATCGTTTCGAGATGCGTCGGATGAGGTGTGTTGTAGACGCCGCCGTCTTGCGTGCCGCTTGAAGCCACTGCTTGGCTGAGCCGGACTAGTGGATGAGGAGTCCCAAGATCTTGGTTTGTGTAACCATCGGAAGCTGTGTCGACCCTATTCTGAGGGGCATGGGAGTCAATGGCAGTTTCTTCCGGCCAGCGTTGTTGCACACATGAAGGAATTGCGATTTCTCGGGAGACACCGTCAGGCCAAAAGTCTTTGTATGGCAGTCTAGTTTATTCAGCCCGGCCTGTAAGGCATTTTGTTGCACCTCTAGGGATGGGTGAACTGACCACATTGTGACATCATCAGCGTAAATTAAAAAACAAAGGTGCTGTATATCAGCGAGAGCCCAGGCCAGGGGAAGGAATGCAATGTTAAATAGGAGTGGTGCAAGTACTGAGCCTTGGGGCACGCCACAGTTTGATAGGAAATTGGACGACTCGCCATATGATAGGCGGACGGCGAAAGTTCTGTCGGTAATGAAGGCGTGGACAGCATTTATGACACGAGGTGGGAGGCCGAGGACCACCATTGCCTCCAACAGTGGGGCGTGAGCGATATTGTCATAGGCCTTTAATATGTCAGTAGCTACAAGTGTGCGAACCAAGTGGCTATAGGGTGACAGATGTAGGACTTTCTTTGCAAGGCGGTCGAGGCCATCTTCCGTTCCGAGATGTTGCCGGAATCCAATTTGGTTGGGGTGATAGAGACAGTGGGCCTCCAGCCACCAAGAGATACGTTTAGCCATCATACGCTCAGATTTTGCAGATGGTGGGAGTCAGTGATACAGGCCGCAGAGCTGTGAGGCCGGTCGGTGCCTTGCCCGGTTTGGGAATCGGCACTACAATCGAGTGTTTCCATGATGTGGGGAGCTCGCCGGCTTCCCAGATCTTATTGATGATAGCTAGCAAATCTGTGACTGCCTCTCCCTCAAGGTTCTTGTACACTTCGTAGGGGAGACCGTCATGTCCTGGAGCAGAGCGGCGACTAGCACTCTCGATGGTGTCTTGGAGCTCAGCCAGAGTGAAGGGCGTAGTGATGCCAGTAGTGTCAGGCATAGCCGTGACAGGGCGCGGGACCGACGGGCTGGCATGTCGAGGGAAAAAGGTATCCGCCGCGCGCGCCGCAAACTCATCGTCGGTGAGCCCCCGACGCAACTGAATGTTGCCAGTCCGGCCTTCAGCTTGGCGAGGTCGTTCCATAGCGTGAAAAGTCCGCCAAAGAGCCTCAGGGTGCTTCGGGTTACTCAACGAGGCACACCAGTCAAGCCAGCGTTGGCGTGTAAGTCGTTTCTCGTGGCGGCGTGCCTTAGCTGCCACGTGGGAAGCATCATCCTGAAGTTGGTGGTCGTCGGAGTGTAAGGCTGCCAATGTGACCGCTTCAAGTCGCTGTTGCCACAGGCGGAGGAGTTGGGGATCAGGTGTTGGTTGATCACAGTGCACCGTGGTAGTCGTGGTGCACTCTATCATGGCTTCTTTGATATCTCTCTGAACTGTTTCTGGGTTCTGCGCCGTGATGTTAAGAGATGATCGAAGTTTATCCCAATCGGTTACCTGAACTTGCTTCCGGAGGCGGTTATATGCCTTTGGGAACCATTTGATAATGATCGGAAAATGGTCACTTCGCCAAGTGTCGTCTTCAGTCCTCCATGCCGGATTGCCAGTGCCACGCCACCAGGTGTGGTCCGGAGCGTTGGACGGGTTCCCTAGGCGAGTGGGACCCGGCAAGTTGAGAAGATGGAATCCTCGATCGGTGAAGCGATCGTATACTTGACGGCCTCGGAGGGAATCCTGCTTGTACCCCCACTTCGTGTTGGGGGCATTGAAGTCGCCACCCACGATAACAGGTATGTTGGGATGGAGCGAGAGAATGTGTTCAAGCCATCCGAGATTATGACGTAGGTTTCCAGGTTTTCCGTAAAAAGAGACTGTCACAACACAATTGTAGCGTGTCCGGACGAGGACAGCCACTACCTCCTGGCGGGAGGTGCACCATTTTGATAGGTCTATTGGGGCGTGCTGAAGATGATCTTTGACATAGATAGCCGCTTTGCCGGGACTAGAGGGCTCGGAGTCTGAGGTCGTTAAATGCCGAGCATCAGTAATGGACGGTGAATGGTAGCCGCAGTACGAGGTGATACGAATGAGTTCCAAATGTTCTTGTACAAGGATGAGCCATGGATTGAGCAGATGATAGAAGATTCTAGTGCGTAGTTCCCCAAACGTTTGACGGCTACTACGACAATTCCACTGTAATATGTGGAGCAGAGGGGCTGGACGACACTCTACTGACGACTCATCCATCGCTGCAGGATCATAAGAACGGCATCTAGGGAGGATTGCATTGCAGCGATTTGACTTGTAAGTGTGTCCAGTGCTTTGGCCACGGACAGCAAGTGACCGGTTACATCATCAATGTTGACATTTTCTGCCGCTGAGGGTGACCGGGCCTCCTGACCACGCCGTGCGGTACGAGACGGCATGTTCTTGGCACCCCTGGGTTGATGACAGCTGCTGGATTCTTGCGAAGCTCCATGTAGATCTTGAGACGAATGTTGAGATGTGGCTGTCTTTCGTGGCGGTCGCTGAAGTTTCCTAGTGGCCTTAACAATCGCTGCGTACGAGGGTTGTAGTGCCTCAAGGCCGTCGTTTGATGATACCGTGTGATCACTTTCCTCCTCTTCCCCTTCTTCGGCTAGGGCTTGGAATCGATTTTTCGTCAAAATCGATGCTTTGCCGGTATGAGGAGCGGGCTTGTCAGTCTTACGGGATTTAACATCCGCCAGCTTTTTCTTTCTTGGACACTTTGGTGAGGCAATTGAGTGATCGTTAGTGCGGCATAAGCCACACTGGTAGCGCGCGCTGCCGTCTGCGTTGACCAATTCAGGGTTCACAGTTTGTACAGGACAGAAGGCCTTCATGCGTCCTGGTTGGCAGCAACGGTAGCAGATAGCCGTAGATGGCTTGTATTCTCCTGGGCGCAGGATCGCCCCGAGGTGATAGATGATTCAGGCATTTGCTGCTCACCTTGAACGGTTAGGAGGTATGTGTCTCCCTTGCCTAGTCGGCGAGCCGCCAGAATTCTGTGAGATGGTGTACGGAGATCAGGTAGAATATCCTCATCAGGGTGGTCGGGTACAACGCCTCTCACTACACACCGATGGACGTTCGGACCTGAAGCTAGATACGCTTGCACCTGCACGGCTCGATTACCGTGGTGTTGAACAGTCAATAACTTTGTTAGCTGGAAGGCGTCCTCTAGCGTGGAGACGTATGCCGTGGCAGAATTCGATGGCTTGTGACGATTTAGCCCTTGGTAAGCAGTGGCGGAGATGACTGCAAAGATTGCTGTTTCAATCTCCCGCGTCGTCACTTGATAAAACCATTTGCTCCCGAGGCCGGATCTTCACCTTGTACATTTCGGTAGGTTTCTTTTGGGCCGACACTGTGTTTCTAGCTTGGGGAGTCGAGCACGTTGCGGATACACTTGGTCCGGCCGTTTGCGGTACCACTTCATTCGTTTCCATTGAATCGATTTGTGAATGCGGCGTCGGGGGCGAGGTACTCACCTCAGGTGCGATCGGAGCCGAGGCGGACGTCATGCCTAGGCGTAGCTCGGGTGAGCTAAGCCTCGCCCGGATGTCATTTGAATCGGTGGGCCCGGGTGTCGAGATCTCTCCCGTCCTGGGGCTCCCTGTGATTCCTTTCTTCGCTTTGGGTCGTCGGAGTCCCGGAACGGTAGTTTCGACGTCGGTTGAAGCCGATTTTCTTTTCAAAGATGCGAAAGCGACGAAGCTCGGAATAGCCACGTCACTCTTTAACACGCGCTGCACGCCAGTAAAATCCTTTCTATCTCATTGAGTGGATGCGTCATGATCATTTGCTGCCGGCCGCACATCTTCGTAACAATATTACTTTATTTTGTGCTAGTGTCCAAAAACAGCTGCAAAGGCCTTGTTATTGGTACACTATAAACAAAAAATTAGCTTCACACTAAAAAACAAACGAACAGAAAACACAGCAACATGAACAAAAGTAATCGTCACCTTACAAACGCAGCTAAGTGAGCAAACAAAGTACAGAAACATCAGAGGTCTGTAGAATGAGTATATGGCATGCTAAAAGCGGAACAAAGCCCAGCACTAAGAAACAAACAAAATATATATAAAGGCTACGAAACAAAGCCCAGCACTAAAAAACAAAGTATATATAGAGGTTACAATCTTTTTAGCATTGATAAGAAATTATGTATGTGCATATATGTTCAGATCCGCATCATGAAGTTTATTATACAAGTGCGTAATACTAGACATGGGTGAGGAATCATATGGGGTATTAGGGTAAAATGGTAAAATCACTCTACTACTTTGCGTCGGTACGTGAAAGTTCACAGATGATAAAAGTGATTGCTATCAGTCCGGCCAGAAGTTACTTTATGTAAAAATGCACATCACGAATGGTACGTTTTAAGCCGAAATAGTTCACAAGTGATTCATAATTATATTAACAATGTTGAAAGTATCTGTCATAAGCTGTTCGCACCAGGCGCTTCTGAACTCGCTCAATTTCGTTGCTCAGACTAGAAGACATTCAAGTCATAAACGAACCAAGGAACAAAATAAATGGATCAAACATGTAAAGCTAAAACATTATGCGTCATTTGTGAAATTAGCCTCGGTGTACGTAGGGAAGTACCCACTATCGAATTGACTTGTTCTTTAATAGTGAGCCGGCTATCAACAACAACGCCAAGGTAACGCACAGTAGAAACACTCTGTATGACCGTTACACACGGTAGTGTGTATTGAAAACCAACCTGATCGCGCTTTGTGGACAATGAAATAATTTTCGTCTTTTGTGGATTGAAAAACAAATTATTAGATGAGCACCACCTTGACATGCTATTTATATCTTGTTGCAATAATGAACAGTCCCCCAATGTCACGAACTGATGAATATAGTTTGATGTCATCAGAGAACAATAAAATCTAAGCATATTTAACGAAGAAAACAATATCATTTATGAAAGCTAAAAAAAGAAGAAGCCCCAGGTTTGAGCCCTGTGGCCCTCCTGAAGTTGAGGAAAAGTGATGGGATAATGTATTTGAAATCCGAACAGAATTCTTGCGTGAAGAAAGGTACGACTTAAACCAGGCAAGATACTGTGGATATAGGCCATACAAGCGAAGTTTTTTGACAATAATGGAACATGATTTACAGTATCGAAAATCTTGGACATATTGAAGTAGATAGTATCCACTTGCCCTTGGTTAAAAACACAGGGGACAAGTAATTAAAGAATTGCAGAGGTTAGTTTTGACTGATCTCCCCTGAAGAAATCCATGCTGGTCATGATTTATCTTTTGGCAGAAATAAAAAGCCGCCCATGAACAATAATTTCAAAAACCTTCGAGAAAGAGCACGAAAGGGAACCGGGTCGGTAGTTATTGACAAGGCAAGTGTCACTTGCTTTAAATATTGGCACTATAATTACTTCTTTCCATTGCCACGGAAAAATACCAGCCTTAAAAGATAAGTTAAAAATATGCTGTAAGGTAGGAGCCAGAATGTCTCCACAATCTTTGATAATAAAACACGGGATAGGGTTCATCCAGTCCCAATGAAGAAAAGTACTTTCTCGACAGACATTCACGGTACAATGAACCAACAACTCGGCATGCTCGATGGCGGAGTTACAGTAACACTTCCCGTTGTGTGGTGGCTCGCACAGCCTGATGATGTACTGGGCACTCAGCACAGCTGAGCATATGCACCGTCAGGCTTTGTTGCATACATCCATGCCACTTCCACTGATCGCTTCATCAGACTGACTCTCTGACATCTTCCCTGACCTTTCCAGGTACTTAAAATTCTCTGTTTTCCTGGTTGGTAGACACAGTTGTGTTTTCCACTGTTTTGTACCTCCTCTTTTCACCTCGCCACATTGGCAAGGTGCAAGGAGAAAGTGCAAAAGAGTGGAAAGCACGAACTGTATGTTGCAAGGTGTCTATCAACCAGGACAGCCGGGAATAAAAAGGGCTTGCCACACAGTTCAGGAAAGGACACTCAGAGGGTCAGTTTAGAAGAGGAGGACAATTGGAGCTTTATCTTTGCTGCAGAAAACCAATATCCATAATAATACCATTAGCATAATATTAAAGAAAACTTTAAACTCACTCTGAAGCACACTGAACAACTTCATTGTAGCAACTTTGCAAGGATGCGAGCAGTGGCAGTACGAGGGGTGTTGCCCCTAATACCAGCACGCTGCCGGGCCTGCAAAAGAAGAATGTCGGTTAAGTGTAGGCTTTTGTGTTTTCAGATAAATCCGATAAAGTTTGATAAACATCCGCCGGCACCAAATTTGCCGATTCGGATTCACCTGAAAAACAAATTACGGAATAGCAGGTTGTACAAAACCATCCTGTCTTGAAACTTTCGCTCTCCGGAAACGTTTTTTATGTATCTCTTCTTTTTCAGTTTCAACTTTTGCTCCTAAGCATCACACAAGGCCTAACTGGGGATAATAGCGTGAAGGTCATAAAACACACACTAAGAACAGCCCCAGTTATGCTTAATATATGAGATTACACAAGGCCCCTCATCAGAAAATCAAGATAGCCTTCCTACAGCAATGGTCGAACACATCTCACCTACGAAAAGGCTGATTTACTTAAATTGGCAAATGTTGTTTTCTACGTTCGTTTCCTTCACCAAAAACCCTGAAAAACCTGGAATTTGAGTCGCATAAAAAAAAAAAAAAAGCTCCGAAAAACTCTATAATTTCTGGTTAAAACGAGACGTTGAAAAGCACCCGCCGATTTCGTGCAAAAGTAAGCCTCGAAAATGCAGAACCTTAGTTATATAACATATTCCATCTAGATACCATTAATTCCGAAATTCATTCCTTACAATGTTCGGCATATTGAATTCATACTTATACGCCTCGCAAGTGGGCCCATTTTCGTCTTCTGCGCATGAGAAAGGAAGTAGCGGTGACGTCAGAATGCCGAGCCCTGATTGGCTGATCGCGACCCCCTATCTGAGCGTCGTCTGCTCCTTTGCAACGTCGTCTGCTCGCAACGTCGTCTGCGTCTGTCTTACCTCTCCTGCGAATTTCGGAAGTGCAGGTCTTTACGAGCGAGCTCGACTTCGTCTTTTAGAGAGGGCAGACGAAATAACTCGAGCGGTACGTTGTTTTTGTCTAACAACGAGCAGACGCGCATCAAGGAGAGAAATCAAAGGACTCACTGGCGAGGTGTCCCGAGGCGCCGAGGTTTGTTTGCTAAGAACCGAGAGTGAGCGTCCGCAAGTTCCCTCTCAAATACTTTTTCCCTTCTTTTGTGTGCGGCGAGACTCCTCATTCTTCAACGGCGTCGGCAGGTTGGCGCAGTTAACGTCTGCTTTACGTCTGCTAGTCAAAGCGATGGCTGCTTTACCTTTCCTGCGTCTATCGGAGATTCACCGCTTTTTCACCGGCGAGAGTCACCGTTGCCTCGGGAAACAAGGAGATAACAAGAGGAAGAAATTGACCTCTTAATCTAAAATCGAGATCAGCGATCAAAGTATAATGCGGGAAGGGTTCACAAGGGTCGCGCGGGCATATTCCATTCAGCACGCCAGCCGGTCGTGGGCAGACGGTCGCCGAGTCGCGGAGTGCCTGCTAGGCCTAACTGCCGTGTTCGCTTGGTCGCGTTCGGTGGAATCGTGGCCGTCGGAGCTTTTCCCCGGTGTTTGTGGATCCATCGTTCCTCTTCGTCGTGGTCTCTTTCAAGTACTTTTTACTTTTTTCTTCCTGCTTGAAGTCGGGACGCGTGAGAAGCGCATGTAGAAAAATAAACGTCCGTGGGTCGTCGCGACCGTGACGCTGTCGGCCATGTTGATTTGATCGTAAGAAGTGCGTAAGACAGCTTCGGAGCTGTCGTAAGATTTCGTCGTAACCTGCGCAAAACTTACGAAAATTTCGTTTCGTGAATACGAATTTTTTCTTAAGTGTTGTCTTACGCACATTTTTGGCGTAAGATTGTTTTGTGAATCTGACCGATAGTCGCAAGAAAGTTAGACAGACGCAGACGACGTTGCAAGCAGACGACGTTGCAAAGGAGCAGACGACGCTCAGATAGGGGGGCGCGATCAGCCAATCAGGGCTTGGCGTTCTGACGTCACCGCTACCCCCTGCGCAAGGAGCAGACGAACTTGCCCTCCGCATACTATCACTACGATACTAAAGCTGAAGTTATTGGTATCTACCTATTCTGAGTAGAAAAAACTAAAATACAAAATAGGAGAACAATTACATAAAAAAAAAACAGGACAGCACAGTCTTTAACAAACAACTCAGTTCTGCTTCATCAAAATAGCTGAAATCCCTGTGCAGATTCTTGTTGAAGTGTGAAACAATCTACAGAGTCCTGTACTATGTAAACGTTCCTACGCAAGTGCTGTGAAACTGATCTGAAAATTTTATGATCAATCAATTACACTTTCTTCATACTGTGAAAATTGTTAGTGACGCTTAGCAGTTGCATCAGCAGCCATGGTGTTTGAGCAAGCCGCTGCCGTTTAGCTGTGTCGTACGCATGCACAGCACGGCACCGCGCATGCGCCAGCCTCTCCCAGCTCACCAACTTTCATGCCGCTGTGCCAGTACTCTACCGCTCTGCGCCGCCGCTTCTCGGCACTACCTTCTCTCCTCCTCAACACACCAGCAACAGACGGACGCCGGTGCAAAATTTTTGGTAGTAGGAACTCCAATGCTCTGCATTAATCATATTCAGGGTAGATTTTGCACTGGTTTTATGTTAATATTGAAAACCAGAAACCTTGCGTGTCTTTTATATGAAGCCATAAGTTATGTCCAAGCTGGCAAAGCAAAGCACACTACCACCTAACCAGGTTATCACCTTCAGAGGCAGAAATACATAGAAAGCAAGGTTAGATGGTGCTTCTGATGCACGGTTGAATCAGATAGCTCATAACATTTGCTGCAGACCTATTAAAGGGCAACTCCGGTTACTTTTTGATGTTAAAAAAACGATGCAGTTCTCTTCAGTATCATCTAGAACAAGCACACGTCAAGTATCACGACGTAATACCGCTTACAAGTTTATGAGATTGGCGAAAAAGCGCATCCAAACGCTGAGTCAAACGTCATCGCGCAGAATAATTGTTTCGTTTGTTTTGTACTAGGTGGCGCCAGTAGCAAAACAGGATCCGGACCGCGCATGCGCCTTTGTGCGCCCGCACTCTCCTCGTTGCTTCATCTGAGCTCAGCGACGGTGGATGTCGGATTTGCGTGGAGCAGACCCCTCGTGCGGGCTGGCGCAGATGTTCGGACCACATGGCCACGTGGTAAGAACAGTCGATGACGACACGGAACCAGTATAGGCAGCCGGAATTGAAGTTTCAGTTTCACTTTCGGGTTTACGCTTAATAAGGATTGAGATAAAAAATAGTGAAATTTCTGGGAAACAAATGACGTAGAGCCGTGTTTTAGTGTTTTCCAAAGTATAATAATTTATTATCCCGATATTTTCAAAACTAACCGGAGTTGTCCTTTAAGGGGGCATTGAAGTCATCTTTGACACAGTCTTTTTACAATGATAACTCAGTCTGTCATCTTTGACCCCGTCTTTTTACGATGATAACTCAATTAGGGTGACCACCTTCCTGCTAGTGAAATGCGAAACACGCGGGGCAGAGGGGGGGGGGGGGGGATTTGTTAAGACGCACACAACGAACCAAGGCTCTGTTAACACATTTATTATCCCGCACTGTTTATACACCTGCTAATTGTATTGCAGCAATTAAGCTCAAATAATTTTCACTACCAGTGAAAGATTATTTTAATGTCAAAGATGGTATTACATGTGCCGAAGTTGAAAACATAAAAATCGACTGTACCAGAGCTCAATGCATCAAATGGAAATAAACAGTAAACATTTTCTGGTTATTGTTTCCTTTCCACGCTTACTTATATCAACATATCTATCAACACAAGTTTTTAACATTATGTTCTTTTTTGACCGTTGCATGTGTGGCTGCCTTCACTAAAAGAAAAAAAGAAATCCACAGCAAACCTTTCGCTTTGGCATGGTGCTACACAAATTTTTAACATTATGTTCTTTTTAGACCGTTGCACGTGTGGCTGCCTTCACTAAAAAGAGATCCACAGCACACCTTTCGCATTGGCACGGCAATTTGAAAATAATTACAATATTTTATATTTAAACTTTTGGCGAGAACTTGTTCGTACAATATTTTCCCACCAAAGGGAGAGGCACAACGGCGCATACGCGTCGGTTTTTTTGCAAGAACAACGGTCGCTCCCCGCAGTGCTTGGATAGATCATAGAACATGACGTACCATTTCGATTCACACAATTACTAGCAACCTCCGCACTTCCCCGTGCCCCATTTTTCGGCAGCACCGCGAGTTGCGGAGTGAATTTTACGACAGTATGAAATGCGGGACATTTTGTAGATTTGGGACTTCCTCGGCGGGACGTGGGACGCGAGCCCTCAATGCGGGACAGTCCCGCGAGTCGCGGTACGGGTGGTCACCCTAAACTCAGTCTGTGCGTTCCAAGCATTCTAACAAACCCAAAGTTACAATCCTGCACGGCCTATTTCCCAGGAGATCTTCCTTGTGGTCGAGGAAGAGTGCTTGTCGTCTAATTGCAGGCGACGGCTTCCCCTGAAGCCATATAACGGAGTATCCCCAGAATGCGTGCTTATCATGCTCTTTTCTAAACGAGTTATAATAACTTTGTTTAGAACCTGCGTGGATTTTAGAAACTTCCTTGGTCTAAAAAATGCAGTACACCAGAGAGATGTGTGCTTTTATATTGCCCTGAGATGAGTAGGCGGTTTTGTATTTCAGAACTTCAAATATGTAATAACTAATATCTTTTAAAGAATAAGATGCAAACAAAATGACCTTCAGATATGACGTCAGGGCCCGTTTAAGGTGCAACAGAGTAACACATGCGTTTTCTAGAAACTTGATTTAATCTTACCAGTTGCAGGCAGAACTCCTGTCCTGGCTTGCTTTCAGCTTTTCCTCAATTTCATCAACATCTGCATCTGTTTTCAATGACAGTGAAATACAGGCTTCTTCAGCTAGCTCGCAAGGTTCTTCTCTTTCCAACAGCTTTTTGGTTATTGTTTTCAGTTGCTTCTTTACAGAGCGAAGCTCTCTTAGTATAAGACGTGAGAAATCTGAAAGCACAACAGAAACAAAAAGGGCAAACATGTTAGACAACAGATAGAATGGAATGTAGTGTCGTTTCTGTTATCCAAAGGAGGGCACAGAGAGAAGCACCAGCTCGCTCACATAAAGATATAGAAGCTACTGCATGCGCTATAGCATACACTAGCGCTGCTACTTAAATAGCAATACATCGGTTGCACTGACGTAATTTGGTCCTTTTTTTGGGTGGCCGAACTTCCTCGAGCATAGCCTATACTGTACCTACTCTACAAGCAGGCCGTGAGTGAGCAGAAAGGAGTCAGTGCAGCTTGCGCCGCATTAACGACACGCTTCTGCCACCAGCGAGGAAGGACATGACGCCACGTACAGTCCACGCATATAAACAGTACATTCAACATTAGGTTAAATATGATCATTAATAACTGCCACTGATAAGAAACAACACATCTGTATTCTGGACGAACCACTACTGTAAATTACTACTTTGGCGGGTGCGACAGCTTGCAAATTTCACGAATTGCCAGTTTTAGCACTACGTTGCAGGCACCGACATTCGCAATTGGGATCCGTATGATATATATTCGTATCCATGAGGTGACATCTTCGTGCAAGTCATTTTTTGTAATTTGTTTTTTCGAATTACGAGATTCGACAAAAATAGGCACCTGTGAAAATTAAGTTGTTTACTGTATATTTCTGTTTGTAATTGCCACCTAAGCGGCTACCGAAGTAGACAAGATCGGAACATTTGCAATGCGACCTGCTGCTAAATGCGCAGTATACACAACAAATGCAGTTGTGGTTGTGAGCACTGTTAGTACCATTGAGTCACAGCTTTGTGAGCCTGATTGTCTGAAGACGAGCATTCCTTCTCTGAGACAGACACTCTGTACATGTATGTGTGTTAATTGTCTGAAGACGAGCATTCCTACTCTGAGACGGCTCTGTACTATCGCGGACGATATGAGCTGAAACAGCGCTCCGGCCTGTGCACGGTACTTCCTGCGCCGCCTGTTGCATCGCTCCCTAAACACGGCGCACCCTGAGGCCGAGATAAATTCTCACTTGCGCTCACTGCGCCGCTGCGCTCTTCCGGCCGCCTGCTAGCGAAAATATAGGTCGACGGAACCACCATCACGATGCCTCTGCCGTGTAACCTAATGTTCACGTTTTCAGCTGACATGCATTTCAGTGCATTTCAAGAAAGCGCCGAAGTGGAAAATGTGTTGTCACGCTCGTATCTCCTCGAGGAGCGCTGCCTGACGTAGCTGGCTTGGCCCCCAAAAGTAGCCGATCTTAATATCATCGAAAACATTCGGAGGCGCCTCAAGATAGCTATGTCATGGCGTCCCCCTCCACCACGCCACTGCCCACAAATTGTGAAAAGCAATGAGGTGAATGGGAGTGGCTTCGGGCTGAGCCAGACTTCGTGGCCGCGCTCTATGATTTCTTACCAGACAGGATGGAAGCCGTGGTTGCGGGTCAGGGGAGAATGACGCGGTATTGAATTATTTTGTAAGTTATACTGTGCCTCAGGACCCCCTGAAGCGGACTACTGCCGATTGGAACAAGGCTTGATGCTACGGTTGCGACACACCGTTTGACGCCGTTAACCACGCATACTTTTGTGTGGTGTCTCCTTGATCCCGATCTTCTTGTATAGTGCAGGTGAAATTCCACGCCGACTATTAATCTTTTGTGTCTTGACATTGTCCTCTACAAATATTCTTTCGATTAAGTTTCAATCTCCTTGTCCTGGCAAATACATGACTGTTTGTCCCACTTTATTAATACCAGGAATTTGTAAACAAAAAAAAAAAGAAAACAGCTGGTGTCTTGTCAGCAACTTGCTTTGTTTGAAACAAACACGTGGGCCCAGTAATAAAGGAATAAGACTTTTGACCCTTTTCATACCAATCAAGCTTACAAAACCTTCTCAGTAACATGTATATGCCTACCTTTTTTTTATTTTAAACATCTGTGATCAATGAAAATAAAAAAAAAATACATTGGAGCCGGATTAAATCCGGCATACAGATTTTGGCCAATATTTTGCGATGTCCTACTTTGTGCAGGCACCTATGGTCAAAGAAAAGCAACCTGCAACGTCTTTTGATGTGAATTTAAAAACAATAATCGCAGCTAAAATTTAAGAAACTTCAATATTTTTTTTTTCACCAGTCAGCGCTTTTTCTACGGGATTCTGCGCGATAGAGTAAAGTAAATATATTCCGAACAAGGGATGACAAGTGTAATTTTTTGTTCCCCCGTCGCCCTACTACAGACATGCCCGCTGTCGCACCCACCGTCTCGCTTGCAGACGGCCGGAAGAGCGCAGTGGCGCAACGAGCGCAAGTGAGAATTTTTCTCGTACTCAGGGTGCGAATGTGTGAGGATCAAGACGGCAGGCGGCGCAGGTAGTACCGTGCGGCGGCCGGAGCGCTGTTTCAGCTCATATTGTCCGCGATAGTAAATGCATATGTGTTAACATTGTGCAGCTCCTAAACTTAGCAGTGCTTCCCTGTTATATGCTGTACTGGAGGGCTCTCCCAATTCGAACAAATTCAAATGTGAACAATGCCTTACAACAGGCATCGGCAACGTTGATTGTTTGCGGATTGGGTGATGGTGTAACATACAGGCTGCAGTCCGATGCTGGCAGAGTGAGAAGGGACCATTAAGTGCGGATTTTACTATGGGTTTCTTGAGAAAAGGCTTCGGCATGCTGTTCTCGTTCCTTACTGGGCTGTGAAATGCTCAGCATGCAGAAAAGCTCTCTTCTGCGAAATACTGTATGCTGTGCATACTTTCATTCTCCAGAGACTCAGTTTCTGTTTTTGAGTGATAAGCGTTGAAAGGTGTATACTTTAAAATGAAAAAGCTTACCTGGAGGGCTTGATAAGGGTGGGACCATGAAGTTGCCTGCAGCTTCGTAATCTCCTCTCCACTGGAATGTGAAGCAAAAAGAGAACCCTAAAGAGTGTTATCAGGGTGTTTTGACTGCTCGCTTCGCTCGCGGTGGCGCACTGAGCCCGAGCACTACAAAGGGTTCAGTACACCACCGTGAGATACCATGGGAGCAAAATTTGTACCTATATTGTCAGAGTGTTTCCAAATAAAGCCACAGAGAGCACTTGCAATCTAATGGTAGCACCAAAGGAACAGTACATGTAATAAAAAAAGGAAAGGAAAAGGATTTAGTGTTTCGACACCTCCTTGCATTGTGGCGACTAGTGCAATCGATATGGCCTAGAAGAGAGGCATCTGCCCCCCCCCCCCCCCCCGGTCCCGCCCCCCCATGTGCATCAATTCCAAACATAGAGCAGGATCAATGTCCAAGATGAAAAATTTTTGCTCTTTTCTGTGTTAAAATTAAACGCTTATTCTATCGGAACAAAAATAATAAAAAGTTAGAAGTGTTAGTTTATACCATGCATAAAATATTCAAGCAACTGAATGGGCGTTGATAATCTGAGTTGCACATGCACAGAAAAAACACCCACAGACCCCTGCTTTCTGCGAAAGTTAGCGATGCGATGGTACACGACACCAATTGAGCAGTTGAAAACGCCCTGACAGTTGGAAGCACCTTCCAGCATCTACAGCCAAAAATGTTGCTGATCATACGTTTTAAGCTGTCATCGATACTCTGTACTGCTCAGATTAAGCACAGAGCGTACAACTGCCTTATCCAACTGTTGTTCTCCTTTAGCCCCTCGCCCCTTTGTACTGCCGGTGTCAATGAATGTATTTGAAATAAATGAAGAAATAAAGATATACATAGGCCCTATTGAAATTGGTTTCGTGTTCAACGCCACCTAGTTACTTTAAAGATAACCAAAATAACAAAGAAAAATTAATAGCATCATTTTGCAAATAGAAATGCTGATTTTGATTTTAATGATGAACTGTGATGTTGAAGACATCTGTTTTGCTTTCTTGTCAAGCAAAGAATGCAAAGCGTCAATTCCTGCTTGATTACGAGAGAAACACATTTGAAAACGGTCTCCCACATCGCTGCAACTCGAACTGGTTACCAGCAACAACTTCGCGAAGCAAGCGGAGGTCCTTGTCAACCTAAAATCGTTTCCGAGGCCTACACTGCGACGCGTCTGCAGAAGATGTGGTTGGAAGTGACTGGCGGCAGACATCTTGGATTGAATGACAAACGTAAACGGTGCCACCCTCCCTCTGCTTAGTAAACATGGCAGCAGAACGGAGCCTGCGCTCCGATTACCCGTTGCCGGCTAGGCGTTGTGGGCATGTGCAGTTGCCTCCTGGCTCGGGTGGAGTCGGCCATAACAACAAAATCGCTACAAAAGATGTTTACTAACTAAGTCTTTACTAGAAATTCCCTATGTCTCAGAACCTTGTTATCCTCGGGGACGGCTTTTCTTCGCAATGCAGTCAAAGCTACGAGCGACCGTGACCTTACACAACCAGGGCACTGATCGCAGCTACCAATCAAAGCTATGTGGAGTGACCCTCGATTAATACTCTAAATGGCTTAATTTTTGTGAGGATCCAATTTTCGCAAATGTTGCCACGATCAAAATCACGAAAATTCGGTGATGCAAATAGTCACCCCATGGATACCATTACATTGCATATCACTCCTAGTTGCAAAATTTTGTGCCTGCGAGCGAAATATTCCTGAAACCAGCACTTCACAAAAAATCAACCCCGTGAAAATAAAGGTCTCTGCAGTATTCCATGCAAAATGTCAATGTTACCAAGAAGAAAAAAGAGCTGCCTCCAGCAAAAGATTTCTAGTCTCGACAGCACATGCCTCTCAAGCGCAGCAAAAGCATGGTGGAACACAACGAGCATGTGAAGGAGATGGAGCTACTACTGCACTTCTTACATATCAAATACTATAGTAAAACAGGAGGCTACTTGCCTTACACTTGCACGGCTCAACGACACTGTTGTGGTTGCTCTTGATAAAAATAAAGCAGCCTACGTCGCTAAATCTAATTTTAGTCACGTTTACAAATAATGCTCTGTTTACAATATGGAAGCTTATTGATTAAATAAGCATTACTTACATGAGTCTGTTATTAGCCTGTGCCCAATTGACTAATCAATAATTGCACACCATATGCTAAAACCGAAAAGCATACCTGGAGGGCTTGATGAGGGCGGGCACACAGAGCTGCTTGCAGTTGGATGATCACTACTCTCCTTTGACACAGCGCCACTGAAATGTGAAGCAATGAACACTAAACATTAACCAAACCTACCAGAAACTCCCAATGTCTCAGGACCTCTTTGCTGCCTTGATCACGGGTAGTATTTGGTTTGGGCAAGGTCAGCACAGAACTGAAAAAAGTTGATCAAATCCAAGCCATACACTGCTAATAAGAGGTTCCTTGTAGATTCAGGGGCCTGGAAAATTCTCCCAATGAAGAACAGCTATTCCTCATGAAATATCCCAGGCAGCACACCAATGTCGGTCCGACATTGGCCTAACATTGGCAAAGACCGGCCTCAATATCGGACAATATTGGAAGCGCTACCCTTTCCAATGTTGGCCCAGTGATTGGTGCCAATGTTGGGCCACTGTTCAGCCATCGTTGCAGCCAATGTCGGCCCATCATTGGTGCCAATGTTGGGCCATTGCTAAACCATGGTTCCAGCCAAGGTGCTCCCACATTGGCGAAGACCGGCGTAATATCGGACAACACTGGAAGCGCGACCCGATCCAATGTTGGCCGTCATGCTGATTTTTGGCCATCATTGCACTCGCCCAGCTTTTTGCAAGTGCACTGGCTAAGTTGTTTGCAAAAAGGAAGGTAAACAGACACAAAGGATTGTTTTGAAATCTCCTAAAAGTTTATTGCACACAGTTTATTCTGTAGACAAGCACAATCTCAGCAATTTGTAATATGTGAAGAGGTACTACTCAGCTGTGATACAACTAAGAAGATTGCAAAGCAAGCAACAACCGGGGTAATTCTTGGGTAGTGTCTAGTCTCCCGGCAGCTGGCAGAATTTTCCCCCAAAATTCTACCACTAGTCGCCCCTCATTGGCGGTGCAATCAGTTCATCGAACTACATTTCATAGACAGATCGTTTCATCAACACGCGATGTTTTATAAAAAAACTCAAAATATGTTTTCGTTTCTTCTTTTTTTTTTTTTTTGTTGCAAAGAACCGCTTTAGACTTAGCATGAAGTGGCGTGAAAAGGTGGGCTGGTTCGGTGAGCACGCGCCTCAGGCATACACGCGCGACGAAATGCCCCTCGCGTAACGAATGTCGATGAAACGTAAATGTCGACCAGAAAGGTGGCCACAAAACGTGTTTTGCGAAACAAAGGTAGAATAAAAAGGTCAGTATTCTACCTGCAATTGTGACATTATTTCAGACAGGTAATGGCAGGCGACTGTCGGTAAGACTGCGGGAAAATTATTCTCCCAGCTGTCAGGAGATAGGCACTGCCCAATTCTAGAGGTTATCCGGAAGATTACCCATACAAGAACGGACAATGATCACCAAGTAGGTGTCGGCACACTTACGTTGAAAATACCGGACTTGAAAGACGTAATCCGACTTATATGTCAACACGGGCACTGCAGAACAACCACTCAAACACAAAAACTAGAAGGAAGTGATCCGTGAAGATTCAACACGATGTAGCACACGCTGCCATTTGCCGAACCGAACACTAAACTGTTCACAAGAATGTCTTGGGCTTTTTTTTAAGAAATTGACACGGGTAGGACTTTTCGAACGAGATGCCATTTACCACAGAAGCGAAATCCACAGCGGGCCTGCACCCCGCAGGCCGCATCACGCGCGAAACTAAAGCGCGAAACACATGTACGACGAAACCTTCCGATCCGACGTGCGGACTGCCGGAACGACCTTGGGGGGAGAGGGTGTTCGTAGCATCGGAGAGCGTTGAGAACCCTTTCCCCCCCAAGGTCATTCCGGCAGTCCGCACGTCGGATCGGAAGGTTTCGTCGTACATGTGTTTCGCGCTTAAAGGGACACTGACAGGGTATTTATGCTCGCCGAGGTTTTTAGTTGTACGTGACATATGAGAACTCAACTACCCAGAACAGAATTTGCGGCTCGAAATTCGGTTTCTTTCCGCCCGAAAACCGCCGATCAAGAACTGGCCGGTTCGAGTCTCGCTCACTCTCTTTTTCGCGGTCACGTGCCGTTTTCTAAGGTATCGATGCGACCACCAAATTTAATCAAAGTCGTTGGTCACTGAAGGCACACACTCAGTATTAAAAATAGAAAAAAATATGAAGCCCATTTTTGTGGCTTCTAAAAATCTGTAAATACGTTGACTGAAAAAAAAAGTTCCACAGACAACCGGAAGCATTCTGTGCGTTCGTCGTTTCGCGTATCGTGGGACTCGCGGGGACGGCGATGGTAGCGGACGACGGGCGTGGGACCTCTATTTCAGAACTGTCGTTCGCGGTACCGGCGAATTCTGTCTACCGTTAAAAGAGAAATTTGGGACTGATCAAAAGAATCGGTATTCATCCCGTACGACACGCCCGGCCACCAAGCCGATTTGCACGAAGACGTCGCCGAGCCGTCGCTCCCTTCTCGTGGCTGAAGACATCGCTCGCGCAAACGTCAAGCACGACGTGTCTACTTCGAGTTGAATATGCACGCGTACGATTTCCCTACTAGGTGCGAATGTCCCCAAGGCGTGGTGCTTCCAGACTTCGACCCGGGAGTGCTTTTGCTAGAGAAAAATCAGCAGCAAACTTTCCAACTTACAGTTTACCGGCTGAATTATTGCTTACTAAGGAAAGAGATCTATTAGAAACGAGTTGCCCCAGTAGCTCAGTGGGAAAGACGTCCGGTTCACACGCGTAGGGCCGGGTTCGATCCCCCGTCAACTTTTATTTATTTTTTTTTTTCAAACATTTTTTGATGTTTACATATCTTTTTCTTTTTTTACCAATCATCACTGAAGAAACAAACAAAAAAGAATAACCAAAAAATGTTGTGGACGATACTTCGCTGAATTAAATGGTATGGGATTTCCGTTTTGACACCTGCGAACTCAATGTAATCACTTTCCACAAAATGCAAGGAGCATATAAATCAGGTAGCGTCCGCTTTCCGAGGTGCCCGTATATCTTCTACAGGAATTGCAGCCAGCCATCGGTCCCGATCCCGTTGATCTTTCGGAAACTCTGTCGCACAATGCCACTTTTTTTCGGATGCAGGACATGTGAGCCAGCTCTTCACGCAACATCTTGGGTGTATTCTTTTCGGAGCCGATCATGGAAATTCACCACGGGCACTCACTACTCATCTCCAACTCCTCAATGTACAAAGCGACTCATCTTGGAGTACAGAACAACGAGCGGAACAAACATAAGTGCGAAAAAATCGCACGGCGAGCAGTTCCCGCACGCCGCATCGCACGCCGCATGACGTGTCGTCTGCTACGGAAAGAAGAAGGGAGAAAAAAAAAAAAAAAAACGCACGGTCGGGTGTAACCACGTGACTTCCGCCACTCGCACCTCTTCTCTCCACTTCTCCGACCTCCGTCGGGTTTCGGTTTCGGTTTCGAGCAGTTGCGTCTTTTGGCTTTATTAAAAAAATACGCTAGTCTGTTGCAAAATATTAATTGGGTAGTCCTCTGACACCATAATAAAGCGCCTAACAAAAAATGAAAAAAAAAAATTTTGGGGGGTGTCAGTGTCCCTTTAAAGGGACCATGAAATGATTTTAAAATCGAGTTTCATCCACCGCACGTCGTAAAAGGTGTGAAAGGAAACACAAAAACACAAAACTAGGGAGCCAAAAAAAAATTATTCGCTATAGAACTTTTAAAAGAAAACTGGACTCTTTTGCGCCTCCCTTCCTTCGCCTGTTCACTACGATGCATCGGCGGAAAAGGAGCACGTCAGCCAAATCCAGGTCGCCTATTGGGTAAGAGCCTACCTCACCAGCACCGCGATCGTAAACAATAAATAGCCGGCGAATGTTTCCTAAAAGTTTTGTTAAATAATATTCAGATCCACATTTTGTAGCATAATTAGAGATGTGTGGCAAAAATTGCCAAATTTGATAATGCTGAGAGCCAAGCGCCATCTATCGTGTGGTAAACGAAGCAACCACTGCGCGTGCGCAGTAGGGCAGGGCCGAGTTCAGAACGGTTATTTCCTTTGGTTTTCTTTCTCTCAGAACTCTGACTGACTGACCGTTTATTTTTCTACGTCTTCATCTCGCGCGTGCCGACTTCAAGCAGCAAGAAAAAAATGTACTTATAACAGACCACGACGAACAAGAACGCTGGATCCACAAACACCCGAGAAGAGCGACAACAGCCGCGAATCCCGCACCTACGAAGCTCTCAGGATATAGGCCTAGCAGGCACTCCGACTCGGCGCAGCGTTGCTTCGTCGCAAGACCGTCCGTCTGCCTACGACCGGCTGGCGTGCTGAATGGAATATGCCCGCGCTACCCTTGTGGACCCTTCCCGTATTATAGTTTGATCGCTGACCTCAATTTTAGGTTAAGAGGTGAGGTCAATCTCTTCCCCTTGTTTTCCGAGGCAGGGTTGACGAACACTCGTCGAAAAGGGACCCTCGTCAATTCTCTCTTCTTGTTTTGTGTGATATAGAGCTGAAATAAACGCTGTATGGATTACCTTCGTAACACGGTATGTACACTTTGTTATTGGTATGCCATTTTTATTCTGACAGACTGCACGTCACTGTCGAGCTGTAACAGTTCGTGGGAGGTATACGCGCAATACCGGTCCAAGCTTTCTTTGCCGAGTGTCGCGTCAGTATCGAGTTGCAATCGTAAAAGATTGGTCCCGAAGCGCTTACCAACAGCGCGAATACAGCACTTCCATCAAACGCGCGCGTCCGCTCCGAGTGTGAACAGGTATTTACGTGGCTCTTGCTGACACTCGTAGTTCAAACGTATCTTTTTTAACGTCGGCTCGCTCCTGCATCTCCGAGACCGCGAAAAACGCCGCGGCAATTTGTTTCCATCTACGTCGCTTTGCAAACGACTGACACTGGCCGCCTTTTACCAACAATGACAGTTGGGTTAACTTCTGGAGTCTTCACCGGAAGACTCGCTGCACTTCCCAACAGGCATAACGGCGTATGGGACTAGCCCCATGCTGTCGCTGTAGCGCAACGTATCTCATTGAATTTCGCTCAGCTGCGATGCGGCGATGAGAGGCGCCGATTCAGAAAATACGTCGGTGACATCGGCGCAGTAAAACCTACCGGCACACCCCAACTCGTCGCCGCTAACGCGCTAACGCTCCCATCTCCAACTAGGTATCTCCAACTGCCGAGAGAACTTCCGGTTCCGGAAGCAGCGTACGTCACGGCTTGTTTTGCGGTCAAGAAAAAGTCGATATTTCATTAATTTTTTGTGTAGAAGTTAATAAACCGAGACGAAAACGGATGCCTGTTCGGCATTCAGTGAACATTGACGGTTTAATGTAAAAGTTATCTGGAAAAAGTAAAAAAGTCATTTCATGGTCCCTTTAAGGCTGCGGTCCCACGGCGGCCATGACATATGACGCTTTCCGCAAGTTTTCGAAATGCGATTGTGGCGTGTTCAAGCTTTCTAAAATTATGTGTTATATATCATCTTGTCCTGTACAACATTATCCTTCCTCTGATGTAGGATTTGTTTTCCTAGTGCAAAACGCTAATTCAGTGGGCACCCGCGAACATTGGCCTTTTCGGCGAAACATGGTTTCGTAGTACAGTGGTACAGGGTGCACAATTGGAGCAATTTATTTCAAATTTTAGAATGTTATAGAAGAAGAGTGCGTTCATTGTCATTAGAGGCCCTTTTTTCGTTTTTCATTTTATTTTGACAGATATTTACTTTAAAAAATGTACCTCGCGGAAGCACATTCAGTCGCGGATTTTTGGCCGCCTACTCGGTCATTTTATTTGAAACTTTTTACATGTGTTTGCAACTATGGTAGAAAGAGCTACGCTACATTTCATTGTAATGTGGCCTAAACTTTTTTCGGAATGCTCACGTGAAAAGTGACAAAAACAGTTTTTTTTGGCAAACTTCATTTGGTAGTACAGTGGTACAGCGCTTAGGGATTGGCACATTTGAATAAACTTGCAGACCTGCAAAGAAAAACCTATTCTGCTTTGTCATTAGAGGCCCTTTTTCTAAATTTCACCTTTGAGTTTCCATAAAAAACGTTTGAATATAGGCGAAATCACGAATTTGTTGATAGTCAAAACCGAGTATTTTGACCCTTTTTGGCAGACATTTAGGCCGATATTTTTAGTATTAAATGTAGATTACTGTTCCAGGTCCTGATTATTAGCCCATATTTTCACTAATCGAGCCTATTTATTTTAAAAATTCATAAAACATACAGAAAACACAAATTGGATGTCTGGTTGCGCCCTCTATGTGGCGGTGGCTGAAATGTGACTACGCGAGGTTCAGGAAACTGCCGAGGATGGCGCTGATTCCAGCTGTGGTTGCCAGCTTCGGAAACTGGTTGTACTCTTGGCTTCTTCCGTTTCTTGCAAAATAACGTGCTGGGAAACTTGGTCGAAACTCGTGAGGTCCTTTATGACACGGTACTTTCTGCTAATATAGCTTTCAGGAAGAATTTCAGTCGCTTTCATATTGTCAAGCGATTTTTTTTTTTTTATGCGAGGCTCCACCGGTTCAGTTTGCTGAATAAATTGTTCACGCAATCGATATCGATGTTTCAAATTACCGAACTGCCAAAATCGCCACTTCCGCGTACATACGCAGCGTGACGCACGTGCTTCTGGTGCGTGTGCACGTACGTGTTTGCTGCGTGGTTCTTCGGTTGCTGCGAGTTTTCGCGTATTTATTGTGCACTGCTTACCTCCGTCTGCGCACGCCTCTCATCCTTGTAACTACCCCTGCTCTGTTTGCCTAAAGTGAAGTTTGTGTCTGTCTTTTCGTTCGCTGACTAAGCTCGTGTCGGTGTCCTTCCTACTGGCTGCTGTTCGTGTTTGCGTACCGTGTGTGTCGCTTTGATTACTAGGTCCCCTGCTTATGGGGTGGAGCAAGCGGTGGGCGTCGCGCCAGGGGTGGGTCGTGATTGGGGAAACAGCTTAGCAGCCGACGCCGACTTCGGCGCGTTTCTTCTGCGCACGCGCGTACTGTCATTGATATCGCTACATCGCGCCGTGACGATGCGCTGATCTACAGGCCGGTCGGCGCTCGCGTGATAATAGAGAGTTTTAGTAGATCGTTCCCATGACTCCGATAACGATATCCCGATACTTCGCCACCGCCTCCCTGGCGCATGCATAGTATCGTTATCGGGGCTATCGGAGGTATCGGAACGATCTACTAAAACTCTCTATTGTTGAAAATTCTCGAGCGTGTATTTACGTTTCGAAAGCCATAATAGAATTAAAGTGGACATTTGGCCGGCAGTCGGCATACCGTGGCTCTGAAAACAGATTGCTAGGAGTGCCCTCTCATTCGCTGGTTCCACGCTGGGTGCGCGCAGTCCGTGCTTCTGGCCTCCCCGGCCGCCCAAATGCGTTTTTCTGATGCTTGTTTTGTTTTCAGTAAACAGACAATAGATTCCTGCTGATATTCTCCTTTATAATCTTCACTCTTGACAACTCTTTAGTGTTGGAAGGAACTCCGTCAAATTTGACGATAATGCATGTGTAAGTACAACTGGAACCTCATAGTTGCAAGAATACTTTTCCTGGATTGTCTGCATTAGAGTGCCTCCATGTGCGCTTCGCGCACATGAAGGCTCCCTAGTCTGCACCTTTCTGATAATATGATCGGTCTCCATAAATTGCACTTCCCCGCTTCGGGAGCACGGCCAGCGGTGGTTCTCTGTCGGTCATCGAACCTCACACACGTGAAGCGTTGTCAAAGCTGTGATATACCGGGCGTTTTTTTATTATTATGTTTTTTTCTTTTTTTTTTTTTTTGCTGAAAGAAATTATACTTTTGGTATTCTCGGGGATAACATTATCGGCTGCGGCGGACGTAAAGGAACGAGCGTAAATTGACAGTTAGTGGCCTAATAAACTAAAATTTGCCATTTGCGAACGCTGGAGAGGGGGCGACCTCCTCTCCCCCGTTCGCTCCGCTGAAGTGGAACAGGGTGGGAGGAGCTCCCACTTCGTTCTTGACCTGTCACCGACTACAGTTGCGAATTCTACTTGTCATTTTGGAGCGATGACGAGATAGAGCTGAGTCATGTATTGCGTTCTCTGAGATGAAGAACGCAATGCGCGCGGAGTTGCTCCACGTATGCACCAGTCACCAGTAAAAACGACCTATCCTCCGAGGAGGTCGAGCGAGACGCCGGCTGACATGGGGGTCGGTCACCTCACCGTCACCACCGTCTACCGTGCCTTCAAAAACACGGGGCGCAATGTGTTTCTTCTGTATAACAAAAATTGAACAAACAAGGTGCAAACTTTCATTTTTTCCCTAAGTGTGGTTTGCAGGGCTGAACCGAATACAAAAACGATACGCCGTGCTGGGATGACGTCGACTAAAATGGTACACGATCATAACAAGAGCACAAATCCTGCCACATTATTTTGCTACAGTGATAAGAGCATATATATCTTTGTCCGCGATGCGGCAACAGAGACATTATTTCCAAATTAGAGTTCGGAGTTAGCCTTCGATGCTAGCACTGACCAACTCACTTCACTCACAGGGTGAAAACGTGAAACTTTGTATCATTCGGACAGAGATCGAAAAATAACACGCACCGCTTCAACTTGGACACCCCAAAATAATTAACTGTAGTGGATCGCACGCAAAAGCTTCGCGTACGCAATAAAATTGCCGGTCAGAAGTACGGTTCCGCAAACAAAATCAACATATGAGTCATCAAATTATGAAGAAAAACCAGGTGTGAGCGTGCCAAAAATATTCGACATTTATTGTTGTCAATATTTGTTTTTCTATCCACGTGCTTATGTCGCAGTGGAAAGCCGTGAAACTCCCTATAAAATTATTTTGGGCAGTGTTTCCGACGGTGCTCGCTCGATCGTAAAATGCCGCTTTGTTGCTACTTTGGCGAATCAAACAAGGAAGCCACGTTCACCTACAATGCCCTGTCCACAAGAAAGGAAATCGAAATTTTCGCTTCGTTTTCTTTTTTTTTAAATATTCTTCTCTTTTTCACGATAGAGGGTATGAATTATTATCCTTCCCTGCACTCTCGCTGCGACGAACAGTCCGATAAACGAATCACCTTATGACAAAGATGGGGGTCCCGAAAATCTCCTAAAATCGTGTTTGTTCTCAGAGACACATCCGTGTGTAAGAAAAACCGCGGCCCTCTCCACGAAGTACGGACATATTTGATAAATAGCGTTGACTTGAGGTTGAACTTTTCATTTGCTTTGTAAACACAAGCGTGACGTCACGTGCGCATCCCACGCGACCCGAGTGAAGTCTGAACTGGTGTTCTATGTGTGGACAATAGGGCATTATTTTGACTTCCCGGCCGCGACGACCTTGGCGAGGGAGGACAGTTGGGGGTCCCGAAAACTCCTAGAATCGTGGTTTGTTCGCAGGGACACACACATCCGTGTGTAACAAAAAACGCGGCCCTCTCCACGAAGCTTACACAGGCATTGTTGTGTAACTACTGAAGATGCCTCCCGCAAGGGAGGCGAAACTGGTCAGAGGCCAGAGGCCGGATTCTCAAGTCGAACTCACGACAAAAAAAAGTGCGTACGACAAATTTGAGAGAAAATCCGTATTCTCGCAACGAAATTGTCGTAACTTTTCCGCAGGTTACGACAAAATCCTACGACAGCTCCGAAGCTGTCTTACGCACTTTCTACGATCAAATTAACATGGCCGACAACGTCGCTTAGTTGCTCGGTCGCGACGACCCAACGGACATTTATTTGTCTACCTGTTCTTCTTGCGCGTCCCGACTTCAAGCAGCAAGAAAAAAATGAAGAAGTACTTGAAACCGACCACGACGAACATGAACGCTGGATCCACAGACACCCGGAAAAGGCAACAAAGGCGACGATCCCACCGACCAAGCGAGCTCGGCAGAATATATAGGCCTAGCAGGCACTCCGACCCGTTCCGGCGCAGCATTGCTCAGACGGTCCTTGGCCAAGACCGTCTGCCCACGACCGGCTGGCTTGCTGAATGGAATATGCCCGCGCGACCCTTGTGGACCCTCCCCGTATGAATAGTTTGATAGCTGAACTAAATTTCAGAGGTCAACCGATTCCCCTTATCATCTCGATCACCTTTTTTCCGAGGCAGCGGTGACGAACCCTGTCGTCGAAAAGGGACTCCTCGATTCTATCTCCTTGTTTTGTGTGATATAGAGCTCAAATAAACGCCGTATGGATTACCTTCGCAACACGGTATGTACACTTTGTTATTAGTATGCCATTTTTAACTGTCGAGCTGTATCAGTTTGTGGGAGCTACGTGATGCCGGTCCAACCTTTCTTTGCCGAGTGTCACGTCAGTATCGAGTTGCAATCGTAGAAGATCGGTCCCGAAGCGCTTACCGAAACGCGGTCTGAATCCAGCACTTCGATCAAACGCACGCGTCCGGTCCGAGTGTGAACAGGTATTTGCGTGACTCTTGCTGACACTCTCGTAGTTCAAACATATCTTTTTTAACGTCGGCTCACTCCTGCATTTCCGAGGCCGCGAGAAACGCCGCGGCGGTTTGTTTCCTTCTACGTCGCTTTGCAAACGACTGGCACGGGGCTTTTACCAACGATGACAGTTGTGTTGACATCGTAGCGATCGAGTTTGTAGCAGTCAACGAAGCGTTTAAATCGTGTTAGCGTCGATATACCACTGCACGGACACGAACCCCAGACAAGCGGTGGTGGAAAGGTCGCCCGTGTTTATGAGAATCAGCTTGAACACTACACATTTACACACAGACAGGACAGGACATACACAGATCTGTCTATCGACGAGTGGTTAGCCTGTGTTTGTTATTAAAAATCCACGTGCTCCGAACTATGCCTAGCTCTCTAATTGGTTGTTCGTTTTGCCGAAGACGCCGTTGCCGTAGCAACAGCACCGGAAGTCATCGTTTCTCCGTAAGAGGTCGTAACTTTCCTCCTCTCACTTAAGAACGCGTTTGTGAATACCGTTCTCGCCTCATCTTACGATGATCGTAACTTTACGAACTTCGTAGCGAAGTTGTCGTAGGTAAGAGGTTTTTTATGAATCCGGCTGCAGATTCATGAAAAACCTCTTACCTACGACAACTTAGCTACGAAGTTCGTAAAGTTACGATCATCGTAAGATGAGGCGAGAGCGGTATTCACAAACGCGTTTTTAAGTGAGAGGAGGAAAGTTACGACCTCTTACGGAGAAACGATGACTTCCGGTGCTGTCGCTATGGCAACGGCGTCTTCGGCAAAACGAACAACCAATTAGAGAGCTAGGCATAGTTCGGAGCACGTGGATTTTTAATAACAAACACAGGCTAACCACTCGTTGATAGACAGCTCTGTGTATGTCCTGTCCTGTCTGTGTGTAAATGTGAAGTGTTCAAGCTGATTCTCATAAACACGGGCGACCTTTCCACCACCGCTTGTCTAGGGTTCGTGTCCGTGCAGTGTTATATCGACGCTAACACGATTTAAACGCTTCGATGACTGCTACAAACTCGATCGCTACGAAGTCAACACAACTGTCATCGTTGGTAAAAGCCCCGTGCCAGTCGTTTGCAAAGCGACGTAGAAGGAAACAAACGGCCGCGGCGTTTCTCGCGGCCTCGGAAATGCAGGAGTGAGCCGACGTTAAAAAAGAAACGTTTGAACTCCGAGAGTGTCAGCAAGAGTCACGCAAATACCTATTCACACTCGGAGCGGACGCGTGCGTTTGATCGAAGTGCTGGATTCAGACTGCGTTTCGTTAAGCGCTTCGGGACCAATCTTCTACGATTGCAACTCGATACTGACGTGACACTCGGTAAAGAAAGGTTGGACCGGCATCATACACGTAGCTCCCACAAACTGATACAGCTCGACAGTTAAAAATGGCATACTAATAACAAAGTGTACATAGCGTGTTGCGAAGGTAATCCATACGGCGTTTATTTGAGCTCTATATCACACAAAACAAGGAGATAGAATCGAGGAGTCCCTTTTCGACGACAGCGCTCGTCACCGCTGCCTCGGAAAGCAAGATGATCGAGATGATAAGGGGAATCGGTTGACCTCTGAAATTTAGTTCAGCTATCAAACTATTCATACGGGGAGGGTCCACAAGGGTCGCGCGGGCATATTTCATTCAGCAAGCCAGCCGGTCGTGGGCGGACGGTCTTGGCCAAGGACCGTCTGAGCAATGCTGCGCCGGAACGGGTCGGAGTGCCTGCTAGGCCTATATATTCTGCCGAGCTCGCTTGGTCGGTGGGATCGTCGCCTTTGTTGCCTTTTCCGGGTGTCTGTGGATCCAGCGTTCATGTTCGTCGTGGTCGGTTTCAAGTACTTCTTCATTTTTTTCTTGCTGCTTGAAGTCGGGACGCGCAAGAAGAGCAGGTAGAAAAATAAATGTCCGTTGGGTCGTCGCGACCGAGCAACTGAGCGACGTTGTCGGCCATGTTAATTTGATCGTAGAAAGTGCGTAAGACAGCTTCGGAGCTGTCGTAGGATTTTGTCGTAACCTGCGCAAAAGTTACGACAATTTCGTTTCGAGAATACGAATTTTCTCTCAAATTTGTCGTACGCATTTTTTTCGTCGTAAGTTCGCTTTGAGAATCCGGCCTCAGAACTTCAGCTTGGGCGAGTTGGTTATTCATGATTCATGGAGGCGTTTATTCATGGAGGCGTTTATTCATGGAGGCGAAACGTCTAGTGAAATTGTTTTTTCCTGTTCTGTGAAGTCGGTGCTTTTATTTTAATTATGTTACCAGTCGGCCTGTGTGACCAGTGCTCATTTGAAGAATCGCCTTTGTCTTTTCTGAACCCTAACAAAAACACCCTCGTAACATTTTTTTTTACTGTTCGGCTACGTTGGCATAGCCTATAATCGACATAATTTTTGCGAAAGCCTACTTTTATTTTATAATTATCTGTAACCATTTCTAATTGAAGAAGTGACAAGTATAATAATTATATTATGATTTCATATCAAAATTCGACGAACCGGGAGATGCGAAATTCGGTGAAACAGCTTTTCAAAAAAATATCCGGTGCCCGAAACTTGCTTATATTAAAATGTCTAACATGTGTATGTATTCTAAGGGCGGCGGAGAAAAGCTCACCGGTGAAAAGCTCACCGGAGAAAAGCTCACCGGAGATAAGCTCACCGGAGAAAAGCTCACCGCGAAACCGGCAGATGCGGAGAAAAGCTCACCAATATTTTTTTAGCTTAGCTTGATTCTGCGTAAAACGTGGAAATTTGACACAATTCGCATTCGTCACTTCATTAAAAATATCTCCTCGTTTTTGTAATATTCTTGAGGTTCATTGGGCATATTTACAAATTCCTCAGAAATTAGTAATCACCCATTCTGTAAATTAATGAAGCCGCAAGTATAAAATCAGAACATCGTACACCGGTAAAAAAGGCAACAATTTATTGACAGCTGAGGGTGCGCCGTCGGTAGCTCTGTCAGATAAAGAGGTTTGTTTTTTGCGAGCTAATATGAATAGCGGTGTGTGAATCGCTTGAGGTCCAAATATTGTGTAGTGCCTAATAGATAAGTAGATGTTTGTTAATGTAATCATTGTCGGCTACGCTGTATTCTTTATGTTAATTTCACTAACAAAACTTCAGTTGCGAGGACAGCTTCGCTTGTCGTGTTTGTTTTCTTCACACCGTCGTCGTCGTTTGAGCGGTTTTCATCATGTATAACGTTTACCGACTCGCCCACTTCGCTACCTTACAGAAGACTACTTCGTATATAGGTCGCGGGTAACAACGGTGACAGTGTGCCGCTCTGAAGGTCATGAGTGGCTCACCGTAGAAGGGCACTATCACACAAAGGAAACTTGTGGAAACACCAGCACGAACGGCTAGAAAACGTGCATGTCCGTGGAAGAAAGAAGCCTCGATATCCTATTGACTGTTTTATCCTGTTTTTAAATGTTAACAGAAGCTTCAAAGAGAGTTTCAGGCACCGTGGTGTTGCGCGTGCACTTTTGAATTTTCGGCATTTACACCTTTGATCTTTAGGTTTTAGGCAGTCATCATTACCTTTTTTTTTAACTTTTTCCTGTTCTTCAAGTTCACAAACATTTTAGTTAGGCTTTCGTTGCCTAGAGCAGGGTTTTCAAACTTTTTGGTCTCACGGAACCCCAGGAAGCCTCAAAAACGGCCGCAGAGCCCCCCCCCCCCCCCCCCCTCCATATTTGCCGGCCAAGATGCAACAGATGCACAATTGTACGCAATTCTGCTTGTGTTGCCTCCCATATATCCCCACCATATCAATCGCGATGTCAGTACAAAGTGAGATGAAGGCGCTTTGCATAGTCCTGCTGCACAGCCTGCGGCTTTGGGGGGGGGGGGGGGGGGGGGTTGCAATTTGGGTGTTTGCGGAACCCATGAGACCAGCTCGTGGAACCCCTGTGTTCCCCGGAACCCAGTTTGAGAACCCCTGGCCTAGAGAGTAAGCCACAAAAAACACTGACCCGCGATTATCAATTTGGGAGCAATATACCCATTAAGCTTAACAAATATTACAAAAGAGGACATTTTATTTTTTACAAAGCTGACGAATTTTAATGATAATAAATTGATATATGTTACGCACGATCCAACAGCCTCCACATAAAAAGAAGAAAAAATATCGGTGAGCCTTTCTGCGCATACGCTCAATGGCCGGTGAGCTTTTCTCCGCATCCGCCGGTTTTGCGGTGAGCTTTTCTCCGGTGAGCTTATCCCCGGTGAGCTTTTCTCCGGTGAGCTTTTCTCCGGTGAGCTTTTCTCCGGGATTCGTGTTCTAATACAGAAGATGAGTGCAATGTGGAAACTGAATGGCCTCACAGACAATTGTCAACGAGTTGGAATTTTTGATGAATTACCCTTTGTCGAGTCATCCTACTACCGATTGGCCTCTTCAATCAATTGCCCGTCGACAAATATTGTTGTTGGTTTATTTGCCATCTGCTGTAAGGGGAGAGTGTGGGGCTCGTCAAGCCGACATCTGCCAGCATTTTCATCACGCCTCCAGCGCCTGTACCGAATGACGCCGACGAGTTGGCCTAGAAATAAATGCCCACGGACTATACTATAGCCGCTAAATATCTCTACGCGAGCATGATTTGTTTTCAAAGGGGCACCCGCCTGTCGGTGCTTCTTTGAATTATACATACGTCACGGTCAAAACGTTCCGCAGCTAATGAGTGAAGGCCGACCAACCTATTTTGTCCAATTGTCCGTGTATGGGAGATGAGAATGCCACTGCGTCAAAGACAAGACGTGTGCGAGCGTTGCTAAAAATAGAGACCACTATCGATGTTTTAGTATACATGGTTTCATTCTTAGTCAGAGCGCAAACAGAAGTTAGATGTCACGAAAACACATACACAAAGACAAAAAGCACTTTATCACGGCGCATTGTATGAGTTGTTATATTAGTGGGTGGAATCACCCAAACAAAGATAGTGAACGCCGTGGCGTTTAGGTGTTGAGCTGTTGGTGATGCTTGATCGGCGCAATGTGTCGGTCGAGCTCCAACTGAGGGTGATATGAGGCGGGGCAGCTCTGTGGTTTTACTTGTTGTTTATTCTGGTGTCTTTCGTTTTTGCGCGAAATATTGCGGATCACAACAGCTAGGCATCTTCGTCCGATGAAGCTCTGTTTTATTGATTGGCGTTTCATCGAATAGTGGACATTTCATCGAACACCGCTTCATTGAACGCCAACTCATCAAGTAGCTTGATCGAATTATGTTTCTGCTATCAAATTATTGCAGATATAATAACTACGCTCGTCATATTTTGTAAATAACGGTAGCCTTTAGCGAAAATTGTGTTGCATAGTTAGTTTCGGCCGTCAGCAAATAGTGAAAAATATCTATCTACCTATCTCTCTCTCTCTCTATCTCTCTCTCTCTATTAATATATATATACAAAGGCAAAATTGCGTACTGTCAGAGCTACTAATTCGAAGTTTACTACGACGTTTCGAGCGGGGACCACTCTTCATCACCTAATGAAGAACGGTCCCCGCTCGAAACGTCGGAATAAACTTCGAATTAATAACTCCGACAGTACGCATTTTTGACTTTATATATATATATATATATATATATATATATATATATATACATTTTACTAATACAATGTCTGGACATTTACACTTACCAAGTAACCATTTTCAGCTGTGATTTGAGACTGTGTTGCGCTTATCCCGCTCTTATTTATTTATTTTTTGTTTTTCTTGTTTCTGGCCTTTTTAGTATAGGCTTCCACCAGCTCGCTTGCGCGTGAACTCTAATCTCAAGTGAAACAAGTTTGTAAATTAGTGAAAAAATTGTAAGGGTGCAGGCGAGCTGGTGGAAGTTAACCATAGTTTTGTTTAACTCGAGACGGGTATTTCGGAAAAGGGACGAGAAGAAAAGAGGCCACAAGGATGCGACGTTGAGACGTCGCCTCCTTGTGGTCTCTTTTCTTCTCGTCCCTTTTCCGAAATACCCCAGTCTCGGGTTAAACAAAACTATTGTAAATTAGGGTGACACTATATAGGTTTGAAATCCTATACCAATTTTATTGCCATTTGGTGAGCCACGTACGAATTTTGAAATATATCTTTTCATCCAAATAATTGATTAGTAAATCGAATAGCGATTCGGACGAATTTACTACGACGGGAAGAACGAATTTGCAAATCTCATGGCAATTAGGAAATTTCAGCCATCCTTGGTTTCCGATTGGTCGCGCTTAGTAGCGGCTCCCTCCGCACAGAGTAGCCTCGAGTCAGAATTCGCGGAGTCTCTACTGACCGGCCAAAAAAGTGCGGCGCTTCAACTGCTCCCGCCCAGACGACTTGATGTATTTGTATACGCCCATGACATCGGCCGCGATCGGCGATTGAGGTTCCGTTAGCCGACGCAAGCGTCAGCGGACGTCCCATATTTTGTGGTCGGTTTGCCTTGCTGCATACCCGACCCGGAGGAATAACACGGAGCCAACGGTTTCAACAACAAGAAACTACATTTAATTGGACATGGACAAGACGATTAACATTGCTACCGGCGCTGCCGGAGTCCAAGCAGCGACTCTCCGTGCGCCGCCTCTGATCATCCTTATCAAGGCGGCGCATCCGATGTGCGCGTGGCTGGCGTGACGTCGCCGCCACGCGGGAAAAGTTCGGCTTGAGCCTCGCAGTCGGGCAACTTGGCTTGGGAGCCGCCAGGGTGCCCACACTTCCCCCCCCTCAAGCTTCGTCCGGCATGTCGATGACGGAGACGTTGTGGGCGTCAGGGGGTGGATGGCGCTGTTGGGCGGACTGACGTTGTAAGTCCGGCAGGCGCCTGCTGGACGAGCGCGGCGGCTGCTGACGAGCGCGGCGGCTCGGTCAGCTCCAGCTTGTCGCTTGTTCGGGATCAGGGCTCCACCAGGTGGCTGCTTTGCACGTGGTCCTTGATCCTAGCCAGCTGCTGCTCCGCCCTGTAGAGGGTGGCCGCGGTCCACGATGAGACCGGCCGCCGTGTCGTTCAGATGGCGGGTGTGGCGACGGTTTTGTCCATGAGTCAGCTTCGTAGAAAACATAGAAGCAGACGACATGGGACTCAGTTGAGGGCTGAGCCTGACGTTATCTTCGGACCCCTTCCAGAAAGTTTGAAATAACGGATCTGAGGCGGGCACACAATCCTCTCCCCCCTTTCTTGAAAAAGGGGCAGATCCGTGGAAGTAGAAAACTACCCCCAAAATGCGAGAGAGGCAAAGCCAAGGAGACAAAAGAAAAAAAGGTTCCTCTCTCTTTGGTGTCACCGACGTCGCAGGTTATACCGCCGCCTTGGTGGAGACAAGGGGGTTTCCGGAACGGGACTGCCGTCAGTGTCGTTCCGGTCCTGCGAGGAATCTTCGTCTTCTGCTTGGAAAAATCGTTTAAGGTCGGTGACATGAACAGGTCCGGTTTCCTCACTAGACTCACAGTTAACTAGTTTGTAAGTGAGTGGTGAGCACTTTTCACGCACGCGAAACGGACCTTCCCACCTGTTGGCGAGGGAGGCTGCGAAGCCTCGAGCGGCGTCACTCAGTGCATGGGTGAGTACGCCGGAGTACAAAATCTCCCACCTCGAACTGCAAGTCACGTCGCCCCTGGTTGTACTGTTCTGCCTGCTGTACTCGGGCGACGTCGAGATTTTCTCGGGCCTCTCTTAGGTTATCGGAGAAGCGCTTTCGCAGGTCCTCTGCGAACTTCACGTAGGGGCGAAGCCTTCCCCCAGACTGTGTAGAAAGGAGACTGTTAAAAAGCGGGAACGCAAGCTCCTTGCCGAAATTTAATTGGGCAGGAGTGAGACCCGTTGACCGATTAGTGGTTGTACGGGTTGCGAATGCCAGCTCCGGCAGTTTCGCGTCCCAGTCCTTGTGGCGCTCGGTGTAGGCCACTAGCATCATCTTAAGGTTCCGATTTACCCTTTCCGTGATGTTTGCTTGCGGGTGGTACGGGGAAGTTCTTTTGTGCTTGATTCCCAGCACCGCGCATGCGTCCACAAACACCTTACTCGTGAGATGGGAGGCATTATCGCTTACAAGCTGTGCAGGAAAGCCAAACCTAGCGAATGTTTCGAGTAGACACTCCCAGATTTTTTGCGAATCTAGCTTCCGCAATGGAAATAACTCAACCCACTTCGTGAAGTGGTCGGTTACCACGAACAAGTACTGATTGCCACGGGTACTACGTGGGAAGGGGCCCATGACGTCACAGCAACAAATCTGCCAAGGGCTCTGACTCGCGATTGGTTGCATGAGACCGGGGGGCTGGCCACCACGTGGTTTTGCCTTCTGGCACACCGAGCAGCTACGAGCGTATCGGAGCACATCCTGCCTCATGCCTGGCCAGGTAGCAATTTGGGATAACTTTTCGGAAGTCTTGCTCCCACTGCTGTGTCCTGCCAAGGCAGAGTCATGCATGTATCGGATGAAAAGCTTACGTAGCTTGCGGGGTATCACGGTCCGGAACGCCGACAGGCAAGACGTCTGGCACCGTGGTGAAGTGGGCTGCAGTGGTCGAGTTAGGGATGCAGTCCTCCCTTTTGGTAAACGGAGTCAGCTCCGGTTGTTGTCCCAGCCGGTATCCACCACCAGAAAAGTCGAGTGTCATGCTTTCGCCTGTAATGAAATCTCGGCCCAAGATCACGGGTACCACAAGTCCTGGCATATAAAGAAATCGCTGACGTCGCTTCTTTCCATTAAACCGAATCTGCAGCCTCACGGCTCCTCCAGCTGTTATCGCTGTACCAGAAGCTAGCTGCAAACGGGTTTCGCACTCCCGGAGGCTTATCTTTTTTGCTTTGCAGAGTTCGAAAACGAAATCCCCTATGAGCGAGATAGCGGCCCCGGAATCCAAAAGTGCGGCAATGGAAAAATCGAGCAGTGAAATCGTCATGCGCGGTTCAATGATATTAGGCTCGGGCTGGATTCGACATACCGATGGAATCTGTGCCACGGCCTCACTGCTCCCAGGGACTGCAACGGCCGTCGGCGAGTGGCTGTCTGGTTTCAGCGTCGCCGGCCGTAGTAGTTTCCCTGGTTCTGGTTCCGGCCCTTTGCCGCCGTCTCGTGCCACCTCTTGTTTGTAGTGTCCGGAAGTCTTGGACACTGGTTTCGGTGATGGCCGGGCTGCTCGCACTCGTAGCAGCAGTCCGACGACAGTTGCCTGCTTAGGCCACCGGCACCGAGGTGCCCGTCGGACCGCCTCCAGTGATCGGATAAGGAACCACTATGGGAGGGCCTCCACCAGGCTTGCGACTGGCTGTTGTGGGGAGGGCTTGTTCCGTTGCGGCGGGGGTCAATGCTGCTGGGCTGCGGGTTTGCGACCGCACCGTGCCAGTTTTCGCCAGCACTTGCAGGAGCAGACTGATGAAGATGGTTCGCTTGGGTGGTGATCTCCGTTGGGCCCCAGCTTACGATAGGGCACGGCCAACGACCTCCCACCTGTCGTGGCGACCCCCGCCCGAAACCCTCACGGGCCTCGCTGTGACCTCCGGGGACCTCTCGGGGAGAGTTAGGCGAACATACGCTTATCCCGCACGGGAGTTCACCATGCATGCCACGCCAACTCTCCTGGTTGACGTGGTGGGGAAGGGAGGTCTCGTTCGGACAGTCCACTTGCGTGGAGGCCTCGGGGCCCCGCCATGCGCATGCCGGCTCGAGCGCGTACTTGGCTGGTGGCGGCGGCACGTAGTTCCGCTCGGCATGAAGAGCTTCCTCGATGAGGCGGGCGCCCCGGGCTAGCTCTTCAAGGGTCTCAAAGGTGCGGTTGATCAGGTAGACGTGGTACCTGGGGTGACACTGTCTTCTGACCCGAGCTAATCTGTCCGATTCCGGTGACTTCGGGTCCGCCCTCTTGAAGAGCTCCTGCATGACCCGAACGTACCGGGCCAGACTTTCATCCGGGTGCTGCGTCGCGTAAGCATTCCTGCAAGCACAAAAAAAAGAAACGCCCCCAAAAACCCAACACAAGCGCGCAAAACAATTGCCGCCAGTCACAAAGACACATTCACAAACACGCCAATACAGCAAACGTGGACGTGACGGAAGTACGAAACAACGATAGGAAACACGGGGAATATGAAAAAGGCTTACCGAAAGAAGAAACCAAGCCCCGTGAAATTCCTGCGAGTGGGCAGCATACCACGTTGGGCGCCATTGTGGTCGGTTTGCCTTGCTGCATACCCGACCCGGAGGAATAACACGGAGCCAACGGTTTCAACAACAAGAAACTACATTTAATTGGACATGGACAAGACAATTAACATTGCTACCGGCGCTGCCGGAGTCCAAGCAGCGACTCTCCGTGCGCCGCCTCTGATCATCCTTATCAAGGCGGCGCATCCGATGTGCGCGTGGCTGGCGTGACGTCGCCGCCACGCGGGAAAAGTTCGGCTTGAGCCTCGCAGTCGGGCAACTTGGCTTGGGAGCCGCCAGGGTGCCCACAATTTCCATACTCTAATTTAACTACAGAAACAAAAACAACAAAAAAAAATCATCCAGTTCTTGCTCACTATGTTCACCACTGACAAGATAGTCGGTAGTCGACGAGTTTCCGTGCAAAGCCGATCAAAACGAGGCACCAGATCAACTTTTACGGCTGCCATCAGGAAAGATCTGGCTTGTCGCGTCCCCTCAACGTCACTCCGAATATTGTTTGTGCCCCGCGCACCATCCTCTTGTAGCAATATTGTTATTGTCCCCATGTGATTTCTTTTTTATGTTCTTACTGGTGTTTGATCATAATTCGGTCATTGAAATAGTTTTTGCTGCCGACCCTACCATTATTTTGACCCTGTTGCAGCAAAGGAATATTATGCCGGCATTACACACGAAATAAGAATGTAGACACTCCGTCCCATATCTCAAATTACATCACAATGTGTTTACACAACTGTAGTGCAGAGGTACGATGAGCAGGGTCTGAGAAAATATTAGTTTCAGTATTTTCAAAAGAGCGACGAAACAAAATAAAGAAAGGACCGCCAATCGGCAGCGCGTGCAAGCAGAGGCAGTAGTGACAGGAAGCGCGAGGTGTGTCTTTCGTACGGCCGGCATCAACTCACGCACTGTCCGAAGATGTACTCTGTTTTACTCGTAGGATTGCAACGCTGCGGAATGTAGGCGTGTGACTTCAGAAAGCGCGTCCTACCATTTCTGCGCGCGAGTGCTCCTGCAACCCAAGCATTGTATACAGTTACGTCCTCGCGCCCGTGCCTTGGCCAGCCCCGTACACAACTTATGCAGTATCGAAAAGGCATAGTTCAAAATTGACGGTCCCACTTTTCCATACCGCTTCAAAACCCCCATCTCGCTCAAATTACTTGGCAGCCGGACAATTTTGGCAGGGGGCCTCAAGTTGGGGATTATCCGGTACATTGTCCTCCCAACAATGAACGTGGGCGCGACGCGCCAGAGGGTGAACACGTGAAAGGAGGGGCGTAAGAGTGGAGAAGGAAACTCAAGGTCGCAAGCGACGGGAAAAAGGGTTTCGAAATTGGCGCGCAGGTTTTGCAGCATTTGCTCATACGGAGAGCCAACGCCGCCCTGGTGGTTCAACTAATGTTTTGTTCAAGATGGCCGCCGTGGTACCGCAGCCTTAAAGGGATACTACAACGAAATTTCGGTGCTCATTTTTTTGGTCTATATGTGTTCAAAAGAGCACTATCACATGGAACATACCAATATTTTGTTAGAAAAGTCTCGAAAAGGAATTTTAAAACGAATTAAACGATTAACAAAGAGCACCTGGTGGATGTCGCTAACGCCTCGTTTGTAATGCTCGTCTAGGAACCTTGACAGCTAGTGACGGAGGTTGTCTCGTCTCCGGCCACGACGAGAGAAGGGGGGAAGGAGGAACTCCCCTCTTCCCGAGAATCCCTTTTGTGTGTCGCAGAAGTCGCTATTGTCCCCCTAGAAGATTATAGAAGATTAACCCGTCACTCGAAATTCGTACAAAAGCAGCCGCTTCGGTGGCTGGAACCACTAGGCCATCCTCTCGACGTCAGCCTCGCCGTAGCTTTGCTCGTCTTGAGACGACCTACGTCACGATTGCGTTGGATGTCACGTGCTCTAAGCTGGGCCTTCTCCGAGCGCTTGCCAGAGTGGGCCGTTTATAACGAAAAATACAGCCACCAGGATCAAAATACAAACGTGCGATTGTCATTTACGGATACTGTGGATCATATTCAACCTATTTTTGAACACGACGGGAATATTTCAAATTTCGTTGAAGTATCCCTTTAAGTCCGGTCTTTGCGACGCAGCATTCCGAGTTTGTCAACGGCTAATGCGTCATCCATCAAACCACGTGATAACGCTTCTGCCGTTACCCGCGCACAGAGAGCGGATTCAAGTCCGGCGAGTACGCACCGTCACCGCTCCTTCAGCTTAGGGGGAGAGAAACAAAAGAGAGAAGGAGTACAAAGCAAGCTGGCCAGAACGGGGGTGGGGTGCGCTTACAAAGGCTAATCTTCAGGGGCATCTCAACAATGAACGGAGCGAGAGAATTTGTCACTTCTACCCAAGGTTGATAGTGCAGTAGATGTTATACGTGACCTTGGGCTTTAGGCAGGTTCCGTGCTCTGCCTTATCACCAGCTTCGAGACAGTAGTCACGTGACCCTAACCGGAGACACGATTGGCCTTAAACACGCATAGCGTCTACCCTGCTGTCAACACCGATTTAACAGGACAGCTCTTCGAAGGTCAGCTTTCGAACTTCTCAAGAAACTGTCCAGTCCAAAAGTGGTTTTAAACGGGGCAAATTTTACGTCGTATAAACCACATTATAATTTAGAATGAAGAACTAAGCGCGACTATTTCTTGCGCACGGTGTACACAAATATATCTATAAATATATAAATATATTTTTATCAATAAATTTAAAACTGTTTGTACACTGTTAGCTTCGCGTTTTTAAACTTCAAATTTTTTTACGAACGAGTTACACAAAAAGACACCCCGAATAGCACATCGTCCGACTTTCAACACACGATGAATCACCGACGCTCGCAGTCAGAAGGTTGCGATGCTGCGCGAACGGTTTCTGAAAGATGCTGCGTACGGTACGCCAGGCGCAACGGCTTCGCGACCGTTCGAAGGGCAAATGATTTGCGACAACAAAGTAGCATCTTGCAGCTTCAGTAAGCTAACGGGGCTCGAGAGTCCCACGCTCACATTTCCGCAGAGCGAGCGCCGCCGGCCAGATCGAGGCGCAGTATGCTCTCGCGTCGCGATTGCTACGTCGTTGCTCTGCCTACACTGATGACATGTGCACTGGCAGTCGAAGCAACCCTCTCGAGACTTCACTCGAGTTTAATATATCACTTTATGGAGGGATAGACTCTCGTAAAACTAAAAGTAGAAGTCACTTCGGTTGCGGCGTAAGCGGCGGATTTATGTTTGTTGACACCTGCGTCGACAATGACTAAATATGCACAGAAACATTAAATATAAAAAATAGAGCACGCACAAAGAAATACAAACATGGCAGGGGCACGGACAAAGAAAAGACGTTAACGCTACGTATACGTACAAAATACATTGGAAAAGACAAAAATACTTAAATATAAAAAAACGGAATTAAGTTGTCAACGCCGAGGTAAGGCAATGCGAAGGGAGAGCAGTCGTCAAAAAACTGCAATAGTCCTATAGGCAGCTAATGACGTATTTGTGATCGCGGTTATAAAGCGCCGGCGACGTACGCCCCATGAAGTTGGCTAAATAAAATTCTCGCCCGAGGGAGCTCCATGAATGACTCTTTTCCTATTTCCTACCTCTGCAATGCAAAAAAGAGGGTCGCGGGTCCATAGGCTAGGCGACACAAATATCGATAAGCCATTGGCTACGGCGGTACAATATTGACCAGCATATACCAAGACATCAGCAATATTGGAAAACTCTTGGCTTTGACAGATTAATATTACCAAGCTTAAGCCAGCGTATATTCAATATCGGAAAACCATTGGCTCTGACAGTCCAATATTGTACAGGTTATGCCGGCGTATATCCAATATAGGAAAGCTATTGGCTTAGACAGTCCAATATTGGACAGCTTATGCCGGCGTATAGCCAATATCAGAAAGCTAGTGGCTCCGACAGTCCAATATTGGACAACTTATGCCAGCATATATCCAATATTGGAAAGCTATTGGCTTTGACAGTCCAATGTTGACCAGCCTATGCCAACGTATCACCAATATGGGAAAACCATTGGCTTTGATAGTCCATTATTGTCCAATGTGTTTCCAATATTGGGAAACATATGGCTCAGTTGGGCCATTCTTGGGCCATTCTTTGCCACCTCAAATCCAATGTTGGCCCAATACTGTGTGCTGCCTGAGATGGGCATGTTGTCATAAACAGCTTCAGCTTGTGGGACTGAACTTTACCTTCGATTATGTTCTATTATACATTTTCTATATTTGCAGTGCGAAGCTTGCCAGGGGCGCTGTTGTTTTCCTCACTATGGTTAATGTACGTGCCACAAATGCAGTTTATGTGTTCATTGTCATAGTGCATAGAGGCCAGACATTGCACGTGCTTGCACGAGTAAAAGTTAAAGTATCCTCACTATTCGTGGTGATTCCTAAACTTCGCTCCTTGAATACAAAATAGGTAATGTTCTCTGACCTTTCATGTCCAAAAGGTGGTGGTGGTCGTGGGGCTCCCTGGAGTCCTTTTTCAACATCTGACTCATCCGATGAGAATGCTGCGCTTACCACGACCCTTCTCCATGACGTAATCCAACATAACTCAGACACAACAGAATCCAACCTAAGCTACTCACAACATAATCCAATCTATGCAACTGGATGGCAACTATTCTCGTTCTGACTTTATGCTAGTGCATTTGCATCTTACAAAAAGGAGTCAGTGCTTTATATGGCAGTGGAAGCCATAACCTTCAGATTTCACATGAATATTTATCATAACCGAAAACACTTTCTGTGTCTTTGGTGTGTCTGTAGGTATTATTTATTTGAATTTCAAGTTCAGATAACTGGCAATATTGCATAAATTAAACTCCAATAAATTTGAAACGTTTTATCACTGAAACTTTACTGGCAGCAAACTGTGATAAGTGCCAAATTTGCAATAAAAAATAAGCTCAGAAAACTTGGAGTCTTAGGCAAAACATATTAATGTATAATGTTGCCAAAGTTCTAACAGCTCACATAAAAATTGAGAACCTTGGTCAGTTGATGTTGCAACATTATAAGTATCCTCCGCTTTCCTTAGTTTCGATCTTGCTTTCTGGAAAGTATCTAAAAAAAGATAAGCAGACAATGAAATAGCATATTTCACAACCGAAGACAGTCAAAATCCAAAGTAGAGATGGCATATGTATATAGGGTTGCTCAAAGATCAAATGAAGCATTCATCTAAGGAAAAGATTTGCTTACTAGAATGAAGCATTCGCCTAAGAAAAAGATTAGCTTGTTTAATTTCCTCCTACAAGAAAGGTGTAGGCAGTTAAAAGTGTTCATAGCACATTGATTACCTCATATTAGGAAAAATCAGGTACATGTGGGCTCGACTCTACTTCGAGACGGCAAGACCGCTCAAAAAAACCTAGAGCAGCACAGACGCCTAGAACTATCGAAATTATATTAGCTCCCAAGGGGTCTTATTTTATGTAATGGGCTTCAGTTTATGTTAGGAGTACCCACTGATATCTTTGTGGTTGTGGATTGAGAATAGTAGTCACTAGAAATGTAACATCAGATTTATGACCACGGTAGTTAGCCAAATTCCCCTACATTTTCTGACTTCGGTAGACACTCGGCTAAAAAGCATAAAAAAAACAGAAAACATGTTGGCTTGCCTACCTTCCTTGCTCAGGATCACAATGCTGTGCCTTGTGTATGTCGAATCTGGGGACTCTGAGTTTCACGGCTTTGATGGCTCTTGATGCCCTAAACTTCGACAGCCAGAGGCACTCATTTCCATTGAGCCAATTCGACGGGACAATGTCAACACTGCTATCACTCAAGAAACAAACAACTGCAAGCATATTGTCTGAAATGATGGAACAACACGGTCATACAGTCGCAAAATGAAAAAGGAAACCAAATGTTAAAGGGCAACTCCGCTTACTTTTTATGATCTTTAATTTGCCTTAAAATTGGTTAAATACACTAATAAACAGAGAAGAACCAGACACCAAAATATTTTCACAAAATAAAATTCTTTCACTAGGTTAATAAATTTTCAAATCTGGAGTTCACCGCGAATGTACGTGACGTCACTTTTTCCCTGTTTGGGCTATTGTGGGACGTCGAACTTGTTTCTGACTGGTCACGAAAAGTTTAATGGTACGAACCGAACGCTGTGAAAGTTAACTTGGGCCCTCACTCAGCAGAGCGGAAAAAAAGTGCGATATCTGGTTTTTGAACTTTCTGCACGATCTGCAAGCGTGCATGCACGTGACGTCGTGCCCTGAAAAGGGCGGTAAAATGTGAATGTTGGTTTTGGCATCGCCGTTTTCTCAATAACTAATCTGAATTTAGAGATGGAAACTAGTTTGTCGGGAAGAGCAACGTTGGGGCATTCAGGAAATGTAGTTCGTTTGGGTAGCTCAAAAAGTAAGCGAAGTTGCCCTTTAAAGCATCGGGTAAAATTTAATTTAGACAAACTAGACAGAATGAAGCAACGGGATTACCAAGTACTCATTGCACAACCCTACGTTTCTTACAACACACACTTGGCCTGCACACTAGACAATGGCCACACTTTACAAGAGGACAAGGTGGACACAGTAAAAATGCCCAAATCACTGGACTTGCAAGGGGAGGTGAAAAAGTCGCGGGATGTCATGAATTGTCTCCCGAGGAGTACTTTCGATCCTACTTTGTCGAAACAAAAGTCAGAAACAAGGACGATACTCGAGTCAAAAAGAATACAGCAGTTATCCCCAACGGTTGATTTGAGCAACAAATTGGGGGAAGACAGAATCGTGAAACTGCGGCCCTTCACACGAGCTTGGCAGCTGCCCTCCCATATGCATTTGCTTGTAAGCCACTTGAGGTTGGGCATCTTTCTGGAAAGCATAGAGCTTCCTGCTAGTCTTAAGCTCACGTATTCTGTTGTGCAACTGCTCAAGGGGCCGCGTAGAGCTTCGAACGAGGCGTTTAAGCTGGAACATGAAGCTCTCAGCTGGGAACGCACTGAAATTATCGAGTGCCCCATAGTTCACAACATCATCAGCCAAATGCACTAGTCCGTGAGCATTATACGACACCTTTCCACGGCCGTACAATGATTTGAAGGAGTGTACAAAGAAACAAAGAAGCTCCTTGGCATAATTGTTGTATGTGGTGCACATGCTCGGGTTTCCAAGAATCCTGATTGCAACATGGAGCGCAAGAAAATGCTCATATCTCTCTTGGTCTAGGACACCTTTTAGCACTACTGGACCCAAGTACAGCAGGAAGCAACGATGTTAGTTGCTTTCCAGAAGCCTAGGTCCTTCAAAGGCCGAGGCAAACGTGCAAACTCTGTGCAACAGAACTGTTTAAGGTCAAGCAGCCGCTGTGACACTTCATTCACTCTCACTGAGGGCAGGCGGTAGGACTTGCTTCCTTTCATCCAGAGAAGCAGCAACTTTTTGGTAACGCCAACGCACACTAAATGCATGTAATCTAAAGGAAACTTTGACACAAGTCCTAGAGGCAGTGACTTCAGTAGAGTGTCCTTGACGTGGTGCTCTTCCTGGGCTTTTTGTGCGAAAGCTTCACCTGTTCGTAAAGGTGCATCAGTTTCTAAAAAGACTACTGTGCCATCTACAAACACGCCCTCCTGGGTGTATTTGCCACAGCCAAAGTAGCCCGAGTGCGACTTGATACCCAGAAGAACGCTTTTGCTGGAGCATCACATACAAATCCCCTAATGGTCACCGTGAAGAGCTGCCCAGGAAAAGGGAGCCCATTTGTAAGAAGATTATCAAGGTCATCAATAAATACCGAAAGGTACTCATCGACTGAGGTTGGCTTCAAGTGGCCATTGTAGCAACCAACAAGGAAAACTCCACTACCAGTTATGTCCGGTGTTTTCCCAAGTATTGGCCAAAACTGACTGTGTGTGCTCTTTGTTAGTGGAAGGCCGTCAACATAGACCATGATGCCGAGCCGAGCGGGTACAGACGACATGTCAACCACGTGTGAAAGTAGGGCCCTCAAGCTATCTGCAATGCCAAAATGGCAGTAGGATCCTGGAGGCACGCTCGTGATATTAGCTCTGCGAGGCGTGGCCAAGAAAGTTCTAGCGTCGCCTAGTATGCCCGAGTAGCACGGGTGCTCCTTCGGCTCTTTCGCCAGCGAGGAAAGGGCCCTCTGAGCAGTCTTGTACACGTTACTAAAAAAAAAGTAATCGATTACAATTACTATTACTCTTGGCTAAAAAGTATTCGATTAGATTACTTGATTACTCGACGGCAGAAGTAATTGGACATTACTTAAAGAAGTAATCGTTACTTTTCCGATTACTTTATTGTGTGAAGACACATCTTTAGCGCTCATAATAATGAACTACTTCCAACCTATATTTCACATTTGCACAAGTATTGAAGAAGAAAAACTGGCTCCCTCTTCGTGGTCGTGGCACCGCCACAATGCAGACACAAGCATAGAGTTCGTTTGAAGACGTTTAATGATTTGGGCGTTCGCCAGTTTGTGTGTGTGGGGGGGAGGGGGGAGCGGAGGGTGTTCTAGATCTTGTTAAGCTTGAGCAAGGGTTGTCGCTCAAAGTTTGCGTCGCTCATTTTATTATTCACATGTAGATGAGCTCGCATGTTATACAAAAGAGCAGCAGCTCCAGGATTTCAAACGGATCATGTGTAGTATTCATTAGCGGAAGAGATCGCCCCGACCACTTCACAACTCGAAACATTGCTTGTCACAAAGACCATGGTGCTTCGAGCTCGGTCGGTTCCGTCCGTGCACCGTGGTGTGTGCTACTGAAGTTGAGTGTTTCGGTAGATTGTGTGTTGTCATTGTGCTTGTTTTAGCACCATGTGCTTGCCTGATGAGTGAGCGTCCTTGGTGAGCGTGCGATAATCGTGGATTGTCGACCGCCTCAGGTAACGTAACGTCGACGGGCGCGCGCGCCCGACCGCGTTGCGAAACGTCGGCGAAGCTTTCGCCGAGACAGACCCTGCTCGAATCTCGGCGTCGGCTGGCTGGCGACGGACGTTGCAGAGAAGCCTTCACGCCAGCTCCCGTATTTGCCGTGGTCCCCTTGTCCCGTTGTTGCCCCAGTCGGATCGCTCGGGATGTGTTGTGTGTTCGTCTGCCTGCCGTTAGGGCGTGTGTCATGTAGTGTATCCGCTGGTCAGTTGGTTGAATGTGGTTGTGTTGGTGCACATTTTGCCAATGTCGTTCTGTTTATCCTGTTCTCTCGACTGAGTGAGTCGGCGCGTCGACGTGGACCTGTCTCGGACCCGAGAAAGTGCGTAGGCCTAACGATACGGCCGCGCTTGGTCTAGTTCGACGGGACGGACGTCGGCTTCCCGTTTTAGTGTCAAATCCGTGAGTTCCGACGCAAAATGTGCACAGGACATATTAGCAGCGGGTCGCTGCGGCCTGCGGCACCATCTGCTTCTTTTTCGTTGATGTTACTTTCGTCACGAAATAAATGCTTTTCTACGCAAGTAATCTTCGCTATTTGCTCGATTTTGAACGTACCACAGCGCTGAGATACAAACTGCCGCGAATAGACGCTGACAGACAATTCCTTGCGCAACGTAGCGCGGCCTGGCGAAGTGGACGACGAACACCGTCCGTTTCACGTCGTCCGACGTTACGTTTGTACTTACCTTTACTGTTTTCTGTGCGGGATTATGCTGTAAACGTGAGTGACGTCGCACAGAGGCTCATGAGGGGTGGAGAAATTTGTAATAATTAACGCGAAGTAATAAAAGCAATCGTTGATAAGGAAAAAAAGACATACCCATGAAAAACAGATTTATACAAAATATGGAAACTTTTTCGGATATCCCGACGTTGAGATCAAAATGTTTTCCAGATTATAAAAGACGTCTTGGAGATGTCTTCTGGACGTCTATAAAAATATGTCTTCCAGACAGCTTGACAAGATGTCTTGTAGACGTCTAGGTAAAGACGTCTTATAGACGTCTAGAAAAGTTATCTTGTAGACATCTTGCATAGCCCAAGACGTCTTGAGCTCATTTTAGACCTTTCAAGACGTCTACAAGACGTTCTGTGTTCACAGGGTTCGTAACTGGCCTAGTTTCGAAATTGTATAAACTGTTTTCTGCATAGAAACCTCGTTATTACATGACTCCACAGCCAGGCACGTAGCTAGAGGGTTGGTCCAATTTCCTCCCAAAACTCTTCGTTTTGCTGGAACCTGCTCTCCCCCCTCCCCATCCACAACACTTTTTAATAAAGTCTCTTTCGCCCCCCCCCCCCCCTCCCCGCCCCCCCCGTTTCCCTGTCTGCAGCATATGTAGCCATTTTGAAAACATTTTGAAAAACAGCGCGAATACCACTCGGACAAGAAGGAGGAACACACAGGACGAGGCGCTCGTCCTGTGTGTTCCTCCTTCTTGTCCGTGTGGTATTCGCGCTGTTTTTCAAAATGAATTCATACCAACTCGCCCCACTTTCCATTATATGTAGCCATTATTACACCAAGCTTGAACTGAATTGAGACCAAAGTGGCCGCGGTTTTTAGGTCTGAACAATAGAACATACAGTTTTGACCAGTAAATTTATGCTACCTTGGGAAAAATTACATGCATGTCGCTGCCAGACTTGTAGTCCAATGACTCGGTTGCTGACTTCATTTGGTTAAGACTAAGTGCAGTTACTCTGGTGAAGACAAAGTGCACTTACTCTGTCATTGTATGACATGGGTGTCCTTTACACTCTTCAATGTAATTTTTGTGCACAAAAACGGTGCATCTTACCCTGATTTTGATGTTATGATATAACTCGCCTGCAATGTTCCACAGTTTTTCTCGCAGGTTGCAGACAAGATTGAGGAGAACACACGAACGTAGTACCGGTCAGCCAAGTGGTTTGCCTTCAGGTCGGGCAGAACCACGGCGTCCACTGCAAGAGCTGTGTACCACACTTCAATAGACGCGCCAGCACTAAGCCTCCTAAAGAAAATTTGCCACCCGGACAAGTGTGTATTTCAGAGTCCTGCGACAACCTGGGGCATCGAACACGAAGATGAAGCTCGACAGCTGTACGCCCAAGTGATGGGACTGTCGCATTCAAGCTTCACCTGTATGAACACTGGACTCTTAATCTGCCCAGACTTGCCTTTTATCGCAGTCACTCCAGATGGGGCAACAGAGTGCAGCTGCTGTGGACTAGGGCTCGTAGAGGTGAAGTGCCCCTACCTCCAAAGGCATTGCACTCTGGACGAGCTACTACTCTCCCTCCCCGAGTGCTTGGAGCGGGAAGAGAGCACTGGTGCGGTGTCACTGAAGACCACCCACACATACTACTACCAGGTACAAACCCAGATGCCTGTTGCAAGGAAGAGCCACTGTGACTTTGCCCTCTGGACCAGCAAGGCACTGTTTATTGAGAGGGTGTATGCCGACGCTGCCCTTTATGACGAGGTTGTAATTAAGTGCAAGACTTTTTTTGTAAAAGTGGTACTCCGAGAGCTGTTTTACAAGTTCTGGTCGCAGGCATAGGTTGTGTCTGGAAACTAAAAATTAACTACTTTCCAGTACATGTACAACTGAGTGGAAGAGAATAAAAAAAATTTAAACACTAAACAAAGAAAATCCAGCTCTACTCGAATTTCAGTGATTATTACTCAGACTTCACACAACACAAAAAATGACAGGCGTGTAAAGAGTGATCTTTCGAATTGAATGGTTCATGCATTTTATAAAGGGCTACACAGTCTACAAAAGTACAGCTTATGGTTTCCTGAAAATAGGAGATATAACTAAATGGACACAAACTAGGACAATGTGAGAGTTAGTCGCCTACAGCAGCATTTTCGCAGAACACAAACTGCTGAAGCATCACGGTCACAGAAAACCGCTTGGGTAGAGTACTAGAGTCTGATTACAAAGTGTGTAAGTGAAACAGGGAAAATGAATGTAAAACGAAAAATGATATATGTTATCACACTTTGCTCAGTGCTTTGCAACACAAGAAATAATGCTACTTTTAGTTTCATATGTTCCTGCAATCTACACAAAGGCAGTTAAAGTTATGAATGAGAGTGTACCAGTTTTGTGAAAAGTGTGCTGTTAATCCTAGGCATAATAGTGGATGCATAAAACAACACTACAAATGGAGGCAAACCGATACTGCTGGTGATAATTTCTCGAATAGCCTCGACAAAAAAACTTGGTTATATTTTACGGTGCATATGGGAGGTCCGTGATAAGCGCTTTTGTAGAAAACGTTCATGGCACTAAACTACTGAGACTTGTCAGAAATTATGTGAAAAATATTCAAAACTTTGAGGAACGACTACTGGACTAGACTGATAAATTGCATGGTGAAATACGTTCAATTTACTACTCGAAAACTGAATATTCGTACATCCCTACAAAAATTGGCTTGATGAAATGGCAAAATGCTAATCTTGTCATGTGGAGTTGGAGTAATAAGTTTATCATTACTACCAAACCTGGTCCCAATCCTGCACTAGTCTGACGAAACAACAGAGTCGCACAGATTAGTCAGTGCCGCACAGAGAAAAACCGTTTGGTCCAGCACAGTCAAATCTTCGTCCCGCAGCAGCAGCATGTCGAAGGATTGGGTTGCCTTCAGGATTGGGTACTTGTTTCTCACAAGTCCAATCACCCTCTCCACATGTATGCGGGCATTCGCAATTTTTCCCGTCCGCTCCACCTCCCAAGGGGCGAGTTGTGCCTGCCCCCTGGTAATGGCTGGGAGGTGGTGCCGGGCACCACGCAGGCCAACAGACTCTGCGATCGTAAACCCCCTGTCTGCCAACACTGAGTCGCCTGGAACAAGGTTGTCTAGTATGCCACATGACTCAGTTACAGCCTTGTCACTTGTTCTCCCGCACCAACCACGTGAAACAAAGGTCACTACACCTTGGGGTGCGATGCTAATCAGATATTTGACTGTGTTGTGGTGCTTGTACTGAGACCACGTCAATGAGCGTGGATTCATTGACGTGGCTCTGTTTATGAATAGTTCAAAACAATCAATTACGACGACGACATCCACGCCAAACGACATTTGGAACCCCACAGGCATTGTTTCCCGAAGTTCTTTCTTCGAGGGCCAGGAGAAGAAGGGTACAAAGCGTCCAGCCAACGGTGAACCATTCTCGAGATAGTAGGTTCCGAGACATGAAACCTTGAAGGAAAGCAAAAAAATGTTTGTAAACCTAAATGAAAGAAAGTTCTGTTTTTCCCGCCCCGTCGTCTATGTTTCATGCTTTCACGTATTAGTATTTATTTTATGTTCCATGTAGTACAAGCATCTTATATTTGATGAGTAAGAACATTCAACCGGCAACATCAAATTAGTTGAGGCATGATCTTGGAACATGAGGAATTGAGAGATCCCATTCTGGTTTATTCTCACTGCTCCACTTTTTGGCTTTGCAACTCACTTAGTCAATGGTGTTGCAAAAAATCTTGATGCACAGTTGAAATACTGAATTCACTTTCGAAACCAGACATTTTTGCCTACATCCAAAAAAACAACCATCAAGAACCAGCTCTCGGCAGAGTTACGTAAATAAGTTATATGACATGGAGTAGTCATTCAAATTATGCAGCGGTTTTTCCGAGTCCTCCCATGTTTCATCCTTGCCTTCATGCCCTTTCCTGCCTGCTCTGTAGGTCCCACTCTGCAAGAAACTATCCCAATCCCCATATGTATAAGGTGACAAATCTTTCCTTACCGGTAAGCAAGGTCCAGCATCTGTGCGTTGAGTCGAAGACGTAAGAACAGCACCATCATTACTCAAACTGGCTCAGGCAATTGAGGGGTGTGTGTGACACGGAGCCCCTTGCCAGGTCAAACACCGCCTGGAGCACTTCGATGTTGGGGAGGCCTGTGTAAAACTGAACCAGTCCCTGGTTTTGTTTTAATGCCTCCTCATCCAGCTTATGTGCGGAAAGGTTGACCATTAGCGTGTAGATCTCAGCCGTCTGCACAAGGCTAGTAGATTCGATTGCTTCAATTTGCCCAAAAGTGAGATCAGTCTGAACTCCTGAACAAAAAAAATATACAAAGAAAGAATTTGAGCCAGGCAATAAATATTTAAAAGGGCACAGAAACAAAAATTTAAATATACAAATTTCGTTCAAAAATAAGTTGAGCATGAAGGATAATAACGGTAAATGATAATCGCATGTTTGTATTTTGAATGACTGGCTATATTGTTCATTCTAAACGGTGCACTCGAGCAAGCACTCGAAGAGAAGCGAGCGGAGAGTGCGATGCTCATGGGATATTTGGCGCAAACAAAAGCACACGCACACAAGAAAAGATTCCCTGGATTTGTGACTAGCAAGGCTGGCGGGGTTATGAGCTTTGGCGTTGTTAGCGTTGTGGTGGCGTCAACAGTGTCAACGCGTTGCAACCGAGCCGTTCAAAATACCCGTGGGGTGACAAGCGTTTCACGAGTGAGACCAGTCGTGCGCATCGTGTTTGTGTGGTCCACTCCAATGGTGCTTCAGGACGATTTCCTCGGGAACATAAACTTGAACAACACAAGTGAGAATGAGGACACCGACACCCCCCCCTCGTGTATTCATTTCAGAAAGCGAGCAGCAGGCGTCGGAACCCTTGTCGGAAACGACAAACGTGCGAGCCGGATCCACAGGGCACGAAGTTTTCCGTCGTTCGGAAACTTATTGATCAGCATATTGCTGTTGAGCAAGTCATTACTACAGTTCTCAGCCATGCGGAAGCACGGCGGCATCTCAACGACTCCATCATGGCAACTTGTTGGCTTCCTTTGCAAAAAGGCAAAGCGCATGGGCAAGGGCTTCGCAATCGCGTTCAGGCCGAGGTAACTTGCAACAGTTGAACATACTTTCAAAGAGTGGCGCTGCTTCGATGTTTAGTGCGGCTATGTAACGGTTCCTGCTACATTATGACTACGTAGCAAGGTCAAGAAATCAATCTCATCCTTAGGACGGGTAATGATACAGAAGCACTAGTGTCAATCTTGTTCACTTTGAAAGATTCAACTCGTTTTTCTTATTTAGGGGTGCGGTCAAAGAGGCGTAAAGGTTCATTCGACGGATAGGTTGGCCAAAACATGTAGGCCGACATCTCGGACAATCGCACACCACGACAAGAGTGATGCAACAGTTTGGGCAGGTGCTCTTGGTTAAAAGCAACAATACGTCAAGACTGCCGTGACATTTCGTGCAGGTCTGGCGACAACACAGCGAGAATTTGGTTTGTGCATTACTCAACAAAGAGTCGCATGCTGAGATAACCACACCTTTCTGACCTGTGTAACGAGCCAGACCCCTTTTTAAATTTGGCGGATCGCTAAAATCAATTTACCTCCACTGCAGCTTGTTGTGTCGACAGAACTCGCTCCTGGTTGACTGTACGAGTCAGGTTCGAGGACTGCCACACCTGCATAAAACATTAATTTGTTAGCCCTTGAATTTGAGGTTAGTACATATATTCATGCCATCGACAAGTCGTCTCCTGAACACTGTAACTTTGTTTTTAGATTTACTTTGGTAGAAACCATGCCTGGTTCATTCTTTCTTTAGGCTGGAATGATAGCCGGTCACATGTGATCACTGCTCCAGAAGTAAATTCAATGATGATTCGAAAGATTGAGCGATTCGACGGGGAAGACTACATTAACAGCTGGAATATGTGAAGAGCGACCACGCAGCTATGTCAGTTATGAGGTCAAAAAATCAATCTCATTCTTAGGATGGGTAATGATGCAGAAGAACTAGTGTCAATCGTGTTCACGGGGAAAGATTCAACTTGTCTTTCTTATTCAGGGGTGCGGTCAAAGAGGCGTAAAGGTTCATTCGACGGACAGGTCGACCAAAACATGTAGGCCGACATCTCGGACAATCGCACACACATCACAACAACACAACAAGAGTGATGCAACAGTTTGGGCAGATGCCCTTGTACAAGTAACAATACAACAAGAATGCTGTGACATTTCGCGCAGATCTGGCGACAACACAACACGAATTTGGTTGTGACATCACTCGACAGAGAGTCGCATGCTGAGAGTCGCATGCAAGGACGGCAGGCAACTGACGACAATTCGAATTATATATCTTAGGTTGAAGGAGCCGAGTTACTCAGAGAGGATATAATACCATTTTGATCTCGTGTCTTTCCAAACCGTGATTTTTGGTGTCTGGCTTTACGCCGATTGTACCTGCAACAAACATGCACTTGGGATGAGCACTTTACACTCAAGACCAATAATTCACTAAGTTCTGCTAAATATTCTCACAACTAATAATGGAGAGATCTGTTTACCTGTGCATTTTATCAGCATACTTCTTCTTGCGTCCAGGAGACAAGCTGGGAGCCCAGTCGGGATCGTCAACGTCGAACAGGTCGGATGGTTTGCCTAAGGATTTTAATGGTGCATTTCACCAAATCAGGAAACACTAAGCAGGAAAGCATGACTGAGACAGCAAGACATCAATTGTATTTGGTACGGACTCCGAATAACGTGGAACAGCTGGCACCGGTGCTCGGCGCTCACTCGGATTTCCTTCATCCAAACATTATCGCACGTCTAGATTGCACGTCTGGTATCATAGCGCGATCCAAGCCGTCCTCGGTTCTGTCTCATTTTTCCAAAGCATTAGAAGTATTTAATAAAAACGGCAGGAGCAATATAAAGTGCTCATTTGGGTGTTAAACTTGGGCAGGAAGACCTGTGTTGGTCTAAATCATGTCTCAGCAAAACGCGAAAAACCGCCGATGTCGTGTTCGCGATGTGTACACGCAGAGACCGGCGTTCGCGCACAGATCTGAGTACAGGGAAACTCTACCTGTTATGCTTTTGAAGTGAATCGAAACACTTACCAGTTAGTTACAAAATGAGCACCACAAACACGGTGGTGTGAGGCCGCGTCTTTCATGTCGGATCTGTTGATTCTCGCGAGCCACTCCCGTCGTCTTGCCGCCGACAGTTTTGTGGTCTTCGAACACTCGGACAGTCGGAGAGCCGGGAATCGAAAGAACCCCACCGCTGGTGTGTTTCCGTCATTCCTTTTCTTTCTGGATACATTATTGCAGCGAAATGCTGCGCAGTTCACCGTGGCCTACCGGTACGATGCGTGCAACGGCGCCGACCTGCCCCACCAAGATGTCAGCCGCCACTCAGAGCCGGGTTCTGACGTCACACGTGTGACGTATGTGCAAGGAGCCTATATATTGTACCTCTAAAGCGGACGTCACTTCCCACCCACAGCTTGTACAACACTGGTTGCGTTCGATTTACCTACACCTCCTCCTCCGGTGCAGAAAAGTGCAGCGCAGTGTACTTCCCGTCGTATATGAACACATACACCGGAAGTACACTGTCCTACACTTTTCTGCACCGGTGCAGGAGGTGTAGTTAAATCGAATGCAGCTACTACCCCGACCTTGTGAAATAAACTGCTTATTTCCAGGAGTGCTATAAGCCCTACGGATTGTCTCGGTTTAAGATGGTTAACGAAAACAGTAGGTAACCCTGGTAACAAGTGTTAGCGTCAGCATTAGCGTGATGGACATCACGCCTTTTTTGAGTATCCGCCATATTGTGTTTGTCGAGACCATCGAGGCGGTCGGATGGGCATAAGGCTCGCACCCAGGTTTCAAAGTTTGTACCAATGCACGTTTTAACAACTGTTCTCATATAAACCATCCAGTCTTTCTATTACAATCAGAAGTGGGATGCAACTACCGCTTGCATCGATCGGCGGTGAGGTCCGGTGGGCCGTCAACAACAACAACGCTCCGACGCCTAACCGCAGACCACGTGTGACTAAGTGAGACCACGAGTGACCTACGATGTCGAGGAAGGACGTCAAGCCTGACCCGTCAGTTCAGGACAATGCTCCGGCCGTGGTGGAGATGATGGCTCAAGTGTTGCGCCAGAGTCAAGAACTCCTCGAACGCCTGACGCTGTCGCAGATGAGTCGACCAGCGCCTTCGGACGTCGCCATGCGGGTGGCACGGGATGCGTCGGCAGCGGTTCCCAAGTTCACGGGACTTGAGGGTGATATCATGGCCAGCGAGTGGATCACGGAATTCATCCAGGCCGCCGAGTTGGCAAGATGGAACGACGACGAGAAAATCACTATGGCGAAGCTCAAGTTGTCGGGACCCGCGCGCGATTGGCAGCAGTCAACGCACTCTAAAAAAAGGACGTGTAGACGTTACACAAGTTGTCACATACACGACACCCCAAAACTTCAGTTGGACGTACAGCGCGCTGACATCCAACTGACTGCCCCAACTTTTGCGAGAGGGTTGATGACGGTGCGAATTGACATATTAAACAGCTAAAGTACGTATCAAAGTCTACAGCACAAAACACACAGGTTTTGCAGTTGAGCTTAGAAAACCCCGATAGCGTTTTTTGCGGTCAGTCACACTTACATTAACTATTTTATGAGTTGTGCAACTCGGCTCTAAGCCGCTCGTGAAATTTGGTAGCGTCGGTACACCGTCAGTGCACTGTACATCCAACTGAAGTTTTGGGTGTCGTATATGTGACAAGGGGTGTAACGTCTACTCCCCCTTTTCTTAAAGTGCGGGTATGGCATGCAAAGCCTGGTCTGCCTGGGAGGCCGCGTTTCGGGACGCGTTCGTGCGCCCACCTACCAAGACGGAACAGTGGCGGATCATGGAGGAACGAGTTCAGAGGAAAGTCGAGTGTCATGAAACATACGTTCGCGAGAAAGAAACACTCTGCGTACGCCTCGGACTTAACCTGGACCAAACGAGGGAAGAAATCATCACAGGACTACTTTCGAGAGAGCTGAGTTACGCTATGTGGAATCGAACACACCACTCTGTGAACGAACTCCTGCGTGACATAAAAAGCTACGAGCACTTCGAGAAGAACCGAAATGCGAAGTTCGCGTCAACTGGAACCTCGAGACCCAAGCCATCAGCGGAGCTACCGTTCGTGCCGCAACAGAACAAAACGACAACACGCGGAGTCAAGTGCTACAATTGCCAAAGGCTGGGACACTACGCGAAGAACTCTGACAAACCCCCTCGACCACGAGTGTGCACAAGGTGCGGAGAACAGGGCCATGGTACGAGAAAGTGCCCCAAACGTGAGTCGGATGCACCATAAGTGATCACAGTGCGTTGTAAAAGCAAGACCTGTTCGTCGGAAAGCTTCAAGCAGGTTGAAACCGAGGGAGAGGCAGTGATTGCTCTTCTGGACACGGGAGCGAAAGTGAGTCTCATGAAGGCGCAGTGTGCCAAGCGTCTTGGTAAAGAGATTCAAGGCAACATAGAAGTACTAAGAGGAGCGTGCGGTGAGTGCATGTCACTGGACAAGGTGCGTGTCAAGATTCGCTGCGATGAGCACGAGGTGGATGAGACTACAATGCGCGTTGTCGGAGACAACGTTTTCACTGGACCCGACATGATTATAGGCACTGACATCATTGACCACCCTCACCTTGTATTGATCAGGAAGCACGGACAAACTGCACTGGTGGATGAGCGTCGCTATCCATTTCTACAGGATTTTCACTTGGAGATGGACAACAACAGAGTAGTGCTTCGTGCATCAGAGACCGTGACAGTCCCAAAGAACTGCATCCAGTGGGTCACAGTTACGACTGGGAATGAGACAACTGAGGGACCCCACGTCTTCTCAACGGGTGGGAAATCGACATTCGTTGCCAAATGAAAGGAGGCAAGACAGACATCCCCGTCGTTGGTGCTGTGGACTGCGACGTCACTCTGAAGATGGGACATGTCATATCACGATGCCTGTCTTCACCGATGAATCCTGGCGTATTTGATGTATACAGCGTGCTGCAGCAGGTCATCGAAAGCGAGCCTGAAAAACAGGAGAAGAGACTCGCACCAATAACAGCAGAAGAGGTCAATGTTGGTCCCACCTGGCACAGAGCACCAACGGAGTGTCCATGATCTGCTGGAGGAAGCCAGGCAGGCGATTCTGGATTCTCAAGCTGGTGCTAAACGACGGTATGGCCTGAGACACTGCGATGCGCTCCACTATGCAGTAGGTGACGTAGTGGTGGTGAAGCGAGCACCTGTTTCTACTGGAGAGTCCACCAAGTTGTAGCCTAAGTACCCAAGACCCTACACGGTTGTGGAGGTACTTCCATCGGATACCTACCGCGTAAGCAACATGCCTTACGAACATCCAAGGAACACCCAGTACACGACAACAGCCCATGCAAGTCAACTGAAGCTGTTTAAACTGGTCTCAAAAGAGAAAGCTTCAATCGAGTGCCCAGACGGCCACACCAGCATGGACAGTGATGGACAAACGGTTAACCCTTCATACTCCAGCTGTGAAGAAGCAAGTGACATGGATCAACCAAGTAGTCCCCGGTGTAACCTGCGTCAGTCAAAACGCGCAAAGCGTAAACCTGTGTGGTCAAAGGACTACGTTAACTGACGACAGTTAAAGGAGCAGGATGGCCGAGTTTTAACGCCAACATTAGCGTGATGGACATCGCGCCTTTTTTTTAAATATCCGCCATATTGTGTTTATCGAGATCATCGAGGCGGTCGGATGGGCATCCGGCTCGCACCCAAGTTTCAAAGTTTGTACCAACCCTATTGGAAAAACGTACAAGAAACAAACCTGCTGCTTGTAAAGTTCTGGTATGACGCCAACATAATTTCTTTGTGTTACGCATGCAGCTAGTTTGGTTTGGCGTTCTGCATAACTGGAGATACCGGCACCGCTATGGCTCCGGGTCTGTCTATACTGGCAGCCACTTTGCTTGCCGATATGATTCGGTGTGGCTGGTATGATTTTGCGTCCGATGACGTAGGCGACTGCCGTCTTTCCAACAAAACGCTTATACCACAGGCCCACCGGTATAACCAAATCATACATGCAGAAAGACGACCGCCATCTTCCAACAAAAACGTCCATCGTTCACCACCGCTATCGTTACATACACCATACATGTCGAAAAAGAACATAAGCCACGTTTACACGAATGTGACTTAGTCGTATTGAATCCAGTTGCCGCATTCAATATGCGGTCATGTAAACGGCATAATGCGCAAAGCGCATCGCATTTCGGAACGGGGAGGATTATCGGAAGGCGCTCGCTGCGGGAGCGAGTGAACAGCTGAGAACATGGCGGCGGCCAACCTCGTCGGCGGCGCGGAGAGCGGTCCCGCAATTTTTTTCCCGAGAACGCAAGCTTTTATTGCGATCATAAGTAAGCGGAATATAGCGGAGCTGCTCGGTGAGGGCGGCCCCGTCCAAACCTTAGCGAAGTACGACTTGCGCGTCCGAAGGGGTCACAAAGGCTTCGGTGCAAGCACGAATGACACCGAGAGCTCCGAGCACTGTAGAGCACTGCATGGTAGCGCAGAACGAGCAGCTCCTACCTCGGTGCAGTTCCTGGCTCCGCAAGAGCCTCTCGGACTCGGGGTCCGGTTGGTCTGGTCGCGATCGGCGAGGTCTAGCGCGGCGAAACTCGGAGGCTTCCTCAAAGCGTGCACACACACGTCGCCTCTCGTTCAGAGTGAACCGGCGGCCCGGCCTGGAGTCCTAAACGCCTTCCGTCTCCCAACTTCTTCCACAGCACCGAAGACAGCGGGCACGATCTTTACGTTCACTGAATGCGTCGAAAGGCCTCCACGTGCGATGCACCGGAAAACGTGGTGCGGCTGGTGCCGGAACGGAACTGCATAACTTCGAGCTTTGAGTCAACGTGCACGGCAACAAACCGATCGTGACACCAAGCCGCGGATACCTCATCGCCGGTCGACAGCGGCAAACGGCCCGTTGCTCGTATCGTGGGCCGTGACTGGTACTCGGCCAACTTGGCGTCTTTTCGTGGCCCCTCGCGTCGTCGCAACCAGCCACAAACCCGACAAACCCACCAGCCCGAAACCGTAGCGACCGTAGCCTGCGTTGGAGAAAAGCGAAACCGAAACTTAAAGCTTCCGCCCAGTGGCTTCCGCTGCCGCGGGTTTTCTAATAACTTCGCGGCTTCCACTTCCGGTCGTCGCGGAGATGGCGAAGATAGAGCGGTGTGGGGGTTCGTTGGCTCGTTTACGGTTACGGGACAGATGTTTTGCGGTCCGTTTCTACTGCGTCTCTGGCTCTCAACTGGACGGCACCTCTCATAGTTCAACCAGGCGTGGTCAGCCTGCGTCAGGCCGGCTCGACTCGTCCGATCGCCGGACCGCAGGCGACTTCCAAGTACCGCCGTTAGGCCTAGGATCCGTGAAACGGTAAGCGAATCTCGTCCCGTTTTCGTTCTACTTTTAAATTACGTTAGGTGCGCTACAGTATAAGCATGCGTGCCAAGTGTTCGTGACAATTTTGAACTAGAATAATTGTGCTTCATTGCGGTCATTTGCCGAAAATGTAAATCGAGCAATGAACGAGGAGCCATGCTTGAAAACGGTGTATGTACGATGTTAACTTCTACCTGGGCGGCTAAAAAAAGTCAAGACTGGTTACGGTTGGATGCGAGGCTGGTCCCAATGCAATGGTAAGCACTTAGAGCGCCTTTCTGAACGGCATGTTAGCAATATAGCGATCAACGAGACGAGCGACGGCGAGAGGCTACGAGAGCCGGCGCCGAGCGCCGAAGATTTCTCACTCGCTGCTTGCGCCGCTCGGTTCTTGGGCTTCTAGAAAACGTCGCTCATCGCCTCGGTCGCTCGCACCAATCGCTTTCATAATGTGTGTCTCGTCGCGCGGCTGACTGCCGTGTTTATTCAATATAAATCGACCTTTTTTTTTTTTTTTCTTTTTCTTTTCGGAAATTGTGACTATAAAGAATTTCGACACCTACATTCGCGACCAAATTTTGCGACCCTAACGGAGGCATGAAGCTATCGAGTCACCGAGCCGGCGTTGCCGTAGAGCCGCGCCGCTTCTTGTTTCGAAAAGCTTTTGGTTGCCGAAATGGCTCGCCGCCCGCGGTGGCCGTTCGGGCGTCGGATTTCGACATCGCGCCTCTAGCGTTCCCCTTGCTGGGCAACGGGTAAGGAGAGGAACGCGATGCGCCATGCACTTTACCCTCCATCCTCGCAAAACGCGCAAAAAAAAAAAAAAAGATGTTACTTTTGTTAGTTGCTTGAGGCGGCTCGGCTCGCGTGTTGCTCATGGCGACACGGCGGCTTTGCTTGCGTCTTTGTAGTTTGTCTTCCGTCGCTTCGCACCTTTTTTCGTTTCTTGTCGTCATTTTACAAAGGTGTCAGTGAAGTATTGCTGCGAATTTGCGAGGATGTCTACCCAGCTGACGAAGCTTGGGACGACGATGACATGTCCAGAAGTTCTGACGGTGATGAAGTTTTTGGAAACCGCCCCGTGATTTAGCTGAGAGTGATGTAAATAAAAGTTTGTTTCTTTCTTTTGCCCAAAATTTCCCCTGTTCTTAAAAATAAAAAAAAAGATCGACCTAAATTTTAATTCTTTTTTTTTTTTGTTCTTGGTGGATCTAATAAATAGGGTTCGACCTATTTTCGAGTAAATACGGTAACTTTAATTTTTATTTTGGGTTACGTCGGACGCAACTCGAATGCTTGACAGTTACGTTGGGCGTAACTTTAATTTTTATTTCGGGTTCCGTCGGACGTAACGTTAGACACTCCGTTACACTTAAGGAAAATAGGGGCTGCTGGTTCATCATATAAAGTTATAAACCAACCATTTGTGTTTAATTAAAATGCATCACTGACCTCAAAAAAAAAAAAAACTGCTATCCTAGAGTTTATGCTATAGGAATGTAGCGCTTCAGATAAATTTGTTAATTTTTACTTTTAGTCCCTGCCCCCTCCAGATACAACATCTGGCCTAAAGCAGTGTTCCGGATCTCCTTCCAAGACCTCAGGCGGGTCGTCATTCAATCCAGGAGTCGGCGGCGTCTCATGGGCGTGTTGCTGGTGCTTACTGGACGGTGCTACCGAGGGAAAAGTGGTCGTGCTTGGGAAAGGCAAGTATGGCCGCCGTAATTATAGATATTGTTTTTACCTTTGCTCGAATCCACTTTTAAGAAATGCACAGTTCGCATGTGTGCATCTCTCAATGTTTCCACAGTCGGCTGTTGTTTTTTCTTTTTTTTTTTGAGTGCTCTAACTCTGTCAGCGCTAGTTTCTCTAGATCATGCAAATGGGATGCAACACTAAACCACATATGCTCTTGCAACAAACAGTGCTGTGCAGAAGCACAGTGGAATTTACTCTAGCTTTATAATGCAGCACAAAATGGTTGACTCCAAGTATAGCTACTTTTGTGACTCCGTTTAACCAAAAGCTCTGCCGAAACAAACTTGCCGCCTTATAGGTAGTGCAAAAGAACCTCGCGTGCCTAACCTGGAGAAGGGCATTTTTTTTTCATAGGTCAATTTTTTCTTAAACCAATACCTTCAGCCTCCTTGAAATGTTAACATTATGTGACACACGGAAGAACAGTAAACTCTTTAATGTTGGCGAACCTTTAATTTTCGCGGTTTTTAATTTTGCAGAATTCAGTGGCTGCGATTATGTCCTCTGTGACCGATTCGAGAAGAAATAGGGGCCACGAAGATAAGGGGGTTTTACTGTACTTCGGAGGAAAGAGGAAGTCACTTATGTTTGTATGCAGGAGTAAAACCAACAACAACAATCATGGTGTCGACACTTTGTAAGCCTATCTGTGTCTATTGAATGATATCAATTTTGTTTTAGTTCGTTAAACATTGTTGCCTGTACATTGTGGGATGTCGTCTTCAACACGAACAGTGGTTTTCTTCTCAAGCAGGCAGCATGGACGCGTGCCGCAGCACAACATAGTTCATTTGCAGGTGGTACCGCAGGTTGAAGGATGGTTGGCACAATATGGGGGAATCACAATTCAATGTTCTACCTCGGGCGTAGACAAGATTTGCTTATTCTAAGTCATTTTGTCTAAAAATCTGGGATTTGCGATGAATGTACTCGCATGGTTGGAAGGGCCAGACAAGCCTTGTGAGTGCTTCGTTTTCTAGCGTCTCAGTCCTGAACCCACTCACGCACCACATGTGTAGATGTTCCGATAGGTGGGAGCACTTATTTGGAAAATGGTGAATGGCAACTGTTATCTTTATCAGACTTCTGTATTATGGTCAAAGTTGGACTGCATATTTGCAATACTTTTTCTCACTTAAAAATATGTCATACTAAAATATGTAGAATAGCCAATGACAAAAAGAGAATGGCTGGGCGTCCTCCAGCACGTGGTTGTGCTTTTCACCCCGCTTTGGACAGATGTGCTTGCTCCAGGCTCATGAGGCGCTGAAACGTCATCGAAGGTAGCAGACGGGCTGGTGGTGGAACAACGGAGACTTCTCCCTGCCTTTCTCATGCTGTCAGTGAGCGTGTACCTCTATACTCTAACTTAGCTTAACCTGCACAGAGCTGAGGAGAATAGGCTTGGCGAGTGCCCTTACTGCATATGCTGAGGTAGAATAGCCGAGGTAGAGCTGGGGCACTTTCTGAATCAAGAACATTGTGTATCTTACCTTCAAAAACACATCATTTTGGGGGTGCAAAAGGAATTGTAAGGCATATCTTCGTTTGTATTGTCCTATTACGCATCGCAGGCACGTAGCCAGGGGGAAGCTTATGAGGCCCGCCCCCCCCCCCCCCCGATATCTTACATTTTGCATGGGTCCTCCTTTCCCCCCTCCCCCTCTTACAGTGTTTTGTTATGAGGGGGCCCCCCCCTGAAACAAAATCCTGGCTACGTGCCTGACGCATCGACTCCAACTTAATGCGGAGTCGACCCACCCTGTTGATAAATTTAATGCCTTCCAGGTAATTTGTTTTGCATTCAGTTAATATATCAGTATTCAGTTAGGTATCCCAAGTCATTAGTCGTTGAGATGCAGTCTCTCTGCAAGTCAGTCATGTTTAACATTCATAAAACTGCTTGTCAAATAATGGCACTGTCGAGGACATGTACTCGGCTCGAGTAATCGCTGTGCACAAGCTGGTCGTGTGGTTACAGGCAGCAAACATCCCGGTTGGAACGTCCTACCTCGCAATGTAGCTGAAGACTAGGTCAGGGCCCCACTCACAAACGTCTATACTTTGCATCTCTTTTAAGCTGGACCACTTTTGACACTACAAGCCATTGCAGCAAAAACAGTGTGAGACATGATTATAAGCTCGACGTACCATGGCATCCAACTAGAAGGTCACATGGCTTGCAGCTTCTGCCGTGGTTAACTTTAAACTGAGATAGTTTGGAATAATGCTCCCGGTTTTTAGTGTTGCCCGGCACGGTTAACAATTTGGTGATATAGTGCTGCATTGAAAAATCTGCATTCGTGACTGTATCACCTTATGAATGCATACTAGCTATTAAACTCTCCATTCTGCAGAGAAATGAAATGCACTTTGCTTCCAAGTGCAGCTACTTCTGAAACTTCATGGTATGAAGCACCTTATGGCTGCAAGCTCTGACCGATCTTGTTCTCTGGTCTGTGCAGGCCCATTGCAGGGAGTCACTCCGAGAGCCTCACCAGAGGTTCCTGCCCGTGGTCGTTCTAAATTTTTTTGTTGTAGGTATGCTTCCTTTCTGTCTTTCCCTTAATTGTACTCGGGCGTTTTCTTTTCATTGTCGCAGATTTGCCTCAAAATTGGTTCAGCACAAAAATGGATGCTGTACAACTGTATCCCGCATATTTTGTTCAAGATAACTTTTCTTTGCGAAAGTTAGATTTTTTTTTTATGAAGGTTAGTCTTTTTTTGTTTTTATTCACAAATTTATTTGAGTTTCCATGGGCAACAACGTTATGCCAAGGGCAAGGCCAAGTTCACTGCTCTAACTTGTTCTCAACTGATTGCAAGAAATTTTGTTAATGTCGTGAAACCTCTTTCCAGCACTTGCTTTGCAGCATGGAAACAAATTATACATGGGACATACTCTTCTTTAGACTGCTTGTTCATTCTGCAGGTCTGCCTTCTATAGATGTCGTGCTACTGGAGAGCAGACGAATTCGATTGTTGGTTTTGCCATTGCTTTTTTTTTTAGCCGTTGTCTATTTTGACTAGTTAGCTGAAAATAATGATCTAGTACCCTTTAGTCAGTAAAATAGATAGTGTGTGCCGCTGTTAGTGTCAAGTAGAGATGCACGCTTTTTAGGCATTTTGCGCAGAGTGGTACCCATTTTTATTGGTTAGCCTCTTGGTGCGCCAACTAAACTCTTTCTATCCAGACACCAGCCCTTTGCTTTTATTTGGCAGGCTCTGGCAATAAAATAATATAGTGTTATTCCTCGGTGGCTTAAATACCTAAAGAAAGAAGTTTCTCCATGTTTAAACGCAAACTTTTATAAAGGCAAAAATGAATTAAGCCAGTAGCAGACGACACATAGCCTCAGCAGCCTTGGCTCAGGGCCTTGTCCTGGGGTGTGTCTGACTGTGGCTGTGAAGGAGCAGTTTTTTAATAGGTACAAGTACAAAGTATAAAAACAAAAGGATCTATGTGCTGATCATGAAAGAATATGCTAGCCATTCTAATGTAGCTCTGCCAAGTACTTGATTGTGATTTGTTTTTATTTCCAGCTACTTGGTTGCCTCAATATCTGGAGATCCTAGTGGCCACAAGCTTGGACTCAATCTTCTTCTGTGGTCCGGCCAGGACCATGGGGGAGGTAATCCCAGCAACAAGAGCATCACAGTATCTCACGCCTGTGACTTTCAATTAGCATCACGACAAGGGAGTCCTCATGCCACCAAGTGTTAGGTATGCTACTCGAAATAAGCATTCTTAACTATTCTTGAAGTGAAACAGCAAAAGCACTACTAAGCCTAAAATGCAAAAAACATTCAAATCTCGGGTTGGATGAAGTTCCAATTACAAAAAGGCGTCTGCAGACATGATTCACATGTGAACTTAAAGCCCACGGATGTAGGTTCGACGGAGTCACAGAAATAACTTCCCGCAGATGGCTTCGCTAGTGCCATACCCAAACAAATTCTTAAAATAATCATTGTGTTACGTTGGTGTCATTAATCTTATGTACCTACCCCACCCAGCAGTCGGGAGATGTGAAATATAAAAAAAAATGGGAACTTGCACATTGTCAGCTCTGCAAATATAATATATTGAACCGAGCATAGCACGTTCAACTTAAGAAAGCAATTCAGTGCAGGCCTAGTTTTAAGGTTCACATATTTGTTATTGCCCTTCATAATGAAGTAAAAACTGCTTAAGTTGTGGCCCACTACAGGCTTTCTATTAGTTTAAAAAGTGTTATGGCAGTTTAAACAGCTCGCTCCAAATATTTTCTTGAAATGCATAGGTTTATTATTATGTGGATGTTTGCAGACAGTCATGGTGAGACCAATCTTTAATGCCAAGTGTTCCACTTATTGAGAGTTGGTTGAGTCTGTAAATATTGTAGGTCGCAAATTAAATTTTTATGGTATGCAATGGGCACAATCATCCGTTATGACTAGCTCTACCTAGGGGAACTTTATATGTTTACTACGGCAAGATGGTTTCACAAAACTAAGTATTTAGTTTATTCAACTCCTGCACTAACCTTATCTCTAGAAACGTTTTATATTCTTTACGATGCTGAGTTAGGATTCTGGAAGTAGTTTTATAGAACTACGCTAGACATTTCCAGTTCATAATTTTTCTCGCAAAGCATTCGAGAGAGCCAAACCCTGTAATATACGGATGGAATTCCAGAATGATGCGACTGGCAGTTTGAAACATTCGGCACTGTAACAGTAATAATGACATGTCACTTGCCTATGTAATGCTCATTGTCGCAGATCAAACTGCTTTTTCCGTCTGCACTCATTTTCAGTGGACTCATTGAGCGAACTCGCACCCGAGACTGCAGCGCTGGGTTCTGCGAAGTAATTTGCATGAATATAGATGCAACAGGTTTCTTTGAGTGTGCGTCTAACACGTATTCTTCATATTGAATCTGCTACTGTATTCATGACCATGTCCTTAATTGTATCCACATTCCAGCTTATTTTTATTTTGATATTTGAGTTTTCTTCAGTACTTTTCTCAACATCTGTGCTTGTCGAGCCGTACTCAAGACCATTAATCTTGTCTTTCACTATTACATTAATATATAAAACTGTTGATGCCGAGTGAGAATTCAAGGTCCCGAATCTGTCGTGCGAGTTAAATAAGAACCAATAAAAAGCTCTACAAAGGAAATTTTGTTAAAGAAGGCTGTATAAGCATTAAAATAGCACATGCCATGCTAAAAAAAAAAAATACAAATTCTTGTTAGGTATGCAAGGATGAGACTGCTGTTTCTGATGTGTCACAAAAAAATCGGTGCCATAGAGTGTTCCTTACGGAAGTACAAAATGTCGAATTCAAAGCCCAGAAGTTTTATTCAAGAATGTTCCTCAATACAAATGTATTTAGAGATCTGAGCCACTGACTCATACATGACTATGTGGCGAACATTCATTTTCATGTGCATTATAGTTTACAAGGTCTAGTCTGCATTGATTTATTGCATTCATGCTGAAACTGGGAGGGATTCCCTGGGTATGAATAAAGATATAAACATTTCTTGAAATCAAAACATTTGAGAGCGAACAAAAGGAAGGATCTGAGAACGGTATCTTAGATTCTCTTCTCTTTTTCTTATCTCTAATTTTCACCTTATTTCACCTGATGCATTTAGTTTTTTTAGCGCAGCTCTTAGCACCCGTTTCCGCGTTTCGCGGCGTCGCCCTCGGCGTAACCGCCCAACTAAACTTGGCAGTAAATTGAATTAATGTTGCGGTCATGTGACGTTAATATTTCCGCTAAGTCTAGCTGAGAAACTGAATTTTTTATGGATGACATGACACGGTCATGCAACGTCATTTTCCCCGCTACTTTTAGCGGGAAAACTGCATTTGTGTTGAGGTCATGTGACATCGATTTCCGCGCTAAATTTAGTGGGAAACTTAACCCGCAAAATTTAATGGGGAAATTTTCCCGCTAAATTCAGGGAAATGTCCCGCTAAATGGGAGGGAGCAGAAGAGGAGGAGGGGAGGGGGAGGAGGGGCATACCCTCCCATCCTCCTCTTCAAGAGCTGTGCTCTAATTTCACGTTACAGAGAATTGTAAACGTCTCATATTTCATCTCATGCTTATTCAACTTTTGTATTGCAGGTGCACTTGCAGCACAAATCTGGGTTGTGCTGATCCTCTACGCACAAGTTAGGAACTCCTGAGTGGCAAGAGTGGGAGTTTGGTCTGACAGCTCAAGGGACACCATTGTTCAGTATTGAATTTTTAATTATCTTCTTTTGAGCACAGTTAAACTTTGTTGCTTGCAGGTCTTCTAAAAATAAATACCTACAACCAAATTTACCACGTCACAACATTTTGCCTCTGCTCTTAGTGCTCCTGGTGAGCCTCGGATAAGAGCTTACTGGTGTGCAAACATCAAGCTTGTTTGAAACCACTCACTGATGTACACTCGCTGACATCCAGCATTCCAATGAAACGCTGGATGTCCACAGGTCTTTCTTGAACAATGCAAGCGGGAAAGGAACCATACAATCGTATCGTATTGGGGGACATTCTAGAGAGTGTTTTTTTCTATGTTTTACAGATTTGTTTTAAAAAAGCCGGAAAAGCTACATTTATGCGGTCTGTGCACGTGAGTTATATGGCCAGGGCGGCATAGTATAAAAGGCTAATTTGTAATGATCAGTCAGCTTATTACAGAAATGTGCCAGTCTTCTTTCAGAAAACTAGATGGAGGTTCATTCTAGCATAGTTTTATCTCGCGAATCTGAATATCCCGTTCGTTTTCCGCAAAGGTATAACTAAACGTGAGAAAACAAAAAAACATCCTATCAATAGTGACATCGTAAGAAGACCTTTCGGCCGCCAAGCGCGTCGCTTAAGGGCCGCTCGTCCAATCTCAAGTTTTGTAGGTGTGTTCTCCCGCATTGGCACCAGTCGTGACACATTTTTCTGCCCTTTTAAAAAATAGCACGTGCGTGCATAGCTTTGATAGGTGCTGAAGATGCATGAGCAAAGATTTCGAAAGCCACTTTTGTGACGTCGCTCTCCAGGGAAGTGCTTTCACAGCGCTTTAAAAATGACTCTATGCAGCCTCGATTCATAAAATTACCAAATAATTTTGATATTTGAGATTCTGGAGGTCATATGAAGAAGATTTAAAAGTGTTTTCTCAAATACAAAACCGCTTCAGCCTCTCTCTAAGTATAGTATGTTCCTGAAATTTTCAATCAGTGAAAATAGACCCATGGTTCCAATTAGAAACTTGCTAAGCATCAACAAAACACACTAAATCAACTTTCTTTGTGAAGATATATAACAAGAGCAGCATTTTATGGCGTTCTAAAAAAATGGTCAATTTGGACGCGTTTCCAGACTTTGGTTTCTTACCAGAGCGCATCTTTGCACCTGCGGTCCTGCTGCCCGGTGGCCGCAGTGCGAAGCCGCCCCCTCGCCTCCCTCGTAGGATGGAGGGAAGCAAGGCGCACGTGCGTTGCGTGTCTAAGGGGGAACAGGACCTTGGGCGCAGAGATGAGCTCTGATAAGCAACTGAAACCTAGAAACTCGTCCAAATAAAGCGTTTTTACAGAACGCGTAAAAGGCTACCCCTGCATTATATCCTAAAAAGAGTTGATTTTGTGGTTTTCAATGACTCAGCAAGTTTCTAATTGAAACCATATTTTCATTTTCACTAATTAAAAAGTTAATTAACAATTGTAAACATAGAAATTAACAAATTGTATTTAATTATCTGACTGATTGTTACGATTAGGCCCCTATACTACGTACGCCTGGCCGTATAACTCGCCTGCACAAACCGCATTAATTTAGCTTTCACGACCTTTCTAAACATATATGTGAAGCTTAAAACTAAATCGCCCTGTACAACAGTGAAAAGGCGAAACCAGCATGTTGGAGCCATATGGCTCCAACATGTTGGCGATACCACCGTGCTGGTATCGCCTTTTCGCTGGTATAGGTTGTCCCATATTACGTTATGCATGTATGGTTCCACATGGATCCGCCATATTCCACTACGCTGGTATAGGATGTCCCATAATACGACACGCTTGTATGGTTCCGCCTACCTGTATCATTCCGCCTTAATCCACTATACTCCATCCGCCGATTCGCTTGTATAGAATGTCCCATATTACGGTTACGCTTGTATGAGCCTTTTCCGTCATATTTCCATCAAGGAAATTTTCCAACAGGGAATGTACGTTTTAATAACTGTTCTCAAATAAACCATCCAGTTTTTCTATTACTCAAGGTAGACAACACTCGTTTGTAGGCAAATGGTGTTATAAAGTGTGGCAAAGTGTACATGAAGGCGTCCTAGGCCAGGATGATACCTGCAAACGAATCTCGACGATGACAATGTTTTTTTTTTTTAGACACGCCACCGCATAGGCAGTCTCTGGAGCGTCATTTCCCACCATTTTCAGGGGCAGCCGGCATTGTACCAGAGTTGTTTCACAACACCGATCAGTTGGGGGCCGGGCTGCACTAGCGGCAAATTTTGCCACAAAAAGCCGCAGTCAGGCTGGAGCTCATTCGACCCTCTATGCCAGCCCTAGGCATGCCTCGGCACTACTTGAAGATAGTGTTCAGTGCAGTTCGTAGTTAAAAGAAATTAACCCTACTCCAGAAAGCACGTTGTGAAATTGCAAGTGCCAGAAACCAACACACATACAGGGAAGGTAAAAGGAACAATGCAATAGCTTTTGGTAATCCAGTGCCATAACCAGCATTTATCTACTGAAGGCGAAGCTTAAGGGGACACTGATTGGATATTTATGCTGGCCAAGGTTTTTATTTGTACACGCCATGTGAGAGCCCAACTACCCAGAACGGGATTTGTGGCTCGAAATTAGTTTTATTTCTGCCCGAAAACTGCCGGTCGAGAAATGACTGATTTGAGTCGCGCTTACCGTCTTTCCTGTGGTCACGTGTCGTATTCTATGGTTTAGACGCAACCACCGAAGATAATCAAAGTCGTGGGTAATTTCCTTCTAACAATTAGGCAAACTTCTAGCTGAATAATCAATTTCTTTTTGTGATAATAATAATATAGACGGCGTACTAACATATATGTCCTTGTGTCGTATGATCTCCGCTTTGATTTATTAATTGGTTGACACTTTTGCCTAACACGGTGCTGTTGTTGAAATGTTGGGCAAAAGTGTCAACCAATTAACGAGGAAAACTATTGAAGCTGAGAAGATCATACGAGTCGAGGACAAATGTGTTAGTACGCCATCTATATTATTATCACAAAAAGAAGACTGATTATTTAGCCGAAAGTTTGTCTGATCGTCAAAAGGAAATTTTTTGCCGTTTCATTTGTCTTTTTCTATTTAAAAATCATCTCAAATTAAAGTAGAAGTAGAAGCAGAGATTAATCACGCAATACAAAGTTGTTAGTGAGCGCTGTGGGAGAATTTTATTCCTTTTGTGTGTGTGAAAGCTAGACTGACAGTTTTTTTAGTGCGCCGCAACGTCGACCAGCATGAACAACCAACTCGCCCAATCTGAGGTACTACACACTCTTTTACTAAAAATTTTAGTGCACTTTCTTAGTCCGGGGGACGACTTGTCAAACAAATCATAATGGGCTTCTTAGTTTACAAAAGTGTATGATACAAATTATAGCAAACGCGAGCTATAATGCAAATGTCGAAATATTACTTGGAAGTTTTAATATCTAACTGCTCACTAAACTATACCACTTTCAAATCAGTTTATTTTTCACCTTGTCAAAGAAGATGAAGGATCTGTGGAAAAAAGCTACAGCGTTGCAGCTTGACGAGTCCACAGACCGTTAATACTGGCAGCTAAGCAGCATCGTGCTAAAGTATTCACGGAAGAGAAAAACAAAAACAAAAAATACCGGAAGAAAAGTAATATTAACAATACATTGCAACAACACACTCAGCAAAAAAAAAATCATTGTGATCATAAATGTTTAGGGTGCACACATTTTAACAAAAAAATCGTCGTGAGTCCCTCGGTTTCATACATTCTACGGAGTTCACTCTTTTTACAGGTAAATAAATCAAAATGCACAAGATGATATCTGTTTAATAAAGACGGTAGTATGAAACTTATGCAATTGTTTCCATAGTTTGAACGAGGTGTACGCACTACCCGATCTTATCTGTGTCTTGTTGAATAACTAATTATGTTCTTTTTTTGAAGATAAGCCAGATCGCGTAAGTTAGTAATACTGTTTCGTATTTCTAATTTATACCTCAAACTTAATCGATATCTATACATTTGAATGCACTAATCACATGGGAGCGGTAGAACAGGTTAGTACTTGGCGCTTCATAAGGTTCATTGTAAATATGCCGAAGACATTTTTTTGTAATATGTGAACAAGTTGAAGGTTTGAAAATGTTGTTGTTCCCCATACCAATTGCCAATGGTTTAGATGAAAGTAAAAGAGCGATTTATAAAGGAGTAGCTTAATTTTTGTGGAAAGAAGGTGTTTAATACGACCTATAATGCCTGTGATCTGAGCTATCTTCCACTATCCCACGACATGGTGGAAGAAAATACGACACCATGGCACTAAAAATGTTCAACAATTTCTATAGAACGTGAATTTTGGATGATATCTTTATGTACTGGAACTGGCTTATTTTTTGGTCTGAACATGACTGCCTTAGTTTTTACTTCATTTATCCGCATGGAATTAGAAACTGACCACTTTTCTATTACTTTCATTGTAAAATTACATTTTTCTACAAGTCTGTGGATGTCATTAACAGAAAAGAAAATACTTGTGTCATCCGCGTATATAATGAATTTGGCAATAGGGTTGATGTTCACAACGTCATTAAGATAAATGTTAAAGAGGATCGGCCCCAGTACACTACCCTGAGGCACGCCACAAAGGACGTGTTGAACTTTAAAGCAAATATTACTTATTTGAACGACCTGCTTTCGATGAGATAAGTACGACTTCAAAAGCAAAACACCTGTCCACGAATACCATAGCATGCAAGCTTTTTTTAACAATGTATTAAGATTTACCAAATCGGAAACTTTTGAATAATCCACAAAAATACCAACAAAGATGGCTTTGCTTTCAAACTGTGGAAGTATGTATTCTTTTCGTTCAAGTAGTGCTATTTCAGTAGATTTGTTTTTTTACGGAAGCCAAATTGGTATGGGGTTAACAAGTTACGTTTATCGATAAAGTTTGAAAGTCTTGAATGTAAATTTTTTTCACATACTTTTGAAAAACAGGCAGAATAGAGACTGGCCTATAATTAGCCAGATTATTTCTCTCCCCCTTTTTATAAAAATAAGTTACTCTTGTAACTTGCATCATTTCTGGAAAAGCAGCTGCCACTATAAATTGATTAAATATCTTAGCAAGAATCGGTGCAAGGATGTGAACTACGTGCTTCACGGGCTTAATTTGTAAGCCGTCGATACCGCAGCTATTGCTGTTTTTTTATACTTTCGATTTCTGATATCACCTCTTCCTCGGTAACAGGATGCAAAAATATAGATCTATCATTTTGTACATTTACATAATCGCAACATGTGCCAGGCGAGTCATCGCCGACAGCCATACTTGTAAAGAAATCATTAAATGCGCCAGGGAATTCTCTTCCGGATAATTCTTTTCCACTGACTTTGAGTTTTGAAAGAGGAGCATGTGAGGAACCGCGATGCAGGACTGTATTTAATCTAGACCATATCACGTCACGCCTACAGTTCTTATCGTTTATGAATGAGGAGTGATATTCCGTTCGCGCACATCGTAGTTTCTTTGTTATTTTGTTTTGGTACTGCTTGAAAATGGTCAAATCATTGGGTGTGCGAGTATTAAAAAATTTCTTATACAAGTTATCACTTATTTTCATTTCCTTCCGTAATTCTGGCGTGATCCACGGCTTACGATTTTTTCCAGTTAGGCTACGCACTTTTACAGGGAAGTGAGTACAATATAAAATGTTTAAAACTGCTTAAAAATGTATTATAAATCTCGTTTGGCTCTTTTAAATTGCTTATATAGCTCCAATTTGTATGCAAGATTGCATCCCGGAACGCATTAAGTGCTGTCTCTGTAATTCATTGGTAAAGTATTTCGGATGATTTGTTTACTGCTGGCCCAAACTTGGATAGCTTATTGACAAAAAATGAATAAATAATCTTGTCTTAACTCCTCCAAATTCAATGGAATATAACTTCAGGGCAAGGTCGGCATACAAATTGCCGCGAATTTAAACAAATTACGGCGCGTAACCGATCTACTTCCAAGTCACCTGGCTCTTACTGTCACAGACTGCAATGCAGCATTTACCGGTACAAGCAGTACTGAAAAAAACAACTATTCTTCGTTTTGCGTTCATTGTTTTTGTTACTCCTTTAGAAAACCGTAACCAGTTCATGCATAAACCTCTTTTTTTTTTTGCTCAATCGCAGTTTTTTTTTTTTTTATTTATCCTCTGAATGTTGAAGATTTTCAATTTGTATGTATACACGACTTTTACATATGGTCAGGCACGTAGCCAGGAAGGATGGGGGGCACCCCCTCCCCCCTTTTCCGATATCTTCCAGTTTGCTGAGGCCTTCTCTTACAGCATTTTGTCAGTGGGGCGCGCGCGCGCGCCCCTCTCTTTCTCCCTTCTCACGCCCCCCCCCCCCCCCCTCCGGAATCAAAGTTCTGGCCACGCTCGAACCTTCTCCGCCGAATCTTCGAGATAGTGACTCACTCTAGATAAGAGTCCGCCCGCGCCCTTGTCGAGTCAGTCTCGCCCCTGCGCTCGATCGTCCGGTTTCGCCGACATCGACGCCCGCGACGCTCTGCTGTTTTCTTTGTACCCTTTTATTTTTGGCACAAGTTCGCCACATTAAACGTTCATTTTTTCCTGTTTATTTTTTTTTTTTTTCGTCACCACCCGTGAAATTTTTGGTGGAGGTGCTGGGTACCGCATGCCCGTGCAGCGTTCCCCTCCAAGGGCCCGCAGTGCAAGTCCGATTCCCGGCTCGGTGAGAAGACCACACACCGCGGAAGCTGAAACTCGGACCAGCCGCCGCACCAAGGGAGAGGATCCTGAGTACGGTTTGCTGCTGGACAAACCCAAGCCGAAGAAGACGACGATGGCCAACGAGTCGCAAGCCCCCGTCGCTTCTCCCGTCATCTACATGCCCGTTGCACCGCGGACGGCGGCCCCGTTCCACGGTGAACTCTACGATGACGTCGAAGACTGGATTGACCAGTATGAACGCGTTGCCCGCCACAATGGCTGGACCGACGAGCAGCGCCTGCACAACGTCTACTTTTCGCTTGAGGGGACCGCCAAGCACTGGTACGAGAACCATGAGTCCTCTTTGACGTCGTGGGACATTTTCAAGACCGATCTGAAGTATACGTTCGTCAACCACCACCGCCGAGAGAGAGCCGAGGACCTACTGCGAACCAGGACCCAAGGCCCCAACGAGAGCATCACCAGCTTCGTAGAGGACGTTCTGCGCCTGAGCGCCCGCGCCGACCCTCGGGCTACAGAAGAGAAGAAACTACGAATCCTCATGCGCGGGGTGAGAGATGACATCTTCGGAGGCCTCGTCCCCAACCCGCCGGCAACCGTCGACGCCTTCGTCACTGAGGCGACAAACATCGAGCGCGCCTTCCAAGCGCGCGCTTCCCACTACCAGCGGCAGCCAAGCGTCACAGCAACCGCGCTGCTTAGCGGCCAAAACGCTCCTGGTACGGGCATCCCCGAAATTATCCGGGAGGTCGTCCGGGAGGAACTGCGAAGGTTGCTGCCAACCACCAGCCGCCCGCCAACCCTTTTCATCGCCGAGGCTGCTCGAGGAGAAGTGCGTCGGGCGCTCCAACCAGAGGTTCCCGTCACCACGGTGGCACCGGAGGAACCGACGTTGAGCTACGCCGCCATGGCCCGACAACCGCCGCAAGCTTCCCGCCAAGCCCCGGCGCCGCCCCGAAGAGACGCCCCAACGCCGCAGTACCCCAGACGACATGAAGATCAGGCGCACGTTCACCCAGAGCGACCTGCGCCGAGGAAGACAGACGTCTGGAAGACGGTCGACCGACGCCCGCTGTGTTACAACTGCGGGGAAGCTGACCATGTGTACCGCCGATGCCCATACCGACGACTCGGGCTGCGCGGATTCCACCCAAACGACCCGCGCCCCCGGTATGGTGAACGCCCTCGGGAGCCCGACGAGTACTGCAACGACCTCAGTCCCCCGAGCCTGCGTTCCGCCGAGAGTTCCGATCGCCTTCGCCACGACGTCCAGCTTCGCCGATGCACCGACCCCGTCGTAAAAGCCTGTCGCCCCTCGCTCCTCGCCGGGGAAACTAGGCGCGGCAACCCCTGGAGGTGGAGTTGCCGAAGACGACCGACGCCAAGATCCTCCGCGAACGTCGGAGGGCCCCCATTCAAACACCACCAGAGACCGAAGCGACGCTCCTGCAACGGTGAGGAATAACCTACACGTCGTTATCGACGGCCACGACGCGTCGGCCCTCGTTGACACCGGAGCAGACTACTCTGTCTTCAGTGGGAGGCTCTCCCAACGCCTTCGGAAAGTCACGACGCCGTGGGATGGCCCACAGATACGGACCGCCGGTGGACACCTAGTCACACCAGTCGGGATTTGCACTGCTCGCGTCGAGATCCACGGTGAGACGTGCCCTGTGAAGTTCGTCGTTCTGCAAGACTGCTCGAGAGACGTTATCCTAGGAATGGACTTTCTTTGCGAGTATGGCGCCGTCATCGACCTCGGAGAAAACCAGCTGACGATAAAGTTGAGGCTTGGGCGAGTTGGTACGTACTTCGGAATTAAAAACAGCGCGGAAAGACGAGGACCAGACAAAGAGGTGACGCGGACGTAGCGCTGGCGCGGAAAGGCGAGGACCAGACAAAGAAGTACGTGACACGGACGTGGCGCTGCTCCAGCGCTGGAGGAACCCAAAGCGACGTCATCCGCGGTCCGAGTCCTCGCAAATCACGTGAACTTACCGCCGCGGTCCAATGTTTTCGTAGCAATCGGGATCGACGGGGCTTTCTGCGGCGACGTTCTGCTCGAGGGAAGCTTCCAGTTGCTTCCAGGAAGAGGGATCGGCGTTTCAAGAGGCATCGCGGATCTCCAAGACGGACACACTGTTGCACTCGTAACAAACTTCCGGCAGGAGGCTCAGCACCTTACGAAAGGCACCACCGTGGTTCACGCCGAGGAACTCGTGGACTCAGCCGCAATCGCCGGAATAGCAGAAGACATCTCTTCGGAGCCAGACGAGGCAACGCCGCATTCGCAGTTTGACATCGAACCAGTCCTGCCTACCCTACAACGACAACTCAGTGGCCTTTTTGCCGATTTCAGTGAGTGCTTCTCCACGTCGTCAAAGGTGCGCCAAACGACGTTCGCGAAACATCGAATTATTAATGATGGCGACGGACTTCCTGCTCATCGGTCACCGTATCGTGTCTCTGTGAAAGAGAGAGAAGTCACCAGAAGCAGGTGCAAGAAATGCTCGACGACGACATCGTCCAGCCCTCAAACAGTCCGTGGGCATCACCGGTAGTCCTGGTGAAAAAGAAAGACGGGACTCTTCGGTTCTCTGTGGACTATCGTCGACTAAACGCCGTAACAAAAAAGGACGTCTACCCGCTGCCACGCATCGACGACACTCTGGACCGGCTGCGCCACGCCCGATTCTTTTCGTCGATGGACCTGAAGAGTGGGTGCTGGCAGATCGAGGTCGACGAACACGGGATCATGAGAAGACTGCCTTCGTCACGCCGGACGGACTGTACAAATTTAAAGTGATGCCGTTCGGAGTGTGCACAGCACCGGCGACGTTCCAGTGCGTAATGGACACCGTTCTTTCCGGCTTGAAATGGAAAAGCTGCCTCGTCTATCTCGACGACGTCGTGGTATTCGCAAGCGACTTCGACGAGCACCTGAGACGTTTGCGAGCCGTGCTAAATGCTATCCAGAATGCTGGGCTGACACTAAAGCCGTCAAACTGTCGGTTCTCTTGCGGCGAGCTCAAATTCCTGGGTCATGTCGTGAGTGCTCAGGGTGTAAGCCCTGATCCTGCGAAGACATCCGCTGTTGCTAAATTTCCGAAGTTATCAGACAAGGAAGCCCTTAGAAGATTTCTTGGGCTGTGCGCTTACTACAGACGGGTTTCGTTCGCGATTTTGCTAAGATTTCTGCACCGCTCACGCATCTGACGAAGGACGACGTGAACTTCCAGTGGGGGGAGGAGCAAGAACAAGCGTTCAACGAACTGAAGGAAAGACTCCAGTCACCCCTATCCTCCGACACTTCGATCCATCAGCGGAAACGTAAGTTCACACGGACGCCAGCAACGACGGACTCGGCGCGGTACTCGTCCAAAGGCAAGACGGAGCAGAAAGGGTGATCGCTTACGCAAGCAGGGCACTGTCCAAGGCGCAAGCAGGGCACTGTCCAAGGCAGAGAAAAATTACTCAACGACTGACAAGGAATGTCTCGCTGTCATCTGGGCGTTAACCAAGTTCCGCCCGTACCTGTACGGGATCCCGTTCCGCGTTGTGACGGACCACCACGCTCTCTGTTGGCTCGCCAACCTCAAGGACCCGTCAGGACGCCTCGCTCGCTGGAGCCTTCGACTGCAAGAATACGACCTAATCAGTGTATATAGTTACCAGAGTCAGTAACTTGCATATGCTGTCCGGCGTCATCAGAGAAAAAGTTGCAGATCATTACTTTACTGCATTGTTGATATGGGGTGAAAGGCAGACTGATTATTTAGTGGGAAGTGACGGGTGGAGAATAATTTTAGATAACAGCAAAATTGACCAATTAATTAGAACATCTGATTGGGAATTGTTACTATCTCTAGACCACATATCAGCATATAATACTCTAGTAGGCATACTTCAGAATATATACCAAAAATCGAAAAGGAAAGTAAAGATCAGACAGAGAAGACCAGAAAATGTGTGGATTACCGAAGAGATATTGGAATTATGTCACACTAAGGACAGCCTATGGAAGAAATGTAAATTGAAACCTGAGGATGCTTTTAAACAAGGAGTTTCGGGAAGTGCTCAATAAACTAACAGCTAAAATTCGACTGGCAAAAAGGAAGCATTACATGACCAAGTTTAGCCAGTCGGTAAAAAACTCAGCGGAAACATGGAATCTTGTCAATCAGTTAATTGGAAGAAAGAAAAAAAGTAATATTGATAATACAATCAAAAAGCTTTTCCCCGATACTGATGACTACACTACCTTAGCAGACTCCTTAAATAGTTCTTTTATCAGTGGCGTTAAAGATTTAAGAGAGAAAATTAAAACAGTAGAAGCAAAAAATAACGCTCCCAAGTTCAGTAACAAAAATTCGGCATACTTACCTTTAATGTGGGATGATGATCTGGTATCCATCATAAATTCTATGTCCATAACAAAGTCACCAGGTATAGAAAAATTACGTGTGCGAGATTTACGTTACAATATATATAATCTAAAACAAGTATTACTGAAAATAATTAACGGCTCCCTTACTACAGGAAAAATTCCAAAAGAGCTAAAAGTTGCAGTAATTAGGCCTCTTAACAAAGGCGGTAATAAAGAGGATTGAGGGAGTTACCGACCGATATCAACATTGCCAGTAATTTCGCCTACATGGAAAAATGGGTTCAGATAAATATGAATAATTTCTGTGAAATTTTTTTTCTTATTACTAATTCTCAGTACGGCTTTTGGAAAAATAAAAGCACAACAGCACTTTTGGAGGATTTCTCGGACTGCATCAACGATACATTAGATAACAATAAGATTGCTCTGGCCTTATTCCTAGATATATCGAAGGCCTTCGATACCATCGATCATACGCTCCTTTTACAAAAACTTGAAAGAATGGGCTTTAGAGGACCATTTTATGATTTTTTCCATGACTACCTCAGATAGATTTCAATTGGTCAAAAATAGAAAATTGTGTAAGTGATAAAACTCGGGTTCAGTGCGGCGTACCTCAAGGAAGCACTTTGAGCCCGTTGTTATTTAATGTTTACATAAATGAGTTAATTCTGTTACCGCTACAGTCTAAAATATTTTTATATGCAGACGATACGGTTCTACTATTACCATATGACATATACGAAAAAGCAATTCCGATATTTCAAAAGGACGTGGACATGTTATTGCAGTGGTTTTCTGACAATATTATTTCAGTAAATAACAACAAAACGAAACTTATGTGTTTCCGTAATCCCCATAAACAGGTGAAACTACCGGCAGGCATTTATTTAAATTCAGGGCAAGGCAACTCTTGTAAAAGTATAGCACTTCCGTAAGAACAGTCTGTAAAGTACTTAGGCGGCTATTTGACGAATATATTTTATGGACCCATCACATAGAATTTATTTAAAAAAGGCTTCGCGTAGTATCAGCGTGTCTTTACCGGTTAAAGAGCGTTTGTGGCGTCATCCACAAACGCTCTTTAGGCCATAAAAACAGTTCGTAAAACTGTTTTTATGGCCTTAGGAGAGTCGATCTTGCGATATGGTATTACTGTTTTCGGACAATGTGCAAGAAATAAAAAACTGGGAATAGATAGGCTACTTAAACAAATTGCGAGTAACGTTGCGTACGGAACCAGATATAATGACCTAGTAATAGATATGAAAATGAATGAACTAAATATAATGTCTTTTTCTAATCTGTATGAATATGTAATGTTAACATGGCATTACTACGATAAAAGCTCAAAAATTGAGGTCAAAAAGAGAAATTTGAGGTGAACTGAAATTTTCGTAATACTCAGAATATTTACGCACTACGGAAAGAGAATAGAAAGGCATTATATTCCTTCCCTTTTTAATAAATTACCCGATAATTTGGTTAGTATATGATCCAAGCGAACGGCTAAGAAAGCTCTTAAAAAGTGGTGTCTAGAGTGTAAAATCTGATTTCCCTGTTGCTTAGTGTGTTTTTTCCTGAGTCATTTCTGTGTTTTTTCTTGAGCCATTTCTGAGTCATTTCTGTGTTATCCGATGTTGATGTTCAATTGTTGTCTATTTTAGTATGTTTCACATGAGTCGTACGGTGTTTAGAATTTGTTAGTATTTCAGTGTTCGGCGATTTGTTTGATTTTCATATCGAGAGTAGTTTCATTTACATGGCGCAAATATTGCTGTGTTTTACAATTATGTTTAATTTCTTTATTTATAGTGCAATTTGCAATACTGTGTTCTATTCTTTTTATTTTTAAAGATTTTGGTCTGCCTGGTCCCACGGACAAGCAATCTTTGCTTTTGTGGGCCAGTTATTGTGTTTTTTTCAAAGGAATAAAAGACTATTATTATTATCATTATTATTATTAAGTCTGGCCACAAGCACAACGACGCCGACTCTTTGTCTAGGGCCCCAATCGAATCTCCTACCGAAAGCACTGACGACGACGATGATACCCGTTTTCTCGGCGCAGTTGGAGATACCGACATGGGAGCACTTCAACGAGACGACCCGGAACTTCGCGCTGTGATCGACCACCTCGATGGTCAAAGAAGTTCAGTTCCGCGAGTCTTGGCCCGAGACTTGTCAAGCTTCATTCTACGGCGAGGCGTGCTCTTCAAAAAGAACTTTGGAACGAGCAACCCTTCCTGACTGCTGGTTGTTCCGGCCAGCCTGCGAGAGGAAATCTTTTAAGCATGCCACGACGACCCGACGGCTGGACACCTCGGCTACAGCAGAACGCTCGCCCGGATTCGTGACAAGTACTACTGGCCGAGACTCCCGAAAACAGTCCATCTGTACACACGATCGTGCCATGAGTGCCAACGACGAAAGAGGCCTCCGACGAAGCCAGCAGGATTCCTGCAGCCTATACCCGCCCCGACTACGCCCATCCAGCAGGTCGGAATGGACTTACTTGGGCCGTTCCCAACATCAACGCGAGGAAATCGGTCGATCATTGTCGCTACCGATTATCTTACACGATACGCCGAGACGAAAGCCCTGCCATCGGGAACAGCGCTGGAAGTTGCCGAGTTTTTCGTCGAGTCCGTCCTCCTTCGACACGGCGCACCCGAAGTGTTGATCACAGGTCGAGGATCATCTTTCATGGCACACCTGACTCAAGAGGTTCTTCGGCTTAGTCACACCAACCATCGACGAACCACAGCTTATCATCCGCAGACCAACGGACTAACACAGCGGCTCAACAAGACGATCGCTGACATGATCTCCATGTACGTCGACGTGGAGCACAAGACATGGGACGAGGTGTTGCCGTACGTTACGTTTGCGTACAACACAGCGGTCCAAGAAACCACGGGAGTGACGGCTTTGCAACTGGAACACGGCCGGGCGGTTACCACAATGCTCGACGCCATGCTGCCTCACGTGCCAACCGAAGATGGCAACGACGACGCTCAACTGATCTCCCAGCGCGCGGAGGAAGCTCGTCAGCTGGCAAGAATCAAGATTCAAGACCAACAGCGAGTTGACGCACACCGGTATAACCTTCGTCGCCGGGACGTCCACTTTCAACCCGGAGACCGGGTATGTTTGGACACCAATACGGCGCCGCAGTCTCAGCGAGAAGCTTCTAAAACGCTATTTCGGACCCTACAAGATCATCCGACGCCTCGGCGATCTGAACTGCGAAGTCCTTCCCGACGGAACGCGCCCATCTGCAAGACGTCAGCCGCGACCCGAGGTGGTGCACGTCGTCCGGCTGAAGCCGTACTACGAACGAGAGAACTTTCCACTCTCGTCGACGGGTGAACTGTGAACTGCGGCTCGCAATTCTGCTGTCCTTTTGTTTTGAATTTGTTATTGTTTGTTTTTTTGTTTTTCGTTTTGTGTTGCATCGGGACGATGCACTTTTTTTAAAGGGGGGGATAATGCCGCGCGCACGGTCACGGACTTGTAGAAAATTATCGTTTATTCTTGCTGCGGACGTAACTTCTATTGTTTATCCCTGCTTTTGTTGTTCTAGAAAGTGCTTGTTCATTCTCGCCCGAGCGCGCTACGCTCGAACCTTCTCCGCCGAATCTTCGAGATAGTGACTCACTCTAGATAAGAGGCCGCCCGCGACCTTGTCGAGTCAGTCTCGCCACTGCGCTCGATCCTGCGGTTTCGCCGACATCGACGCCCGCGACGGTCTGCTGTTTTCTTTGTACCCTTTTATTTTTGGCACAAGTTCGCCACATTAAACGTTTATTTCTTCCTGTTTCTTTATTGTTTTTTTTTTTGGTAACCACTTGTGACAACATATTCCTGGTTTTTTGTGACATTACCTCACCTTTTTTGTAATGCTCTTTCAATATTTTTTTTAATGTGAACATTCTTACATTCTACTACTCACCTTAAGTGATGTTTGTCACATACTAGGCATTTTTCTTATGTTTTAGTGTCAGTGTATACTTGGGATGTAATAATTTCTATAATATGTGAAGTTGAACTGTGTCCTTTTGCAGTTTTTGATGTATGCGTGAAGTGCTCTTTTTTCCCTTCTGTATTTGTGTGTGTGTTTTAAATGTGTGCTCCCGGACCCGCCTCATGTCGACCGTGGTACCTCATTAGGCAACACGTTCGGCTTTCGTACCACGGCCCGTTCCAAGGAGAGGAATCTCATCTTGGAAGAAATAAAATGATTTCATTTTATTTTGACATTGGTCGAGAAAATATGGTATATCCTGGCATCGGGAAGGACCCTCAGGGTTTGACTCAAAAGTGAGTACTGTCTTGCTCGACCTTTCCGAAATCCTGGGACTTGAGCGGGGAGTGGAAGCTTAAACACTAAATATGACGTAATGCTCTCGCTCTGGCGTAATGAAGTCGTCGAGAAGTAACAAAGCAGAGGAGTTCCTGACTCAAGTGCTGTCCCCTTCAACCTCCCGGCGCGCTTTGGCACAACCGCAACCGCGACCAACGATTTGGAAAACAGAGCTGTAACGCTAAATATTGCTTTCAGTATGAGCACAACAATCTAATAAACATTCTTTAAAGGTAACCAGAGAGATCGCCCTAATAGGTGTGTTTAAGAGAGATTGGCTATCGTTTAGCAAGCTTGTTAACACCGCAGCTTGGGCACGTTGGTTTTCCATCTTACTACTTCAGAGCGGATAACGTCTCATAGTTACAGACACAAAACATACACACAGCGCTGAACTCACAACTCTTTGTATTAACAAAATCTGTAAATGCTCTGTCCTCATATTTTTCTCTCTGCCTATTAAAACGAATTCGTAAATTAGTCCGCAATTATTTTTTTGAGGTGTGGTAAGCCAATTCTTGTGCAGAGAAGGTGAAAGATGGGCTGCTCACGGGCATTCATCGTCAACCCTGGCAATATATGCTTCGCTTCAATTATTTCCCTAGTTAGTTGGTGGTTGCTTTGGTCTAGCATGGTGCAACTACGTAGTTGTGCCCCACTCCCGCAATCCCGGCAGTGAAGACTTAAACGTCCTGACTTGGCTTTAGCGATGTTACCGTGGTGTTCGCCAAGTCAATCGTTGAGGAACCGTCCAGCGAGTGCCCGTTTTCGTGAAAATTTTCTGCGCTTTGAAGTAGTGATTGTTAGGAAGGACGCCGGCTACCCCAGAAAAATAACCATCAAAATGCACGTACCAATTAAGCAAAGGTGTTTGGATTGGTCCAATTGTTAAACGCAGTCCACTTTGAAGTCAACGTATCAACCTGCAAGCACTGCAAATTACTGAGCGCATATTTGCCGTCGCATATGGAAACTTTTTGCTACTATCGTGAGCTCACTGACGCCAGCAAATGTTGCTCGTAGTCGCTCAACATCACTCATGGAAACACGGAAAACCACGTGGCTTTGTTGAACCTGAAGTGGTGGGCATCTGCGCATATCCGGGCCGCGAACGGCATGCAACGCCTTATCGAGCCTACACGCGTGGTGCACAGTCCACTACGAGCATGGCGAGGGGCCTCGCACCTTTTATACTTCATATTTTATTGCACTTAAAAGAAAAAGTGAAAAAAATACTATAGAAGATGTGCGAGTTCGGCGAAAAGGCCCATGCAACATCTGTGCCTGCAGAACGTTGTTATCTCAGCGTAGTAGGACGACGAACAAAAACCTCGAAAGACCAACAGACACACCGGCTCTGAGTTAACAACCTTCTAGTGGCGCTCACCACCCGTTCTAAAAAAGATAATGACAGAGAACGAACGAAAACAAAACGAGATCGCAATAAGAATATGTTAAACTAAACTTGAATAAATAAACGACCATCAACCATTCCCGCGCCGATCAGGCACTTGCCCACCACTCAAGCCCTACACGACACGGAGGGTATGGCTGGCAGGCCTGACAGCAGTATCGATCCCATACATTTTGCTTAGATTACAGTAACAAGTGGTAGTAACATAAAGGCCCGTTCACACAGGTGCAACTGAGTACGACCGTGAGTGACAAGACCCGTTTTTAAGCCTCTTTTGACCGCGTAGGACCAGGTGCGCTGCTGCGGAACAGGTCCAACGCGGTCGCAAGAGGCTTAAAAACACGGTCTCGTCTCTCTCCGTCCTACTCGGTCGCAAGTGTGTGAACGGCGCGCTTGAAAAAAGACTAACACATCAAAGTCTTTTTTTTTCTTTTTGCGAAACGATTGAAAGCGATACCTGCACATTACCCTCGATATTCAAAACTTGGGAATTCAGTATTTGTTACGTAAGAATACAATTCCCAAATACCGAATTTGAAGTTCCCGCGCGATATATATATATATACTAATAATATTAACTATCAGAGGCAAAGCGGAAGGTCACAGCATAAGCAAAATTTGGAATCTGCATATCTTCCTTTGGTGACGGAAGCAGATTTACGCGAAATCATAAGCACTATGTCGATAAAAAAAAAAAAAAAACAGCAGGAAAAGATAAGATTAGCTTAAAAGACATTCTGTGCAATTTCGATAAAAGGAAAGACGTTCTGTCAGCACTTTTAAATGGTATATTCATTACGGGAGCTATCCCGGATCGACTAAAAAGTGCTATAGTGAGGCCATTGTATAAAAGTGGTGAAAAAAAAAATATGTAGGAAACTATAGACCGCTATCTTTTATGTTAGTGGTTTCTCATGTTATGGAAAAATGCATTGCCAATATAAAGAATTTCTTTTGTAATAAATTTGATTTAATTAATAAATCGCAGTACGGCTTTAGAAAAGGAAAAAGTACAGCGACGCTGCTGCGAATGAAATTGCGAATGAAATTGCGAATGAAGCTCTAGATAATAATAAAATTTGCTTAGCACTTTGTGTAGATTTGTCGAAAGCTTTTTACGCAATAGATCATTAAAAATGCTTGAGTAGTTGTACACGTTCAGTTTTAGAGAACCATTTTTTTAGTTTTTTTAAAATTATTTTTTAAATAGAACGCAGTGTGTTAAAATAGAACAAAATATTAGCAAGGAAGTACATATAAATTATGAAATACCTCAAGGGTCTTCATTGGCGCCCTCGCTATTTAATGGACTAAATTTCGATGAACACATGACTTGGGAATGTCATATTGACTGCATTAAATACAGATTAAGATTTGTCTCATCATTTATATATCGTATTGGTACTTCAGCATGTGCTCAAGTAAAGAAAAATATTTATTGTGTTTTAGGAGAGTCTAAACTGAGATATGGCATTTCAACTTATGGATCCAGCTCCAATAACAAATTACGAACCGTAGATAAACTAATATATAGGATAGTAAACAATATTGCATTAATGGTACACAGGTTCAACACTTAGACCTCATGATGAAAATAAACCCTGGAGAAGGGGAACAAGAGGGACAAAGGACAAACACAAATCTCCAAACACAGCTAGGTGACTGGTGTGCGACCGAAAAAATCCGCTTGGTCCGGGTATCGAACCCGGGACCTCTCCATTACAGGTGGAGTGCTCTACCAACTGAGTCCCTCTACACACTGAGTCCCTCTTGTTCCCCTTCTCCAGGGTTTATTTTCATCATTCTTGTCCAGCTCGCTTGCACCTTTGCATTTAATTGCATTTTAATCATAAACTTAGACCTCATCAACAAACTTGAAGCATTTAATATAATGCCGTTGAGTATTTTATTTAAATATATAGCTATAATAACAAATTACTCCTCTAGTACAGAATACAAACATCCGGTACAGAAAAGGCCTCTCAGAAATATAGACAGGTATTATTTGCCAAGAATAAACACGCATTACGGAAAAAAGAATGATAAGTTTTTATGTCCCTTATATATTCAATAAGATACCAGAAGAACTCATTAGTTTAAAAGAAGTTGAAAACAAACTGAGAACATGGTGTTTGCAAAATCAGATGTAAACATTTTTATATACACAGATGTTCTCTTTATAAATTACTTCACCTTATCTGTGTAGTCTAAATCTGTTGTTTTGCGACGCAGAATTGTTTTGTTCTAAATGCTTACGGTTAAAAGTTTTTTTATTGTTTGCTTCTTATAAGAGAAAACGTTCCCGTTTTTTCGATAGGCGTGATATTTTGTATGTCAACTATTTGGTTCTAATAATGAGAAAACAAGATATCACTTTTTTCTTTCTATAGTTTTATGTATATCTCCAAAGGAGTGAACTTGTCATTGATGTATTGTTGTTGTTTTATTTGTGTTTCGTTTGCTTTTCAACGCAAATGGTAGCGTTGTATAAATAACTATTCGCGGCTGCCGGGCCACGTCGTACAAGCCTCGAGGACAGGGGTCTCAAACCCCCGAATGCGGCCCGCAGACAACCGGCTGCGAGTCCCGGTTCACATGTGTCGAGCGCTAGAAATGGCATGCACCATCGTGATCTCATCTCGCCGATTCATTTTCGCTCGAAAAGTAGTTACTCTCTTTTAACGTATTCACATTGTTTTTTTCTGATCTGTGTTTATTTGCCCTTTGTTTCGCTTTATGTTTTGCTTCCCAGCTTTTTGTGATGTACAACAATTCCGCTACTAGGCTGCAGGCGAGCTTTGTCGAAGGATACATCTCGGCTGCGCGAACTCTCGATCACCAACAGCAACTGCAGAAGAAAAAGCTGCGATATCGGGATTCTCGCCTAAAAAAAAATATCACCATTAAAAGACAAGTATGGGTGGTAATAGAAATCGTCAGGAAAGCAAGAACTGCCAAATTAACTTATTGTTTTTTAGAGACATATTGAGTTCGGTTAATTCCTGAGTGAATTGAGCAACGAGAACTACAATGCACTTGCTCTCTTGTTCAATTAAATATGCGACCACGTTAGCGGGGTGGTGTCATTTTAATTATTGTTATTACACTAGGTCAGTACCCAAAGTAGTCATATAAACAAATCAAATCTAAAAATGTCACCGACAAAACTGAGCTTACAAAAAGCATAAAGCACGAGGTCTCGGCTCTTTCAAGTCGTTTGACACCGCTCCCCCCCCCCCCCCCCCCCTCCTCCTTCCTCCCGTTCAACGTTGGCCCTCGCAGTGTGGGCTACCTGGCCCCCTCCTCAAATGAGTTTGAGACCACTGCTCTAGGCTTTGACGGACCCGATTTTCTGTATTGTAAAAAAAAAGACCAATAAAAAATTATTATTATTATTATTATTCGCGCCAGTGGAGTGCCGTCAAATATTAGGGAGTTGTAGTAGATCGTTTTCCTCCTCCGCTTAGGTATCTGTAAAGAAAACGCCGCAGCTGCGCATGCGCGCCGCCAACTTTGCCTGCATAATTCAAGGTCTTGTGGCGGATTACGGAGCGCTATCCGGGTGCTTAGCGGTGTGCGGAAACGGTCCACTACCTGCGAGTCGAGTTTCTTTGGTGCCTCCGCTCCGAAACGTGTCTCCGTGACTCGAAGCGAGGAGGTGAGATGCGGGAGAGAAGGGCGCCGGTTTACCGGAAAACCGGTTTCCTGCGTGTCTGCTGTGCTGCGTATCGCTTCGAGCAGGTAGCGACCGTGGCGGTGTCACAACCGAAACTACGATACACATACACAAAACCCAGTTGTATTGACGGTTTGACGATTTTCTTTTCGAAGTCTGAAAGGTCGTTGGGCACGTAAAAAAGACCATTTCGTCCCATTCAACGCTAGCGAACACGCACGCACATACACACACGCAAATAGACACGCATGCACGCGCAAACCATAGAAATGCAAAGCTATGCTAGCAGACTTGCACGCACGCCCACACACGCAAATAAACACGCACGCACGCACAAACGTGCTAACTATATAGCTAAGCTCCGCTAGCAAACATGCAAACACGCACACACACGCAAATAAACACGCACACACGTGCAAATGTGCGCGTGCAAACTAGAGAAGCTAAGCTCCGCTAGCGAACATGCACGCACACGCAAACAACCACGCACGCACACAAATTTTCGGCGTGTAGCCTCGCGTCTACGAATTTACGATACTGCAGATACAAGTTTGCCCTTGCGTTAGCTATTGATGTTGTCCAGAAGAACACGAGTCTAATTATATCGTTATATCTAATGAACTGAGGTTGTAGCGTGTATGAAGATGGATTACGCAACAAGGAGGGCAAGAGATGATCCCCCCGCGCCTATGCATTTAAATGATTATAAATTATAAATAATGAACAATACGGGGAACGATGGCGGAGTGAGGCTTTGGCTCCCTCTCTCGCCCCTCCGCCTTACATCGTGAATATGAATATGAAATATTCGCATTGAATGCTAGTTCCGTAAAATACGTGGAAATGTACTGTTTATGAGAAACAATAATTAAGAAGACATAATTGACCAGTTTCACGAGCTAATAATAAATACGTATTTTTTTAAATTACCCATTGTCTCATAAGCAGGCGCTCATTACGCCTCCGCACTGCACCCGGCACTAACATTTGTAACATTGCGTACTTCTCGGCTAGACGGTCACCGATCCCCTTGTTTTCAACCACCCAGCGCAAGCGCCCGAAGTTTTTATTTCATGGGTATTCTGATGCAACGGACAAGCGCGTGAACAATACCCATTACTGGAGATGTGTGTACTACAAATCTTGCCGAGGAAGGATTACGACGGTTCAGACCGGCAACGTGCACACAGTCACGGGAACTCCAGACCACAACCATCTTCCGGACGCCACCGTTGCCGGTGTCGAGCGAGCCCTGCAGACCGTAAAAGTACGAGCCCCTGCAACTCAGGAAGCACCGGCACAGCTGCTAGCGGTGAGTTTTAACTGTGTGCTTTTTGTAGAGTGAACTAACCACGCGTAAGTTGGCTACCTTGATATTTTTTATTACACCTTTGTGCAAGAAAGCGCTGGTTTATATTAGCTTCCACAAAGGTTACCCAAAAGCTGAGCTTCACAATACCCACTACGCACGCCCTAGTAAATACTCGCACTAGAGTAGCGCGTGCTTGAAAAGCGCGCTCAAATAAAGCCCGCCAGGGAAAAAAAGCGCGCAAATAAAGCCCGCGAGGAAAAAAAAGCGCGCGTAAATAAAACCCGCGAGAAAAAAAAAACGCGCAAATAAGCCCCGCGGGAAAAAAGGAAAAAAAGCGCGGGCAAGGGAAAAAGCGCGCGGGCGCGCAAGGAGAAAGGCGAAAAGGTCCAGTCCGTTAGGCCGTCTTCCCTCTAGAAGTCGTGACGGTACAGACTCCATCACTGATCTCAATGGACTGCATCTTCAGATGCCGTGTTACAAAACTTGCCCGAATACAAACTGGCGTTTTACACCTAGTGTTGCTCTATCTGTGTTGTGTTGCTCTATCTGTTATGTCACGTGACATGACCCGCATCAGCGGCGTGAGCTTCTTGGGCGGGAGTAACTTGGATGGTATGCATTCAAAACTCGAGCTCAAGGTGCTCGAGTTTTAGAACACGCCCATGAAAATCACGTAACAGCACGCGAGTAGGTTGAGGGGTCGAAGCGGTTAATGGCGGCGATCGTGACTTCCGCGCCGAGTGTTTGTAGCTTGGAGGGTAAATGTAATTGTAATTTTATTTTCACAACGAGTTGACGTGTAGGCGACGCCGTGCGAGGCTAGGCAGAAATGTGATAAGTTGATAACCCTTACGCATATGCGCCTGCTAGCCAGCCGCCGCGTACAGCGTCGTCTGCTAGCTTGTATTGAAGGCGCTCGTCGTGCTGAGAGTTGTACTAGCTCGCGTTTCGAAGGTAGTACAGGAAGTTTGCGAGGAAACCGAATCGGGTTTTTCGCACCGCGAAAATAGGCTAGACATCGCAGGAAGCTCAAACTCCGCCGGAACGTCTCTAGCGGTTAGACTAGGATGCGGAAGTTTGAAAACATATAACCTTACCTAAATTTAACTTAAAAAAAGAAAAAAAATATCAGCCGACGTTTATGACACTTGGGGACTCTGTGGCGTTCATTTCAGCAAGAAAGCTTGTGAGCAGGAAATACAAGCTTGCTTTCTTTTGTGGTGATAAGTTTTTTCGCCGAAATAGTTTCTACAGCCATACCCAATCGGCTCATAGAGAAATTTTTATTGTGTTCTGTAAATGCTTTCCTCATAAACATGGGCATGATTAGCTGCGTTCGATTAACCTACTTCACCTGCGCCTGCGCACGCGGACTACACCGCCGTATTCCATTTGCGAGTCCGGAAGTACACCGCCCTACAATTCCTGCACTGCGCTGTACTTTTCCGCACCGGTGCAGCTCAGTGCAGGCTGGTGCAATAGAACGGCGTTTTTGTTTATTCGTCACATAATTATTATAAAATGGATGCTGTCTTCAATGTATATCTTTTGGGATCGGAGAACATTAGATGAGGGTCAGAGTCAAATTCGGGGGTTTTACGTGCCAAACCAACGAGGGGCATCTGGCACGCGCCAGCGGAGGACCGAGGATTAATTTTGACCACCTGGGGATCTTTTCACGTGCAACCGAAAGCTCGGTTACACGGCGCCTTCTCCGCGATCAGCCTCAGTCTTAGGTCAGGGTAGATGAGGGTATAAACGACACAGAATGTTGGCTAAAAACTAAAATTTCTTAATTACCTCAACTTGCTATGTTGCAATTACAGTTTTAAAGAAGAAATTACTGAAGCGTTTTGAGATACTAATCGTTAAACTTTTGCCTCTGCTTGATTCCAAACTGAGCGCGGAACAGCGCGACTATCTGGACGCGTATCTTTGGCACATCGAATATAGCAACTGAGGGACAGAAGCGGCTATGTCACACCTGCACGCATCATAATCAGGCGCACACATGAGCACGCGGTTTGGAATCAAGTGAAGGGAAAATGTTAACTATTAATATCCCAAAGCTCGTTTTTTTTTTTTTTCGCGAATTGCTTTAATTAGGGCTTGATTTTAATAATTGCTCCCTTTCAAAATGCAATTACAACATAGCCAATTAAGCCGTTAATTAACATATTTTGGTTAATTAGTCAACATACCCTGTGACGTTTATCCCCTTATCTAATGTCTGCCGAGCCCCACAAAAGTACAGTGAAGACGGCATCCAAACAGCTATCACCTCCTTTTTTATTAAATTTTGTAAACGATAAAGAAAAACAGTTCCCTGTATATTTCACGAATTAAACAATTTCTTCTTTTCGAATTGAAAATGTTTTCTTGAAATAAAAGCAAGTGCAAACCGCCAGTTTACCCGCTTAAATCTTTCTGAAGTTAGGAATCTAAGCAACGTGGTCACCAGGCTCGATCTAAAATGGACCGTAAAAATCGACGCTGGACGTAGCAATCTTTTCGTCAAAAGCGTATTTTCCAGGTCGGTTTTTTCTTGTAAAATTACGAAGCGTAGCTCTCTGTAAAGGATAGGGCCAAGAAACTTGCCAGAGTCTACGGCGGGCAGCGACGCAGACGACCAAGTCCAGTAGCAGGCTGTGTTTGGCGTTCGTATTGATAGATGGTGCTATCTCCTTATCGCGACGGCTTATTAAAATGGACATAATCTTTTTGAAATGTACTTTTGGTTAAAAAATAAATGCAGACAATAAAAGCAAAACTTAAAGGGAAGAAAAAAATGCGTCTGCATAACGACGGAGCTTTGGCTGCCAACGGATTTCGTCTGCGTGTCGTCTGCTTTCTTTCTCCGGTCGACAGCACCTTCGGACGCTGCTCCCGACGCCATCTATCAATACGAACGCCAAACACACCCCGCTATTGGTCTTGGTCGTCTGAGTCGCTGCCCGCCGTAGACCCTGGCAAGTTTCTTGGCCCTATTTTTTACAAAAAGAGTCGCTGGTCACTTTTTTACAAGAAAAAAGCGACCAGTGAATCATACCTTTGACGAAAAGTTTAGATTGCTCCGTGCAGGCGTTGATTTTTATGGCCCCTTTTAGATCGAGCCTGGTGACTTGGGTCACCCTATATATGCTCACAATTTCTGAACCGACTTCACTCTAGACTGGTACGAAGAGCCCAGACAGGCACTTTCCTCATACCGCACATAATGCATCATTTGTTAGGACGCGAAGGTCAACTGAAGTGCTCAAAGTGCCACCGATACCCTAAAAATAAACATATCCTTTGGGACTGCCTTCACAACCAACAAGCACTACAAGTAACTCTCAAGACAACACCGAAAATACTTCACCCGAGCAGCTGGGAGGAATGTATCGCTCCCCCACATGCACACAACACTCTACTCTGGAGTTTGCTCGTAAAGCATATAGCAAAATTCCGATAGTTAAAAGATGACGTCCTGAACTAACAAGGACCACAATAAATGTTTTTTCTCTCTCTCAAACACTCCGGTTAGAGTTAGTGCAGCAGAGACAATTCGTAAGAATTGTCTATGATTGCTACGCTGATTGAAGAGTTTTTTTTATGATTACGCGAGTCTTTTAAATACTCTTGACATTTTGCATCTTTCGGATAGACCACTAGTTCATGACATGGCGTTCCAACATAAGTTGCCTAACACTGTAATCGATTCCGCCGTTATTAAGTAAAACATTCATTCATGTTCCCCAGCAACAAAATAGATCTACAACTTTTTCCTATGGATGCAGCTCATGTATGACAATATTATTAACCGTGACATAGACTTTTTTTGTACTTCTGCAAATTTCAAGAACAGTGTTACAGTAATGCTCATTGTGCAGTATGTACAAACGTAGGCCCTACTTGTCTTTCACTTCGTGCAAGTCTAAACCTCCTAAGGATTTAAAGCTGTTTGGGACAGATTGAAGCTCTGATAATTATTATAATTATAACGTTTCTCCCACTTGTAAAGATTTCTTGCCAACATGTGCTAAATGCGATAACATTATGCCCTGCAGAATGCGTCCACAACGATGGACAACGAGGTCGCTTTGGTGTTGCCCAGCCGCGGGACGCTGCTCCAGACGATAAGGAGGGCCCGAAATGCCACGCGTCCTGCTGAACCGACCTGTGCCGAGGATGTAGACATTGTGAGCCCCTACAACCAGACCTTGGATGGCCAGGACTTCCTGCTGTTTGAAGGGTCGGCGTAGGGGACACACTTCCTCATCTTCAGCACAGCAAACAACATGAAGCTCCTGTGCGACAGCACAACTGTGCTCGGTGATGGAACATTCTTCGTAACACAGAAGATATGCGCACAAATGTACACCCTTCACGGCTGGTGTGGCCTCGCGGCCAGCGCGCAAAAAATGCTGCCTCTAGTGTACATCCTCGCCACAAGCAGGACTGAGGAGTCCTACGTGCACGTGTTTGAGGTTGGTTCCTGTTAACCTTTCTGCCCCAATAATACAAGCTGGAAATCTTAAGAGAAACTAAATTGTAGACATGCCTATGAACACAATTTTATGATACAATAGCAGTTTTTGGTATGCTACGGCTATAAACTTCTTTTAAAGACAGGGCTTCTAATACTGTGAGATACGTAACACCAGTGCTAGTCGGAGTACATTAAATAGCTTAGGTGTTGGTGGCTAATGCTGGTATGACAAGGCCACATACCAAGTCATTTTCCAGTCTTGTTGATGTACACTACACGACACAGTTAGCATGAGCTAGCAATCTACAAGATTGTTTTAATGTTTTCTCTTATAATCGAACAGCTGCGAACTCTAGTGTGGTGGAAAGTTCTCATTCGGAGCTCCAACAGCAGAAACAAAATTTGATGCTTATCAAGTACGCACAAGTAAAACGCAAAGAAGAGCAGATGTCATGAACAGTGTCACACAGTGTGTGTACAGTGGTCAGTAAACTTTTTCGGAGCACGTGAACCGTGGGTTACCTTGTGAAAGAGCTTTCCCGGTGGCATCAAACAAAAACGGCTCTATGACGTGGTATGCAAGGGAACAGCCCAAGAAGAGGAGGCCGCTTGCTCGAGGCTTAGAGGGGCGAGGTTGCAGCGGCGTCTGAAGAGCAGGGCATCGGCAAACACTGAACACGGCAGGCAGTACCGACAGGATCGTGTTAAGAATAGACGCCTCGCCGAAAAAGTTGCTGCGCTGTTGCCGGTCCAGCTGCAAAGCCGGCCTTGAGCAAGCAGACTCCCCCCATGGGTTGTTTCATTGCCCATCACGTCATGGAGCCATTTATTATTTTTTTCAGCTGCTGCCAGGAGAGCGCTTTCACGAGACAAGTCACAATTCGTGCGTTCAGTATACGTCTGCTGGCCACTGCACATGCTGAAGTTTTGAGGCATTTATCTAGTACTATGTCAACCTTGGCTTTGGCACTTCACCCAAAGAATGTAAGGAGGTTCAAACAAAACATTTTCAGCAGAAGCAAAGGCAAAATATGGTGAACTAGGCACAAATTCACACCATTACTGAATTATAATTAAAACAAATCGATTGGTGTGCTAGATAAAAAAAACCAGAAAGCTACGATGTAAAGTCACAACAAAAACGAAAACCTTCCCGTCATTTAAGATAATGGCTGAAGGGATAAATGAAGACACACAAGAACTAAACTCTTGTCACTAAAATATGTGCCCAGTTCTTACTTCAGTGATGCCCCATTAGAAAACCCGCTTAAGGTAACGTGGCAATGTTCACTGAATCCGAGGATATATTATTTGTCTTTAATTTAAAATCAGGGTGCCAAGTCAGAAATATTTGAGGAGTCTATAGTAACAGTTGAAAATCTTAAATCTTTTTCAGACACTGAAGACACTTCCGACGAATGCTGGACAAATTCTCAGCCCACCATTTCTCATAGTGGATTTTGAGATGGAGGCAATGAATGCCATCCGCCGAACTTTCCCAGCCACTGTCCTGAAGGGGTGCTTGTTCCACTTCACTCAGTGCCTTCACCGGAAGATGCAAAAAGCCCAGTTGCAGACCAGGTACGCTGAGGACCCAGACTTCAGCTTGAAAATGAGGATGCTCTTTGCGCTGGCTTTCCTTCCAGACCACCAGATACGGGCGGTAGGTATTGCCCTGCAGGCAAGCACTCAGTATAATGTAAGCAAAGCTGTAAACTACTAGAGAATGACTGCAGCTTATTTTTATTTTTGTATTTTTTTCTCAATAATTATTATTATGTGGCTTCCTATGCAGCACAGCCTCTTTGTACAGTGCAGACATAAGATCAAACTTTTTTTTATTTCAATAAAACACTTATAAAATCTCATAGAACAACTTATACCATCTCCGTAAGAAACTTATCCCATTCCATCCCCAAAACATAGTTTTTTTTTTCATTTGCCTTCTGCAAGGTTTTGACCCAGTCCCAAAGTATCTCGTAATTCATGATAAATTCTTCAATTACCCAGATATGTTCCTTTCCACACTTTTGGGCGGTTCACAAAGAAAAATGTCTGTCGGTCCTGCTACCGCTCCACCAATTTCATACTCTGAACCAGCACCTCTCTTTTTTTTAATACTGTTCCAAATTTCTTCCTCCCTCTGCATTCTATTAACTGCCTCCTCTTTGAGCTTGCACTGTTCTCTTGGTTTTTTTCTGTGCTCTTCATTTCAGCTAGAAAAAGCTATTTTCCTCTTGTGTAACAATACTTCTTCTCCCAACAGGTGGTTGTACGTAAGAGTGTGAAACCACCCGCTACACACTTTTGAGAACCAGTGGGTCCCTCATCAACAGTACATAACAAGACAAACACTACATTGATACAAAGTCAATGACAATGAAACAGATGGACAGGAACGGAGAGCACATTTGAAGAGGTGTCAACTGTGGCAGGGGTTCTCAAACAGGGTTTCGGGGGACACATTGGTTCCACGAGCTGGTCTCATGGGTTCCACGAACACCCCAATTGCAACCCCTCCCCCCCCCCCCCCCCCCGCGCGGCAGGCTGCGCGGAAAAACCATGCAAAGCGCCTTCAACTCACTCTGCACTGACATCGCGATTGATATGGCGGGGATATATGGGAAGCCCAACACGAGCAAAATTGCCTACAATTGTGCATCTGTTGCATCTCAGTCGGCAAATATGGAGGGGGGAGGAGGATTTTACGGCAGTTTTTGAGGCTTCCTGGGGTTCCGTGAAACCAAAAAGTTTGAGAACCCCTGATCTATGGTATTTTGTCTATACATCATCTTTATATAAACAATATGAGTTGAGCACTGTCCGGCTACTGGAATAGCAGGTATCTTATGTCGGCTGTCCTTCAAAGCCCCAACTAACTACATATACGTGTGCAGATTATTTTGCTGTTTTAAATTACTTACAGGGTACTGTATATTCTTCATGTCCGCCTACTAGTGGCGGGATTACAAGAGCGAATTTCAGACAACATTGGCTCTCCCAACCAGACACTGCTTGCTTGATAGAGTTCATGTCCTGCTCAATTGTGCATGATGTGTGAAAACAAGACGATGGTATGGAGACGTGGACGCTGTGAAATAACTTGTTGATGGGCTAGTTGGTGAACGCTAAGCACCATGGTGGAATCTGCTAAAAACTACAAACACAAGAAAGGAAACAAACACAGGCGCTACTTACAACTTTAATCGGAAGTACTTCAGCTCCTTCGATTGATACAACATCGAAGCTGCTCACGCAGCTTCGATGCTGATGGAGGCTGCTAGGGAACTGGCGGAATTAAACTTCTTTACTTCATCGAATGATGACTTCAATATAGCTTTTACTGCACCACACTGGTTACACTAAGTAAAGTTAAAAATTAAGTGAGAAAAGAAAGGGGGTGAGCAGCTATAATTCTACTGTTATGTTTAGGGTGCATACGTTTCGGTGTTTATTTATGACAAAAATCGGCGGATGTTTATTTATTTCCTCAATACCGGTGCTTTTCGGTGAATTCTCACGTGCAGACGCTGAAAACGGTGATCATCGGGGGGGAAGGAGGGGGGGGGGGGGGGGGGGGGCAGGGGATTGCGAATGTAAGTTTACATTCGCGATTCCCCCCCCCCCCCCCCCCCCCCCCGATAATCACCGTTTTCAGCGTCTTCAAGGGTGGTTAGCGTCTTCAGCGGTGGTTAACCACCGCTGAAGACGAAAAACAGTCAAAATTTTATTTACATCTTTTACACAACCTCTTTGACACTTAATTATTGTAGTATATGCATGCATTCGTTCCTAGGCTCGCGTCTGTCACTGACGCCCGCTCCTTCCTGTTGACGACGCCCAATTTCCAGAATACCCGCCCAACATTTGCGGTGGACACGGGAAGTCCCAAAACGTCCCACGAGGGTTGGGAAAGGACTGGTCAGCTGTGACTGGGCTCTTGGGCAGACATGTACAAATTGCTCAAAAAAGGTAGTTAAGTTAAGTTACTGAGTATCGACGCCAAAAGTAGTTGGAGTAGAGTAGAAATTACGCATTTGTAATAGTAATTGAGTAAACTACTAACTACTGTAAAAAAGTAGGGAATTACTTTGAATACTTTCGAAGTTACTTTTTATGTTTTTATGGCAGCAAAATGAACAGTAGTTTTGATTTGTTAAAAACCCTGCGAGCCGGAAATAAATGCTGTCATTTAATGACTTCCAAAATAGTTTATTGGCTCGCCGAAGCAATTATTTTTCAAAGTTGTTATCGGAAAGTTTTCCTCTTTTCCTTTTAATGACGTCCTCGGTCAAGCTAAAAAGACGTTCCAGCGTAGCGCTGGATGCAAAGACAGCGTTCAATTTCAGAAGCAGGCTGTGCAGGGTCGGGTAAGCGAGTGTCGGCATCTTTGGTGTCCGTGACGAAACATCTGAGGCTTGCCTCGGCTACAGGGTCTTTTATAACAACCTCTCCTCTTTTCTTCTTTTTTCTTCGGAAAGTTGAGATTGTTATGACTGGCCCCTCTTTATTCTCACGACGTTCGGAGATTTCGCCAAGCGCGTGCAGCCATGGTGCAGCTGACCGTCAAGGGATCGAGTCTCGTGCCACGACGATGAGATCATCTAAACGACTGCGCGAGAGGAAGAAGAAGAGCGGCCGATCAGAGTGGACGCGTCGCGTCGAGCTCCCGCTTTTTGGCCCCTTTTTGACCTTTTCTTTGGTTTCTTCGAGCTTTTTCTTGCTACGGGTCTTTTCGGCACGGTGAGCGTACCCTGTGGAACCTTTTGTGCACGATGTAGGCGGAGTTTTGGACTGTTTCGCCCAAACCTTCTTCCTGCAATGTGCGGGAGGGAGCTAAGCCTACTTCCCACCGGGAAAACGTCGGCGGCGTTCGTGCGCCCCCTTCCACCGGGTGCCTATGGATACAGCTCCGATGAGTGGTACTGCGAGCTCTGAGATCACCAAGAGCCAGCCTACCGATGAAGGATGGACGACGATCGTCCGCGGTAATATTAACCGCACCGTGAAAGAATCCATGGCGGCCCGGGCTGCGAAGAACGAAGCCTCCGTACCGAAGAAACAGGATGGCGACGCTGCCTCGGCTCCTGCCATCAAGAAGCGGTCCACCCCAACCAAGAGACGGAAGGGTAAGAGGACGATCCCTCTTCCTCCTCTTCCTATGGGGTTTAAAGTCACGTTCCGACCCCGGGGACTCGACTTTTCCCAAGTTTCTGCAGCCGACGTCCTGTCAGCCGTTGTCTCGCAGCTCGGCCTGTCGCCGCGCGAAGTCTGCTCTCTCGACAAGTTCCGCATCAACCCGCGCAGTAACACGATCACGGTCAGCACGCCGGACGAGGACAGGCAGCTAGCCTACCTGCGAATTCGGTCACTGGTGATCGGTGGTAAGACGCACGAGGTCACGACTCACATGGCCACTCCAAACGACTCGACGCGAATAGTCGTACCGAAGGCCCTCTCCTTCGAAGGAACCGAGGATGCTAAAGACATCCTGCTCGACTGCATAGAGCAGAACCCGCACTGGCAGGTACTCGCAGCACGACGGATGGGCAAGTCACGAGCGCTACTGGTTACCATACGAGGCAAGAGGATCGCGACATACCTCTATTCAATGGGTTCACTCTCTCCTGTTTCCCGTACAGAGATAGAATCGAGGCGTGCGTCAACTGTAGACGAACTGGTCACCGGGCTGACGTGTGTCCCATGCCACCCCAGAGCAGATGCCACCGCTGCGGAGCCCAACACTCGTCGCAAAACGAAGATGGCTCGCACTACGAGTGCCAGCCCCTGTGCGCCATCTGCGGGGGCAGGCACATCACGGCCTCCAAAGAATGCTCTCATCGCTATGTTCGCCGCCCTGAGGGTCGCGGACCAGCGCCGACGGAGCCTGACAAGCAACGACGGCGGTCCCGCAGGTCCCGCTCGCGAGACAGCAATGGCGGACAGCGAGGTTACCGAGCACGCAGCCGCTCGGTCTCTTTCCCTCTCCTGGAGGGCAGAGGCCGAAGCGCTTCCAGGAATCGAAGTGTCTCGAAGAATCGCAAGCCCAAGGAAGACAGGGCGGCGTGGGCATCTGCATCTGCGGCTGGTGCTGAGTCCGCGCTGGTCAAGGAACTACGACGGCAGATCTCCGACCTTCAACGACAACTAACGGGAGCGTGCGTCTCCAAACCGATCACTTCAGCGCAAACTACGCTCCTGCGGCCTCCGCCCCGAACGCCACCCGCAACCAACCTCCAATATACGCCGCTTAACCCCGAAACGTCACCTACCCACGTAGTACCGGAACCGCTCTTGGAACCGGGGCCGGTCCCCGAAAAGAAACCTCGCAAGCGCCAGGCCTCCAAGGCTGCGCCACCTCCGCTAACAGAGAGAGATGTCGAAATAGACGATGATACCTGCAGCGTGGTCAGCTCTGCGACTGTCCTCGCCCTCGAACAGCGACTGGAAGCTCGTCAGGAAGCATTCACACAACGCATGGAATCCCGGCAGACCGCTCTCGAACAGGCGATCGAGGAAATCCGGCACACCCAGCAGCAAATGCAGCAACAGATGCTCCAAATGCAACAGCAGATACCACAGATCCTGCAAGCACTCCCGCTTATCCAGGAACAGCTACGCAAACTCCAGCTCCAACATGACTAGGCGCCGGCAACGGCAGCAGCAACCCCTGCGAGTGTGGCAGTGGAACTGCAGGGGTCTCGGTCGCAAGAGGGGAAACCTGCAGCTCCATATTCGCAACGCCGAGCACATGCCTGATGTTCTCGCCTTCCAAGAATCGCACGATGGCGTCCATTTGTCGGGTTACGTTCGCTTCGAGGTTCCCGTCGAGGCAGCAGTGAGAGGGCCGCGCGCATCGAAACCTGTTCATACTTTCGTCCGAAGAGGCATACCCACGATACAACACGAACCCGTAGTTGACAACGTGCCGCACATTCTGCTCGAACTTCTGCCCAAGCGCAAAGAGCAGCGCCGCGTCATTCTACTCAACGTTTACAGCCCCCCGAAGGATCAATCGAAGGCTGTGGCTAGAATCCTCGCAGAAGTTCTCCGCGTCGCCAAAGACACCCCCCTGCTCGTCGTGGGCGACTTCAATGCCAACCACGCTGAATGGGGGCACCTACACACTCTTCCTAAGGCCGTGTCCCTCCAGGAGTGTGTGGACGAGCACGACTGCACTATATTAAATGATTTCCGTTATCCCACCCGCATTGGGAACAGCGTCTCTAAAAATACGTCGCCCGACCTCTCCATGACGAGAATGATTGGTGAAGTGTCGTGGACGAACACCGGGGTTTCCCTCGGCAGCGACCACTATGTGCTCGAGATGCTCATGCCGGTTGAGGGAATCTCGGCCCCCGCAAAACGCAAAGCCCTGGTCACGGATTGGGACGCTTTTCGCCGCCACAGGGATGCGTCGGCTCCGACCACCATCGAAGACCTCTGCGGTTGGACCGACGATCTCCTATCCAGAGCGGAGTTGGTGACCGTCGAGAGCGACGCCTCTTCGACCTCGGGAGTCAGCGGCTCCAAACTCGAGCACATGTGGCAAGCTCACCGCAGTCTTCAGGCCAGGTGGCAAGCACAGGCGAGACGGAACGGAAAGCTCCGCAAGCGCTCAGCTCGCCTGGAAAGAGACATCGAGATTTATGCGGACCAGCTAGATCGGCAGCAATGGGGACAGGTGTGTGACGGTCTCAACGGTAACCTCCATCGCAAGGACACTTGGTCGCTGCTCAGACATTTGATGGATCCCCCGACCACCAAAACGACGCAGCGGACCGACCTCTCCAAGGTCCTTCACTCACACGGGGGCAGTACGGCGGACCTCATGGAGGAACTCCGTAACACCTACATTCCTGCTTCCACAGAGCACGAAGAGGCCTTCCTTTCGTACACCGGGTCACCAAACCCCGAGCTCGACGATGACATAATCGAGGCCGAGGTTCGGAGCGCGATGGAACAACTACGCGCGAGATCGGCGCCGGGCTCAGACAGGATTGCGAACAAGATGCTCCGGAACTTGGACGACCGTTTGGTGACGGCACTAACGGCCCTCTTCAACGAGGTGTGGCGAACGGGATCGGTGCCCCCCACTTGGAAGCACGCCGTCGTCGCTTTCATTCCGAAACCCGGAAAAGAGCTTTCGGTCTCCAATCTCAGGCCGATTTCTCTTACGTCTTGCCTGGGCAAGTTGCTCGAGCACGTCATTCTCAACAGACTCCAAGCCTACGTGGAAGACCGCGACCTTCTACCGCACACCATGTTCAGCTTCCGAGCTCACCTCTCTACCCAAGACGTGTTCCTGCAACTCTCACAGGGCATCGTCGAGAAGAAGAGGGGAATGCAAGCCTTGCTGGCCCTCGACCTCCAGAAAGCGTTTGACAACGTGAAGCACGAAGCCATTCTCAGTCGGATTTCTCGCCTGCATCTCGGGCACCGCACCTTTGCGTACTTGAAGTCCTTTCTCACGGGACGCACTGCAGAGATTCGCCTGGGAGAGGATGTCTCGCCGACCTTTCGAGCCTGCGTTGGACGAGGTACTCCCCAAGGGGCAGTACTCTCACCCCTCTTGTTCAACTTCGCAATGATGGATCTGCCAGAAAAGCTGACCGTTATCCCCGGCCTACGTCATTCGCTTTACGCGGATGACGTTACCCTTTGGACTGAGGGTCACGTATTACACGTGCAAAGCGCGCTCCAGACGGCCGCTGATGTCGTAGTAGACTATGCCAGATCCGTCGGCCTCGAGTGCTCCCATGCCAAGTCGGAACTCCTTGTGAAGAGGGGCTACCACGAGCGCATTTTCCAGGACGGTGTTCAAGTTCTGGTCAACGGCAATCACATCTCTGAAAGCGACTCGGTCAGAGTTCTCGGCATGCACCTCAGAAAAGATCTGTCAAATGCAGACGCCGTTCTTCGAATTGGCAAGACGGCCAAGAGCACGGCTCGTCTCATTAGACGCATCGCCAACAAGCGAGGCGGGGTCAAGGAGGGCGACGTTTACCGCATAGTGCACGCGTTTGTCGTCAGCCGCGTCCTCTACACGGTACCTTACATACGACAACCGACAAGAAGAAGCTCGATTCTATCATAAGACAAGTGTACAAGTTGGCCCTCGGACTCCCCATGGCCACGTCTACGGACCGCCTCATGCTACTTGGAATACACAACACGGTGTCCGAACTCGTCGAGGCGCACCGGAGCTCTCAAATCGTGCGTCTCTCCAAGACGCCTACCGGGCGCGCCGTCCTGGAAAGGCTGGGGATCGAGCCGGAACCTTTGCAAGAGGCCCCGGTCGACGTTCCGAAGACGGTTAGGAAAGCGTTGGAAGTCCGCCCGGTACCGCGGAATATGCACCCTCAACATCACGAGGAGCGGAGAAAGGCGCGAGCTGACGCCCTCAACAAGCAGCATCGTACCAACTCTGGCGTCCTTCACGTGGACGCTGCACCGTATCCGGGCGGCGCCTCTCGTAACGCCTGTTTCGCGATCGCCGTGGTAAACAGCGACGGATCCACGGTCGCCCAGGCCTCCGTGACCACCAAAGCCACTGCAGTGGCGGAAGAGGCGGCCGTTGCACTGGCCCTGGTCCACGCGGGCCCCCTCTCAACGACGATCACCAGCGACTCCAAGACGGCAGTCCGCAATTTCGCCAGAGGCAGGGTGTGCGCGGTAACGGAACGCATCCTTCGATCCTTCAAGCCCGGCTCCGACCGCACCAGACACCGTCTGGTGTGGGTCCCCGCTCACTCGACCCACGAGGGGAACAAAACGGCACACGCAACGGCAACTCGAGCAACTTCCCTCCGAATGCCGGCCGGCACGCTGCCAAGCTCCCTTAGCGGCGTCGACGAAACGGCGTCCCACCACCTTTCGATGTCCAAGGACTGCCTGACGGTGTTCCAAGAGATCTTGCAACACTACCGCCTAGAACGCAGACTGTATCCACCACCCGACAAAAGTCTCAACAAGTTCCAGGCCCTGAGGTGGAGACAGCTGCAGGCAAATACCCTCCCCTGCCCGGCCTTTCTGCGCAATATCTATCCAACCGTCTTCGACGGGAGGTGCGCTCGCTGCCCGCCACCAGACCCCGCCGACGGGGGGACTGGCCCGACCAAGGCCACCATCGCACACTTGTTTTGGGAATGTCCCTTCGACCCTCCCTCACCTACTCTACGGGACCTCGTCGCTCACCTTCGAGAAGGAGAAGAGGACCCGCTGGATCCCCCTTGGGCTGTGCTTCTCCGAAGCTCGGACCCACACATCCAAGCCGCAGTCGTCTCCCGAGCGGACAAGATAGCGACGGAAGTCACGAAGACCTTACAAAAAGCGAACGTGCACCCGACGTTTGACTTGGCGTGAACATCGGTGCATGCCATGCACCGATGTTCACGCCAAGTCACATCCCTTCCAGAACAGAGAAAAGCCACCTCGCATGCATTCCTTTTTAGTTCGGGAACAGAATTTTTTTCTTTTTGAGAAGCCGCGGTAGGTAAACCTCTATCCTGCGGCTTCTTGATGTGGTGTTCCATTAAACTTGTTTCTCTCTCTAAACGACTGCGCGTCTCGTTGCAGTGTTATAGCTACGCCACTAAAAAAAATTGCTTTTCGCCGTTGACGTTAGGTCCAACAAAAGGACCTCCCATGGGTGACTCAAAATCCTCGCCGGCGACTACAGTATCCTGACCCACCTGACACGCCTGACAAGTAAAACGTTTTCAACAAAGAGGAGGTCTCCCTGGCGTGGAAGGTCGGAAGGACGCGAAAGATTACGTGAACAAGCCTCGGCGCTCGTACGGTTGCAGCTGGAAGCGCGAACGTGCTCCCTGATCGGATTATCCGTGTCTGCGTTTGTGCGCGGGGGAGTCCGGCTTTGCAAGGGAGTATGCGCTGACGACCAGGCGACCATGGGAACAGGCGCCCAGCTGCGAGGTCATTCCAGTGGCGCCTACCGCGGATCATACCGCTTGAGTCAGAACTCACTAAAGGCACACAACATGAAAGCAACAACAACCCACGGAGTGTCCCCGTCTTTCACGGTTGCAGCTGGAGGCGCGGCGCTTGCGTGCATTACCGGATTAGGTCAACACCCGACCAAGGCTTGTTAAGCATCTCTGCCTACGTTCGTGCGCCGGTGTTATGTTTTGGCTGCTCGTCGCCATCTTGGCCCAAGGACGCCGGTGATGCAGTTTCTAGGGCTGCCGAGTGTTGCGTGGGAACGGAATGTGCGGGGGCCCCTTGTTCATGAATAGCGCTTAATCTGCCAGCGTCTTGTTTATTTCTGCACTCAAACTTTTCTGATGAAAAAAATAGGATGAAAATTCGAAAGTAATTAGTAATTTGAGTAGAAGTTACCTGAGAAACGTAGTTAAATTAAACTACTAATTACCAAAACAAAGTTGTAATTGAAAGTTACCAAGTTACTCGGAAAAGTAGTTAAACTACAGTAGTTTGAGTAGAGTAGTTGAACTACGTCCAAGTCTGGTCTTGGGCCACTGATAGTGAAGAGCAGTGGAACAAAGCTAGTTTCCTCCAAGGGTCCAAAACCACGTAGGTCACAAAAGAAAGAAGGTAAGGTGCACGATTCCGGGTAACATGATGTGTTTGACGGAAGTTTACATATAACCTTTTCTGTAAACAAGAAAAAAAAAACACATTGCTAGGAAATATTGTTTAGAAACCGGTGTTGTTGTTTTTTTTGTTTTTTTTTTTTGCTTTTGTTTTTTAACGATTTTTATTTCCGTCATCCTGCGAGTATTTATTTGTATTTTTCGGTTAAAACTGGGAAGTATTCAGGACTTTTTCGGTGAAAAAAAAAAACAAAAAAAACACCAGCGCTTGATTGAAAATATGAAAAACTGTGTTTTTCAGTTACACCGGCGGATGTTTATTGGTGCTTTTCAGTTAAAACCGGAAAATATACAGCCTAGTTATGTTGTATGCTAAGGGGACAGAGCAATTCCTCATAGAGGTGCACTAAAGATGTCTTTGAAGACGCTTGTTTTTGTTGTTCTATAAAGTAGTAGGTGCCAATTAATGTTTATTCTAAGTTTCAGATGACAAAAATGCTCACAGGACGATAGAAATACATGCCAATTAGGTTTTCTACGAATACTTGCAAGCATAAGATATGGATGATGACGATGGAAACAGGACTTCTTTCATTGAAAGAAGTCCTGTCTTCGTCTTCCATGTTTTATGCTTTCATATCTATTCACCAACACGCTCGTTTTCAATTATTAGGTTTTATCCTTGCCTTTTTCTGTGGGAGTGATGTGTTTGCTCATCTGCTTCCCAGAGATGAAAGATTATGCAGCTTACCAAATAAAAATCGCAGACGCAGTGTGCGCATGGTTCAAGCCGCACATGCATTGACTTCCTTCTCAGATCAATCCGCAGGGGCAGCAGTTGCTTGTTGTTTGCTAACAAGCACCTTCGTCATTGCTCAGATGCAATGGCTGTGCCCCCTGGGTTTCTGCGAAATTTCGCAGAAAAAGACGCATGTTGAAAACTTTGATCACATTCTTAATAGGGAAATAGGCTGTACATGGTTGTAATTTTTAAAGGATAAGTGTAATAACAAAAACGGATTTACATAACAAAAATAACAATTTAATTAAACGTTTCGCCTCCCATGCGGGAGGCATCTTCAGTAGAGCACAGAGCGAGTGAAAGCCGCACGAAAAAGTTCGGCTATTTTGGCATAAAGTTTGTGTACACGTCCGGCAGGGGGCCACGGTTCTTGTTTACCAGCGATGAATCACTTCCGCGTTTGTCGTTCTGGATGAACCAAGATTCCAGCAGCTTCCTCGGTCTCCACCTTTTATCCCTCGCCAAGGTCGATGCCTTTTCAAAGTCAAATTGGTGTCCTGACGTCCATGCGTGGTCGACGAGTTCGGACTTGAAGCGGGTGGCGTTCGTAAATTTCAATATTAACGATTTCATAATTTACGAATGTCCCCAACGCCCTGGCGGTTGATGTCGCCCGTGACCGGTTGTTGGCAGACCAGTCGTTGTCAACTCGCACAACCCTCCTTGTTGATGACGTTATACTCCTTTTGCGTTTTTGTCTCAACCAGTGCAAATTTAGTTTTAATGGGGAGATATATCATCAGGTCAACAGATGCCCTATGGGGAGTCCAGTTTCCGTAACTGTCTCGAATCTCGTCATGGAATATGTTGAGGAAAAGGTAATGCCTGGCATTGATTTCCCCGTGAAGTTCTACCGTCGTTATGTCGATGACACTTTTGTAATAGTTAACAGAGAGAACGTAACCGATTTTCACCGCAATTTGAATAGTGTGCACCCCTCAATTCAGTTCACCTGCGAACATGAAACCGACAGTACCCTGCCGTCTTTAGATGTACGTGTCCATAGGACTAGTGAACCTTTCTTTAAGATGGAGACATCCGTATAGCGTAAACCATGTGACACACAAAACTTTCTTGACTACCACTCATCACCCTACTCAGCACAAAAGCTCAGTTGTAAGATTGTTACTTCATTGTTCAGAAACAGTCCCATCTAACTCAACAGTTAGCAATCAAGAACTTAGCCATGTGCGGGAGGCTTTGAAAAAACGTAACTACCCCGACCGATTTATCAATCGCGTTAAGAAACAAATGTCCCGTCGGCGCCCGGATCGAGCCGAACGAACACGCGACGTTGTGTGCATCCCGTACGTTAAGGGGGTTTCGGAGGCATTGGGACGCGCCCTTAGGCCGTTGGGGGTACGAACTGTATACAAACCCTACAGAACAATTGCCAATGTTATCTCCAAGCCAAAAGACCCGACCCCGCAAGAGGCAGAAAGGGGCGTGATCTACCAGGTGCAGTGCAAGGAATGTGACGCTTCCTACACTCTCAACAAAAGGGTTGTCGTTGGATACTACACTTGGGGTAGTCAGAAGCCGTCACAGATATCGCTACCCCCCCTTCGTTATACTAACAACCCCATGGTTGAGTTCTTCCTTCCCCGTGGGACCATCCTCGTGTGTTGCGTTTACTGCCCGCCCTCTTCACGTGAAAAAGCCTACAGACTTCTCGACAGTTCCCTGGAGGCTGCTGCTTCAAAGCCTTACGTGAATATCCTTATCTTCGGCGACTTCAACTGCCACGTAGACTGGTGCTCCCACGAGGTTCCTGTCCCTCGTGACAACACGGACGATGTGCTCCTCGAGACCACGACTGCTGCGGGCCTGGTCCAGGTGTGTCAGCAGCCGTCGTATACGTCCCGCGAGGGTGTACCGAGTTTTCTCGACCTCGTCTTCACATCCGACGCAACACGCATAGAGCTTGTGGAGACTTCCGAAGGCCTCCACGGCAGCGACCATCTGGCCGTGGAGCTACGTTATGCAGTCTCGTTGCCCCGTACTGGGCATCACGCTCTTAGGTTGTGGAGGTTCCGGCAGCTGGACTTCGGGCACATGGCTCAGCTGGCCCACCTGACGCCATGGTGCATGACCACCACCGGTTCAGACTGGTCATCGAATTACGATCTCTGGTGTGATTTCATGTTCGCAATCCAGAAGGAGTGTGTGCCCTGCTCCACACACTCATCGAAACGAAAACGCCTGCCATGGATCACGCCAGACATCATAAAGGCAGCGCGAACCAAGCAGATATTGTTTCGGAGGGCACGCCGATCTCATTGCCCAGCCGCCCTACGATTGGCAAAGGAGCACCAGCGGACGCTGAAGGCTGCTATCTACGTCTCCCACCAGCAGTATGTTCGCGACATTGCTGAAAGAGCCAAGACCGATCCAAAGGTCTTCTGGACCTTCATTAGCCAACTGCGTTCTACGTCACAGCGACCGAGTTTTACCATCAGTGGTCGCGCAGCTAACTCCCCACAAGAAATAGCCAACCTCTTTGCTGACCATTTTGCTTCTATTAACAACAACAGTCCGCCTCCGAGTTCCTCGGGATTCACAGCACCAAATGTATGTCAACCGGAACTACCTGCACCACGACCCCTGCCTGTGTATGCAGATGACGTTCGACAAGAACTTTCCAGGGTGCTGTTTTCAGAGAAAACATTGCAGGAGGCACTCGCCAAAATCAAGAACTCTTGCAGTCCTGGGCCAGATGGGGTCGCTCCCATTTGGTTTAAGCTGTTCTGCTCGCATGTTCTTCCAACCACATCAAGTTACTTCAGGGTCTACTGGACAGTGGGGTCGTCCCAGAAGCGTGGCAAGAAGCGCTGGTCACTCCACTCCACAAGGGAAAGGGGAAGCCAGTGGACGAGCCAAGGCACTACCGTCCGGTTTCAATCACCTCAATTGTTTGCCGGACATTTGAGAGGGTTGTTAACGCCCAACTTCTAAGCTACCTCGAAGAATCAAAATACCTCTCGGACAGTCAACACGGCTTTCGTAAGGGCCGCAGCTGTGAAACCGCCCTCTCAACCATAACACATTTTATTAGCGACAACATGGACAACCAAGGCACTTCGGATTTAATACAACTCGACCTTAGCAACGCATTCGACACCCTGAACATTCAACTCCTGCTGGAGAAGCTCGCCCATGCTGGGGTACAGGGCTCCTTGTTTACCTGGGTCTCTGGCTTCCTGCGTAATCGCAGTCAACGGGTTCTGTACCACGGCACACACTCTGCACGGACACCCATCTCCTCTGGTGTTCCGCAGGGTTCGGTCCTCGGTCCGACGCTGTTCCTGCTCTATGTGAACGACATGCCACGCAGTGAGAAGTGTCTTCTGGTGCAGTACGCGGACGATACGTCAATTGTGGCGTCAGTGTCATCACAATCTGACGCAGATCACCTCCAACTGTATCTTGCTGAGGTTGAGGACTGGACCACAGCGCAACACCTTCGTCTCAGTACCTCCAAGAGTGGTGTGATGCGTTTCACGAACAGTAAAAAACGCGACAAACCCTCTTACACTGCCGGAGGTGCTCCTCTTACTATTTCGGACCACCTGACTATATTGGGTGTCACCTTCTCGCGGAACTTGGACTTTTCCGTACACATTGCAACTGTTGTTGCAACTGCCCGGAGGACTTTGGGTTTTGTTTCTCGAGTGACAAGGCCGAGTGGACCGGCGGCACTGCGCACACTTTATACTGCCCTGGTCCTACCCTCGTTAGAATACTGCTGCGCAGTGTGGTCGCCTCCTCAACAACACCTCCTCGACCGCCTAGAAAGTGTACAGCGTCGTACATCACGCATCATCTGTGCTCGGATCTCAGGCCATGCTGATATATCGTACCCCGCGAGGTTGAAGGTCCTTGGCTGGCGTCCTCTCGACCAGAGGCGAAGAATTTCGCGGGTCCAAGTGCTGTGCCATCTGCTCGACGGGTCACTTCCTGGCAACAGACTGTCCGCCCTCGTACGTGTCAGCAAAAGGACCGGGCAGCCTCAACCACTCCGTGGCAGGACTCTGCGACACAGTGAATCATTGTTGCCTGCGGCTATCAGGGACTTTTTGTCCATGCCATTGGCTGCCCGTAGTCCTTTGCCCAGGGAGCCTGAGGAGTCCCAGGCTCTCTGTAGAGTCTTCGCAGGACAAATGTCTTCGAGTCAGGGTTAGGCGCCGCTCGCGCACTTGCGGTGGAGTGGGTCGGAGGGGGGGTGGGGCCGGGCCTTTTGGGCCTCTTGCGACGTCTTGGGACCGGACGCACTGCTGCGGAGCTGGTCTTAGGGCGTCGCGGGGGGCTTGGGGGCCGGTCTTGCCTCTCTCCGTCCTACTCGGTTGCGGGTGTGAACTGTGCTCTAATCTAAACTGGCGCAAACTTTCAGCTTTCTCACCCTGTATTTAGCTTCATTGTCATTATTTTATTTCCTTGTCGCATCTTATTTTAGTTTTGTGGACGTCATTTTGTGACTCTTATGTACACGGCGGCAGGCAAGCAGGCGCACAGGCGTAAGGGTTTTAACCTCTCTGCTTCGCCTTGCACGCTGCCGTGTACGTGCCTGATCTGTGCAAAATAAATCAAATCAAATCAAATCAAATGGGCAGTCACACGGCAAGCAATCAGCAGGTAATCATAGTGAGCACCCCCAAAAGCAACATGGCGGCTGGCAAGCGACAGTGGAGCAATACGAGTAAGGCCTAGCGAGCTGGACTGCTTTTTGCTAAAATACGATTCTCAAGTGCGTACGCCCGTTCGCTGCCTTCCGTGCGCACAAAGCACTCCGAAACGCGCCTCGAAGCACCGGCACCGCATCTAATACGAGTAGGGGCGACGATGTGAGGGGGGGGGGGGGGGGGGGCGCATTCGAGGGGGTTTGTCCGCGATTGCTTTCGCGAGGCCGGCTGCATTTATTTCGCGGCCAGAAAACATTCAAAGAAGGAAGCAAAATAGCGACAAATGGAATGATGTCTTTATTGAACAGAGCATCTGCTTGCTGTGCTTGCCGCAAGTGATCCGGCGTTTTCAGTTGACAGCCGCGAGGCGAAGCATCACCGATTTAAGCGGCGTCGGTTCCGATCGTTCAACGCTCCTGCTCACCTGTTAGCATTCGTCATCCACTTTCAAGTCCCTGGTAATCCTCACCGCGTCTGTGCACGCACTTGGCGCTATTCACCGCACGGAACACCCATTCAACTGGCTATGGGACTGATCCCATTTGGACGAGAGGCCGAGAAACGAACCAGACCGAACCCTTTGTGGCTGCTGCGTGGAGCCATGGAACGCCTCCATGTTTTTCACTCAAATAAGTAGACACATAAACGCGCGACTCCTTGAATTGGGCGGCGACACGCGCCACCTAACGGACAGCGCTCAAGATAAAAAAGAAAACTGGAATTCTTCCTCTGAGCGCCTCTCCAGTCAATGCCGTATGTACATATCCCACGCCACACTTCACTTATACGCGATATACAGACATCACAGCATCGTATACATCAACGCATTCAGAAACAGCACAAGGTACAACAGCTTATATACTGCTGTATTTTATGTGACCGATTAGGATGGTGACCACTGTCATATTTTGCATAAATACGAGAAGACCGTGCAAGATTTAACCCTATATATTCTTTTCCTCTACTGCCCTTAGGAAAGCGCTCGTATCTCTAATGTAGGGCCATTGCAAAAGTGAACTGCAGGTTATAAATAAATTTGAATAGTTGCTACACGTCACATTTTTAACAGTTTCGTTTTCTCGCTTGCCTACACTTCAAGTATACAGAAGCTTGTTTAATTAATTGTATTAATTATCGAAACCAATTTCTGCAGACACAGCTTTCTGAACACACAGATGCATTTTCTTTTCTCTTTTTACATATCCAGGCTGACTTTAGCGGCGGTTGGGTACACGTTGAGTACACTGAGCACGCGCAGGTGATTTTAGCGAAGCCCGTCCGCCGGCCGGTCCTCCCCGAAGCGTTGTCAGCCGTATGCAGCTCTGAGGTTCCGCGGGTGACTAAAGTGTGGCGCCACATGAAGCTTCCGTACGTCTATCCATAAGTCTTCGTACATCCATTTATTCGTTCCAACCCAGACGTGGTTCCCAGTCTTACCGCCGCAGTTTTGAGCGTCGTGTCGCATAGGTTATCTTCGCCACCATATAATATCAGTCTGCGCGCTTTCAGCCAATCATGGGCGTTCAGGGAGAGATCCGTTATCGACCGTTATTTTTGTTTGATCTTTCGAAGTGCGTGCGGGCGAGGCGGGCGAGTGGCGTGCGGCGTGCGCGAAACGCTCGAGCGCAACCGAAACCTTCGGCGGTGGGGGTCTGCGCGTTAGATGGTTCTTTCAGCTTTCAGTTCCGCGGGATTGCTGCTGTCTATGGATATTACTGTGCAGCAAAGTGGTGCCAGCATACGACAACATCCGCTGACCAGAGGTCGGCATTTTAGGTCGCCCTCACTCACCCTCACCCTCACAGCCACACTCACCTAAGCCCCTCACTCACCCTCACCCTCACAGCTACACTCACCTTCGGCCCCTCACTCACCCTCATCCTCACAGTCACACTCACCTTCAGCCCTTCACTCACCCTCACTGAACCTCACGGACCTCAAGCCCCCAACACCCTCACGGCCCTCACGCCCCTCACGCCCTCATGGCCCTCACGCCACTCACCGCCCTCACGGCCCTCACCACCCTCACGGCCCTCACACACTCATGGCCCTCACGCCACTCACCGCCCTCACGCCCCTCACCGCCCTCACGGCCCTCACGCACTCATGGCCCTCACGCCACTCACCGCCCTCACGGCCCTCACACACTCATGGCCCTCACGCCACTCACCGCCCTCACCGCCCTCAAGGACCTCACGCACTCATGGCCCTCACGCCACTCACCGTCCTCACCGCCCTCACGGCCCTCACCGCCCTCACGGCCCTCACACACTCATGGCCCTCACGCCACTCACCACCCTCACGGCCCTCACGCACTCATAGCCCTCACGCCACCCACCGCCCTCACGCCCCTCACGCACTCACCGCCCTCGCGGCCCTCACACCCCTCACGCCCCTCACGCACTCATGGCCCTCACGCCACTCAGGCCAGCTTCAGATGGGGCAATTTCGCCCAGAAACCTGACGTCGCAACACCAGCAATACGGGCCACACGCGATCACACGCAGCAACCAATTGCTGCAATTTGCCATCGTCATCATAAAATGTTATTTTTCTTGCACTATTTTCATGCATCTAAATCTCGTTAAGAATACTAATGCACCTTTCTGAAACAGTTTACTTCCAAAAACAATCGATTTCAAACCAGACCCAAGTCTTTCGGTGTTATCATCTCCGGCACGAGGTATCACGTGAAAATGTTTCGTCCCTGATTGGATGCAGCCGCTTCAAACGTCTTCGAATTGCTCCGAGTTGCTTGCTTATTTCGAGCCAGACCCGACCTCAGCAATTCGTGTCGATCTAGGGAAAGCTAGAGAACAACCCGCCATCAACACCACAATTGCTGAGAAAGGTGCTCCGTCTGAAGGGGGCCTCAAGCACTCACCGCCCTTACGCACTCATGGCCCTCACACCCCTCATGCACACACCGCCCTCACGGCCCTCACGGTCCTCACGCCTCTCATGCCACTCACTGCCCTCACACACTCATGGCCCTCACACCCCTCACGCGCTCATGGCCCTCACACCCCTCACGCACTCACTGCCCTCACACCCCTCACGCACTCATGGCCCTCACGCCACTCACCGCCCTCACGCCCCTCACGCACTCATGGCCCTCACACCCCTCACCGCCCTCACCGCCCTCACGGCCTTCACGGCCCTCACTCACCCTCACACTCATGAATTTTCCTGATTCAGAAACTCACTCACCCTCACCTCACCTGTGAAGATGAGGGTGAGTGAGGGTGAGTGAGGGTGAGTGAGGGCCCTCATGAGTGAGGTTTGCCGAGGTATGCCGCTGACTGCAGTTTTTTTTTTTTCGTTTTGCGACGGACGACAGGTGAGACTACAAACTTCGTACGCGCGATATACTGGAAGAAGTGAACGCGTTAAGTTATGCACGCTATTTTTCTTCTTTTCCGCTTACGTTTTCAAATAGAGCCAGTAAATGGATCTGCTATGCAAATTGCCCAGAGTTCAAGTTGCTGCCGTTGAGCAAACTCCGCGAACGTCGTCTCTGCGGCTAACGGCTTGTTTGCTTCTTGCTTGAGGTGTGAGTTTTTTTTATTGGCTGTGTGGCAACTTGGTGCATATATTCGTTACTTAAAATCCTGCCAATACTTCCCTGCATATTGTATAATGTCCTTTTAAGGTTGCTCATACATTGTATAAAAAAGAATTCGAATGCTGTGCACTGGAGTTTTAGTATGCTTTTTCGTGTGATGACTAGTACGGCATTATGGGGTATAAAAGTAATTTATAATTTCTTGTAAATGTTTTATTGAGTGTCATGGTAAGAGCTTAAATAAATGAGATGTGCTATTTGTGAAAACTTATTGTTTAAGACGTATGTAGTAATAAAGTAAATATGTAAAATATGTAAATGTTAATTGAAAGATGGCGAGATGCCAGTGAACGCAATTATATCTATATGATGTCACATGTTACATGTGTTTTATATCTATGCTCTTGATCTCGCCATAAAGCTGACTTATTCATTGTTTATGTATTCCTGTAAACTTTCTCTCAATTCTGTAAATAGCTAGGCATTTTTAGAACGTAAAATGACTTCAAATAAAATGCGTCTTATTCAATCTTCCGGTTTTATGACGTTTCCTTGGCGAGGTTGTGTGCAGTGTACGCGTGCTTGTTGTTAGGCATCGATAAAAAACAGCAAACACAGATGTCCGTATCAAGCGACGTCCGTGTTTACAGTGTGAAAAAGCGATGCATTAACACAGACGCACGAGCGCGCGCCGCACGCCAAATCTCAACACGCATCACCACCCATCATCGTACACGCACGCGCGATAAACACACGCCGAAGAATGGATAGTTGGGAGATTTGGTGGAAATTCATCGTAAGAAAGAGCGCGAAAAACAAACGAGGACGAAAAAAAAAAAACACACGGGACGAGCGCTCGTCCCGTGTGTTTCTTCTTCGTCCTCGTCTGATTTTCGCGCCGTTTCCTACAATAAAACACACGCATACATTAAAAAAAAAACAAAAAAAAACAACCTGTCGAAAAAAGAGAAAAAAAAAAAGACAGGAGGGAAGGAGAGAGGATAAGAAAAAGGGTGAGCACGTTCATGATGATGATAGCTGTTCGCTTTAGTGGCGCCGTGGCGCCATCTGCAAGTAGTTTACAACCCAGACCTAGTTGGCGAGACTGCCGCAGCGCCTAGCGGCGCTAGTTTCGCCGTACCATGGTGGAAGCTACGGCTGCACCCGGCTGGCGTTGTTTCAGTTTTCTTCTTTTCGCTAAATATCCGTTCTATGCGCTCGCGCTCGCGCCAAGAGGACTGTGCAGAATTGCTGCTTTCGGGCCCGTGCCTTCACCTGCAACGAACGCAAAATACGTATGCTAAATTATCTAAATCCTGGTTGAGACAGTAGTGTTTGACTGCGTGCGTCTGACTGCGTTGCGGCAGCAAGAAATGAGGACATCCCTGCTGCTTATATCGCGTGCCAAGATGATTCCTTGAATTGGATTCCACGCTTGATACGTAGCACAAACGTGCCGGTGAGTGGCTTTCGGTTCTCGACGCAACGCTGTCAAACGCTAGTGTCTGAACCGGCCTTGTTTGAAGCATTTTTTTTTATCATGTATGCTCGATGAAATGTGCCAAATGAACCAGAGAAGGCGAATCCTGTACCTCGAGACAGAAAAATAGTGAAATACACGAACATGATCCCAGATATCTGTGTACGTTCGTCCTGTCCGGCCTCAGTGGTGGTGTTCAATGCTTCATACTTCACTGCACTTGAAAGCAAAAAAATTGGCTACGACAGGCGCGCAAGTTCGGCGAAACCGAGGAGGCCAGTTGCAACTGATCTGCACGCAGAACTGACCGATCACACCTTTATTGAGGGCACGCTCTTTACTGAACCGCACAATAAAAGACGACGAGAGTATCTCGTCCGGCGAATATTCAAGTCAACTCACGCCTGTGCGTAGCTTCCTGTGCTTTTCTAGAGACTTGGCTAAATTCCTCGAGCACGACGCCAGCTGCCAGCTGTTTACTCTGTACATGATAAAACCTGCGACGGAACCAAACGGACAACCGCGATACTTTTTATCTGCCTCGGGTTTTAGCAGGTGCCTACCAAGGTTGCCTGTACTTGTTTGTTTTCTGCCAGTTTAGGCGAACTGAGCCACACGCTTGTTTCGACCGGTTCAAATTTGAATAAATGATGACAAACGCACAAAGAAAACAAGTTTCAAGTACTTTTTGAGATTTTTGAAGTGACTTTTACTATTGAACGACTGCATGCACTTGAGTGTTCAATTCAAGAGTTTATAAAACGTGACTACCCCATGCTTGTCACCTGCCAACAGGGTGCTAACGCTCAATGGCTCGAGCCCAGTGGGTAGTTAATAAGCCTGTGGGGTAGTTACAGCCGTCAAAACGCACGATGACGAGGGGGGGTGCTCACTTTTTCTTAAAGTGTACATTGGAGAGACGGGACGAAAAAAAGAAAAACAAGACTAAAAGAACACGCACAGGATGTCGCCAATTCCACGAACGCCACCCGCTTCAAGTCCGAACTCGTCGACCACGCATGGACGTCAGGACACCAATTTGTCTTTGACAAGGCATCGACCTTGGCGAGGGATAAAAGGTGGGGACTGAGGAAGCTGCTGGAATCTTGGTTCATCCAGAACGACAAACGCGGAAGTGATTCATCGCTGGTAAACAAGAACCGTGGCCCCCTGCCGGAGGTGTACACTAACTTTATGCCTAAATAGCCAAACTTTTTTGTGCGACTCTCACTCGCTCTGTGCTTCACTGAAGATGCCTCCCGCATGGGAGGCGAAACGTTTAATTAAATTGTTATTTTTGTTATGTAAAGCCGTTTTTGTTATTACACTTATCATGTCTTCGCCCGGCTTCTGGAGTATTTTTGCATTTATTTTTTAAATGTTTCCATCACATATATTGAGTTATCACTATAAATAGACAATCTCAAAAACCTCTTTAGTGCCCCTTTAAAAAGGGTGCATCCTTTACCCATTAATCCAACTATGGTCTGACTATACCTACTGTAGAATACCGCGTATCTGCCCATTCCACACTAAACGCCCATTCCCAAACTTGTAAGATCCGAGAAGACACACACAGTACATTTATATGTAAAATTGATGACGTGACAAGCGCCCATCCTCAATTTGATCACGATTATCTCCCAAGTTTTAGTGGGTGCTTGCCCGGTGTTTTACGATAGAAGTCTGTGCTCCTTGAAAATAAGCAAACTTTTCCGACATGTTTGTGCATTTCACAAGATATAACTTTAAGAGGATCGGAAGGTTCTGTCCCGTTTCCTTAGTAAGACGCTGAAGTGAAATTGGAATTTCACAAAACAAGGCTGGAGCGCTAGGCGGGATGCTACAAACACCAAATGTCACTTATTCAGCAATATCTTCAACAGATGGCCATATTTTCGGAAAAAGCAAAGGCACCACTGAAAGAGGCATGAGACGTCGAGGTCCTCACTTCCTGTCTTGTTTGGTTTACCTTCTTACTGCATGAAGAGGCATGAGACGTCGTGGTCCTCACTTCCTGTCTTGTTTGGTTTACCTTCTTACTGCATGAACAGAAGCCATGCCAAGGCAAGGAGGCAAAGCGAAGAGGAGGGGAAGCAAGGACTGTAACATCACGAGCCTCATTTAATCGCACCCTTCTCTTGCCAAAAATACGGTAATCTGCTCAAGATATATTGCTCTATGAGCGATGTTTGGAGTATGGAGTATGTAGCATCCGTTCGGACACTTTTGCTGCCTTGTTTTGTTAATTCTATATTTCAGTTCTCCCGCAGAGGGCACCTGTGAAAGCAGGTGTTTGGAGAGTGGCGTCTCCACGGACCCCGAGCCATGCGGGTTCGCCCGCCCACGTATGGCTGTGCGTGGCTTTCCCGTGTCCGGGGAAAAGGGCATCCTGGTGGTTGAGCCGAGCCCGGGGTAGGTTTGGACCCTTCGGGGCCCCCCGGGTGAGGCAATACACCACTTCGGCCCCTGCTTCTCGTAGACGGGAGTCCTGGTAAGGCCCGGCCAGGATGATTCAGTCTAGTCGCCACTTCTACTATCCCCTCTCTGCTTTCACCCTTGTCTTCTCCTCCTTTTCACTCTTCTCATTTCTCTTCTTTCCTTTTCAACTCCTTTGGCGGCAAGGGCTAACCTTGGGTGGCGACAGACACCTTGTCCAGAACCACTCTTGGTTATAGAGACTGGGCAGCACTAATAGCGTAACGTCTTCAGCCAAGCCATTCTTGTTATGGAGCGTTACCTATTCCCTTGTTGGGCTCGGTGTGGGCGGTGCACCACAGTTTCCGAAAACCCTCCCCCTTCATATGGGTTCTCAAGCTAAAAAACCTTTTGATCGGGCCCCGAAAAGGGTCCGCACCGAAGCACTGCAGATAGAAAAACCAACATACACATTTTCAAAGTTCCCCAAGTTTCTTGTCATGCACTCTGAGGATGAAAAACCGCTTGGCAAGTTGTCCCCTTTCCTCATTTCAAAAGTTCTTGAAGGAGTGATTGGGAAGAATTACAATGCAAAAAAGATGGCATCTCGTGATCTCCTAGTGGAGATACACAGTAAGCAACAAAGTGATTCACTATTAGCACTAAACTGTGTGACTGATTACAAAGTCACTGTCACACCTCATAGAACACTTAACACAATTCAAGGAGTGATCTCAGAAGACGACCTGCTCGAGTGTACAGAAACCGAAGTAGTTGAGGGCCTTTCCGCACAGGGGGTAATCGCTGCTCGGCGTATTACCCTTCGGCGCGATGGTGTTGAACGCAAGACGAAGCACATCATCCTCACATTTGAGTCAACTACACTTCCTGAAGTTGTGAAGGCAGGATATCTCCAGTGCCGCGTCCGCCCCTATGTGCCAAACCCTCAGCGGTGTTTTAAATGCCAACGGTTTGGCCATGGGTCACGGAACTGTCGAGGAAGTGACACTTGTGCCAAGTGTTCTAGCAAAGAGCACGTTGCTGATGTGTGCGAGAATGAGCCCCACTGTGCTAACTGTAGCGGCAAGCACCCAGCGTACTCCCGATCCTGCCCATTATGGAAACAGGAAAAAGAAATCCTCCCCTTGAAGGTTACCGAAAATATTTCATACGCTGATGCAAAGAAGCGTTTCGCCTTTGTATCCAAAGGCTCTTATGCCGAGGCCGTACGCAGGGGACCGGTACGGCCAATGGTTTCGACGGGAACGCAGACGTCTACGGACAGTCTGCGCCTCTCGTCGAGGTCTCCGTCCTCGGGAGCGGTGCCAGTGACACCGCTTTCGAACCGTAAGGTGGATGCTGCCTCTTCTGCATCCACCTCAGGGCAGGGGCTGACCCCCCCTGCTCCACCTGGCCCTTTGGCCCCTAAGGGCCGAGGCCTACCCCCTCGCTCCTCTGCTCCCCAGAGGAAGCCCGGTGAGACGTCGAAGCAGTTGGCCCCTAAGGGTCAACCGACGACACCACCAGAAGAGCCCATGGAAGAGTGTGGGCTCAGATCCGACGACGAGGCTATCCTCTCGGGATCGGAGTCCTCCCTCGCTGCTCCCACTACCTCTAGTGGGAAGCAGAATGACTGCGCGAAAAAGAAAAACGCTCCGCGCATAAAAATCGATTTTAAACCTTAGTAACCCGTTTTTACCCATTCTTGCAGTTTATAAGTTAAAGTTTATTTTAATTTTAGCACTGCTATGAGTAAACAATTAGGTATCATGCAGTGGAACTGTCGCGGCCTTCTTCGTAATATTGATGACATTAATTTTTTTCTCGATGAGCTTCGTCCTGTGGCACTCTGTTTGCAGGAAACCCATCTGACCGACAAACACACACAGGTCTTACGGCGGCACCAGGTTTTTAGGAAGGATCGCCTTTCTCCTAGCCCTTCTGGTGGTGTCGCAGTTGTAGTGCAGAGCGGGGTTGTGTGTGCTCAGGTTCCTCTACAAACACCACTCGAGGCAGTAGCAGTTCGCGTTCTCCTTGACCGACTCGTCACCCTGGTCTCTCTCTACCTGCCACCCAACGTTCCACTGCAGCTCCACGAGCTACAAGGACTCATAGATCAGCTGCCTAAGCTTTTTTTAATTCTAGGTGATTTTAACGCCCACCACCCTCTGTGAGGTAGTGTTCGTCAGGATTCCCGTGGTGGAGTTTTAGAACGACTTTTATTATCCTCCGGGCTCTGTCTTCTGAATAAAAAGGAGCCAACGTTTTTTAGTGCTGCTCATAGCACCTTTACTTCAATAGACCTTTCCATATCATCATCAGCTTTACTTCCATGCTTTTCATGGAAGGTTTTAGATAATCCATTTGGCAGCGATCATTTCCCCATAATTTTAGAAAGTTCAATACCCCTTCCTTCGCTTTCGACCCGCCTTTCAAAGTGGAAATTAGAGAAGGCTGACTGGGCTCTTTTTGGTTTAAATGCCGTACTGGATCCATCGCTTTTTCGCAGTATGTCCCCCGAGGAGGCGACGGTGTTTGTCACTGAATGTCTAATTAATGCTGCTGCATCTTCTATTCCGCAAACATCCGGCGTCCTACCCCGGAGATGCAAACCCTGGTGGAATGAGGACTGCACAGTCACTCGCAGGAAACAGAACAAGGCATGGGGTATATTTCGCCGTTATCCCACTGCTTTGAACCTGATTGAATTTAAAAAATGTAGGGCCAAGGCACGTTGGACACGGAAACAGGCAAAGAGGACATCATGGGAAAAATATATATCTTCTCTAAATAGCTTTGTCCCAGCTAAAGAAGTTTGGGATCACCTGCGGAAACTTCGAGGAGATTACCAATCTTTCCTAACTCCTTTGTTTTCTTCCCCCTCTGTATCGCTGAAAGATCAAGCAAATGTTCTTGGGGAGCATTTCCATCTTATTAGTAGCTCCTCTAATTTTAGCGAAAAATTCAAGAAGTTCCAGTCTACTGTTGAAAAGCAGCCCATCTCGATGTCGGAGGGTGGTTCATTTTTTTACAATAGACCATTCACAATGTGTGAACTCAAAGTCGCTCTTGGTGCAAAGAAGCAGTCTGCACCAGGGCCAGACAGACTCCACTATGAAATATTGAGGAAACTGTCCCCTGAATCTATGAACGGTTTGTTAACTTTCTTTAATTATCTATGGCAAGCTGCTGCCTTTCCTCGTTGCTGGAAACATGCCCACATAATCCCTTTTTTGAAACCTGGGAAAGACTCTTCCATTCCTACGAGCTATTGTCCCATCGCACTCACAAGTTGCTCAGGGAAGACTTATGAGCGGCTTGTGAATCGTCGTCTTGTCCATTTCTTAGAGACTGAGAATTTTTTTTATGTAAACCAGTGCGGCTTTCGGGAGGGACGAGCGACCACCGATTATTTGGTTCGCCTAGAGACCGCTATACGTGAGGCATTTGTACACCGGCAGCATTGTGTCTCGGTGTTTTTTGATTTACACAAAGCATATGATACCACATGGAGGTATGGAATACTTCGTGACTTGTACAACTGTGGTGTACGGGGCCGCATGCTTCAGTGCACACAGAGCTTTCTCAGCGAAAGAACCTTTCAAGTCCGATTGGGCTCCACACTTTCAGATGTTTTTTCTCAAGAAAATGGTGTTCCTCAAGGAGGAGTGTTGAGCGTTACCCTCTTTGCTGTAAAGATTAACAGTCTAGCTAAGGTTATGCCATCGTCAGTAACTTACTCTCTATATGTGGATGATGTGCAAATCTCTGTGTCTTCCTGTAACCTCTCCAGTTGTGAACGACAATTGCAGCTTACAATCAATAGAATGTGTAAGTGGGCAGACGAAAACGGCTTCAAATTTTCTCCTGAAAAAACAGTCTGTGTTCCTTTTTCATTACGCCGGGGATTGTCTCTTGATCCTTCCTTGCATCTTAATAGCATTGAGATATCAGTCCAACAAGAACACAAATTTTTGGGTGTTATTTTTGACAAGAAACTTACCTTTGTACCCCATCTGAAGAATTTGAAACGGAAATGCTTGATGTCATCAAGCATCCTAAAAGTGCTATCGCATATGTCGTGGGGTGCTGATAGGCGCTGTCTTCTACGACTGTATAACTCCTTAGTTCGATCCCGCCTTGACTATGGTGCAGTAGTATATGGGTCAGCGCGGCCATCCGCTCTTAAGATGCTTGACCCAGTACACCACCTTGGACTACGACTATCTACAGGTGCATTTCGCACATCTCCTGTGAAGAGTTTGTATGCTGATACGCATCAAATGTCCCTTGAGAAACGGAGGCAGTACCTCAGCGTCTCTTATGCTTACAAAGTATTTTCAAATCCAAAGCATTCCTCCTACAGTGCCCTTCATGCTTGCAGAAGTTCACAACTTTTCGAAAACAAGCCGAGCATTGTTAGACCATTAAGCCTCCGTTCGCAAAGTACTTGTCAATCCCTTAATATCCCCCTCCATGAGATTCCCTTGCTTAAAAACACTCATAGGGTTGCTCCATGGGATGTTCTGCCGATTTTCTGTGACTGGTCACTTGCAAAATACAGTAAGAGGGTCATTTCACCACAAATCCTCCGGCAGGAGTTCCTCTCCTTGCAACAAAAATATGCAGACTACCTGGAGTTTTATACAGATGGGTCCAAATCGTCGTCTTTTGTAGGGTGTGCTTTCTATTCCGCCTCCTACAGCAAAGCCACACAAGTTGACTCTAGGGCAAGCATTTTCACTGCAGAGCTTTATGCTATTTTACTAGCGGTCGAACATATACTCGACAATAGTATAATAAAAGCTGTAATTTTTGTCGACTCACAGAGTGCCTTATTGGCTGTGTCCTCCCTGATGCCCACAAAGAACCGCCTTGCACAACATCTACATGGTAAGATCAATAGCGCCCTGCGACGCGGTCGGGACATTAAGTTCTGCTGGGTGCCAAGCCACGTTGGGATTTTGGGCAATGAAGAGGCGGATAAATTGGCCGTGTCTGCCCAAGGCTCGTCTATAACATTCAATTGCTTACCTTACCAAGACTTGAAACCACTTCTGAGGAAATCTATTTTTCTCAAATGGCAGCTTGAATGGGATACAGAGAGCAACAATAAACTTCACATTATCAAGCCCGTTCTGGGCGTTTGGGAGAGCTCTTACAACAGGGAACGTCGTGTGGAGGTTCTTCTATGCCGTCTAAGAATAGGTCACTCCCGTGTGACACATCAGTATCTGCTTCGTGGTGAGGATGTTGCACTATGTGAACATTGTGGAGAGCTTCTGACCGTGTTGCACATTTTGTGGCATTGTTCGTCCCATCAACCACTCCGTCAATCATGTTTTCTCGAACTTTTTAGGGATCATCTCCCATTTCATCCCTCTTTTTTGCTTGGTGATAAACCTTTAGTTCCATTCAGCCGTGTCTTAGACTTTTTAAAACAAACTGGATATTTATACCATTTGTAAATATGTAGCCTCAATGTAAACTTTTGTTATAATATGCTCTAAATACATTAAGTTTGCCGCATTATGGTCCTCGTTGCTGCTGCGCCAATAAACTCCTAATCATCATCATCATCATCATATATTTCAGTTCAGGACCATTTTGGTGTGGCTGACGCAGAAAAATAAGTTTCACTCAATCTTTCAAGTTGCTGCAAAAGAAGCATTGTTCGTGGGCTCCTTGAGTGGCGTAATATTCTACAATCAGCGGAACAGCAACAGTGTGTGCAGCACAATGGAGATTCCACATGAGTGGGGTCAATTATACACCTACCAAACAACAGGGCTGCATTATTCATGTCACCTAAACTGTGTTCGAAAACATCCTTGACCTAACTTTTTGAACGCGACCTAGGTGACGTGTTGAACACTGCAGCCCTGTTGTTTGGTAGGTGTTGAATTGACCCCACTCATGTGGAGTCTCCATTGCGCTGCACACACTGTCGCTGTTGTGCTGATTGTAGATTATTGCACCACTCAAGGAGGCCACCAACGATGCTTGTTCTTTCGCAGCGACTTAAAAGATTCAGTGAAACTTATTTTTCTGTGTCAGCCTTTAAAATGATGCTGAACTGAAATATAGATTTCACAAAACAAGGCAGCAGAAGCGTCGAAAGGGATGCTACATACATGATGCACTCTATCTTTTAAAATAAAGGTCTTGTATCCTGGCGTTTGAATACCAGCGTTGCTATCTCAGTTCTGTCACATGACATGATCTCCCGAAGTAACTCGAATCCAATTGAGTAAGATTTTGAAGACCTAGAGCCTTTATTAGGCGACATAAAATATTCAGCATTGTGGCCTTGTTGTCAAAATCAGGGGTCGGCAACCAGCTGGCCGGATCTGGCCTGCAAGGCAGTTTCGTCCAGACCCCTGCACGATATTAGAGATGCCCCCTCTTCTCTTACATGCATACAATCTCCAGGACTGTTCAACAACTTCGACTTCACATGTACTATTTACAACGTCTAAAGCTCGCAGAACTACCAGGTTTGCAACTCGGAATGAAGCTCCTTCCAATAACTTTTCATGACTATGAGTTTTTTTGCATTCGGTGGCGGTTGTGTATCACAATGCCGAATCAAGTATCTGTAGAAGGTGAGGAAGGACCCGGGTGGGGAGTTGATGTTTCATGTTTTACAAAGTAAAGACTGTGTCACGGGATTGACTGATATCTCCACCAAACGACTATACATATGCCGCCAAATGAGCTAGTCCAGACCCCATCGAAGAACCGACGGAGCGCGACATTTCTCATGTCGTGCTGCACCCTAGGTGGTACACCCGCGCTAAGTGCGTGTACAGTCACTCGCAATATGAAGGACCCATTCGCCGATGCAATTTATGGGGCGGCGCTTATTCTACTCTGGCCAGGCGCACTTTATTTTGAGCGACAAGAAAGATAAAAGTTTATTTCATTCTCTCACGTCAAGAAATATGATCCAGGCATAGGCAAATCCAAAACAGCCTCAAACTGCCTGGTCGAATGGGTCCTTCATATTGCGGGAGACTGTACATCCAGCTAGAAGAACTGTAAGGAGGGAAAGTACGCGAGCGAGCTGGCTAGAAAACATCATTGAAAGAAAACCTGAGACTAGGACAAATAAAAATTGGGGGGACACTTAGGCTCGGCCTTAAGTGTATGACGCGATAGCGCAAAGCCGGGTCGTCAGCGCAGGGGTGGAGGAGGGCGGAAGGGGAGGGGAGGCGGAGGAAGGAAGGGGGGGGGTGGGGGTTGAGGGAATGGAGGGCTTGGAGGGGGTGGAGGGGGTGGATGAGGGGAAGGGAGCTGGGGAGGGCGCCCTCCCACGGGATCACGCCGCCGCCGATGCTACTAAGGGAGGGCAAGGGGTGGAGGGTAGGGGAAAGGAGTGGGGGTCAGATAGGAGTAGTGGAGGAGGGGATGGGAGGTGTGGGGGGTAAGGGGAGGAGGATCCCATTCAACACCCGGGTCACGTGACCCGAGTGTTCAGGGAAGGGGAGGGGCCCGCCCACGAGGTCACGCCGGACGCCGTGACCCGGGTAACTCGACACGGGTCACGTGAACTTTGAACTTTGAACTTTATTTCAGCAACATTATGCCGAGGACACCGGACAAAAAGCTAACAGAAGCTAGCTTGACTGGGTCCGGTGCCCTTGCATGTACAGGGAACACAATCATATTTAAACAATCCTAAATATTTCTTACAATATTCAAATCAAACAATTTAAAATGTTCCAATAAAAATTTTAAAATCACCGACATTAGAGAACATTTCTTTTTCTTAATTTAACAACACAAAAAAGTACGCAATGTTTTCTTAGTTATACAATGAATATCGATGCGGTTCATTACAATGTTGTCAAGCAATGTAGGTAGATTATGAGCAAGAGACTGCAGTGCATAATTTGTACGGAAATGGGGAACCTTCCAGAATTCTCTACGACGAACATCGAAGACTGATTCACGCTCAGTCAGGTTCGCTAGCTGTGACAAAAAAGCAATAAACTCCAAAGTTGAAAAGGCGTAAGAAAATAGCAAACGATAGTCATAAATACAAGAAACTTTCATGATATTGTAGCTCAAATATAATGGTTCAGCACGTGTGTCGTACGGAACATTAGCAATGAAACGAACGTGGCCTACGAAGTCACGCCGGTCTAGGCAAGAACTTGCCCAGACCGATGATACTTCAGTCATTTTACCGCCCAAGCATTAGTATGCTGAGTTTTTTTCTTTTTTTTTCGAAGTGCACTTGCGTGGCTTTTCTCCTGGCTTACGCGCTTCTCGTGTATGCCTTTTCTTTTTTGCTGGTAACCTACGGACAAAACAAGTTTCCATCGATCTGGGATGATCCATAATGAAGGGTGTACACTTTTCCGACTGTTCTGACAAAGACGAAAACTGCCGAGCCACTGGGCTGTGGACGCGAATGCGACGTACACCCGTCGTTGATATACAGTAAAACCTCGTTATAACAAAGTTGAGGGAGTGGTCGTAATTATTTTGTTATAACCATTAGTTTGTTATAGCCAATGTCCATTTCTTCACTATTAGCAAGCAAGGGGAATTACGATTGCTTTGTTATATCCATTAGTTTGTTATATCCCATTTTGTTATAACGAGGTTTTACTGTAAATGTAAACGCCGGACCACCGACTGCTACGTGCTATCAGCGCCATGATGCTGCGGCCCGTGGCGGCTAGCGCACCTTATCGCGCGCTACACCGAGATTTAGCGTGTGAATCAGCTCAGCTCTGCTGCTGCTCCCTGAAGAAAGTGCGAGAATTGGGTAGGAGCCTTTCGGACGTTATCAGGAGGCACTGTGGTGAGTCGATAAAGTAACTATTTGTTTTTTCCTTGAATGCGGTCGCATTTTTTTCGGCTCATTCGGCCACGCTCATTTTTGAAAAGTCGAAGTGGCTTCTGTCATGATACGCTCGAAATATTTTCTTTTGTAAAAATATTTATCGCTATTAGCGTTCACTCAATAATAAAGAAAGAATCGGAGTTTTGATAAACTACACCGAGCAACGTCGGCGCTTTTTCACGGGCAAAATGCAAACTATTTGCCGTCAATGACGTGTGCACAGCGCTCACAAAAAGTCGCAAAATAGAAATCCACTTTCACGCTCTCTGCAGAGTGAAGCAGTAAAACCGAGGACAGTGTTCGATCCAAGTGCTTAATTTCGGTGAAGCGCCGAGCGCCGATAAGGCCCGATAGCCGCCACGCCCGCTTCATCATGACGCGTATAGTACGGAGCGGTCGACGGATCGGCCTCTACCTTCATATTAACGACGGGTGTACGATATTTCGCAGCGGGTTATTTCTCATAAGAAAGAGTTCCACAGCCCAGCAAACAAAGATGGTATCTCGCAGAAGGCTCTAATTTGAATGGCCCTATATACATTGGGGCCAATGTGCATGGTGTAGACCTTCGATCTTCTGTTAGTTGCCATCTTTATTTGGCTGTGGAGTGCGTTTTGATCATGCGCAGTAGCTCTTCTCCGCGAAATATCGTACTCCGCACCTGCGTTTACAGTCCAGTCGCTCGGAATTTTTCGCACCAGAGATAAGCGTTTGGAAGGTGTATAACACGAAACAAGTAGCAGGTTCGAGGAACAATGAAGATGTAGACGATAGGTTCTTTCCTTCTACGGACCTTTTGTTCGTTGTTGCAGATCTAATATACCGAGATATGATGGCACAGCAGCTGTTAGCTGAGTAAGAAAGAGAGAGAGAGATGTTTATTTCCCCCTTTTTTTTAGAAAATTGACTTAGTTGCTTGCCCGCTCAGTGCGCACACTGTCGATAGGGAAGGGGTCGGGAGAAAACGATGGAAAATATAGAAAGGTTGGGAGGTTTATAGATTAGGTTGGGAGAGATGTCTCAGCCGTCGTCCGCCCGTCGAGTCGCGTTCAATTCGTGTTCACCCCTAAGTTGGCAGTGCGGTGGAAGCTGTGTGCTTGTTGGACTAGTCAACTGTCGGCCTTGCACCACGTGACTACCCTGCTCTCCACATACCACGCGCCGAGAGCGAGTTCAGGCGATAAGATGCAGGCCACTGATTGGTCTGGCAAAACGCAGCTTCCACCGCACTGTAAGCTTAGGGGCCGAACGGAGTATAGTACGATCCAACGTTCAGAAGGCACGGCCCATTGAAGTTAGTAGATATGGAGCCACCTTAGAGCGAAAAATAAATATTTTGCAACCGGGGTGCGGGCAGTTGTGCTACAGAGTTAATGGACAGCTTTAGCAGTTCGCTTTTTCGCCCTGATAACGGTACGATGCATGCCCAAGGCCGCCGGAGGGGAGAGGAGGTATCGTTATCGGGGCAAAAAAACAATCTGCTAAAACTCTCTAATATCGGCACAAGGCTTCCATTGAACGGATGGTTTTTTAGCAGGAAGCGCTTAGTGCCGCACTCCCCCGTACTACACCTTTGACTGCACTTCACGGTTTTTGGTGAGACAGCTAGTGTACAACTCCTTCGGTCTCGGGTATTATATTTTTCAGAAGTCGGCAAGGGTGGGGGTAAAATTCAGGCGCTATTTTTCAGGCTGACAATCGGGGAGTAATTGGTGTTTTCCAGGAATCATTCCGGGATTCGGGTTTTTTCGGGTGCGTGCGTACACTTAACAATGGAGAGCATAGATCGGTTTTTAGATATGAAATATGTTATTTGCACCAACGAAAGTCAGGAAAGCGCATGATGTAACAATATGTTCGAACTTATAGGGTCCTTTTAACTTCTCACCTATTCCGAAGCGAATCTGGAGCAAGACTACGCAAGTCAATAGAGTGTTGTAAATATCAGACTAGTGACTGACGAAACACCTTTAAAACGGATCCAGCATAGTTCATAATTTTTATAAACTCCGCTTATTCCAAGACAGGTTTTGATGAGAAATCGGTTTAGCGCGATTTTCATAAGAGCTGTTCGGGATGTAATATTTGAGATAATATCAGATGTTACTCGAGAATGGACATGCGTAAATATAAGACCTCTGCGAGTTACCATATTTTATTACTGGGTTGTGAAACCAGTGGAACACGGTCTGAGCGAGCGCGATAGCTCTGCTCCACGAAATATCGCATGCCGCGCCTAGGCCCGTAGCCCAGCGACTCAGCATTTTTTGCCTGGGCGATAACCGTTGCAACAGTGTGTACCATCGCTGGGCGTCCGGAAAACCAAATTCCAACCGATATATATATATATATATATATATATATATATATATATATATATATATATATATATATATGGGTGGTTTCATATCAAATCGTGCAGGCAAACAGGGGCGAATTTTTAATTTCGATGAAAAAAATATATGTTATGACGCCGTTTCTAGAACCGCAGTCGCCACAAACCGCAAGTTCGTCGGATTTTTTGTTCTCGACTTATGAATTTTGAAGAGGCCGCTGCGAAAAGCAGTGTTTTTCACACCCGTCGTTGGTCGGATGTTTCGCTTGATCTCCCGCCATGGATTTTCAGTCCACATTATGTTATCTTTTATCAAGCACTCTGTGGACACATTTAAAAGGCTCCAATAGCATGAAATAATTTTAGGCGTTTTGCTTTTTTTCTGTAAAAATGTCAAAGACGCCTCTTCGGGCAATTGTTGGCGAACTTTGACAATTAATTACTGGCGATCTACTTGGGTTACACCGATATTTTTTATGTCCACGGAGAGCCCAAAACACGCTCTTTATATTTATTATACATTGACTTGGCTGTATAAAACATCCTTTGCGGTTCGTTTACGTTAATATTATATAAAAAACAAAAAGTACCATTTTTGAAATTGATTTTCTCAAAAAACCTCTTTTTTTTTTCAAATGTAGATATAATAGTTGTCTACACGAAAATCAAGCCTAGAAGGTGTATATTTTGTTTGTATGTTTTATATTTAGGCTTCAATATCGGAAAAAGACGTCTTTGTTTTGCAAGACCTAAGTCAGACGTAGCGACCCATGCGTCTCTATGAATTGTGAAAACGTTTTCTTGAGTTTTCTTCTGCATTTTGTAATCAATTATAAACGGATTTTGTGGTATTGAATATTTATGTATGTTTTGATAAGAGCGGGAACCACGAGATACATATCTAACCAAATCAGCAGGCCTTGTAGACTTTCAATAACCAAAAGGTACAGACGTTGTATTGTTTCGATTTGTAAACCTTTCACAGTAAACTAGCACGACTAGCTATTAGCTGTCATATTACTAAGACAAAGAAAGTCACCACATCGTCGATATATTATATACAATTCTTTACGAAACCAAACACTGGGGGTTTGTTCACCACACATCGCACAGGTCACCAGGGAATGTCCTTTCCCTTCCGTAATACACAAAAGTGATGACACAGAAACGGTCCGAAACAGACAGAGAGTGTGTCAAGGAGAGGGGTAGGAAATAAAAATAAATAAATAGGAATTAAAGTGCCCAACTCCGATCTTAAAGAAAATTGCGTTAAAAAAGAATAAAGTATTTAGGTTTGAGCGGCGGCAAGGCGATAGGTCCACGTCTGGTGGAGAGTCACACAAAGAACTCGACGGCACGTAAAGGTAAAACAAAACAAAAAATCAATAATTTAATAAAGACGGGAAAACTCAGCCGCACATGGCAAAAACAAAAGCCAACTCCTCCGGGCATTCCCTAAACGGGACGCAACCAAATGCGTGCGAACACGCTCTCTACATCACCGCCAGGCCGCTATGCCATGACGAAATAAACCTAACAACTGAACAGTGGTAACAAACAGTTAATAAGAAAACATTGAAAAAAAAAAAAAACGTTCAGAAAGAACCGCACCCGAGAAACAAAGTTCAGCGGGGCGAAGAAACACACACGAGTCGGTCCCACGACACTGAAGTCTGGCAGGATGGCGGCGTCCAGAGGATGCTCGAATCTGTTCCTCCCTATATTACGCACATCCACGACGGCTGTGCGGAACAGTGGCTGTACGAAAGAAAGTGAAGAATAGAATCGAGCAGGCGATGCGCGAGAAGGTAACCGAGACTATGCCTCAAGCTTCATATCGGGAGAGGAGCTTTCGAGGTCGTTTCTGCAGTTACTCAAACTTTCTTTTTCCCCTTCCCTTTTTCAAAAGAACACGTCAGCCGGCGCTAACGTTTCATCTCGGGAGAAGCCCACTCTTCACAAACGGTTATAGTTGACAAGGAGGCGTACTTCGACCCAACTAGTCTCCAGGCAGAATACAAACACAAGTATATTTACTAGGGCTGGGCAATTGATCGATTAACCTTCCGATTAATCGATTAAGGCTTTAATCGCGATCAAACTTTTTAACCGGTTAATCGGATTTTTAATTGTTACTGAAAAAGATGTCAACTGGACGCACGCAAGGCTGTATCCTGGACGATCTGCCCGAAAAAGGGGTGACTCATGCCCCCCCCCCCCCTTCCCCCTTCTCCCCTTCCTTAAAGGGGCCCTGCAATGACTTTTTCACTATTTTTTTAATTTGCACCGAGCCTGATCGCACTGAACGTAGTAACTTAGCGAAACTTTTCTTTTCTCGAAATTCATTTTATTTTAAAAGTTATAGGGGAATTAAAATTACAAAAACAAGCAAAAAATAACCTCCCTCATGACGTCCTTGGTTGCTTGAGAGTGGCCGTGAACTAGAGGAGAAGTAGTGAGCTCATTGAGCGCCCATGGCTGCCGCACTCCGAGTCGACGGCACGAGATGGCGCCATTGAAGCGTGCTCTGGATAGGCTGTATGCAGCGGGCAGCCAGAGCGGCTCTCGTGGCATTTGCTGCGCGATTAAATACTACTTCGGCATGACACTTCATTGGCCACCAACGACAGCAGACACGGGGTAAAGATCAGTTCAGAACGGGAGCCACTTCGCGCTGCCATACCGCCAAAGGACTAAATCGCCAGCCAAGCCCGCGCCGAGAGCCTTGGGAACGCTCGGAACCGGTCGGATCCTCGAGCCGGTATACGACCGCAGCGCCGCCGCCTACATCCGGGACCTTTCCGTGTCGGCGCCTGATCCCACTATTCCTTTCTAGTATGCGTCGCTTTTTCCACCGCTTGGTGGCGGGTAATTCGACGGGTCATTTCTCGTTTCCATACTTTATAAACTGCATTTGTTTCTTTATTGATCTAAAGTACTGAACAAAAACTACTTTTATAAATAACTGAGAAGTTTTGCGCCACTTATATTTTGTATTTCGACTAAAAAGAAGCTTTTAGCGGCTCTGACCAGTAGTAAGCCCAGGACCAAAGACGTCACATGTTGCGCGCTTTCGGTACCGCGGGTCGCCCTCGACGGTGGAGGAGGTTTCCGCGTCGTCCGGTTAAAAGATGACGGACTCATATTTAGTTACTCTCTCCGTGCCCGCTGGCTTGCCCGAACCCCAAGAGACGTGGAAACTGCAAAAAAGGTGGACGCTTAAATATGATTGCAGGGCCCCTTTAAAGGGATGCTGAACCGATATCTGAAGTTGCGAAAATAAGCCCCGGACAAGCTTCCCGGGACCGCACCATACCTAGAAATGCTATTCATGTAGAGAGATGGAGATCGGATTATTATATTTCTTGGAATGACGAGCGCCGATTGAGCCAGAAGCGCCAGAAGCCTCCGACGAGCGCGAGGCCCTCTGGGATTACTCGCAACGGAAGTGACGACACTATACCGGAACGGAACTGACGTGACCATTTCGAGCTGCCGACGCGCCACAGCGTGGAAGAAGGTTGCGCTTTGACGGATGCCCGTCGCGTTGGAAGTTTGCTAACTAATAATCAAGCCAAGTTAGCTGCGCACTACCTGGCCACCTGGCTGCCAGCCACCCCCAGTCCACTTCCGCAACTGCGTCGTAGCGACGGCGGCGACTTCGGTGTGTACCTGTGGCTTTGGTGCTTTGGTTATGACGACGTCTGATAGCAGTGGCAGCGGCAGCGGCGTGCCGTCGGACGAGGAGAACGAAGAACCGCCAAGGAAGAGCGCGAAAGTGGTGCCGTATGCCTGCGACCCATCGGCGTCGTCCGACGACAGCGATATTGCAGCCCCCGAAGGCGTACTAGTACCGCGCGACGACGGACGGCGGCTGCACAACACACTCTGGTAAGGATGCGCGTGTTTTCAGAGTTGCGCTAACTTCGGTCGTAAGAAATAAGATACAGGCGAACTGGTGGCCTCGCAACTCGTGGGAAATAAGACATAGGACAAATTAGGGTGCTTTTATGTGCGCTTTGCTTAGGGTGGCGACATCTGGCCATTTTGTCCTACAAGTTTATTTTTCTTTTTTGTTCAGGAGGGCGTGGCAGAATGTGCCCAAGCAGGCGTTTGTGGCGCTGACTGTGCTATGACGACATTTTGTTTTGGTCGATTTCTTTGTATTTTACCCGTGAGCTCGTGCTGTCGGCATCGGGTACTACAAAGGGTGTATGCGTTGGACGTACAGTCGGCCGCAAAAGTGTACCCGCAACGCGGAGTTCTAAAGGTACGGCGGACGTATCCAATCAATTTTCTTTGCGCGATGTTTGAGATTCACATTCGGGGCACCACACGAAATGTCAAAATGAAATGCTTATCATTGGCATGTGATGGCAATGATGCGATGTTCCGGGAACATCCCAAAGAGCATTCACAACATTCCTGGAACGTTGCAAATTTACAGAGGAACATTCTTGGAACGTTCTGAGAACGACAGAACATTACCAGGACATTCAGTCACCATTCAAATATCTTAACAAGGTTCTAAGAACATCGAAAGACTTCTGCAACATTTTTAAAATGTTGAGAATTTATGCAAGGCCATCCTTTTAATCTCCTCGGAACATGGCAAGGGTACTTATCGCTACATTCAGGAAACATTCTTTGCATGTGATAAACCTCTTACATAGGGTGATATTTTTTTAATCTAAGGGAATTTTTAGAAGGCGCAAGCACGAGCTAGCTGCTTTCCCAGCACACCAGCCTGAGCACCAGCTTGAGTGCGTACTATTGAAATTTAACTTCTACTTGTCAACTTCTTCCATTCAAAATTCGCTGTATACATAACAAATTACTCATTCTGAGCTTTAGAACAGATACATATGGCATCCCACATTTAACTGGGAAACATTTTTTTCAAAACCACAGATACTAAAAATCTGGTTCATTCAATACTGCCCCTCTACGTACGCAGCGAGTGCCTAGTTCATGATCAAGTTCTGAGAACCAGTGCTTTCCCTCTACGTCTTATATCACATTCCTCGGTAGGCTCATATAAGATGAAACTGATCCCTTATGATGACTTTCCAAAAACTACCGAACCTGAGATATCCGTAAAGTTGGCTTCACCTGCGAACATTCTAGGAATGTTCGCAAGCGAACGTTCCAAGTCTGTCGTGCATACGAATGTCAGAAAGGTAACGTCCCGAGGACATTGTGCTTACGAATGTTCACCAACGAACATTCCTAAAATGTTGAGCAGCTCACTCTGAGGCGATGTTCGCAAACGAACGTTCCTCGCACGTTCCGAAAAGAGTTTTAATGTTCCTTCAACATTCAGAATATCCAGCAAATGTTTGCACAACATTGCGTGCTACTTGGGTACTGGTGGGGTGTTGCCAAACCTATTAGAAGTCTGCTCAAGGCACCAGCTAGTTGTATTTGTAAAGAGAGCATTCTGGATGTGGATACCAGCTGGGAGTCAGTTCAGTAACTAAGAGTAATTTGAACAATACAATCAGACTACTAAAGCAAGGAAGAGACAATCCTTTTCTATGCTCCACCAAATCACACACAGTACTAGAGATGTGCTAATTCCTTTACGTGCATTTGAACCTATAGTTGGTGACAGTCACCTAAGCCCCTCACTCACCCTCACAGCTACACTCACCTTCAGCCCCTTACTCACCCTCATCCACACGGTCACACTCACTTCAGCCCTTCACTCACCCTTTAGGCCCTCACAGACTCATGCCCCTCACGCACTCACCGCCCTCATGGCCCTCACGCCACTCACCGCCCTCACGCCCCTCACGCACTCATAGCCCTCACGCCACTCACCGCCCTCACGCACTCCATGGCCCTCACGCCACTCACTGCCCTCATGTCCCTTACGCACTCACCGCCCATGTGGCCCTCACACCCCTCAGGCCCCTCACGCACCTCATGGCAATCACGCCACCCAGGCCAGCTTCAGATGGGGCAATTTCGCCCAGAAACTTGACGTCGTAACACCAGCAACACGGGCCGCCCGCGATCACACGCAGCAACCAATTGCTGAAATTTGCCATTAGCATCATAAAAATTTATTTTTCTTGCACTATTTAGACACAATCTCACGTTATAAACATGTTTTTATGCATTTAAATCTCGTCAAGAATACTAATGCACCTTTCAGAAACAGTTTATTTCCAAAAATGGTTGATTTCAAACCAGAACCAAGTCTTTCGGTGTCATCATCTCCGGCACGAGGTGTCACATGAAAATTTTGAGTCCCTGATTGGATGCAGCCGCTTCAAACGTCTTCGAATCGCTCCCAGTTGCTTGCTTATTTCGAGCCAGACCCGATCTCGGCGATTCGTGCCGATCTAGGGAAAGCTAGAGAACAACCCGCCATCAACACCGAAATTGCTGAGAAAGATGCTCCGACTGAAGGGGGCCTCACGCACTCACTGCCCTGACGCCCCTCACGCGCTCATGGCCCTTACACCCCCCATGCACTCACCGCGCTCACGCCACTCACGCCTCTCATGCCACTCACTGCCGTCATGCACTCATGGCCCTCACACCCCTCACGCACTCACCGCCCTCGTACCCCTCACGCACTCATGGCCCTCACGCCACTCACAGCCCTCACGCTTCTAACGCACTCATGGCCCTCATACCCCTCACCGCCCTCACTCACCCTCACACTCATGAATTTTCCTAGTTCACAAACTCACTCCCCTCACCTCACCTCACCTGTGAAGATGAGGGTGAGTGAGGGCCCTCATGAGTAAGGTTTGCCGAGGTCAAGAACAAAGTGGAAGCTGCTCCCACCTCTTTCCACTGTAGTAGAGCAAACGCGGGAGAAGAGACAACTTCCTCTCCACCAGTAGCTCCGCTGAAGTGGAAGGGGTGGGAGGAGCTTCCACTTCATTCTTGACCTGTCACCGACTATAGTGTATAGAGATGTGCACAAATGTAATGTGTGTCTGATTTCTTCAAACAGGTGCTGCTGTAATTCACACTGTGCAAGTATGCCCACCACCACAGAGAGTGTCTGCTGCAAAGAGCAGGCGAAAGTCAAAGAAAAGGCTGGGAGCCTGCCCTGCATCACGAAGCACCACCTTTTCCAACTCTACTGCCTGAATAGGGACATACTTGACTTGGAGTATGCCAAGCTGAGGGTCTCCCGCCCTCTTAGCTTGAGGAACTGACAACACATTAATGCGTATGTGCTTTGAAACCATTTATTTTAATTTATAAATTAGTTGCTTTTCAAAGCAAAGCAAGGAATCCATTTGGATTTCGGATTGCCTCCGTATGTGTCCTAGCCATGTGCGTAGCCGTATGCGTCCTAGCCTTAGCAGTACCCGACTCCTGCTCCCTCGCGAGATTTCTTTCTCCAACTCTCCAGCCAACGCTTTGTTTTCTCAATTATGTTCGCTCTGTTCCCCATTATGCGGCTCCAGCCGCACCCCTACCAACTCTATGACTGGCTCTTATGTCTCCCTCTGGCGGTTACCCAACGAAGCCCAGAGCCTGTTTGAGGGTCACTCAACTTGGTTGCTACAGCCACAGCATCTTGCACAAAAGCACCAGGTGCTCCACTGTCTCCTCCTCTTCTCCACTAATGGGACGCATCATGTTCGCTTTGTCTTTCCACATTTCACCCGCCACTGCTTCATATTTAATGTTCCGGAGTGAGTCTCAAATAGCAGGCAGTTTCCCAGTGTGTTGTCGAAGAAATGCTCCCTGCAGATCTTGTGGCTGATGTAAGCCTTTAGTGTGGGCTTGTCAGCTGCCCTCCTTTTCCACATCCGGGTCTTCGCAACACTGACCTATTCACGCAGCTCCCTCGATCCTACGCTTGTCTCTTCAAGCCTGTTGACCGACGGCAGTGGACGCCAATACTTGGTTGACAGCGCACGGGCTCTCCTCATTTGTTGAGTTGTCGCTCCAGTGTAGAGCAGACACCTCTGCATCTGACGCACTCACCGCTCCTCTCCGAGGCTTTGCCTCCGCCTTGTTCAGTGTCGTCCCATGAGCTCCAAAGGCCAGCCTTCGCACCTAGCGCTGCCACCTCTCCAAGAACTCCCGTGTGCCGGCTGACGGGGACGGCACTGCATTAGCGAACGTCGAGCCTGGCACCGTCGCCGCCTTCCAGAGGATGCGCGTCACCTCCATTCTATTAAGTGACCAGAGTGTCTTGGCCTTGAGCACGCATCAACCTCTCAGCGCCTTCTTACGCACCCCATGTTCATACTCCACTACATAGTCTGGTCCCGCGGTGTACGGATGCAAACGGAATGCACCTCCCTTACAGCGTTTCCGGCACACTCTCCGGCCGCCTTCCAGACTCCTCCAGTGCACAAAGAACATTTCTGGGTGCTGAATCGCCAGCCCCAGTCAGTCCCCATGTCGCGTGCACACATCTAGAAGCTCCTGCAGGCCAGGGGCAGATTTGAGGGTGGGTGGGTGGGGGGGGGGGGGGGGGGGGAGGGAGACAGGGACAGGCGACTGCCCTTTTTAAAGCTCCCCAAGGTCAACTTTTTTCAGTTACAATCATTGATATACACCAGCCAAAAGTTTGGTGACAGCAAATATTGGGTCAGCAAAGATCTGGGCAACGTTTCGACCGTAACGTCGTATCTCAGCAGACACCACCCCGCCAGCCGAACTCCTACTGCCCTCCTCCAGGCTTGACCCATAAATCTGCCCCTGCTGCAGACTTTTCCTCAAGCTTGCCATAAGTACTATGTCGTTAGCGTAGGGCAAACCTGGGAGCGTCTGGGGCACTTTCCGTCCGTCCATCATGAACGGCGTGTCGCAACCATGCCCACATCTCTGTAGACCTGCCTCCAGTTCACTTAGGGATAGCATGAAGATCAGCGGGTACAGTGGACAGCCCTGCCTAGGCCCCGTTCCATGGCCACCATCCCCGACAGCATCCCTGCCGCTCCACCACCACCTCTGTATTGGTGTAGATTTCTTGCAAGTGATCTACCACTCTCCTGGGTATACCCCTTGTTACATAACAATTGCTGCAGTGCAGCCTGTTAGATTCTCAACATCGAGGAAGGTCGCCCGTAACTCTCGCCCCTCCGTGTGTGCCATCTCCACGCACTGCGTGAGAACGAACAGGTTGTCCTCCAGGCGTCGTCCTCTGCGGAACCCACTCTGTAGTTCACCCAATACACCCCCTCTTTCTGCCCATGCCTATATCCACCACAGCATTTGAGCGAAGGCTCTGTACAGCACTGGAGTTATCCTGATCGGCCCATACAGCGTCTAACTCCTCTCAACAGCATCCTTATATACGAAGGTCATTTAACCGTGGCATCAGTCCTGAGGGATCTGTCCAGTCTCCAGCATATCACTGAGGCATTCCAAAAAGACAAGACACCGCTTTGGGCCTCGGTTCTTGAGGAGAGACGCTGGAAACACATCAAGTCCTGTCGCTGTGCCCGCTTGGGTCTGGCCTACGATGTTCCTAAATTTCGCCTCTCATCGGTCCCGACCACTTGCTTGAGTCGATCCACTCTGTCCCTGTCTCACGCTCCACCTTGCCATTGACGTGTTCTCTTCCAAACATGGCAGCGACTTGCGCCACCACAAACTGCAGGCCCACCCATCTCCGATAGAACTTCTGATTCCGAGAGACGCAGCAGCTGTTTGGGCATCGCGTGCCTGTGAGACCTCTGCATGTCTCTAGAATTTCCTTGGTGCATCCCGATCATTCTTCTCAAATCCCCCAGTTAATCTTTAATCCACATTGCGAAGCTCCTCCTGGATCAAGCTTGCCGCTACCTTCTTGTCTCTGTACGTTCCCCATAAGCTCTATTGTGTCCGCTCTCACCGCCATTCAATATTTGCGGCATGCTTCCTTTCTAGCACTCATTGCTACTCCGACATCCCAGTCCCACCATCGCCTCACGTTGCACTTCTGACATTTGCCCACCCTGCACCTTTGCTTCCTGACCTCCTGTTCCACGCGTCCCAATAGATGTTTGTACCCTGCCTCCGGCGTCGCCTGCAGTCGCTCCGCAAAGTGGACTATGTCCCGTTGTGTTAGAAACCACTTGCCTTCGTTGCCTCCCCTCTCGTTTTCTATTCTCCCGCCGAATTCCATAAAAATTTTGTTATGGCCACTACTAGCACTGTGTTCTCCCTCTTCATTGATGACCATCCTGGTCAGGCGATAACACAGATCCGGTGTCATAGCCTTGAAATCTGTGCAGGGGTTCCGGCCCCTGACGACCACTTGACAAACCCCTCATACTTTGGTTGCAAGTTACCGAGGGCCAGGCTGAACTGCTCCACCGCTTATAACAGGTCTTGACCGATAATAGAAGTGCCCCATCAGGAGGATACGATACTCCTCATGGAGGCCTTTTATGTCTTCTCAGAGGCACTGCCAAAGCTCCCTGTTCCTCTCCATGGCCATTCTTCCTGTCCAGATGTAGACCACTGCCACCGCAGTCTTCTGCCCCGTTAGCATCCCCGTCACCCAGACATGCTCCCGGCACCCCAGTCTTGCCCTGACCCATCCACGATTCGGCATAAAGAATACTCAAACTCCTCCTCCCTTCCTCTCACTTGCCTTCCTGTCGCACGCTTCCCGGCACAGCCTTGAGTGTCCCGCTGGCATTTCCGCTTCTCGGGGGTGGATCTCCACTATACCATACAGCTCTACCCCTTCTTTCGCCATCGTCTGGAATATCTCGTCCCATTTGCACTGGCCCCAACTACCCCTGTTTGTTCAGGAAGGCTACCTATGCTCCTCGTTTCGCTCTCCTCTGTCGTCTCCTTTTCCGCGGGGCTTCGTTTCGGCCGTTTGTTGACCGTTCGTCTCGCGGCGTCTCATCCCCAGTTGCCTTCTGCGTCGGTTCCCTTGGTGAGGGCACCTGTTGTTTCGATCCGTCACCAGCTGCTCGACCACTTGCCACAGCACTTATTTGCTGGGGGCACTTCCCCTTCTTGTACCACCGCCTTTGCATGGCATATAAAGGTGCATCTGTTGTCCTTAAAAGGGGCTACCACCTCGGCTATTGCTCTTGCCACTGACTTGCCCATCCTCCGATTACAGCAGACTCTATTCAGCAAAGTACCTCGGTCCTAGTCCTTTTGCCAGGTCCAGAAATCGTGCCTCGATCTCTTTGCACAAACTCAGGAGTCGTGCGTTTGCCGCAACCACGTCAGTTTTTATGTCTCTTCCGGAGCCAGACAGCTCTGGCATTGAGGAGATGATCCGTTTTGCCCGTTTTCTGCCCAAACCTCTTTCAGTTCGGCCTTTAGGCTCTCCGCCACTCCCTGCAGGACCTCATTAAGTCCCAAATGTACCACATAGATTCACAGAGCACCTCGGGCCTGGCCCTTATACTCTGTGATAGCCTCATGCGCTTGCTCCACCGCCGCTTCCGTCCTTCATAGGAATTCAACGCTGTCCGGAATACCCACCTTCTGAACGAGTATCTTTGCAAATCGCCCAACCTTTCCATACCCTACCACTATGACCGCTCTCAAAACTCCCTTTGACAGCTTCACGGTTGATGTTGACTTCTTCATTCCGGGCTCAGTGGTAGCGCAATCTCTGTTCAGTCCTTCCCTCCTGCTCCTCCTCTTTTCCATCCTTTTCAGCTTCTTTCTACCTGCTTTGCCCCAACTGTCACGTCCCCGTGTCGAAAACGGTCCCTGCCCCATTATCTTGCCGCTGCACCTCCCGAGATGGTTCTTGGCCGGCTGCCTTTGGATCCACGCTGTCCACTTCGTCTCAGGCATGGTGTGTACATCCTAACGAAATTACAGCTTGTGACATCTCGCTTCTGCTTGTTCAACTGACGCTCTGTTATTTTATCTTTGCAGCAAGTACAGATATACTGCCTACTGCCAGTTTGTATGGTGGATATACGGGAAACTAGGAAGAGAGAACAGGGTCCCCCTGGCAAGCTGTGTTGTGGCAAGAGTGCGACAAGAGTTCCCTGCCCCGAAGCCCTCCGACTACAGAGGCTTTAGGTACTCCTGTTAAGAAGGTTGCCACATTCAATAAAAGCTATCGTTCATCTGCTTTCCCGCAAAGCATTCAGGGGCCCCAATCACTGCAATCTGTGGAGGGATTGCTCGGTGCATGATGAGGTTGAAGATATGTTGAGACCTCAAAAACGGTGTGCATGCACCGTACAGTATAAACATATTTTCAGCCTGAGCATTAGCCAAGTACTTCCCGTAGGTAGCAGTTAATCATAAGAGTACACGGATTGGCGGTCCAGGCTGCCTTGCGAAATAACAGACACACAGAAGTACCATATCTTCACGACTGAAACAGCCAGATTTTTGTGAATGAGCTGGTTAGTTTAACATTATTAGACAAAACCTTGAGACGAGGACAGTCTCGGATTACTTTGTGTTTGTGTCGTACTTCGTTTTTCTCTCGTCTCGGGGGGTTTTGTCTAATAGTGTTAAATTTTTGCGCTTGTCATATCAGACCCCCCCCCCCCCCCCCCAAAAAAAAAAATAGAAAACGAGGCCGAGTGAGTGAATTTGGTCGCATGCCTGGAGGTCTTTGAAATGTGCATGCATGATTGGAGAAGACAGCGACTGCTTTGAAAGGGTTTTCGTCTCAAATGCTTAGTGGAAGCAAGGACTACTCTCTGCGATCTCTGGACAGCAACAAACAAGCCCCCTCAGACTGCAACAATGAGTATTGTCTGTTGCAGGCTATAAATGGCAGGAAAGGTGGAAAAGTGAAACCACTGCTCCTCACCAGGATGGGTGGTTTCCTCCTCACCCCTCTCCAGCACTGACTCCACTAATCTGGAGAGAGAGGGAGAGACTTCACCTGCTATTCTTCATCGTAAGACTATAGTCCTTAACATTCTGTTAATTTGTGTAAGTGCATTCATAAAATGTGCTGTACGAGGTATCGGTGTTCAGCCTCCATCGTTTCAGCTCCATGGTAGCATCGGGAACACGTTCAGATCGTGCAAATACTGGATTAATGTAATACAGTGTGTAGTTTTGGAAAAGTGGGGGGCTTCCAGAGGCATGTGCCGTGTCTAGGTGAACTGCTTCCAATAAAGAGGTCAATATTTTTCATAGAACAAAAAAAATTGTCTTCATTGCTGGTATGACTCTACCACTCTGAGTCCCCTTTCACAGGTCAGAACCCTTCTCAGGCCCATGTTTCTGTCAAGTCTGTTTGCATTAGAATTGCATACGGAAAAGCGATTCTCTATGTCAACCAAGTTCCGACATAAAACTTCTACACACCATACTAACAATCACTTGCGACTGAAACAGAGCTCGCAAACCTAAACAGTACAATTATTAAATTGCCAACAATGAATAAAAAGTTACTATAATGAAAATAAAAGCCTTCCCTTATCTAGGTCCAGTGGTGGTCCAGCCAGTTCGATTTAGAGCAGCAGTCGGCAACTGGTGGCCCACAGGCCCGCGAGGCAGTTTCATCTGGCCCCCCGGTACTATTATAGAAATCGTGCCCCACCCGTCCTGCCCTCCCAGATCTCAAGGACTGCACGTGAACTTAGCCCAGAGAGTATGTACTGCACCTCCACTTGCTAAAGCAACTAGCAGGTTCATGTTATGATCAGAGTTCAAGAATCTCCTCCCATTATTCTTTCCACAACCTTAAATTAGCAACTCTAATGCGTGTGGTTGCATTTTTCCAATATCCAGCACCCAAACCGAGGGTCACACTATAGCATGACTAAATGAAAACATTTGTTTTCAATTTATTCATGCCAGTCTGAATTCCTGTAAATTTTTTGTAGTACAGTGAAACCCGTTTAAAAGGAACCCACAAACTGAATTATTGTTGATATCGAACTTGCAGAAAATTTAAATAAAAATGCACATGAAAAGTAATTTTTATAACGAACAACATATTGGCTATATCAAACTTCCCCCCCCCCCCCCCCCCCCCCCCGAGAAGGTTTCCAAAAAAAGCACAAAAAATTGTCTTCTAGCCTGTCGCTTCCTCCCCAAAAAAGTAGGAAAGAAAGAAAATTGCAAAACCTCAATTTGCAAACATAATTGAGTGGAGAGAAGAGATTCAGAAGGGGCAGAAAGCTAAAAAATACACTGCATGCAAGCACAGAAAAAAAGGTTTGGTCCAAAAACGGTTGCCCACGAAGAGAAGCTGTTCAAAAGGAGAGATAAGCTAAAAAGGCAAACTCTGCACACATGCAAAAAAAAGAAAAAGGAAAAAGTTTCCAGCATGTTGTTACAAGGTGGAAGCGGAGACGGGAAAGGAAGAGAAGGGCTCTTGCCTTACAACGAACGTGTCGTGGAAGTTCGTTGAAAATGTTTTTTGCTATATCGAACTGATCGTAGCATTTCCTGCTGTTCGTTATAAACGGGTTGGACTGTATTTGTTTTACCCCCCTCCCCGGTTCGGCCTGCTCAGCGTTGCACTTGTGGAGACTGCCCGTTGCTGAAAAAGTCTGCCGACCCACCGTTTTTGAGCATTATGTGGACGATGAAAGATTTCGTTTTGGAGCACTATTGTATTGGGGATATTCAAATTTTGAAGCAGTGCCAGCATACTTTTGTAGCACTTCGGCACAGTTTCCTATTAATGATACAGGAGTGCAGTTGTCTGATCACTACTGCATGTGTGTACGCACCCAAGCTTAGAAGTTCTTACAACTGTAAAACAGTGCCAGGTGCTATTGCAAACAGACATCTACACCTTTTTACTCATCTGCAAGTTCTGAACAAGTTGTTGTCTAGACGAAGGTTAGAGATGGCAAAGTTCAGATCCCAGCCTACGTATTCTTTGACAGGTTGGGAGATAATGGAGGTTGTGGGACCCGTAAACCTAGCAAGAAGAGAGATCAAGTGTTCCCTCTCGTACTGTTCGTGATAATACACATTGTATGTTAATTGCACATAGGCTTTTTCACAAAACGGCGCCAGAACTCTCACGGAATGTAACAAATACCAAAGAATCACTCGTATCTACAGCGAAATCTCCAACAAGCGTCCATATTTTTGGAAGAAAAAAAAGTGTTTGAGAGGTGTGAATGTTTTTTTTTCAGAAGAGCTGAAGAGAGGAGGCAAAGCAAGAAGAAAAAATGAGATTATGTCACATGCCTCGTCTGCCTCATTCAATTGCAATTTTTTCTTTCAAAATACTGCCATCCATTTGAGATATCGCTTTGCATGGTGAGGTAAGATTTGTAGCGCCCTACCTAGTGTTCCTGCGCTGTTTTGTGAAATATAAATTTCAGTCCAGCACCCCTCCGAGTTGAGTTTGTTATTTCCCATCAATGGCCAATGGACAAAAGTTACCAGGCTTCACGTAAGCCCAGTGTTATTTACTAACAATCATTGCATAGTGTTGGTATAGTGTTCATTTTCTATTACAGACAGACATTGTGCACATCATGAATCAGTTTTTTTTATTTACAACATAAATCATAACGACAATATGCTTTTTGTACACATTTAATTAAAACTAGCAGTTCCTTGCGGCTGAAACTGCACTTGACTTTGAAGACGTTAGATTAAAATTTCTTTCACCCTTTAACTGGGGAGTGCGTATCCAGACGCGCATCAATTTCGACCCACCACAAAGGTCGGGATGCCTTCCCAGGATCGGGTAGAATTGGGAACCCAAACATTCTTCAGATAGTTCAATAGGCCGCAGCAGGGACTGTCAGAAACGGCAAATGCCGTGGCGGCGTTAAGTTTAAAGCGCACTGTACCTACATTCTCTGCAAGCACCTTTATGCTTCGGTAAATTAGCATAGTGTCTATCAGCCATTTGCAGTATTCCCAAGTGCTCCGGCCCGCACTTGAGAAATCATGGGAACGGTGTTCCTTCAGCTCCCTAGTGATTGTCAATTTTAACCAATTCCATGGTTACACAGTTTTTGTGCGTAATTTGAAGTCGCCCTGAACAAGCGCCGGATGAACCCCAAGGACCTGTCATATCACTTTTAAAGTTTCTTGTCAATGTCAGCATTTTGATACTGTACATGCGATCCGCCTTTCAACCTGGTTGAGCTGTAGAAATCTCTTGCAATATTATCATTCTTGTGATTGTTCTTTTAGCAGGAATTGCTTAAAAAGCCGAGAATTCACAACAAAAAACAGGATATAGCTCGGAGTATGCGGGGCTGTTTATAGCATTTTTTTAGCGTTTCTAACTTAATATCGTCTTTGAAGCTGTATGAGAATGCAGGGGTGGAACTCATGAAATGTACTTGGGAGCAGCTGAAACAGCTGTTTTAGAGCAGGTTGGGAGCAGCTAAAACTACATTCTGGAGCGGGCTAGGAGCAGCTCAGATCAGCTTTCATTGCACTTCAGCTTGTGCCTTAGACAAGCACGGGAGCAATTTCAATTGTGCTTAGCAACACATATGAACATGAGGGGTTAGGAACCTAGGTAGATGGGGTAACAGTGGAATAGATAAGAAAACTTGAAACTTCGTGAGCCTTAATGAGTACCAAAAAGCAAGTATTGTATGTTTCTGAAGATAGTGTCCTTGATATTTTCTGAGTGGCCTTCAGCTGCTCAAAATGCAAACCACTGCTTATCGCACAATTCACATGTGCTTGACATAGTAATTATATGTGCGAGCCACGTGACATGCATAACAACAGACGCACACTTGTGCGGAGGAACAGGGTAACAAATTTCGAGTTTATGCTATTGTGCAACTCGATATCGAAGCAGCAGACTATGATTAATTGAGTTATCGTATTCGAAGCGATAAGCAGGAGCAAGGTTAAAGTACGCCGGGCAGATCTACCGCTTGCGTGAGAGCTGCTGGCCGGCAAGGTTTCGGATCTGACCACATTTCAGTTCAATGAAGTCATGATTTACCTTGCGGGAATGCAGTTTGAACTTCTAAGAATGAAGTACTAAAAGGAATATTTTGCTCATGTGTCCTCAACTGGCTGACGTCCAAATCCCAAGCCGCAGAGCCTCAGGCAATCTGACGCTTAATGACTCGACCTCACCTCGGCCGACTTGCTTAACCGCTTATGGTTGAAGAATAACAATCCAGTCGCAGGTGGTGTAGCGCTTGGAATCCGACCCCCGAGTTTTTTTGCGCGCTTCCGATTCGGGATACACACGGAGAATAAACAGAAGAAAGGATTGCAAGGCCGACCAAGCTAAACGCGCTCACTGTTGCCGGTCGAATCAATAAAAACCGAAACCAAGGCAAAATAAAAAAGCGCACGTTTTGCGATTTGGTGCATAATGGCACAAGGTATTGGCCGTGGCACAGTTTCCGCGAAATGGCACAGCCGTTCCAACCCTGAGAATGATAATGTAAGAGATTTCTGCAGCTCATCCAGGTTGAAGGGTGGACAGCATGCACAGTATCAAAAACGCTGACATTGAGGAGAAATTTTAAAAGCGATATGACAAGCCATTGGCGTATATCGGCCGCTTGTTCAGGGTGACTTCGAATTACGCTCAAGACCTGTGTAACCAAGGATATGGTCGAAATTACCAATTACTAAGGAGCTGAAGGAACACCGTTTCCTTGATTCTTTTAGTGCGGGCTGGGGCGCTTGGGGGATATAGAAAATGGTCTATTGGACCACCACTGCAAATTGGCCTCTTAACAGTTAAACCGTGTCTGGTGGCTCAAGATGAGGGTCTCCTTGTCGGGTCGTTCATACCCGCTCGACAGAGGTGGGGGAGTCTCTGTGGTGTGTGCCTCCCTTGCAACTCTGTATGATGCGTAGTGCGAGTTCAACCTGAGGGCCTCCTCCAGCAGCTCACGGACGTAGACTGAAATTGGGGCTACATGTTAGGAGTTGACACTTATACTCTCTGGACATGCTCACCGTACGTGCAGGGCCCCTTTGTGGGAGCAACAACCGCTCTCTTGGTCTGCTTGGGGCACTTTAGCAGCCACCTTTTGCTGCCCTCTTTTGTGGTGGCTTGTGGCCTACTTCCATTTTCATTAAAATGTAATGCTGCCACATATGTTCTGGAAAGTAAAGGCTTTAGTAAGCATTTGTAAGGAGAAAGATGATGGGCTTGTATACCTTGCCGTCATGCTCTGATAGCCGAAGTGCGTAGATTTCGGCGCAAACTGAATTAATGTGCTATGAAAGCACTCGGTAGAAAATGTCTGTGCCGAAGTCGATAGGTGTGGTATGTCCTTCAGCAGAGCCTTTGAGAGCACAATGCTCTTGAGCTTGTCATGTGCTGGAAGCCCTGTATAAAATAAATTTTATTACAGATGCTTTGTTATGAATGTCGTCCCTACAACAGTAATATTAATACAAATAAGAGTAAGTCAATAACTAGTAGGTTAGTAAAGCTAAATGCAACAATCTAACTTCCAAAGAATACAATAGGAAGAACAAGGGGAAATCACAAAACACACTGAAAATTCCTACGCGATAAATTCGCCAATCCCTGTGATTAGCGATATTTACTACAGCAAAGGTACAGTCGTCATCAAAATGAGCGTGAACTAGGCTGCCATCGGCCGGCTGGTACTGCCAGCTCCAGCTAGCGGCGCTCTCACAAATCACAGTGAGAGTAAGCACCTTTGCAGTAGAAACTGAAACGCTGTTGCATTAGCGTGTGTCACCCTCGTTCTGGAATTGTAAAACCGCCCGTGGAACGTCTGTTTCATTTTACAGATAGTTGCAAATGCTGGTTGCGATAGCCAATCTGCCACTGGCAGTGCTTTCGAACGACAAATTCTGCTGTGTAGTTTGCGTGTTTCGGCACGATTTTAATCACTCTTGATAGTAGAAGCAATATCTGTTTGACAACGAAGTAGGGAACGGGCATTATCAACAGGTCTTGAAGTCGGTATGAATGAAGACTCGTTATACAATAAAATACCTATTCATAAACACCTGGGCGCCTCCTAAAAGAAAGTATTGAAACGATTATTAGTTCCTCATTCACGAAAAGGTAACGCACGAAGCGAGATTAAAAGAACAGAGCGTGTGTGTCAGGTCGCATCCACACCGACCGCTCTACCTTGATAAATATATGAAGCGGCACGCCCCGCTTTATGCAAAGTAACGTGAAAAAGTGGGTACAGTGCGTTCTCGCAAAAGCGAATTCGTTCTTTCTGCGCAGGTGCTTACTCTCAGTGATTCGGGGAAGCGCCCCTAGCTAGAGTTGGCAGTATCAATCGGTCGACGGCGGCCTGTTCACGCTCATTTTGAGGACGACCGTACCAGACACTGAAAGCTACTATTACTGCAAGAGTTTAGCCACCAGTCAAGCTATGGCCAGTTCAGACCCTTATATATAGATGCACAAGTAATTTGCCGTTCTGTTTGACCAGATAAACCCGGTGGCCAACATTGTTGTCCTCTCTACCTCACAATATATATCTCGGAATGGAGCGCTCCCATATCAGAACCTTCATTGTGCTTTGAGGTTCCCTTACCCTCTGGAAGCCACTTCTTCTTCCCCAGGTCTCCATGCTGGCATTTGGGGTAGGTGGGATCGGCATGGTCGTGGATGTCTGCCACATGTCCCACCAGAGATGCCCACTTGGGGAGGATTTCGTCTGGCGCTTCCTCACTTGATTCGGCACACCAGTATAGGTGCTTTACGATGGGCTGCACCCAGTCCTGGAGTGCCGCAAGGGACTTGAGCTTGCCAGCAGCCACAAGACGTTTCTTTATGCCTTAAAAAATGTGAGTTTTCAGCGTTAAAATCTAGAGAAAACAATAGACCGCTTCAAAAATGAAATTCATCTCTCAGCTGAAGTAGCAGTCGAAGTTCATACATTCTAAAAGTCACATTTGGGAGTTTTACGAGCCAAACCAACAACGGGCATCTGGCACGCCCCAGCGGAGGATTGAGGATTAATTTCGACCATTTTGGGAATCTTTTGACGTGCAACCGAAGGCCTGGTTACACGGCGCCTCCTCCGCAATAAGCCTCCGTCAGATTGTGGGCACCTCGGCTGGGATAGTTCATACATTCTAAATGCGGTAATAAGAATTTTGCATTATTTAACTGAGCACTGTTACTGTCATACGTCACTAGCAGACGGTGTTTTATTTAGCGTACGCATATTCGATTAACTTCAGTTTCGATAGTGACATAATAATAGAAGTACCGAATTGGAATGCAGCTCTTGAGGAGGAGGAAGGGAAGGTACGATGAGGAGGCTATGCCCCTCTTCCTCTCCTCTCGTTTAGGGGGAAATTTTTCCGCTAAATTTAGTGGGGAAACTTTTCCGCTAAACTTGGCGGGGAAATTTACCCATAATGCACTGCGCGGTTACGGCGATGCCAACGCCGCTCAAGTCGTAAACGGGCACCCAAGAGCTGCACTCTAAAAAAAAAAATCCTTTACGAAGTGCCCCGACTGTAGTGGGCCACATATTTTGAGATTCAAACGCGAGTTACCGTGACATACATGTTTAGTACGTTGCACGTCAGGTCACTCCCTGAATCAATTGCGATGCGGCATACAAAAGCACAAATGCCGTGGTGACTCAGATTCCAACCTTGACATAAACATGCAACGTTATGAAGTCTAACAGGACAGCACTGGGCCACAAAGGCTATAAACACGAGCTGTCACGTGCACCTTACTTTTGAAACATCTTTTTCTAGAGCAAGGTATTCTACCGGAAAAGACCGCTTCAAAGCGCCAGTCTTGAGATGGTATCCTATGCCACTATCAAAAGGCCGTCATTAGCATGTATAGAAACACCGATGGTGATAGTGAACGAAGTGACCGGACTTAATTTATAAGAGGGTCTAGTATTGCTTACTACTGGCTCACACAGGAGGCTATCAACAGTTGGGAGATATTGAAACTGAAGCTTCCTGTTACAAAGAAACTCCCCCCCCCCCCCCCCACCCCCCAAATTCGTGGCGAGTGGCATGTCACTATCCGGTGTTGTTTTGGCTTTATCATTCATACAGTAGTGGCACAACATCCGGAGTCCGAAAACAATCAACCAGATAGCTCTGCAAACCGCAGCAATTGCAATGCACTGCTCGTGTGAAGTATCCCCACATCGCACCGGAGAAGTGGTTGACGTGAGGGAGCATCTTTCCCACGTCTACTGTTAGCTCAACGCGGTCAGAACATTTTACAATTGCAGGTCGTTCCCCGATTTTAAAGAACAGTGCCAGAAGGAAGTAGGCCTACATTTAAAAAAGTATGGTATTCTCGCGTGCGAAACTATCTTGTTGGCCTTTGATACGTCCTACGGCCAGATCAATGGCCATAGGACGTGCTAGAGTAAATAAAAGTTTACACTAATAAATGCAGGCCTACTGTACTCTCTTGTCATCGTTCATGTTTGCCCCAATGACAGGCAGAGCTAGGACATTGTGTAAAAATTACAGGTATCCCTAGACTTTTTTTAGGTGTTACTTGATAAACCAGAACTCTACCTATGGCTTACCTTTTGCGACGTGCCAGCAGTCAAATCTGTGCAAAATGTGGGGATGGACCTTGGCCAGAAAACACTTAATCATGCTGTGGCGATCGGTGATGACGGAATCCACAATTAGGCCATTTGCCTCAAAGATCACAAGGGTTCTTTTCAGTCCCTCGAGCTCCATAGCCCAGCTCCCCTTTGTTTCGTTGGACTGCAACAAAAAATTACACATTGTGCTCTCACAGTGAACGTCGAGGTATCCAAACCAACTTAACTAAAGCTGATAAACAGGACCACCTGTCAGATGTTGCCTCCCCATTATGTCTTTGTTCTCAGCATTTCATACTTCAACTATTTTCACAAACACAAATGAGCCTTTGTTTCCTCTGTACCTGTCATGGATATCAGACGGAAAGTTTCAGGAAGAGTGACATAATCCTATAACAGTGGTTCTCAACTATTGATGTTGCGCGGACCCCTTGTGGATAAGCGGAGATAATGAGGACCCCTTTCGCGTGGTGAGGGGAGGGCGAATGTATAGGTTAAATATAATAATGACATAATAAATGGATTTAACTAAGGGCTAGTGCAAAGTAGACCTCTTATTGACATGCACACAAGAAAACTAGCCCGAAAATGGAAAAATTCCTTCTCGATCTGAAAAAAGATAACTTTTATTGCCGAACTTGACTGATGAGGCAGGGCTTTGCGGACCCCTAGAATGTCTTCCCGGACCCCTAAGGGTCTGCGGACCCCCATTTGAGAACCACTGTCCTATAACATGCACAACCTAGCGTCGCATCGGCCCCATTAACATAAGCTACAATTTCTTTCTTAAAAAGTAAAAAGGGGTTGAGGTTATGAGTTTAAAAAATCCGAATGAATCTGCACCCCCGGGGGAACTTTACCTGCACTGTTTCGACATGCAGAACCTTTTTTGTCTTGGAGTCGATCGCCGTGTATGTACCATATTTGGCCGAGTGCCCAGGGGAGTCTGATCGCCCATCACATGCAAGGACCAGCCCTCGCCCAGTGGATTCTTTGAAGAGCTCAGCCTGCTGTTTGTTCCATACCTGGTAGGACAAAATTTAATAAAGTTTTTGTTAATGAACAACAAACGGCAGCATCTAGAATATCAGACCAAGGTTCTTCCACTTTATTAGAAGAGGGAGTTGCCAACAGCAAAGAAACATATATTAATCATGAAATGCTTATAGCTCTCGTTATCGCCAAACCGTCTCTGAAACCGTTCACGAAATATTGTCAAAAGTGATTCCAAAACCCTTTGGAAATATATCCGAAACCTTTCGAACTGTGTGTTCACTCACTGAGGAGTAAAAATAATTCATCCCCTGATAGGTATCGAACCTGGGTCAGCTGGCTGGGAGCCGAGCGCTCTCTATTCAGAGCTATCCTACGAGTACTTCACAAGGGTATTAAAATTTGGGTCAGCTGTGCTTGACTATGATGACCCGTGGGTTTGCTGGTGTGCAGGCCTCTTTGCTGATGTGTTAAAGATATGTAGCCCTATGGCCACCAAAATCGCCATACCGGCGATTTTGGTGGCCATGGCGCAACAAGGGTGGTACACCCTCTGCTTGTTACTGTGGTGCCTGTTCTGGGATGCTATGAGCATCGCGAGACAGGGGCCCGAGAAAGAAGACAATGAATATGCGCTCGATAAATTCCGATTCAATGACCGATACTCGATGGAAGCTTGCCAGGGATTGTGAGCGCCCTAGTTATCAATTTCGTGTCAACTGTGCACGACCATGACCTGAGAGCTTGCTTGTATGCAGGGCACTTTGCTGATGTGGAAAGAGCTTTTCACACCATAGGTTTTGGATACTGTAGCGCCACAAGGTTGGTATGTACACTTTCTGGTCGTTACTGTGGTGCACGTGCCATACTCCATTTCACCTTCAGTCCGAGCGCAGTGCATGCTACAAGCAATACAATCTAATCCAGCGTTAAAAGTGACAGGTAATCTAGAGCTCCGCATGTCACACCACCCAATGAGAAGGTCGCGTGATACTCTCGCGGCGCTGGATTGGCTCAGCTTTCAATGCGGTCAGACTGAGGGTGAAACAGAGTATAGGATTCCACGAACACCGCGAAACAGGGGCCCAAGGTAGAAGCTGATTGAATGGGGGCTCAATACATTCAGATTCAATAGCTGACACTCGATGAAAGCTAGCGTTGGATTTTGGGCGCCTAGTTCTGGACAATGCTGGGGACGTGCCAGGGGGGAGGGGGGGCACTTGGGGAAAGGGTGCACTCGCTAATACACGGATTGCACTAGCACCTGTGGCCCTGCAAATCACTTCATGCTTATACCGACTCTCAGTTACGAGATAGAATACTGTAGTTTCTATTTTTTCTGACTAGCTTTCAAACCATAAATGTAGCAGGTATATGTTCAAGATAATGGGCAACTTGTTCCTTTTAATTATGAGACATTAATAGCCAGCTAGGGAACAACCATAGGCTGCATTCGACAGCAGCTTTACAGCAAACGAGGAAATATTCCTGGCTTGCTGTAGAGCAAGCCAGGAAAACACACACTCAGAAGATTGCCGTCACAAAGACAGCCAATATTTGATTTGTACTGTCAAGGCGTTGCTTCCACTCTACAGTCCACTGTATCATAAAAAGTTAGGACCGTGTCAACGCACCTCAGGAACCTGAATGCTGTGTTACATGTTTCAGCATTTATGCTAATAACACGGGCATCAAAGCTCTTGGTACATCTTTTTTGGCATGGTCCTTTCAAGTGAAGTAGAGCATATTTCTGTTCGTTAAGTCTCATAGTAGTTAAAAATGGTGCTCCAAAATCCAAACGGGTAATTTATATTGCAGTACACGTGTTGCTTGTCCAACCTCTCACCTCATAGGTAAGCTGATAGTTTGCAAGCGGACTCAGTTGTCCTGTGCACAGGCAAAGCCTGTGCAGACAGCTTCTACAAAGACCAAGCCGACCTGATACATCATTAAAGGTTTAGTGGATGCATCTAAACCTGACTGCTTCCCAGCCCGTTTTCTCCCCTACCTCGCAGTTGGACTGTCAAGCCAAAAATTATGGTTGAGCATTTCCTCACATCTGGGACAAAAACCCATATTTCGAAAAGTATGGTGTCAGCAACAACTGGAAACATGTCAAACCTGTCTGATGGCTGGCAGAAGGAAGGCAGCCTGGACCTTGAAGAATGTTCTATATGAGATGCGGGGCACTCCGATTTGGGTGAAAAGCCGCAGGACCTTCTTCACAATGCATCCAGAATAGAGAGTCACTGCAGCGAAGAGTATGTTGCCCAGTGGCCTCCTGTTCACAATGGGCTGGCTGCTCCAGCAGTGCACATCGCCGTTGTTGCAGATTCTTCGTACTGTGAGGCATGTCCCCTTGACCTTCTTATATATAGTGTGGCAGGGTGCGGCACACTTCGGACATTTAGCAAGGAGCTCGTCCAAGAAAGATTCAAAAATCAAGAACTTTCTTTCTAAGATGTGGTCGTTTATGGCAGCACTGTTTTCTTGGTCCAGCGGGTTGGCACAAGATGTGCTTGTCTGGTGGTCGTTTATGGCAGCACTGTTGTCGTTGTCCAGTGGGCTGGCACAAGATGTGCTTGTCTGGTGATCCCTGGAAGTCAGATTTGAGAAACATGCAAAAGATTGTAGGATAACCTCACTACTAAAGTGGAGTAGAATGCTGGCCTACAATGCAAAACAAAGATTTGCATAAAGCGAAGTATATGAAAGAATACACGACAAGTGCCATGCTTTCATGCTCGATACTACACATAACATGTATTGTACAGATACAAACCTTAGAAAGCTGGTGCCTGACATCATCAGAAGGCTTGTGTCGGATGGAAGATATGTTGTGTCCGCTTCCAAATGTTGCTCAGGCAGCTCTGTAAAAGACTCCTCGCCGGAATCTTCTGGGATGGCTGGTTCGCTAGTAGCTGTGTGCGGCTGCGGTGGCACTTCTGGCTGTAGTGGCGCCGATGGTTCTGGCGGCATTGGAGGTTGTGGCAACTGTGTCAGCACTGTAGGCAACGTCCAATCTAATTGTGCCTGCAGGAGGTGATTTGGTGATGAGCAACGTGGCCTCACAAGGACAGGATCCGTTTGGCTGTATCGCGACGGATTCTTGATGATGACTTGTGTGCCTGCAAGTGTCATTGGAATGTATTACAATAGATTAAATATTATTAACTTCTGTTCATCTGCTTTTTATAGATACATACTTGCGTTTCTGCGCAAGTAGAGGTCTGAGGACTGCGTAGCAGCATTCAGAAGATCAGGTCGAGCTTGTGCAGCAGCATCCAGAAGATCAGGTCGAGCTTGCGCAGCAGCATCCAGAAGATCAGGTCGAGCTTGTGCAGCCTTACTGAGGGAGGAGGCTGTCCGTAGCAAAGAAAATAAAAGTGCATTTCAAAACAAAACTATCATTCACCGGTGCACTCAGCAGAAATCTAGGCCATCTCAGTTTTGTTCCAAAAGGAGTGTGGCCATAACTGAAGAGATTAAAATTTACCCAAGGATGGGTGGATGGATGTTACTGACTATACCTTTTGCAGCAAGCGGTAGCTTGCGCCATCTAGCCTAAGACTAGGAAAGACAAACATTTGATTCCTCCCGCCGTTCTAAGCCAATTTTTCCCCCCTAACTATTGCCAGGTAGTGCGGGATATCACCAGGGTGACTTTTGGGGGATCAGGCAAAAAAACTAATAACATCACCCCCGCCTCCGCCTCTTCACCCCGGGCGAGGGAGCCGCCAATTTTCCTTTGGTCAAACCTTGTCGGCGTTACCCCTGCACCGGACTCACTGGGAGACAGGGTTGAGACTTTGGGCCGGAGCCACATAGGAGGGAGTCCCAATTTTCCTCTGTCCCGCCTGTCCCCAGCTGTGCTAGTTAGTTGTGCATCATCCAATTTTCCCTAGATAATTTCCACCAATCTTCTAATCGCCTCTTTGTGACTGTAATCACGTACACTGCATCAATGTTGCCTGTTGAAATTTTAGGATTCGTTGCCAGACACATGAAACAAAGTATGAGGTTTCCACAAAATTAAGTTAAGAAGTATTGGGCAGGAGATCGAACTATAGGGGCGCTTTATCGAGCTTGTTGTCCACACAGCGCGGTGCTTACTAACACAGCAAAACAAACAAATTGAATTTCGCCTAGCATGGTCTAAGCACGAGCGCTTCGCTTTCACCAGTGCTCTGGACGCACGAGGAGCGGCCTTCGAATCATCATCTTCGATTACTCTGATCAACAACAAACAATAAAATTAGGTTTGTTGTTTACACAGCTGCAGCATGCCGCTAGTGGCGCGAATGCTCAATCTCCTCCCCAATACAGTGGCGTCGAAACAGGGGGGCAGGGGGGGGCTCTAGACCCCCCGAAATTTCAGACAGCTGTAAACAATGTGGGTGAAGGGGGTGGGGCCAACCTCAGCCCTCAGACACTTTTGACACCACTGGAAGTATAGACACTATCCTGCATTACTCTGCAAAATGGGGCTTTTGCTAGTTGACATCCCAGCGAACTTCCGGGTCATACAGAAGCGAATCAGTTCCCATCCTAACGAGGCACCTTGAAACGCCAAACAACCCATAATTATGATGTCCACATAAATGACTGGTTTTCAAAAGAACACTTGAAGACTTTTCAATACACTTGTAAGCCACCGGGTGCCTATATACGCTTACTAGAGTGGCAGAATGCGCTCTAGTAAGCATCGTCGTTTGTACATCCTAGAACTCGTGGCATAATGAAGCTCTAGGACGTTTCACAAAAATGACGGACCGGAAGTTCATTGGGACGCAGGAGGCAGCTTCTGTTTGTAAACATGACAAGGGTCTATAGCATGCTGCGGCAAACCTCACTCATGAGGGCCCTCACTCACCCTCATCTTCACAGGTGAGGTGAGGGTGAGTGAGTTTCTGAACCAGGAAATTCATGAGTGTGAGGGCGAGTGAGGGCCTTGAGGGCTGTCAGGATCGTGAGTGCGTCAGGGCGGTGAGTGCGTGAGGGGAGTGAGGGTTATGAGTGCATGAGGAGCGTGAGGGAGGTGAGTGGCGTGAGGGCCATGAGTGCGTGAGGGGTATCAGGGCTGTGAGGGCGGTGAGTTGTTGTTGATTGCGGGCTTTATGGCGCAAAGCTACTATGGCCACACTGCGCCAAGCTTGTTTAGTTCGGACATACTCAGGACTGTTTTATATGAATTATCGAAAAGAGGTTCATATGACAAGGTTAAAAGTCAGAGTTAAAATTACAACTCCAGTAGGAAGCCGGTTTTTCTTAAGTAATTTATGACACAATCAAATGGTACTATAGGAGTCTCCCCAATTAGCAGCGCTGGGTGAAAAGGAATCTGGTGCGAAAAAAACTCGGGGAAATGTGTACGTCGTTCTTGCTCAAGCCCTGGGCACAGCCACAAAATGTGTAAAATTGTTAAACGCTCCCCACATTCATCACACAGGGGTGGGGCTTCCCCCCTGAGCAGATGTTTGTGGGTGAGGAAGGAATGTCCAATTCTAAGACGACACAAAAGAACTTCAAGGCGGCGGGTTTTGTGGGATGCACTCTCCCACATACCAAGAGCTGGTTTAATCCTGTGAAGTTTGTTTTCGCATTCCAGACTCCACTCTGATTGCCATAGCTGGAAAACTGATGATTTTACCAAGGGCTTCATGTCTTGAAATGGAATCTGTGAGGTGGTTGGCAGTAGGTGCTTAGACCTCGTGGCCAATTCGTCTGCTCTTTCATTACCTAGGATCCCCACATGGCTAGGTACCCAGCAGACTTTTATGTCTAGGCCAAGCCGCAGACCACATTGTACCTTAGATCGGACACGTTGTGCCAGTCTATTTTTACTTCCCTTTATTGAGCAAAGTGTGGTGAGCACACTTTGAGAGTCCACGAATAAAATATATTTCATTGTCTTGCTGATGAGGATATATTCCAAGGCCATCAACACTGCATAGAGCTCTGCCGTGTAAATACTTGCACATTCCTTGAGACGCTGAACCTTACTGAATCCTTCAGAGTAAACTGCTGACCCTACAAAATGCAATGATTTGGCACCATCGGTATAAAATTGGGAGTAGTTACCATACTTCTTCTGCACCTCAAGAAATTCTTGCTGAATCACCACTGGGGGGACGTTATGTTTATTAAATCTAGTAAAATACCAATCGCAATAGACGGGCAACGTACTCCACGGAGCTTCATTTTCACCCTTCTGCAAAAGGTCGGTCTCGTCAAGGGTGAGGTCAAGAGATGTACAAATGTCCTCAAGGCGAAGACTTAAAGGTGGTACAACCCTGGGCTTATGTTCCAAAAGACGAGCAAACCGAGAATGTTGCAAGGCACCATACGTTGCGTGATTTGGATAGGACAAAATTCTGGAAGCATAAGTCACAGCAAGATAACGTCGTCTGTGCCTAAGTGACATCTGATTAGATTCAGCGTACAAGCTAGGAATGGGCGATGTGCGGAAGGCACCTGTAGCGAGCCTTAAACCGAGATGATGCACAGGATCCAACATTTTCAGTGCAGAAGGCCTCGCTGAGTCGTAAACTATAGCACCATAGTCCAGACGTGACCGGATAAGGGAGTTGTACAGGCGTAGCAGACATATTCTGTCGGATCCCCATGACTTGTGCGCTAAGACTTTAAGAATATTAGCTGATTTAAGGCACTTCTTCCTCAGGTCCTTCAGGTGGGAAACGAAGTTTAACTTTTTATCAAACGTTATGCCCAAAAATTTATGCTCTGTTTTTACATTAATAGGAACCCTGTTTAGCATCAGTTCTGGATCTAGAAACAGCCCCCGACGCAGAGAAAATGGCACGCAGATAGTCTTATCAGCTGAAAACTTAAACCCATTTTCGTCAGCCCACTTACTAATTCTGTTGATGGTAAGCTGCAGTTGCCGCTCACAGCTAGACAAATTACAAGAAGAGGCCGAGATGTGAATATCATCCACGTAGAGGGAGTATGAAACGGAAGGTGGAATTACCTTTGACAACGAGTTTATCTTTACGGCAAACAAGGAGACACTCAGCACACCTCCTTGCGGAACACCATTTTCCTGGATATACTGGTCGGATAGTGTGGTGCCAAGTCGAACTTGAAAGGAGCGACCTGTGAGAAAACTGCTTATACACCGCAACATGCGACCACGTACACCAGAGGCATACAAATCATGAAGGATACCATACCGCCATGTCGTATCATATGCTTTCTCCAGGTCGAAGAAAACGGATACACAATGTTGCCTATTTACGAAAGCTTCACGTATGGTTGTTTCCAGACGGACTATGTGGTCCAAAGTAGACCGCCCTTCTCGAAAGCCACATTGGTTATTAGCAAAGAAGTGGTTATGCTCCAAAATATATATTAACCGCCTATTAATAAGGCGTTCGAAGGTTTTGCCAAGGCAACTCGTTAACGCGATTGGACGGTAACTACGTGGGTCCGAAGGGTCCTTCCCAGCTTTCAGCAAAGGAATTACATGCGCCTGTTTCCAGATTTGAGGAAAGTAAGCTGCTTCCCACAGATAGTTGAAAAATCCTAGTAGTGTGTTCAGCGATTCACGAGACAACTGACGGAGCATTTCATAGTGGATTCCATCAGGGCCTGGAGCCGATCTCTTTTTGGAGCCCAGAGCTACCTCTAGTTCTTGCATTGTGAAAGGAGTGTTGTATGGCTCAGAGCTACAACCGGACATGGGTATACGGTGATACTCAGCACTTGCTTTAAAACGTTTAAATTCCATACGATAATTTCGGGAGCTGGAAACATTCTCAAAGTGCTCTCCAAGCACATTAGCAACATCTTTCAGCGAAGTAGCAGGGGAGCTAAATAGAGGAATAACAAAGCAACGGTAGTCCCCTTTGATTTTTTTGTACCTATCCCAAACTTCCTTCTCCGAGACAAAACTATTTAGGGAGGAAATGTACTTGGTCCAGGACTTCCACTTAGCTTTCCTCCTAGTCCATCGGGCCTTTGCTTTTAGTCTTTTAAATGCTATCCTATTTGAAGAAGTAGGGTACCTCCGAAAGGTATCCCATGCCCTATGCTGCTTTTTCCTAGTGGTAGCACAGTCTTCATTCCACCAAGGCCTACAACTCTTGGGTAAATTTTCAGAGGTGCGAGGAATGGCGTCTTGGGCGGCACTTATGATTTGCTCCGTAACATACACTGTCGCTTCTTCAGGTGACAAATTTGCTAGAACTGACAGATCAAGCACTGCATCAAGTTTAAGGAGTGCCCAGTCGGCTTTGTCCAGTTTCCACCTAGGGGTTCGTTTTAAAATAGTCGGCAGAGGAACGAGGCTTTCGATTACAACTGGGAAATGATCACTCCCAAAAGGGTTGTCTAAAACCTTCCAAGAAAAACAGGGAAGTATTGATGGTGATGAAATGGAGAGGTCAATGGATGTGAAGCAATTATGAGTGGAACTATAAAATGTTGGTTCTTTCTTATTTAAAAGACATATGTCTGACGAGAGTAAAAATCTTTCTACAACAGCGCCACGAGAGTCAAGGCGCTTACTGCCCCACATGGGACTGTGAGCATTAAAATCACCACAAATTAAAAAAGGCGTTGGGAGTTGCTGAACCAATCCTTGAAGTTCATGAAGATGCAGTTGACGATGAGGTGGTAAATACAAGGACACAACCGTAATGAGACGATCGGTAAGAACACGTACCGCAACTGCTTCTAGTGATGTACGCAGAGGAACTTCCACACATGCTATGCCACTCCGTACAACAATGGCAACACCACCAGAAGAGTGGTCTGAATCCGGATCCTTTCTAAAAACGCGGTGATGATTAAAAACATTTGTATGGGTATTGTTGAGATACGTCTCCTGCAAGCACACAGCAATGGGCTGTAGCTCATCTAGAAAGAAATGAATGTCATCAATATTTTGCAGGAGACTTCTACAGTTCCACTGTATAAAACTATATGTGTTCATGTTAAAAACGATTTAAAGTAAAACAAAACAAAAAAGGAAACCTGCACTAGGTGCCCTGGGGCGGTTTGGGTGCAGTTACTCGTGGATTGAGCTTTTTCTGGGAAGACTTTTTAAGCCTGGTGTCATCAGGTGGGACTGAACGAGGGGGAGGAGGTTCACCAAGTTCCATCCGCTCCTCCTCAGGCTGAACGGCTGAGGGAGCAGCTGGTATGGGTACATCCTTAGATGTCGAGGCCTCTCCTAGCGCCTTAAAACATAACACACCCTCCTTCTTCCTGGGAGGGGTCCGAGTAACCAGGGCAGGCACATCGTTCGACGGCCCGTCCTTTGGAATGGAGGAGGCACCAATGCCTTCTCCCCGAGGCTGCTGTTGCCGCCTCTCCTCTTGTCTCCCCTCCATTAGCACAGAGGCATCCCTCGCCTCTGCACCATCTGGAGGCCCCTGTGATGTCTTTGGTTCCAACGACAAACGGAGTCGTGGACCGAATCTTTGTGAGGCAGGGGGAGGTGGTGGAATCCCCAGGTCATTAGGACCGACCTGGGTTCCTACCGAAGACTTTGATGGCACACCCCCTGCACGTGCCACCAAAGAGTAAGGCCCCTCCTGCAGGAAGGAGAATCGCTTCCTGGCTTCGGGGAACGAAATGTTCTCTTTCACTTTGAGTGATATAATTTCTTTTTCTTTCCATTTTTTGCAAGATCGGGAATAAGCCGGGTGAGGTTCTTTGCAGTTGATGCAGGAAGGTGGATTCGAGCAATTCTCTGTAGGGTGATCATTTTTGCCACACTTGGCGCACGTTGTTTTTCCACGGCAGCTCAGGGCGCTATGGCCATACCTCTGGCAGTGGAAGCAACGCTGAGGGTTCGGCACATACGGCCGTACTTTACAGTTTAGATACCCCGCTTTGATTGATTCTGGGAGCGCTTTCAGCTCAAAAGTCAGAATGACATGCTTTGTCCTAATCTCCTGACCGTCCCGGCGAAAAGAAATTCGCTTTGCAGCTATGACTCCTTGGTCACGAAGGCCATCGACAATTTCCTCCTCGGGGGATTCTAGAAGGTCATCTTCTGATATTACGCCTTTAATAGTGTTCAAAGTGCGGTGGGGTGATACAGTAACCCTGTAGTCGGAAACCAAGTTGAGTGCCAGCAGGTCTGAGCATTGTTGAGAGGTCACAACTTCAACGAGGAGATCTCCAGATGGCATTTTTTTTTTGCTTTAAACTTCTTTCCGATCACAGATTCAAGTGTTTTTGAAACCAGGAAAGGGGATAACTTGGATAAGGGTTTTTCCATTTCAGAATGCATAACAAGAAATCGAGGAAACTTCTCCACAGGTGTAAATGCTTTCATAACGTGTACTTCGGTCCGGACCCTTTTCAGGGCCCGATCAGGTTTTTGGTTTTGCTTGGAACCCATGAGAAATGGGGAGGCGTTCGGTGTCTGTAGCGCACCACCCACCACGGAGCCCAACATGGGGATAGGTAATGCGCCATAGCAATAAAGGTTTTGCTGACGACATTACGCTATCAGTGCTACCAAGACACTATAACCTAGTGTGGGTCCAGACAAGAGGTCTATTGCCACCCAAGGTTAGCCCTTGCCGCCAAAGAGGGAAGAAAAAGGAGCAAGAGAAATGAGAAGGAAAAGAAGGAAACAGGACAGGTAAAAGTGAAAGATCGGAGGGGATAGTAGAAGATCTGGCGACTGACTGAATCATCCTGGTCGGGCCAAGCCAGGACACCCGTCTACAGGAAGCAGGGGCCAAAGTGGTGTGTTGCCTCGCCCGGGGGGCCCCGAAGGGTCCAAACCTACCCCGGGCTCAGCTCAACCACCAGGATGCCCTTTTCCCTGGACACGGGCTCGCCACGCACAGCCAGACGTGGGTGGGTCTTAGCCACTTTTACTCAGGGTCTGTGGTGTCGCCAAAGTGGCTGGGGTCCGTGGTGACGCTACTCACCAAGCACCTAGCACCTAAGGCGCAGGCGCCCCCTGCGGAGCTCGGGGTCCGTGGAGACGCCACTCTCCAAACACCTGCTTTCACAGGTGCCCCCTGCGGGGGTGAGGGCGGTGAGTGCGTGAGGGGTGTGAGGGCAGTGAGCGCGTGAGTGACATCAGGGTCGTGAGGGCGATGAGTGCGTGAGGGGTGTGAGGGCCATGAGTGCGTGAGGGCGGTGGGTGCGTGAGGCCCCCCTCAGACGGAGCAACTTTCTCATCAATTTTGGTGTTGCTGGCAGGTTGTTTCCTAGCTTTCCCTAGATCAACACGAATTTCTGAGATCGGGTCCGGCTCGAAACAAGCGAGCAATTCGGAGCAATTCGGAGACGTTTGAAGCGGCTGTATCCAATAAGAGACGCAATATTTTGATGTGATACCTTGTTCCGGTGATGATGACAACAAAAACTTGGTTCTGGTTTGAAATTGATCGTTTTTGGAAATAAACTGTTTCAGAAAGATGCATTAGTATTCTCAACGAGATTGAAATGCATAAAAACACGTTCATAGCGTGTAATTGTATGTCTAAATAGTGAAAGAAAGCTAAAATTTCATGACGACAATGGCAAATTGCAGCAATTGGTTGCTGCATGTGAACATGGGTGGCCCGTGTTGCTGCATGATGTTGCGAAGTCAAGTTTCTGGGCGAAATTGCTGCATATGAAGCGGGCCTTAGTGGCCTGAGGGCCATGAAAGCGTGAGGGGTATGAGTGCGTGAGGGCGGTGAGTGCATGAAGGCTATGAGTGCGTGAGGGCCATGAGGACGGTAAGTGCGTGAGGGGTGTGAGGGCCATGAGTGAGTGAGGGCGGTGAGGGGCGTGAGGGCGGTGAGGGGTGTGAGGGCCATGAGTGAGTGAGCGGCGTGAGGGCGGTGAGTGGCGTGAGGGCCATGAGCGTGTGAGGGCCGTGAGGGGTATAAGGGCGGTGAGGGGCGTGAGGGCCATGAGTGCATGAGGGCCATGGTGCGTGAGGACCGCGAGGTTCAGTGAGCGTGAGTGAAGGGCTGAAGGTGAGTGTGACTGTGAGGATGAGGGTGAGTGAGGGGCTGAAGGTGAGTGTAGGTGTGAGGGTGAGTGAAGGTTGTTGATTACGGGCTTTATGGCGCAAAGCTACTATGGCCATACTGCGCCAAGCTTGGGGTGAGTGAAGTGCTTAGGTGAGTGTGGCTGTGACGGTGAGTGAGGGCGACCTAAATTGCCGACCTCTGGTCTACAGTCAGAGGAAGAATAAAACTGGTGGTAGAAACACTTTTAATAACTGCATAACGTCTTCTATTTGGCTAATGAAAAAATTTGGCGTTCTGTGCCAACTCCCTATATAAAGGTGACTGAAATATGTCTAAAACGAGGCGGCAGCAGAGCGGTTTCAGCCAGCGTGCATACCTGAGCTGAAACAAGGTTCCTCGATGCCAGCACTTTCATCATGTGGTGGCTCATGTTGAGGGTCAAGGCTTTGCCTTGTCTTGTTAGTAGTCGAAGAGGTTGATGGCATGTCAACTTGTTCAACAGTGTCTGTGGCTGTTGCTTCTGGTAGCTTTCCCAACAGGTCATCAATAAACTAGAAATGGTAACCAGAAGCACTTCGCGTGTGTAAGTACCAAGAGCGCTGCTTGGTGCAAAGTAGAGCAAAGCACTGTTCTAGGAAACGTGCAAAAATTGTACATCACAAACAGTGTGCTAGTTACAAGGTCCTCTATAGTGTACCTATGCTGCGGAATTTGTAATATCAACACCACAAGACAGCTACCTGCTAGCAGAACAAAACAAAAACGTTTCGGAATCGAACCCCAGCCGCTGTATTAACCGAGCAATTGAGTACAAAAATATATTTCAGCCGTTACGAAAACAACCCACCTCTTTCCGTCGCCGTTTTTCCTCGTTGCCATCGGGTTGCTGTTGCTTGCGTTTCCGTGTAAACAGCGACGGCACCACGCCAGGTTTAAACCTGCAACGTTTCGTCGGCAGGCCGAGGCTCCGTAGTAGCGTCGGGCTCATGTGATAGTCTTCGTCTGCGAAGTGGTCTGAGCATAGCCAGGCGCTCTTCGAGGGCAGCCAGGTTGGCTGTGAAGGGCGGGAGGCGCGAATCCATAACTTTTGCAACGTGGGCTCGGTTGGAAACGTATGCACAAGCCTGCCATTGTAAGAACTGCAGTTCATACAGTCCTGCGCTGCACAGTGCAGCGGCATATCTTGCGAAACCGCTGGATCACACTAGTTGAGCGCCAGACGCTTAGCCAACTCAGATGACTGCTGCATCGTTGCTTTCGCCACCCGCTTCAACAGACTGAGAACGCCAGAACGATCGGCGTTGGTTGGAAGAACCGAAGAGGTGTCCAGCTTCGGTACCTTGGTCTGAAGCAGAGCTAAAAAGCGCGCCGCCGTTACACGTGGTTACACTTCGACCACGGTGACTTCGACAGCGTGATGTTTGATGTCGCCAAGATGCCGCTTGCTCGCCACTGGCCACGCTCGCTAGGCCGTTCGGAGCCGCATAGGTGTCGTGTGAAAAACAACATAATAAACACCATTCGACAAATGTATCAGATAAAATTGCTTTTCTTTTAAAAATATATCTCATCGTTTGCGTTTCGGGATGGGGTTCGCACATCGCATTTCTGTTTCGTCGCGCCACCACGTGGCGTGAGCGCACGTCGGAGCCAACGAGGTAGGTCGGAGGAGCTCACCATAGCCGCGCTCTGCGTACTACAGGTATAGTGTCGTCACTAAACGAGCTTTCAAAGAAACTCACCAGGTGCACCTTAGAATATTTATTTCCATAAATCATACACTTTAGACAACTTTATTATTTCAAGTACCGTAATTTAAGAGCCATTCGTGTGCTGTAAATATCAAAACAACAAAGAATTTAGATTATGGTCTTCGGTTCAGCATCCCTTTAAGGAAAACGCTGCGTGGCGTGCATCCGGTCGTTCTGTCCTGAGCAGTTTTCTGTTCCCAGCCAGGTTCAATTCGCGCGCTCGCGAAGCGTCACGTGTTCGAGGATATACATTACAGTTCTACCGAGGCCAGACGAACAAGCCGGGCCCGCGATTGATTCTTTTACGACCGCGAAACTTCACGTGTTGAGGATCTATTACACATCCTGCCAAGGCAAGACAAACAAGCGGGAAAACAAGCTGGGAAGCGAACAACGCCATGGTTACTCGTTCCAGTATTCGGCACGTAAAAATGGACGAGTTCACGAGTATGAAAGACAATCTCGGTGGAAAGTTTGGGTTTAAAGTAAACTCCAGCGGTGAAATTTTTAACTCGAAGGAAGTCCACTGCATCCTGTGGAAAAAGCCGTTTTCATGCAGTGGAAGCGTAAGTTCGCTTCAGTATCACCTACGAGCGAAGCACCCATGTACGCCGCTGCAGCAAGGACCATCCGCCAAAACGCAGACAACAATCAATGCCTTCTCATCGAGGTCCCTTTCTCTGAAAAGAGAAGAAAGCATCGCTCAAGCCCTGATTTCTTGTCTTCCTGTCGGAGAATGTGGAAAAACATCTTTGCCTTCTGAGCTGGAGAAAAAATATGTGAGTTTTTGAATCGTTGAACTATATGTATCCTCAATTGTAAATGTCCTTTGCGCCGTGTAACACAGAGTAAAATAGGTCTTCAAAGGCAAGACGAGTTGTGGCATTCTTTTAATATATCATTTATAAAAATCAACGCAACCGATTAATCGATTAATTAATCGACTAAAGGGTGGCGACTAATCGGGTTAAAATTTTTTATCGACGCCCAGCCCTAATATTTACCAACACGCTCGTTTTAATGTCAGTCTCCGGGCTTTGCTGTTTCCAAAAGAGATAACCCTTTATAAGGACAGAACGAGCGGGTTGGTGGGGATAATTAAACTTAAACAGTCCCTTCTCGTTTTCTTCCTCAAGTTTAATAGATAACCCTTCGGTGCTATCGGATCTACCCCGGAGAGAGAGAGAGAGCACGGCCGTTTCAAGGTAAGGATAGGGCGCTCGAAGCTAGAGCAAACAGGCGGTATCGTTTCACGCATGCACGGATGGCTGGTTTCAAATTTTCCCACATCCCTAACGAAACCGGCACATCTTTGTGTGTGCGTCTGCGGGATTTCTGTCCCGCGCCGCCGGTTTTAGCGAGCACGCAGCGTTGTTTTGGCTGGCAGAACAGTTGTTGACCGTCGATATTGTAAGGCCGTGGTGTCCTCATCCTTTCAGGCAACGATTCGCTTGCTTTCCCTTGTGCAATACTCTGACTGAATCCTCCTGGGTGGCTGTCACTGTTCGCCGCGTCAACGACACAATCGTACCATTTCACCCCTCGTGACACAGGGTGCGCTGCTCGCTTTACTGTCACGGGCCGTCCTATCTAACACAACGAGCGCGAAAGGTCGTGGTCATCTGCTGGCTCCGAAAGGGCGGGACGTTCATGCAGGCCAATGAGGGCCTCGAATCAATACGACGACTGCCGACTCCTCCACGTTAAAACTTTACGACACCTGCTGATCTGTTAAGAAGTGTTGCTTTCTCTTTTTGGAACTCCTCCGATGTAACTTGCCGCCTATAATAAAATTTAAATAATCAATAAATATAACAGGGTGGAAATACTGTATTTCATTTTTATGTGGCAACGTTGAAAAAAAAAAAACTATTTCCAAGCTTGTGAAGACGCGCAATTCGCAAGTCCATTTCGAGCCGTAAAAACACGTTTTTGTACGATATTGATGCTTAAATATAGAACATACAAACAAAATATACACTTTCTCGACTTGATTTTCGCGTAGAAAACTATCGCATCTACATTTTAACAAAAAAATAAAAAAAAATAAAAAATGGGTTTTTGGAGAAAATCAATTTCAAAAATGGTACTTTTTGGTTTTCACATAACATTAACGTAAACGTACCGCAAAGAATATTTTATACAGCCGAGTCATTTTATAATACATATAAAGAACGTGTTTTGGGCTCTCTGTGGACATAAACATTATCGATGTAACCCAAGTAAATCGCCAGTAATTAATTGTCAAAGTTCGTCAACAATTGACCGAGGGGGGGGTTGACATTTTTACAGAAAAAAAGCAAAACGCCTAAAATTATTTTATGGTATTGAAGCCTTTTAAATGTGTCACAGAGTGCTTGATAAAAGATAACATAATGTGGACTGAAAATCAACGGCGGGAGATCAAGCGAAACATCCGACCCACGACGGGTGTGAAAAACACTGCTTTTCGCCGCGGCCTTTTTAAAAATTCCTAAGTCGAGAACAAAACATCCGACGAACTTGCGGTTTGTGGCGACTGCGTTGTCAAGCAGTGTCAAGATGTGACGAGAAATAACCATCAAAGCGGGACTTATCAACCGTGTCACTCCTCCCCGCGCATGATATCGCGGCTGCCGCCTGCCCTGGCAGGAAGTTAGAATATGGTTTTATTCATTCAAAGCAAAATTAAGGTTGGTCTAAACATAAAAAAGTCGTTTTTTTGTCTTCATGGTATTTTACAGGATCATTTAACCAATGTGGTTCAGCCGTATAATCGATATTATGACGTAGCACAAAGAACGGACCCAACGATGCACCTCTTTGTATCGCCTGCGGCGCTGCTCAAAATTTGATAACTGCTGCCACTCTCGTCATCTCAGCAGAAGGTTCGCGAGAATCAGCGGCGTGTTTTCTCTGTCAATACTGCCCACGACCTCTGCACACTCCGTGAGTCGACGGCGTCACCCGATGCCCTTTTTTCCGGTGGAGAGAATCATCGCCAAGACGGTAAGCCCTTTTTTTATATGCTATGGGTGAAGTGAATTCAAATTCTTTTACACGACGGTGCAAAACTCTAGTTATCGGAATTAGTACAATGTCAGTTCGTATTCATTTATGACCGGATGGTCCATTAATTTTATGAAACTACCCTACGAAAGGCCCCTCTACATGAAAATATAGAAATGCATTACGACTTACTTTTTAATAGGGAGTTTTAGTAGACCGTTTCCGTGCACCCACTCTACAGAGCGGAGCGGGAAATCGCCACTGCGCATGTGCGGCGCCACTCTGAGGTCGAGCGTAGCTACCGTAGTGAGCGTCCGCTCCGCTTTGGAAGGCCCTGAGCGGGGGGTCGTTATCATTTGAGCCCGTTCTCGTTTCGACCTTCTCACTTGGCCCTTTTCAAAACAGCAATTCTCAAAGATATCTCGCTTTGACCCGTCGTATTTGGCCCTTTCCCGTTTCGTCTTTCGCATTCCAACCCTCCTCATTTGGGCCCGTTCTCGTTTCGCCCTTTTCACCTGGCCCTTTTCAAAACAGCAATTCTCAAAGATATCTCGCTTTGACCCGTCGCACTTGACTCCGTACCAAAATCGTTTTTTTAGGGTAATATTAATACATTGATATAATTTGTGCGTGTGTGTGTGTGTCACGCTACAGGCATACTCTCTCTGCTAAGGATTTTAGCAGTGCGTCGAGGTCGTCGTGAAAAGCTACTAGCTGACAATAAAACAGACCAACTATTTATCGCATGCGATAAATAGTTAATCTGTTTTATTGTCAGCTAGTGGCCGCGGCCATGGAAGTGCACAATCGTAGATACAAAAAAAATATATCTGCGTGCGTGAAGGCTTGACTTCTTGGGCACGTAATATTTAGCGAAAAAGCGACGGAATGTTTTCCCTAGATATTAAGGATTTGTTTTACTCCTTGGATTATTCTCCTTCAGAGGTTGAGAGATATTATTGAGCAAAATGTGGTGCAGTTTCAATCTCATTCAGATGTCGATGTTGGTAGCTTTCTTAATCTTGTTGAGATTTATTTAGGTTCTACCGTGATGGCTGATATAAGCTCTTCTTGCAAAAGATTGGAATTTGCATTGGTTCCCGGATGGCTCCAGTTTGATCAGAGATATATATTCGTGTAATTGACCTTGTCGCGGCTAAGTCAGTTGAAGTTTACATTGAAGGTTCATTGTTGGTACGGAGGTACGTGGACGATGTCTTAATATGCACTTCGGATCGTCTTGTTGGCGAATGTGTTAGAGGCCTTCTTGCAAGCAGCTCCTGAGTTGACTTTCGCTATTGAAACACCAGCAGATGGTTGGCTACAATTTTTTGGTATCCGGTTCCAGGTTGAGAATGGTCTCTGCTGGGAGTTCGGCAAGACGGACTCAAAACCTCTGCTTTCTAGGGATAGTTGTCATTGGAAGATTGTGAAGCAGGGTATAGTAAAGTCTGTATTAACGAACTCCCTCAAGTTGTCTTGTGTGCACCGGTTGGGCACATGGTTAGAAAAGCAGCTTCTTAGATTGATTTCTGCTGGCTATAGCTAAGAGTTCCTGTCTTTTGTTAACTAACGCTTGCTGACTAAGTCTAGGGCGGGTACAGATGTGGGAGCTGGAAAAAGAAAGATAGTATGTTTGCCGTATTTTCATTACGTGTCCCACAACTTAAAGGCTATAGCGGGGAAGTTTGGTATGACTGTTCTGTTTAAACCTGACTTTCGGCTTGATAGGCTCGTCTCTTTTTTGTCGCGAAGGAGTGGCTGTAGCAAGAGGCATAGGGAGCCATCGGTCCCTTGTGATCTTAGCGTAGTGTACGAAATTCCGGTTAACTGTGGTGGGTGTTATGTGGGGCAGACGTCTAGTGTCTGAACGATAGGTTGAGTGAACATAAACGTGCTGTCAAGAACAATGCGAATTCCTCTGAGTTGGCAAAACACCTGTCTGCATGTGATAATTCTATTGATGATTGGGCCAGTGCAGTGGTTGTTCAGAAGGAAAAAGAATGTTATAGACGTTTGGTGAAAGAACCTCTGATGATTGCTAAACATGACAGTTATTTTAGTAATATGACCGTCGCGCTGGGTGTCCATGTTAGGGCCCTTTTAAATTCCTAAAATTGGTCTTAGTTCCTTTGTAGTATTGTCATGTAAAGAGAGGTTTCTAGGCCGTAGCATTCTAGCTCTGTAGCGCGTTCCCTGTGGTTTTCCTATCCCTTTTATTTATTTTTTGTCGCCCGGTGACGTGTCTTTTTTTCCACACAGTTCCTTTGCAACGTGCGTAATCGGTGACGTATCTCCCTCTCTAGACAGACTAAGGCTGTGTCGTTGAAATTATTTGTTTTTTCTAGCAGGACGGGTTATGACTGGTCACGTGCGTTTTTTGTTTGGATTCGAAGTTCGTTCTATTTTTCTGTCTTGGTTCGAAGTGTCTCCAAACTTAGAATTCCGAGAAGGCGTTTCCAAGTTACTGTTTATTTGTTCTTGGGTTTTCGTGTGCCTTCCTATTTAAGAACGCGGTTTGTCTAATAAACCTCAGCTGTGCTTGGAGATTCGTGTGTTACTGTACGTTTCTCTCCCCACTCTCCACGGTTAAAGACATCAGGAATTTTCAGTTACAAAAGAGGAACCACATTATACCGCTCCAAGTCATCCAGTGGCTATATATGAAAGTCTGAGTTTGTCTGAATTTGGCCCAATAAAAGTTGTGGAGGAGCTCGGGGTTTTGGGTGGAAGAAAAAAGTGTTGAATTGAGGCCCGAACATTCTGGTTGAGAATTGCATGTGAAGTTCGTCGAGATGACCAGCATCACGTTATATTGCCAGCTTACGTTCTACTGGCCACTCCCCAAGGTACTCAGATGATGATAATGTCGTCTCTCAGATATTCGGGAAACGTTAATTAAATACTTTCAGTTTAAAGAGTATGACTGAGGGCCGAAGATGTCGCAATTTATTCACAAAAGGTTCCCGAAAAGTGATGGTGATATAATATCGGGCATCGGTAAAATTGAACCTGCGCAAAAGTTCAGCAAACAATTGTTTTATTTGAGCCGGTCTACCCCAATAAAGTCAGCAGTCAAAGTGTAACATGGACCTTTTCTCAATCCTATACTTTAAGCCATGTTTCCACGCGACGCAAAAAATCTTGGGACTTTATTTTTTGTGAGTTGCAGACATTTTTGCAGGCATTTTTTTACTCTTTTGCGTCAAATATATTCGATAGCCACTTTGAAAAGGAGCCTACAGCAAGCGTCAGTGTGATAGGGTTTTGTTTGCCGTGCTGTTACCGCGCTTTTGGGAGGGATTTGCGCAAGTGTGAAATTTAATTTATTTCCTCTGATGCTTATTTACAGAGCAAGGGGTTCCTTGTTCAATGGAAAGGACATCCCAAATGGCAGTGTACGCTGGAGCCTGAACGTAACCGCAATGCGGCTTGCTTGAAAGAATTTCTCAGGCCCACGGAACCAAAGCGCTGCCGCCTTGATGAAGCCATCAACAATCTTCTCTATAGAATTCAAGTAAAGCTCGCAAGTAGGAGGTCAAACGGACTGCTGCGGGTTGAGTTTGACCTTGACCTGTTCCGATGGGCATTCGACGGAAAGGGCCTACAGATTGACGCCGGATGGCTGCTTTGTGACGAAAGTGATTTTGATCACCTCCGTTTGCCAGAGAACTGGCACACGCGTCCCAACAAGTTGCAGGGCGCTGTTACCATCGAGTTTCCAGTCCGTATTAAGGGCGTCTTGTGACTTCAAAGGGCATCCAGCACATTTGTAAACGGCTTTCCCGGGGAGTTCTTGCACATCTTCCTTGTTACCAAAGGGGTTTCCTCTAAGTAAGAATGGCGGCCAACGTGACCGACACTGTCAAAATGACAATAAATGAAAATTCAATTCAACTAATTATGTCTGTTAGAATGGTTAGGAAACTAGAACACGAAAAGCAAACGTTACGAAAGATATACGTCGAAACTCTCCGACAACACCCGCCGAAACTTGTGAGCACTATCTCATGTGAAGTCCTTGAGGAAAGACTAAGGTCACTCTGCCCTTCCACCAAATCCTGGTACAAAAAAAAAAAACACGGAGCGCGCCAAAAGCAGGTTTTTTGAGAAAGAACATACCCTAAATGTAACTGTAGAGGGCGAAACTTCTGAGCTTTCTACTGAAACCTCTCCAGAAAACATCGATACGGCTTCCAGATGCATTAATCAACGCTCTGCAAAGCAAGCTCCACGAGAGCACAAGGAAGGAAACAGAGCTTGAGTGTGCCGTTGCCACGTTGACAGGACACATAGAAAGCCTTCAAAGTAGGTGCAAAGACCTTGAAGGACAGAACAGTAGCCTTTCGGTCTCACTTTGTCAGTACCAGGCATCCTTCAGCCAATCTAAGAAGGTCGGCGAAGGATCTAAAAAGACTGACGCGCGAAAGTTGAAGCTGGCGGCTGAAATGATCAAGACAACGCTAGAAAACTTTCTTTCTAGCTTTGGTCTAAACCTAGAGGAGATGGTGGTAAGCGACCTGAAAGGAATATTGCACAAAATTGTGTTTCCGGACTCTGGCTGTCCAGTAGTGCAGCATAGCGTGACTAAATCATTTCAAGGTCGTGGTATAACTTCGTACAACGACTTAGGGAAAACGACGACGACGAGCGCTTGCACAGCGGGACATTCGCACCGCTCCGCTCATTTTGGTCCTTTTCTAGAAATTTACTGGGCCTCCGGCCTCCAGCCTGGAGCCTGGACGACTACATGGACTCCCCAAGGCCTCCCGATTCACCCGTCATCACACCGCCGCCCGAGGACATGGACTTCCCGGCTCTCGAAGTCAATGAGGACAGCCCGGCAGAGCTCGACCTAGCGGGGAATACGGGCTTTGCCTTCCCGCCGCCCCCCACTCCTCCTGTCACACTCCAACCCGTTTGCCCCACTGGCGACTCTTGAGAATGCTCAACAATCCGAAGGCAAGTCAGACGACCTTCTCACTGCGTCCTGCATTGTTTCTACTGCACCCGAGGGGCAAAAACGGGCGCGTAGCACAGTTCAGGCCTCTACAGCCTCAAAGCGGTCCACCCAAGACAGGACGTCCGCTCGCTCGGTACAGACCACTTCCTCTCGGGGAATGTACGGCAAAGACTCCTACCACGATGAAGATGGGTATACTCTGGTCACCTACAGCCGCAAAAAACGTTACCCCTTGATGGCCGCAACGCCACCCACACAGACTCAGCCACCCGCACCGCGGCTGTCGCGCCTCACGGTAATCCTCAGACCCTGTCAACCGTGTAGAATCTTAGATGAGCCCTACATCAAGCTCGACGAGGCTCTTTCATCACATTTACGCACCTCCCTGGCCCTCGTACAAGGCACCAGGACCCCCGATTTCACGACACGATTCTTAACACATAGTAATCAACTTGCACTCGATGTATACGATCCCGCGGTGAGGGATGCTTTCCTCAAAATCAAATCGCTTCCTATCTGTGGTAAGGAGGCTCCTTTTCAGGCCTATGAAGCAACCGGAGAGGGCCAGATACGTGGCATAATACAAAACGCCGGTGGCCTTACCCAAGAACAACTCATGGCCAGCTTGCATTGCCGCAAATGCAGAATACTTAATGCTCGCCCACTGGGTGACAACGGAACTGCTTTGGTTACCTTCGAGAGCACACGCCCGCCCTACCGCATCGGCCTCCGCTCTTTTACGGTGAGGGTATTACCCTACAAACCCAAAGTAGCTGTCTGCACGACCTGCCATCGGATGGGCCACGTTAAGGAGCGCTGTCCCAACACCGACAACGCCCGCTGCTCTATTTGCGGACTGAAAAAACACGACGGAGAAGCGTCTTGTCCGAACGCCACGCCTAAGTGTCGTAATTGCGGGGGTCCCCACCTAGCCACAGACAAGGGCTGCCTCAAGAGAGCCCAGCTGAACAAAAAGATAGCACGTCGCCGACGTCCGAAGGCCCCGCGACGCTTTGAAACTACCTTTGACAACCAAGGGCAGCCTCTACACACGGGCGAACGTACTGAAGCGTCAAGCAACAACACCGATACGACCGTACCTCTAGTGCCTGGAAGCGCGGGAGACTTACGACGCCTACGGCTCATCGCCACTCCGACCTCAACAAGTTTCTATACAGGGACCCGCACCTCTGCTCAGGGAACTACTACAACAGCTGCAGAGCGTAAACTCACGTTTGCGGACGCCGTTCGGATGGCCAACACCGACACTGCAACCCAGACTATTAATACGACACAAAGGAGAGGGTCTAAACATGCTCAAAAATCGCGAACCCCGCGCATTCCGGAACCGGTGGCACAAGTCAGTGAGGAGACGCAGACAGAAACAGCTGTACGCATCTCAGCATCTACAACACCCAGCACACAAATCACCCTCGAGGCACAGCTCGAGCGCCGCATTGCTCAACTTGAACAACGCGTAATGGAGCACGTGCAAAAGACAATAGACCGGGTCATTGAGACATGTGTCCGCACCCTTATGGAACGACTCATGCTCTCCAGTACGAGCCCATTCGGGGCGCCCATCACACAACCGGCTCCGGCCGCCTCTATGGTAACCTCATCAATTGCTATTAACGGCCAACATGGCCCAGCGCTCCAATAGCGCACTCGCCACCGGGCTCCCACCCTGGGCTACAGTCGTGCAATGGAATTGTCGAACACTTCGAAAAAAAAAAGGCCGACCTAGTAGCGCAATTTCATTGTAACGGCACGACACAAGGACCATCCATACTCGCACTTCAAGAAGTAAATGGCCCAGTACTCAAACTCCCGGGTTACGAAGGGTACCCGTCTTATAGCGATCCCGGGCAGACCACATCCGTGGCTCTATACGTATTAAGAACGCTCGACCCCGTCCAACTGGATACCGAACCCTGGAATACTAGCGCCACCACTACGGTAGGGTGTAGGGTCAAATTGTCGACTGACCACACCGTTTTAATTTTTTCCTTGTACGCACGCCCGGAGTACAACCGCAACAAAAGGCACAAGCCTCTTATTGACCTCGGTTTTATACAGCATTTCCATAGGCTCTATCCTCGCGACCAGGTAATCCTATGTGGAGACTTCAACGCAAGGCACACAGCATGGGGTTACGACAAATGCAGTCCCAGGGGGCGCAAAGTAATGGCTGATACCCAAAACTACCACCTTAGTTTGATAAACACCCCCGATGACCCCACACGAATTGGACAATCTATTCGCCAGGCGGACACGACCCCTGATCTGACTTGGGCATCACACCCGCGCAGCGTCACCTGGCACCTTCACGAAGACCTAATGGGAAGCGATCATTTCCCTATAGTGATCAAGATAAAAATCCGCCGCACTCTGGGATGCGCGGTAGGTGCACGCACAGCCGCGAGACCATCGTTTTTGACGCACTGGGACAAATACCGAAAGCTGCTGGAGGAGACATCTCCCAGCGGCGATATCGCACACCTAACTGGTCAAATATTAGACGCCAAGCAACAAGCCACCCGTCGAATACAAGTCCCCTATAATCATCCGGACCCAGACAAACGCCTTCTAACGCTCTGGAATCGCAGGTTGCGCCTATTGGCCAAGTACCGCAAATCTGGGCGCAGACGCTCTATCAAACGCAAGTTGAGGATCACGCAACAGACAATAGAGGACTACACCACCGCCCTTGCATCTGAGAGATGGATGACCCTCTCTGAAGGCTTTAACGGGAATACGTCTACACCCCGAGTTTGGAGTATATTACGGTCCCTTCTTGGACAAACCAAGACCTACAATGGGGCCAGACGGGTGGCCCTTAAAGAAGCGATAACCCCACAGGAGCTAGCCGAACGCGCCGCTTCTGAATTCTTTCCCAGCACTTCTCAACCCATCGCTACCACCTATGAAAGGGACGACCCCGTGGAGGACTTTGAATCCTACAATCAACCATTCACCCTTTTTGAGCTTAATCACGCTCTTAACACTGCCAACACACACAGTGCACCTGGGGCAGATCAAGTCACCACGACACAACTGAGAAACCTCCCAGATACCTACAAACAAGCTCTGTTGGAGGAAATCAACAGGATCTGGGAAGAAGGAAAGCTTCCACCCACATGGCGTTTCTCTCTGGTGAAACCAATTCCCAAACCGGGGAAACCGCCACATAACCTGGCCAACCTCCGACCTATATCACTGACATCCTGCCTATGTAAAACGATGGAGAGGATGGTCAATACGCGCCTTACATGGTACTTGGAAAATAATGGCATTCTCGCCCCAACGCAAATAGGTTTTAGAGCGGGGTTGTCTACACAGGACGCGCTTCTTCAACTTAAGGAGGCAGTCCTCGACCCGCACTCTACACAACCGAGAGCTGTCGTTGGGGTTGACATTAAAAAGGCATTTGACGGGGTCCCGCACAACACAATCATATCCGAAGCCAGAACTGCCGGCCTAAAAGGACGACTATATAACTCCATTGCCGCGTTTTTGGAAGGTCGCTGTTTTCAAGTGCAGGTAGACCAAGCCACTAGTACCACGCGAGCCAACAAAGTAGGGGTACCGCAGGGGTCAGTTATCTCACCGACTCTCTTCAACTTGGCGATGCACACCCTCCCACACCGTCTTGATGCAGTGCCTGGACTAGGTCATACAATATATGCCGATGACATCACGCTTTGGGCAACAGACGGGTCCATCGGCCAGCAGGAAGACATACTCCAAAATGCCCTAAACATTATCTACAGTTTTGCAACCGAAATCGGCCTCAGCACATCCCCAGAGAAGACTGAATACTTAGTCATACACGGCGGCCGTAGTACTCCCTCCAAGAGAGCCGAGAAGAACATGTACAACCTCTCTATCGGAGACCAACCCATCACCAGGAAATCTACCATTCGCATCCTGGGCATGTACCTGGACGAAAATTGCACAGCCAACACATGGTTCCAGAAAACGACTGGATCAGTAAAAAAGATCCTACACGTCCTTCGACGAATCTCAACACGCACCCGTGGTGTCCGCGAACGCGAGATGAGGCAATTCGTGCAGGCATTTGTCGTCTCACGGCTCCTGTATGGTCTTCCCTATCATCCAGTCAATCGGACTCAGATCCTAGCTCTAGAAAGACTTATCAACGAGGCCCGAAGACTCATTACTGGCCTTCCCAGGTACACACGCCTAGACGCGCTCAAGAGTTGCGGGGGCATTAACGATCTCAGCGAACTCGTATCCGCGCACTACAACATCCAGGAGGCACGGCTTCGCACAACACCAGCCGGCCGGTCTATCCTTGCAAAACTGGGCTACGCCGTGCACGATCTGCCCGAACTCCCACAACAGACCCCGCCGTGGGAACACATTGTCCTCACCGACGGGACTCCTCTACCTCAGCGGATACAGAGCACCGGCAGGCGCCTCCCTCTCAAGAGACGGCACTTAAAGTACATTCGCTCGCTTGACGATTGCACCCACGTGATCTACGTCGATGCATCCCTGCCAGCTGATCACAAATGCGCTGTCTACGCCACGGCGTGGTACAATTGTAACACAGAAGCACAGGCACGATACCTGCACACAACGGCTACGCCCCCGCTCAGCACCCAAGCGGAGCTTCAAGCCATCACGGACTATGCGCGCGACGCACTTCTTATGGCAAAGGAAGACGCACCAGTCACGCACATCATTTATACTGACTCGCAAGCGGCACACCACATATGCTGGGACACCCAATATACCGGACCTACCTTACACGAGCTCAAGGTGGCCGTCTCATCTCTGAGAGCGTCCGGCCATCAATTCATCATACGATGGGTCACTGCCCACTGTGGCATACCCGGTAATGAGAAAGCCCACAGGCTAGCGCGCGCACACCTCCTCTCCGCGCTGGCCAAGGGACCCTCCTCTTCCTCATCTCTAGGCGACCCCTCACAGGAAATTGCCAACCCTTGGCACGACTTGCGCTCTACGAAAGCCCAGCGAGCCACCTACCTCTCCATGGCCGCCAACCCGCTATCCATCCCTAAGATTCCCTCCCAACATTTCTCTCGTAGGGAAGCCGTCATGATTCGGCAAATTCAGACAGGGACCCTACTGACACCGCATCTCCTACAGCGGTTTCGCGGGAAGGACGGGGCGGGACCTTCCACAGCCTCTGGCATCTGCAAGAACTGCAATTCTAAGGCAGACCTGGTTCATCTCATGTGGTCTTGCCCTTTGTATGATATTCCACGACAACAGGCTTTGGACCTCATCACAAACGCCCCAGTACCCGCATCCCTGAACGCCTGGGCATGTCCAGACGCCACCATATCCCCCAAGCATGCTTTAGAGTTCTGGGAGGCACTACTCGCCTTCATAAAAGACCCAACTGCGCCTCCAGTGGGGGACCGGCTCCTTCCGGCTACAGCCAAGAGGATACGGCCTCCCCCTCCCTCGTCGACGAAGGCCTTGAAGCCATGAGATGTTGCCCTCCTCCTCCTCTCCTCTTCTTCGGCCCCCGCTTCCTAATCCCTTTTCCTCCTTCTAACTGACCTCCGCAGCGCGCTCCGCGCAATATAAGGTCAATAAACGTGTTTTCAATCAATCAACGACTTATCTGAGAGCGACAAGCGCGGTGTACACGAAGTAGCTGCACTGCTGGACGAGCATTCTTGCAGCAATTCGTTCTGGCAGGAGCTATCGCGATGGATAAAGAGTCTTCCTTCGGTTGGACTTATTAACAGCTTCCGGGAAATCGTTGATGGTGAAGTACACATAACTAAAACGCCAGGGAAAGCAATGGGGGCTCAGGTTTCTTTTCGTGCAGATTTAGAGCACGTTATTATTGAAATTGCCAAAGAACAAGGGAAAACCCTGCGCGAACTGAGCACTGAGCCGCTAGTGGTCAAAAATGAAGGAGACGGCTGCACGGTTAGCCACCGGTCAACATGGACTACCCTTTGCTTTGTAGTGATCCTACCTAGAAAATCACTACAAAACCACAAGCTGCACCGCTTGCTCGCCGCAGCCACCGCAGAAAATTATTTTTCCATGAGGGAATCCTTTCAATACCTCTTTGATGAAATTAATGACGTTATTCAGAAAAAGAGCATTGTCATTGATGGTATTACTTTTCCTCTGTCAGAATGCCTTGGATCGGACCTCAAATTTGTATTGATTGTGTTGGGTTTGCAGTCCGCATCATCGAAGTTTCCTTGCTCCTTCTGTTTTGCGGATAGAAATGACAGGGCTAACCCAAGCTTGTCACAGTCCCATTTCAACACGCCCCCTCTAGTGAGGACATTGCCAAATCTCGCCTCAAACTGCGACTCCCTTGAAAACGGAGTTCAGTATGCAGCTCCCCTTAAAGTTGACCCTGCACAAGTTATTCCTGACACACTGCACATGCGCATTCGCATCTTTAACCGTCTTTTAGACAACTTGCTTATTGAAATGGAAGACTTGGATTGTCAGACAAATGTTCGCGATCCTCCCACAAACAAGGACCACCTGAACGATATGTACCTGTAGGATTCACACCCTACAGGTACATATCGCTCGTAAATTGTGTTAAAAGGGTGTTCGTCTTTGTCTTTACACCCACATCTACAGGGTGTGAGAGGGGTGTATCGGTGAAATGTCGGATTAATCCAAGGCATCAGTTAATCCAACTTTGTTAGACAAACGAAGTCAACAAAGGCATCTCGACTGATCGTCACAATCAGGTATAGTTTGAAAGTCCTAATGAACTGCACGGGGTGGTCCGACCGATTCAATTTCGGTACGTTGATGCGACCAAACGTGGAAATGTCAATTCGTGTGTAGGACGATACAGCTAAATAGAAAATCGCCGTCACGCGCGAAAGCCGGATGTAGAGGTTAGAAAGTTCACGTGATCGAGCCGCTATCGCGTATACTTCAAAAGGGGCGTATAAGTAGTCCTAGGGATGCTCATGAAAATTTTAAATTAACAAAAATAAAAAACCACTCGAAGTCTAAATGTGCTAGGGATACTTAAGTAGCAGGAGTAAAACACAAAATCTGCATCTTGAGGGTGGTGTAGTGGGTTGGATCTACATATAATGCGTATGATCGCGGAAACTGCACAAGCAATGCAAATGCCGATAGCTGTGCTGCAAGTCGATTTAAAAAAGGCATTTGACAAGGTATCACACTCGTTTTTATTCTCATTGCTAGAGCACTGCGGTGTAAGGAAGCGACTATTGGAGTATGTAAAGATATGCTACAAGGATATAAGGACGCGCCTCTTAGTAAACGGTCGTAAAACCACGTCAATCCCAGTCTTTTCATCCGTCAGACAGGGGTGTCTAATGTCACCAACTTTTCGCTTTGTACTAGAAGCCTCTCTGTAGGGCAGTTCTTAGTGACGTTAATATACGAGGGGCCGGCCTGGCGGTGTCGCATGTCAAACTTTTAGCCTACGCAGATGATGTGAGCGTAGTATGTACGTCGCGGCCAGAACTACGGCTTGCACTCCGGCACATACAAGAGTTCTGTAGTGTGTCGGGGGCCGAAATGAACACGAAAAAATCCTCAGGGTCGTGGCTGGGGCCATGGCTTTCCACGCCCGACTTATGCATGGGAATTCCATGAACTGTTTCGTTGTCAAATTACTTAGGGGTCAGCCTTGACCGCACAAAGTTAGGCAGCGGCGAAGGTGGCACGAGGCTACAGGCCGGTAGAGCGAAAGCTACGGAATGGCAAGGAAGAAGTATCTGTCGCTTAAATCGAAGTTATGTTTTGTAACGCTGTTTTCTTCTCTTGTCCATGGTACTCGGCACGTGTTGTGCCTTGTCATAACAGTGAAGTGCAAAAAATTCAAAGAGTATATGCGACTTTCGTGTGGAATTCTTGTTTTGAAAGAACGCGCCGCACCAATCTTTTTATCAGCCCCCACAAAGGCGGGCTAGGGCTAATTACTTTTGCCATTAAGTTGAAAGTGCATCGGTTTCTGATTTTCCGAGACAAGGAAGCCCCGATATCCGCCGCAGTACTGCGCTTGCTAGGAGGGCGTTATCTCTCTTCGTGGATGGACGTCAACGTTGATGATGATGGAGTAAAAAAGGCACCCGTTCTGCGATACTATAAAGAGATAGCAGAAGCGGTGAAGTATTTTGAAAATAGATATTCAATGGAATACTTAAGTAAAGTGACAAGGAAACGTTTGTACTGGGACACGATTGACCTAGTTATGCCGCTGCCCCTCTACCGATCTAGCTTTACTGCAGAAGCGAACGGATCCGATGTCTTTAAGCGGCTGAGGAGGTACCCTGTTCGGCAGGGAATTAAATACTTTTTTATAAGGTTTCACATGGAAGTGTTAACAGTGAAAACCTGGGAGGAAAAGAAAGGTTTTTTCCTCCCATGGGGAACAAACTGTGTCATTTGCCCCTTTGCCGAGACGCTGCAGCACACGTTCTTGTATTGCACGAATGCCGAATTATTCTGGGCCCAGTTGCGAGCGGAAGCAGGAATTTCTTTATATCCTACATGGCGTAGCATGAAGTTTCCAGATGTCGGGAAGCAACAGCATAGCCTCAGCCTTGAAATATTAACTCTAATTGGACTACACGCAATTTGGAGTTCTCGTACGGATCACACTCTGGTAAGAGAAGGTGGTCAACCCGCATGGAGGTATTTGATTCAAGGAATTAACTATGTCACCTCTTTAGTTAGGGAGATAGAGTTCCCTGAGAGCGACTTTTGGGAAACTCTTAAATCCCGATTAAAAATAACGAGATGACCGCATTAAAAGTCACTGAAAACAAGTGCTGTATTACTATTGTCGGTTGTTATTATTCTTTGGCCCATTGTTGAATTGTACTGACCATGCAAGTGTATGTGACTGTGAATGTATTCGGAACTGTTACACCTCATGGGGCAGTCGCAAGCCGCCCACTCACCCATTTTTTTTTTTTTTACTTTGTAAATAAATTGGACGCTTGAGCCGTTATCGAGGGGTTGTCAGTTCAACTCCACCTGACGGAAGACTTTTTTTTCATTAGTCCGTTTTTGTATGATAGGAAGATTAAGCCCACACGCTAATGCGGCGTATGCTGTCACTGACGCCCGCAACCGCGCATTTAATCGGCCGCTTTCGCTACTCGCGTACTTGTCCGAACACCCTTATTTGAGGGTGTGAGAGGTTACACCACTTTTCAAGGGTGTTTTTTTACACAAATAAGGGTGCTCCCCATAGGAGAAGCCATCTACACGAATAAGGGTGTAAAAATTTTAAGTGTGTTCCGTTTGAGAGGTGGTGATACTGGCTCACGCTGTACCTGAGAAATTCAGGCTGTGCAACTCAAACACGTGCCGGTACGATGCTCATCCTGATTGGTGGGGACGAACCCAGGATCCCCGGGTGTTCGTAGCCTGATCTTTCTGCTCTCCACATGCCCCGAGATACCATGCACTAGCACACTCGGTTAGGGACTCTCAGAAAACCAGGACTCAAACAGGAAATGTTGCGGGTCCCTCGCCTTCGCTGAAGGTATAAAATATATGGGCGAACTAGCATATAATTATTTATTTATTTGCATTATATAGTATCTCTCTTTTTCTCCCTTGCACAATATTACCAACTGCAGAGCTTACAGAGGTTTGTGTGACTATCAGACAACTTAGTCAAATTTCGACACGGGTTTAAAATCATGTGGGTTACCACAATTTCAAGGCCACTTGCAGAGTTTTTGCTGAACCTGGAAACACGACTTGCAAAAACTTGCATATTATACAGTTTGTTACAATATATGGTCAGCAGGGGAAGCTCCAACTCCGGCTCGAGCTCTCTAAGTTTGGTAACGCTTCAACTTACGAAGAATGACAAGCGCGAGGTGGAGACAGAGCTTCTCCTGCTGACCTTCTCGGTGTGGTCCAACCATTCGTAGGTACCGTCTCTATTTGTACCACCTAACGACGGCTATTCATCGCGCTCGGCGTGAGTTGATATTACAAGGGCGCCAGGGTGGTTCGTGCCCCAGTAGACTTCTGGTAATGCGCTTATTTGTCCATCTCTGATGCAAAGCGTGCTTTGTGTTCCGAGTTATACCTTTATATGAACGTGCGTACAAGGGTCGTTTGATGAGTTTGGTAAAAAAAAGCTGGTTAAACGCTTTGTTAGAAGAAAAGGTCATTTTGGTTTCGAGTTCGAAAAGTTCGAAGCTTTCACGGTTTCTAAAAGTTCGGGTTCGACTATTTCGAATATTTGTTTACTTGAGGTTCGATAAACTCGAAAATTTCGAACTTCCCTAATTGAAATTCGAGAGATTCGAATGTTTCGAATTTTTTTAAATCTAAAATTCGGAAAGTCGAACGCTTCGAAATTTTAAAGACATAAAGCTCGATAAATTTGAAGATTTAGAATTTCTTTCTACATAAAGGTCGAAGGTTTCGATTCTCTTTTAATGCTAAATTCGAAAAAAAAAAGAATCTTCGAAGGTTTCTGATTTTTTTGAAGTCCAAGTGCGCAAAGTTCGAAGTCCGGTTTTCATGTTCCGCCAGTTTCAGTTTCAAATAACGTTTTCACGCCTCACTGGCTTTCACGAAATCAGGTTTAGAAAAGTTCGGGTGTGATATGTAGACTGCGCGAAGTTGGTCAGGCAATTAAATGAGACGACGAGTGCCCCGCATGTGCTGGAATATTTGCCAGTGCAGTGACGTGCAACAATAGATCAGTAATTGCGACCGCCAGCCCGGGGTGGTCATTAACGTGCATTACGAAGTAGTGATCCTACGAACCCACTGTTTAACGATACTCATCCAGTTCGAAACGGCCAGGGGCAGGCAGGTGGTTGGGGTTCAGAAAAACCTTGAAGTGATCTGGCAAACTGCGCCCCTACCCCCTTGCACGCTGGTAGTAATTCGATCGAACGCCGCCCGAGTGACGCTGGCATATAGTAAGTTTAGTTTGTACATGATGCAAAATCCTGAGACTGTGAATTAAATTTCAAAGAAAAAGTGTAAGAAGACAAAAAAAGGGGACACGAGAACGTCTCAAACTCAACTCAGCTGAAAACTCAGCTCAGTCTGTCTATGCTAGATCGCAAACTCAACGATGAAGTTAACTCAATCGGTCGCTGATTGGCTGCCCTTTCGGTCACGTGATGTGACATTGCGATTGAGTTTTTCCCTACGGATTCCGATGGAGTTCGAGCTATGCTGGTGAAATAATAAAGTTTGCCGTGACGTCAAAATGTCGTCACAATTGAGTTTGGCGATGGAGATAACTTTGTAGTAGTCAGACAGCCAAAGTTGTCAAAGTCAATGAAGATGGCGACGTTCACGCTCGCGGATGGGGCGAGCCAAATCGAGCTTTCACGCACCATCACTACGTTTTTTTTATATGTTCGGTCCAAGGTTCGTTAGAGACGTAAACGGGGAATACTGCCCGACACCCGTTGGTGCTGACAGTTGCCGTGGAAGCTTTGGCGGAGTCGCGAGGGGCCCAATATGCTGACAGCCGAGCAGCAAGTGCTCTCATCTTCTGCGTTGCTGGCGGCACATTTTGCTGCGACGAGGACATCGCCGTGCGTCGGTGTGCTGCGAGTCGCGTTCTTTGGATGTTACAGAGGCGATAATCGAAAACCGGGGCTGAATGTGGGTGGGCTTCGCGTGAAAAGGGAAGACGGAAAGACTACAACCAAGAAGTTCAGCGATACGAATTCAGCGGTGTTGTCGGTAAGTGCTCAATACGCTGTGTTCTAATACAGTCTGAATAAAACATTTTCTCAATGCGATCGCACGAGTGAGCTGGGTAGAAAACGGACCCCTCATTCAACGTGATGACTGTCGTGCGGAATCGCACGCATTCAAGCTTACTCGTGATTGCATCTGTATCATCCAAATGTCTCGGGTCTCAACATCTGGAAATTGTTCAGCTGCAGCACGTTCTGTACGTTTTCACTTTACGATTGCAGGTTCAAACTGCTGTAGTATCTTGTTTTTTGCTTGTGTTGTCTGAAACGTTTCTGCTGCTTTTCTGCCACACGGGATAGGCGCCTCGTCAAGCTGCAAGCCATGCAGCTTGACGTTTGACATTATATGCCCATCTCCCACCTTTGTATATAAAGGAAAATAAAGAGATTATAAATTAATTTACGCTGCACATCTTTGCTCTGAAGGCATAATTTTGGGTATGCTGCAAGGCAAGTGGAATGCCTCCACTTTTTTTTCGACTATTTTTATTATTACATTTCAGGCTTTTTGGGATGCTATGTAACTACTAGCTCCAAGTAGAGGCCGCATTAGCATATAGAATGCCTATCTAGTCATGATGTGCTTTTGGAGAACAGGAAAGGTTATGAACCATTCATCTCAGATACTGTATCACTGTTGTGTTGAGGTGACAGCGACAAAACCCTGAAGCCATGCTTGCGCACCAATTCCTCGCAACCCCAATGGATGCTGTGCTGTCCCGAGGTCAAGTTGAACAAAAAGCATTGCTTAAGATTCCGTTGTAGAGCAGTGAATAGGATGCTCAAAAGCAGGTTCCGGAGGTTGCAAAGGTGTACTGGGCACAGCGACATCATTTGACTTTCTGCACCATCCGGGCTCATATAGCTCTATTTTGGAGCCTACCCCTTGAGCCCCAAGAGTCCGACCCTGAGGACGGGGGAAGCTTTGACAGCAGAGGACAAGCTGTGCAGCGTTGAAAATCTGAGAGGTGGCCGCCTCTTCAAGTATGTGCTGCCTACCAGGGTCTCCCTGCTCAAACTTGAAGCCTGGCAGCTGTTGAGGCTACTCGGAGCTTTGTCTCTAGTCACATCTGTGAAATATACTTGTGTGTGTCCGCTTGCAATAATTTGTCATACTTTGTAACTTGCCAAATCAAGTAGACACGGCAAGTACCGTTGGCTGCAGAGTGGTCTGCTTAGCAGACAGTTCAAGCGGCATTTAATTCTCTCGGGGTCTTTTATAGACCCCAAAAGAATGGATGAAATAGTTTGATACGAGGACACTTTTTTTGGTCTGAAGCAGTGCTTATGCATCAAAACAACTTACCCCAAGCCTATGGCAGGCAAGTTTGGTATTTCAGAAAATGACTTTTTATATTAGACAGAAAGAGATAGACATGGCAAGTACATTTTCTTTTTATTTCTGTGGAACCTGGGCTGAAGAAACATCGCATTAAGTGTCTGCTGTCGGAGTTTTGATATGGCACCTAAAATTAGAACTTTATATGTTTGTGATAAGTTGCTGTTTCTGGAAAAGCTTTTTAACACTATGTTTATGACAAGGCTAACCGGGCAAAAATGCAAACCGCATAAGCTAGGCTGCGAAGCATTACGACTCGGGACAAAAGCAGGGCCCCCTCACGGGTGGCGCATCTCGTTTCTCATCGACTAGTATAAGCATTCCGGCTCGAACAGTGTATTGTTCTAAGCATAGAGAAAGAAAAGTGAAAGCCGTTTACAACTCCCTGTAACGCCGAATTGGAGCGCAGCTCTTGAGGAGGAGGAGGGAAGTGTACTGAGGGCCACGGTTTATCGGGGGTCACGTGACATAGGGGAAAGGGTCACACATGACCCCCCCCCGAGGGCACGTGACCTTGTTGGGGTCACGTGACCTCAGGGGAGGGGGTCCACGTGGAGGGGGAGTCACGTGCCCCCCCGAGGTCACGTGACCTCAGAAGGGGTCACGTGACCTCGGGGAGGGGTCACGTAACCCCCCAGGTCACGTGACCAATATTTCCCCGCTAGATTTAGCGGGGAAATTTTTCCACTAGGTTTAGCGGGGAAATTTTTTCCGCTAGATTTAGCGGGGAAATTTTTTTCGCTAGATTTAGCGGGGAAATTTTTCCGCTAGATCTAGCGGGGAAATTTTTCCGCTAGATTTAGCGGGGAAATTTTTCCGCTAGATCTAGCGGGGAAGTTTTTAGCTAGATATAGCGGGGAAATTTCCGCTACATTTAGCAGGGAAATTTTTCCGCTAGATTTAGCGGGGAAAATTTTCCGCCAGATTTAGCGTGGAATTTTTTCCGCTAAATTTAGCGGGGAAATTTTTTTCCGCTAAATTTAGCGGGGAAATTTTTCCGCTAGATTTAGCGGGGAAAATCCCGCTAGATTTAGCGGGGAAATTTTTCCGCTAGATTTAGCGGGGAAATTTTTCCGCCAGATTTAGCGGGGAATTTTTTCCGCTAAATTTAGCGGGGAAATTTTTTTTCCGCTAAATTTAGCGGGGAAATTTTTCCGCTAGATTTAGCGGGGAAAATTTTCCGCTAGATTTAGCGGGGAAATTTTTCCGCTAGATTTAGCGGGGAAATTTTTTCCGCTAGATTTAGCGGGGAAAATTTTCCGCTAGATCTAGTGGGGAAGTTTTTCCGCTAGATTTTGCGGGGCAGTTTTTCCGCTAGATTTTGCGGGTAAATTTTTCCGCTAGATTTAGCGGGGAAATTTACCCATAATGCACCGCGCGGTTACGCCGACGCCGACGGCGACGCCGCTCAAGCCGGGAACGGGCGCCTAAGAGCTGCGCTCTAAAAGGTGAAGAATTAACTGTGGTTGCTGGCATCAGGAAGATTGGAGCTCTACCACCGTACCACCGTTAATTGAAAACTTTCTGGTTCCTTGTATACGAAATTTACATTGACATCAGAAGTTGCGCTACAAGTGTCGGTACATAAACAATTGCACCGAGATTTTCTGACCCAAACGGTTTGCCAATCTTGTTGCCATGCTATACTGAAATCATGACAGAAGCAAAATAGTGCACTGGGAGAATTTTTATTGTAGATGAAAATTCTGCACCACCATGAGGTGCAGCACGAGTGTGGTCAGTGAAGATGACTGCTGGGCATGTGCAGCTGCTTGTCCCTCCACAGCCTGCAGACAAGTACACGAAAGAGGCTAATGCTTGCAAATACATACATTTTTGAACAGCACGTTAGAGAAATTGCATAGAACAGTATAATCCCAGTGGTGTGGTGAGCAGTAGTGTATGGCATACCACTGCTTTTACCTTCTCTCTTAACTCTCATGTAGTACTGGAAATAGCAAGAATGCGAAACTTTAGAAAGACGTTTAGTTTATGCGAGCACCTTCCTAGCCAAGGAAGTGCTCAGCACACTCATGGTGTGGGTTTTCCAGTACAGCACGTAACCTATGAGACGGGCAGCCCTCAGCGATGTGCATTTAGCTTGATCTAATTACTTTGCAGTAAACAGGCCTGCTCTGTTGATCACATGAAAAAATGGAAAGGGACAAGCTGGTGGAAATCTGTCACTTCGAAACCCAACAGAAGGTCAGAAAAGGCAAAGGAAGGAAAACACAAGACTGCTGCATTTGCGTTCCTTTCTGCCACAGCTGATTTCCAATGACACGCTAACTGTTGCTCCCATCAATACACCTGGTGCTGTGGAAGTCCAGCTCTTCGACATTGTGTTAAGCAAGCAACAAAGGCTGCGAGCACGAGCTGCTCTGGATGTAACTGAATAATGTAAGGATGAAGTAACTCGGCCTAAAATAACTCATTATTGCCGTATAATGCAGGTTTTCTTGCCACGGTTCTGTACACAATGCTTGCCAGCCAATTTCGGACCTTGACTGCACTTCTCTAAAACTAGGGAATTCATGTTGCACTCCAGCAGCATGTGCAAAGCAACCAGCTGCTCCTGCTAAGTGGGCAAGAGGTCCTAAACAGTGCAGTTGGGGGTAGCTCAGGCCCTCACCATCCAGAGTGGCAGATTACCTGATGACTTTTGCACGGCTGACAACATGACACAGTTTCAGTCGCACGCATACATGGTTTGCGGGTGATGTCATGTCATTAGGTGCCGCGGTGGTGGCCACCACTCGGTCGGTACATGCCAGATGCGGTTAATGGCATAGGCTACTCATATTGCCACGCGCGTCTCTGAGCAAGTGTGCCCATAGCCGAATGGTTATAGTGCTTAGCTCCCATGCAAAGGGCCGAGGTGCGATGCCTGGCTGCGAAGACACCTTTTTGTTGATTCTGTAAATATCGCGTTCTGATAAATTCAAGGACCTTGTTGCTTGTTTGAAGTCCGAATGTTACATGCGCCGAACCTTCTACGACGATTGTCCCAAGCACCCACGTATATGAGGGCGAGGCGATAAAAGTCTCACTCTTCCGCTCGATCGTGCTACTCCGCCTTGATGCCTGCGAAGCTACCTTTTTGTATTTTTGTTTCGACATAAGTTCACCAAAATAAATGTTTAGTTTTTGTTCATTCGTCACCTCAGCATCTGTCATTCGTGAGCCAGTTTTGTCTTAGTGTCATTCCCTTGTCAATTTCAGAGTGGTGGGTAGCTGTGTTGTTGCCGGGGATGTTTGGTGGAAGCAGGCCGCTATTGGGAAATAGGACCGGAGACACAGTGGGAATGTTTGGTGGAAGCAGACGACTGTTGGGAAACGGATAGCCGGAGACACAGCCTTTTTGCAAACTGACATTTAGTCTCATCCATTTTCCTGCTGTCTTGTTCGACACAAAACTCGAGTAACCATGTGTACACCTAAGTTTTTGTGAGTCTTGCTGAGGAGTCACCCTGCTAGAAACACGGTTGGACCTACAACCAACTTGGGACCTACCGACCAGGCACAATAATGTTTATGACAGACCTTCGTCGGAGTTATGCACAGTGCAGATAGTGGTCACAGTTTTATGCAAATGCTGAGATGGGCACAAAAACTGTCACTTTGGGCCACTGGAGCCAGCACAGTTCATCATGATCACAGTGTAGCAAAGCTGCAACCACAGACCATCAGTGGTATCAGCATGAGGCTACCGACGGCACTCGTGCATAATACATGTTAATGACGCGACATAGGTGCAAGCAGCGTATCATGGAGGTGAGTCCAGACTTTTTTATACCTACCATTTGGTGGTAATGGTGATGGACCTGCCACCTGTGCTGGGTCCTCACTAGCACCTTTGGACACAGCAGATGAGTCCTGCAAAATCCAGTTAAACACAAGTTAACGCGCAACAAACTGACAGCCTTTCTGGTTACGCAGTAATGTAATGCCCATTGCCTACACCTTAGAATTCAGGTATCGGAGTGCCTCATGCACAGGTCTAAAGAAATTAACTCGCGAGCTTGAGCGTTACAATTCGAGCTTTCGAAGAAACATTACGAGGCAGCACACTCGTGCAAAGTCAATAAGACCAAAAGCAACACGGTGTCTGTTCACCACGAGTAAAAAGTTTTAGCTTCCCATCTTACATTCAGGACACGAACCAGTTCCTTAGAGAAATTTCTAAAATTAATATCCCTAGAGATGCTTTTCTTGTTACACTCTAAGAAAAAAAGTTGGCCTCAAGGGACTAACGGCAGCATTTGGTCCTCCGAACTACCAGTTGCTCCCCGAAAGGACCATCTGGCTCAAGCTAGGTACCGTGCGCAAAAGCTGGGGACTAACTGCGCTCGACTGGGACCAACCGATAGGCGTGCGCGAGCAAAAGCATCCATTAGTCCCCCTCAGACAGGGTGCATCTATATGATTTAGTCCCCGAAGGCAAACGGAATGTTCGCCAGGAGGACGGGTGCTATTTCGCTTGTCCTGGGGATCGGCGAGACTCAGCCCAGCACGGCTGAAAGTGTTGACAAAACTCGGACGAAACTGGCGAATTTGTTTAATGTGCCACGAACGTTAAGACATTACATGGTAGAGCTTCACGCGTTGTGTGAATGCGAGTGAACGAATGCGTTGACTCGACTTCACCCAACTATCTCGTCAAATAGAATCTGTTGACATTCCACAAGTCCCATTTACGTAATTTGCCTTCGCGCAAAAAAATGTGCATTTATCCAAACGCAACACCTCCAAATACTAGCACTCTTTTTCTTAAAAGCCACGCTTTTAACACCGGAATCTCGCAGTCAGAATAAATGGTTACTTCAATCGCTAAAACTGAGCATTCCCACCGGCGATATAAGCAGTAGCGCGATGCGACTGGATCGCATCGCAAAAAAAAAAAAAAATTAGATGGTCACACCGGCGTGTGCGATGAGCGAGTCCAACGCCTTCGTTGGCGAGTCGTTTCTCGAAAACTCTCGCTTCGAACGCCGTTGATTGGCTCAGCCGCTCCGTGACTAGATCGCATCGCAAAAAAGTCGGGTCTAGAAGCGACTGCTCAAATCGCGTCGCTTTTTGCCCGCGATGGTCGCTTTTGCGATGAAAGTTATCGCGGGACTACATCGCATCACCGGTGGGAAAGCGCCTCCGTCTCTGCGTGACAAACCTTTCTGGGTAGTCCAATGTCGAACTCAAAATCCACAACGACACACTTGATGCACGGCACGTTCCACTTAAAGAGCACATTCAGGGGCAGTATCCAGACGCCTTCATGCCATCGTCGTCGCTGTTTCCAAAACAATCCAGATGAACAACGAAGAACGAATCACGCCCGGAACGTCACACCTGGCAGCACCATACTAATACAAAACAAATGCAAACTAAAAAAAAAAAAAAAAGCCACTCAAGAAAGCTGAAAATTCTGAAGAGAGAGAGAGAGAAAAAAGAAAGAAAAAAAAAAGTGTTTCCTTGTACGTCACTCGACCGGCGTGTTGAAAGTGGCGACCTTCTCCCGTCCGTGGAGATCTTCGGTGTCCTTGTGTGGTGAGTAGTGGGAGCGGGAAAAGAGATTATCTTCTGCGCGCACTGCCCCCTCCCCCCAATCCCCTACCCCGCATTCTTTGCTTTTTGTACACGGGGGGGGGGGGGGGGGGGGGGGCAGATGGGGTCCGTCGGGAAAATGGTAAGTGTCTTTGTTTGAAAAGAACCTGTTTTTAGTAAGTTGAAAGTCGAAATACAGTCTTCGTCGGAGGCTGGTCGCCTTGTGTCGTCTCCGATCATGGCGGGATCCGGTTAGGATTCGCGGTACTGAAGCACTGCACTTGATCTGTTCTGAAGTCACAAGTCAAGGGAACTCGATTAAGGTATGTCGAAGTGCTTCTGTTTATGGTGTATTTATTAACTGCGGCTTTAGAAAGTGTTTTATTTTGAGCGCGTTCTCTAGCTTGCAAAGCGCGCGTTATGCTCTATTCTTTTTGGCACCATGGTTGCTGATTTTGTTATGCAGCACAGAGACCTCATATTCAATCGTATCGAGCGAAACACCAGTTCTACCTATGGCTTATTTTTTTCGTGTGTGTAAGTTTCGCAGACACACAAATGGTCAAGCAGGATCGCTTGACCATAAACGCCTGTCCACACATGCAGCGGAGCGCTACAGGCATAGCGCTGACCTTGCGGTAAGCGCGTGCTGACGGGATCGGTTACCAGCTTTGTATCGCACCGACAAAACTCTTGCTCATGGCAGACGAAAAGTAGCTCATGACACGTGAGCAGCGCTACATCAGCGCTTCGCTGCGTGTGAGAACCGGCATTAATGGAGATATTTATTTGATTGTACACTAGACTTTCGCGTTGATGGCGGGAGATCGTGCCGTCACTTTGTAGCATAGTTCGAGCACGCACGCGCTGGGTCTGTAATTCGCAGCGAACGCTCTACTAAAATCTAATATTGCGCTGGTCTGCTGTCAACAGATCGCATGTTGGATGTGAACCATTGTATCACTTATGCAGCCTATTTGTTAATTTATTATGCATGTGTTACAACTTATATATCATATATTTGTCAAGCGATTGGGTATTTACGCTGCCCTGTTACTAATAATCCAAATTCCTCGCAAACAGGCAAGAAGCTGCCGGTGCCCCAATAAACGGTGCTGGGACCACGACCGGCTTGGACAGACGTCCCAGTGTCCAAGCCATCGTCGACGCAAGTGCACTCTTCGGAATTCGGCATTATCGTGGATTCTACCGCCCAGGAACTTCGACTTCAGTCATCCTTGAATGCGATGTGCATCTACGAGCCAATAAAGCTACGTTTAACCTGAACTCCACAATTTTGTTTCGGAGATTTGTGGCTCGGGACCAAATGTAGAGGATAAACCTTTAGTCCCAGAGGTCTAAATCCAAGGGCGCATCGTTTAGACCCAGGGGTCCAAGTGCAAGGGCCTAACAGTTGGTCCTCGGGTTCATTTGAAACGGTGTAACAGTTAGTCCCAGGGGTCCAAGTGCAGGGGCCTAACAGTTCGTCCTCGGGGTTCAATTGAAACGCTGTAACAGTTGGTCCCAGGGGACCAAGTGCAAGGGCCTAACAGTTAGTCCTCGAGGTGCATTTGAAACGGTGTAACAGTTCGTCCCAACGGTGCTAGTGCGAGGGACTAACTGACGGGGCGCAACAGTTGCTCCCCTAGGGGATTAATGGTGGTGGCAGCGCATTTGGTTCCCGGAGGGACTAAGTCGCGCTCCCTTTTTTCCTAGAGTGTACGATGGACGTGTCGTCTTTATATACAAACATCCCCCACAATGATGGCGTAGATGCCCCTGTGAATGCGTACGACACTCACAGGAGTGACGATTAACCAGATAAGCATGTCGTGGCTACTCTCTCGCGTCTGGTGCTTGAGTTAAATAGCTTTGAATTCAATGGAAGTTTCTTCCTTTAAACCGGCGGCACTGCAATGGGAACGAAGATGGCACCTAACTACGCTAATATATTTACGGGAAATTTATAATCCAACTTTTTGGCATTGCGTTCACTTAAACCACTTTTCTATAAAAGGTACATTGACGATAAGTTTCTTATCTGGTCGCATTCAGAAGAACAGCTTCTCGAGTTCATTAGAGCTTTTAATTTTGCTCACCCCTCCATTTGTTTTACACATAGTTACTCAAAATCTGAAATTACCTTTCTAGACACAAGAGTGCTAATTAATGACTCTAACTTGGCCACTCAACTGTACCGAAAACCTACGGATCGTCCTAAATACTTGCAGTACGACAGCTGCCACCCACGGCACTGCAAAAATAGCATACCTTATAGTCAGGCTCATAGGTTTAAACGTATATGTTCAAACAACGACGATTTTAAAACAAACACCGATCAATTACGCCAAGTCCTGAAAGAACAGAAGTACCCGGAAAAGATCATAGACGATGCGATCAATAAGGCACAGGTCCTTGCTCGTGGCCTCTTGTTGAGTGAGCGGAGCCCTCAGACAGAGGAGCGTCGGGCGAACCTCGTACTAACTTTCAACGATAAAACTCCGAATGTCGCACCCATATTAAGGGGAGGCACGGCCTAGGAATCGTGATTTTTTCAAAAAAGTCACATTTTCGGAAAATAAGTTGACCAGCTTTTACAACTCATAAAGAATGCTGTCCAAAAATTTTATTCCTGTAAGTAAAGTATTTACTCCGAAATAAATTATTTTCGACGTGCTGGCGGCCGCACGTGCGCGTCGACAACGCGGCCGATTACGAAAATGTTCCTTTTTCAAAGCGCGCTCCCTCCGCGTTTCTTAGGACTAGCATGGACAGGCTCCCCTCGTTGGAATGAGCGTCTCGCCCTCTTTCGTTCCGTTCCCAGCATTGTTCGCGATATCGCGCTCACAGACCGTAAAACCCCGTAGAAAACATAGCTGTGCCCGCTCTTATTGGTCAAGCTGGCGAAACAAGAGCTCTGATTCGCTAGGACAAGCCACGTGACGTGGTTCGTCCTAGCGAATCAGGAAGCTCTGTTGGAAATTGGCATACAGCCAGGGAGCTACCAAGCGTCATACGGAGAGAGGGCCACCAAGATGAAGGTTGCGAAGGCCCAAGTGAAAGCGCTCGAGTCCTCCAAGATGTCCCACAAAAAAAGGAAGATGGAAGCTGTGGCCAAGGCACAGAGGGACCGTGCAGAGGAAGGAGTGACATATGCTCCTGGAGCATTTTAGATGAAATGACAAGCCCCGTCTAAACTAAAACGCTGTTCGAACTTTCAGACCCGTTTTTCTCAGCTTCATGTTTTTACCATTTTTTCACAGCTCTAAAACTATCGTTCGATGAGTTAAGCGCCCCCAAGTCTAATGTATGGCATTTTGGGCATGAAATTTACTGGAGAACTCGGCTATGTGCTTACTTTTTGCAAATTGTTATTTCTTCACACAAAAATGTTGACGTTTGTGAAACAAGAAAAAAATTAAAAATTCATTCCATTATTGAAAGTTAATTTTTACATGAAATATGGCCTTAAAAATTATTTCAAGCCTACTACCGATTAGTTTAGTCATTCAGCGTTACATCCCAACGAAGAAATTGTGCCTTTTTATTCATATTTTGAAACGATAGTTTTTTTCCTTTGGCACGGCTACATGTATTTTTTTTTGTTCAACGAATAAGGCTGTAACTTGTCAAAAAATAAACCTTTTGGGTTGAAAGTTGGTGTAGCCTCCTAAGGTTTGACGTTTAACATACCCTAAAAATTTCATTGACCTGGCATAAATACTTAAAAAGTAGACCCTCCAAGGGAGTGCCTCCCCTTAAGAAAACATTTTAACATTTTACAACAAAGTGAACGCCTCGCAAGGATTATCCCTTCCGTTCCCCGAGTAGTCTACAGACGCTCACGCAATCTTAGGGACGCCATAGTTAGGTCTAAGAAAACCTACACTGAAAGCACTGGCAGTTGCCCTTGTGGAAGAACAAACTGCGAGGTCTGTCAACACGTTCATAATCCACGGAAACTTAAGGCCGGTTCTCACATGCAGCGAAGCGCTGATGTAGCGGTCCTCACGTGTCGTCAGCTACTTATCGTCTGTCATGAGCAACAGTTTTGACGGTGCGATACAAAGCTGGTGAACGCTGCCGTCAACACTCTCCCAGGAGAAAGAGTGTCTTATTACACCGTTTGTCCCATATAATACACCCCAAAACTTCAATTTGACGTACAGCGCGCTATAATCGAACAGGCGGCCCCAAATATTACGAGGGGCTTGATAGCCGTGTGGTACAACTTATTAAGATAGCTAATGTACGTATTATTGACTACAAAAAAAATTATCGGAGTTTTCTTGGCCCTACTGCAAAAACTCCATGTTTTCTTTCTTTGGTCTTTGATACGTACTTTAGCAATTTAATAAGTTATACCGCACCGTTATCAAGCCCCTCGTAAAATTTGGGGCCGCCTGTTCGATTTTAGGGCGCTGTATGTCGAAATAAAGTTTTGGGGTGTATTATATGGGACAAAGGGGTGTATGTGTGTGTGAACAGGCCTTTAAACTGCGGCACAAGTAGTGTGATATACCTCCTCACATGTGGCACCTGCGGTAAGCAGTACGTGGGGCAAACCAGCACACCTTTTCGACTGAGGTTTAACAATCACATGGCGCTTGTAAATTCATTTCCCAAATTCCCTCTTTTAAAACATATGGTTTTACCAAAACACACGTTTGACAAACTGGACGTCACATTTTTACAATCCAATTTCAAAAGCAACCGTGATCGCGAGCAGAAAGAATCGTATCTTATTTACAAATTTAATTTAATCCGAGCCGGTATTAATGAAGATCCAGGTATAATGTCATCTATGCATGCAATCTACGTTGATTGCCCTGTAGCGGAGTGGCTGTAGCTAAATCAATCCAATTCGTTCAACCCTTTAATTTTTCCGTGTACCTTTCTGTATAACCCTTCGATGAGTCAACGAGTCATGACTTCCAACAGGTATCTTCCACCTGTTGCTCCTTGTTGAATGTTCGGGGACTGTGGTTAACACTGTTATATTTACGGTTTTCTTTTTTTTTTTTTTTTGCAGATTTGTTTTATGCGCTTTGGCCGAGCGTTTGCTTGATTTACTGTGTGCGCTCTTTTCAGTCTTGGCGTTGATTTACTCTGTGCGCTTATTTCACCTCTTCTTCGTCTATGCAGGGGTTTTTTCTATGCGTTTTGGCGTTATTTACTGTGTGCGCTTATTTCATTCCTCTTTTTTTTTTTTTTTTTTTTTTTTACTGTGCTTTGTTTGGCTTTGCATCCTTCCGCGGCGTGCGTTGCTGGCCATCTGGGCCGATCCAACTTTGTGAACGTTACTGCGCCTTCCGCACGTGACGTTCCTGGGGTCACGAAATCTGACGTGGCCTTTGGTTGGCTCCGATGGCTGGCGGCGTCTGCTGCGGCCGTGCGTGGAGTGGGGGGGAGGGGGGGGGGGGGGGGGAGTACAGCAGCGTTTTCTTTACTTGGGCTCTTTTACTTGGGCATTTTTACACGTGATCTGACAGGTGACATGGCCCGGCTGTGGAAACCGAAGACAACTCTGTAACCGACCCTGGCAGTGCGTCAGAGAAAACTTGGGGTTGGCTAGAATCGTCATAGCACAGCTCAGCTTTAAGAAGTGGGTATAGAAGCGCTTGTCCAAATTAGTTCGAAGAAGAACTGGCCCAAAGTACAGGAAAAAGCTCCGGAACTCTACTGCCTTCCAGTGGTCTAGTTCTTTGAGGGAACGTGACTTCCGGTTAAACTCGCAAAATGTGCTTGACTGAAAGCTTATCAACTTGTCGGAGATCTCAAGTTGGGACCTTATAGGCAACTTCGATGCTGAGGGTGTGGGTGAGGTCCAGTATTGCACAATCAATATTGTACAATACTGGACTGGACAGTATTGCACCATAACTTGAAGGTTATGGTTTTCGCGGTCGTGCACTGACACTTTTGAGTTTATACTTGAAACATAAACACCAATATGTGCATTTAAGTGGTTTTTCTCCTTTGGTCAAACCAATTACTTCCGGTGTTCCCCAGGGTAGTATATTAGGTCCGCTCCTATTTAACATATATGTGAATGATATAGCTAACATAGATAAAGACGCTAAACTCGTTATGTATGCTGACGATACGAGCTGATTTTTTCTGCCGACGAGCCAAACTTACTGATCAGTCTTGCAAATAAAACGTTATCAAAATTAAATGCATGGGCAAATGAAAACTCGCTGAAAATTAACACAAGCAAAACGAAAGCCATTATATTTCGTCCTAAAAATAAACAAGTCTCGTACAATACTAGCCTTATCTTAAACGCGTCACCTATTGACATTGTGTGTTCTTTTCAAACACTCGGCGTTATTTTTTCTGAAAACATGTTGTGGGACTGCAATGTAAATCACGTTATCAGTAAGTTATCTTGCATCGTTGGGTTGGTTAATCGAAATCGCTCTGCCTTGCCAATTTCTGTGTGACTACTTATATACAACTCACTTTTCTACTCATACTTAAGTTATTGTCACCTCGTTTGGGGCACGACCACGTCAACAAATTTAGGCAAGATATTTTTACTTAAAACAATATTCAGAATTATATGTAACACTGTATGACTCTCATACTGCCGACTTCTTTACGCGCTTTGCAATTATTACTGCACATAATTTATATAATTACCGGTTGAGCGTTAGTTTTAAAAACGAAGAAAAAAGGAATTCTCGCTTTCTAGCTGACCTTTCAGCACTGACCGAAAATATTCAGGCGTATCCCACTCGTCACACTGAGTATTGGAAGATGATCCCTCACAGAACAAATTATGGTAAACAAATGCTCAAACACACCCTACTGTTTTCACTCAACAGCCTCACAAGTAATGATTTGGACCTTAGCTGAATAAATATGAAATTTGTTTGTCCATGCTAAAAATGTAACCATGAATGACTGTTGAGCCATTGTATTTCATCCTTTATTTCAATTCCCTGTTTTATAACTTGTTTGTTGTTTCTTGCTGCCATCTGTCTTGCCACTGTAGGGGGCCGGAGACTCGTCAAGCTGTTCCTTTGCAGCTTTTTTCTCGGCCTCCCCTTCATCATTGATGAGAAATAAAACTATTATTATTATTATTATTATTATTATTATTATTATTATTTAGTCGTATGAGGCGATTGCATCACTGAATTCTTAGCCTGTCACCAACTGTTGTTGCAGGCTAGGGGCAACTGTACATGCGTCAAAATAAGGCTTTCATTTGCTCTACTAATCTGTTATGCGACATCTGAATAGAACAAATGTACTGTAAAAATCAGACATTTTCTCTGCTAGCTGTGGAATGACTTATTCCAGAAACACATCTTTCTCCATGAAATTGGTGAAAACTTGTTTTGTCAAATTGATGTTTTTTCATTGTGAGCCGTTTGGAGGGTAAAAGCACAATTCATTCATGTAGAACAAATGTGATTAATGTTGTTTCCCCGCTTGGGAGTTAAATTAGAAAGAGTGAAACCAACCCGATTCATACGAAAAAACAACCGCATCCCCACGTGGTGAATGATGTTGATTGGGGCCAGGGTTGGGCAGAAATACTAAAAATGTATTTGGAAATACAAATACTGGGATACATTAAAATAGTAGCTAAAATACTGATACTGAAATATATCTGTAAAAGTGTATCGCGATACGTATTGGAAATACATTTTAAATAGAGGCAAAAAGTATTTGGAAATACAAATACAGGAATACATTTTATGGAGGGCAGAAATACAAATACAGAAATACTGATACTGCAATACATTTTTCAAATTCGTTTGAGACGCCAAATGAGTTGAAGCTTGAAGTTAGAAGTGGAAGTTTTTTATTCTGAAATTACTTTCTTGTAGGCTTGGCACTTTGCCTTGAAGGTAGTGATTTCGGACGACGAATAGTCTTCAGTGGGCTCAAGAAAATGCTCCATCAAAGACTGACCGCGGTCCCTTCCCTGACATCCTATCTGTCTGACGAGGGATGCGAAACGACTTCGATCTCTATATAAATTCTTTGCCATCCTAAATTCCACCAAAATGTCACCATGCCCCTGTCCAATAAGGACTCTCATGTCAACATTTATCACATGACGTCACGGTAGAATGAACTGGTGAGGGGCAGGCTGAGAAGTTCTCCGGGGCCAATTAGGTTAACTTTTCGCCAGAACTGGAGATTGAAGCTAACCAAAGCACGCAGGGATTTTATTTCTCATGTATTTTGTCAATAAAGGCAACGTGGGCGTTATTTTAATTACGTGCCACTACTAGAAGCTCGTTACATGGCACGTAAGCAGCGTCTCGGTAAGGATCATAACCCTTGCCCGGGGGTTGGGGCTCTGCCCCCCCCCCCCTCCCCCCTCGGGGATCTCACCAGGGGGGGCACGAGCCCCGATGCCCCCTGAAGTCTACGCTTATGATTTCAATGGTTAATTATTTTAAACTGGGCATACTACTAGCTCGACCAGTTGAACGAGCACTTTCTCCAGTTCCGGTGCTATGACTTGTTTAGATACCGTGAGACCAGTTTCATTGCCAGTTGTAAATATTTGACTGCCAGTTAGAACAGTCCGACTGCCAGCTCAAACTCTTTGGCTGACAGCTTGAACATCATGACACCAATGTCGCCAGTTCAAGCTACCATTTTGCCTGGTTAACTACCAGTTTGAACTGTACAATTGACAGTTCAGCCAACTCAGCTGCTACCTTGGCCAGTTCGTTTTCCAAGTTCGACCAATTTCGAGTTTGATTTCCAATTTGCCCGGTACAATTCTTCTACAACCAGTTCATTTCGGGTTTGGCCTGTTCATATCCAAACTGTTTTCAGATGTTTTTTTTTTTGTTTTTTCAGTAAGGAAAACATGTTCTTTTCTTATGACTCTAGCCAAAAACAGACTTCTTGCACTAAAACGTCGTTTTCTAGTGCAAGGGATCGTGCCACAAAGCACTAAAAATATGTTAAAAGAACGCTCATACGAATAAAAAAAAGTAAAAACGTTAAGCGAACTATAGACAGTGATGTGATTAGCCTAAGTCATTTTAGAGCACCTTCGGGAGCAGCCAAAATGGTGTTTTGGAGCAGCAAAAGTGGCTTTTGGAGCAGATATTCTTAGAAAAATCAAAATATTTGTTTTAAGTACCGTACAAACGAAGGGCACTTCGTGTTGTGTTGTGCTCTGATGTGACTTGCTGTGACGGAACTCGCTGTTTGTGGTTTTACTGCTGAGACATCCCGCAAGTGTACAGCGCATTGCTGTACGCATTGCCGAGCAATTAAAAAAAAAGCCGCTTGCCACCGTTTTACTGGTTCCTGACATGCCAGATTTTCGTCAAAAGTAAGCAAACGTAAAACAGAGGATTACAAGCGTCCCGGCTGGTGCCTCCTGTTGTTCAATCATGTTCGCACGCACGCGAGGGAAACTTCGGCAGGCTTGCAGTTGCGCGTGCTTCGTCGGTCGAGCGGAGACAACGGCTGTTCGATCGAAACCGAAACCATTGCACTTCGCTCCGTCGTCACCCGATTCCCAAAATTGTACGCAAACTGTCACTGTCCGGACAAAGAACAGTCCACTCGCGCGGGCTTGCCAGGCCAGCGAACAAGGTAAAAGCTAAGCACACATAGACACACAAAAAGAGAACCTGAGCGCATCGATGCAAGACATCGCGAACCAAGGTCAAAAAGTTCCTGGAGCACTTTGTGCAACGACTGAACTCGAGACATACAAACGCGCTGTGTGCGGGTTCAGGGTGCAGACCAATATTGCCGTCTTTGCTTTAGCTCACTTCTTTTAGCCAACTTTCTTCCGCGGTAGATTTTTCACGTACCCGGGGTCCCTCTCGAAAGAAAGCCCACCAAGTGAAACCTAGGTAATCAATACTTCGACACATCCAGGGGCGGATCCAGACCTCCATTTGGGGGGGGGGGGGGGGGGGGGGGGGGGGGCGGTTCCTCGTTGTAAAACGGGGGGGGGGGGGGGGAGTGTTTATAATTTTTGTGGAGTCATCGTTTTTACTAAACTCTGATGACATAATATAGATTTTGAGAGCTTTTGTATCGGTTTACCTGTAGGGGATGAACTCTTTGAATTAAAACTTTTCGGGTGACCACGCTAAAGGTAAGTATCTAGAAAAGTGTGGTGGCACTATCCTTTCTGAACACCATAACGCAAGGAATTTTGTAGTTCATAGAAAACGGGATTACTCCATTCGCTTGGCAGCGCGCTAGAAATAGAAAAAGAAGTTTAACTACTGGGGATGAATGTTTGGTGCTATAGCGGCTGTGACAATTGCAGACAGTGTAACTTGATGGCTCAGATATCCCCGGCGGGGCTACAACTTTTAGGCTCCTTTTGCTTGAATATTTATATATTCTCGTTACACCCGCAGAGCATGTACAGAGAGCCAACCTTTGCCAACTATACGGAGGAAGGTCATGCAGCTAATGACAATGCGAAAAAGTTTGACCTAAAACTCGGCTGTTCTTTGAGATTAAGCTTGGCATAGTAGTTAGAACTTTATATTCAGTGCCAAAATGCAGAACGTGGTTTTAAAACATACTTTTTATTGTCGCCGGTTGCTCCGCTAGCTCCCAAAATCACGGAGATTGACTTTCCACGTATACCATCAGGCAAGTAGGCACGATGCCATTTTCAAAAAAAACAAAACAACAGTAGTGGTTTAGTGCTTAATAAATGCGATATTAAAATAATAATTGTGATCGAGGTTACTACATTTTTATCGAGAAAAATAATTATTATGAGAGTATACCGCACGTTGCTTTATTGAAGGAAGGGCCCGGTAGTAGAATACAACATGACAGCTGAACAAGTACCGCCTCGTGCAGCCTGCAGAGGGATGATCGAACATGAAAGACATACACTAGTGCAGTTATTAGTATGGATTTATTTTTCGCCCACGCAAATTTCTTCAAATAAATATTATTCTAGGTTAACAGCAAGACTTAGTAATGATACAAAAAAATTAGTCTTACGGTTGAACACCAATATAAAATCTGAAAGACGAAAAGCAAGAATGCCAACATAGCTGCCCTTTGCATAATTCGTGACAAAATGTAATTCATCATGCCAATCATGTCACTGAAACAGTCTATCTAAACTGATATAGGAACCGTGCGGATCTAATTCAAGCCCCGACCAGGGCGTCCCTAGCGGCAAACGGGTCCGTTGCATCGGGCATCTTCTGCTAGTCGCTGCGTTGGTTGTGCGTTGTAGTGGGTTAGCGCTGTAATTTTTGAGATGGCTATTCCGCACCAAGAAAGCCGCAACAATTGCTGCGTGGTCGGCAAGATCGCGCGCGGCACGAAGTACCTCATCGTCCCTTCGAAGCCGTACGAGGCGAAGTACTGCGCGACCTGGGTACGACTTGTGCGTCCATACAGGTTAGTGTTGTTTCTTACCTTCCAGTTCGCGCTTTGTTTAAGCTGCTGACGAATAATACAATTAACTTTTTTTCTCTTCTAGCGACGATGGAACAGCATCGACACCGACGGCAATCTCTAAAGTATGCAGCAAGTACTTCACCGTAATCGAGAAGCGGAATGCGGTCGCCCTCCTAAGCCTACCGTTGGATGTTTCCATCAGCCTACAGGAAGATAGTAAAAAAAATCGGCCAGTTATTGTAAAGCTGATTCGGAAATAAACGTACACAATTACCGCAGTCCTCTCAACGCCAACAAATTTTTTTTGCGGGCGCGCTTAATTTTGTTTGCAGAGTACGGAGCTCCATGACATCCACTTGTCCGTCGAAACGGACCTCCTTCACGTCGCACACGCGGCCAGATTCATGAAACAGTTTTCTCTTCGTCATATTGGCACCACGGAAGAAGCTTTCTGGATTCGTAACCGCCTTAAACCCCGTCGTAATCACCCCGGGAACACTGTCCGCTGTGTTGCTAATCGCCACTGCTTCCCCCAATGATTCTGCACCGGCTACCGAAGAAGCTTTCTGGATTCTTAGTCGCCCACTGTCCTCTGTGCTGTTCGTTGCTATTACTTCGCGATGATTCTGAGCCGGTGGCACCGGCTTCCGAAGGAACTTTCCGAACTCGTAACTGCCTTAAATTCCGTCGTAATCACGACGGGGACACTGTCCGCCGTGCTGTTCGTCGCCATTGCCGCCCGATGCTCCTGCGGCGGCTACCGCCAGGTTGGCCAGGTCGCGGCGAACAATAGGCGACCGCCGCGACACGGCCGACTTGCTCGCTTCCTATGCTCAAGAGCTCAATTTCTAAGTACAGCAAGCCTGGTTACTGTATGAAAGGAACAATCAACACGACGGTAGTATAAAAGAAAAGAAATATCAGCAGTAAGTGTATCACTGAACTTGCGGATTTGAGAGTTTTGTAAAGTGGTTGTTGATTGTGAAAGGGTGTAAGTGGTTTCCTCCTTTGTGTCTTCGGGTTGGGATCAGGTGGATTGGTATCTTTTGTTGCCGGGTTGTTTTGGGATTGTGGGCCGGAGAGGAGAAGAGGAGGGTGTGCTATGTACGCGAAGGTCGATTGTCTTCCGGGAGAGCGGAGCTAGGTCGTGTTGGTGAGGCGCTTCTGGTGAAGAGATCCAACGAGTCAAAAGATCCAACGAGTCAAAGGGTCCAATAATGGATCTCTTGACTCGTTGGATCTTTTGACTCGCCAGAACCGAGTCAACAGATCCAATGTGGGTCAAGAGATCCAACGAGCCAAGAGATCCAACGAGTCAAAAGATCCACGGCGAGTCAAGAGGTCCAACGAGTCAAAAGATCCAACGAGTCAGAAGGTCCAATAATGAATCTTTACGCGTTGGATCACTTTCTCTGCAGACACGAGTCAAGAGATCCATTGTAAGTCGAGAGCTACAATTACTCCAGAACTGCCGCTTAAGGCCACGGTCCCACTGAATGCGGCAGTTTAGGTACTTTTTGGCAGGTCATTACTCAACTACTTTTAAATACTGTTTTGTGGGATTGATGTCATTCGAAAGGCAATGCAATCCTCTTTCATTTGATATTATGTATGTGTTGCTTTATACTGTTCATGCGCATTTGTAGCGTTGCGAATATGATGGCGCGGACCCTCACTTGCTCCGCTAGTTCATGTTTTATGAACGATCCATTAAAGATAGCACGGTTCCAATATAGCAGTTTTGTTAAGATGATGTCGGAGCAGAATGTAACGATACACTTTTTTGGTATTTGCGCTACTTTGTTTTTTCATCCCTCGAAAAATTGCCCTAAAATTGACATTTTTCAGCACAAATATGTTTTTAATGACACGCGCTAGGGCAATGAAATTAGCTACAGATGTAGTGCTTATAATTGGTAATATGCAAAAAAAAATTTAATGTTGTGTAAAATTTTTTTGTTTAGATATTTTATATCAAACGTAGCCCTTTTTTGTGCTCCGATTCATGGTACTTCAAATGCCGCTGAGGAAATAATTAAACTATGACAAAATCTTTTATAACATTTAGAGCTACAATGGTTGCCCAAGAGCTGGACGATGGGTTTTCCTCATTTTCAAAGTCATAACGCTGCAGGAGCGTTTCAAACTTACCTGTTTTGACGCAAATCTTTTTTGAACATCAAACAGATTTATTTGCATCTTATAATATTTATTGTTTGGAATAGATATAAATTGCGATGTATTAACCTTTCACAATGATCTTGCTTTGGTATCTTAATAGGTGTAGAGCTTACCCTATTGAAAAATCCACCAGACCGGTTTGGTGTGTCCTAGAGTTTTCTGACGTAAACATCAGACCGGCCTGGTGTGTTCTGGTGCGCACATCAGACCAGCCTAACGTGTTCTGTTGTCCCCACCAGAACACGTTAGGCTGGTTTGGTGTGCCCATCACATCATCCTAAAGTCGGTTACAAGTCAAGAAGGTAGGAGAAGCTCCTCCCACAAGCGTGATGCGCCCGTTTCAAATCCCTCCGCAGTCGAAAGAAGAGTTCAATGGAAACGCTCCTTGTTCCGCTTCAATGGATTCCCACTTGTCTCCGATCCCACTTTTTAAGAAAGCGACCTTTGTATTCATCGGAGAGGGAACCAAGCTCCTGAAAGCAGCCTTTGTATCCATCGGGGGAGAAGCTAATCCCCGAAAGTCGTATTTGTTTCCGGCGGTGGGGGAGAACTCTAATCTCCCTCTCGTGGCTTCCACAATGCTAAGTCAAAGTCGAAAGATAAAGCAAATATGTACAAAAAAGCAAGACCCTCCTCGCGCGTTGGCCGCGACGTCACGGAAGCGGTGGGACGCTATTGGATGCGGATGTGGCGGAGGGATATCTGATTCCTTTTGAGGGGCATTTGCCGCTACCTTCTTAACCTGTAACTGACTATAGTGTGGTCTGATGTGCACATCAAAACACACCAGGCTGGTCTGATGTGCGCAACACAGCACACCAGAATGGCTTGATGTGCACAATACGCCACACCAGACTGGTCTAATGTCCACACCAAGGCACACTAAACTGGCCTGACATGCACACCAGGGTGCCTCTGGTGAGCACACATTACGGATATATGTATGGTGTTGAATGAAAACATGTTTTCTTGTAAAATTAAATAAAATGTACAGAGCTCAAACACCAGATTTTATTTTATAAGGTGCTTAATTGAAAGGGCGATGCAACGATTCACTTCAAATAATATGTACTTTGCGTAAGCATGTTGGCACAGTGTAACAAACGTTTACCTATATGCAATAGCCTGATGGAAAGAATACAGGTTTGTCTCGTCAACAATCGTCAGCAGCTTGTCATCAATGAAAACTTGAAAATATTTCAGTCGGCATTTGACATCATCAGAGGCCGTAAACATGGGTTCCGCAGGCTCCAGAAAACACCGGTCTTCTTCTCCCCAGTAAAAAACTTGCGGCGGCGACTTTTGCTTCTTTCTTGACGTTGACAGAAGTGGACAGGTGGGCGTTCTGCCTTCAGTTTCGTTATCGCTTGGAAGTTCTGTTGTTAGGCCCTTCGTTGGCAAGTTCTCCTCGTCACTGTCACTCACTTCACTATCACTAGATTCCGCATCAGACACCACTTTCTGGAATCAAAACCACACAGGCACGATCGCGACACCGTGTCTGGTAGAAAGATCCTGATGGAATTTCCTTCGGGCAGCAGTAGAATACGAAGCCTAAGAGAAAAGAGCACCACGTCAAATTCTACCAGAAAACAGGGATGTACTAAACCACGCCAAACAGGAAGCTTTCTTCCGACAATTACAGCCGATTCCTCGTGCACAGGTATGTAAAATTCAGAGTGAACGCCCGCCCCTAAAGTAAACTACTGAAACACTGCCAAATCTAAGCACGGAACGGAACACCACAGAAATCGCAGAGCTACTATGCGACTCCACTCTTAAGACAGTTTCACATGCAGCGACTGCGCGAAAAAAAAAAAAAAATCGGTGCGACAGCCGACGCAGCGAGTGCGATCGCAATGTTTGGTTTCACACGCTCCAACAACCGCGCGATTTCTGTCGGAGCGGCTGGCGCTTCGGACACGGACGCGACGCGTTTCACCTTGTCTAAAATACAACAAAAACGTCTTAATAAGCATACATGTTTTAGGAATGCAATATGTAACCAGAAATTTATAATAACGAAGCATTAAATCAGAAGCTTTTATGTGCCCACATTTATTTTCGCAGATGAAAGCTGGCTAATGAACGGCTGAATGACGAGAAAGCGATCGCACCGGCTCTGCGGCAAAATACCAACTTGGTGGAAACCAGTTGCAGAGCCGCTGCGACAGTGCGACTGCGAATTCGCACCGATTTCGGGCGAGAATCAGAGCATGTGAAAGAGCCTTCGCATATCTACTATGTACTTTTTTTTCCCCGACCTTCATACGTTTCAGGGTAAAATACGTCAGCGCTATGGAATCCAGAACTTGTAAAAATTCAAAATTAGCATATTTCAGAGCAAAGTACTGCTTACCTTTGTAACAGCAGGTCGAAGTGCGTAGCACGGCGTGGACGATACGCATCCTGGGCGCCGCCATGCACATCGCAGCCGACGGAGTATCTGGAAACCCCTCGCGGCGAAAAGTCGAGACCGCGAAACCGAAACCAGAAAATGTATTTCCTAACATACGTTAAACATTTTGCATGAGTATTGTTTTGGGTCCCAAAAACACTATTTTTATATTGAATGTGTCCTAAAAATACAAAAACATTTTTTAAAGTACCTAGAAGGGTTAATAAAAATAGAAACGAAAACTTTAGTGTTGCTAGAAGTGCTAGGAATCGTCGGTGGCGTCTGTGCACACTGGGCAATTTGCCCCGCCAGCAGGGTTGCCAGGTTGGGCTATAAATGGCCAAATTGGGCTAGTTTTATTTGCAGTTGGCGGGAAAAAATGGTAGTTGGCTATTTGGCTAGTATTGGGCTGTTTCTAACCTGTGCATTGGGCTATTTCTGAGCTGTGCATTGGGCATTTTCTGACCTGTGCTGGAACCAAAATGCCTGAAGCACTTGGGTTTATAAGTTCGAATGTATTTTTAGAGTAAGTTACGTGAACATTTGGTGCTTCAGTCCCTTAAACCTGATAAGTTTGCGACAGCAAACAAATTCGTCTTCTTTTTGCGCGCCTTGTGCAATTGTTTACCTCCGAATGCAAGCATGTGGTGTTATTCCTCCATCTCAACAAGTGACGGCGCGATTCCTAGCGGCCTTAACAGCACCTGTTCTGCGCATTCTTTAGATTGTCTGAATTCTGCATAGTTCTCCCGTGACGTCATTCTGGTCACCCGCCCCAATACAGTGGAAGGTATGTTGTCATGCGCTTGTACGAGCGTTTCAGGAAGTTCACCGAACGTGCTGGGGAATTTGAGGGATAAAAATGTAATATGTGTCTTTTCTGCTCAAAATAAACTTTCAAATGAAAAGTTTTTTTTTTGGCTATATTTGGGTTTTTTTTTTTTCTGGATCGACATTTGGCTATTTTTGGGCTAGATCTCGTAGACGTTTGGCGGGTTCGAGTTCAAACACCTGGCAACCCTGCCCGCCAGCGAGCTGCTGAGCGCGTAGGAAAAAACGGTCGTGGGAGAAAAGGTAAGGATTAAGGATATTTCTTTGTTTCTTTTTGTGCTTGCTGCATTACCATGTGGGGATTTCGCATTATTAGGTCTGCTGAGACTTTTGTAGCTTTATTTTCAGTGAACGATTCGAGCCTGAATGTATAGCTTTACAGAAGGAAAATTTCCGGGCGGCTATCAGTTCGAAAGTCATTGTTACCCAGCATTGCTAGCCGGCAAGGATATTCTAGAATTGTCATTTGGATACCAGTTTGAGTTGTCTTCACCACTTGTGGGGTCTCTCTGTAATAATCGCCGCGCGATCGGCATGTGCTTCGCTTGTCTCCCAGGGAGTGACACAATACAACGAGAAGATTGCGAATCGGTTTACTATACTTCCCAGTTGTCCGTCTTCGAGAGCCGGCACTGCGGCCCGCCGAGCCGGGTTGTCGCCCGTCATTCAGAGCTCGCACTCGCTGTCCGTGTCCAGGCCTACGGATCGCCCTCCCCACGCCAGCGCTGCGTAGGCAAGCTGTTCCGGGCTATCACCGCCCGAGTCTCGCTGCTGAACCACTCCGGGATCGTCATGGCCTAGGTCGGTGTGGCCAGGGCTCGCCGTTTCCGCCGGTCCTGATCAGAACCTCGCTGGCGGAACGCTCCAGGAGTCGCCATGAGCCAGACCAGCCAGAACGGCTCCATCGTTCCTGCGCGGCCCCAGCCTGGTGCGGCACGCTCTTCCTGTTTCCTCGCGCTCGCCCCCGCTAGAAAATGTGAGTAATTAGAAACATACTCTGCATGCTAGAGAACAGTATGCATGTTACAATGGCTGTACCGTGATATGCAAGCCTGGTGTGAAAAGGTGACAGGCAACAAAGTGCACATGTGAGAAGGATATTTACGCTTCACCTGAGCTTTTTCTAAAGAAAAACTTACGCATCCTGTTTTCTGCATGCCGTCACATTTGTTACCAGATTCAGCGTTAAATTTTGTTGCCGAAACAAACAAAGCTTTATGTGCTGCGAAAATTTACTATTTGAGAACTTGCAGGTTTGGAAGGTTTTGGTTACGACCGCGCGTGTGCCGAACGGCTATGAGCACATACAACTACGACTGCCGGGACGGGCCTCTCGCTTCTTGAAGGCCTGATCGCCTGATTCTGGACGTCACAGCGAAGCAACAATCGGCCCAATTGTTCCTATTGTATTTCCCTATGTGGTGTCTATAGTCTGTTGCAACCTAAGAACGAAGGGCGAGGGTAAGACGGGCCGGGGAGGAGGAAGCAGGCGGAACGCTAAAGAGAGAAGGAGGTTTTCCCCTCTCTTCTCCAGCGTTCCGTCTGCTTCCTCCTCCCCGACCCGTCTTACCCTCGCCCTTCGTTCTTAGGTTGCGACGGACTATAGTGACTCGTAGAACAACTTGTATAAAATTGTTATTTTCCTGAGTAGTCTGCAAAACAAGTTCGTCAGACCACTTTCCAAGCCTGCACATCTATTTTCGTTCACTTCAACAGCAACAATTACTGTAGAATTTACTTACCTGATGCATCACACTGCAGTGATCCACTTCTGTTGCCGTGTCACTTCCGGAAATCTCGAGGGGAAGCGGTATAGTTTGACGCTTGAGTCGCCTTCGTGACTGTGAGTCTTTCACGCAGCAGTAGCGACATTCATTTTTTGGGGGAACCCTATCGAACCCCAGCGGGTTCCTGTGGCATCTCACCTACTCCTATAGGAGTAGGCAAGATGCTACAGAAACCCGCTGGGTTCATGGAGACGTGAAGCCGGGACTTACTTTTAAGAAGAATGGTTCCCAAAAAGGCTGACGCCGATCCAAAATGCCACATTCACACTTGGTTTCTAAATGCACCCGCCTGCAGTCCTTGCGATCCGGGCTGTCCTGGCCTACCCAGTCTTTTATTTTGCAGCCGCTAGATGGCGCAATACGTAGTGACAAATTGCATTACCGGTTAATATTTGGGTCACTTAAAGTGAGGGGAGTGGGTGGAGTGGAATGGGGGGGGGGGGAGATTTGTATTATCGAGATTCTGCTGACTCGTTGCCCAAGACGCCTCCGACTGTGCGTTGCAAACCTTAATTTGTTTTTCATCTGTATAAAAGCAGATATTAATTTACTGACAGGATGACAGTGCTGGTGGGCCCAAATCTAATTATGTATTTGCAATCTGAACTGCTGATAATGTAGTTGCAGGTAGTGACAATCTCAATTTAGTGGAGCAAGTCAATTGATTGTTCAGGAGAGGCTCTGCCCAGTACTGTTATTCACATGCTTCAGGCCCTTCTACCGTTAAGAAAATAGTGTTTCACCCTCTTTGCACACAGGAACAGAGGGATCAAAAGTCGCTTTTTTAGGGGCAGGACACCACTGTCATACTACTATAGCCAGACTTTTAACTCAACAAATGGTTGATGACAGAACAGGAAGACATCATTTCATGACTTCTTTGTGCAGCGTAGCACGGTACAGTCATTGCTTACCTGACAGGCGAGTAGTTGTAATAACGAGAGTTGGTAAGGTTGCCAGTATCCCACATGAATAAATACTATCTTAAAGGCGTGATTTCAAAAGTTAGTGTTCATTTATTTAGTGCATAAAGCAGCCTGGCTGTGGCAACATCATAAGTAACAATACCACCTTAATGGTAGTGACCACAGCCCTTGTGTCACCTTACTAAAAGTACCGCAAGAAAGAGCTGACGTTACCTCTACAGGTTTGCATCGTCATAAATCAAGTTAAAGCGATTTGCTAATGGTCTGAAAATCCTAAAACAAGTGAAAGTGATTTACTGGTGGAGTGAAATTACGGAACATTTTGGGGGCATGCATTGCTGAAATCTCACCTTATTAGCAACTGTAGCATACATTTTGTTTGGGAATATGCATGCTTCCTGCTATTACTACAACAAAGAAATGGGGTTCAATGTTTTGACTAACATAGCTCCTGAGCATAGGGCTAGATTGACGTTGTGAAGGAATATTGTGCTTTATTTATACTGCATTGCACGTCATTTTGAATATGTTGTGCGGCTGTCTTTTTCTTTATTACAGCTACAGAATGTCCTAGCGTATAAACAAATCAAGACCTTGATGTTACTCGTCGCTCTAACCTTTAATTTGCTATCCTAGGTGCTGCAGTGGCTGCTCCACCTGGTGAGGCCGTGGCCTCTTGGCCACCTCTCTTTGCTGTCCAAGATGGTGAGGTATGTATAGGGCCTACAAGGCATTTTGTCTATTGTTTTCACTTCATTGACTTGTTCAGGAGAACAGACTAATGGCATAAAAAACAAGGACACAAACAGGCAGACACACAAAAAGGCAAACACAGGTACTGACTTAAAGGTGCACTAAAGGTGTTTCTCAGATTGTCTGTTCTTGGTGATAACTCATTCGACAGGCTCTAAGCATCCTAAATATCCAAAAAATTATGCTCGTTCCATTCCTATTTTCTTTCTAAAAATAAAAATAAAAGAACATACTTAAGTCTTGCCATAGGACGAGCAGGTGAACTATCTTTGAAAAAGTGTACATGCGGATGACGGTGACATCAGTGCTATCTGATAGCCGTGTCCCACAAATTACAGTTTAGCAGTGCCAATAATACCTACCCAGGGGTTAGTAAGCTAGCCCGCTTCACTAGTATAGACTAGCAAAGAAGACAGAGTATGGATGGATGGTAAGGGCTTATACCCTTTGTAACGGGCGGCAGCTTGTGCCACCTAGCCTTACATTTCATCATTCCTTCTTTTTTTTTTTAATTGTATAAATTTTGTTCTAACACAACCCCACCTCCCTTTTTAAAGTGATTATATTGCTTATTTATATCATTTTGTTTATCCTTCCCTAGATCCTTTCCACCAATCTTCCAATCTCCTCTTAGTTACCGCAATTCTTTCTCTATCCATTTGTCCATCCATCTCCAGAAAACCCAGTGCCCCCTCCAAATCCGTAGTTATCCGCTCAAGAGGGTGGGACGAAGCCCCGTGCGCCTTAAAATTACAGGTTCTATAGTTTCCCTTTCGCGGTTACATACGTCGCACAGAGCGTCCACTTCCTGGAATTTAGCCCTTTACGTTCTCGTTCGTAGCACTCCCGTTCTAACTTCAAACAACAAAGAGCTCCCCACTGAATTATCAAACAGCTGTTCCTTCTTTATTTCTTGTTTTTGCACCCTGTATATTGTTAAAGCCGATTTCTCCTGCATTCTCTCTTCCCACAATTTCCTCTCTGTTTCCTTTACTCCCTTTTTCTACTGATTGGCTCTGATTGGCCCCACCTTTTTGAAAGTATTTAGATCTCAGCTTGCGGGTTCGGTTCGTCCACATAGTGTTTAGACTTTTTATATATAGCTACTTGTACATTTTCGCTGCCCATCGTGTCTCCTCAATTTCACCTAGTCTTATTTCAAATTTAACTTTACTTATCGCCCCTCTACTCGAAAGATGCCCAGCCCATGTCCCCATCTACTCCCTCATTTGTAGTATTCCCATGTGCCCCAAATGCCAACCCACCCACACTCCTTTGCTGTATCTAAACCTGCCTGGATTTCTGACCTCATACACAATGCCGTATTCCCAAATCACAGTCCTGGTACCATGACTCCCTTCCTTACACCCCTAACGACTTCACATCTATTATAGTTCCATAGTGCCCTGTGTTTCATGACAGCTGAATCTCGTTTTCCCCTTCTTTATTACAATATCTTCATGGTCTTTTAGACACTGTCTTCCTTCACTTAACCATATACCCAGATATTTGTACTTTTCTATGTGTTCTATCAATGTGTCCTCTATCTCAAGGGGTTCCCCCTTGTCGTCTTTATAACCGACTGCGATTATACCCGACTTGTCCCTACTAAATTTTAGTCTTAAATTGTCCCCTTCTCTGCTGCAAATCCTGATGAGTTCCCGTATTGTGTCACGACTTTCTGATACTAGTTCAATGTCGTCTGATACATTAACCGTGGCAATATTTGATTTACTTTATGTCCTTCCTTCATGTTAGTCAGATCAAAACCTAGGTTGCACTGTTCTAACTTTTTCCCATCTCACTGAGGTATATCATAAAGAGCAGGGGAGACAATGGCCACACCTGTCTGCGATATCTTTTTATTGCTGCTGGTCTTGTAGTTTCGGCTTGCCATGTCATAATCACCCCTATTCTCCGTATAAACCCATTCTAGAAACTTAACCATGGTTCCCTCTAGCCCATATCCCTTCAATTGGTTCCAGAGTTTTTCCTGATTCACATTGTCATATGCCCCTTTGATGTTTAAAGATGCTACCCATAATGGCCTTTGACTTGTCATTGCTATCTCTATGCACTGAGTGATTATGAATAAATTTTCATCCAGTCGTCTACCTTTCCTGAAACCATTTTGAAGCTCCCCCAGAATCTGTTTTCTCTTTGCCCATTCTTCTTTTTACAATTTGCATAGCTAGTCTGTATATTTCTGAAGTTACTGTGATTGGTCGGTATGATTTGACACTGTCTTTGTCTCCCTTGCCCTTATATAATAATCTCATCCTGCTCAATTTCCAGTCCACTGGGTACCTCCCTCCCATAAGTATCTGGTCAATCACCTGCTTAGTTTCAATTTGCTTGTTTTGCCTAGAACTTTTATCAATCTCATTGGTATGCTGTCTGGACCTGTTTCAGTGCCAGCCAGAACCTTTCCTTCTACTTTTTTCCCATTCCCTTGTGATCCTTTCCTCTTCCTCACTATGATCCTCCGCGTGTGTTGTGTAGACGCTACCATTCCCTACGACCTGATTTGATTCTAACTCCAAAAATACTGCTTCGATTGTATGTCTAATGTATTTCCTGCCTCATCCCCTTCTACCTTAGTCCCTTCCTGTGTTCTTGGTGCCTGCTGGTACGCCTCGGTCATTTTTCCCTGTGCACTGATGTGTTCCCAGCATCTTTTTGCCGCATTCCTATCCTTTTGGCTTATCTCTATCATCCACCGGACCCCTGCTCTCCCAATTTTGGCCTGTAATAATGCTAATGCCTCCTGCTTTCTTTCCTGAAATTCCTCCCATTTTGTCGCTACTTCGGCTAGTGTGGCCCCCTTTTTCTTTGCCCATCTGGGTTCTTTAAATGCCGCTTGGCGTCTCGATATTGCTGCCTTAACCTCTTTATCCTACCAGCTTTTGGGATTGCGTTTTAGTTTTCTTCATCCTTGTTTGATTCAATATTTCTCTCTCTTTGAAAACACTTAGTCTTCATATGTCCATTCTCTTTCCGGTTGCTTGGATACAATGTTCTCGATCTGCTTAGATGCCTCTTGTAACTGTTTAACATTTAAGTAATTTTTACCCTCTTGTTTTTGATTTTGCATTTCTGGTTTCATTGTGCCAAATCTGATCTTGATTCTCTTATGGTCGCTCCCCAGACCTTAGACTTACATACCTCCTAATCTGTTGTATATTTTACGCAACATTAAACAGTAGTCAAACGTCGAGTGTGAGTTTTTTTCTTTTCCATGCTATCTTACATCACATTTCACCTGAGCGTTAACCCATACCAGATCAAGACCTTTGCAGAACGCCTCTAACATCCTCCCTGTTGTATCTGTATGTCCATCAAAGTCTTTCAAATATGCATTCACGTCCCCCAAGATAATTATTTCCTTGCTAGTGCCAATTTCCCTAACGTCTCCTGATATACATGTCAAGGGTTCTGCATTTTCCTCCCCTGCATCACTCCCTGTTTTTAGATAAACAAAACCCAGGATTGTGTCCAAACGCCCAATATTGCCTTTGACCCAGATGTGTTCCCTGCAGCCCTCTCGTTCCCTTTCCCATTCCTGACCCGTCACTAACACCCCTAATCCCCCTCCCTTGTGTTCATCATTGGCCCGGTTGCATCCCATCCAATGATATCCCAGTATGTATGGTGGTTCTTCCATATGCCTGAGATGTGTTTCTGCTAATCCATACACTGCAAAGTTGTCGCTTTCTAATCGCTCCTCAATCTTTTCCCACTTTATTCTGTTCCTGCCCTCCTGCATGTTTATGAACGCTGTTTCTTTTTCCTAGTCCTGCAAGGTTTCCTCTCACCCTCCCAAACCCTCCCCCCTGTATCTACATTTTGGCCCTCATTTACACCGGCGCCCTCAGGGCTCTGAGGCTCCGCAAAAAATGTATGATGTGACATCCAATCCTATCGCCTACCGTGCTCCCAGTGGTTCCACTGTAGTGGATGCCCATTGTAAAAGGGTCGGAGCGAGCTTCGTGCACTGCCCTGTTTACTTTCATTACTCCATACTCAAATCGTCGGCTCAACCCCGTTATTACCCGGTTAGCTTCCACCACCCGCTTCTCTATCTGCAAAGACTATCCCCAGACCTCTCGGACGGTGCATATTTGCACATGCACAGCCTCAGAGACGTCCCTCAGCTTACGTAAGCCCAACTCTATCTGCCTGGCGAGGTTCTGGCTCCGTCCCTTTAACACATCATATAGTCCTGCGTGTACAAACACTAGGTTATCTCCTTCCCTGTTTTTCCACACCTCCACCTTCGCTTTGGCCATAGCATCTACCATGCACTTTGCTGACTGAGCGATACGGTTACCCTCCCATCCCCTTTCACCCTGTCCAGCAGCCCCTCCTTAACCCTTGTTATGTATGAGTCTCCTACCACCAGCACCCTCTTAACCCCCGACTGCCTGTCTTCTCCCATCCAGTTATCTGTGCTTTCTCTGCCTCAAGTTCTGCTGCCTTTCTCAAGCTCTGCTGTACTGCAGTACTATACAGCTGTGCAGGCTCCTTTCCTACGCAGTCAATCACCTCGTGACTATTTAACTGGCCCTCTTTGTCTGCCCCCCCCCCTCGCCGTCTTCTCTGCCACCTCACCCTTTTTCCTATTAACTACTCCTGTCAGTTGCTGCACCATCTCCTCATACTTCTTCTTATGCTCTTCCAACTTTGCCTTCCACTCTTCCCCTAAGCTCCCCTACCTGTCGCTCAACCTCGGCTCTCTGTTCCTGTTATCCTCTCAGCTCTCCCGCCACGCTCCCTACCTTACTTTCCCATTCCCTGGTCATCTCCACCACATCCGCTTCGGCCCTCTTATTCATATCTCCGACCTGCGCCTCGAGCTGAACCCGCTTCTCCCGCTCTACCCGTATCTCCCACTTCGACTCTTGAACCGTATCCGCCCATTCCCTTCATATTCTCCCAAAACCAAGTTCTACCTTCTCGCAACTCCGACAGGTAAAGTTGCTCTCTTCGGCTTCTGCTACAGTTTTGAGCTCCAACTCCATCATGCGGCACCAACGGCCACACTCCTCAGATTCTACATCGGGTCCCCCTTTTACATTAGCCTGCGCATTTTTCTTCCTTCGCATATTCACCATTGCCTACGGACACACAGCGCGACCCCACGAACAATATCGCACCAAAACTAAAAAAGCCTGGGTGACGTCTCTGTCCACAAAACCAACTAGCCCGCCAAAAGTTTCAAACGTGCAGGTGGTTTGGTCTTGTGACCCTACCTAAAAAGCCTGCTGTAACCCAACTATCCTATCGCTACTTTAAAAACTGCTTTCTGGTACCTCATAAAACCACCAGAGTTAGAGCAAAAATGCTTTACAGCAGGGTGGTAAACCTAGAGGATCAACCCCAATGGGGTGTGCCTGCGCAACACCACCAATGAAGCAGGTCCAACAAGCAAGCCTATCCTATCGCTACTTTAAAAAGTGCTTTCTAGTACCCATAAACACACTCGCAAATAAACTAAATACACCAAATATTGCTTAGCTTTGCAGGAGCTCTGGAAAACACGTCCTCTTTGTCAGCTGATAAGCAGCTGACTGGTGAGACATATTGATGCCTATTTCGGAACACAGAAAGGGAAGGTAGTGAGCTTTGGTAATAGCACACTCATTCTTGTTTTCTTTTTCATGTCTGTCATAAAGTGAAGCCAAAGGTTTTTTTTTGTTTTTTTTTTCACATTGCTCGGCTGTCCGAGGTTGCAAATATTTGTACAAAACATGGGAGTGCACAGCAGTATACTTCCTTCATACTTGGCGATGTCGAATTTAAAAATTGTCAAATGGTTCATTAAAGTCAAGCTTTCATGAAACAATTTTTTTATATCATTATTAGTATTTGATGTGTACAGCAATAATGGACCTCCTTAATGCATATTCCAAAGCTGAAATTACTTCTCTTAAAGGGGCGCTCGGGAGCTTTCTAAGACGGCCTATTTATGGCCGTAACACATTTTATGTGCTCTAAGCATCCCAAATATTTAAGTTTAAATCATGTGCAGCTTAGTTCACTAATAAAAATGTGATAAAAGATAGTGAATCTCAGACATACAAATGGCGGCACTGAACCCGGCCGAATGTAGGTGAGGAACGAACGGGGCTCATCAGACAATCACAAGCGATAGCTTCACGTCCGGACAAGCAGCCAACCAGCCCTGCTCGTCTGCACAAGAGGCCCTCGCTTGCAATTGACTGACAAGTGTCTTTCGCCGTTCCACCCTATTCGCCTTGATTCGGTTCAGCCGCATTCGCTATCTTTGATCACATTTTGATTGTAAGTTTTGGACTTGTGGGATGTTAGAGCACATAGGTTGAGTTAGGAACATAAATATACCATCCTGGAATACTAGAGAGTGCCCCTTTAATTTATTTCATTTTTTTATATATATCTACAGTTCAGCATTTCAGTGAAACAAAGCAGGAGCATGATTGCAGACGAAAGTGAGTCCATTTGTGTTGCCTGTATTTCTCCACTTTTTGTGCATTTTCTTGAAAGTGTTACTCACTGCAGATTCATCTTGGACCTGGCATCAAAATGCGAGAGCCTGCGGAGCTCTTCGGCAAGGGTGTGTCAGGGAAAGCCTGCAGGCGTCTCCTCTAGGAGGGTGTGGTGGGAAAACAGCCCCTACCACACCAGGTGGGTATTTCTGATCAACCTGGAAGGGCACAGCACCTGTTGCGGCTGCTGTGCTTAGCTCTGAACAAAAAAAAAATTTGGTTATGGGGATATTTATACAGCGTGTAGTTGGTCTGCCATTAAAGTTGCGACGAGTCACACGCTGTAGATGAGCAGCGCGTGACTCGTCGCAACTTTAATGGCAGACATAATGTTTGTATAGTGTGAGTTATGATTTACTATGATTTGAGATTTTTATGAACCTATTGTTGATTTTGCCTTGTGCAGCACACATGTAGAGTGAGAGGCACTAAGAGGTCAGACAAGGTGAATCTGGACAGAGCAGGAGAAATGCCACTTGGGGTGCAGCGCTTTCTTTGCTCACTGGGAGCGAGGCCACGATCTTCGATCTGCAGTCAAACCTGATATTATCGAACCCCGTTAATATAAGGGCACATGGTAAGGTAAATTGGGAAAAAAAAATCGATTTTAGTTTTTTTCGCAATTTGAAAAGTTTAGTTCTTTCTGCACATTTTCCATTGTCCCAGTGTTTTTGGAAAGCTATATTTCGGGCTGAAAATCACGAAAGCAAGTAGCAGGTGACTACGCCTCCTTTTGGGATACACTCCGTGTTTATCGGTGAATTCTCCAACAAAACAAACTCAACACAAGACTTAAAAGCTTGTCCAGTAACAGATAATCTAAAAAAATTATTTCGAAACTATTGCATAGCTTCTTTTCAACCAAGACAATCACGAGACGCTGTGCACGTTTTTCCCAGGTGTGTAACGTGTGTACATTCAGGTGTTTGTGTTTTCATAACGACAAAATGGCGCCATTAAATGCTGTTCCTTTATTCAATGGTGGCCGCATTGCACAAGCCAATGTTTTGAAGTTTTGTGGATGGAACCCTGTTTGGAAAGCCATCAAGTGGCTGAGGGAATTTGACATCACTCTAATATACCTTACGGACCAAGCGACATGGCAGGTCACAAAAGAGGCCCGGCAAGCAAGGCGATAAGCCTAAAGGCCCGTTCACACTCTTGCGACCTCTTAAACCTAGGTTCCTTACAACTTCTTAAACCAGAAAACGCACTGGCGCCATATATTGGGAAGCATTGTAAACTCGGCGGTCCGGCATATTTTTTTTTATTTCTCGCGCATTATCCTTTCTTTCTTGGCTCGAAAAACTTTTGTCAATGTTATAAACGAGCCTTTCTATGGGTATTACGCACATTTGACCTCGGAAATCCCGCAAAACCCTCGCTCTTGTGAAATGCAGTTCCAGGGTCACCGCATAGATGGCGCCACAATGCCAGTTTGTTCCCTCATTTTAAAAACATTTAACGAGTTTTAAAAGAACTCGTCTCTCTCAGTCGTACTCGGTCGCACTCGGTCGCAAGAGTGTGAACGGGCCTTAAAGGCGAAGATATGACTTTAGCAATGCCTTTCAAGCTGGCGGCTATTGAAAAAATGACTGTAAGGCTGTTGGTGCCAATAGAAATTAGTTATTCACCAGTTTTTTTACTTTAAACTCAATTATCTCAAAACAGTGTTTTTTAGTACGCAGGTACCATTTTTTCCTTAACCTGACATTATAGAGGGTTGATTTTTTATTCCTACCACATACATGGGTGTTCAAAAATACTGAACTAAAATTAAAAATGTGCACCTAGCAGTTTTTGAGTTACAAAGTTTTTAATAGATGAACAAAACTAAAATTTCAGTACTAGAATAAAAAAAAATAAAAAAAAAACTTATTTTAGATTGGTTCAAATAATTCTAGTTCAGTGGATAAAACACAATATTTCGAACGAAATGATATATGCGTGACAGAAATACTCCTAATTGTCACCGAGAAAACTGTTCCTCAACATGGCCTCAAATGCATGGGGAGTATAGGACTTACCTTGTGCCCTTAAACTATTTGTAAATGGACTGGTAGCTGCAATAAAAATGCATAGAGAAAAATGCAATTACATTGAACGAAAATTGCAGCGTCTCCCCATGGACCGATCTGCCAAGAGTGCCGTTTAGCTCTGCAAGCTGGCTTTCCCCCTGCATGAGAATCATCCTTGGGGGAGAGCCACCTGGTAGAGAAAGCTGGCTTTTTTTTCTTTTGAGCAGCCGCGTCGGTTGCCCAGAAGTAAAAAAAAAGTCTTGTGGGGGGAGAGGGTGAGCCGGCAAATGAAGAAGCGGCCACTATATAACTGCAGTCGGCGTCCCTCATGATGTACAGATGCCCCTTCGAGCGTGAACAACTTTTCTAAATGTGGCGTGCTTGTTCGTTGTCAAATTCATTAAAACTTGTATAGAGAATTGCCCGCTATATCAAAGTGGTAGACGGTTTTTTGAGAGTTTGATATAGTCGGGTTTGGCTGTATTATGTTGCCCACAGGTAGGCGAAATCAGATAGAACGTGCGAGGGCGGGCCGAGTGATAAATTGACTGATTATCAGGCTCGACACGACATAACCTCTTGTTTACTGTTGTAGTTGTGATTTTATTATTTTAAGGGTTTTCTTATGAATAACTGCTCGTGTATTTCTTTTTATGCACTGCAGGTTTTATCACGCAATACCGACTTGCCGAAGCCATCATCTTAGCCATCCCGATGTGCTGGCAAAAGTGGCATGGAAGAAAAGAGCCATGGACAGCCCAGTCTGCATGAGAATGTTTGCGAGTGGTGCATGTTGGGAAAAAAATAAAATAGTAAGTTCCATTCTCTTTGTCTTTGTAGTTTTGTTTCATGGCAGAATGAACACCTAAACCTGCAAAAAATTAGCAGTCTTTTTGCACAATTTGCTAGCTGTTGTCATCAGCAGTCCTTTCTGCATCTAAATTATATTGTGCATGCATGACCAGGTCACCCCAGAAGACACTAGGTCGGCCGGATCACATCAGAACACGCCAAGACACTAGAACACGTCAAGACACTAGAACACGTCAAGACACTAGAACACGTCAGGATACTATAACACGTCAGGATACTAGAACACGTCAGGACACTAGAAGACACCAGGACACCAGAACACGCCAAGGCCCGTGTCTGAATTTCCGCTCTGATGTAGACGTCAGAAACACACCAGACCCGGGCTGGTGGATTTTTCAATAGGGTAGCTAATTTTAAAAACAATTAAAAAAAAAATGAAAGCCGTTTACAAATCCCTGTAACGCCGAATTGGAGCGCAGCTCTTGAGGAGGAGTAGGGAAGGGTACTGAGGGGGTCACGTCACCTGCGGGTAGTCACGTGACCCCGGGGGGTCACGTGATCTCGGGAGGAGGGGGGTCACGTGGCCTGGGCGGGGTCACATGCCCTCGGAGGGGGGGTCACGTGACCCCCCCCCCCCCCGGTTACGCCGACGCCGACGCCGCTCAGGCTGGAAACGGGCCCCTAAGAGCTGCGCTCTAAAACTGTTTGGCTGTTTTGTTGCGCTACCTGGCGGATGGCAGACAAACTGCTGATTTCTAATGTTCAAAAAATTTCCGAGGGCGGCGTTGGCGTCTGTATCATCATCAATCTCCGTGTCCTTTTACCCCCACATTTAAAAAATATATTGGAAGATTTATTATCGATAACTGAATGGTTTAAGTACTGGGTCAGGCTAATAAATCCAAGACAAATACTTACACAAGCGTAGCGTGACATAATGTGTTCATTATTCGATATGATTGAAATCAATAAACAATGAAGACGAAGATGAAAAGAATACACCCGAGTTCACTTTATGCCTAGAGTCACTAAATGAGCTTTAAAGTATCAGCACTCCGTTCCCCAAAATTGTTTTTGGCGCCGCCATTTTGGGTTCCTCAGCATTAGATGCGGTGCTAAGAAGCTGATGCAATATTGCAATGATCTGTCGCGGGTTTTAAACATTTGTGAGGGACGGAAAAGCGTTTCCTGTGATTTTAGATAAAGCTTCATATAACTGGCAACAATGATTTTAAGCCACAATATGGCCAAGTGTCGTTACTCTGAACCGCAGCTAATTTACTGGCACAAGCGGGAACAATGAAGAAGAGGCAAGTGTCAAAAGGTAGTGGCTTGTGGAATCCACGGGGCTTACGTCATGGCCCCTCCAGGTATTACAAGCCTCTTGAACAAGAGCATGAATAGTGTCATTAAATAAGCTACGCTTCAGAGTAGCTATACTTGGCCTTATTGTGGCTTAAAATCATGGTTGCCAGTTATTTGAAGCTTTATCTGAAATCACAAGAAACGCTTTTCCGTCCTCCACTTTAAACAGTTTGCGACAAAGCAAAGCAACATTACATGAGCTTCCTAACACCGAATCTGATGCTGAGGATGTCGCACTTTTGAATCATGACGATCGGCAGTTGCGCCTGCTGTGCACAAGCACCAAAATGGCGGCGTTCACAACACTGTCGGGGAAGAGAGTGCCGATACTCTAAGCGCAGCTCATTTATTGGCTCTAGTTCCTGCGAAACTCCTTTTTCCTGACTGAAACTGAAAGTAAATATGAATAATACACCATTATTATAGCTTATTTAGTTATAACCAAATACACATAATGAGAGGAGAAAGCGGGCGGGTAGGAGAAACGCGGGTTTTATGTGCGACCGTTCTAACCGTCTCAAAAAAGGTAACGCACGAGCTTGCGCTGGAGGAGGAGGAGGAAAAACTTTATTCAATAAGGAAAAAAAAATTGAGCGCCGTGAGTGGAATCCTCAGTCCAGGACTCCAATGGACCTCGCTGCCGTCCTAGCCCTCTCGATTAGCCGTAGCAGTCGGTCCGGGTCAGAGCTGCACAGCTCTTCCTCCCACTGCTCGATGGTTGGATGGGGTATTGCTGTGATATCCTTATTGCGTTGACAGGCCCAGATCATGTGGTAGAGTGTGGATGGTTCGTTACAATGGGGACAGTTTGGTTTGTGTAAGTTTGGGAAAATGGCGTGGAGTCTTGTAGGGTGAGGAAAGGTGTTAGTCTGTAATTGCCTGAGCATTGTTTCTTGTTCTTTCGTAGTTGATTTGTGGCTCGGCGGGTAGGTAAGCCGGGAAAGTTTATAGTGTTGTGTGATGTCTCTGAATGTTACCAGTGGTTGGCTGACCCACTTCTGGTCCTTTTGTGGAGCCCGGCCGGCTAGTTCTCGGGCGCTCGCATGAGCAGCGAGGTTTCCACGGAGGGTCGAGTGCGCAGGTGTCCAAACGATAGTCACGGTTCTTGTGGGGGGTGCTTGAAGTAGAATTTTCAAGGCGGTTCTAGAGATTCTTCCGTTCGCGTAGGTTCCGCAGGCAGATTGTGAATCTGTGATAATTCTTGTGGCTGGGGTTTGGGCGACAGCGAGAGCGATGGCCACCTCTTCCGCATGTAGCGTAGTAGCCTGTCTAAGTGTGAGGCTTGTGAGGATCTTCGAGGAGTTAGTGACCACCGCTGTCATAGCGGGTCCCTGAGCATAGTCGGCAGCGTCAGTGTAGACTGTTTCGTCATTTTGGCCGTATATTTTCTCCAGCCATCGAACTCTGGCTGTTCTCCGTCCCTCATGATGTTCTGGGTGCATGTTGCGAGGGATTGGGGCTACTTCCATGTTACTTCTAATTTCCTTGGGGATATCTTCTGTGGAGGTTTCGGGTTGCCGGGGCGGGTACCCAAGGTGATGTAGGAGTTTGCGACCGGTTTGGGTGATTGCAAGCCTTTGTTGTTGGGACGTGAGATGGGCTTCTATGAGTTCGTCCAAGGTGTTGCGTAGTCCCAGGGCTAGCGGCTTCTCGTTGGATGTGTTGGGCGGTAGGCCTAATGCTTGTTTGTATGATTTCCTGATTAGCACGTCAAATTTCTTGTGTTCGCATGACTTGAGCGTCGCGTACGGTGTGGCATAAGTTATCCTGGAAATGACAAAGGCTTGCACGAGGCGTAAAGTATCTTGTTCTTTCATTCCGTGCTTCTTGTTGGTGATGCGCCTTATCATGTGAGTGATCTGACCCACTGTGGTATCTAGTTTTCGTACCATTTGGTTGTTGCTGCAGTCTTCCTGTAAGGTCATGCCTAGAACTTTGATGGAGGGGGAGGGCCTGATGCAGACCCCGTCCAGTTCTATCTCTATGGATGCAGCGGTGTTTTTAAGGCGGGACCTTTTCCGCACAAGAAGAAGTTCCGACTTCTGTGGTGCGCACTTCAGTCCGCAGCTCTCGGCGTATGTTCGAACAATGTCGGTGGCCTGTTGTAGTTTGTCTTGCATCTCTCCCTCAGATCCCTCTCTTATCCAAATTGTAATGTCATCCGCGTAGAGTCCATGGTGCAGTCCCGGTATTTGATTCAGCTCTTTTGGGAGGTTGATAAGGGCTATGTTAGAGAGAAGCGGAGAGAGTACTGCTCCCTGTGGCGTTCCTTTGCTTCCAATGTTGATGGGCTGTGATCTTTTATCTTCAATCTTGATGACCGCTGTTCGATCTGTGAGGAAGTCAAGGATATATGAATACATCCGTTCTCCACATCCAAGGTTATTAAGATTCTGGAGGATTGTTTCGTGGTTAACGTTGTCGAAAGCACCCTTGAGGTCGAGGGCAAGGATGGCCTTCGGTGTGTGCTTGCTGGCTTGGCTAAGGATGTCCTCTCTCAGCTGAAGTAGTATGTCTTGTGTTGAGAGGTGAGGACGGAATCCAAACATTGTGTGCGGCATGAGTTGGGAATCCTCTAAGTAATTTTGGAGTCTGTTTAGGACCATATGTTCCATCAGTTTGCCGACGCAAGAGGTAAGAGAGATCGGTCTGAGGTTCTCTATGCTTGGCTCCTTGCCAGGCTTGGGGATCAGTCTGATCTCGGCTGCTTTCCACGCTGGAGGTATGCTGCCCTTTTCCCAGCATTGATTCATGTATGCCGTGAGCAAAGTGACTGATTTGTCGTCAAGGTTCGCAAGGGCGCTGTTGGTGATTTGATTCATGCCCGGGGAAGTGTTTTTCCTAATTTTTGTTAACGCTGCTCTGAACTCTGCTTCAATGAAAGGCTGGTCCAGCGGTGAGTTATGTGGGCCGGTGTAGGGTGTTGGCTGGAGGGGTTGTGTGCTGGCTATGTATTTGGCTTGAAGGACTTTGAAGAGATCTTCTGTAGTGCCTGGATATTGGTGTAGTATCCTTTTGAGGGTTTTGTTGGTTTCTCCTCTGCTTTGCATCGGGTCTATTAGGTACCTGAGCAGGTTCCAGGTTTTTGTAAGGCTCAGAGTGCCTCTGAGGTCATCGCATTGGCCAAGCCAGTTTTGTCGGCAGAGTACCGCTGCATACACATCTGCCTCTGCAGCTAATTTGGTTATTCTGAGTTTCAGTTTACGGTTGAGCTTTTGTTTTCTCCACCTCTTCGTGAGGCTGCGCCGGGCTTCCCACAGGTGTAGAAGATAATTGTCTATGGCCGGGATTTGCGTTGTGGTTTGAAGAGTTCTAGTGTGGCGTTGGACATCACGGCTCAGTTCTTTTACCCAGAGCTCTATATTCATGATGGGATCATCTGGAGCGGTTTCCCGGTTTTTCCTTAAAGTTTGCCAATCTGTGATTCGGGCTTCGCCAAGTTGCCTTCGATAGGTGGTCCCTTGTATTTCGGTCTGGACGAGCATGTGGTCGCTCGAAAAGTTTTCTTCCAAGTTCATCCATGAAGTGTGGGGGGCATTCTTGGCAAGAGTGAGGTCGGGGCAGGTGTCTCGCGAAACGCTGTTTCCTACTCTGGTTGGTTTGGCCGGGTCGATGAGGAGCGTGAGCGTTTCGTTGTCGATGCATTCCATTAGTTCTTTGCCCCGTTTGTTATAGTAGGGGTACCCCCAGGCAGAATGTGCTGCATTAAAGTCGCCTGCAATGAGGAGGCGACTGGCCCCAGCTTTTTTTGTGGCCTGGTGGAGCAGTGTGGCCAGTTCACTGTGTCGGTTTTTTGGGCGGCAGTAGATATTGAGTATAAAACAGTTGTGGCCTTTAGAGGTTTTGGGGGGAATCAACTCTGTAAAGATGTGGTCGTGCTCGGATGCTGGGAGAGTATGTTGAATTGCAACGATGTCTTTCCTGATTAAGGTGCAGACGTCGCGTCCTTCGTGTGTTGTATGTGTAGTATAGCCGGGCAATCTAGCTAAGGCGTTAGTTTCTTGGAGGGTGATAATATCTGGCGGTTGGTCGAGTGAGGTGATGTATTGTTGTAAGGTTCCTTGTTTATGTTTGTATCCTCTGCAATTCCATTGCCAGATGCGGAGCGTATCTAAGCATTGCTGAGTTGGTTTAGTCATTGCTAGCTGCATGTTCTATGTCTTGAATTACTGGAACTAGTTCAGGGCGCTGGTAAGGTTTCTCATTCCTGCTTAGGCGACCGGGGATTGTTGTCTGTTGGCTAGTTTCAATTTTGTCCATTCGGACCTGTAATATTGTGAAAGTCTGTTGTTGCTGCAAGGAAATTTGTGTGAGTTGTGCAGTTAGGCTGGCGAATTGCTCGTTCACTTGGCTAGCAAAGAGACTTAGAGTTTGTTGGAGCTCGACTTTGGTTACGTATTGAGACCTGCCTTGTGCGTTTGGGCTTGGAGAGGGTACATCCTCTGTGGAAATTGACTGTAGTTTCCGTTTTTTCTCATTGGCTGGTGTTTCCGGTCTTTCTGGGCTTGGCGTTTGGTGCTGTGTCAGTAAAGTCTTTATGGCTTGTAGTTCGCTTCGTAATGTCTTAATTTCCTGTTGCAGTGCCTGACATTCCCTACAAGGTGCGTTGGGGAGTGGAGCACTGGAGGAAAGAACTTTAGCCCAGTTCACCTGGTTGACAGTGCATTCTGCGTAGTTTTCTGCTCTGACGTCCCGGTCCGCAGATGCACCGGGTCCCGAGCGAGCCCGGCCCGAGTCGCAGTCCCTCCGATCCACAGACACCCTGGGCCTCGAGTGGCTCCGGCTAGTGTCGCCGCGGAGGCGCGGGAAAGATTGGGATCTGGAACGGGGCCTGTAGTGGTCGTCGTCGTGTCTCCCTCTGCTCCTAGGTCTTCGGGTGGTATCTTCGTACTGTTGTTGATTGTTCTCTTTCTCCCATTTCTTTTTTCTGAGAATGTAGGGCTCTTTGTACCGTTGCTTGCAGTCCTTAGAAGCAGTCAGGTGGCTGCCTTGACACAAAGCACATGCAGGATTGCATGAGTGTTCTTGTTGGGGATTGTGTGTTCCGCACTTGTCACAAGTCACCACGGTTGGGGTGGGACACACGTCCGCGCGATGTCCTAGCTTGTGGCACGTGTGGCAGTATGGAACCGTTTTTTGGTAAATGTAGCAGCGAATTTCGGCTCCCCTGTAATATATGTAAAACGGTACCTTCGTTCCGAGTACCGTGATTGCTACAGAGTTAGTCTTTCCGAGTCTCCTACATGCGATGAATTCGTATCCTGGCAGCCAAAGGCTTTCGAGGATGTCCTTTGAGGTGTGGTGAGCTGGAATTTCATGAATGACGCCTTTACAGGAGTCGTGTGGCGAGAGCCCGTAAAGGTTAATTCCATACTTTTTCCTTGGATGTCCATTTGGGTGACCGTGGAAAGTGCTCTTGCAGCTTCCTCAAGTGATGTGCTAATGGTGATGATGTTTTGTTCTTCGTCGACTCGGATTCGTAGTTCAGTTTGTTTCCACATCAGATTTGCTGCAGCGAGAATGCTGTCCGAAAGAGTTGATACGTGGTACTTTTTCAAGTCTAGACCGTCCTTGGGCCGGATAACCATCTTATAGTCGTCCATCGGAAGTGTTGGCGGTCTTGGAAGTGACACTGGCTTGACGGCCGTGGTTTTCGTATCGACAGAGAGGGGGGTAGGCTTGACTTTGTCATTGCCCTCGTACATCCTCTTGTTCTTCTTCTTTGAGTGTTTACTGACGACATCAATCCAGTCCCCTTGGGTGTCCACCCCGTCTGAGTCTTCGTGCTCCAAATCTTGGAAATCCATGTTATTGTTCCGGCTCGGCGACGTGGATCTTTCATCAGGCGAAGCGCGCGAGTTCGTATCTGGTAGTGGCATCTCGAAGCCGCGCCAAGCTTGGCGCTAGGCTTAGCGTGGCGGCCGCCGCTTCAGGAGTTCAAACGGTTATATAATTGTGAAAAGTCGACTCACAGTTGGGATGTTCGTGCCCCCGTGGTAGCGGTGACGTTGTCTCTCAGATCGTAGTCTCCTTTCTTCGAAGAAACCGTTATTTTCATGATTCTGGGCTGAAACCTTGCATAGGCGAGAAATCAGGCCTCTGACCAGGCTCGTCGTCGTCGTCCCTCAGCTTGCGCTGGTTTAAAAAAAAAGGCATCCAAAGAAAAGAGGCGGCACGCTGTGTTCTTTTTTATTATGCGTCTAATTGCAAATTGTTATGTGTATGTTTATACAGCCGGAAGTTAGTCTGCCTTAGTGGGCGTCTAGTGTCTCAGCTGTAGATGAGCAATTTAGCCAGTGCGGTACAACCGCAAACCCGGGGTCTTTAACGTGCACCACGCAGTAGTGATACACGACCGCACACCGGTACGATGCTCTTCCAGATCGAAACGGGCAGGGGCGGGGTGGGTTCTGCAGCGCGAGCTTTCGCTCAAAGTGCTCCGAGCTGGTGTGCGCTAGACCATGCACTCGGCCACAGGCCCCCCTTTGTGCGTCTAATTTATATACAGGTATAAGTATTGGAAGATTGACGATGGACGTCGATCGTCTCGAGGTAATGTAACGTAATAACATTATATAAATAATAAACTTGTTGAAAGACTGAACGACCTCATTTTTCAATTCTTGTATTGTAATATGGTGGTAGCCTATTGTACTTACTGTTGATGAAGAGCAATATAAGGTGACGAGGTAATGAATAAATGATGAGGCTCTATAAGGACGATGGCATTAGTGGGTGTCGAGCCACAACGTACAGTGCCAGACTTGTTTCAAGTATCGTGTACCCAAAGACTTTCTTCACCCGCAACAGTATAATCAATGAGGATGCTGCTTTACAACTGTACGTGGAACAGGAAAACTGCACCGTGCAGCAGTGTGGCTTATTTGTTAATATGAGGGACGGATTTCTAGCAGCATTCCCTGATTGACTACTTGGAACAAATGGCCTCGTTGACGTAAAGTGCCCCGTTCCAAAAGATTCTTGAAGCATACTTAAACCGCAAAGGAGTATGAGGCGAAAAATAAGAAAAAGGAGCCTGGTGTGAAAGGTCCAAAACACCACCATAGCTTCTACTATCAAATACAAGGGCAGTTACACAATACACAAAGAGAGTTTTGTGATTTAGTTATATTTACACTTAGGGGCGTTGATATCCAACGTATTCAGAGAGATGACACCTCCTGGTCAACCAACATAGAGCCTTTTCTACTCAAGTTTTACACGGAAGGCCCGACTTCCGCTGAAATTCCTCACGTAGACGAGTTGTCCGACCGAATAAACTGCCATTACTCCCGATCTGGGAATCTCTCGATCTCTGTTCGTAGGCCAGAGTATCATGAGATCGAGGGGTGTGGCTCTTCGTCCGCCGAATATGCTTCGGCGGGTTTTTTCCGTGTAAGATGAGACCGTCGCGTGCTGCCGGAACAAGAACCTGGTGATTCTTCACTGAACTGCGTCTTCCGTAAGCTTCAAAAGGGCTTTTTTTTTATTCGCACACCATCTGTTCTGCTTGCCCGTTAGTTGCAGGATGGTATGGTGCACTAATGTGATGCATGATGCCGGTTTTTTTTCTTCAAAAACTTGTTTATTTTATTTGAAGCAAGATTTGGCGCGTTATCAGAGAAAAATATTTTCGGTAGGGCAAAAGTAGGTAAAAGAGACCGTACACTCTTAGAAAAAAGGGTACGGATAGTCCTCCCTTACGGGAGGAACGGTCTTGTAACCTATGTTCCTTTAGAAAGGCAGAAACCTTCGTCCCTGAAGCAGGGGAGCAAAGTTTCTCCGTCGCTTGCATCTCAATATGGCGGCCCCGAATCGAGCAAATCGAGCCCAATAAGGCTTAACGAGGACGCTACGTCTCTTGCACGGGACGAGAGCAGCAGCAAATGAAAGCGTAACACGATCTCTCCGAAAACTGTGTTTATTTCCGAAGCCAGATTCCCCCCACAGGTACAGAAACCTGCGTTTCGAAAGCAGTTACTCAGTCTTCTCGTCGATAGCACTGCGATGTTAAACGGAGACAACCGATACCGAGTTACTTCGTGCACTTTGCGTCTTACCTTTGGTGTTCCTCGAGTCACAATTCCTTCGTCAACCGCACATCACGGAGAAGGGCAAACTCACTCCGCGAAACCAAAAGCCGTTCTCGAAAGAACAAACTTGAAGCCGCTGTTTATCGCGTAGCGTGAAAGAAGGTTAAATCGCTAGCCACCAGATGGCGGGGTCAAGCAGAGTAATTGCAAGTAGCTAGGCTAGGTGGCGCTAGGTACCGCCCAATTCATGTTCTACAAAAAATAATTTACTTCTTTCAGGCCACTACTGCGCTTGAGAATCCTCTGCTATACACACATGATACCCATTACACCTATTACAAGCATCAGGTGAACATACATTAAGCACATGCACTGCACACACAAATATCAATACAACAGAACACCACACTAACCCGAACACTACACCCGTTTTTTTTTTATTAAACACGTCTGTAATGAAACCGCCCTCTGGCTGATAAGGCCTCGAGGTGGGCGGGGGTAAGGGAAGAGGGAAATGGGGTGATTATGTCAAATGAAAGTCCTGACCCCGGAGGATCGGAGGAATGTTATGATGGATGAGTATATAAGCTTGAGTTCCACCTCCTCAGTCGTGGCCGGCTGGGTCCATTCCTCAAAGGAGGTAGGGCGTAAGTGGCTTGGGAGGTCTGCGATGACGGCAGTCCGCTCCCGCGAGGTCCCCCTACAATCCCACATTAAGTGTTGGCACGTTGCAGGGACTTTGCAGCACACGCAGTTCGGGTTTGGTCCGATATCTTGGGTGTCGGCTGGACAGTGGATCCTGGCTCTCCACACGGGGGTCATCATCGTCAGCGTTTGTATACGGTGGAGAGCCACCTTTTCCCAGCGCAGAAATCCGCGAGGGATCGGATGGGGATTATGTGGCAGCAGGGCGGCGAGTCTTACCTTTCTTGCAATTCTTTCTTCTCGTTTGACTTCGAAGATGTCGAAGTCGTCTTCCTCTTGCTCGTCCCGTTGAATGGGCGAGAGGACGAGACCTTTTGAGGGCAATTTTTCTGCTTGTAGCTGCGCCCTCGCGGCCCCGTCCGCCCGCTCATTCCCCGGGATGCTCGCGTGGCCCGGAATCCACGAGACCGTGATTATCTGTTGTGGTTTCGCTTGGCGGACCAGCGTTCGAATTTTTGTGACTGTGGTGTTGCAAGCGTCTGAGCGTCTAAGTTCGCGTAATGCTTCTTGCGAGTCCGTGTAGATTCGAGATTCAGTAATTCCTGCCTGGCGTGTTGTCGTCGATGCATGGACTGCCATCTGTATTGCGAGTAGCTCTGCGGCGCAAGCGCTTCGCGTGCGTGCGGCTAGTTGTTGCTGGGTTTCTTTCCTGGTGGTGGAATGCCAGGCGATGGCTGTGCGGCCACTCTCGTCGCGAGCCGCATCGGTGTAAAACACCTCAACGTTCGCTTTGAGGGAGCCGATTTCTGCGAGATGCATTTTGACCTGTGTGCCGCGACGTCCCGAGTTGTCGATTCTTTGGTGCTTGGGAGTAGGTTTGATTGAGGTGACCAGTTCTGTGTCCCACGGGGGAGGTGTGATGGGCATTAGTGGGCCTTTCGCTAGATGACTTCTCCCGCTCTTTTCGAGAATGACTCGTCCATGGGGTGTGCGCGCCAGTCGGCGCTCCTGGCTGATGGCCATCTCTTGTGCGATTTCTCGGATGGTATTCATTTGCGCTGCACGTTCGAGCTGTTCCACAGTGGTGAAGCGGGGCAGGCCAGTGACAATTCGCATCGCTGCTCGGTTCATTGTAACTAAGGTCGCTTCCTGTGCACGCGTTAATCGAAGATAATTGATACCATAAACCACTTTGGATACGAGCAGGGCTCGGACTAGGCGGCGTAGTAGTTCTTCTTGTGCCCCCCAAGACTTGCTGGAGATGGCTTTGAGGAGTTCAAGACCTTTCTTCCATTGTCCTTTGACTTGCTTAATCCATGTAGTGGCGCCCCCGTTCTGGTTAAAGGGGACACCCAGGATTTTCACGTTGTTAGATGGTGTGATAGGATCTCCGTCGAGATGAAGTTTGATGTTGACGCTAGATTTCCTGCGCCTGCTTGGGATGACCATGTAGGTAGTTTTATCTTTAGATATTTCCATTCCAGTGGTGCAGGCAAAGGTGGTGACAATATTCAATGCTCGCTGCATGTAGTGCTGCTGTTGTTCAGCTCCCCCGGCCGTAGTCCATAGGGTGATATCGTCCGCGTAAATGGTGTGCAGAACTTGTGGGACATTATCGAGGGCTCGAGCGAGATCCGTCATTACAATATTGAAGAGTAGCGGCGACAGGACCGCACCCTGTGGTACTCCAACGTTGTTGGGCTTCCATTTTCCTTTTGTGTTGCCGATCATTATTTGGTAGGTACGATCCTGCAGGAACGTCTTAATGAAGCTCAGAAGGCGTCCTTGGATCCCGAGCTTCTTAGCAGCATCTACCACGGTGTGATGGGGGACAGAGTCAAACGCCTTCCGTAGGTCGATGGCGACAAGTGTGCGGGGTTGACTCTTGAATAGCCGTCGCTCATACATGTGGTAGTGTATCATGAGGAGGCTATCTTGTGTTGACATGTGTGGTCTGAAGCCAGTTTGTGTGGGGTGGAATGCTTTGGAGGTCTCGAGGATCCATGAAAGGCGAGTGGTGACCATACGTTCCATGACCTTGCACAGATTAGAGGTGAGGGAGATAGGCCTAAGGTTAGCAACCGTGTGTGGTGTTTTGCCGGCCTTCGGGATGGGAATCACGATCGATCGTTTCCAATCAGCGGGAATTTCCCCTTCGGACCATATCTTGTTAAAAGTTTCTAAGAGTTCTTCCATGGCGTCTGTGGGAAGGTTCCGGAGCGCCGTAACGGTGATTTTGTCTGGGCCAGGCGCGGACTTTGCGTTCGCCGAGCTAAGAGCGTCAACAAGCTCCGCAAGAGTAAATGGGGCGTCTGCTGGCTGTTCGTGCAAAATAGGCTGTCGAGTGTAAGTTTCGGTTGGCGGAGGGTTGGGTTGCTGTGGGAAAAAATGTTCTCCCGCTTCATCTGCCAGTCGTTCTTCGCTTATTTTGAGGCGGAGGGCAAGGTTGCTTCCCGTGTTTCGTGTTTTCGTTTTCCCGGAAAGGCCTTTGTATGCGTGCCATACTTTGTAGTAGCCCGTTCTGTAGTTGAAAGAGTCACACAGGCCACGCCATGTTGTTCGGCAGAGCTCTATCGTGTACTTCTTAGCTTCGGCTGTAGCTTGATTGAGGCGGATCTTGTTGGTCAGTGACCGTCGTACTCTGTAGTGCTGGAGGGCGGCTAAACGGTTGTCCCATAGGTTGGTCAGGTGAAGATCTGGCTGAGGAGTGTCTTCTTTCACCTGGTATTCCGTGCGTGCTTCTTTCAAGGCGCGCTGAATTCTCTCGGTGAATGGAATGTCACTGTGCCGGCTCATCGCCGTGCGGTAGTTGTCCCATTTGGTGAGGGTTACTCGCCGTCTCGGGGAAGTACGGATGCCGAGTTTGAGATAAATGGGCAGGTGATCGCTACCCATGGGATCTGACTGGACCTGCCATTGAAGTCTCAATCTCGGGGATGCCCACGTTAGGTCGGGTGACGTGTCATTTTGGCTGGTGGACTGGGCCAACCGGGTGGGAACGCAGGGGTTGTTGCATAGCTTGAGCTTGGCTGTGGCACAGGCTTTCTTGATGTTCCTTCCGCGGACGTTCTCGTCTGGGTACCCCCACGCAGTGTGACGAGCATTGAAATCACCGGCCAGGATGGTATGTTGTCCAGGTGTTACGAGTCCCTCGATCCAATCGGCCTCGTTGGGGCCCACGGACGGCCGTGTGTATATATTGTGGATTGTAATTACAGTGTCACCGAGCTTGACCTGTGTAGAGACAACCTCACGGTCGCCTGAACACGCCGACTCGGAATCTAATTGCGTGTGTGGATGTGTTTTCTTAATTAGTGTGGCTACGATGCCGTAGTTATTTGTTTGTCTCTGAATACTTGGATATATGAGTGTTTTGTATCCCCGTACTCTGAGTTTATTGACATTAGCTTCCTGAAGGAGGATAATGTCGGGTGCGCGGTTTTTAAGTTTTTGCAGACGAACTTTCAGTTCTGGTAGCTTTTGTTGCAACCCTCCACAGTTCCATTGTAGGATCCACGGTGAAGTGTTTGAGCAGCGTTTGTTCTGTGTACGTGAGGATGGTGTCTTTTGAGTGGTTCCGGATATGTTTTGTGTATTAATATTTATCATTATGTGTGTCAATGAGCCTGTGTATTGCCGCCGTGAGCGCGGCCAATTGTTTCTCCATTCGTGCAAAACTTGCTTGCTGAGCTTGCAAGGTTTGTAGCGTGATGTCGTGTTGTTCGAGTTGGTGAGGAGGTGTTGCTACTGGCTCGGAAGTTGCTGCGGTTACCGCTGCATACGATGTCCCACCACTTTGCAGCTTCGGTGGTGCCATATGTGCTTCGGGAGGCGGGAGCTTACCCTTTCCTTGTTCTTGTCTGGCCCTTGGCCGCTTGTTGCGCCGTTCTGGGATTGCTCTTTTCGGGCAGTCATTGCTCGTGGCCAGGTGAGCTCCGCTGCAATTTACGCACTGTGGGCTCCTCGAGCATGTTTCCATAGCATCGTGCTCAGAGCCGCACGTTCCACAGCGCGCAGCGCTTCGTGGGCATACATCCATTTTGTGTCCGATCGTGTGACAACGAAAACACACCAACGGACGCGGGCGATACTCGCGGACATTTAGGACCTCACACATGTAGGTCACTTTCTTCGGAAGAATCTTGCCTTCGAATGTCACTAGAACGGTGTTGCCTTTTGTCCCAATGGGCCTCGCTGATGCAATTTTTCGACCCTTGCAGGTGATGTCGGCCTGTAGTGATTCAGGCGTCACCGTGTTTCCTTGGCCCAGGAGGTAAATAACTCCCCGGCATTGGTTTCCCGCCAAAGCTTTGTACGGCTGTAGTGCGTGTGTATCCTCGCCTTTCCTTATTTCTTTCACTTGCAGAAGTTTCTCCAGCATGAGAGGGTCGCGTGTTGTAATAGGGATTGTGTTCGCTTTTTCATTGCGATGGACGTCATAGCCGTCTAGATTTTGTATTCCAGCCTTCTTGATTGCTTCTTGTATTTCTTTTCCCGTGAAAGAGTTCACCTCTTTCTTTCCAATGGAGCGCAGCACGACAGTCTGCGTCGGATGTGAGGTGGGTGTTGACCTTCCCGCGGTTTCTGTAGCTAATGGATTCCACCTTCTTTTCTTAGGTGTTGCACCCAGGAGTGGCCATTCTTCAAAGTCTATATCTTCAGCATTCCGCAGGCCGGGCTGTTCCATCCCGTGTTTTGTAGATGAGCCGCCATTACTCCCGGACGTGCTGTCTTGGGGCGTTCCTTGCGAGGGCCAGCCGCCATCTTGTGCCGGCAGGTGGGCCGGAGTGGAAGGGTCGCCATCTTGGATTTGCCGGTGACCTTGAGTAGGCATCGTGTCGTTTTGTCCAGGCGCTGATCTAGGAGAGCGGGACCTTTCATTTCTGCTTCTCGATGAACATCGCAGTCGTGGGATATGTTGCCGCGTCTGTGGAGGTGGGCTGCTCTCAGGTTGCGGAGGTGGCATGAATTGCGCGACAAGCTGGTTCAGTGCCACAAGAAATGCCGGGTTCTTCTCAATTATGGTCGCAAGAACATTAAGGGTATGCTCCATAACCGATGGTGATAACCTCTGTGGTTGTCCACAGGATGGTGGAAGGCTTACGTGCTGCGGGTGCGAGGTCCCTTCCAGTCTTCTGTCATTATAGGTGCAGTGGGCTCGGGGTGGCTGCTGCTGCTGGTTTATGGTGGTTATTTCGGCACTGGAGACATCCAGTGGTGGTTGTGGTGGGTCACCACCCGGGCGGGGGTGGCCCGAGGCCAGGGCTGGAACCGCAGGGGTCCCGTAGGATAGTGAAGCAAGCGCTAGGTTGAAAATTTGGGAGCAGCGAAGAAACACGTCCTATCGCCGTTCGAAAACCTCGTCTTTCCGCAATCCACTACACCCGTTTTCTGCGTTTCCGTCTTTTATACTGGTCATTTTGAACGTGCGGAACTTTTCGGTGACTCCCTAAGCAATAAAAAATATTCCCAGCATGTTGATTTTTTCCCAGCAATGTCATACCTCTGAGAGTATTTTGAATGGCTCAGGGGATGAATCTCTTATTAAAAAGTAAACGCTCGATCACGCCGTAATTATTTGAAAGCAATAAATCAAACCGCTCCAATGCGGTTCGAAGCCACGAGTTTGTTTCCCCGCACGGCGCGTCGTAGCCTGTATTTCTATTGCAGTGTTTGTTTTTCTATTTGTGCTGTTCGCGCAAAGCTGGAATTGCCGTCTTGAATTAATCTCTGTAGAGCGGATATTCACTCAGCTGGAAGTGATGCTTCACGGGCTGAGAAATCGATTTTCGATCAACTTGAATGCAGTCAAAGCCGCGACTTGCGGCAGGTGTTAAGTGTACGGAGCTACGCCGTGGCGAGCCCGAAAACTTCTAACGCTCATCCTAGCGTGCCACTTGGAGGGCAGTTTCTCCAGGAACCGTAGTATATATTTAAACAGCAAAATAAATGGTAGCGTTTTTTTTTTTTCGATTTTACCTACTATTGTTTTTTTTATGCTAAAATTCCACACTGTAAATATACGTACTTTCCGTCACGATTTCGTACTGTTGTCCTTGCCCCAGAGCGCAATCGCTCTCGGGGACAATACAACCAACAGTCACATTGGCCACTGTACGATAGGAGCTTATACTGCTCAGACCAGCGTTCCAACATGACTATCCGCACGTTTATCGATTGCACGTAATCCCTCAAGCGGTATTAAACTTTTTAATGTAAAGCAGAATGTCAAACTGCGACAACCCGCCCCCTCCGATCACGGCCCGACCAGCGGCATCAATGCCCGACCGTTTACGATCTCCTCTTGTTGTTACACCACTGATACGCGAACACACGGTCACATCGGCGATAATTCCAGTCTTCCGTTCACAACCCACAACACTGCCATCACGATGTTGCAGCTATGTTGCTGACACGCACAAACCCGGAGCCACGTTGAACGCCGGTTGCACTCGGCATCGGAAAACAGACCGAACTCAGGGGGGAAGGCACCCAGGCAGCCGGCAGCAAAACCTGCCTTTCTTGGACACAGCGGACACAGTTCCTGCGGTTTCCATAACGTCGAAAACGTCGACACAGTTCCGCGTGCTTTCGCTACCGTAGTCTGTAGTGCTGCAGTGGCTGTAGTTCCGTGCCGCGCGAGTCAAACAATCCGGAGACCGCCATCCCCCAGTGTACGTGACACTGCTGGCACTGTTCCGGAACTTCGCTGTTTATAGCGGCTTCGTTTGCTCGTTTGATAAAATTAGTGATAAAAACGTCAATGCAACCGAAATGTTCTGCACGTTTAGACTAGAAGACGGAATTACAGGCGGCCTTCGCTGCTGCTGAAGCTCACTCAACTCAACAGCTATTTATTAAACAACGTGCACGACCTGCTCGAAAAACGAAACCGAAAGACGATGAGTCGGGAGGGCGAAAGCTTTCACCCGTCTGCGTGGAGAAGGAGAAAAAAGTTTCGTTCCTCCCCTTTTCTCGTGTCCGCTTGGGGGCGCGTCGGTAGAAGGGAGGAAGGCGCGCCGTTGCTACTTTTTTCCTCCATTTTTTCTTAGAGTGTAGAACGTCAATGACGTGTTTCGACGTCGTGGCGGGCATCGTGTAAACTTTCAGCCACTTAGAGTACGCATCGCCAATGACTCCGCAGATGTGGATACGTTTCGCCACCCACTGACTGAATAGTGGATCGTTTTCAGTTACTGTTCATGATGCCGTTTAACTCAAGGAAGACTTAGAGTCTTTCCACAAAGTTAGCCCAGGTGCCAGGACTTTTCTCGAAAGCGGTAAGTGTTCAAAACGTCGACGTCTGTAGCCACGTGTTGCGCTTGACACTGGACACTTACCTTTCACTGAGTAGAAACTTGCTTGTTCGTCTGCCATGAGTCGTCCGATATCAGGCCATCACCGCAACACTACCTCCCGACAAAGCTGGTCCTCATTGCACGCATGTGCATAGTTAGCAATCACGTCAACCTATAAATTCCCGAACGCTCATAACTTGCCGTCGCTAAACGCCGTTTATTCATAGCGTCTTCACTGCAAATAAACGTCTTCCTATTTCTTCTGATGGTTTTCATCATATTCCTCCTAAGCTGTACTTACAACATTATGTGTGTCGTTTGTTTTCTGGGAACCCCCCCCCCCCCCCTTGTAATGTAACAACCTTTACAACATCTTCCGGACCCCGTGAAACATAATATTTCGTGACCTTTTTTTAGCCGTCATTAAAATGGTGAGGTAAGTGCCGTAAATCACTAAGCAGTTTACTTGACGTCCGCTTCCACTGGTCTCTTGAAAGATTGAGTCTACTGAGCGTGCATTCCTGCAGAGGAAATTTTCATTGATAGAATATTGACATGTCAATCAATATTTGATTCCTTCTTGCTGAGTTTTATTACGAAAGCCCGGTTTATACAAAGCCTGACATTCTCGCATACATCCGTTTGCTGGGCCACGCTAGGCCACGCTACTTGAGCTAGCTGAGCACAGCTGGCAGCGGCGCGAGCAAGGCCACGAGGGGAACGTGATGGTGCTCGAGCCATCCCACTGTGAACCAATGTTTCGGCCACCACACGGGTGCGTGTCGCCATCTATTGGTTGAACTAACGCCTTGTTCAAGATGGCTGCCGTGGGACCGCAGCCTTAATATTGCAAAGGGTCACAAAAAGCCCCTCACCACTCATCCCCTAGTAGCGGGGAGGCGTTGCACAGTAAAGATCCGTAAACGATTTTTGACTTGGCGCCTTAGTTTTAGTTAAAAAAAAAAAAAAAAAACAGATTTAAGGTTGATGCGCCGCTCAAATACGCACCGTTTTCCGGTTTGCGACCGAAAAGCCGACTCAAGGGGGGCGCCCACGGAGACATTCAGTTTCGTGTCGCTGGCTATGGGAACTGGGGAGGGAGCGCTTTTCTTCGCTAGGGTAGATGACGCCAAAAAAGTTTGCGTAAAAACATCAAGACTATCAGGCTTTTGACGCATCTGTTCACGTTTTCACGACATTTGAAAAAATTAGCCTCAAATCGAGCAGACACTTACCGAGCTTGCTAACTCAATATACTTTCAACCAGTTCACGTCACGCGCGTTGTTTTCTCGGCCGGCGCAAGCAGCTGCAGGATGGAAAAATAGTCGCCTTTTCTCTTCGCGATTTCTCCGCACACTCGCGACATTTAGAAAATTGAAAGCGTGCTTTCTTTCTTTCCTTTTTCTTTTTTGTTTTACTAACCGAAAGTTAAGCGAAAGTGACACGCCACAGATCCTTTGAACATTAGAATCATTCCACGGCCCCTTTAAAGGGGTCACGAAACGTTATCGGGTTGGAACGTTCCTGACCTTGCCGGTTCGTACTGGTTCCAGCCTGGCACAAGTATGCTCGCACAGACCGCCACTGATTCAGAAACTTCTTTGTCGCGGGGAAATTGTGAAATTGCGAAGATAAAAGGGCACTACTTCTTTCAGTCTTGCCTTTGCAAAGCTGGATGACGTGATTGTGGAATCGAAATCACCCGACTGACGACATTCCAGCGCGGCTCATGCATAGGTTGGACACGAGAACTGCGTAAGCACTCGACTTCAGCTCGTAACAATGAATGCCTCGCCGGACACTCGGGTAGTGGCTCGTGTCGAACCACTGCGGTGATGAGGATAGCTGAACTCTAACAATGCCCGGAGCTCAGCACGCGTTCCCTACTTTGTCAACCACAGCACGTGGGCATGATTAACGTTGAAGGTATAGGATAGGCACCATGCCACCTGGCCGCTTGTTCTGGCTCCCAGTTGAGGGGATAAACGATGCTCATATTTCTCGAATTTTGTTGGAGACTCCTATTACCTAGAAGAAACAACAAAGGCAAGTTTATTCAGTTATTAACGTTAGGGAGCGATTCTATGTGTATTAAAAGGCCTCTGACACGCCAAAAAGTTTTTTTATATATTAGGCGTTAAAACGGCATGTCAGGGCATTAAAAAAAAAATTCACTATAGAGGTGCGTAGTTTTTTTTTTATAAAAAATAGAAATACGAGGCCCAATTCAAAGTTCCCGTCAGTGCACTGTGACGTACTATCACGATACATCGAAAGACGAATAAAAGTGTGCATTTCTTTTGATCAATGCTGCTCAACCTCGACACCAGCCGGTCCAGCATGTGCATGCATAACTCCAACTCTAAAATGCCTCGAACACAAAGGTGTTCAAGGCGTCGCGCGGAGCGAGATGTCCTGTGACGCTCTCGGCTTCTAGCATAGGCTGCGGCCCATCCTTAGGTGAAACGGATTATAGCCTGGGGTCTTTGGTGCACCACGCAGTAGTGGTTATACGAGCGCACGCCGATGCCGGTTCTTCATACAGCGTGTTGCCAGTCACAAATCATGCTACACTGGCCGGCAAGATACTGCGACATGTTGACCCTCTGGATGGCTGCCAAACATTATGCTGTCCAAATGATTCACATAACTCTTCCTCCCAGTTGAGCTCATGCTGCGTATAAGACCAACGCGCTGTTTCCATACAAGCCCTCACGAGCTGTGGGGAAAGGCGCAGTTTCTGCAGGAGGTATGGATACTGCACGTGCGCAGGGAGCGAGTCAAGTGGACCGTTTGTGTGTGCTCAATGCCAATAGACGCTTTACACACGCGCCAAATTGAGCCGCCATAGCCGCCCTTCTCTTGTCTTACCGAGGTGCCGAGCCACTGAAGCGGGCGTTGACGAGTCTCCACAAGGGCCTATGCTGGGGAGAAGGACACAGCAGCATTTAAAGTGACAATAACCTGGCCTGCTGTGGCAATGGTGAAGTGAAGCGAACGGAATAAAAGGAAACAAAAATTGAAGGTCAGTTATGGCGGCGCCCATGCACAGCTGCTGCAAAGCGTCTATAGCAGCACCGCCGTAGGGGCGGGACGTCAGCACCGCGTGTTGGTCTATGCGTGCCCCGTCATTCAGTCACCGATTAACAGTTCGTTGATTTCTAAATTCTAGAAACAATCTACGTCCCTACGACCGTGTAGCGTGCATACTATCGGAAAATTACTGCGTCAGTCAAGCATACGGCGCGAATAAATGGCGTTGGTCACCAGCCGACTGAAATGGAAAATGCACAACGCCATGACACAGCCAGCCATTCAAAATCCCGAAACTTTTTATTCCCGAGGCCACTGTATCCTCCTCTCTTAACTCCCTCTTTTTTGTTGCTTTGTTATTAGTCGCGGGATACAACCCCGCTGCAGTACAGTGACTGTCACGCCCCTCTTTGCCATTCAAAAGTCGTGATTCATCGTAGTTTTACTTTTCTTTCTTTCCTGCTCTACTCCAAAGTCCTTCCTCCCCTTTCCCGGTGATCGGGCAGGGAGTCAAGAGGTCCAACGAGCCAAAAGGTCCAATAATGTACCTTTTGACTAGTTGGATCTTTTGACTCGCCAAACACGAGTCAAGAGATCCAATGTGGGTCAAGAGGTCCAACGAGTCAAGAGATCCACGGCGAGTCAAGAGGTTCAACGAGTCAAAAGGTCCAACGAGTCAAAAGGTCCAATAATGGATCTTTTGACGCGTTGGATCTTTTGACTCGTTGGACCTCTTGACTCGGAATCTTGGTGAGGGGGGATTCCGAGTCAAGAGGTCCAACGCGTCAAAAGGTCCAACGAGTCAAGAGGTCCAATATTGGACCTCTTGACGCGTTGGACCTCCTGACGCGTTGGACCTCTTGACTCGCCGTGGATCTCTTGCCTCGTTGGACCTCTTGACGCGTTGGACCTCTTGACCCATATTGGATCTCTTGACTCGTGCCTCGATGTGTCAAGAGGTCGAACGCGTCAAGAGGTCCAATATTGGATAGCTTGACTCGTTGCATCTCTTGGTGTGAAATATGTACAGGCAAGCGGTGTAAAATAAGTACAGGCGAAAAAGAGAGAAAGAAAAAAAAAACTACGAGGGCACCTAAGCTTTCTCTTACGATGTGAGAATGCGCTAGCACAATGTTTTCCCGAGACGGGCAGGGTTCGGTTATTGTGGGAGGGGGGCGGTGCGCGTGGGAGGCCCCTTTTCTCTTCTCTTCTTTTCTCTTTTCTCTTCCTTTTTGTAAATTTTTTCTCCTTTGTTTTTCATCTTTACTATTTGCTGAGCGTGGCGCGCATGGTGTGTGTGGGAGCACGTATGAGCACGCGCGAAGAGCGGTGTGAGCAGCCGGAGGTGCTGTGAAGAGTTCCCATGGAACCAGAAAACAGACCACGTGCGTCCTTCGTCAGGTACCGCCTGAGCAGCCGTTCAAACGAATGGAATTTTTCAGCTGGCGTTCCTCCTCAGACATCGGTGAACAGTGTGCAAAACGGCTGAGTGTAAAATTGAGTGTAAAATTGCTCTGCACATTTATCGTAAATAAAACTCGTGTTACAAAAAAAAAAAGAAGAAAGAAGAAACTTGTGTTGCCGCAACGGATAACGCGCTAGTTGCTCGGTCGAGAGGGCCTAGGTTCGAAACCAGGCAGGGTATGGTTTCGTGCTCACGTAACCAGGGAGGTCACGTGACCAGAGTTTTTGTTGTTTTGTTTGTTTGGTCCCGTGACCACAGACCTTTTTTTTGGCTTGGTCACATGACCAGATAGGTCACGTGACCAAAGATATCGCGTAACCAGAGTTTTTTTTTTTTTTAATTATTATTGTGTTGGATTGTGTTGGACAAGTCACGGATTTTGACTACGGATTTTGCCGACGGCTTTTTCGTTGACTGAGCCAGGTAATGCTAACACACTTAAAAAGCAGACAACAGACATGCTAACAATAAAGGCGAAGAAGAAAAATGTCAGAAAAAGAGCAAAAAGTTAAGCTGTGAAACCTTTCACACGGCAGGGGGGATCTCACGAACACGGCTTTGATACATCGTTTCTGGCCGGTGATGTAATCAGTGTTCATGCGTATGACCCGTGATTTGCTTGGTTTCTGAAGTGACAGATACGCGCGCGCTGGGCTGTGGGGATCGCATGAAGGGCACTGGATTTGTAAACACCGGAAATCTTTGTTGTTATAAACTGTCAAGCTTATAGCAACATTCGTTTGTTGGGGACCTGTGTGCCTTCTCTCTTCTACCCCGGACCACATAGTCGTAAATCTGCATCGCCCGTGTTGCTCTCCCCCGCGAATATCGAACACGTAACCGGAAAGGTCTTAACATTTCACAATTTAAGATGCCTTTCTTTTTTTTTTTTTTTTTAGGAAGTGACCACTTCGACATCCGGGTTCGAAATAAATGTAAAACTATTTTGAACACACCTTTCGTCACATACGAAAGATATGTCCATAGTTATTTGCTCATTCCACGTCTACCATCACACTAAAGCACTATTAAGGCGTTTGACGTCAGGATAACTGAACATAGTTTTTTCTTTTTAATTTCTGTGACATCAATTTCAAAAGCTGTAATACTTGTTTAAATTTGTTCACGTCTCGTCAAAATAGCCTCCTTCATATTTTGAAGCGCTTGGTCTTCGAAGAACTTAAAGATACAGTTTGCCCTGGCGCAGCATGGCGTTTAAAATTAGTAATTCTTCCGTTCGCCGTTGCCTAGCACTGGACACACTAGATCTATCGGCTTCAGAGATCGACGCGCTTTCCGACACGAGCAGTTCTTCAATCGACTTCAATCTCTATGACTCAATATTCTAAAAATGATTGAGCAACTAACCCACCATCTTACAATTCCAACCGACTAACGCATCACGTAATTTCAAATAGAAATAAATGATATCTACAGACAAGTGTTCGGTAATTCGGGTCAAGAATGCTTAATTATGAAACGTTCAGTTTCATGGTTTATTTCACAGCTTTCTCAAAAATAAAGAGCAGTAAATGAGCTACATATCGCTAGCATAAGTATTCGTGGCTGCTCCGTGCTTTTGAGCAAGCAAACGGCCCAAATTAACCCTCTCTAGCTTGCACCGGTCACAACGTTTCAAGGAGACAATGCTCGCATTCATTTGCAACACTCTATTGGACGCCAAGTGGCATAATTTGAGATCGTTTAAAGACGCCCTCCAATGATATTGGAGCTTCTTCCCACGTTGTGTTATTTACCTCTTTAGTGATTCGGTGAACTCAGTGAACAAAAACTAAAGCATAAAATAGTAGTGCATTATATTTTTAATAGAACATACGAGGAGCCCGGGACTGGACAAAGTTACCCAAGGAAGTATTTGCGATTACAAATATTGAGATACATGAAAGGGAAGGCTAAACGCGAAATGCTGAGGTACGTTTGTATTTTATATCTCGGGAATTTGAGAGGTCACTTCAGTAGAAATTACATAAATGAGTCCTAGAACAGAGAGACTGGAACACAGATATTAAGTTCTACAAGTCCAAAATATGTCGCCAGGCACTATCCATTATTTAACACTCAAATATATATACACTGTGGCAAATAGTATCTACTTGTCTCCAATGGCTATGCAGTACTTGTATTGTCCAAAATAATTCAAATATGTGAAACTGTTAGTAACCGTCACAAGGAGTCCATTAATAGCAATATAATTATAAACAGAGAAGATAAAAATAAGGCCCGATGGACCTCTTGACGCGTTGGACCTCTTGACGCGTTGGACCTCTTGACGTGTTGGACCTCTTGACTCGATGGACCTCTTGACGCGTTGGACCTCTTGACACAAATTGGACCTTTTGACTCGTTGGACCTCTTGACGCGTTGGACCTCTTGACTCGAATTGGACCTTTTGACTCGTTGGACCTCTTGACTCGACTGTCACGTGGCTATTGGACCTCTTGACTCGTTGGACCTTTCGACTCGTTGGACCTCTTGACCATAAGCGGTGAGGGGGGGGGGGGGTGCTTTGTTGAATTGTGAAGGTCGTTTGATTATTGTGGCGGAAAGAGATGAGTTCTTTATTATCTTTTGGCTTTGGAGGTCGCGAAGGTTCTGTGGTGAAGATTGTGGAGTGTATATAAGAGGGTGACCGAATAAACTTGTCTTTAGCTGTGTTAGAGACGTATCCTCGACTGTTCCTTTTGTCTTCTACTTTGAAACTTCCTCTTTTCCTGCCTCAGTCTCAGGCTAACATCAGAATGGTTAATTTCCACCAGCTCGCCTGCGCACTCACTACAATATCACTGAACTACAGTTCGGGCAGTTAAAAAAACTCACGTGTAATTAAAGGAACGCCACCCCATTTGCGAACAGCCATTCTATATGTGTGTCGAAAAGAACAGAAAGTCAATAAGTACAGGATGATCACGAAAGCAGTAATAACTCCGTTGCAAATCATTGTTGAAGTGCGCACAGAAAAGATAGTCAAAGTGCTTACAAAAAGAGTCTTAATCCTCCTTGAAACTGACAATCACATGGGGCATGCGCTGGATACAAAGAAAACGAACTGAGTGAAATAATCACTCCAAATGGAAACATACGCATGTCACTTTATGCAATAGATTCGAAACAGTATTGAAACAAAATCTATGTCACAGAATTATGTCAGTTTTGTATAAATTTATGGAAAGAGCTGCAGCGATGTGCGTTTATGTGATCACGAAGTGGCAAAGAATAAGTTCCCATTTTCACACCACAAACTCTAACCGCCGTCTTCCATGACTTCCGTTAGCGAAGCGATCGATTACTTTCCCACAGTCAACAGAGATGTCCCTGTGTGTATGCAGCAAGGCTAGGCCGGTCAAACGTGCATCGCTCATCTGTGACCCCAGCCATGTTTTCAAGCGTCGGAGTGTAGAGAAAGACCTTTCGGCGCTGGCAACGCTTACGGGGAGAGTGGCCAGTATTTGCAGGAAAGTTCTAATTGAAGGAAAGACTCCACCGTCATACATGTAGAGCGCTTGCACAGCAGTCGAAGGGATGTCCGCGCCGTCTTCACTTTCGCGCTTCCACTTCTCCCGCCATAGCCGTAGCTCAGCTTGAATAACCTTTGCGGTTATCGGGGCACGACTTCCTCCGATGAGTGAGCAATATCGCCGGGCAATATCTGTTGCCACTCTTGCCTCGTTTTCTCTTGTGGCGTGCAGCAGCTGAGACGGCATGAAGACGAAGAGCTCGCAGACTCCAGAAGTTTCTTCAGTGAACCTTGATCTCAGGTCTGCCAACACATTATCCAATAATGGAATGTAGACCGACGTCCTGTAGAAGCTCTCCGGATCGAGCGCAGGGGGGTTGGACCTGTGAGTCTGCCTCTTCGTGATGCGAGGGAGCTTCAGCTCTGTGTCTAGCTCATCTGCCAGCGCAACGGCTTGCTCGTAGAGAGGTCTGAATACCTCTTCGCAGTTCTGTCTTTGAGCAGTCAGAACAGCTATAGTCTGTTAACGTGTTCCTTGCTGTGTGAACGTCGACGCACTCCTTCTGGTACAGACGACTCAATGGCAGTCTATGCACCAGTAGGCCCGACAGGCAAACTATTGCCATTAGGAACTCGCCATCATCAAGCGAGACACGGAGTGCCTTCGCTTTTGCAGCGCTTTGCATTTCTCTCCAGCTGGCAATGGCGTCGAGAGCTGTGGACACGCAGCCTAGTGAGTCTCGAAACTGGATAAGAGTGTCGTGTCGTTCAACCCATCTCGTCTCACAAAGGCCTTTAAGTTGATGGCCAAGTGCATTTTTCAGTACAATGTTCCGTTTTGGAGACGCTGTGAAGAAGGACATGATCTCCTTCATAATTCCCACAGCGTTCCTGACGGCTTGAACTCGCGATGACTTGGACAAGGACAAGTTGAGTGCGTGGTTAAAGCAAGGGCAGTGAACTGCGTTTGGGCACACCGCTTGATTTCGGAAACGGCACCACATAGCTCCGACACCATGACGCTGCAGCCATCTGTCGCCACGCCAACGCATCTTTCGAGATCGAGTCCTAAATCCTTCAACATTTTTACAACCTGTTTCCCGAGTACTTTCCCTGTCAGAATAGGCTCGGTTGCACTGACGTCGAGAGCGTCGCTGTCACTGGGCGGGTCAACGAATTGCACGAAGTCTTCTCGTACCATGTTCTTGTGCACGTACCGCAGGACGAGACTCAGCTGTGATGTGTGAGATACGTCGGTCGTTTCATCGAGCATTATGCTGTAGGCGCCTGATTCGCGCACCCACTGGGTGAGTGTAGCAAGGACCTCGTCTCCACAGCACTTGATTAGTTCATTCTGGGTTGTCTTGCTGATGTATGTGGCCTGGGATGACGTGCTGGCAAGGTGCTCCTGTAGTTCGCTTGACACTCGGAAGCGCAGTATCTCGCAGAAATTGCCTTCGTTAGACGTCAACGAGGGCTCACTTGACCGTTCGAGAAGCGTTCCGTCGTCTCTGTGTCCACGCAGTGGTATACCCTGGCGCCCTAGAAAGATGATCGACTCTATGATTGGCAACAGGCGGTTTCGGTTGCCATTTGCTTGATGTAGACGCTGACTGCAGATTTGATTGGCCACATCATTTTCGGGCGCGCGGACACACGCGAGGAAGTTCTTCCCGACCTGCATTGCTTCTTTGAGGTACTTGCTGGCGTCATGTACAGGAAGGTCCCCATCCTTACCTAGCAATTTCGCGAAGGACGTAAGTGGCTTCGTGACAAGTTTTTGAAGTGGGATATTTTTCTGGTAGCCGTTGCGAACAAGGCGCAGTACTTGCAGTACAGACCCATGTGAGAGTCAGAGAGAACAAGCCACTTGAACTTGCTTAGATGCGAGTGACCTACGTATCGCTTCTCCTCTTTGCCGTTCTTTCTGTGGACTGAGTATTGTTAGGATAACAAAATATGGTTTATAGCTCGCCGGAACAGCAGCACTTGCCAAGCCCCTCGTAGCCCCGTCGTCCTTCTCTTCTTCTGGCTCTGCACCAGCTAGTCCCTTCACGTGCGGCTACCGCCGTAGTCACCTGCAGCTCCCTTGTTACAACTGTCACACTACTCCCCCTCAACTCACAGTGTCAATCAAGGAGAGTACCGTATCGGAGGTCTGCGCTGTCTGGTTGAACGTCTCAAAGTGTCATTTCTCACAGGTTCGGCCTGCACATCCTGTCCTGAGCGTTCCCGCACCGCACTCGGAGTCTGTATATCGGCTCTAGACACACAAGAACCACCCATGTAACGCACACGCTCACTAGGTAGGTTTACCACACTGCCTAATGGTGTCTGCCTAGCTACGCTGTCTTCGGGCCGCATGAAAGTTTGTTGTCCAAGAGGCATGTTCACTACACTCTCCAATGGTGGCTGCACATCCATGTTGTCTTGTGCACTCTCCAATGGCTGCTGCACATGCAAGGTGTCTTGTGGTGGGACTGGTGCTCGTTGCCTCAGGTGATCCCCGTGGCGATTCCAGGTGCCGCCCTCTTCCAGCATCACTCGTGCCGACGATGCACTGGTGGGATGCTCAGCTATAGCAGGGACCCAACGATCTCCTGGTCTGAAATTTCGAGCCCAGACACGATCACCAGGCTGTGGTAATCCGTCTCTTCTTGCAGATTTGTCCGCTCGCTCCTTCTGCTGTAGCTGCTTGAACCCTACTCTGACTCGGAGATCTGGGTGCAGCAGGTCCAGGGGAGTCTTTAGGCGCCGCCCCATCAACAACTCTGCTGGTGTTCGTCCAGTCAGGTGATGCGGCGTCGTTCTGTAATTAAAAAGAATTCTGGGAATCTTGACTTCGAAACATCCTGGTTTAGCTTTCTTTAGCTTTTCTTTTATCGTTTGTACCACCCTCTCTGCAGCGCCGTTTGAGGCAGGGTGATACGGTGGAATAGTGATAGCACGAACTCCATTTCTTGCCAGGAATTCTTTGAATTCCGCACTGACGAACGCCGGGCCGTTATCACTAACGACCACATCAGGTAGGCCGTGTGTGGCAAAGATTGATCTCAAGCACTCCACTGTGGCTCTAGCCGATGGTGAGGGCACCCGGTGCACTTCCACCCACTTGGAGAACGCATCAACTAGCACCAAGAAATAGATGCCCTGAAACGGCCCTCCAAAGTCAACATGTAGACGTGACCATGCATTTTCCGGGAATGGCCATGGTGTTTGTTGTACCGACCTCGGTGCCCGCCGGTGAACTTGGCATATGGTACAACCATTTACTTTGTTTTCAATAGCCTCGTCTATGCCTGGCCACCAGACATGGCTCCGAGCGACCATTTTCATTTTCTCAATACCCGGATGTGTCTCGTGTAGCACGCTCAACACCGCTGGCCTTAGTGATGTTGGTACTACTATTCGGCAACCCCACAATACACAGCCGTCCTGCACTGAAAATTCCTCTAGTCGACATGAGAACGTCCTCCAATCAGCAGATTCCGGAAGACGCTTCCCAGACCACAAAGCCTCTCGTACTGTCGACACTTGGGATCCTTATTTGTAGCCTGTGCTACCGCTGCGGCCGACAACAACGACGGAAACGCCTTTTCCTGCATGAACTCTTCCCCAGCCGCGTGGTCCTTGAACGAGGATCCAGGCAGTGGCAGCCGACTCAGCCCATCCGCATTTCCTAGATTGACCCCTGGGCCCGTTTGCTCGAAGCACTAACCGCGGCTAAAGTTAGCCGCAGTACCTAGGAGAGGGATTTTGAGATCACGTGACTGGCTCGGTAGGGATGCGGGGAAACATGGCAGTGCCCCAGTGAGTGAGCGCCGGTCGCTTTGGAACTAATATGTCGTTGTAGCTGCAATATCTGGCGCGTTAGTCGGCAACGAATAATGCAGGAGGCTTTCGCTTTGCCTTACCTCACTTAAACCGCAAAGCATGGGCAATGACATCGCCGCATTATTTAGATGGTGTTTCGATTCTGCGCATTCCTAAGCCTAAATGAACGCGATAATTGTAGGCATGGCAACGTCTTTGGAAAGCGGATTGTTGATAGCACACAAAAGCAGACAGCGTCCCGACAGACTTTTTCCTAAATTATCCAAGCATCGCGAGGAGAACGCTGAAAGTGTAATTCTACGGTTCACGCGCTCTGGCCTTCCTCTTGTAAAAGATTTGAAGTAAAAAATCATAATAAGGCTTTAACGAACGCGCGTGCAAGGCAAAATTTGTTTTATACTTTTTGCTTTAGAACGGTTAGTACTGCAGACGCCAGCACGTGCGACGCGTGCTACTACAGTCGTAGCGTGCACCTCGGTGCTTGGATAATTTAGAAAAAAAGGTATGTTGGGACGCCGTCTGCTTTTGTGTGCTATCAACAATCTGCTTTCCAAAGACGTTGCTATGCCGACAATTATCGCGTTCATTTAGGCTTAGGAGTGCCAAGAATCGAAACACTATCTAAAAAATGCGGCGATGTCATTGCCCATGCTTTGCGGTTTCATTGAGGTAAGGCAAAGCGAAAGCCTCCCGCACCATTCGTTGCTGACTAACGCTCCCGATATTGCAACCACAACGACATATTAGTTCCAAAGCGAACGGCGCTCACTCACTGGGGCACCGCCATGTTTCCCCGCATCCCTACCGAGCCAGTCACGTGATCTCAAAATCCCTCTCCTAGGTACTGCGGCTAACTTTACCCGCGGTTAGTGCTTCCAGCAAACGGGCCCTGGTCGATATACCAGTCGATAGCAATAAGCGCTCAACGTTAACGCCCATCGAAGCACTCGAGGAGAGCACTGTTGTGGGATTCCCCGATCATGTCCTAGAAGACCCAGCAATGGCTTGTGGTCTGTGCAAATGTCGAATTGTCGACCCCACAGGAATTGGTTGAATTTAGTCACTCCGTATATTACGGCCAGGGCCTCTTTATCTAGTTGGCTGTAGTTTTTTTCAGCTGCGGTTAGACGCCTGGATGCAAAAGCGATAGGCCTTTCTTCCCCGGAACTTGTTCTGTGCGCCAATACCGCACCAACACCATATGGTGACGCATCGCAGCATAGTACCACCGGCTGGCTCGGGTCATAATACACTAGCACTGATGCAGACGTCAACATCGCTTTGCTTGTATTGAACGCCGCTAGTTCCTCAGCACCCCAACTCCAGGCCTCCCCTTTTTTCAGCAGTTTATGGAGGGGATGCAAAACCGATTACACGTTTGGCATAAACTTTCGGTCAAAGTTTAGTAATCCAAGGTAGCTCTGTAGTTCTTTGACATTCGAGGGTTCTGGCGCCTCGATTACCGCTTCGATTTTTTTGGGTGCGGGGTGAATTCCTTCAGCGTCAATAATGTGTCCCAAATATTCCACACTTCTTTGGAAAAGTGAACACTTTGCCAGTTTGAGTTTCAACCCGGCCTCACTTAACTTTTTTAAGACTGCATCCAGATTCTGGCAGTGGTCATTTTCTGTTGTCCCTGTGACCAAGATGTCGTCAAGATAGACAATGGTGCCGTTACAATCTCGTAAAAGATTTTCCATCTCTCTTTGAAATATGGCGGGAGCCGACGCTACTCCGAAAGGCAGCCTGTTGTATTGAAACAGTCCTTTCTGCGTGTTAATTGTGACAAACTTCTTAACTGCCGGCTCCAGTTCAATCTGCTGGTACGCATCGCGGAGATCTAGCTTAGAGAACGTTGTTCCCCCAGCAAGCTTCGCCCACATCTCTTCCAGTCTCGGTACCGGATACACTTCTGTAATAGCCACTTGGTTGACTGTGAGTTTAAAGTCGCCACAAATTCGTATCCTACCATCCTTCTTTAGTACAGGTACGATAGGCGCCGCCCACTCTGACGTTCGTACGGGGGTCAAAATCCCGTCGCGCTGTAAGCGTTGCAACTCTTGCGCTACCAGGTCTTGCAACGCAAAAGGTACAGTTCGCGGTCGGAAAAACCTGGGTCTGGTTCCCTCCGGTACGCTGATAGTTGCTTTCATTCCCTTCAGCGTCCCTAACCCTTCAGAAAACACGGAGTGAAATCTGCCTGCCAACTCTTCAGTGCTGCTCACCTGATGCTCATTGACGAGCTGATCTAGAGGCATGTTGAAAGCCCTTGCCCAGTTCCGTCCCAGAAGAGCCCGGGAACCACCTCGTACAACAAACAAAGGTAGTAGCTCAGCTTTCCCGCCAAACTCCGCCATGACCGTCGCCTTGCCGACTACGGCAGCCAGCTGACCGAAGTAGCCCCGCAGTTTAACGGTTGATGGTTCGATGACGGTGTCTGGAAACCGTCTTTTGAACTCAGTCTCATCCATAACCGAAAACACAGCTCCGGTGTCCAGCTCCATTTGTACAGTTTTTCCTTGTATCGTCACTTCTGCAAAAATTGGCGGGTCCTTGAACTCTGGTGCCTCTTTTCGGCCGTTTCCTGATAGCACTGTTTTTTCGCTCGGGTTTAACGGCCAGAGGTCCCCCACGACGCTCGAATCTGACTCTTCACTGTCTTGAGCTTGCACGACGTGCACCGAACGGTTTGCTGGTGTCTGAGTTGAGTTCAGCGTCTGCTTCGTTTTTCCTTCGCGATGTTTGTCGTTGCTGCTGACTCTGCTTTCGTGGCTTGTCTTGTTCTGGCACAGTCTTGATATATGACCTCGTTGCCGGCATTTGAAACAAACACTATTTACAAACTTGCACGTTGATCCCCGGTGCTTGCCGCCGCAACGCAAACAGCTGCGTCGCTCTTCCGCTGACTGCGCCGATGTCGACGGTGCTGTCACGCGGTTCACCGCTGTCTCGGCTGTCCCGCTCGCTCGGCCGGTGATCTGTTCAGCACCTCTCGCGGCGGCTTCCATGCTCGTGATTAACTCCACCGCCCGATCCAACGTCAAGTTAGGCTCTTCCAGTAGCCTCCTCCGCATCACGTCATTCCTGATGCCGTGCACGATGCGGTCCCGAAGGTTGTTCGCCAACTCCGCCCCGAATTCGCACCGATCGGCCAATTGGCGCAGGCCGGCGACAAACTCCTTCACGGTTTCCCCGATGTCTTGTGTGCGGCAGTAGAAATGATACCGTTGTACAATCACCGACGGTCGCGGGGAGTAATGCTCTGTAAGCAACTCAAGACATCTGGCGAGAGGGGCCTCCAAAGGTCTGATGGGTGCCAGCAGCCTGCGCAGGAGTGAGTACGTTGGCCTGCCACAGCTGCTCAGAAACACGGCTCGTTGCTTGTCTGCGACGATGTTGTTCGCGATAAAGAACTGATCCACAATATCGACATACTCTTCCCATTCCTGACCACCTTCCCCCGTGAACGGCTCTAACTTTGGCATGATGTTCGCGGTAGATTTCACATACTTGTTATAATAACATGGTTCGTAGTCTTAATCTCGTCGCCAGTTGTTAGGATAACAAAATATGGTTTATAGCTCGCCGGAACAGCAGCACTTGCCAAGCCCCTCGTAGCCCCGTCGTCCTTCTCTTCTTCTGGCTCTGCACCAGCTAGTCCCTTCACGTGCGGCTACCGCCGTAGTCACCTGCAGCTCCCTTGTTACAACTGTCACAAGTATGGAAAGCTATATACACCTTTGCAAGTGGGATCCTTAACCTCGAACCGCGCGCCAAGGTGAGGCGGACCTACTCTCCAGCCAGGACGTTCGCTGGTTGTCGTACAATGTTGCCAAGCGTCTCTCGCCGAAGAGTACACCACTGAGCGCAGAAAGAAATTTAAAAAAAATAATTCTAAAACGTACACGTGTCGCCTTCGACAGCGAAATAGCAAGGACAATTAAATACAATGCCTAAAGCGGTAACGAATCGAAAATTTTCAGAAAGATCTAAAGTCTCAAGGCGCTCTCTTCAGAATGCGCCAAAAGTCGCATGGCCTTTGCATCAACGATGGCTGCGCTCGCGGCAGCTCTGGCTTCCACAACATGCAGGAACAGAGGCTGCGATCGTTATAAAGTCAGCTCCAACCTTGAAAGATGCCCCGTCCTACAATATGTGACGCTACGATTCTGTGTGGATACCTCCTCCTGCGTTCCGAGACAGTAAGTGTGCCGCTAACGTAAGCCATCGGCGACGCAGCAAACGGCACCATCTTGTCATCGCGCACCCCAGTGACGTGCCCCTGGCGCACCCCAGCATGGCGGAAACGGTACGGGGCGCCAGCATCGCTCAAAATGGCAGCGCACACGAGCCTTTCTTGCAAACGTGTATAGTTGTCTGAAGGACACCAATGTGTTTCCAACAAATGCCGCTTAGCGTAGTCATCGACCTGTCTCCCAACAAAGTTGCCGATGTCGCTTGGAGCTGCCACTAACGAAACATTTTGGCTCGGGCAGGCGCTCGAAGACGTCAAGTCCGCTGCTTCGCTTTGATGTTCGGCATTTTGGTTAGCTCCAGAGGCAGAATCATGGTACGAACATACGCTTTGATCGGGTAGCAATATGCGACATGACGCCGACTCAAGGACACAGCTGTTATTGCCTTCCTCGTTCAAGGGCAGCGCTGAGAAGACCGCTACTGATGCCGCCTGATCGGTGCCCTCGACTGGAACTTGTAGAGCTTTCTTGGGAGCAGGACTGAAGAACTTATCGATCTTTTGCAAGCTCGCTCTCTTCATTCTTCAGAGAAAGCTTTAAAGCTGCAATCAAAACAGTAATATGGCTGCTAAATATTTGGTGTGTAATCGCAGGCTGTAATCGCGAGCTCCTTGTTTTATATAGGGTGCCTCAATGTCCTTCTGTTTAGGGTGATGCCACCCTTTGTAGTACCCGATGCCGACAGCACGCGCTCACGGGTAAAATACAAAGAAATCGACGAAAACAAAATGTCGCCGTAGCACAGTCAGCGCCACGAGCGCGTGCAGGGACACGTTCTTTCACGCGCTTCTGAACAAAAGATAAAAATAAAAGTGTGAGACAAAATGGCCAGATGTCTCCACCCTAAGCAAAGCGCACATGAAGGCACCCTAGTTTTATACCATACGCGCAGACTAACTTTCTGTGGCTATGCACACCAAGGCTCGCGCTCCCGTACCTTTGACTGCATAGCCTCAGAAAGCTGGGCACCTGGCCAACGCAATGTCTCTGCTCGTGCGGAAAATCACGTGCAATTGCAAGCCTGCCAAAGTTATATTCACGTGCACGACACACGTGCCTGCTCGTATGGGGCACCAGTCAGGACGCTGCACTTTAGCGTCCCGACTGTAAATTTGACCGTAAAATTTACGGTCGAATACCAGGCAGCTGATGCTGCCAAACTTGTACAGTAAAAATAACGGTGTACTGTAAATCTGGTTTACGATAAATTTAAACGGGGACCGTAGAAATCTACGGTCGGCCTTCAAATTTGCGGTAAAAACAAATGTACAAAGCGCCGTTGTTTTTACGGTGTAATTTAAACGGCGAGAAAGGTGGTAGTATTCAGGTTCATAGCATCATTGTATAGTGATGTTATGAACTCAATGATGTTATGAACCTCGACTGAACCAAGCACGTTTTGAAGGCTTTCAGCAAGTTGGCCGAACATGTATTGCTTGTACAAGAAATGCCGACGTTGAAATTCATAATTTTTTTTTTAACTGTTGATACCGGCATAAGAAGCGTTCCGTTGAACTTCAGGTACAAAAAAAACAAATAAAAAAACAAGGTCGTATTTTACGGCCTTCCTTTTTTCTCCTGCAGACAGAGACATTAAAACGTCGTAGTTATGATCAGGGGATTGCATCACGTTAACAGCACCGTCTTCATTAGAATCCGCACTAGTCAACCGAGTCGAAGAGTCCTCAACCTGAAGCGGGCCTGCAGGCGATGCGCCGTCGCCCAAGAAACCCGTCACTCGTAAATGCGCCCAGTTCAAATGTGCCGTGATTGAACTATGATTTCACACCTTCTGACAGTTGAAGCACGAACACGAAAACAAAACACTGTCAGTGATGTGGCCTTTTAGATGTTTTAGCAAAGCCTCCCTTGTGTGGCACCCCTCTAGGCATGGTGGCAAAGTGCACTGAAAGCTTTCCAAACTCCTCGAAACAAACCAAATTTCCCTTAGGCGTAGGAATGCCTAAGTCTTCTCAAAATATGACACCTGAGAGCATCATACGTAACAAACTGGCGACAGCATCCCTCGTCTACACACGGAAAAATTCGAGAGCTGAAAACGTGCTCATCGAATTGCACAACCATCAAGCGTGCTTGAACAGAAACTACAAATTCCGCAAGTAAACATCTTTTAGAGTAATAATAATAATAATAATAATCTTTATTTGCTCAGGAGAGCCGCGGCACCGCAGAAAGGCAACAGCCCGTACCAAGGAGGCCCGCGGTGCCGCGTCTAGTGAAGGGGATTATGTGATGATGTAATATACACGCTGAGAGTGCTTATGATTAGGATATGTGCGTTAGGCCTAATAGCATTCTTCGCGGTTGTGGTCTTTGCGGTGCTGCCATTGGCTGCTTACTTCTAGCAGGCCGGTCTCAAACACCTGGAGTGGGCTCCTCGCGTGTCCGACTTGCATAGTAGCCGGCCGAATTACCGGCGACGCAGGGAATCCATCACCCCCGCGGGCGGGCCCCAGGGGTTGGCGCCGGTGTTGGCCGAGCGGCGGTTTTTACGAAAGCGGGCCTTGGAGTCTTTCAGCCTGCGGTCCAGCTTATAACTGAGCAGCCTGAGCACCATGTCGATCAAAGACATGGTCTGTGCCACTGGTCCGGCTGGCTTTCGGACGATCGAAAAGACACGTCTTACGCCCAGTTGGCTTCTTCTTCCTTGTATTTATGTTGTATTTATGCCACCATTACACTATCCTTGCCAATCAAGACGCAAATTGATAGTGAAATACCTGCCTCGAGTATCCAGTTGCCTTCCGCTCCAAATTTTCAGGTGCACAAAAATCCGGGAATGCCACGAAAGAACAAGGACAAAATGGCGCGGAGACGGGTGGGAAGGCGGGAAAATGAACTGAACGTCAGCTTCTTCCACTTCTTTCCGCGTTGTCCCAACTAGGGAGCCTTCATGTGTGTATGCGAAGCGCACATGAAGGCACCCTATAGCCGGTTGCAAGCTAAGAAAAAACCGGAAATGCCTCTCAGAGGAAAATGTAATCCTACGCCGAGAAACGCCAGCCAATCGTTTTCATGACGTCAAGATTCCGTAAACCAATCGCGATACTTTTGAAAAAAAAAAAAGCTCAACATGGCTGCTGGCCTTAGCAACGCGACGCTAGTTTCTCGTGACAATTATTCTGCTTTTTTGCACCGTGTTTTACGTGCCCGAGGTTACGCCACGAAATCTTAATGGTATCGGCTTGCGTTTGCAGCAGTTTTTGCGCGACAACGTGAGAATCCAGCGACGCTATCGCCAACGAAAATTTCGAAGCGGGCGCGAGGCTTCCCAAGCAGCACCAGAGAGTGAATTTCGATCGGCCGACGGTTGGCCAGTGTCTGGACAGCTTGGCCACTTTAAGTGCTTGGCCACCGGAGACATAAACAAGGCCGGCAAGGGTCCGGCCACAAACTAGCTGTTTTTAGCTTGCCCGCCGGAGACATAAACACTGCCGGCAAGCGCCTGGCCAGAAGTGCTCATTTTCAGCTTGGCCGCCGGAGACATAAACACGGCCGGCAAGTGTTTGGCCAGCAGTGGTGATTTTGAGCTTGGCCGCCGGGGACATAAACACGGCCGGCAAGTGTCTGGCCAGATGTGCTCATTTTGAGCTTGGCCGCCGGGGACATAAACACGCCCGGCAAAGTTTGGCCACAAGTGCTGATTTTCAGCTTGGCCGCCGGAGACATAAACACGGCCGGCAAGTGTTTGGCCAGTAGTGCTGATTTTCAGCTTGGCCGCCGGAAACATAAACACGGCCGGCGAGTGTTTGGCCAGAAGAGCTGATTCTCAGCTTGGCCGCAGTGGACATAAAGATGGTCGACAAGTGTTCGGCCAAAAGTGCTGATTTTCAGTTTCGCCGCAGGGACACCCATAATCTAAACTTTCATCGCGTTGACGAAACTTTGGCATAACGACGGGCAGCGAGAGAAGCATCATGAGCGAGTGGTTGGCAGGATATTAGTGCGTGCATCGCGAAAACACTGTTAGCGCAAGCAAACGATCACCGTTTTATTCAGTTTTTTTTTCGTTAGACTTGAAAGGCTATTGTCTTAACTAGCACTGTCGTGCGATATGTTCATTTGGAACATTACTAGAAGTGGGAAAATATTGTGCCCGTCGTTGTTCTATGAAAATAAAATACGAAAGCAGCGCCGACGTCATCTTCGCGCTAACAATACCGCTCTGTCGATGCGCGGCCCTCTTAGCGCGAATACCACATCCGCGATTTTTCGGTTAGTGCTCCACATATTTACTTCCCAACTGCACTCGAAGAAAAAAAGTTGTAGTCGGGTGCATCGGGCGCACATGCTCCCCTTTCCTGGAAGACGCACCCTCCGTTACCCAGCCAGTGTACCTGTATACCGACCATAAGCCCCCTTCTCTACCTTAAAAACCTATAGGTGTATCAATGAACTCAGCTTAGTAAACCGCCACGCTAGCCACACACCCCGATCAGCTTGTGCTTGAATCGGATAAGATTGGATATTTCAGGCTTTGTGTTTTGGAAGAGCCTAAACAAGACGTCTCTCACATATTGATTAAACTTAAGCTAGTCTCAATAATGTTTCATATAGGTGCTAGGATACTGATTTCCTGAGCCAAGGAAAGCTAACAGCTTCGGTTAAAAACGCAACGGAAACGTTCAAAATCAAACCACGCGTAAAAGAAAAAGAAAATGAACATCTCGACCTAGATGCGCAGAACGCTGGTTTTGTTGTTAACAACGTGGTTGTTGGCGGGTGGTGGGCAACGCCGTGACGCTATTGACGCTATCGTGGTGATTGACGCCAGTGATGCTCGGCCGTACTACACAGTAAACGTTTTTACACCTTTACGGGTGTAAAAGGGGTGTTGTAGCAACATACACCCTCGGCTACACCCTTTTAACACCCTAAAACTAGGAATACAACCTCATAATTTTACCGAAAAAGGTGCTGTTTCGTGTTACACCCTACATTTAGTGAAGAATGTGAGAAGGGTGTAGAAGAGGGTGCTGAATAAATAATGTGAAATGGTTTTGGAAAGCTTATATATGGCTCTGTACATAATGTACAGGTAAGATTTCTGCTTGAAAAGCAACAGTTGTTAGCAGTCTAGTTTCTTATAACGTCAGTTGTAATTCATGCAAGTAGCTAATAATAAAGTGCCTCTTTTGCATACAATTTTTATGTTTGCAAACAAAATTTTATATATGAGTTCATATTTAATTTTCTTACAAATCACTCCATGCTCAGAAATCACAAAGTAGGGTGAAATGCTCTATACTAGCATTTTTTACAAGTATTTATTGATGGAAGTGTACAGTAAGAAAATCAGTTAGTCTCGAGTTTATATCTGGCAACATGAAATCAAAATATTGTGAAAATGTCTGACAAATATTTATGACATGCTGCTAGAACCTGTCCCATGACCATGTCAACCCGAGTAAAATATTCATTTGAGAAAATGGTGACATGCACAAAAACTCACACACATAAAGAGGCAAATCCCATAATAAACCAGTCCGAGACATCCCATAAAAAATGGCCTATGGTCGTCTATGGGAAATTCAATGGGAGGCTATCATCCCCTGTAGCTTTGCATGGTCGGCCTCAAAAATGTACAGATACAGCTACAGCCAGCTATAGAAAAGTATAGGGCCCTGTGTCTAAAGTCTCAGGCCTATGTTTCAATAACAACAACAATAATAATAATAATAATAATAATAATAATCAATAAGTTAGTGCTTTAACAGTGTCCCGGGACATCCAATTGTTCTTCTTGCGGGCGCAGCGCAATAGAACGCACAAACAGACGCTTGCGCGCTCGCAGTCGCACACATACACGCGCACACGCACGTACACACGCATGCACACGCGCAAACCCACGCCTACGCGCAGACGCACACGCATGCACAACCAGAAACGCACACGCGCATGCACGCCGACGCATCCACACGCGCGCGCACAAACACACGCACGCGCATGCACACACACACACGCAAACAATTACGACGAAGGAAACGTTGCTTAAGCTAGTTTCGGTTTCGGTTTACACAAAAAAGAAACAACCTAAAGTTTAAATAAAACCTAAGATTTACTCACGTTTTGTAATGTTTTACATTATTATTTTAGTGAAATTCTTATTGCTACTGATATAATAATATTTTGCTTAGTATTCTAAAAAATAACAATAAATAAAAAGGAAAAGAGGCTCTTGAAGACTGCGCAAGACCATCGCTATCGCAATCAGCTTCCGTTGGGCTCGGTTGAATGGTTTTTGAAGTTCCAGAGGCTTCGGAAATCTCCTTTTTTTACGTTTTAGCCGTTTTAGTGGATATTTTAAATATCTTCCTTAGGAATACCGTGTTCAAGAAGAGCAATCGATGACTGAGAGCTGGGAGACGCTGCGTCTCGCCAACGCCCGTAAGTTCAGAACCGCCCATGCACGACTCGTGCAAACGCCGGTTAGCAAGTTTCTTTTGTTTCTGCGAAGTGGGCTGCTATTTCAAACTTTGTCGTGCACCGTGCGCTTGCTAAGCTATGCTTGATTCTAACTATGCTTCTGCCCTGTGTTATTTTGTTATTTGAAAAGAGCGTATCTTCTTCAAAACCTGTGGCTCGCTCCGCAGTGTGATTCCCGTGCGGCGGAACCGTGGGCATGTTCTGGGCGCCGTCGTGCGGCGCTCGTCCGACGACGCTTGTGCGGAGCGTTCAAGTGCCGTCTGACGGCAGTTCAAGCATTCAGTCGCCGTCCCAAAGTGTTAATCACAGGTCATGCTAGTTCTGACGTCTTGTCCTAACAGCCGCTCGCCACCGATTTGTTTCATAAAGCGGGAGCGAGAAAAACGTTAGAAGAGCGAGCATGCAGCTTGATTTTTTGTATAAGCTAATGCCTGTGCGTAGAGACGCGCGGTCTCTTCGTCATATTTCCGAGGGTAAAAGCGCTAAAAACAACGGACAAACAACGCCCTGTGTTTGTTTCTTTTACTTGTCCGTTATTTTTAGAGGTTTCACCCTCGGAAATTAGGTCTCTTCGCGTTTACCGAGCCGGCACACTTTTTAAGTTTACGATTGCGTGATGCAAAAAATAAAAGGAGTTTAGATGTCACGTTTTTCAGTAGTGGCGAAAGCCCTTACAAAAGTCAGAGCAGCTAGAAAAGGCAAAAACATGAAAAAAGGCGGAAAAAATTGACTAATGTCAAACCTGAATATTTGATGGAGTTCAAAGACTACCACCGTACCAACTCGCCCGGTAATTCTTTCTGTCAAAGAATAATAGCCAATAGTAATAAACAAATAAATGCCAACTATTAATGGGTTACAAAGTCGTAATTGGTGCATTGCAGCCCTACGCTACTCTACTCTTTTGGTGATATCAGGTAATGTGAAAATGTATAGGGCAGTTCATGGCAACCATTTATGCCCGACCCATTATATTGAGTTTTTTCTTTATATAAAAGTTATATAAAAAAAAAGTGCTCTTTCTAAATTAAGCCGCACCACTGAATGTACAATAGCGTGTAACGTCTGTGTATGTTCTCAGCAAAAGAAAAGGATGCAATAAAAAAAGGCCAATCATTTTGTTTCCTCTCTGTTGGAGCTTCTTTCACGTACACGCAAAATGTGGGTATCTACGTCTAAAAGAGTGGAATTGACATTTCCTGCAGGGCTGGAAGGCCTGACTCAGTTTGGCTAGCAGCTTGAAACCTATGGGAACCTGGGGAACTGAACCACAAGAGTGAGAGTAACACCCGCCTTGAACTTCCTGAACGATGGCACCATGAGGGAGGGGGAGCTGCCCTAAAGTGAATGCAATAGCAGATGGGTCGTTCCAGTCAACCCTTATACAGATGATACCAAGCAGAAAATTATTAATAAATGTGTTATTAAAAACATGGAATGTGAATGGCACGGGCAAGGAGGAGGATATCAACACAGCGCTGTGTTGTGTTCATATCCTCTGTTCCCCTATTCTTCATGCTTTCTTTTCAATAATTGGCTACTAACTAGTCCAATCATCAGCACTAGTCAATAAAAGTATGCTGCTATTTATTAGTATGCATTAACACCGTGCTTGCAGTTGAATCCTAGTCATTTATTAATGGACGAAAGCAAAAAGGAGGGTGCAAGCTAGCTAAACAGGCTAAACACATAATTTATTAAAGACGGGTTCTCTTAAGGATGACACAAACGCAGAGAAGTATCAAACACAGCTGAGTATTAATGGGCAAAAATGTATAGGCGACCCAAAAAAGAAAACGCAGGAGAAGACATGAAGTCAGTCTTTACAATTTCTCTTCTGCTTGCACCACTTTACAAAGGGAATTCCTTCCTGGGGCTTACAGCGTTTTACTGTTCACAACCCCTGATATACCCAAGGACAGTAAACATAAAAAAGCAACCTACTAAAATTGGAGTAAATGTTATTGAACAAACAACAGGGAATGCCTTGAGCTTTCAACCTAGGAAATAAAAATATGCACAACATCAAGATTTAAAAAAAAAACAAAAAAAAAACAGACGGACGCATCACACCTGTTTCTAACAAAAATATAGGCCAAGAAAATTTTTCCACTCAATGGCAAAACACAGGGAAGGCACTAATAGGTTTCTAGGTTTCATCATTGTTAGTGATTCTTTCAGTATACCCTTGTGGTCACTCTCTTTAGTCAAAATTATTTCATCATCATCATTCATTAAATCATCATCACAGTTGTGTTCTTTAAAGGGGTACGGAAACAAAAAATGAAATATTCAAATTTCGTTCGGAAGTGAATCAAGTATGAGGGATAATAACCGTAAATGATAATCGCACGTTTGTATTTTGAACGACTGGCTATATTTTGCGTTCCAAACGGTGCACTCGAGCAAGCGCTCGAAGAGAAGCGAACGGAGAGCGCGATGCGTCATGGGATATCCGGCGCAAACAAAAGCAGAAAAGATTCCCCGCGTTCGTGGAGTAGCAAAAAGGCGTGGTTATCAGCTTTGCCCTTGGTGGCGCTGGCAGCGTTGTGGTGGTGTCAATAGCGTCAGCGCGTTACAACCGAGCCGTTCGAAGTACCCGTGGCGTGACGAGCGTGTGGCTGGCCCACGTGGGCTGGCCCAAGGAGCACGTAGCTTCCACAGCACTGTCAGCTTAGGGCTGAACGGGGTGGGGAAAGCAACTTTTGTTTGAGTTTTGAGCGACGGGCTAATCTTCGAGGGGGAGAATGGCTGTTTCCGGTTGCACGAACGAGGGTCCGAGAATGAGGGGAGTCCTTCCTTTCCGTCTTCTTGGACTGTTTGGTACAATGCGCGATTTGTGAGTTGAGCCAGATGCGCGTAGGAGACAAGTGATAAGCGAAGCGTGGGTTGCCTGCAATCCTCTGAGACAAACAAATCATGTCACTTGATCTCCAAACAGGAAAGCTTTACATGCTTCGTTAGTGGCAGACCATGATGTTCACAATGGTTCAGCTGTGCAGTGCGATGCTTGGGGCCACTGCTTGCTCACTTAGAGTTCGAGAAAGGGGGGTGCCGTAGCACTTCCCAATTGCCCACGGGGTTATAATGTGGCTTGCAAGGAGCTCTTTTGTATTACTTCATGAAGTGAGTTGTGTTTAGTGTGACTCATTATTTCTTTATCACATGCCTCGTATGTGGTGATGTGGCAATCCCTCTAAGTGTAAAAAGTGTAAATCTGTTCAGTAAACATGATAAGCTGTAAATCATGTAATAATAATATAAGAATATGCAATATCATATATTATTTTTGTACAATTTACAAGTTGTGATATGTGTATTGGACACATTCCAATGAAATGTTCACTGGGGTCTATACTTCATTTCACCCTTCGTCCGAGCGCGGCGGACGCTACCAGCCAACTTAGCGTCGAAAGAGCGTCATGTGACCTTGTACTCCACATAACCAAAACGTCGCATGATACCCTCCCGGCGCCAGATTGGCTGGGGTGGCCCAGCATCCACTGGGCCACCCCAGCAGGTGCCCATTTCATGCCAAGCACCCTTTACCAAGGGTGTTAGCAAGCACCCTTTATGAAGGGTGCTTGCCTGAACGCCATAAAGGTGTTAGCCCAGGGACAAACTGATTTACACCCTTAAGTGTGTAAAAACTTTTACTGTGTACTCAAGGCTTCTCTTTCCCATTAGTGCCAGTAAGCTTGTGTAAAGTGAAAAATATTGTAAATGAGCAGTGGAGAGTTTTAGTAGATCGCTCCTATGACTCCGATAACGATACCCGATACTCCGCCACCGCCTCCCTTGCGCATGCATTGTATCGTTATCGGGGCTATCAGAGGTATCGGAACGATCTACTAAAACTCTCTATTGTTGCACTGTCCCTTCACCTAAAGGTACTTATTTTTATTTTTTTTACTGCTGCACTACCGGGGGATCTTGATGGTGGGACAACATACCATCCCTGAACCCACGACGACTGGAATGGTGGTCGCAACCAGCGTCCTAAGACTTAGTACTCAAAAAGTCCAATAAATATTGAGCAGCCTTGCAGCAGCTTCGCGTGTCATTACTATGTAAAAGTTTCTGGGGTTGAGTTCTCAAACTTGACCTCCCGAAACTCTTGACCGTCTTCTGAGGAACACCCAAATTTTCTGGCAGTCTGTGATAAATTATGTAATAAGTGTATAACTACATCCACTTTCGGCCAGTGACTGGCCGGAAGTCAATGGCTAGTGGCTGGCCAAACGTGAATGGCCAGTGGCTCGCCGAAAGTGACTGGCCAAGGGTGAATGGCAAGTCACTGGCCTAAAGTGAATGGCCAGTCAGTGGCCAAAGGTGAATGGCCAGTCATGGCCAAAGGTGAATGGCCAGTCTCTGGCCTAAAGTGAATGGCCAGCCACTGGACATAGGTGAATGGTCAGTCACTGGCCTAAAGTGAATGGCCAGTCACTGGCCTAAAGTGAATGGCCAGCGACTGGCATAAAGTGAATGGCAAGTCACCAGACGAGGACGAAAACACTGCTATTGCCGAGCACTTTGACCAAGCTTGGGCCATCGAAAATCTGGTTGGCCATAGTACACTTGCCAGCGATGGCCCATTCACAACGTGCTGCTTGGGTTAGCACTGCTGAGAGCTGGAAGACGGTATGTTAGACAGTATCTTGGACAGAAAATGAATTGGGAAGACGGTACACTGTACATGACTTTCTTTTTTTACTAAACAGCTATTTCGTTGACAAAAACGTATTCTAACTTATTTAAATGTCCTGAATGAATTAAATAAATATTGTATAAGACACGTTTCTTGGAGGCAGAAAAAGCAACGTTGGTAGCGAACTACTTTCTCGACGGTGGAGGCACTTCAGATGGGCGCAATGCGCTTGTGGGTGGAGCTAAAAGATTGTTCTTAGCTTGCAACCGACTATAGTCCCAACTAGAGCACTATATAGCTCCTTCGGAGCAGAGTAGCGCAATCTAGAACGCCGTCTCTCGGCGACTAGTGGCGAACGCCCGGAGGTTCCAACTGCGGTCAGAAATGCATGAAGAACGTGAGAAAATCGTTGTTTCTTCAATATTGGGGGGATGTACGGATTGGCAATTATTTTTGACATAATAATGGAACATTTTAGAATAATTTGCGCTAAGTTTTGTGCCACGCAAGGACGTACCTTTAAAAAAAAATTGCCTGAGCGGCATCATGCAGCAGACGACACGGCGACGTCACACCATTCACGTGACCCGCTCCGGCCAACCCGAAAAGCCCATCTCCGCTGCGAGAAAAAATCGTCTGCTTCAAACGCCATTGCCTTGGAAATTGCCTTCTCAAAATTTGCACACGCATCCGATATTATTAAAACTTTGATGAAGTGCTTAGTGCTTTACTACCTTCACGACAGACTAGTTTCGAAAAGTGTGAACTTGCCATACATTTTTTAGTCAGCCGTGTTGTGTCGATCTCCATGTATTCTCCCGTAGGGCGGGCCGCCTCCTGGAATTCTGAGTACCACGTGACTCGCGCCGAGCCGCTCTGTCGGCCATGTTGTCGGAAAAACACGGGGTTCAAAGGATTGCGCTACTCTGCTCCGTAGGAGCTATATAGTGCTCTAGTCCCAACCAACGTTCCTTTCTTTTGTCTATGCTTCTAGCTCGTCGCATTGTTGCTGTACTGTTTGCTCTAGTTACGTTCTACGTTGGCGCGGCTGGCGCGGACAAAGAAAGGAGGTGAAGGGGCGAGAAGAGGCTCTCTGGGTTCCCGCAGCTTCGGAAAGGTCAAGCGTGGTGACCAATCAGTGAAGCGCGTCTTTTCTTTCTGTTTTCTTGCTCCATGAAGTTTTGCGTTTCCCTCTCGGCTTTTTTGCTCGTTTACGGTGCATTTCAGGTAATTCCTCTTCATGGCGTACTTGTAGTTTTTATTAGCGTATAGCGCCGTAAATTTGACGGTTATTTTTTACAGTGTATGCTCTCGAAGCTAAGCGCTTGTGAGCCCGAGCACGCTGGGCGCTGACAAAAAACACCTCGACCGCACGAACACTCGTGTGGGGGAAGCTCCAAAACTAATAGATTGCGTTTGTCCAAAGTGAAGTGGGGTAAGATGGGCCAAATGAGACGCGGGGCAAAATGCGGCAATTGGAGTGAAGGCACCTTAACGAAAGTTTTTGTTTAGTGCCAGCTATCACCTAGACACAAGTTTCAAGCTTCACTGAGACGTGCCTTAGCCTGCTCACTTTGCGTGAGTCAAAAATGACTGCCTTTGGCAAATCGCTTCCGAAGAAAAAGAAATGCCGATTTGAGATTGCCGAGTTTACCACCCGTCAAAGAGGTGCATAATTCCGCGCGAGATTTCGCTTCGAGACGTACGCCCCGGTTGGCGCAGACTTTCTACCAAGGTATAATTTAATTTCATTATCAAGTTTTATTAGCTTCGTGCAGACCAAATTTGAGTGTTCAGCGTGCTTTTTTTTTACGGAAATAATTATTCACGTAACGGGATACACGCGAGACAAAACGCGACAATGTGGCATTGTATCACGCGTCGTGTGTCAATAACGTACCCGTTTCCTGGTTGTTCCTGAATCATATTTTCCTCTCGGTGTCTAGGAGGATCAAAACGTACAAAAGAAAGACAACAGGGGCTTCATGGCGCATAAGTAACACTACGAATGGTCTTGAAAGTGAAGTAACAGCGTCACTCCCTTCGCGTTGCTGCCACACTTTTTGGCGTACCAAGGGATGTGCTTTAAAAGCGAGCAAAAAGACAAAAATAGGAAAAAAATGGCTCCACAAAAAAAAAAAAAAAAAACTGCCTGGCGAGGCGTCTGAAGGAAAGGGCGATCGCCCCCACCGCCCCCCCCCCCCCCCCCCCCTTGGATCCGCCACTGGACACATCAGTCTTTGAGTGAAAGAGGGATTTTTTAGTAACGTATGATTTAAACAAGAACAGGAATGTTAATGAACATGCGTCGGTGCTTAGTTTCATTATAGAAAGCGCCATATCCGTAGCGACGTGGGGACAGCAATACCTGACGTCGCGCGACCACGGTGACTGGAAGGCAGGGACCAAATATAGTTTTCCCACGACCGTTGCTTTCAGGAGCGAGTGCTTCAGCTCACAAAGTAACTCCCGCCGCGCAAAAACGTGGTTTCAATTCACAGCATGACCGCGTCGCTGGGGTACCTGAAACGCTAGCATGGAAGCGTCTGCACACACCCACGTCTATCGTTGAAAATATTAAAAAAAAGACAAGAGACGAGACCCGCAAGACGACGAGAGCGCGAAACGCGAGACTGCGGGAAGACCATGCAAGACGGGATGGACAATTGATGCAGGGTACTTGGCGTCGGGCGCAGCTTGCACCACATAACACACGCATGCTCTATAACGGTACTCAGTTTCGGTTTTGAAAGGCGACCGAAATCGGTCCTTTGGCGCAGGCTTGGCGCAGATTACCCATATTTTGGCAAACTGTAGCAGGATGTAGCAGGGTTAGTCTCTTGGCGCAGTTCGGCGCAATTGGCGCAGCAATCACATCACTGTATAGAGTAACAGTGGTTTTCAGCGGGCATCCTGGGTCCAGTAAAATACGAGCTTGAGCCAAGGAACATTGCATAGCGGCAATTCCTTGCACTCTCAAGAAAAAAGGGTGTATCGTTACACCCTTCTGCCCCATTTAATACACCCCAAAACTTCAACTCGACGTAGAGCGCCCTACAGTCAAACAGAAGGCCCCAAACTTTACAAAGGGCTTGATAGCCGTGGAGTACAACTTGTTGTTGCGGGTTTTATGGCGCAAGAGCTCCGACGGCCATACTGCGCCAAACTAGGTAAGTTAAAAAACATTGGTAAAAGTGCTCTGACTAGACTAGAACTTGACTATAGTTTGTGTAAGATACCTGTAGTTTTGAGAAAAGCTAAAAGACGTTCAAATGATACGAGAGGCTGTTCCCCTAGAACCAAGACAGGGTGAAATGGGATGTTGTACGTGAAAAACTCAGGGAAATAGGTCTTGTATTGCTGTAGAAGGCCACGGCAGAGAAACACAAAATGCAGAACAGATAAAGTTTCTCCACAGTGCTTGCATATTGGCGGTTCCACACCTATAAGCAGATATTGATGGGTCAGGAACGAGTGGCCGATTCTCAACCGGCCCAGGAGGACTTCATGAAAACGATTTTTATTATATGAGGTTTCCCATGCACCAAGTTCTGGTTTGATGGCATGAAGCTTATTATTATTGGCTAACTTCCATTCAGATTGCCATAGCTGTGAGAGTGAAAATTTTACGGACTTTTTGAGGTCTTGGTAAGGTACGTGGACATTCGATGGTAAAAGGTTCTCTGAAGAGGCAGCTAGTCTGTCTGCAGCCTCGTTGCCTGCAATACCCACATGGCTCGGGACCCAGCAAAACTTGATGTCCCTCCCACCAGCGAGTCCCTCTTGAGCTCTGGCCCGTACGAGTTGAGTCAACCTATTTGTAGTTGGTGCAGCAGACCATACTGCACTAAGAACACTTTGAGAGTCCACAAATATAATGGCTTTAATCACTTTGCCCCTGATTATGTAGTCAAGTGCTGCTAGAACACCATATAGTTCAGCAGTAAAAATGCTGGCGACATTGTGAAGTCGAGTAACATGGGTAAACGAATTTGAATAAACAGCGGAGCCGACATACATTGAGGTCTTGGCACCGTCAGTGTAAAATTGGCAGTAATATCTGTATTTTTCTTGCAGAGCTAAGAATTCTTGTTGTAGAATGAGTGGAGGAACATTATGCTTATTAAATTTTGTAAAATACCAATTGCAAGCTATAGGTTTGATATTCCATGGGGCAGTATGATATGCACTTTCTAGGAAATGAACACCCTCGCGTGGCAGGTTAAGAGAGAGACGGAGGCTCTCAAAACGAAGACTCAGGGGTCGAACAACAGTTGGTTTATGCTAGAAAGTACGATAAAACGATAAAAGTCTCGAATACTACTGTGGGCTGGATGGCCGGGTTCTGATAACACCTTGTAGGCATAAACTAGACTTAGATACTGCCGCCTTTTTTCGAGTGACATTTCATTGGTGTCAGCATACAAGCTTAAAACAGGAGATGCTCTAAAAGCACCAGTTGCGAGACGCAAACCAAGGTGATGCACAGGGTCAAGCATTCTTAAGGTAGACGGTCGAGCAGACGCGAACACAACAGACCCATAATCAAGGCGCGACCGTACTAGATGGAAATACAAACGAAGTAGACACCTCCTATCAGAACCCCAAGACTTGTGTGAGAGGACTTTAAGAATGTTCAATGCCTGCACACATTTCTGCTTTAGCCATTTGAGATGGGGAACAAAGTTAAGCTTACTGTCAAATATCACCCCCAGAAACCTATGCTCAGTTCTAACTTCAATGGCATTTCCATTTAATATGAGAGTGGGATTCAACCTTAGCCCCGCCGCAAAGAAAAGGGGACACAAATAGTTTTTTCTGGAGTGAACTTAAAACCATTCTCGTTAGCCCATTTAGTCATTTTATTTATGGCTAGTTGTAGCTGCCTTTCACAACTAGACATATTACATGATGATACAGAGATTTGAATGTCATCAACGTATAATGAATATGATACTGAGGGAGGTATGGCACGACAGAGAGAGTTAATTTTTATTGCGAAAAGGGTGACACTAAGTACTCCGCCCTGAGGAACACCATTCTCCTGGACAAAGCAATTGGATACTGTTGCGCCTAACCGTACACGAAAGAAACGTCCACTAAGATAGTTTTTTACACAATGAAGCATTCTGCCACGTACTCCATACATGAACAAGTCACGCAGGATGCCATGTCTCCAAGTGGTATCGTAAGCCTTTTCTAAATAAAAAAAGACAGATACGCAATGCTGCCTATTCACAAATGCCTCACGTACAACAGTCTCCAGCCGGACTAGATGGTCTATGGTGGAACGTCCTGATCGGCACCCATATTGATTTACATCTAAAACATTGTGTTGCTCCAGGAAATAAACAAGACGCTTATTAATCATCCATTCAAACGTTTTCCCTAAGCAACTAGTCAGTGCAATCGGCCTGTAACTTGTAGGAAGTGAAGGATCTTTTCCAGGCTTCAGCAGCGGAATTACTTCCGCCTGCTTCCAATTGGCGGGGAAGTGTGCATCGTTCCATAGTTTATGGAAATATGTCAGGAGGGTTGTGAGTGACTCCTCCGATAAATGCCGGATCATCTCATAATGTATCCGATCAGGACCGGGCGATGAACGCTTCCGGATTTCGAGAGCCATTTGAAGCTCAACCCTTGTAAATGGCCGATTATATGGTGCAGACGCTCCTCCTGCCAAGTTGACTTTCATCTTTCTGCATCTGCTTTAAACTTCAGAAACGCTGGAGAGTAGTGAGAGGAGTTTGAAACGGCTGCAAAATGTGCGCCCAACACGTTTGCCTGGTCATGTAGCGAGCTTACAGAGGGAAATAGAGGGACTGTAAAGCAGCGTTATTTGCCTTCGACCTTGTGCAGTCGGTCCCACACTTCCTTTGCTGGGACGTATACCCAAGCAGCACATAAACGTGAAGAAAACGTCGAAAGAACGTCGAAGACGTCTGTAACGTGACGTCGTAAAACGTCGAAGGTCCGGACGTTACCTTCCTTCGACGTCGATGAAACCTTTAAATGTCCGCGAGAAAAGGTGCACAGGAGGTCGAGGGGACGTTCCAAATGACGTTTGTTGCACGTCCGATGCACGTCTCAGTGGGCCGTTGCGTCCTCCCTCGACGTTTATGACACGTGTGTTTACGACATCCGGACTACCAACGACGTTCACAGAACGTCGAGAAACCTTTCCAAATTACGTTCCCTAGCCGTCGTGGGAAAACGTTGTGTCCCCCTCCCCCCCCCCCCCCCCCAAAAAAAAAAAAGTATTTTTTTAGTATTATTGGGAAGGCAAGCTGCTATCATGCAACTTCGAAGGAAGTAACTAAAACACAGGCTTGGTACGAACTGTTTATTTGAGCATGTTCAGACACGAGATGCAGTACGGAGCGCCTCCAAAAGACGTCCCTGGATGGGCCAGCCTCAAAGATATAAAAGAACAAACAAATTCACGTAAATAAGTGAACAAGAGACGATGTCACGCGGCGCGGAATGTTCCACCGCTTACCTCGTTCTGCTTCTGAATAATGCGCTGACGCGCGTGCTTTAGCCGTCCCATTACGCGTAGCTAGCACTCTCGCTGCGTGCACGGGAATGGTTTCAGAAGGGGGATCCCGTCCGCTGGGCGTTCTTGATTGGGATCGTCGGAGGCGTCTGAAGGGTCTTGATTGGAGACTGGACTTGACGCGCCGTTATGTGCACTGCCACTTGTTTTCTGGGGGCTGCCATTCATATCCTCACAGGCACCTTGATCCGAGCAGTAGTACGATTCAACGTGTGAAGCTTTATGGCCTTGAAAAAGGTCCCCGAGTCGTGACTGAATACGACGGCGTTTTTGGCGATCACAGACTTTTTCATGGGGGCGACTTGAACGACTCATCCAATCGCAGCACTTATACTATATGCAGACTCGGGAAAAAAAAAATCACGGCGACATAGCAGCCTGCCTCGTAGACCTGTAGACGTGACGGCCGGTGCTAGTGACTGGCCTTCGGAAAAAGCTGGACCGGGTCCCAGAGCTGTTCTCTCTGGGCCAATTCGAAGAACAGAACATTCAGTGAAATATTTTGGGAACGACTGAGAAAATACGTGCATCCGGAACTTAGGCTTGTCAATTGTTCGTCCGTCGCTATCTGCCCCCACTTCTCTCTCTCGCCCTCTTCTTGTCGAGTTTCCCGACGTATCGCATGGGGCTCTATGGCATCAACTCTGCCTACCTTTCCCCCTCTCTCTCGCGCCGTGCCGGCTGTTTTTTTTTCTTTTTTTCTTTCTTTTTTGTTGTGTATTTTTTTTTCGGCACGTAAGTGCGGACTGGGCTTGAACGCTTTTTGGACCGTCATCTGGGCCATTCAGGGGTTGGCATCATGAATGTCAATTTCCACAAACCGTTGACAGTATCTACCGGATTTTGTCATTGCCGGGCATTTTATTTTATTTATTTTTTTGAGTCAACTCCAAAAATGCGCAAGTATACAGTGAAGTTGTGCACTGATAAAGTGTGTGCTGGCATGCGATTTTCGTTTGGGTACGTCACCAGTGGCAACGAAAGCCAGATCTGTACTGACAGTCACGTGACAAGACTTTGCGCCCCGATTTACCGAAAGGGCCAAGGCGCTCGAAGTTGGTGTTATAGATGAACTGTAATGGTGATGCGAATTTTTTGGATGTGCGCAAGTAAGCATGGGTTACAAAATACGAAAAAAAAAATTGACGAACCTGAAAAGAATCTCGGGTAGTCGCGGAGCAGTATGGATGCTCCTAGGAAAGGATGCAGGCCTGAAATCACCTGGAGAGGGGATAGTGTAGCGGCGTCCCTGAGGCGCGTGCCAGGGCCCATGGAAGAAGACAACGTGCGTGCAAAATGCAAGAATAGTACAATTCGATCCGTTCTAGACGCCATGGGCTTCGCAAATTAAACCAGGAACAATATTTTAAACAAACCAATATTATAACAAGCACATCTAAAAGGAATGATATTTCTAACATGCTTTCATATTATTTTTTTTTCTTCCGTGTACATTCAGTTTTGTAAATGCCCTCTTTAGCGTCATCGATGTGCAACTAATAGCATTTTGACACTCTCTTTAAAATCTCTCAAAAATTAAGTTTTCTTTGCGGCTCTTGAGCACTGTCACCTTGACCACAGTGATTCTGCGGCTGGAGATTGAGCTGGAAAATCTAAAAACGTCGAACAAAACGTGAGTGGTCGACGTTGCCAGCACGTCTTGTATGACGTTTACGACATTTAGGTGTACACGCGACGTCACTGAAACGTCACTGACGGGGCAATAATGTAACGTTACCCAGGACTTTATTTTAACTTTGAAGACATGTGAGTGTTCGACGTTGCTAAAACGTCTTATCGTGGCGTTGTGGTGACGATGACGACGTTAAAGTTGAAACGTGACGTCGCCAGCACGTCACGGACAGGACGATAATGGGACGTCATTTATGAACTTCAGTTCAACGTCAAAGAAACGTGAGCGTTGGACGTTGTGAGAACGTCGTGCTTCGACGTCGTGGGAACGTTGACGACGTTTGAGTTGAAATACAACGTCGTCACAACGTCACTGATTGGACTCTAATGGAACGTTATATAAGGACGTCACCTCAACATCGAAAAACGTGATCGAAGTCATGCGGGACGTCACGGACGTCCGGGACTTTTTCTCGACGTTTCCACGACGTTTTGTGCTGCCTGGGGTAGCAGCTGATAGAGGACAGATAGCCTCTCCAGGACTTCCTCTTGGCCTGCTTTCTGGTCCAACGAGCTTGGGCCCTATTTCGCTGAAACTCTAGTAAATTCATGAATGTCGGATATCTGCGAAATATACTCCATGCCTTGTCCTGTTTTTTCTTAGTATTAGAACAATCTTCATTCCACCACGGTTTACACTTTTTGGGGCTGTTAGAGGAGGTTTGAGGGATGGAGCGAAAAGCGGCATTAATGATCTGTTCTGTAATGTATGTGGTGGCTTCATCATGTGTTAAGGACAAGAACATGCAAGGCTTAAGCTCTGCATTTAGGTTGAATAAACCCCAGTCTGCCTTTTCAAGTTTCCAACGAGGGGTACGTTTCATTAGGCTTGAAACAGAAACCAGACTCTCCAGAATGACTGGAAAGTGGTCACTTCCAAAAGGATTATCCAATACTTTCCATGTAAATAAAGAAAACAATGAAGGTGATGAGATAGCAAGATCGATAGATGTAAATGGATTGTGAGCTGCACTGAAAAAGGTTGGCTCTCCCTTATTGATAAGGCAGAGCCCAGATGTTAATAAAAACCGCTCAAGGACCCCACCACGTGAGTCTTGACGGGCACTACCCCGCAAGGGGTGGTGAGCGTTAAAATCTCCTAAAAGTAAAAAATGATGAGGAAGCTGTGCGACAAGTCTTTGGAGATCATGAAGATGCAGCGGAGTGTTTGGTGGAATATAAATGGAGACAACAGTGATGAGGCGGTCCAAAAGAAGGCGCACAGCCACTGCTTCAAGAGGTGTGGAAAGAGGAACCGGCGAGCATGCGACTCCACTTTGAACAGCTACAGCTACTCCACCTGATGCATGCTTTTCTAAAAACTGATGGCGACGTAACACTGAATTATGGTGATCATTAAGATGCGTCTCTTGTAAAGAGAGAGCAATAGGACGTAATTCGTCCATGAAAAAATTAATGTCATCAATATTTCGTAAAAGACCGCGGCAGTTCCACTGCATAAAAGTAAATTTAACCATTATTCGAAAACAAAGTTTAAAAAAAAACGTAGTAAATCAGTAAAAATAGTAAAGACCAAGTAAAAATAAAACCTCGACTATGCCGCGCAGGCCAAAAGGAATGTACAATGTCACTTTGGAGGGGTTACTGGTTTTTTGCCCTTATGCTTAGATTTAGCTACCTGCCAGTCCATGTCGTCCTGATCAGACGCAGGCGCAGACACCTCACTGCAGTCATCCATTGCCTCCGCCTCTTGGGACGGGGCTTTGGGAGGGGCTTTGGGTACGCTTGGGGCACGGGGTTGCAGGCCCCGGCCACGACCTGACCCAGCAGAAGAGGCAGCAGGTGTGTTGGGCAGGGCACTGCCCGAATCCACCCGTTCCTGCCCCTTTGTCACAGTAGGAGCGACATAAAAGTCCATACGCACATTCGCGTTTGAACGTGTTTGAACGCGTTTGAGTGCGTTGCGGAGTCCTTGCGGCCAGGCGCGGTTCCTTGCGGTGCGACGCGCGCCTTCCCGCACCGCTCGGTGGCGCGACGCAAGCGAGTAGAGACTCGCTCAACTTTCCGAAGCGTTGCGATGCGTTCGGGTGCGTTCGACCAATCAGAAGCCGAAAGAGGAGAGGGGGTGACGTGTTCGCTCGCCCCACCCGGCCGACTCGGCGAGACGTATCCGGTTCGCCGGTCGCAGTGCTTGCTTTTTCGTTTTGGGGAGCGGTGGGGACTGTATTTTCCAAGGCTGCGATGGTTCAAGCTTGACAAAACGTCGGGGAAGCCGGCGAAATTGTCCCAAGATCGAACACTTCGACGCTGTCGCCGTGCGCCGCCATGTTGCCTTGGATTTCGCTTACTATTGGTGAGTCAATAGCGACGATAGCGCGCTCTTATTGGCTCTTGACTACGGTTGACTGCGTGTCAACGCAACTGTGCGTACAAGTTTGGCGCAAGCGGTCTTCGCAACGGAACGCGTCCGCTTGCCGCTACGGAACGCACCGCGCTCAAACGCGAATGTGCGTATGGGCCTTTAGAGCCATGCCGCTCCTTGGAAGACGACGCTCTCTCCGACGAGTGCGGGCGAGAGCGTCGACTCCGTTCCTTGGAAGGGGACCGCGGAGTGCGAACGGGCACGACAGCTGCAGCTGCCGGCCCATCCTGGGAAGGGGGAGCGGCCTGTGCACACTCTCCACCAGAATGTTGAGGCTGCTGCCTTGAAGATGCAGGGCAGCTAGCGCTCTGGCTGGAGTGGCCGGAAGACCGACCTGCTGAGAGTGCATGCCCAGGGAGCTGAATCTTCAGCTTGTGCGTGGGGTACTGCAGTGGCTTCCCATTGTCTGGAAAAGACGTCTGGGTTGCCACTGCCACTTTCAGTGGTGCAGGCCACCGCTGCACCACCTCCGCGAAGCCGCCTTTTTCGCAAGAACGCAAAGCGACGGCGTGCCTCTGGATACGAGAGGTTTTCCTCTACTTTCAAGGTAAGAATGGCTTTTTCATCTTTCCATGTTTTACAAGAGCGGGAATATGCGGGATGGGGATTGCTGCAGTTGACACAGTTGGGGTCGTTAGAGCATGTGTCTGTTTGATGGTCAGCCTGACCGCACTTTGCACAAGTGGCTTTGCCTCGGCAGTTCTGGGATCCATGACCAAATTTCTGACAGTTAAAACACCTGCGAGGATTCGGCACATAGGGCCGCACTCTACAGTGAAGGTACCCAGCCTTCACGGCCTCTGGCAATGTAGAAGATTCAAATGTAAGAACGATGTGCTTCGTTTTCCGCTCTTGGCCATCGCAGCGGAAGGAGATACGCCTTGCAGCTACAACGCCTTGGTCGGACAGTCCCTCAACTATTTCACTGTCTCAGGAGTCAAGGAGGTCATCCTCAGAAATAACCCCCTGGATGATATTTAGGGTGCGATGAGGCGTAACTGTGATTTTCTGGTCAGATATGACATTTAAAACAAGAAGTGCAGCACTCTGCTGGCTTGATTCGATTTCAACAAGCAGGTCGCCAGAAGGCATTTTCTTGGCCTTGAATTTCTTTCCAACGGTAGACTCAAGTACCTTAGCTACAAGAAAGGGAGAAAACTTTGATAGTTGTTTTTCAGTTTCAGAATGCAGGGCCAAAAACTTTGGGAACCTAGCAGGGGTAGATGGCGTGTTGACTGTGGTTGGAACTTCGGCGCAGACACTTTTCAGGGGCCGATCGAGAAAGGTTTTAGAACGAGAACCCATAACATGGGAAGGAAAGTTCAGTGCCCGGGTGCAAAGCCCACCACGGAGCCCAACAAGGGGGTAGGTAATGTGCCATAGCAAGATGGGCTTGGCTGACACAATTACGCTACCAGTGCTGCCCGGGCACTATACCCTAGTGTGGTTGCAGGGACAGGACCTGTTTCCACTCAAGGTTAGCCCTTGCCGCCTAAGGAGATGAAAAAGGAAGGAAGAGAGTGGAGAAGAAAAGAGAAAGAGGTGGGAGAAAAAGTGAAAGCAGGAAGAAGAGGGTAGAAGAGGCGACTGACTGAGTCATCCTGGTCGGGCCAAGCCAGGACACCCGTCTACGAGAAGCAGGGGTCGAAGCAGTGTATTGCCTCGCCCGGGGGGCCCCGAAGGGTCCAAACATACCCCGGGCTCAGCTCAACCACCAGGGTCTCCTTTTCCCCGGACACGGGTACGCCATGCACAGCCCGACGTGGGTGGGCGAACCCACATGGCTCGGGGTTCGTAGTGACGCCACTCACCAAGCACCTACTAAAGTAGGTGCCCCTGAGTGCGGGTATGGTGGCCCATGTGGCTGAGGTCCGTGGTGGCGCTACTCACCAAGCATTTAGCACCTAATGTGCAGGCGCCCCCTGCGGGGCTCGGAGTCCGTGGAGACGCCACTCTCCAAACACCTGCTTTCACAGGTGCCCCCTGCGGGGGGGGGGGGGCGGGGGGGGGTACAACTTATTAAAATAGCTAATGTACCTTTTACTGACTACAAAAAATAATAACCGCGGTTTTCTTGGCCCTACTGTTGAACTCGGTGTTTTCTTTATGTGGTCTTTGATACATACTTTAGCTATTTAAAAAGTTATATTGCACTGTTATCAAGCCCCTCGTAGGGGCTTGGTACGTCGATATGAAATTTTGGGGTGTATTATTTGGGACAAAGGGTGTAACGATACGCCCTTTTACACCTTTTTTTTTAGAGTGTGGCTCACCCTCTTTTCGATCTGGTAACATGCCCGAACACTGGCTGTTGCTTGTATTGAGTGGACCAGGGAATTCCTATGAACCACCATGGAACCTCAAAGCTTTGCAGAGGTATTGCTACCTTGGCCATCTCTGACTGAGGAAAATCAATAGACAGCTAGGGTACATCAAATATTGGAAGCGGCCTGTTTACCCTGGTCATTAATGACCAAGGAAATTGATTGGTCAACCAGGAAAGACGTTCCCCGGTAGTTATGTGGCTTTCTGGAGCAAGGAAAGACTGTGAAACGCCAGGCTGGCATACACAGTTAAATGGCTGGGCAGTCGTGGCCAAGCTGTCACAACTAAGTGCCAATCCTGGCCCCAGCTAAACCAAGCATGTGTGCTACCTGGGATATGGCGTGCAGTAAGCACTTGACTATGTTATTCGAAGCAATGTGATGAGAGCAATTCTTTTTGTCGACTCTCGGAGCGTTAATTGTTACTGCAGCATGTTCACTTCATCCAATCAAGAACAACCTGACTCAACTGGTACTTGTTAAAGCTCAACTGGGCCTCGGAGAGGGGAAGGATATTACGTTTTGTTGAATCCCGAGCCATGTGGGCGTTGCAGGCAACAAGGCGGCAGGTAGACTGGCCGCCTCCTGACATAACCTCTTACCATCACACGCCTGCATACCATACCAATAACTAACAAGGCCCATACGGCTTGCACTTTTGAAACTGTGGCAGTCCGAGTGGAATTTGGCCGTTAACAACAAACTTCGTATCATCAAGCCAGGCCTCGGTACCCGGGAAAGCTCCTATGACCGGAACCGTTTGAGTAAGGTTCTTCTGTGCCGCTTGAGGATACGCCACACCTTCCTCACCTTTCGATACCTGCGTGTTGGTGAGGAACCACCGGTGTGCGACCACTGTGGATACACTTTGCCTATTCTATATATTGTAGCGTGAGCTACACTGACGGAGGTTGAGTAGTTTCGCATGGCTCCCAAAGAGCCGTGCTGCGCAAGCGCGAGGAGCAGTGACGTCACACGGCGCACAGCTGGCGCGCCGGAGTCGCCGCCGCCGCGCGCGCCTCGGCGGTCTGCGCATTTCAGAGGAGTGACGTCATAGCCGCGGCAGACGCACTGGCGCCGCCATGTGCCCAGCTGTGCGCCTTCGTTGCGCACTAGCCAAGTATAACGCTGCACCGAAGACGCTTGAAAGCGCCTCTCATTTTGTGCGCATAAGCTCACGCTAGGTATATCCTGGCGTAGCCGAGCTAACCCAGTTAAAAATACCCATTGAGTCCAATTGGAATTTCAATTGGTACCAATTGGTATCAGATGGATCCAATTGGTATGAAGACAACCAATTGGCCATTCCAATTGGAATGCATTTTTCCAATTGGTCACTCTAATTGGGAAATATATATTCCAATTGGTATTAAACAACCAATTGGCCATTCCAGTTATAATACATTTTTCCAATTGGTCACTCCAATTGAAAATATACGTTCCAATTGGTATTAATCAACTAATTGGCCATTCCAATTGGAATGCATTTTTCCAATTGGTCACTCCAATTGGAAATATATATTCCAGTTGGTATTAATCAACCAATTGGCCATTCCAATTGGAAGTTAATTTTCCAATCGGTATTAAGCAACCAATTGGGACAGCTCTAGAATAATTTTGCAGTGAAAGATTGTGAACTTACTCTTCTGAATCAAAAATAAACTCTATGATAAAATATGAAATTTTTTTCAAGGTTACGGGGAACGTCAACAAAAGACCACTGGCCACTTCATTACATGTGATGCAACTCATATTACTTCTATCCATTTGTTGTTCTCCTTTCTCTGCGTTTCCTCTCTCTCTCTCTCTCTCTCTCTCTCTCTCTCTCTATATATATATATATATATATGTACCCTATTCTTAATCTTATGGCTTTTTGATTTAACAATTCTTTTTTTTTTAGTTTTAGTTCTAGTTTCGGTTTGAAAGTTAGAACGCCCCATCGCTAGTGACACCAATAGGTGTTTGTTTTTTCTGGGAGCACGTGCGTGGGATGCGAAAAGGAGAATGTGAAAATGTGACATTTTCATCAAGTTAGCAACATTTAATTTTTGACATGTCTTGTTTCAATCAATGTGTCCAAGAAAAGCCTGGGGGAACCGCAACATGCTGGGGTTAACCAGCAACTCCGTCCCGTGGCAGCTGCGGTGAGCGGGATTTTGCTCTTTGTCCTTCAGACCCTTGAAGCAAGTTCTGAATATTTTCACGGTCAGCCTTGTTTGCTAAAGTGTTCTTATAGCCAAGTTTGCTTGTTCTACCTGCTTTTATGTTTGGAACTGTTGCCGCAGGTCCGTATTACGGTGCATAGGTGCATATACTAGTACCATAGGACATTGGTGATGTGACACAGCTAGGCAAGAATAGAAACACTGGATCTCAGTCGTTCCTGGGTTGCTAATTTCTGTCGCCTGTTTTCGTTCTAGGCTGCAAGCTGCTGCTATTGACGCTGCTCAGGAGGAGGATGCAACCATTAGTTTGAACACTTTAAAACTTTGTACTTTGGTGACAATTCCTGCTAGACACTATGACATCCCTGCGGGACGAACGCTAAACAAACGCTCAATGACGTCATAGCGTCCCTCAGGAATCGTCCTACTTTCGGTAGAAGGAAGAAAAATCATTTTTGGTTTTAACTGGGTTTTAGTGTTTCCTTTTTTATTGTAATAAATAGGCTCGTTTAAATTTTGCTTGTTTCTTGTATCTTGCAAAGGCATCTGGCACCATTTAGTGTGACTGCAAAGAACTCATAAAAAAAAACTAGAAAAGATGTGTATACTAAAATAATGTGTTATTTCAGAACAGGCTTCAAATGTTTTGTATATAGTAAAACCCTATTTGTTAGGAACATATCCAACTGGCATATCTCGACGTACTTGTGTGAGACACGCTCAATTTGAAATTTTGGGAGTCCTACCTTTGGCTGTGTAAATTGCTAATGCATCAGAAAACCAATTTCTCTTGCTAGCTATCTTTCTAATTGTTTATAGTTTGAATTAAAAATGTACGAACTGGCTGTTTTCTAATGGGAATTTCAGACCAATTGGAGAAATACCAATTATTGTGCTTCCGTTTCGGAACCACACCAATTGGTATTTCTCCAATTCGGCGTTCCAAAACACAGTCGGTCACCATTCCAATTGGAAAAAAACCAATTGGTATATTTCCGATTGGGCGTTCCAAAACACAGTTGGTCATGGTGCCAATTGGAAAAAGCCAATTGGTAATATTGAACCCATTGGCATTTGTTCCAACGGGGCGTACCAAAACACAACTGGATTTGGCAATTGGTACCAATTGGAAAATCCAATGGGACCCAATGAGTATTTTTAACTGGGAAGCCACCGCAATTTTTTTTCTTTGCCCTGGTCTTCTACAACAACACAAGTCCTTTTTTTCTAAGCTTTTCAAGTACTGTATCCCTTTCCATCCTACCTTGCACTCTAAGAAAAAAGTTGGCCTGAAGGGACTAACGGCAGCAATTGGTCCTCTGAACTCCCAGTTGCGCCCCCAAAAGGACCATCTGGTTCAAGCTAGATACCGCGTGCAAAAGCTGGGGACACACTGTGCTCAACTGGGACTAACCGATAGGCGTGCATTAGCAAAAGCATCCATTAGTCCTCCTCAGACAGGGTGCATCTGTATGATTAGGCCCCGAAGGCAAACGGAATGTTCGCCAGGAGGACGGGTGATATTTCGCTTGTCTTGGGGATCGGCGAGACTCAGCCCAGCACGGCTGAAAGTGTTGACAAAACTGGGACGAAACTGGCGAAGTTGTTTAATGTGCCCCGAACGTTCAGACATTACATGGTAGAGCTTCGCGCGTTGTGCGAATGCGAGTTAACGAACGTGTTGACTCTACTTCGCCCAACTATCTCGTCCAAAATAATATGTTGACATTTCTTTACTCCCATTCACGTAATTTGCCTTCGCGCAAAAAAATGAGCATTTACCCAAACGCAACACCTCCAAATACTAACACATTTTTTTCTCTTAAAGGGACCATGAAATGATTTTAAAATCGAGTTTCATCCACCGCACGTCGTAAAAGGTGTGAAAAGAAACACAAAAACACAAAAATAGGGAGCCAAAAAAAATTATTTGCTATAGAACTTTTAAAAGAAAACTGGACTTTTTTGCGCCTTCCTTCCTTCGCCTGTTCACTACGATGCATCCGCGAAAATGTAGCACTTCAGCCAAATCCAGGTCGCCTATTGGGTAAGAGCCTACCTCACCAGCACCGCGATCGTAAACAATAAATAGCCGGCGAATGTTTCCTAAAAGTTTTGTTAAATAATATTCAGATCTACATTTTCTAGCATAAGTAGAGATGTGTGGCGAAAATTGCCAAATTTGATAATGCTGAGAGCCAAGCGCCATCTATCGTCTGGTAAACGAAGCAACTGCTGCGCGTGCGCAGTAGGGCAGGGCCGAAAGTTACTTGGGTGACGGCGATCGACGAACATTTATTTTCTTTGTTTTCCTTCCTCTCAAAACTCTGACTGACTGAACGTTTATTTTTCTACGTGTTCTTCCCGCGCGTGCCGACTTCAAGCTGCAAGAAAACAGTACTTAAAACAGACCACGACGAACAAGAACGCTGGATCCACCGACTCCGACGAAGCGAGCTGCTCAGAATATAGGCCTAGCAGGCATTCCGACTCGGCGCTGCGTTGCTTCGTCGCAAGACCGTCTGCCTACGACCGGCTGGCGTGCTAAATGGAATATGCCCGCGCGACCCTTGTGGACCCTTCCCGTATTATAGTTTGATCGCTGACCTCAATTCTAGATTAAGAGGTGAGGTCAATCTCTTCGCCTTGTTTTCCGAGGCATTGTTGACGAACACTCGTCGAAAAGGGACTCTCGTCGATTCTATCTTCTTGTTTTGTGTGATATAGAGCTGAAATAAACGCCGTATGGATTATTTTCGTAACACGGTATGTACACTTTGTTATTGGTATGCCATTTTTATTCTGACAGACTGCACGTCACTGTCGAGCTATAACAGTTCGTGGGAGGTATACGTGCAACCCCGGTCCAACCTTTCTTTGCCGAGTGTCGCGTCAGTATCGAGTTGCAATCGTAAAAGAACGGTCCCGAAGCGCTTACAAACAGCGCGAATACAGCACTTCCATCAAGCGCGCGTCCGCTCCGAGTGTAAACAGGTATTTACGTGGCTCTTGCTGACACTCGTAGTTCAAATAAAACGTATCTTTTTTAACGTCGGCTCGCTCCTGCATCTCCGAGGCCGCGAAAAACGCCATCTACGTCGCTTTGCAAACGACTGACACCTTCTGCCAACAATGACAGGGTAGTTGACTTCTGGAGTCTTCACCGGAAGACTCGCTGCACTTCCCAACAGGCATACCGGCGTATGGGACTAGTCCCATGCTGTCACTGTAGCGCAACATATCTCATTGAATTTCGCTCAGCTGCGATGCGGCGATGAGAGGCGCCGTTTCAGGAAGTACGTCGGTGACATCAGCGCAGTAAAACCTACCGGCGCACCCCAACTCGTTGCCGCTAACACTCCCATTCTCCTACTGCCGAGAGAACTTCCGGTTCCGGAAACGGCCTACGTCATGGCTTGTTTTGTGGTCAGTTGGAGAGAATGAAAAAGTCGATATTTCAATAATTTTTTGTGTAGAATAAACCGAGACGAAAACGGATGCCTGTTCGGCATTCAGTGAACATTGACGGTTTAATGTAAAAGTTATCTGGAAAAAGTAAAAAGGTCATTTCATGGTCCCTTTAAATAAAACTGAAGAGCTTGTAGAAAACGCGCTTTCAACACCGCAGTCTCGCAGTCAGAATAAATGGTCACTTCAAACGCTAAAACTGAGTTACTGAGAACAAGTCGAGCCTCGTCTCTAAGTCTCCCCGTGACCAACCTTTCTGGGCAGTCCAATGTCGAACTCAAAATCCGCAACTACACACTTGATGCACGGCACGTTCCACTTAAACAGCACATTCAGGGGCAGTATCTAGACGCCTTCATACGATCGTCGTCACTGTTTCAGATAACATTCCAGATGAACAACGAAGAACGAACCGCACCCGGAACGTCGTCCATGGCAACATCCTGCTAATACAAATCAAATGCGAACTAAAAAGAGAGGGAGAAAAAAACGTGTTTGCTTGTACGTCACTTGACCGGCGTGCTGAAAATGGCGACCTTCGAGCTTCTCCCGTCCTTAGGGCATTGGTGTGTCCGTGTGTTGTGGGAGGGGGAAAAGAGATTTCCGTGTATGTGCCCTTACCCCTCCCATCATCCCCCTACCCCGCATTCTTTCTTGTGCTCCGCGCTCACGCGGGGGGTTGGGCAGATGGGGCAGAGAGGGTCCCTCGGGAAAATGGGAAGGGGGGTGATTCCACGGGAGATCGAACCAGCAGGTCCACTCAACATTTTTTTTATTTTTTCTGGTTCTTTTATATGTTATGTGCACTCACATGAATCGCACGAAACGGAACTTTTTGTCTCAAAGCCGCGTTTTCACTACGAGAAAAAAAATAGTTTCAGGATTGCGCGACGGCTCCGCTCTTACCGCGGACTGCATTAGGTGCCAACTTTGCGGTCCCGTGGAAGGCAGGCAGAGAGTGGTACGCCAAAAATGTTTATTGTTTCATCTAACACACCAACGTTTAAGTCAACTGCATGCAAATATTGTGTGTTTTATGAATTTAAATATATATATATATACATATATATATAAAATTCCTAACTTTAGACCAAGTGCAACAAATACACTAACTTTCAGGCCTTCTACCTCAATTTGTATGGCATTAACAAGTTCGAAAGCTACACATATTATAGCCCAGGGCATCTAAGTTATTCGTGAAAATTATGAGCTTCCGATAAAAATATAAACATAGCAAAAAATCATTTAAAAAAACACATTTTCAAAAGAGATACCCATATTGAACAAACAAAATAAAAAAAAAACCGGTTTCGATTTTATTAAAACTCTGGGATACAACTCTCCTTAGGTCAGGCAAAAAGAAAGTGCAAAAACATTGTAATTATAGTGCAATTATAAAGGACAAATGTTTGTCGTTTGTCCCCCTTGTTCTCCTTCTCCAGGGATTATTTTCATCATGCAAAAACATGTTGCATCGTTTGCTTGGTACAAAAATTGCAACCGGTCAAAGTGGCGGTTGCAAAGCGTCTTGACTCAAGCGTTTTTCGTTTCTCCCCGCTGCTAACTTTTTCTTTTTCTAAAAAAATGCAATTTCGCTTTTTTTTTTTTTTTTGTCACAAATAAGAAAGCTTATGTGTTGTAGCTTGTTGTCAGAGAAGATATCTTTCCAGATTTTCTTTTGCTTGTGGCTGTCTACCGGCACTCATGAAAGTTTACCCTCATGCGTGCAAGGTTATGGTGGAGAACCAGCATTCTGTGTTCGCATCATTTTTGTAGCTGCCCCGGGCACTTGAAAAGAACATACAAACACGAAACGGTGATTCCTGTTTCGGCGCGCGCCGTAAGCGAAATACGAGCTCCTACTCGGTGAATCACTGCAGTGTGTTTGGAAAAAAGAAGGGGGGGGGGGGGGGGGGGGGCGGAGGAGGCTGGGCAAGGCAGGACTTCTTGAACTTGATCGCGCTTGGACTTCGCATGTCTCGTTTACTATAACTGTAGATAATAAAAGAACGACGTTTCGGGTGCAAGGGGGTACGGGACGCTTATGTTACGGCGGAGCCAAGGAGGGCGTTTACGTTTGCCGCGCGGTATATTTCGCGGTCGCTTTCGCTGTCAGGAGCTGGTACTCGTAAGATAATTGAGCTCGCGTTTATCGCTGGGCAAACATACACATCCTCCTTGACTCCGCCGTAACAAAAGCGCACCGTACTCCTGTGCCTGAGGCGTCGCCCCTTTTTTCTCCACAGCTCTAATGAACGAAACTCAAGCAGTCTTCAGCCTGACTCCGGCACGAAGGTTCATGCGCTTCCGTCCTTGCGTCTAAAAACGTAACAGCTAGCTAAAGAGGACGGCTCGTCAACGGTTCCCCTTGAAGGAGGTTTGGAGAATCCACTGAACTCTGATCGCATCAAGGTGGATTACTGTTGCAGTTCATCTAGACTCTTTTAGAATGCGCGCTGGCAGAATTGATGTCTTCGTGGCAGTGATATCATCTGGACAGCCGTGTGTTTGTGCGTGTGTGCCCAGGAAAGGCACACAAGATGAGCAGTGCGGTGATATCCTGTTGGTGGCGGGAACTGCTGCAACCAAGACCAATGCAATTAAACCTTTTTAAATCTGATTATAGCGAATGCACCATCTTGACATTGGTTCGAACTTGCAAGGCAGCCAGGAAGGCCAACAGCAATTTAATTTTATGTGTGCCCGTTCTAAGCGACAGAAGCATCGCTAACTTTTGTGGTGTTTCGTGTAAATACATACTATCATACTGAACTTCTTGTGTGGAGCGGTAAAAAACAGCGAACTTTTTCAAAGAGTGCAAAGAGAGACCAGCGGCGGGGAGAAGCGAAAGCGCCGGAGTCAAGATGCTTCGCAACCGCCACTTTGACCGGTTAGAACTTTTGCACCAAGCAAATGGTGCAATGTTTTTGTAAGTTTTTTTGCCTGGCCTAAGGAGAGTTGTGTCCCAAATTTTTGATAGAATGAAAACCGGGTTCTTTTTTCAATATGTGTTTTTTTTTTTAATGTGGTGTTCAAAAATGATGTTTTTAATGTTTATATTTTTACCAAATTGGGGGATTTACGTGCCAAACCAACGACGGGCATCTGGCTATATTTTTACCAAAAAATCATATTTTATAAGTGTATTTTGGATGGCCTAGCCTATATTGTGTATAGTTTTCAAGCTCGTTAACGTCATACATATTCGGGTAGAAGGCCAGAAAGTTAGTGTATTTGTTTCGCCTAGACTAAGTCATGCATTTTTTATATATATATATTTTTTTATTCTATAGAAAACATAATAATTTCATTCAGTTGACTTAAACTTTGATGCCGTATAAGAAACAAAAGCATTTTTGTCGTACCACTTTTAGGCTGCCGCCCACAGGACCGCAAAGTTGACAACTATTGCAGCCCGCGGTGGAAGCAGGGCCTTCGCGCAATCCTTATTAAAGCATTTTTTTCTCGAATTGAAGACGCTTTCTCGGTAAACAAAGTTGAGCTTCGTGTGATTCAGTTGTGTGTACATCGCATAAAAAAAAAATGTCGAGTGGACTTGCAGTTCCGATCTGTCGTGGAATATTATCACCCATCGTAAACCTTCATGAGTGACTGTAGACAGCCACAAGCTAAAGAAAATCTGGAAAGATATCTTCTCTGACAGCAAGCTATAACATATAATTTTTTTTTTATTTGGGACAAAAAAAAAGAAAGTTAAAATTTTTTTAGAAAAAAAGAAAAAAAGTTAGCAGCGGGGAGAAACGAAAAACGCCGGAGTCAAGACGCTCTGCAACCGCCACTTTGACCGGTTGCAATTTTTGTACCAAGCAAACGATGCAACATGTTTTTGCACTTTCTTTTTGCCTGGCCTAAGGAGAGTTGTACCCTAGAGTTTTAATAAAATTGAGACCGGGATTTTTTTTTCTTTTTAATATAGGCATTTTTTTGAAAATGTGTTTTTTCAACAAAAAAATATTGTTATGTTTATATTTTTATTGGAAGCGCATATTGTTCACGAATAATTTAGATGCCCTGGCCTATATTATGTGAAGCTTTCGAACTCATTAATGCCATACAGATTGAGGTAGGCCTGAAAGTTAGTGCGTTTGTTGCACCTGGTAGAAAGTTAAGAATTTTTTATGTATTTTTTATTTTATAAAGCACACAATATTTGCATGCAGTTGACTTAAACTTTGGCATATTATATGAAACAAGAAACATTTTTGGCGTACCGCTCTCCTCCTGCCTTCCACAGAATCGCAAAGTTGGCACTTAATGCAGTCCGCAGTGGGAGCGGGGCCGTCGCGCAATCCTGAAACATTTTTTTTCTCGTAGTGAAAACGCGGTTTCGAGACAAAAAGTCCCGTTTCGTGCGGTTCATTTGTGTGCACATCACATACAAAAAAAACCAGAAAAAATAAAAACGTTGAGAGGACCTACTGGTTCGATCTCTCGTGGAATCACCCAGGGGTCTTTGTTTGACAAGAACCTGTTTGTAGTACAGCCTTCGTCAGAACTTAGAAGCTGGTGCGCCGTTTTTTCTCCGTGTCGTCTCCGATCATTGCGGTATCCGGTTGGGTGATGATGATGATGATTGGGGTTTAATGGCGCAAGAGGGACTTTGGCTATATTGCGCCAGACAAAATTACTTACGACGGCTATACTACGATTATTGACTGATTGATTGATTGGGGTTTAATGGCGCAGCAGCGACCAAGGCTATAATGCGCCAACAAATAGGACTATTGCTGAATCAAGGTTGAAGAGAAGAAAGAGCTATAGTAGCTTGTAATTTAATAAAAGAATGATCATGAAAGTACAAGCGCATAAGATGTGGCAATGAATACGATGAACTATTAAAATTATAGCTGGTTCAGGAGTCTTATGTCCTTAAGAAGGTAGAAAACACACTTGTGTGGAATCAACGGCTCATTGCTGAGTAAACGGGCGAGATGTAATGGTGTATGCTCTTGGTAAACCTTAGCAAAGTGTTTGTGGCGTTCTTGGTCATACAAAGGGCATACAAGTAAGATGTGTAGGATGCTTAACGGAATGTAGCCGTGTTCACACTCCGGAGCATCCTCCCCACGCAAAAGATGCCCATGGGTAAGACGGGCATGACCAATTCGCAGTCGGCACAAAACCACCTCATAAAAACGCTCGCGGTTTCGTGCACTCTCCCATTCCTGAAGTAGTGGTTTTACTGCGCGCAACTTATTGTTTATTTCTCGGTCCCATTCCTCTTGCCACTTGCGTCTTATGGAAAATTTCAGAACATGCCTACAGTCTCTGTAAGGTATTTTCCACAGGTCGACTTCTCGATCCTTAGCAGTACTTGCTGCTCCGTCAGCATCCTCATTTCCGGCAATTCCGACATGTGAAGGAACCCAGCATAATATTATTTTCTTCTTCCGTTTTGCGGCTGAAATTAGCCTGTTCCTTATTTCTATTACAAGTGGATTGCGATCATTTCCCACTATGGCAAGCGCTCGTAAAGCACTAAGTGAGTCGGTGTAAACAATTGACTTGTGAAGCTTTTGTTTGAGGATCTTATCTGTGGCGAGGAGAAAGCCATAGAGCTCTGCCGTAGAACTACAGGCACTGTCATTTATTCTCCGGACAAGCTGCATCCCAGGCCCGATCACTGCGCAACCCACAGAGGAATCAGTTTTACTACCGTCAGTGTAAAAACTTATAAAGTCGTGATACTGTACTTGGAGTTCATGGAATTTTTGTCTTAGGACTTCGCGAGGAGTATCTTTTTTGTTGAATTTCGTTAGCTCCAGTTCGCACTGAATGAGAACTAGGTCCCAAGGGGCTGCCGAACTCAAACACTGTACAACTGGAGGCAACACGTCCAGTCCTACAGACTCCGCAGAATTGCGAACCCTCGTGGCAAGAGGTGGAACAACTGAAGGCTTGTTACTGAAGGTTCGCTCGTAGCGAATTCGTTCCATGCAGTGTAAGGTTGGATGGTTAGGAACCGATCTAATTCGCATAAAATATGTGAAGCCCAGTTCAGATCTTCTTTTCTCCAGAGAGAGCTCGTTTGCTTCTGCGTATAGACTGAGAACACGAGATGTGCGAAAAGCACCGGTAGCAAGCCGCAACCCCTGATGATGAACAGGGTCCAGCATTTTGAGAACCGATGTCCGGGCAGAACCATACACAATACAACCGTAATCAAGTCGGAATCGAACGACCGACCGATAGATACGCAAGAGACAAAGACGGTCAGCACCCCAGGTCACATGCGACAGGAGCTTAAGTATATTAAGCAATTTAAAACATTTCATCTTCAGGCTCTTGACATGCGGAACAAAAGTCAATTTGGAATGAAATATAAGACCAAAAAACTTGTGTTCAGTTTTCACTGGGATAGGAACATCATACATAGTCAAAGAAGGTTCGTGCAAAACTCCGCGGCAACGTGAGAAACTCACACAGACGGTCTTCTCAGGAGAAAATTTAAAACCGTTGACATCAGCCCATTTGACCAAGTTGTTGATTTTGAGCTGGAGCCGACGTTCACATATGGATGGGTTACAAGACGATACAGAAATCTGCAGATCATCGACGTACAGTGAGTACTGAACAGATGGAGCTATTGCGCGGACAATTGAGTTCATCTTCACAATAAAAAGAGTGACGCTAAGCACCCCACCTTGAGGTACTCCATTTTGCTGCGAAAATTCTCTAGAAAAAGTTGTCCCAAGCTTCACGCGAAAAGTCCGGTTTAGGAGTTTGAAGTGACTGTAGACCATGGCGTGCTGGCGAACAAGAAGTGCTTTATTCCTGAGCGCAGCGTTTTTATCACAGACATGACGTCACGAGCCGGGCGGCGCTTCCGCGATGACTCAGTCGCGATAACTCAATCCGCACGCTACAACATTTCCTTCCCCCTCACGCAAAAAATGTTCATTTCCTAAAGTCCTCGGGTTTAAAACGGTCAGGCGGCTTGCATGCGCGAGAAGTTCGTCGAAGGGGTTGCTTCTCCGCTGTCGTAGACGGAACCGGCGTTGCTGCAGTAGGTGTCGCCGGTCCTTCCCGGGCGGGGTCTGCGGGTGGCGCTGGTGCTGTTGCGTCAGGCGTCGGCGTCGTACCAGCCGCGTCTGGAGGTGGCGCCGCTAGCGTCGGTGCCTTCGCACTGGGTGGTGCTGACGGCACCTGGGCTGGAAAGCTCGTGGGTGGCGGTATCGATGGATCGTCATCCACAGTCGTACGGCCCGGTCTCGCGATGGGTTCAGCATGTCGAGGACGCAGGTGGTCAGCGTGCGTGAAGCGAAGCTGGTTGAGCACTTTCACAACGTAGGTCGCAGCACTGACAACCTGACACACGATTCCTTCTTCCCAGGAGACACACTCACCGCGCACTGTTTTCACAAAAACACGGTCGCCCACGTTGAACACACGTTCAGCACCTCGCGACACATGTTCTTGCTTGCGTTGCATGGCGCCGACAAAGTCGGGTTTAAGCAGGGAAAGTTTTGTGCGTGGCTGGCGCCTTAGGAATAGTTCGGCGGGCGTTTTCCCAGTCACGCTGTTTGGTGTGTTGCGATAACAGATCAGAAAACTGTCAACATTTTCCTGAAGAGAACACTGCCGACCGGTTGCTTCGCCTTCGAGCACCTGCTTCAGCAATGCTCGTCTCACAGTTTGAACCGTGCGCTCTGCGGCACCGTTAGAGGCTGCGTGGTAAGGCGGGGTGCGAATGTGTTTCACGCCGTTGGCGTTCATGAAGTCAGCAAACTCAGCTGACGTGAACTGCGGACCGTTGTCGCTCACTAGTACCTCGGGCAAACCGTAAGCAGAAAAGGCTCCTCGAAGTTTTTCCAATGTTTTAGTGGTGGATGTAGAAGACATCACCCAAACCTCGATCCATTTCGAAAATGAATCGATGAGCACCAGAAACACATGGGCACCCTTTGAAGCGAAATCCACGTGCACACGCGACCAGCACCGGGCAGGGTAGCTCCAGGGATGCAGTGGTACCGGACGGGCGGCGGGCTGAACTGCTTGGCAGATTTGGCATTTCTGTACGTGATGCTCGATAGCCGCATCAATTCCAGGCCACCATACAAAACTTCGTGCCAGCATCTTCATGCGGCTGGCGCCTGGATGCTCCTCATGGAGCAAGTTCAGCACGCGGTCCCTTAGCTGTTCCGGGATCACTACACGGACACCCCATGTTACACAACCTTGTTCAAGTGAAAGCTCGTCGCGGCGCACGTAATAAGGCCCAAGTTCTTGCGCGTGCGGTCTTGGCCAACCATTTAGAGTAAACTCAGCAACACGGGACAATGTAAGGCTTCGTTTTGAAAACTTTGCAATCTCCTCTACGTTCAATGGGAGGCACTGAAACACTGAGAGGCACTCAACAGGTTCTTCCTCAGCGGGCACCGCCTGAGGCAATCTCGACAGAGCATCAGCCACTTCCATGTTTTTCCCTCGGCGATACTTCAGCCGATATTTATAAGCTGCCAGCACCATGGCCCAACGCTGCATTCGTGCGGCGGCCAGTGTCGGTACAGGCCTTTCCTGGCCTAAAATGCCTAGTAGCGGCTGATGATCAGTGTAGATTGTGAACTCTCTGCCAAAAAGATAGCGATGAAACTTTTTGAGACCAAAGATTAACGCCAAAGCTTCGCGCTCGCACTGAGCATACTTTTTCTCGGCTGGCGTTAACGTTCTCGAGGCAAACGCGATAGGCCTCTCTTCGCCGTCAGCAGTCTCGTGAAAGATAACTGCTCCTACGCCATACGAGGACGCGTCACAGAGCATTCCGATCGGCTTATCGACGTCATAGAATGTCAGCACCCGGCTGCTAGTCAGCAACTTTTTCGTATTAGCAAACGCCTCGCTGCATTCCTTCGTCCATGACCATTTCTGATCCTTCTTCAAAAGCCGATAAAGCGGCTCTGCGACTGTTGAACCATTCTGTAAAAACTTCGAATAGAAGTTCAACATGCCCAGATATGCCTTCAATTCTGTGACGGTGGTGGGCTCAGGTGCTGCCAAGATCGCTCTTTTCTTGGCCTCTGTAGGGTAAATCCCGTCTGCGGTCACCGTGTGACCCAGATACGTCACGGATTCTTGGAAGAAACGGCACTTGTCCGCGTTGAGCGTGATGTTGTACTCACGCAACCTTCCCAAGACATGTTCGAGAGTCTTTTGGCAGTCTGCCGTGTCAGATCCTGCCACGATTACATCGTCAATGTAGCATCCGACGTGCGGAATGCCTTTTAGCACCTCATCCATCATAGACTGAAATATTGCGGGTGCACTAGCCACACCGTAGGGAAGGCGTTGGAATTCAAAAAGACCCAAGCTAGTGTTAACTGTCAAAAATGGTCTGGACTCTGGAGCGAGTGGCACCTGCTGATACGCCGCAGAGAGGTCAAGTACGCAAAAAACCTTGCCTCCTGCGAGGACAGAATACAGGTCCTCCGGCCTGGGCAGCGGATAGTGATCGGTTTTCAAAACAGGGTTTATCGTTACCTTGTAGTCTCCACAGAGTCTGAGACTACCGTCCTTTTTTGGGACAACGACAAGTGGTGTTGCCCAGTCACTGCGCGCTACTTGTCGAAGCATGCCCGTTTCTACCATGCTGCGCAGCTGGGTTTCTACCCGCTCTCGCAAAGCAAAGGGAACAGGTCTAGCACGGCTAAACACAGGGACCGAACCAGACTTCAGCAAGATCGTCGCTTCGAATTTCTGTATGGTGCCCAGTGTTTTTGAGAACACGGAAGGGTATTTCCTTTGTAGTGCTTGAGCCCTATCTTCCGTTGTGACTTGGCCAATCTCATGCCAGTCCAGCCTTAAACGCTGGAGCCAGTTCCGTCCAAGCAGCACTGGAAGCCTCCTTCCATTGTCTTTGACAATTACTACGGGCAACGTCATACTTTGACCCTTGTACACAACAGCGACATCACACTGTCCTTTGAGCTGCAGATGTTCTCCAGTGTACGTGCGAAGTGACATTTTAGCCGGACCACATTTTACATGTGGAAAAACAGAGTCGTACACGCTCTCAGGAACAATTGTGACTGCCGCTCCTGTGTCAATTTGCATGATTAAGGGTTTCCCTTCAACTTGAACACTCACTTCGTAACACGATTGAGTCGTATTTATAAAATGGTACACGTCATGCTCAGCGTCTTCGTCAGAACATTCCAGAGCATTCGTGTTCTTCGGCACCCTTGTGTTTGGACACATTTTTTGCAAATGTCCTACTCTCGAGCACTTGCGGCAGACAAAGCTCTTGTACCAACAAACATTCGAGGCATGACTCCTACCACATCTTTCACACCTTTCCTTTTTAGGCCCTTGAATATCTTTAGGTTTCGAGCCCTTTGATCGTCCCTTTTGTCGACTCTTTAAAGCGTTTAACGATGCCTCTTTGTCTCTCGATTGCATGAGTGCAGTGTCTCGAGCCGCCAGTTCTCGATCGAGCGCAATCTTGCAAGCGCCTTCAAACGTTAAGTTTTCCTCGGCAAACAAGGCACGCTGGCTCTCTTCATTACGTATGCCTGCTACTAGCCTGTCCCGAAGGGCGTCTTGCAAGAAGTTGCCGAAGTCGCATTTCCTAGCCAAGTGTTTCAGTTCAACTATGAAGTCTTCTACGCTTTCATGTTCGTCCTGAACACGTCTGTTGAACTTACAGCGCTCCGCTATAACGGAACTCTTAGGGCTGTAATGTTCTATTAACAACTGTTTAACAACTGCATACGACTTCTCGCCAGGGGACGCCGGCACGACCAGACTCTTTAGCACTTCATAAGCCTCAGGGCCTATCACTGTCAGAAATACGGGAAGCACTTTCTCGTCCTTTATGTCGTTTGCCACTAAAAAATGTTCAAATCGTTCCAAATACGATTCAATGTTCTGTGTCTTAGGGTCAAACTCCGATATTCTTCCCAAGCGTGACATTTCGGAACCCCAAAAGAAACACAGTACTCATCCGCTCGACGTTCCCTTGCGTAGCAGGTTGTCCCCGTTGCTGTTCAAGTCGAGTTCCCGAGGCGAAATCTCGGGGGCGTTGCTCGTTGCCCTTTGTCGGTACACGAAGGCGGTGGCCGGCGTGCTGCTTGCGATGTCATACTCCGGGAATATGTAGCGTCGCTGGCAGGCTTCAACGCATGACAAGCTGCGCTTGCTCTTCCGTGGCCGTGCGTTCCTTCGCGTCACTCGCCTCGCTGTCGCTTTCCGTTGCCTACGAGGGCACGTAGACAGCCTCGTCGCCAAATGAAGTGACTGTAGACCATGGCGTGCTGGCGAACAAGAAGTGCTTTATTCCTGAGCGCAGCGTTTTTATCACAGACATGACGTCACGAGCCGGGCGGCGCTTCCGCGATGACTCAGTCGCGATAACTCAATCCGCACGCTACAACAAAGTTAACTCTGAATGCCACTTAACATTCGGCCCTGTACACCTAAGCTGAACAGATCCTTCAGTATGCCATGGCGCCAGGCTGTATCAAATGCCCTTTCCAGGTCAAAAAAGACAGAGACACAATGCTGCTTATTTACAAATGCCCCTCGCAGAACAGTCTCAAAGCTAACTAGGTGGTCGACCGTGGATCGTCCTGAACGAAAGCCACATTGGTACCAGTCAAGAAGATTATAACTCTCCAAATAAAACATCAGCCTTCTGTTGACCATCCTTTCTAATGTCTTCGAAATACAGCTAGTTAGTGCTATAGGCCTGAAGCTGGAGGCGCAGGCAGGATCTTTTCCTGGCTTTAAAAGGGGGATAATGACGGCAGCCTTCCAGGACAATGGGAAAAGACCCTCGACCCAAACTCGGTTGAAAATATACAAGATGAGCTCTAGAGTAGATGGATGAAGGTGCTGAAGCATTTGATAGTGGATACCGTCCGGTCCAGGGGCAGTCTGTTCGGATGAATTGAGAGCCATCTGCAGTTCGTGCAGCATGAAAAGAGAGTTATAAGGCTCTTGCAAACCACCAGTCGTAGGCACAATCTTTTTTTCTGCATGTAGCTTATGCCGCCTAAATGATTGCGTATAGTGTTCGGAACTAGAAACAAATTCGAAGTGCTCACCAAGAACGTCAGCCTGTTCGTCAAGGCTTGCAGGACATATTCCATTCCGGCACAAGAGTGGGACAGAGAAAGCGCCGTAGGAACCCTCAATTTTATGCACGCGGTCCCAAACTTCCTTTATAGATGCACTGCTATTGATTGAAGAGGCATATTCTCTAAAGCTTTGCCCCTTGGCTTGTCTTCGAATAAACCGTGCCTGGGCCCTTTTTCTTTTAAAACCAATCGGATTACTTGGAGTAGGGTAACGCCTAAAGATACCCCATGCACGATTCTGTTCCTTTTTTGCCTGGCGGCGGTCTTTATTCCACCACGCCTTCGGCCTTTTTGGGAGATGCGAGGACGTCATGGGAATGGCGATGATTGCGGCTTGTAATATGTGTCGAGTGATATGCAGAGTGACATCATCGATGGAAAGATCATCAAGTTATGAACAAGCTAAAACTGAAGAGTCTGTAAATGTAGCCCAGTCAGCCCTCTCAAACTTCCAACGAGGGGTACGCGCTTGAAGACCAGCAGGAGGACTGTTAAACTCTAAAATTATTGGAAAGTGGTCACTTCCATATGGGTTTGGGATGACCCTCCATGAAAACAGCGAGTATAGTGAAGGATGGCAGATAGAAAGGTCGATGGAAGTAAAAGTCCTGGTCGCTGAACTAAAGTGTGTGGCTTCTTTAGTGTTAAGTAAGCACAATCCCGTGGAAAAAAGAAAACGGTCAACAAGTGCTCCTCTAGCACCCCGTTTGCCACTCCCCCACAATGGGTTGTGTGCATTAAAATCGCCTAAAATTATGTATGGAGCCGGGAGCTGACTAACAAGATCCTCTAGCTCTTCGTACTGCAGCTGGTATCCCGGTGATATGTACACTGAACAAACAGTGATCACCCGGTCTAGCAGTATTCGGGCAGCCACAGCCTCGAGAGTGGTGTATAGAGCCACTTCGGTAGATGGGGTTGTGCGCTGGGCAACTACAGCAACACCACCAGACGCCACAGAGGAGTGCAACCTATCTTGTCTAAACACTTGATAATGGCGGAGTACATTTGACCTAGTTTCTTTAAGATGCGTCTCCTGCAGACAGAAGGCAGCAGGGCGGTGTTCGTCTAATAAAAAAGTGACATCATCATAATTACAAAAAAGCCCACGACAGTTTCACTGCAAAAACAGAGACATGGTGAAGATTAAAACTGGAGATTAAAATTAAAATTATAACTGGCGTTTAGGACACCGGAAGATGAGAGAGAGATTTGGGGGGTTTATGGCGCAATAGCTACGAGGCCATTTGCGCCAAACTAATTTTAGGCTTCATTGTACTTTAAAGTGGGTTTTACAAACGGATAACCAAGAAGCTAAAATCGGTGTAAAAGGCCAACACTACCAAGAAATTCTATTACTCGTTCAAAAGAGACCAGATGATTCTCTCCCAGAAGAGCAGGATGAAATGGGATATGATATTGAAAAAATTCAGGGAAATGAATGCGGCGCTTGGGCTCAAGGCTGGGGCACAACCACACAATATGCAAAACAGCGAGCTTATCACCACACTGATCGCAGACTGGTGGATCTTCTCCCGAAAGCAGATACCTATGGGTTATAAATGAGTGTCCGATTCTCGAACGGCACAACAACGTTTCATGAAGTCGGCTCTTGCATTAAGAGCTTTCCCAAACTCCCAAAGCCGGTTTAGTAACATGAAGCTTGTTATCGCACTCCATGTCCCATTCCAATTGCCAAGAATGATGAATCGAGGACTTCACCAAGGGCTTAATATCTTGATAGGGTAAACAGGACAGAGATTGTGGAAGATTACCGGCAGACCCTGCAAGCCTGTCGGCTTCTTCATTGCCTTGTATGCCAATGTGACTGGGTACCCAACAAAATTTTATATTGTGACCTCCATGCAAAGCAGAGTTAAGTTTATATCGAATCTGTTGTACAAGCATATTTTTAGTATCTTTAAGAGAGCAAACTGCAAGAATCACACTTTGAGAGTCAATAAACAGGACCGCCCTCAGTATTTTCCTATTGATAATGCATTCGATCGCCATTGATACCGCATAGAGTTCCGCAGTAAAAATGCTGGCAGAACAATCAAGTCGTTGAACCTTGGAGAAGCTTTCAGAATACACAGCGCAACCGACAAAAGAGGAGGTCTTGGCACCATCAGTATAAACATGAAAATAACCGTCATACTTAGTTTGCAGTTCACCAAACTCTTGCTTAATTACAGCATGGGAAATGCCATGCTTGTTAAACTTCGCGAGAGACCAGTCGGATTCAACTCGCTGTGCTTTCCAAGGTGGAATACGTTGACTTTCCTAACGAGGCTTACCTGGTCCAGAGGAAGGTGCAAAGAAGTGCGAAGATGTTCAATACGGAAGCTTAACGGTGTTACAATGCATGGTTTATTTTCAAAAAGGCGAAAGAACCTCGACCTTGTAAGCGAAGAGTACGTCGGATGCTGGGGGTCGGCCAGAATCTTGCAAGCATATGTTAGACTAAGATATGTACGTCGTTTGTTCAGGGACAGCTCATTGGATTCTGCATACAAACTGAGGACGGGCGACGTCCGGAAGGCTCCTGTTGCCAGTCGCAAGCCGACATGGTGAACTGGGTCCAACATTTTAAGGGCAGAGGACCGCGCTGATCCATAAACTACTGCACCGTAGTCAAGACGGGATCGTACAAGGGCGTTGTATAACTGCAGGATACATTTTCTATCAGACCCCCAAGACTTGTGAGATAAAACTTTCAACAGATTTGTGGACTGAAGGCATTTTTGCTTCAGCGCTTTGAGGTGGGAAATAAAGTTAAGCTTTTTATCAAATATTACATTAAGAAATCGGTGCTCCTTTCTAACTAGGATAAGGGTTCCATTTAATTCCAGAGATGGATCCAAAGACAACCCACGGCGCAAAGAAAAAGGCACACAGACCGTTTTTGAAACAGAGAACCTGAACCCATTTTCGTCGGCCCACTTTGACAGCTTGTTTATGGCTAACTGCAACTGACGCTCACAACTGAAAAGGTTACAAGATGATGATGAAATCTGTATATCATCAGCATAAAGAGAATATATAATTGAAGGTGGCAGTAGTCGTGCAAGTGAATTCATTGCTAGTAAAAATAAAGTCACACTTAAAACACCCCCTTGAGGGACTCCGTTTTCTTGAACAAAGGAATCAGATAGGACTGAACCGACACGAACTTGAAAAGTCCTGTCTATCAGATATTACTTTATGCATTGTAGCATACGGCCACGGATATTACAGGCATACAGGTTTCGGAGAATCCCATACCTCCACGCTGTGTCATATGCCCTTTCTAAGTCGAAAAAAACTGCAACACAGAGCTGCCTGTTTACAAATGCTTCGCGTATCACAGTTTCCAGGCGCACTAAGTGGTCAAGGGTAGATCGACCTTGGCGGAATCCACACTGATTATTATCAAGGACCCTCTGGCTTTCTAACATGTATACCAGTCGCCTGTTTATAAGCCTTTCAAACGTTTTCCCGAGGCAGCTCGTCAGGGCAATTGGGCGATAACTTGATGGTTGTGAGGGGTCTTTGTTGGGTTTTAGAAGGGGGATGATATGTGCATGTTTCCAAGCCTGAGGGAAGCCTGCTTTTTTCCACAAAATATTGAAAAAGAGGAGAAGGTTTTCAAGGGACTCTGAAGAAAGGTGGCGAAGCATTTCATAGTGAATATTATCGGGCCCAGGGGCAGAGAGTTTAGTTACATTAAGGGCCATCTCAAGCTCGCATCGCGTAAAAGGTTGGTTATAAGATGCTGAATTTCCTCCCGACATGACAAGATTTTGTCGCTCCGCACAAGCTTTCAACTGTACAAAAGTAACACTGTAGTTGGCCGAACTAGATGCATTATAAAAATGTTCCCCGAGTATATTACCAATGTCTCTCAGTGATGAAGAAGGAGCATTAAACGTTGGAATAGCAAAGCACCTATTATCTCCATTTATTTTCCGATATCTGTCCCAGGCCTCTTTGGCCGGGAGAAAACTAGTTAGAGAGGAGAGATATTTCATCCACGACTTCCGCTTTACTTGCTTCCTAGTCCAACGAGCCTTAGCTTTTCGTCGCTTGAACTCAACAAGGTTGCATGAAGTGGGGTATCTGCGAAATCGGCCCCACGCCCTATTCTGGTCCGTCCGGGTTGTGGCACAGTCCTCATTCCACCACGGTTTGCATTTTTTGGATATATTACCAGATGTTTGTGGAATGGACTGCTGAGCAGCCCTTAGTATCTGCTCCGTAACATAAAGAGTAGCGTTTTCAGGGGACATAGAAGAAAGAATCGAAGGACCTAAAGTGGAGTGAAGATTAAAAAGCGTCCAGTCAGCCTTGTCTAACTTCCACCTAGGGACCCGCTTTAAAAGATTAGGCAATGGAATGGTGCTTTCTAAAATAACTGGATAGTGATCACTTCCAAAGGGATTATGAAGAACCTTCCAGGAAAAGCAAGGAAGTAATGAAGGTGAAGCGATAGAAAGGTCAATGGATGTGAATGAGTTGTGTGCCGCACTAAAAAAAGTTGGCTCTCTCCCGTTAAAAAGGCACAGGCCAGAAGACAATAAAAAAACGTTCAATTACACCACCACGGGGGTCCTGACGAGAACTACCCCACATGGGATGATGAGCGTTAAAATCGCCTAAAATAAAAAAAAGGTTGAGGAAGCTGTCTTACAAGTCCCTGCAGCTCTTGAAGGTTCAAAGGAACATTTGGTGGCAAGTATAAAGAGACAACTGTTACAAGGCGGTCCACGAGGAGACGCATTGCAACAGCTTCCAGAGGCGTGCAGAGTGGAACTTGAGAGCTAGCGACTCCACTCTGCACAACCGCTGCAACACCACCAGAAGGAGGGAAAGCAGGACGGTCTTTCCTAAAAACCTGATGATGTCTTAAAATGTTAAAAGAAGTGAATTGAAGGTGGGTTTCTTGCAAAGCAAGAGCGATGGGCCGAAGCTCATCCCCGAAATAGTTAACATCATCAATATTTCTTAAAATACCGCGACAGTTCCACTGCATAAAATGTAAATTCGTCATCTATTAAAAAGTGTGTAAATATGTAAATATATAATGAGTGAAACATAGTAAATAAATAAAACCATGGAGAGCCAACAAAAATTAAGAAGATATGGCCACAATACGGCTACTGACGGGGTCATCATTTGGGCGGTACTACAGGCTGTTTCTTTTTGGTCTCCCATTCCATGCCATCCTGGTCAGACCCAGGAGTGGACAGAGTGTCAACATCTGTTCGCATCTCCCCCTCCTGAGAAGTGTCCATTGGAGTAGATACGGAGCTTGTCCGGCCCGGCCCACGGGGGGGCAAGGCCCGACCACGGCCGGCTGGAGGAGTGGTGGACGAACTGGGCAAGGGGTCACCCGAGCTCGTCTTGTCCCCTCCTTTCACTGGAGCTGCATGGGCTCCATGCTGCTCCTTTGGTAGGGGGGCCCTCTCCAGCGAGCAAGAGCGAGAAATTCGCTCCTTCTCCCTAGGAGGGGACCTAGGAGAGGGAGAAGGTGCGGCTGCTGCCGGCCTGTCCCTGGATGGAGGGGCAGCACGCGTGCTACCACCAGGGACTGGGGGAAGCTGCCGCTGCCCCTGTTGGGGAGCTGGGGCCCTGAGGTCGACCACCAAGATCTCGGCAGAAACCTGGGTGGCCCTCGACTCCGAATGTGGTGCTGGGCCCCTGCGCACCACGTCGGCAAAACTCCCCTTTGACACAAAGGAGAATCGCTTTTTTGCTTCTGAATACGATAGGTTCTCCTTCACTTTAATGGTAAGGACGTCTTTTTCTTGTTTCCACGAGGGACATGTACGATAGTAAGCGGGGTGTGGTCCACTGCAATTAACACAGTGGGCCACAGCCTCCTCACAAATGTCAGAAACATGGCCCTGACTGCTGCACTTTGCACACGTCTCCTTCCCTCGGCAGCTGCGTGCTCCGTGACCAAAACGTTGGCAACGGAAACACCGCTGCGGGTTGGGGACTTAAGGGCGAATGCGGTAGTGCAGGTATCCTGCCTTGACGGTCTCTGGGAGTGTGTGCTTTTCAAAGGTCAGAATAACATGTTTCGAAGGAACCTGTTCACCATTTTTCCGAAATGGTGAACAGAACAGGTGGGCGAGACAGCACCCGAGGCATGCGGTCACAGGCTAACAAGCTCTTGCTCGCATTCCAGATCTTTGCATCGTGGATTGTGCAGCCGGCAAGCGACAATGTGACGACAAGTCTGGCTCAGCAGTTTCTTCACAACGCAGTTCCTATCACCAACTGCGCTGAAGCCACCGGAATGCCGCTGACAAAGAGGAGTGCTGGACTGTGCCCGTTGGCTTGGCCGGCGCTTTTGCGCGAAGTACCATCGTCATCGACACTGACCGAAGCTGCCCGCGCCGCCCCTTCAGCGGTCCCGCTTAGTGGGCGAGACAGCACCCGAGGCATGCGGTCACAGGCTAACAAGCTCTTGCTCGCATTCCAGGTTGGTAAAAAACCTTCCTACTCGAAAGTAAAAAGTAACTATGTTTGCCTTGTGGTGCTGCCTCGCCCGGGAGCGTTGTGTGAATGTGTCGCTGCTTGTTTTGACTCGCTTTGCGTTCTTGTTCTTTTACTCAGCGGTGATGTAGAGGAGAACCCGGGTCCGCTAACTGAGGAGCAGTTAAAGGCGATTCTTGATGGCCAAAAAGCCCTGAACAGTAGTATGAACTCGATCAAAGAGAGACTAGAACAGCACATAACACAAACTAATGAGAGGCTCTCATCTATTGAAAGAAAAGTTGAAAAAATCGAAACTCAAGTTAAAGCTACCTCGGATTCAGTTCCCAAACTTGAAGCGTGCGAGAGGGTCGTTCACCACCTCAGTAACCAAGTCTTGACATTAGGTGACAGGATCACTGGACTGGAAAACTATAATAGACAAAATAATTTAATAGTGTATGGACTCGACGAGGACACGTCAGAAACAAACGATCTGCTAAAAGAAAAGGTGATAGTGGATATTTTTGAAAACAAACTTGGGGTGAAAGTGTCTTCTACAGAAAAAATACATCGGCTTGGGAAACAACATGAAACGAAAATTCGGTCAGTTATGATAAGATTTTCTTCACGCAATGAAAAAGCTGAGGTCATGAGGAAAGCATACAAGCTTAAGGGTTCTGTCTTATCGTTATCTGAAGACTACACTTTTGAAGTAAGGGAAAAGCGTCGTCATCTCTGGGCATACGCGAAGGCTCAAAAGAGTGATCCAAGCGATAAGGTCAGATTAACCTATGATAAACTTATATTAAACGGTCAAATGTTTGCTTGGAATGGTGGAATAGAAGAAGTCGTTGCGGTGAAGCGTGGATGACGTCCAAGTGCTGTTAGATCAATTGCGCGAAGGAATGTTATAATGTTGCTGGTGAATTGCAGAAGAGTTAAAAATAAAGTGGAAGACTTGTATTGATTGATTAGCTCTGTAAAAGCCGACATAGTACTGGGAACAGAGTCCTGGTTAGATATCTCTATCTCAGATCACGAGGTGTTCCCTAGCGTATTTAACGCTTTTAGAAAAGATAGGTCACCACACGGGGGAGGCGTCTTTATACTGGTTTATGGTTCCTTGAAAAGCTGCCAACTAGACGTGCCAGGCAATACTGTCGAATCAGTGTGGTGTAGTGTTGGGCTGCCTGATAACAAGAAATTCACTGCTGGAGTGTTCTATAGACCCCCTAACTCTGACTCAGCTGTCATAGAGGTACTTCACGACCTAGTATCCAGTGTTTCGAATGACGTGTAGTGCTTGGAGGCGATTTTAATCTACCAGATATGATATGGGGCGAGGAACTTTGTGCTTGTGGAACCATGGGCCAGTTGAATCTCGATCTCAAATGCATGCTAGACAGCTTAGCACTTAAACAACATGTTCTTGTACCGACACGGAATCAAAACACACTTGACTTGTTTCTCTGCAACTACCCTACCGTTGTTAAGCAAACTGATGTCATACCCGGTATCAGCGACCACAGTGCTGTTGTCTCAACTCTTGACTTTCGGGTTTCGCGCAAAAAAGTGAGTACGGGTAGAAAGGTGCTGTTATATGAAAACGGTGACTATGAAGGGATCAGTTCTGAACTTTCGAACAATTCCCTTTCCTTCGAATGTCTTGCTGAGGAGATGAGTGTTCATGACATATGGGTAGTCTTTAAACAGAGAATTATCAGTTTAACTGAAAAATACGTTCCAAGTATAGACTCGTCGAAGTTAAAAAAGAGAGAAAAACCATGGATTACCGGTAGCCTACTGCGGCTGATAAAGAGGCGCAAGCGTGTGTTTGCACGGTATAAAAAAAAGAGCTCGGTGCGAAATCTAAATAAGCTAAAAGAACTTACGTCATTGTATAAAATCAAGGCGAAGGAAGCCAAAGAAAATCATCTGCAACGGCTGGAGGACGGGATGAAAGCAAACAACAAACAGTTCTGGAAGTCCATGAGGCGCTGTGGTAATGATCAGATTGGGATAGGAGACGTGATGGTCAACAACGAAATAATTACCGATGACTGGCAAAAAGCCGAAGCCTTCAATCAATATTTTCAATCAGTTTTCTTGCCTCCTGAGAGCATCGACTACGATAGATGCCAGGGCACGTTCAGTGCAATGCCACCAGTTGAACTTGCTATAGGAGGTGTGTTGGAACTTCTAAAACATATAGATGAAGCTAAGGCAGTAGGCCCAGATGGGATCTCTCCGAGAATTTTAAAACATTGTGCAGATGCGATCGCTCCATACCTTTTTGTAATATATAACAAATCGTTGAATGATGGTTCAATGCAAGACGACTGGAAAGTGGCACACGTCGTGCCTGTGCACAAAAAAGGGCCCAAAAAAGAAATAACGAATTACAGACCGATCTCACTGACATCTATATGATGTAAATTACTGGAGCATGTTTTATATTGTCACATTATGAAGCATTTAAACTGTCATAATTTTTTCTTTGACTCGCAACATGGGTTCCGAAAGGCGTACTCATGTACTACACAACTAACTGAGCTTTATCATGATTTAATGACGGGGGTTGACGGAGGCGGACAGATTGATTGTGTTTTCTTAGATTATAAAAAAGCGTTCGATACGGTGTCACACGAACTATTATTATACAAATTAGAGCGCATGAATTTTGACACGACTATCCTAAATTGGATAAAAGCATATTTGTCATCACGTCTTCAGCGTGTTGTTTTAAATGGTAAAACTTCGAATACTGTTATGGTAACATCTGGTGTACCGCAGGGGTCCGTTTTGGGTCCATTGTTGTTTCTGATATTTGTTAATGATATTAATGACGGTGCTAATTCACAGGTACGATTGTTTGCCGATGATTGTGTTGTTTATACATGCATAACAGACGAGAGGAGTTCCACGCGGCTGCAGTGTGATCTGAATCGAATAGAGCAATGGTGTAAAAAGTGGAAGATGGAGTTAAACGTTAAAAAATGTGCCCATGTTAGTTTTAACCGCAAAACCAAAACAAAAGTTGAAACATGTTACCAACTGAATAATGAAACCGTAACAAAACAGCAAACAGTTAAATATCTTGGCGTCACTCTGTCAGCTGACTGCACCTGGAACGCACACATTAACGACGTTGTTATAAGGGCCGGCAGAGCGCTTGGATCTTTAAAAAGAAATTTAAGAAAATCAACTAAATCTATCAAAGAGCTCGCCTATCTATCTTATGTGCGCCCAATGCTAGAGTACATTTGCACCGTTTGGGATTCTTCTCAGCAAAACCACATTGTTGCTTTAGAAAGAATTCAGAGTTGTGCCGCTCGTTTCGTTTTGGTGCGGTACGGCCGCTTTGAGAGTGTAACCGACATGATAAAAGAACTGGGATGGTCTACATTGGCATTAAGACGAAGAAATTTGCGCTTGAAGGTTTTATACAACATTTATAACAATAAAACTGGCATTAATAGCTCATTTTAGTTATTACCACCAAATTATATCTCAAAAAGAAAAGACCACATTCATAAGATTAGAGAATACCGCACCAGGACGGCATTGGGCAAAAATTATTTTTTTTGTTAAAACAATTAAGGAGTGGAATGCCTTGCCCAGTGCGATTGTGTGTGCCGTGAATTCAGAAATGTTTTTTCAGAGTTTATTCGCCCCCTGCGATAATGCCTGATGGCGCTGCAGGACAATGATGAATAAAGAATAAAGAAATATGATGCGTTTAACAGCGACAACGCCTGAACTTTTGAGTCCCTCGAGGAGTTCCTCTTCACTTGTGTACAAAAAGTCATCCTCGGAGATGACTCCACGAATGGTGTTAAGTGTGCGATGAGGACTCACCGACACCTTTAAGTCAACAATGGTACTCAAGTTGTGGAGTGCTTCGCTTTGTTTTTTTTTGTGTTTACCTCCACAAGGAGGTCTCCAGAGTACAGTTTTTTGACCTTGTAGGAAAACACTACAAGGTGCTCTAGAACTTTGGCTACAATGAAAGGTGACATCTTCGCAACTGTCTTCTGTTCATCGAAAAAACTTTGTAAAGGATTCTATCTCGGGATCTTTGTCAATGGTTTTGTGGTCAAAGCAACGCCCTTTAGGGGCGTGCCCTGAACGGGGAGGGGTGGGGCGCCATAGAAGGGCAAAGAGTGCTCGGAATCCGCGGTGCACCGCTCACCACCGAGCCCAACAAGGGGTTAGGTAACGCACCATAACAAGATGAGCTTGGCTGGAGACGTTACGCTAACAGTGCTGCCGGGAAACTATACCCAAGTGTGGGTCAAGACAGAGGTCCCTTGCCACCCAAGGTTAGCCCTTGCCGCCAAAGTGGGGAGAAAAAGGAGTAAGAGAAATGAGAGAAGTAAAAGAAACAGGAAAGGTAAAGGTGAAAGATTGGAGGGGATAGTAGAAGAAAAAGCGACTATAGTCGGTTACAAGTCAAGAAGGTAGGAGAAGCTCCTCCCACAAGCGTGCTGCGCCCGTTTCAAATCTCTGCGCAGTCGAAAGAAGAGTTCACTGGAAACGCTCCTTGTTCCGCTTCAATGGATTCCCACTTGTCTCCGACCCCACTTTTTAAGAAAGCGACCTTTGTATTCATCGGAGAGGAAACTGAGCCCCTGAAAGCAGCCTTTGTATCCATCGGGGGGGAAGCTAATCCCCGAAAGTCGTATTTGTTTCCGTCGGTGGGGGAAAACTCTAATCTCCCTCTCGTGGCTTCCACAATGCTAATTCAAAGTCGAAAGATAAAGCAAATATGTACAGAAAGGCAAGACCCTCCTCGCGCGTTGGCCGCGACGTCACGGAAACGGTGGGACGCTATTGAATGCAGAGGGGGCGGAGGGATATCTGATTCCCTTTGAGGGGCATTTGCCGCTACCTTCTTAACCTGTAACTGACTATAGACTGAATCATCCTGGCCGGGCCTTACCAGGACTCCCGTCTACGAGAAGCGGAAGCCGAAGTGGTGTATTGCCTCACCCGGGGTGCCCCGAAGGGTCCAAACCTACCCCGGGCTAGGCTCAACCACCAGGATGCCCTTTTCCTCAGACACGGGAAAGCCACGCACAGCCAGACGTGGGCGGGCGAACCCGCATGGCTCGAGGTCCGTGGTGACGCTACTCACCAAACACCGGCTTTCACAGGTGCCCCCTGCGGGGGACCGCAAAATAACTAAGTGGACACTTGCTTATGATTCATTTCTAAAGGGACTACGATCCCTTTGGGGGCAAAATTCTAGGAAGTTTATTTTTCTTTTTCTTTTCTCAGCCTGAAAAGGTACTGATGACTCAGCACCTGAAGGGACCAGGTCGTCGTCAGAGGGTGGCTAGTTCTCATCCATCATTTCATCTACTGACTGCTGGCTTGCGGTCGAGTATGCCTCGTCCAGCTGGCCAGGCTTTCGAGAGCTGGTCAAGGCGGGAGTGGGCAAAGCCCTGCCTCGGCCTGAAGAGCGAGCAGACGACGAGGGTGTCCGCTCCAGCTCCTTAGAGGAGGTGGTCTGCGACGGACCCTCTTTAGGGACTGAGGGTGGTGCGAGAGGCACCACCCCTGATGCCTTTGGAGGGGATACCTCCTTTGGTGCCATGGTGTCCATCGCCTCCTTTAAGAGAGGCGCGGCAGCACCATTCAGGCACTGTGAACCTTTTGGCTCCAACGACAAACGTGGTCGTGGAGCCGACCTTGGGGGCGCAAGAGGTGTCGGTGGGGCTGCCAGGTCTTTGGGACAGACCTGGGTTCCCACCGAGGTTTTCGGTGACACGCCCCCTGTGCGTGTTACCGTAGCGAAGGATCCTTTCTGTAGAAAAGAAAGTCGCTTCCTGGCCTCAGGAAACGAGATGTTTTCTTTTACTTTGAGGGTAATTACTTCCTTTTCTTCTTTCCATTTTTTACAAGAACGGGAGTAAGCGGCGTGTGGTTCGCCGCAGTTGACGCAGTGTGGTGGGTTCGCGCAGTTGTCCAACGGGTGATCGTTCTGACCGCACTTGGCGCACGTGGTCTTGCCCCTGCAGCTCTGGGCACTATGGCCGAACCTCTGGCAATAGAAACATCTCCTGGGGTTCGGCACATATGGCCGTACTCTACAGTTCAAGTACCCAGCCTTGATTGACTCGGGAACTTTGCTCAACTCGAAAGGCAAAATGACATGTTTTGTTTTGATCTCTTGCCCCTTTTGACGAAGGGAGATTCGCTTTGCAGCGACAACTCCTTGGTCACTGAGGCCATCTAAGAGTTCATCTTCTGTACTTTCGAGGAGGTCCTCTTCAGAAATCACACCTTTTACTATGTTCAATGTACGGTGGGGAGTGACTGTCACTTTATAGTTAGAAACTGAATTTAGTGATAGGAGTGCTCTGCTCTGTTCACTGGTTTTAATCTCGACGAGCAGATCTCCGGATGTCATTTTTTTTTTTGGCAGAGAAGTTCTTTCCAACAATGGACTCAAGTGTTTTGGAAACAAGGAATGGTGACAGTTTCACCAAAAGTTTCTCACTCTCAGAGTGCATCACCAAGAATCTTGGAAATGTTTCTGCAGATCTAGTAGGATTAATCGCATGTACTTCGGTGCGGCCCCTTTTGGGGGGCCAATCAAGAAAGGTTTTTGTTTAGTACCCATAAAGATGGGAAAGAATTTCGGTGCCCCGGGTGCACCACCCACCACAAAGCCCAACACGGGGGTAGGCAATGTGCATTAACAAATATGGCTTTGCTGACAACATTACACTACCAGTGCTGCCCAGGCACTATAGCCTAGTGTGGATCCGGACAAGGGGTCTATCGCCACCCAAGGTTAGCCCTTGCCGCCAAAGAAGGTGAAAAGGAATAAAAGAAGAGAAGAGAAAAGAGAAAGATAGGAGGGGATAGTAGGAGTGGCGACTAGACTGAATCATCCTGGCCGGGCCTTACCAGGACTCCCGTCTACGAGAAGCGGGGGCCGAAGTGGTGTATTGCCTCACCCGGGGGGCCCCGAAGGGTCCAAACCTACCCCGGGCTCGGCTCAACCACCAGGATGCCCTTCTCCCCGGACACGGGAAAGCCACGCACAGCCAGACGTGGGCGGGCGAACCCGCATGGCTCGGGGTCCGTGGAGACGCCACTCCAAACACCTGCTTTCACAGGTGCCCCCTGCGGGATACTAGGATTATTAAAGTTTCTCATGGCAAAAGTAACAGCTGATGTGTATATCCGGTCTTTTTAAGAAAGTCAAAATCACCGTTAAGTGGCACTAAAGTATGATCACCAAGCAAAAACATAGGATGAAATGGAAGGTGACCTCTAAAAAGTTAAGAAAAACTTTGTCGGCGATGTTGGTGATGAAATCTACAATGCCATAAAATGTGCAAAACTGTCAGTACTTCCCCACAATGAGCACAGAGCTTTTCGTCTTCGCCACAAAGAAGATGTAGATGAGTCAGACGTGAATGGCCAATCCTAAGGCGGCATAAGAGAACCTCTAGTCGACGTTCCTTATGGAATGATCTCTCCCACAGGGCCAAGATGGGTTTAATGACATGAAGTTTATTGTTGCACTCCGCATCCCACTCCGACTGCCATGCCTTGAAAAGTGATTTCATCAAAAGTGGCCTAAGGTCCTGATAGGGTAACCCAGGAGTTGTTGCCGAGTCCTTTGCACTTGCAGCCAGTTGATGTGCTTGCTCATTCCCTGGAATTCCTACATGACTGGGCACCCAGCAGAATCTTATGGTGTGTCCAAGTTGGAGAGCCCGGTTTATTCTAGACCGTATAGGTAGTACAAGGGGGTTCTTTGTGGGAAGTTTCGAAGAAAGAGCCTGTATCACGCTTTGTGAATCGACAAAAAGGATAGCCTTTAATATTTTGTTACTCATGATATGTTCAATGGCTAGAGAGACACCATAAAGCTCTGCAGAGAAAATGCTTGCCATACCATCCATTCGCAAAGCTTTCTAAAAGGCACCAGAATATACGGCACAACCAACAAAAGATGAAGATTTCGACCCATCAGTATAGAAATCAGTATAACCTATATATCTCTCCTGCAATGACTGAAACTCCTGCTGCAGGGCTTGAGGGGAAATAGCCCGCTTATTATACTTTGTGAGCGACCAGTCGCAGAAGATCGGCACTTCGTGCCACGGAGCAACTTTTTCAAAGGTTTTGAATGCGGAAGTTAATAGGACGAACAATACATGGTTTGTTTTCAAGAAGTTGGGAGAATCGACAGGTACGGATGGTACTGTAAGATGGATGTTGTGGGTTAGAATAGACCCTGCAAGCGTAAGAAAGACTAAGGTACTGTCTCCGCTTCTCAAGAGACATCTGAAAGGTGTCTGCATACAAACTCAACACAGGTGATGTGCGAAAAGCACCCGTAGCCAGTCGGAGCCCCAGGTGGTGAACCGGATCCAGCATCTTTAGTGCAGATGGACATGCAGATCCATACACAACTGCACCATAGTCGAGGCGAGACCGAACTAAGGAATTGTAGAGTCGCAGGAGGCAGCGCCTGTCAGACCCCCACGAGTTGTGGGACAACACTTTGAGAATGTTCGACGACTTTAAGCATTTGCACTTCAATTCCTTCAAATGAGGTACAAAAGTGAGTTTCTTGTCGAGAATCATGCCCAGAAATTTGTGTTCCTGGTGAACAGGTATGTCAATGTGGTTTAAATGCAAAAAAGGATCAAGGGATAATCCCCGGCGGAGAGAAAAGGGAACACAGACAGTTTTTTTCGGGAGAAAAAGTGAAACCGTTTTCATCTGCCAGTTTGCTCATCCTATTGACTGTAAGTTGCAGATGTCGTTCACAGCTGGAGAGGTTGCAAGAAGAAACGGATATCTGTACATCATCCACATACAATAAGTAAAACACAGACGGTAGTATCACACTCGCAAGACTTAATTTTTACAGCACTTCTTACACTTAAAACTCCTCCCCGAGGGACTCCATTTTCCTGGGGGAACACATCGGACACTGTAGAACCCAAGCAGATCTGAAAAGTCCGGTCGCTTAAAAAATTCTGTATACACTGGAGCATGCGGCCTCGTACTCCATAGCTGTGCAGATCCCGAAGAATTCCATACCTCCATGTGGTATCATTGGCATTTTGCAGATCTAAGAATACCGAGACACAATGCTGCCGATGTACAAATGCCTCACGGATAAAAGTCTCCAAAAGAACCAAGTGGTTTGTGGCTGATCGTCCCTCCCGAAATCCACACTGATTAATGCCCAAAATATTTTCTTCCTCCAGAGAATACACCAGACGCCGGTTGATGAGCCTTTCATAAGTCTTCTCAAGACAACTAGTGAGCGCAATGGGACGGTAACTCACTGGAAGAGAGGGGTCGTTACCAGGCTTCAGAAGAGGAATAATGTGGGCGCTTTTCCAGCATCGAGGGAAAGCAGCTACTTTCCATAGATGATTAAAACACATAAGCAAATGACTTAATGATGCTGGGGACAAGTGCCTCAGCATTTCGTAATGAATCCTGTCTGGACCTAGTGCAGACTGCTTTTTTAAACCAAGCGCGACTTCCAGTTCGCACATACTGAACGGTCTATTGTAAGCACCCGGTCATATCCTGACATCGAGATTGATTGCTTTTCAGCAGTAGAGTGAAACTTCTTAAAATTTACACTAAAGTTGGAAGAAGTAGATACATGTTGGAAGTGCATACCAAGATTTGCCTGATCTTTGTGAGATACGGCAGGCAAGGGAAAAAGAGGGATTCGGGAGGGTTGATAATCTCCTCTGACTTTTCGCAAGCAGTCCCACACTTCCTTCGCTAGAACAAGGCTATTTATAGAAGAGGCATTTTTGGCCCATGAAACCTTTTAGCCTGTTTTCGTGTCCGATTCGCTTTAGCCCTACTTTTCTTGAGTGCAATTAGATTTTGATTAGTAGGGTACCGACGAAAAACTCCACAGGCTTTATTCTGGTCCTTGCAAGTGGTTGTGCACTCCTTAGTCCACCACGGTTTGCACCTCTAAGGAAGATGTCCAGATGTTTGAGGAATAGAATTCGAAGCCGCACTAATTATACATTCAGTGACATAAACTGTCGCATTGTCGGGGCTCATAGTACGAAGCAAAAATGGATCAATCACAGCCTCTAATTCAAAAATAGACCAGTCGGCATTCTCTACCTTCCACCTAGGAAGGCGAGTCGGAATCGATGGAATCGGGTTAAAGCTTTCTAAAACAATGGGAAAATGATCGCTGCCAAAAGGGTTGTTTAAAACTTGCCATGAAAAACATAAGAGTAACAATATTGTGACGATAAGGACAAATCAATAGCTGTAGAAGTGTTATGGGCGGCACTAAAACATGTTGCTTCTTTTTGGTTCAAAAACATAGCCCGGATGATAATAAACGTCGTTCAATGACTCCACCACGAGAGCCCTGTCGAGGACTACCCCACAAGGGGCTGTGGGAATCAAAATCGCCAAGAATTAAAAAAGTGCTCGGGCAGCTGGCCGACAAGTCCCTGAAGTTCTTGCAACTGCAGCTGAGTGTTGGGTGGCTAGTAGAGGGATACAAGGGTAATGAGACGGTCAAGAAGCATTCGAACTGCAACTGCCTCAAGCGGAGTCTGTAGAGGGACTGGAGCACAGGCAACTCCACTCTGTACTACCACTGCTACAACACCCCCGAGGGGTTTGATGAAATGCGGTCGTTTCGGAAAACCTGATGACGATGTAGCACTTTTGTGTGGGTGTCACTCTGATAAGTCTCCTGTAGGCACAAGGCCACAGGACGGAGCTCATCAAGAAAAAAAATTTACGTCATCGATGTTACGAAAAAGGCCCCGACAATTACACTGCATAATGCTAAAATTGTGGACCATTGTAAAGTTTATAATAAAAAATAAAAATAACTGTCAAAAGTAAGCAAACTTTCTACGACTTAAAAGTCTATCTTTACAAGCGGAGCATTTTTCTTTTTAAAGGTGTCATTCGGCCTGCCCGTGGTGCCACCGGAGGCCGGAAGTAGAGATTCGGAACTCGAGTGAGGTCTGTCCTCGTCGGACCTTGACCCACTCTCGTCCATTGGCTCAGCTAGAGCCAAAAGGGGCACCTCCTTGGAGACCTGTAACCTCGACGGCTCCCCCAGTCTCTGAGATTCACCAGGGGCAGAGGGACCAAGTCCCCGACCTCACGATGACTGGGACGGAGGAGTAGGGGGTGCAGAACCCTGTGCAGGGAACGCAGACCCCTGTGCTCGGGCAGATCCCAACGGACCAGTATCCACCCTGTCATCTCGGGGTGGAGCAGTGTGCACTGCTCCAGAGGTAGCTTTCTTCTGCGACGGGGTGGCCCCCATCTGCTCGGTTCATGAATCCGACCGAGCCTTTCGCACGGTTGGGAAGGGCACCTTCCTGGGCAGCTGAGATAGCATGCCCTGGAAGTTGCACCTTTAGTTTGGGACCAGAGGACTTAAGTGGTTGTGCAAGGTCTCCATAAGCCACTTGCGTTCCCAGAGACGCTATAGGCGGTGCAGGTTCCCGGCGTACCACCTCTGCAAAAGAGCCTCTCTGGAAACCCAAGAGGCGACGCTTTGCTTCGGGATAGATGTTTTCTTTCATCTTCAGGGTCAGAATTTACTTTTCTCTTTTAAAGTGTTCACATGACCTAGAATATGCAGGGTGCTTGCCTTTACAATTTGCACATTTCACGTCTACATGACAGTTGTCGAGGTTGTGCTCACAGCTACCGCACCTGGCACATGTCTCACGGCCACGGCAGGACCGCGAGCCGTGCCCAAAACGCTGACAGCGGAAACATAATGACGATGATTGGGGTTTTATGGCGCAAGAGCAACTAAGGCCATATTGCACCAAACAAAGGTTTTTCCAAGGGGCTTAGAGGTGTAATCTAAAAGAACTGCAAGTTACAGCTGGTGCAAAAGGCCAGTGTTATGAAGGAACTTTAAAACTCGATCGAATGGTATAAATGGTTGATCGCCAAGCAGAAATATGGATGAAAGCGAAGGTGATCTCGAAAGAGCTTTGCAATGCCACAGGATGTGCAAAACAGTCATAGCTTTCCCACAGTTGTCGCAAAGTTTAACATCCTCACCACAGAGCAGGTGCAAATGAGTCAAACGGGTACGACCAATTCTTAAGCGGCAAAGGAGAACCTCTACCCGACGGACTTTATGGAACCAACTCTCCCATACTCCCAGTTGGGGCTTCATATTGTGAAGCTTGTTCTTTTTTTCCAAATCCCAATCCAACTGCCATGAGTTGATAATCGATTTCTGTATGATCGGTTTCAGGTCTTGGTCTGGCAGGCCAAGAGGCAGTTTGGGGCATTCTTTTGCAGAGGCAGCAAGCAAGTCTGCCTTCTCATTGCCACAAATGCCCACGTGGCTCGAGACCCAGCAGAATTTGATCTGGTGTCCTAGTTGAAGTGATCGGTTTAGTCGTACCCAAAGACATTGCACGAGAAGGTTCTTACTGTCTGCTAAGGACGAAACGATTAGAAGAACGCTCTGGGAGTCGACAAACAGAATTGCTGTCATAATATTGTTCTCTAATAAGTATTCAACAGCCATTAAAATACCATACAATTCAGGAGTAAAAACATTTGCATAAGTGTGGAGTTGTCGAACTTTCCTGAAGGTAGTGGAGTAAACCGCACACCCCACGAAGGTTGACGTTTTTGATCCGTCAGTGTAAAAGTGTGAGCAGTCCTTGTATTTCTGTTCCAATTCGGCGAACTCCCGCTGAAGAACGAGTGGAGAAGTAGCTCTGTTTCTGTACTTGGCCAGTGACCAGTCACAAGAGATTGGCAGAAGGTCCCAAGGCGCAACTCTCTCATTGCTCCTCAGCAAAGCAGCTTCACTAAAGGGGAGATGGAGCGATGTTGCCATGCTCTGTACTCTGAAACTCAGGGGCGGAACAATGCTGGGCTTGTTTTCATAGAGTCGGAACGATGTAAAAGGTTGAAGGGCGTCGAAAGTGGGATGTTGAGGATAGCTGTATGTCTTGTAAGCATAACAAAGACTCAAATATTGCCAGCATACAAGCTAAGTACAGGTGATGTTCGAAACGCTCCCGTGGCAAGTCTGAGCCCCAGATGATGGATGGGGTCCAACGTTTTAAGGGCAGACGGACGCGCTGAACCATAAACAATCGCGCCATAGTCCAGGCGGGACCGCACCAAGGAGTTATAAAGTCGCAAGAGGCACCGTCTGTCAGACCCCCAGGACGTATGCGACAGGACTTTGAGGATGTTTCATGAACGTAGGCATTTCTGTTTTCAACTCTTTCAAGTGGGGTATAAAAGTGAGCTTTTTATCAAATATTATCCCTAAAAACTTGTGTTCCTCCTTTACAGATATAGAAACGTCATTCAAGTGCAACACTGGATCTGGAGACAGGCCACGGAGGAGTGAAAAGGGAACGCAGACTGTCTTATCAGGAGATAACCTGAAGCCATTTTGATCAGCCCACTTGCTCACCTTATTGATTGTGAGCTGCGATTGCCGTTCACAGTTGGACAGGTTAAAGAGGAGAATTATATCTCCGCATCATCCAGATACATTGAATAGGATACAGATGGTGGTATAACCTTAGCCAAACTATTAATCTTCACGGCAAAAAGTGTAACGCTTAGTACTCCACCCTGAGGGACGCCGTTCTCCTGGAGAAAGACATCCAAAAGGATGGAGCCCAATCGCACTTGGAGGGTCGAACCCGTCAAGAAACTTTGAATACAACGAAGTATGCGACCTCGGACACCATACCCAGGCAAAAATGTAACCTCTGGTTCCAGCTGGAACCAGTTGGTTCCAACTGGAAGTAAGATGGTTCCAGTTGGAAACAGCTTGAAAAACAACGTTTCCAGCTGGAGTCGTCAAACTCCAGTTGGATCCAGTTGGAGTTGGAAACGGTCCAGCTGGAAAAGTACTGGATCCAGTTGGAGTTGGAAACATTCCAATTGGAAAAGTACTGAATCCAGTTGGAGTTGGAAACATTCCAACTGGAGTTCCCAAATTCCAGCTGGAGAAGTACTGACCCAGCTCGACCGTTTCAGCGGGGATATAAACAAATTTCGGTTGAAGGCCTCTGAAAACGTGGAGTTGCAGACACCATTCCAGTTAAAAAGTAGTCAGCTAGGGTACCAATGATTTACTATATCAGTCAAAAATGTTTACTGTAAACGACTTCATTTTCACAAATTGCCTACATTTCACGAAAAATAGGTCCCACAAACAATTCCGGTAAAATGTAAACACATTGGAATCTATATTGAGATCCTACCGGATCGCAAAATTGAGAAACCACGAATTATTCCAAAATGTCAGCTTTGATCTAAATTGCTAAATATTGAGCCCGTGAAAATTAAGTCGTTATGGTATGTAGAGAGGCTAAGGACAAATGGGAGTTTTCATAATAGGTTTCAATCCTGAAGTAGTAATCCAAACAAAAATAAAAGGTATTTTTGATTAAACAATTCATTTGTTCATCAAATAGGTCACAAATAAATAAAATCTTTATACAGATGGGAAGACTAAGGATGGCCGAGTTCAATGATTCATTCTTAGAAACAAAACTTTCGTCCCATATTATCTATCAGCAGTCTACTAGGATGGAGCTAACAATATAGTATATTATAGTCATATTTTAGACAATGGCAAAAAATGAACTTTTGCCAAGGGGCCCCAATTCTTTTTAACAACTACAAGTATAAATGATAAAGTATAATGGATATAAATACAAATATACACATCTCGAGCACAGCATACACGTGGTTATTCAAAAAAGTTCATGAAAATTTAACTTCAGGATAACATACCGAAGGCTAGTAAAGCATAATGCCGCGGGTGCAGGTTTGCTGCTGGTGAACACACCAAATCATGCGAGCTCGAAAACACAGGCGAAAAATCACATGTTCCTACAAAGCTATGGCTCTCCAAATCTGGCGTTGGCACCAAAATGTGTAGCACGTGACCTCCACTACAGAACAGTAGTACTGGCAGCTCTACACATGTTGCCTGCAGTTTACATTTGCTATTTTTCTAGGGCACTGGACACTTATTTTGACAGGCTACATGTCTTGCGTTTAAGAAAATGCCTATGCCGGTGATAACGCATGAACGCAAAAATGTGTAGAAAATAAAAGAACATGGGGCAAATAAATTTGACATTATTGCAGAGCTAGCTGTGGAAATTTTAAAATTTCATTGATTTCAACTTTGCTGGAATTTTAATGAGCATAAATGAAGCACATTCTAATCTTTGACAATTTATAAACATAAAATAAAGTGCATTGTAATCTTTGACTTGTATTATTTCTAAATTGTCTTTAAGATATTGTAAACGACCTCATTTTTTATAATGGATATTTCTCATATTTTGAGAACCCTAAGTGTCGGAAAGATTTTGCTATAGAGTATTGTATCCTATGTGTTCTTAACCGTGGGGCTATTTATTTGCATGGTAAATTAACTGCACATTTTTCCAAATCGCCAAGTTTACAAAAACTTAGGTCTTGACTAAGAGTAAGTCATTACATGCATTTGTTTATGGAAGTTGTACCAGTAGCTAGGAACAGCATGACAGGAAAATTATGACCATTCATATTGATTCACGAGATCACAGAAGTAGTTTTGTTGAAAGCCCATGAATATGCATGGACGTATGTGTTCATCAACTCTGAATTCTTTTCTGTGGACGTTGCACCACTTCTTTCAAGTGAGCAGGTGTCAGTGAAGACAACACCTTATACTCATTCGAGCATATGAAGAGCTGCACCTCACCGCTGTGGCTACGAGTAAAGAGATAATTCTGTCTATCACGCTATACGTTCCATCCCCTAGACGCACAGCTGCACAGCTTGTTTTCGTTGGCCTCTTGTATTTCTTGCTATGAAACACTTCATCGTTCACAACCATCCTCTCATACTCGCAAATCTGACTGCCTTCACAGCCAGTGCTGTTCTCAAAAAATAATCTGAGTGAAACTTCCACTCTTTTTGGTTTACCCAAAGGCCTGGTGCCTACATGCCGTGGCTGTTTCTTTGTAGAAAGAAGATCGTTGATGTCACCATTTGTTTTGCACATATCCAGTTTACTCTTCAGCAAAACTCGCGATGCAATCTGAATGGGCACTCCATTCGACGAAGTTACAAGCTTCAACAGCTTTCCTATGTTACTTTCAAAACTGAAACACGAGTGTGCCCAGAGGGGGCCAAACTGCACAACGCATTTTGGAAGGTGAAGGAGCAGATGTATGTTGTATGTCATTGCAACCTTTGTGTATAGGAACTGCATTTGAACAACAAACTGAACGAGAGTTTGAGTTGCTATAGCAATGTCTTCTGGCGTTACCTCGTCTTTCAGGAGATGAAATATGCGTGTCGCAAGCAGTGTCCAGTGTTCTAGAAATGCAGCAGGAAGTACATCCCGCAGACAAGGGAGACTGTAATAAAGCAGCCACTTCTGCCACTCTGCCGCCTTCCACAACTTCCTAAACATCAGGGACCTTGGAAGGCGGTTGAAACATTGTGGAGGCCGAATACAACAAAGTTTGCTGTCAATAAGAGCAAGCTTCTTTGGATCTCCAATGTAGTATGGTTCGCCAGGGCAGGAAAGCCATATCTCTGTGAGCTGCCTCGAGACACCCAGGAGTACGCAATGCATGTAATCTGGAGAGAACGACCAAACAATGTCAAAACCCTGCAAATTAATCAGTGGACACGGGCCCTTCACACCACGAACAATGGCATCGTTTTGTGCTGCTTTCCGCATGTCATCAAGCATATCTTCTTCTGTCCTGTCTGGAGATGGCCCAGCATCCACCGTGTACTTCACAGTCCCTGCAATGTAATAAAACTAAATGTTGCAATCGGATTAAACCGAATTGGGCGGTTTCTCCCTGACACACATCCCGCTCAAAATCTCACCGGACTCCATGCTGACGCACCCTCACGCTATACATTTCAATCGGTGGATTCACTTTGTTAAGATTTCATGAGATCTTTTACACTGTGATGGACCACGTCAGCCGGTGCGGTCAGGGACACTAAGGAGCACTGGCTGGTATTCGAGTCTTATATGGGCCAGTCGTTAATTAAAGATAAGATGAGACGGCGCTTGAATAAACATCTCGATTGTGGCAAAATAGCCCCAGCAGGTACAACCGAGTCATCTTCGATGAGAGACAGAACCATGCAAGCATGGGCTCAAGTCATGCAAACATGGCGCTGTATGCTTCTAAGATTTATGAACACTGAAAACAATACTGGCAAAGAATCGCTTACATGCAAATGAATAAGAAATATGGCAAAAGAAATTGGCCAGTACAATTGGAAAGTATGTTTCGAAAGCAAAATGGTGCTTTGTGAAATGACCCTATACACCAACTCGTGTTTACAAACAGACCGGAGCGCCCCTAGCTGACGCCACCGGCGCCTTGCATGCGCGATGGAGTGTGAGCAAGAACCTTGCTGTCGCCCATAAACAAACCATTGAAATGGGATGTCGTCGGTGTCAGTGTGAGTCCCCCTGCCGTTTTTCACCTTCGAATTGTTCATTCTACGTCTTCCTGGCAATGTTTGACTACTTGAGTGGCCTCATCGAAATTACCGACGCTCGTTACACCGCAAAACTTAGTGTGAATAATGTGACATGCGGCGATTCATTCAGCGTGGACGCCGCAGAATGCACGTTAAAGCCTGATTCGCTTGATATTTCGCTCGCAATTTTCAGTCGCGACGTCACTCGGGCTGCCAAAGCGTGAACCGTAACAAAGATGCTCAACGTGAAAATCGCAAGCAGAATGTGACCAAGTGAATCGAGCATAACAAGTCGGTGATGGCCACTGGTAACAATAATCAACATCTCCTTGCATCTACTGATTATATCCAGCCTGCTTACCAACCTTCAAATTTAAGTCTTTTGAGGCCTGCACTTACTTTTTATCGCAAGTACCATGCCAACATTTGGTCTACGGGCCTGCGTCGTCTAAGAGAGCAGATGACAAGCAAAAACGTTTGAAAAAGCAGACGACAGTTCGAACGATCAGCTGGCCGTTAGACATTGAAGACGCACTGAACGTAGTTCACAGGTGGTCCGCACAACTTGACGGTTTTCTGGCGTTCATGTTGGAACAAAACAAATAAATGTGATGACCAAAAGTATCCGTGAATTCAACCCAAAGTGCTCCCCGCCCAAGCAATCGTTTTCCAACGGCATCTGCTTTTCACTTTTCACGGCACATATCCAGATTCTCGGACGAACCGAACACGTGAAAACTGACCTTCAAGCCTTTCTCGACTTTCGGTACACCCAGTTGCGGCGTTTTGACGAAAAGGCAGGTTTTTGTCTAATTCCTTTCAAAACAGTGCAGGGATACGCGTTCACATGGGGACTTCCACTCACAGCCCTAGACTGGAAGTGCGCCCGACGCGCCACCACCGCCCCGTGGCGTCGTAACAGAGTTGAGTTTGTGTATAGAAATTTGGAATTTCCATTAAATCTGATAGCGTATGCATGAGATGTTATAAAACTTTAGCAGGTGGCGAACTTCACAAGTTTACATTGCAGTCAATTGCCCCACTGTCATAAAGTAATTTCCTCACCTTCGACCAACTCTCCTGGGTGGTAGCACCAGCTGCAACCAAAATATCCATTGTACTGCCGTACATTCTGCATGGAAGCCCTGGCTGGTGCATCAGCGCAGCAACAAAGACAAAACACCTGTTTGGGAAGAAATGTCAAACATTTAATGGCCTCATTCACTCAAAGCTCCATTGCATATAAAACTGTGACAGCATAAAAATGAAGTAGAAGCTAAGTCCAGTGTGCACTCATTGCCTTCCACTGTGCTTAGGTTTTGTGTACATACCAGCGTCATCAAGATTAGAAACATTGTGCTGAACTCTGAACTTTTGTCTTTTTTAAACTGACACTGATCATGGCCAAATGGCAGTCATTGAAAAATTGTTTTAAGTTTTTTAAGCAAATGTAAGAAAGAATGAAATAGATATTTTTCGTAGAACTTTGACAGTATTATGCCATAATTATAAAAGTTGGAAGCTTTATGAGGAATTCAGGTTTTTAAGTATATATGCATATTAAGAGCAAGTTTATAAAGCATTTTTATATATCAAATCCGAATAATGGCTGAAAGGAGGAAGGCAAATATAGTTTTATAACTCAGGAAGACATGTTATTAAAATATAATATGGAATGCCCTTTCAGATATATCTCCTGTCTTTATTATGGCTTAAATCGTTATATTTTATTTTGGAATATATCATAATTCTTTACCTTGGAGTGCATACGTTCTTCATCTGCTTTCCAGGCAAGTCCATTCTTGTTGAGATTGTCCAGCTGGTCCGAGAATGCCTTCAGCAAGAGTGTAATGCTAGGACGGGATTTTCCATACCATAACAGAGGCATCACCACATTACTCCAGCGCAAGAGGGGTGGAAGTTCGTTGATAGTTAGTTGCACTGGCCAGATGGAGTATTTCGAAGACTTAAACATTGGACTTCCGTCCGAGTTCACACTCACAGTGAGGTCCATAGACGACATCTGGAGCTGCTGTCGTTTTTCTCGGTATAGCTCATCATTCGTGATGTCAGTCAGTGTGCTGTGCTCACCATCCCTTTGTGCAGCTATGGTTCTCAAGTTGTTTTGGAGTGCTAAAGTTATTGAGGTACTTGAAAGCAAAGACTTCAATTGATCTTTTAATGGCAAGGAAACAAAGAAGCAACCTTCTCGCATGAGTTCTTGACCAGTATATCTTTTCAAGCAGAGTGAGCACTGGGCATCCACATTTCTTCTTTCTTCAATGTCACCAGACGTTTGTCCGATGTGATTCATGCAGCTCTGGCAGTAGAAATGGAAGATCATTGCTGAAGAGCTCACTCCGAAAAATTTTGTGAAGAGATACTTGCTTTCAGGAAGCACCTTCTGTTGTACGAGCTTGTTTATCAGCTGCTGCAAATCAACGACCTCTGACCAGTTCATGCCTGTTCGAAGCACATGATCAAGTATCATTATGCATGCATCACCTACGCTGAGTGTGCCAGAGTCTAGAAACGGTGTACTAAATTCTGCCTGAGAGAAAAATAAATCTTCAGCGTCGGCTCCTTCGCAACTTTGCTGCTGCTCATTGCAAGCCCCGATTTCGCAAGAGTCTTGTACGGCCGTGTTCTCGAGCTCATGTTCGACTGCACTGGCTTCGTGCACAGTTGCGTTTTCCTCCTCGTCTTCAACAGAGTTTCTATCCAGAGCCGACACAGGCGGCGAAGTTGACACAGGGGGCGAAGTCGGCAGAGGCTCTGTTCCGGGCCTACGCGTAGCGTCTTCCTCACCACGCAAATACGATGCAGTCCCTCTCGGGACACAGCTCGTAGAGCCGGGCTCCATGTACTGCTTGCGTCGACGCTTACGACGTGGAGGCATCTCTAGAAGGCTGCAGCAAGCGTAGTCCACACAAAAGAAACAATCTGCACGCGTACCACAACCGCCGCGACCAGCGCGCAAACTTTCGGATTGGATTGTAGTCTGGCTTATGAACCAGACTAGCCGCTATGCACATGTTTATGTCGTGCCGGTTTGTTTTCATAGTTATGGTGATTATAGCTCGGAACAAACAAAAAAACATACAAATAGTTTTGTAATAACAGTTAAACATATCAAGCGCCTAACTTCCCGTGTTTTATGCTTCATGCTCTTTCGTTTCTTAAACTTCCCGCCAGGTGTCGCAAGCTAGCCAAAACTAGAAATCAATCCAATCCATTATTGAACTGCCTGGATGGCTTGTCTCGGCGATCTTGTATTGTGACATCCGTGTGGCACGCTTTTGTTTTTGCTTCATTCCTCTACCGCGTTCCTTAATTATATTAAATTTTCATCAGTTCCATATAGTATTCTGAAGCTGTTTCAATTTCGAGACGCACTGTTAGTGTGACATGTATGCCCTTGTTCGTTTTGTGACGGATGACGACAACCATCAGAAGCATGTGGTTCCTGTGTCCGACGTCTACGATTTCCATCCACAGAACTGCACAGACTTCGATAAAAAAACGACATATAAGTGCTTCTGGAGTGATCCAGTGGATGACCTAAACACCGGTCATTACACCATACAAATACTGCTACTAGCAGGTAAGAATTTTAGAACAATAGTTGCATAATGTGTACATTGAAAAGAGAGCACATGCGAGTGCTAGACATTGTGAGGTCGGTCCGCCTCTAAGAAATAGACGTCACATGTTCACATTGCAGTTAGATTCTTAAGCCAATGCAGTACTGCTAACTTGTAGTCTTAGTGCCCACACAGTAGCGATACGCGAACGCACGTCGATACGATGCTTAACCCGATCGTTGCATTTGGCTAAGAGCGATGCTATATGCACTACGTAGTGCACTTTGGGCGGAAATCGCTATACGGACTACGCGGAGAGCTCATGCCACTCGGGCCACCCTTTTTCGAACTGCGCGTGTATCACTGGGAAGCTCGTTAACACAGCCCCCCGCCTGCGTTCACGCCGCTTTGCGGCGACAGTATGCGGCTGCTAATTAGAAAAGTTAACCAGTACACGCCGCTTCGCGGCGTCCAGCCGGCAACCCAAGCCCCGCTAGTGTTCATCGCAAAAAAAAAAATTTAAATATCGCCAAATGCCTCAAAAAAACGTTAAAGAAAAAAAATTTTTTTTTCGATTCGAACCCGCGTTTACTTGTGTACGAAGCAGACACCTTAACCCCTATGCTATGCCACCTTTTTTTTTTTTTTATTGCCTGGTTTGACAGTACTACAAAGCAACAACACATGCTCAAAACTGGGTTAAAAGGCGCCAACCCACCTGGCTGACGCGAAAAGCTAAAAATCTTTAAGGTTAGCCAGCTCCTCTAGAAGTGGCAACCATTCAGGCCGAGTTTGTTGGGCCATGTACAATTCACGCATAAAACACACGTGCTTAACAAAATATCTATGCACAGGACGCACATCTATATCTGCATGACGCACTGCCAAGCGGCACAGCCATAAACTGTGAAGGCCCAACAGCATGATCGTGTCTAGGGGCACACCTTCGTCTTCTTCAACTGGTAAAAACCGAATTCCTTGGGGCGTAAGTGGGAGGTCCTTTCTGAGAGTCCTTTGCAAAACGTCCCAAAAGAATACCGCGTCCCAGCAGTATAAGAAAACGTGTTCAATAGTTTCCCGTTTTTTACAGAGTATGCAGTTGTCGGTCCAAGCGATGGGTACTCCGTTCTCCGCTAGCCAAGCTTTGACGGGCAACGTTTGGCTATGCAACTTGAAAAAGAAGGTTTTAATGTGTGCGGGGATAAACATTCTCTTAACTCGTTTCAACACGTCTTGCCCCGGGCCTTCACTATACAACATGCGGTACAATGGTGTGGGAAAAATTATATCTATCACATCTTTCGTCAGCCGTTTACGCGTAACACCACACAAATAGTCTAAAGAAAACCGCGTTGTTAAAAATTGATAAGCGCCAATCACTTCTTTTAAATACCCGCGTACGCAACCACTCACAGTTACGTTAGACGAAACAATAAAACCAGGAAGAAAACTGTGTAGCCTTGTTTGAATGACCGTGCGTAAAAATGGGTCCTTCTGGTCCCGAAGAAAAATAAATCTGCTGACCAGCTGTCTTACGAACAGAAGCGAAAGGCCTAGGCCACCAACGCTGACTCGTCGAAAAAGATTGGTTCGGCTCGTCTTCTCCCATACTGAGCTCCAAATAAAAACCGCGAACACACGATGGATGCGCTGAATGTTGATACGTGAGCAATGTAGCACCTGTAACACGTACCAAACTTTTGCTGCAAGAAACATGTTACATACAGATGCACGAGCAAAAATTGATAACCCATTGCCTCCCCACTTGTTCGCTTTAGCGCGCAAAGCCTCAGTTTCATTGCGCCAGTACTCATCAGTGTCGCGGTAGTGATCTAAAGGTACACCAAGATAGCGAGATGGCAGGTCGGACCATACAACGCGTTCAAACACACTCGGCTTGGACGGCCAATCGCCGTGCCAAATGCCCAAACACTTTTCAAAGTTAACGGCGCTACACGTATGTTCGCAAAACAGTTCCGTCAACTCTATGGCTTTCTTCACGCTTTTTTGGTCGACGCAAAAAATCGCCACATCATCCGCATATGACAAAATCCGTACTTCAGTAGATTGTAAATTAAAACCTCTAACGAAACTACTACGAAGAATGCTTAAACAAAAGGGTTCAAGAAAAATGCAAAAAAGCAGAGGCGAAAGTGGACATCCTTGTCTCACAGAAAAAAAAAGACCAACACGCTCACTCACACGTTTGTTCAACACAAGACGGGTGGCGCAATTTCGGTATGCCATACGTATTCCCTCACACAAGACTGAACCAACATTGACGTGATCTAAAATAGAAAAAAGAATATCATGTGACACACGGTCGAAGGCCTTTTCCAAGTCGACCTGTAGCATCGCGACTCTCCGTTCCATACTATCGCAACATTCCAGAATGCTTCTTGCCACATGAACGTTTGTAACAATACTTCGTCCTTTGATACCACAAGTCTGGTGCGGGCCGACAATAACGCTTATCACACTTTGCATCCGCTCTGCTAATATTTTCATCAAAATTTTATAATCTACATTCGTCAAAGTAATTAAGCGATACGCTCCTACACTACGGAGTTTCACTGGATCATCACTTTTCGGTATAAAAATCGTATGAGTGCAGAAAAAAGAAGGAGGAAAAACTTTTACACGATACGCTTCGGAAAACACATCATGCAAAACGGGGGCAAGCTTGTCTTTGAATGCTTTATAAAAATCAGCGCACAAACCATCAGGACCGGGTGACTTTCCGGGTTTTAAATGGTCGATGGCTCGTTCTACGTCTGCCAACGATATGGGTAGCTCTAGCTTTTCTTTTATAGGCAACCTGCAATGCTGTTTGGTTTGGCGCCATCTAGCGACTGAAGCAAGAAATACTGGGTACCCCTGGGAGTGGCGGCTGCATTGTTCAAACGTGAGCTATTACTCTGGGGGCGCCGCTGAGCCTAGTGTCTGAAACAAGAAATACTGGGCATCCCAGGAAGCCGTGATCGTGTAACGTGCCAGTAGAGCGGAAGCTACGGCCCTGGCGGGCCAATCGGAACGTGACTGCGTATCACCGGAGCGCGCCTCGACTCCGAAGAAGTATCAGGCTTTTCGCTGCGTCATGATCCAATATTTGTGCGTTGCGCTCGTATACGTCGCGCATATCGAATCCTTCGGCACGCAATGTGGGACTTATCGTTCGCCGTTTGCCAAGTTACAACGAGATAGGGTGTAACTGTGCGCTCTCACCCTGCTGGCGCCGCCTGGCCATTGCCGGCTGCCTATGTCGTCTGCCAGTCTGGGCATCAACGGCAAATTAACGCTTCGAAATCCCTTCTTTTTGGGCGCGCGGTAACTAAAAAGCTCTTTATAGTATTCCACAAACGCGCGTTCGATGAAATCCTTATCACCAGACAGAACCCCTCGATACGTAATCTCGCCCATCTCATTTTTACTCGCGTATCTTCGTTCCTCCCCGATAGCCCTTTTAGTGGGTATCTCGCCAAGTGACACCCGCTTCCATCTCGCTCGCACCATAGCCCCCTTATATTGTTCGTTGTCCAGAACTTCCAAGCGCTTTTTAATACTGATAATCTCGTCCGTGAAAAAACCGGGCGAGCGGCATTCTTCTTTCATAACCGTCTGCAGCAGGTCTTTTAGTTCACTCTTTTTCTTATTTTCCTCATGCTTCAATAAACTCGATCGTTCTATGACTATCATTTTAATTTCCTGTTTAAACAGTTCCCATTTAACCCCAACCCCTTCCCCTTGAGAGTTTACGAATTCTTGAAGCTGGTGACGCACCGCAGTTAAAAAGAAATCATCATTTAGAAGCTTCGTATTAAATTTCCATAAATCCCAAACGAACCTCTTAGGCGTTCCTTTAGAAGAACAAATTAAAAAGGAGACAAGGGAATGATCACTAAATGACACGGGGTCGACTGAATATTGTTTACAAGTGCTAATAATTTCGAGGGAAACGTAAGCCCGGTCTAATCGCGCGTGACTCGTGCCCTGGAAATGCGTGTACTGTATATGCCTGCCACTTGACGCGCAGTGAGCTACGTCCTCTAATTCATATCGATCCAGCATATCGTTTAACATAACTGAACTTGCATCTCTATACCGCGCGCTGTTCGATCTATCTTGGGGCGCACAAACGCAATTAAAATCCCCCAACAGAATTACCAGTCGATCTGTGTTAACATACCTTTCAATATGCTCGAAAAAAACTACGCGTTCCTCCACCTTTGTAGGGGCATATATGCACAGAACACGAAACTTGAAATTAGAAATAACAAAATCACATAACACAAGTCGGCCTGCATCGCAGCTAATCACTTGTTCAACGGTCCCACTACACTTTTTTAGAAATAAAAGACAACCTCCCGACGTCCCCTTAGCGTGGCTGACGCACACGTCGTACCTTGCTTCAAAAAGTCGCACCAGATTCTCTGTCTGGGCCTCGCTTTCCATTTTCGTTTCTTGAACCGCGACCACGTCCAGGTCTTTTTCTATAAATAAGCGATTTACCTGGTACTGACGACGTTTGGCACATAAGCCTCGCACGTTTAACGTGCCTACACGTAATGATCGCTCAAGGTTCATCAATGAATTGAGTGGGAGGCTAGACAAAAAAAAAAAAACCAGGTAGGCTAGCAGAAAAAAATACTTTGGACCGTACGCGCCGTAGAATGTAAACGCAAACAAAAAGAAACCGAATATTCGCAATGCCGTAGTTACCGAGACCACTCACAAAGAGTCTTTCCTCCGGCGATCATCCGGCGGGATACGCGGCTTCACCGTGACCCGACCTTTCTTGGGTCCGAGCGGTTCGAGCGTAGGCCACGCTTGGTTGGCCTCCTGGCCAGTGCCGTCAGGTGTTGCCGCTGGCTTCCTCGGCCGCTTTACCGTTTGGCTGGCGTCCATTTTGGAGCCCTGTTCGTCTGCCGCTCCTACGTCGCCGCTCTTACCCCCGGGATTGCTGTTCACCGTTGCAGGTTGTCCGCCTGCGGACAGCGTTTGTTCCTCGGGCAGGCGGTGCTTGGCTCTGTCTTGGCGCGCGTCTCGACCTCGTGTCGTCCTCTCAGAGTCTCGCGCTTGTGACGCTGCGTCCTGGTTGTCGTCGTCCTTGGATGTGGGTGCCCCTCTCTGTTCTATCGGCAGCACGTCGCTTGGAGGCGACCCTCCTACGGCTTCCTCCGCCTCGATACCGTCCATCAGGTAGTCGGAGTTGTCCTCGACCTTACGGTCTCGAGCCATCGAGGCGTACGTTTTTACGCAATCTTCTGCTTCATGACCGTAGCGGCGGCAGTCGGAGCAGCGGGGAATGCGGCAGTCCCGGCGAATGTGGCCCGTACGACGACAGCGAAGGCAGAGCGGAGCGCGTCCGGGCATGACGACAAGGACCTTACACCCTTCCAGGCGCATCTCGTGGGGGAGGCTGTCCACGGTGTAGCCTTCCTTAAGGGTCATGCGTACACTTCGGGTGTTAGACTCAACAGCCTCAAACCCCTTCTCCCGGAAGAAGTCCCTGGTTATCTCAGATACCTTGCCGTAGCGCTCCAACTCCTTCTTCACCTGGCCGTTGGGAACGTCGTACGGTACCCAGTGGAGCTTGAGCTTCACCGCAGTGTTCGCCGGGTCGATGACGAGGCAACGCCCCCCCTTGATGGTCAGCTCCTTCGCGTCCAACAACGTTTGCTTCGCCGCTAGCGAGTGCAGCCTCAGCATCCAAACGTGGTTCATCTGATGTGGACCGGCTGAGGCCAGGTCCTTCAGCACTTGCAGCCGCTGCAGCTCGTCACGAAAATCTTGCACGCGATACGGCCTTCCTTTCACATCACAGTGTAAAAATACAGCGTTCGTCACAACATAACCAGTGGGAAGTTGGGGCAGGATAATCTTGTAATCTTCAGCGTTATCAAAGACAGACGTACCACGGCCTGACGCGGCCGTTTTTACCGCTCCGTCGGAGCTCATGACACACACGTCCGTACTCGGCAGAGGCCGGAAGTGGAATCCCCCTATGCTATGCCACCGCTTTAAAACTCGTTGTGATCATTCGTTTTATACGAGACAAACGTAGCGCATATAGCAATTTCCGGCCGAGCTGCCCTCCGGAGTGCATATAGCATTACTCTTTGGCTAATTAAGTAATGAAAGACATTTTCTTCGTTGTTTCCCAGAAAGTATGATGTGTACCTTTATGCTATTTATTTCAGTAAAATATTGTTTGGGAACTCCCTCATGACTTTGATTAAAGCTTTAGATCAGCACTTCTTAGTACACCAGTGGTTTCGGAGAGCGTAGTGCCTAGAGTACCGTTCGACGGCACTGTTTCAGAGCGTTCAAGTGCCGTCCCACGGTACTCCACTCACACACTCAATCGCCGTCCAAAAGTCTCGTATAAAATGCATTGTCAAAACTGGATTTTCGGAGCGGTAGTGTAGCTTAGTTGTAAGATTTCTGTCTCATACGCAAGCGGTCTCGGGTTCAATCCACGATGCAAAATTGCTCTTTTTTTCTAACATTCTTTTAAATTTTCTTTTACGATTAACTTTTAAAGTAAACGAATATTGTCAACAAAACTTCGCTGGACAAAATAATTATCTCTTTTGTTCTTAAGAAGAGAAAAAAAACGGTGTTTGCTTGTTCGCGCTAACGGTGTCACGCTCTGTACATATTGAATGTTGATCCCCAAATTTCCCCACACAGAGACCGAAGAACAATTGAAAGAAATAGCGAGACAAAAAAGGGTGCCAGTTCCACGTCTGAATGACTCGGATCTCGATAGCGAGGATGACGCAGCATGCTCAACACAAAGGGAGAAGCAGGTACTGTATATTTTTTCTTTTTACTTTATACCAAACTGAACATACGTTTTGTGATGAAGTTTCAGTCCAAGAGTTTTTTCTGCCCTTAGCTCATTGCACATTGCTTTCAAAATTAAAATTTGAATGATATATGCTATGAATAAAATGCTAGAAATGAAAAACTGTTTATGTCTAGGAAGGGACGCTGTACTCAGCCTTTTTGCTGGTGGCGCATATGCAGCGGTTGATGCTGTGTCTGCACGATGTCTAGTTTATTATTGGGATTCGAAAAACGGGGTTCGGATTTCTTGCGGACACCCGGTATGTTGTACTGAGTTATACATCTGAGGGCTTTGCGTGTGCATTGATACGTCATTTTTAGGCAGTGTCTGTTTTATTTGATGTTCTAATCGTGTAAAAAAGTATGTTTCTTTTTTTTTTCTTATTTTAGAGATGGCACACCTACCGCCAGTGGCATCTCTGCAGCTAGAGAGAAATCTACAGGCAGTGACACTGCGACAGCTAGGGGGACCTTCACAGCCAGGCGTGCACCTACAGCCGGAGGCACAACCCCAGCCGGAGGCACAACCCCAGCCAGAGGCACAACCCCAGCCAGAGGCACAATCCCAGCCAGTGGCAACACTAGATCCAGAGGCTCTGCCAGCCAATTTCTCTTTCCTGGGTGACGGGCGTGTAAGTCTACAATCTCATACAGCTTCATATAATTCTGACATGTATGTTTCTTGCTCAAATGCATAAATTATTAGATTAATAACTTTCTTACTTCCTTTAAAGAACAACTTGACTAAATTTTATGACAATTTGCTAGTTATTAGACCTCCTGAAATATGAGGTATTCATTTTCAAGAATCTAGCTGGACCTTGATTCTTGGTTCTAATCAAACCTGAGGCCATTTACAGTAGAGATCAGCAAACTGTCACCACTAATTTAGGAGCAGTCTAGACAAAACTGACCATGCAGTATGCTATACAAACTTCACAACATAATTCAGACATTTTATCCCAAAAAGTTCATAAAATACTGAACTTGTTTGAAACTAGTGCCTCTTCATTGTTAGTTAAAGTGCCCCCATCATAATGCTTTAATATTTATTGTTTCCACCTTCAGTATTCGTTTAGGCAACTCTAGAATGGAACTTTACCAGAAATGTTTTTCTCTCCGTCTTTTCTGTTCTATTTTTCTACATGTGTTCCAAGTGGTTACCATATTTGCACATGTTAATTAGTGCCATCACCTGGGTCTGCAAGAGCATTAAGTTATACCTATAGTAGGTTACAAGTCAAGAAGGTAGAGGCTAATGCGCCTCGAAGGGAATCATATATCTCTCCGCCCCCTCCACATCCAATAGCGTCCCTTCGTTTCCGTGACGTGGCGGCCAGCGCGCGAGGAGGGTCTTGCCTTTTTGTACATATTTGCTCTATCTTTCGACTTTGACTTTGCATTGTGGAAGCCACAAGGGGGAGATTAGAGTTTTCCCCCTCCGATAGAAACAAATACGACTTTTGGGGATTAGGTTCCCCCTCTGATAGATACAAAGGCTGCTTTCAGGGGCTTGGTTCCCCTTCCGATGAATACAAAGCTCGCTTTCTTAAAAAGTTGGGGTCGGAGACAAGTAGCCAATATCTATCCATTGAAGCGGAACAAGGAGCGTTTCCAGAGAACTCTTTTTCGACTGCGGAGAAATTTTAAACGTACGCATCATGCTTGTGGGAAGAGCTTCTCCTACCTTCTTTACTTGTAACCGACTATAGCATTTAATATACATGCCTCAGACTTTGCCAATAACCAAGCATAGAATTTTACTGCTGCTGATTGATAAGATTGTTCCAATATTTTCAAGTAACATTTCAGGTGGGGTAAATTGAGTTTCGTTGTAGCTAGTGCCAGAGTTTTGAAAATGTTAGGGCTACTCGTATGTTGCCACATCACACTGATAGGAAAATGTGAGCCAACTGTCAAAATATTACAGGATGGAAGTAGTCTTTCTACAGTTGGAAATAACTGCCTGCTCTCCTATTTCCTCTAACGCTTTTCAGTTCCACCTGAAAGATGGAGTCATCACGTCAAGGGAGCAAATAAAAAAAAATAAAGCATAACAAAAGACCAAGGATTACTATCAAAGATGCTGGCGTCGCAGTCTGGGGAAGCGACACCCTCATGCAGAGGGGTGTCAGTGGTAATTGCGGACCCACCAAGAGGGCATCAGGACAAACTGGCAGAAAACAGCTGACCCCAGAGAAGGTCCAGATTGTGTGTGGTAGGTGCATTGCTTTTTTTAAACACTATTTCCTGCTGAAATCTTATTTAGTATAAAACTTGATTTACTATAAATTGTGTTTTTTCAGCTACACTTGAGTGGTGGGGAGAAGCAAAATCTGTAGCGGTCTCCCACCTCTTTGAAGACGTCCCTAAAATCCTGGGTGAAAAGATCCAGGACCTCAGGAGGGATCTCAAGGATTCTTGCTAATGCAATGTATACTGAAAGGATGTTCAATAAACATGAAAGGGAACGCAGAATGTCTTTGAGCACATATTCCGAGTTTGATTATGCAACATTGAATTGTGTCACAATTAATTGTAGGTGCAGTGCCAATCTGATTTTGAAGTAGTTCACATTAAACTGGGAATCACTTTATTGGTTGTAGCTCATACTAAAATATAATTGATAAATACTTGTGGATATTTCTGCTAAAAATGTCCTAGTTTCCAGCAAGAACTAGCTCCCTTTACAGCTGAAACCACTCCATTTCCAGCTGGAAACAGTTCCGTTTCCAGTTGGAAACAGTTCCATTTCCAGCTGGAAACAGTTCCATTTCCAGTTGGAAACAGTTCCATTTCCAGCTGGAAACAGTTCCATTTTCAGCTGAAAATGAAGCTGTTTCCAGCTGGATTTTTTTCCAGCTGGAACTAGTTTCCAGTTCCATAATCCATTCCCAGCTGGTTCCAGCTGGACTCATTTACACTTGGGTCCAATTAGCTGGCCACACTTCAACCGTGAGGCTGCTAAGCAGCAGCTTGAAATTCAAGTGCGCTCGACGAGGAGCCATACAGCAGCAACCTAATTGCGCCCTACGAGGAGCCATAGAGCCAGAACCCAGTTAAACTTGTGCTTTCTCTGTGCCATGGCTACCAAATGGTAGTGGCTTAAAGACTCTATCAGACTGTTGTCGTCCGGCATGTGTACAGCATGGCGAATGAGCAGCATTGTCGCGAGCAAGAGCCGGGAGTGCCTCCAGGGGTGCTATGTTGCGCTTTTTGCACTCCCAGGAGACTTGGAAGAAGGAAGTGACGTCAATGACTACAGCAAACGCAGATTGGATGTTGACAGAAGAAAGCAAAATCAACATCCAATCTGCATTTGCTGCGTTGTTGACGTCACTTCCTTCTCCCTAGTCTCCTGGGAGTGCAAAAAGCGCAACATAGCCCCCCAGTTTCCGAAGGCCTAGAGCTGCATAGCCACCTCCTAGATAGCTTTCAAGCCTGCGTGTCACGTGACATGATGTCACGTTCCGGAGGCCGGCATGGGCGCTCATTGGATGTGAGTGCCGCGTCAACCTTCGCGTGGGACTATGATAGGAAACAGTCCCACGCGAACGCTGACGCGGCACTCGCATTCAATCAGCGCCCGTGCAAGCCTCCGGGACGTGGCGTTATGTCACGTGACGCGCAGGCTTGTGTTGGCATTGCTCGGAGGCGCTACCTCGCGAATAGTGCCCTGGCACGATTTCCGCCTATGCTGAGTGACATGTCCCCAGCTCGCGTGCTCCCTCTCGTAAATCTACTGTGCGTGGCTGAAACTGCTCGTTAATTATGGCACTTTGATTAGCGAAAACGGACGGTAAACTGTTCACCTGACTGAATCCCTTAAAACAAAAAGAAAAAGAACATGTGGCTTGTCCCAAGCTGGCTATGAGCTAAAGCGCGCAAAAAGACACGAGCTTTGGAACACGAGCGGCAACACAAGCGAGGTAAAACTTGACTATCCTGGAGCGAATGCAACGTGCAAATGCTGCTATAATTTGTTGACACGTACCTCATCAACGTTTGAAGACTTCTTTCCTGCATGTCTTGTCGACCTTGGGACTGTTGCTTGGGAGCCGGGAAATAAATATTGCTTGTAAGGTTTGTAATGCCTTCGTTTCTTGAGGCACCTCTTAGGTCGTTTTGGTGATGATGGCTCCAGGGGCGCATCCCTTATTCTGTCAGCCCCTTTAGCCCCTAAGCCTAAGTAATATTTCGGTCCCAGTGGTACAAGGAGCCCCAACAATAGCAAAGCAGCAGGAACAGAATAGCTAGCGGCAAAGTGTTCTAGTTAGCTTGGCTGGCGGGCACGCTATACTTCGTTTCATTTTATCTGCGAGCGAAGCCAAAGCTAGAAGCGCGAGACCACCGCTTTTTGCATTTCTGCCCACCTCGCGCGCTCGAGCAAAGCCTGAAGGCACGGAGCTTTCGTGCTCGCGCTTCCTGCTTTGCCTTCGCTCACACATAAGGTGAAACGAAGTATAGCAGTATGGTGTACTAGCGGGACGCGGGCACATGTGGACGCGAGGCAGCCATAGCTTGACATCCCTTGCAATGACGCCGAAGTCGACGAAATCAGGAAGCACCGTCTTTTATGAAGTAAATTTTCTACTATTCGGCATAAATTATAGACATAAATTAAATAAATTGTCTGCGGATGTGTGCGGCGAGAACTAGAGCTCCAGACCCCAGTGAGAACCTTGTCTCCTTGTATCCGAATGTCAAGATGAGCACGACCACAATCCAATCCAAACCAATCCACCCTGATCCACTTTGTTTGACTATGGTGCCTGGAACGCGTCTCCGACTGGTGTGTTTACCGGGTTCAAAAAAGTGGTCCCTCGATTTCCGCCTGATGACGTCATAGAAGTGTCATGCTATTGCCTGTTGCGACCCTGGCGGCGCCCCAACAGTTGTGGTATAAGTGGCAGACGCCTGTTCTGCTGCAGGTCGCTTTCCACTGTGACAGTTCACGGAAGCTGGAGCAGCCGGAAGTTGGGACGTCTAAAGGGACGCCGTGACGAAAGCGACACTTGCGTTCGCTCGTGCTTTTCGCCAGCATTTCTACGGTCAACCGCCAGGATCGCGACAGGCAACAGCATGACATTCGCGTCATTTGTTGCCACAATGGGAACACTTTGATGTATGGGCGGGATAGGACGCTAAACACACCAGTCGAAGACGCGATCCAGGCACCATAGTTTTTCTCTTGTTGTGCGCCATCGTCGGCCGTCGTCAACGTGGTTTCTTTTCGTGACACCGAGTTCGTGATGATTACGCACGCGTGTGTGCGGTACAAGGATGACCTCTCTCAAGCAATTGTACCTGTGAACCATATTAAGGACTTTAAGCCGACTGGGCCGAGTGATTTTGTCTACAGCGCAAATTACTACGTGAGATGGACGAACGGGGACGAGGAGAGCGGTGAAGAGGAATATTACAAAGCCAGAATCTTGCTTCTGGGAGGTAACTGAACTTTTTTTTTTTTTACTTTTAGTGATATAATTCGACTTTTGGGAGACCACGGGACATTTCTAGTTATATTATTCCCAAAGTATTCCTCCCAAGTGCAGAGCTATTTTTTTATTATTATTCTTGCAGTCTCCGAGGAAGACGTCGGGGTAAAGATGTCAAAGAACAGAATAAGAATTAAAAAGATATGGGCTTCCGAGTCCTCTGAGGATGAAGTGCCTGAAAGGAGGCAGCAGAGTGCGAAGCAAGAAAAGGTAAGGCTGGTTTTGATGTAATTATATGTATTAAACACCTGGCAACAAACAGCTAGTCCTAAAGATTTCTTATTGTTCCGATTTGCTGGCGCAGAAACGTATGAAGGAAAGGCAGGACACTGCTGGAAGGTCTGGCCTACTAAAGCTTTTAGAAGCAAAGAAGAAGAAAATGACAAGTGCCAACACTAACCTTCACATGAACGAGCAGCCCTGCAGGCTCGACCAAGCGGAGCTAGAAGAGCGGCATGCTCGAGACCGCCGGTCTATTAGGGATTTGTAGATAAAACTCTCCGAAAAGCAGGAAGAATGCAATAAATTGAGAAGACTGAACAAAGAATTCGTTAATAACCATCTGGGTATAGAGACTGGGGAGATAGAACGTGCACATCGCGTCGGCCAAAAGCGCGGGGTAACTGCTCGACCGATTGTAGTGCGCTTCTTAGGCTACAGGAATAGACAAAACGTGCTGAATAACGCCAGTAAACTGAAGCATTTAACTTCATTGAAGGTGTCTATCTCGGAGGACTTTACTGCTAGGGTTTGCCTCCACCGGAGCAAATTGTGGCACTTTAGTAAGCAGTTCAGAGAAAAAAACATTAAAGTGAAACTCGTGAACGACAAACTTTATGCTGATGGCAAGCAATATTCATACTGTTCCGACAGTGACGAGATTATTTTGCTTAACAACTTCCAAACCACAAATTTGGCGACTACTTGACAACCTGATAAAACATCTAGACATGAGTGTGTTGATCTCGGAGTGCTCGTGGCGAATTTTCGTAGTTTTTTACCTAAACAAGATATTTTTTTGTCAACTGTGAATGACACGGACGCAAAAATTGTTATCGGGACAGAAACGTGGCTATATCCGGAGATAAACGATGGCGAATTATTTTTTAATCAATCATTTCATCTATTTCGAAAAGACCGCACACATTCCCGTGGTGGCGGCATTCTTATCGCTATCAGCAAAATGATGGATGCTTCCCTTATATCTTTAGATAGTGAACTAGAAATTTTGTGGGTACGCTTGAGTCACCCTTCGTTGCCCATCATTGTTGGCGCCTGCTATCGCCCTCCAGGCCGAGATAGTACTTTTGTTACGAAGCTGCACGCTTGCATGGAGCAAATTTTTTCTTTATTTCCCAGTAGTACTGTTATTTTTGGCGGCGATTTTAATTACCCCGGGGTCAACTGGAAAGAGGAAGAAATAAACTCTTGGGTGGCCCATTCAGAAGTGTCCAGTTTTGTTGACTTGATGAATAGCTACGGTTTAACTCAAACTGTATTGGAACCCACAAGAAATAATTCTGTTTTGGATCTTGTTTTTACCTCGAGTGCAGAAAATGTAAAATCGGTTCGTATTCTTGAGAAAATCAGCGACCATAACACAGTCCTAGTAGAAATGTCTCTGCCAGTAATAGGTAAAAAAATAACCCCTAAAACCATAAACGTCTACAGTAGAGTTAATGAAAACGCTCTAAACGAGTCCTTTGAGCTGTTTGCTTCGGAATACGAGCTGCATTTTAGCGAAAGAACAGTCGAGCGCAACTGGGAAATGCTCAAAAATGAATTTAGGCGTATAAAGTCTGATTTTGTACCTCAGATGGTTTTAAGGACGAGTGCTGATCAACCATGGTTTACAAATATCCTTAGGAAAATAAATAACAAAAAGAAACGTCTTTATGTCAAAGCAAAAATTACAAACCTTGCGTCTGACTTCACTAAGTATAATGACTGCTGTAAAGAGTTTAAAAGTAACATCAAGAAGGCAAAGGATAAATATTACAAGCAAGACCTACTTAACTTATTAATAAACAATCCCCAAAAATTTTGGAAAAGTATATGTCCGAGAAAAGATGATTCGCTTCCTAAATTGTGCAACGAAGACAACGAAGTGCTAACGAACCTTGAATCAGCTACCGTCTTTAATAACTACTTTGCATCCGTATTTACCTTAGAACAATTACCTGTACCCAGTGATCAAATATGTAAACCAATTAACGTCTACTGTGAACCTATCACTTTTAACCCCTATGGCATTTTGAGTGCGATAGAAAGGCTCTCCCGAAGTTCAGGTACTCGTGATGACGAAATCTGTCCTAAACTTCTCAAATTAACAAAGAACATATCCTGTCGCCTTTTGTGTCGCTTGTTCCAACAATCGCTCGACTTAACTTCCCTTCCCGCAGACTGGAGATTCGGGAGAGTTTTACCCATTTTTAAGACCGGCAATAAAAACGACTCATCAAATTATAGACCCATATCACTAACTAGTGTGCCTTGCAAGATTATGGAACATGTCATCTACTCCCACATTATGAACTATATGTCAGAACATCAATTAATATGTAATAGTCAGCATGGCTTCAGGAAGGGATATTCATGCGAATCCCAACTTTTTGAGTTCGTTACTGATCTACATAACAACTTCCACTCGTCTCACCCTACTGACGCCATCTTCATTGATTTCTCAAAAGCATTCGACACGGTTCCTCACCAACGTCTCCTATATAAACTTTCAAAACTAAACATTCACCCTTCTATTATCCACTGGATCGCTCAATTCTTAAGTAACCGTAACCAGGCTGTCCACCTGGGGCAGGACAAATCACCTAGCCTTCCCGTAATATCAGGTGTTCCGCAGGGCAGCGTTTTGGGTCCGCTTTTATTTCTTATCTATATTAATGACCTTCCTCTCCATATAACATCTTCCATAAGGCTTTTCGCAGATGATTGTGTTATTTATCGTCGTATTACTAAACCTGAAGAGTCTTTAATATTGCAGCAGGATTTAAATATGTTTTCACTATGGTGTAACACATGGCAGATGAAAGTTAATGTCACCAAGAGTAAACTATTAACATTCACTGGCCAACGAACGCCTGCAATACGAAATTATACATTACAAACTCTGCCTCTCGAAAAAGTGTCCAGCTACAAATATTTAGGTGTAACATTTTCAGACGACCTAACCTGGAATACCCACATTAACACTGTAGTTTCTAGTGCTTGTAAATCTCTAGGATATATCAAACGTAACCTTCACAGTACCCCGCATTGTGTTAAACTAACAGCCTATAAATCCTTTGTGAGGGCTAAATTGGACTATGCCAACTTTATTTGGTGGCCGCATCAAGCTTACCTTATTAACAAACTTGAATCAGTTCAGAATAAAGCATCTCGCTTAATTCATATCTCATGACTACTCACGGACATCAAGCGTAACCGCACTTAAAACAAATCTAGACCTTTGCCCACTGGCCGAAAGAACTAAACTTGCTCGTCTTGTCATGTTCCACAAAATCTACTATTCCTCTTCGTCATTCCGAAACCATTACTGCCAACCTCCATCTCACATCTCCTTACGTCGTGACCACAGCCAGAAAATAAACCCTCTATTTGCGAGAACTAATAAATTTCAAAATTCCCCGCTCTCTCTAGCCATCAATAACTGGAATTCTCTTCCTGAGGCTATTGCTCTCGAAAATAATCCAGCTAAATTCCGCGATCTTTGCAAGGCACACCTCAAAAGTGTTTTTCGTTAGTCTAAATGTTTATGTCGGTAGCTAGTCATTAGCTTTTTTTTTTTTTTTTTTTTACCATGATTTGCATCCTGATGCGATTTAACCCTAGCCATTTTTCGGCAAATATTACTATTTGTATTTGTTTGTGAATCTACTTTTGCTTTTGTTTGTTTTTATGTGAGTTTGTATTCTTATCCCCCCTCATGTAATGCACTTCGGTAGAAGTGCCTTTGAGGTATAATAAAATGAAATAAAATGAAATGAAATGAAGCTTCAGGATAGACTACTGAAGGAAATGGAAGTTAAGATATATGAATAATGTATAACCACAATAAATATTCTGATTTCAGGGTTGTAGATTGGGGAATAGCTAGTGCTATATTGTAGAATACCGCGCATTCCCAAATTTGTAAGATCTGAGGAAATACACGCAGTACATTTATATGTAAAATCGATGACCGGACAAGCGCCCATCCTCCATTCTCGCGATTATTTCTAAATTTTGAGTGGGCGCTTGCCTAGTATTTTATGGCAGGTATATAGACCAACTCGCTGTTTACAAACAAGCCCGCGTTTGCCCACACCAGGTGTGGGCACTGCGCATGCGCAGAAACCGAATTCGAGTGAACAGAAGCGTCTGGGCATGCGCAGTGCCGTCGACAGCGCCACCGCAGCTGCGTGACGTCGGGGACGCGTGTTGGTCTATAGTTAAGGCAGCGATGTAGATAAATTATCCAGAGCGTGCTTTTGCTGTACGTGAACATTTGATAACTAGTCTCAGCTTTTCTTGTCCCACGCTTTTGGAGACACTAGGATTTTTTTTGTGAGTTTATATCAATCAATAATCGTCTGACTGTGCCTTTACCTATTTGGATGGTACCTATTGTCGGTTGTTGCAGGCAAGGAAAAAAAGATGGACTCAAGTCCTGTGTTCTCCGCATCAACATCAAGGCAGGCCTTGTGCACTGGTAATAAGCACGTTGAATACATACAAAATATTATAGTAATATAATTTGTTGATATTTGCAGGGACGGAAAGGTACCAGGAAAATGCAAGTCCTGTGGTCTCGGTATCTTTGCCGACACGGGCCATGTCCGGTGGCAAGTGAATTTGTTGTTTCTTTAATTTATTTATTTAGAGTTCTCCGAAACAGCTGAAGAGTCTAAAGACATGCATGAAAAGAAACAAATATGGGAAGTCATCCACAAAGTTGTGCATGATGCTGTTAATGTCATTACTTAGTATTGATTTTCCTGTACCTTATGGAGCAAGCCTTATTTTTTTTTGCACTTTTTATCCTAACATAATTTGTGTTTCATCACCGTAATTCAGAATGCAGACTGCTCTTAATGACATTGGTCATCATGTTTTAGACATTTCTTTTGATTTTGATGTGTTTGAAAGGAAAGTGAAGTGGTCCTGTATTTGAGGAAAAACATTTTAATAGTCTTCATTTGGCCCCTAGGATCACAAATATCTAGATTATTTTTCAATTTGGTGCACGGAGGCTGCAGAAATTAATTTTCTAAGTACTGCTGAGGCCCCTCCTTCTCGGGGCGTGACGTCATGTTGGGAGTTTTCGAAACCTCCGCTCTCACACATCTACACCGCATAACAAAGCTATACACTGCTTGCATAGGTCTTCCTATTTTCAAAAAGGTAAGAAAGAGATGTGGCAACTGGTGTCAGTGTAGGGGGAATATACCTTGCAAGCTTTCAATTGCACCCTCTGCCCACACGAGCGACACAAGCTTGGCGGCCCAAATATCCTAGTATTATGTCACGACTGGTCAGTCGTTTTTCATGTTTTCTTGCTTTAAGATACGTCTTTGGGAAAAACGAACATGATATCCAGATTCACGGAATAAAATATGCCAGAATTCACTTTCAACTAATTTGTTTCAAGAAGTGTTTCAGGAGACTCTATCTGCCTTTTCCCACAAGTCTGTTTAGTGTTCATATTGTTTCTTGTATTTTTGCACATGTTTGTATTAATGTTCGATTTTAACTCTTATTTTCACTTGAGAGAAATATCAGTGCACCACACAAGGTTTTATAGCTGTTCATGGTCACCATGAAAAAATTAAGTACTATTATTATTATTAAACATTTTAAAACGCATAAAACAAATAACATTGGTGTTAGTTGACTTGTCATAGATAAGCTGCATCCAAATCAAGAGAGTTTGACATTGTGAGGAAAGTGGGTAAAAAAGGATTGTGGACCTATTTTGTCACCAGGGAACATGAAATATAATATTGGGTAGCCAAGGGGAGTCAATAAGAGCAATGAGTATTTTTTATAGGATCACCATATAACCAACTAATCATCTTTCAGAGAGAGGCAAGCAACGAAGAGTATACACGTCTGCTAGTACAGCCTCTGGGCGTCGCCATCTTTGCTAGCTGGAGAGCGTGGGTTGTGCCATAATCTGATTACGATGCCTTGGTAAAGCGCCGTAATCGGATTATGGCGTGGCCCACGGCATAGCCCAGCTAGCAAGATGCATAAGCACTTGCAATCGTGCTTATGTGGTACAATTAATCTGGAGAAGTCAGTGTTATTTTTTACCTTATGGGGGCTGTTTGTCCAGTGCATCTGACCGTTAACCTGAGCTCTTTAAACGAATGCTGAACAGACATGTATATTTCGCAAAATAAAGCCGCAGAAGCGTTAAATGGGATGCTACAAACTTTAAAAAGTCACTTGTACACCAATATCTCAAACGGATGGCCATCTTTTTGGGAAGGAAGGACGCGATCAAGCGAGGTCTCTGACGTCACAATCCTCCTGGAGCTGTTGAGATTGAGGGGAAGCGGCCTCGCCCTTCTCCTCGCTTCGCTAGCTCAGGGGAACGAAGCGAAGAGGAGAAAGAATGAGAATAGTGACATCACATATCTCGTCAGCTGTGTTCAGTCGTGCCCTTCTTTTTCAGAAATACGGCCATCCGTAAGAGATACCACTGTAGGAGTGATGTGTATGGGAACTACAGCGACCTGCCTATCACTCCAGCCTTGTTTTGTGAGCTCCAAATTTAGTGCATCCAGTCATACTATAAAAACGATTTCACTCCCCCTCAAGAGCCCAAGGGAAGGAGTATTGGTGAGCCACAGCCTGTGGAAGACGCTGCAGCACCTGACCGCCAGGAAGGCTCCCAATCATGTGCAACTGGCACTGAAGACATGGTAAGGACACCTTGCTTTTGAGGTTTGAACAGTGCCCTTAGGAACATGTGTTCAGGAACTGTCCTAACAACCCTGGCTAATTAGCTCAATCTCTTTAGAGTCCTCATTGATTTCTTGTTTCTGTGTAATTGACAATGTACGTTAATTTATAACAAAACCTTCAAACTTACAAGCCACGGTCTTGGCTCGTCGTAGTATCTGAACTTTGTTTAGTAACATTAATTTAATTTCTTTTTAAAGGTAGACCTTGGCAGAGGCGTCTTCATCAAGTCCTCTGCATGGAGAGAGGTCAGCAAGGCTGCAAAAAGTTCCCTTTTTGTAAAGGAACTGGCTGCGGCCCTCTATGGGCAAAAGGAGCTCATGGAGAGATCGGCCAAGGGTAAGGTGTAGCCTTAAAGGGACCATGAAATGACCTTTTTACTTTTTGCAGATAACTTTTACATTAAACCGTCAATGTTCACTGAATGCCGAACAGGCATCCGTTTTCGTCTCGGTTTATTAACTTCTACACAAAAAATTAGTGAAATATCGACTTTTTCATTCTCTCCAACTGACCGCAAAACAAGCCGTGACGTGAACCGTTTCCGGAACCGGAAGTTCTCTCGGCAGTAGGAGAATGGGAGTGTTAGCGGAAACGAGTTGGGGTGCGCCGGTAGGTTTTACTGCGCTGATGTCACCGACGTATTTCCTGAATCGGCGCCTCTCATCGCCGCATCGCAGCTGAGCGAAATTCAATGAGATATGTTGCGCTACAGCGACAGCATGGGACTAGTCCCATACGCCGGTATGCTTGTTGAGAAGTGCAGCGAGTTTTCCGGTGAAGACTCCAGAAGTCAACCACCCTGTCATTGTTGGCAGAAGGGCCGGCCCGTGTCAGTCGTTTGCAAAGCGACGTAGATGGCGTTTTTCGCGGCCTCGGAGATGCAGGAGCGAGCCGACGTTAAAAAAGATACGTTTGAACTACGAGTGTCAGCAAGAGCCACGTAAATACCTGTTTACACTCGGAGCTGACGCGTGCGCTCGATGGAAGTGCTGTATTCGCGCTGTTTGTAAGCGCTTCGGGACCGTTCTTTTACGATTGCAACTCGATACTGACGCGACACTCGGCAAAGAAAGGTTAAAACCGGAACTGTTATAGCTCGACAGTGACGTGCAGTCTGTCAGAATAAAAATGGCATACCAATAACAAAGTGTACATACCGTGTTACGAAGGTAATCCATACGGCGTTTATTTCAGCTCTATATCACACAAAACAAGAAGATAGAATCGACGAGAGTCCCTTTTCGACGAGTGTTCGTCAACACTGCCTCGGAAAACAAGGGGAAGAGATTGACCTCACCTCTTAATCTAGAATTGAGGTCAGTGATCAAACTATAATACGGGAAGGGTCCACAAGGGTCGCGCGGGCATATTCCATTTAGCACGCCAGCCGGTCGTAGGCAGACGGTCTTGCGACGAAGCAACGCAGCGCCGAGTCGGAATGCCTGCTAGGCCTATACACTCCGTGCGACGCGACTGGCGCTCCGCCGCGCGGCCGGTACCGAAGGTAGGCAGTGAGAATCCCAGAGAAAACGAAACCGAAACCACGCCGCGTACGTTGGTACGCATTGAAGTCGCAGTGGTGCGGTTGCGCTGGGTTCACAGCATGAAGTGCTTGCTGCCTGTGCTGCGTCATTAAGTGCTTCAATATTTATGCGCCGTATCTCGTGGAGACAAAGTTTCACAGTTTTTCACCTCGCCGATGTTTTGTGGAAAAGCGACAACGATGGAGCCGTGCCGTACGACACGAGAAATTTGGTCTCCCGATCATGTCTGCCACTGTGTCGGCACGGCTGACATATTCTAGCTACACTGCCGCTTTGCGCCTTGCGTTTATTTTCGTACCAGTAACGCCTACATCTGTTAGCGCCGATGGGACGAACTGAAACGCCATCCCACACTCGCGGGTATGCAGTGCCAATCTCGTTGGAGGAATGCCCTCCAATGAAGTTTCGTCCCCATCGTACGTGTCGATGATTATTCCGGACAAGTATGGCACGCAATCTGTACTTTATGAAGAAAGATTCGAACGGTAAAAAAAGTGACAAATATAAATCTAAAGAAAACAACAATGAAACTCGGAATCACTGGAGAATCGACGTTTGAGTATGGAAGTTTATGTGGTGTGCTTTCTTTCTTGATCAGCCTCCTTTCGGATGTGGAAACGCTGACACCAAGAGTTCTGTAGACAACATTTTTTTTTCTCGGCTTTAGAGCCACCTATTGCAAAGTGGTTCGAACTGGAATTACCCCACTGGTCCCTACCTACCTGTAAAGTGTGCACCTCCCACGATGAGTGGTATTATCTGACAGCCTTTGACGGTCAAAGCCAGTTCCCATTTAGTTACGCCGCCCAAACTAAACTTACACCTGGTTTCGCTATGCCAACTCTTTTTGTTATAATAAGTGTTGTGCCAAGTGACGGTCATGTCAAAGTACCCGTGCGCCGAAAATCAGCACCTCGCACAACAGGTTATTACACAACAGCAGACCGCAATAGCCCTTGGCGGCCAAACCGTGTTTTGGCCGACAACTTTGTTTTCTCGGCTTTGGAACCACCTTTCGTAAAGTTGTTTCAATTGGAAGTACAGTCCACCCTAGTCCCTTCCTACCTCTAAAGTCTCCACCTCCCCCGACCAGTGGTATTCTCTTGACAGCCTTTTCATGGTCAAAACCGGTTCCCATTGAGTTACGCCGCTCAAACCAAATTTTCACCTGGTTTCCCTATGCCACCTTTTTTTTTTTTTGTATAATAAGTACTGTGTCATGTTACTGTCAAGACCAAGCACCTGTGTGCCCAAATCTGCGCTTTACACAGCCCGCTATAACACAACATTTTGGGTCGAATATTGGATATCCCGTACAGCTTTATTTCTTTATTCATTAGAAACCTAACTTTCACACCTGCTGTCTTAAAGAAACTTGGCACTCTTCGTGCACAAACTTAGTGAACATCTCACTCGCCTCCAAATATCATCGTTCCAGCAGTCCTAGGTTTACAGCGACGAGCGAAATAAATTTCCCACCCAGAGCAATCAGGTGGCGGCCGTCTTGTTTTTCGGAAAATTGCTCCAACTCCTTTTTCGGCCGCAACTAGAGAAATTACCCCTAATAACGACTCAAACTCAATATATAAGAAGTGGAGAACAGCTAGATGCCCTTCTTAGGTCTACCCCAGTACTCATGCAACGTCACCCTCGACTTATCGGCTCAAAAAGCAAAAGTTTCGTCCGTGCGCGCTTCCGTCGACACAGCTTGGCATGCGAAAAGGCGCCGCAGGCTGCTGAACGCGCCTCACAGTCGAACGCCAGCTCCTCCGCTAGCGGCGCTGCGCGCGTTTTTCAAAGCGCCCCCTATAGTTCCCGCACTCCTCGGAGTCGGTGGATCCAGCGTTCTTGTTCGTCATGGTCTGTTTTAAGTACTGTTTTCTTGCTGCTTGAAGTCGGCACGCGCGGGAAGAACACGTAGAAAAATAAACGTTCAGTCAGTCAGAGTTTTGAGAGGAAGGAAAACAAAGAAAATAAACGTTCGTCGCTGGCCGCCACCCAAGTAACTGTCGGCCCTGCCCTACTGCGCACGCGCAGTAGTTGCTTCGTTTACCACACGATAGATGGCGCCTGGCTCTCAGCATTATCAAATTTGGCAATTTTCGCCACACATCTCTAATTATGCCACAAAATGTGGATCTGAATATTATTTAACAAAACTTTTAGGAAACATTCGCCGGCTATTTGATGTTTACGATCGCGGTGCTGGTGAGGTAGGCTCTTACCCAATAGGCGACCTGGATTTAGCTGACGTGCTCCATTTCCGCGGATGCATCGTAGTGAACAGGCGAAGGAAGGAAGGCGCAAAAGAGTCCAGTTTTCTTTTAAAAGTTCTATAGCAAATAATTTTTTTTTGGCTCCCTATTTTTGTGTTTTTGTGTTTCTTTTGCAGTTTGTCCTGTTATGGCTTTAAAACAATGCATTTAAAGCAATTTTACATGGATACTGGACAGGTGGCTTTAGTAAAATATGTGACATAATAGCTGGTGGCACGCAATAAACCACAGGTGAAGAAAGTGCACAGCAGACGTTTTCGTAATGGAGATGTATTAAGTAAAAATAAGGGCATGAAGCACATCCCCATGGCTTGGTCATTCCAGATAGACGTTACCATGCATTCTGAGGGCATAGGAATTCAGCTCATTCGGTGCCTACATCTTGAGGAGTGTCAGTGGTACATTCAGTTGGTGGTTGATGATCTAAAGGAAAGCTTAGGCCTAAGAAGAACATTGAGTTTAGAACCTCTTTTCATAGTTTTCCAACTCCTGATTTCAAATACTGTAAACATCTTATTTTTTGCGGGCTCAATATTTCGCAATTTAGGTCAAAGCTAAATTTTTGGAATAATTCACAGGTTTTAATTTTTGCGACTTAGTGGGATCTCAATATAGGTTCCAATGTTTTTACATTTGACCGGAATTGTTCGCAAAACCTATTTTTTGCGAAAACTGGGTCCTTGCAAATGTTAAGTCGTTTATAGTATTGCACTGAGATGGGGCAGATATAAACATAACCAGCTGTTATTTCTCTAGAAATGGGAAGAAATGACGTAGGGGCGAGCATTATCCGACATCGCTGACAATATCACATTAGCTAGTTTTTCTGTTGTCCTTTCCTGCGCTTGGCACCAGTGGCAATCAGTACGTCGATCGACATTTTATCAAAAAGTCTTTCCATTGACACTGCAATGTTTGATATACAATTTGTATCGTCGAAACGATTTCGTGTTCCGTCGGCATGGCTTGCCACGTTTCATTGACAGCTTCTTTTTTTATTATTAGCAGTGCCTAACGACCTCGGCAATGGATGCAAGCTGTCTGTGCGCCTCTAGATATAGGCCTCATGGCTATTTTGTAGCTTAGATTGCCAAGAATCTTGGCGGCGTACGCTGGAGCTTGATATTATATTACTTTTTCCCAAGTGATAGCTAGGGGTGACTGCGCTTAGCGCAGCCTGTTTGAAGCATAGCTTGCCGCAGCCTACAAACAGCATTTCTCTAAACCTCCAGCGAGATAAATGAATCCAATAATAAAATCCACATAGTGAAAAATATTTTGTCGTCAAAACGTTGCTGTTCACAAAACAAGTTTCTATGAAACATAACAGTGTCGACAAAACGTGTTTTTTTGAAACATTGTCCTTGAAACATTTCAACAAATGCGCGTTGATGAAACAATAGACCTACTTGGCAGACTAAGAATTCAGAGCTCTGGTACAACTTTAAGATCCACATAATCGTCAATTACTTATAAAAAAATTTCCATACTCGGAAATTTGAAGTGCTCTGGATCCAAACAGTCTCCTGGGAGTCACAACTGCTTCAGCTTTTCTTTCAGCTTGCATTGTCGATGAGCATAAACTCTCCTGTGCATTAACTTTTTCTTAATTCATATTGTTTCAAGGCAAGCACTCACCCAGATTTCCGAATGAACCGAGGAAAAAGCCAATCTCTCCCGTGAAGCTTATGGTCATGCAAGGTAAGTGGCTGATGTAATCATTGGTCACCCATGTTGTTTCATATTTTATGGTATATGAAAGCACAAATGTAGTCCATAATTTTGAAACATTTTGGCACATTTGTATTTATATGTTAGTGTTGTTAATTTTAAAAAGTGAGTCAGCGATCGCCAGCCATACTTAAACAATTTAGCCTCATGCGTGAGTACCACTCGCTACAGGTAAATTGCATAGTGTAATTTCATGCTGTTCTTTCTTGTCATTCATTATATCCTTATATGGTCCCAGGCTCGTAGTAAAAATTTAAATTGTGTTCTAAGTGGCAAACGACCCATTGTATGCGACAGTCATTTGCCCTAGACTGCTACAAAAAGCGCCTCAAGGACATGGGCATGCCGGAGAACCTCGCGGCTGAAGCCTCGGGCAAAGACGTGACAGGTCTCATCACTGAGAAAATCGGGGACCTCAGGAAGCAGGCAAAGAGGTATTAAATAATATAGTAGTTTTTGTTTATCTAACATGTTCAAGCAATTCTAAATCTGCATGCATTTATAATTGCTTACTACGGCCTTAATTACTTTAGGGCAGAAGCTGCTGCTGCAGCCGCTGCAGCTAATGCTTCGAAGGAAGCAGCTCCCATGGAAGCAGACTGAGGGCGGAAAAAAGGTAGGAATAAATCAAACGTTTCCTCCAAATTTCTCTGAAAATTATGTTCCAACATATCGTAAAATACCGTGGAAGCATCTACTTCGTTCAAGTGCCCCACTATTAACATTTCCCAAACTTAGGAATTATGCAAATTATATGTTAAGCACCCGGTTTGACTGGACAAGCACCCATGTCTAGCTTAACCCAGTTTTTACTGGAAGAGGGGTGGGCACTCCCCCAATATTTTATGGTAGTTCTTGGCTCGATGATTTGTTGTAATCTTATTTATTGCAGGAAAAGAAGTTCACACCGAGAAAGGACTGCACTCTATATAAATAAACAGTGACTAACCTTGCCTTTTGGTGCTGTTTTAATAGGTTTCTCTTTGGTCCTTCCTTTTATGTTCCAAATAGAGTAAACCAACGAAGTCCAATTAGTAGTTCCAAACAGCTCCAATGGGATTCTATGATCGTGCAGTAGAGTAATTTCTTGGTGAAGGGACCATAATGATTTGATTTTGGAAAGGTAGTGAGAACTAACTGCAAAGCCACTAAAACCATCTGGCTCTCCGGTATTACCTAATTAGAACTAACCAGCCCATCGTGGTTTCCTAATGGGGTTCTAATGGGAACTCATTGCCTCCACAATGGGAACCAATTGACCCTGTCCAGTTGGAACCAATTGGCACACCAGCTGGAACTAATTGGCATGCCAGTTGGAGCCAATTGGTCCTGTAATGGGCACCAATTAGGTTTTTGGACACCAGCCAGTTGGTTCCAATTGGTGTGCCAGCTGGAACCAATTGGCACTCCAACTGGAACTGATTGGCACTCCAACTGGAACCGATTGGCGCTCCAACTGGAACCAATTGGTGCTCCAACTGGATCCAATTGGAACCAACTGGCCGGTGTCCAAAAACCCAATTGGTGCCCATTACAGGACTAATGGGTCCTGTAATGGTACCCATTGCAAGACCAATGCGTCCAATTGCAAAAATTTCCAATTGGAACCTAATGGGAATTTTAGACTGGGCTGCTATGGTATTGTACGTGCACGGACAAGGCGAGTGGTTTTCGGCGCCGCTGGGATGGCGGCCGCTTCGTGGGACGAACGTACCGTCCTTGTACTTTCGGACTTCGCTCCGATGGAACAAAATCTGATTACGCCGGCCACGACAGGACGATTGGCTCGGGACATGACTGCATCTCGACTGCCTCATAGTGAGCCAATGTATGCTTAGCATCATACTTCTTCAAGACTCAATCATCTATTCAACATGAGATTTTCTCACCAACTGGTTAGGAGCGACGTCGACAAGGTTCAACCAAGAAGGACGGCATGGTGGTCTTTAGGGAATCGTTGACGCCATCAAAAGAGACGGACGCTGGATATGAGGTGTTCTTGCCGACAGGCCAAACGGTCGTTCGAAAGTTTACCGTCATTCAAAAAGTCAATATTTTTATCTGGTGTAACACACATATCCGTGTTAAAGGGGCCACGAAATTATTTTTCAACTTCTTCCTTACCAGTAATCCTCAACTCAAAAGAGAACTGTGAAACCACGCAGTCGTGGCATGCTAGGGCACCGGTGCGATGACCCCAAGCTTTCACCGTGTTTTAAGCACACCGTAGAACTTGGCATTCGCAAGTGATGATAAGTTTTGTCAGGACAGTCATTGGCCAGGAAAGCGAATTCAAATATCCATGGACGAGCGCATACATCCGAGCGACGCAGTTTTCGTGTCCAATGCGTGAGTTGGGGTCGGCTGACGTCATTTTGGCCTTTGTAGGCATTGTAAAAAGGATATTTGGAAACAAGCACACCGACATTAAAAAGCACAAAACGGGCCCAGCTACAGAAAATAAGAATAGATACGTCTGTAACTTGTTAATTACAAAGACGAACACACCTCTGAGCATCTAAGTTTAATAGTATGTGTTGATGCATTGGACACTACATATACGTCACTTGAGCAAACGCCAGTTTTTCACTTGAAAAACAAACCGAAAAACACTGCGATCAAATGCAAGCTATTGCAACGAAAGCAAGTTATATCAAAATCTCCAGAACTGCTAATTCGTAAAATGGGCGATTAGTAAAAAAGGTTAAAGATCGCAGGAGCTTCCTCGCTAAAAAATGCTGTGATTATTCGGTGACCCAGGGCTGAGACAATTTCCCCTAGGCCCTACAAGCGCCGTATACCTTTCGTTATGATTCTCAGAAATTAAGACATTCAAAGGAAGCTAGATAAATGCGAAAATTTTATCCTAAAAGCTATGTGGAGCGCTTCGCGCTGCGCATATCGTAAAATCATTGATTAGTATGCTTGGAAGTTGTGTGAATATTTATACAGCGTGTAGTTGGTCAGCCATTTCAAAGTTGCGACGAGTCACTCGCTGTAGATGAGCAATTTAGCCAATGCAGTATAACCGCTAGCCTGGGGTCTACAGGTCTTTAACGTGCACCACGCAGTAGTGATACACAACCGCAGGCCGGGCGGTACGGTGCTCATCGAGATCGAAACGGGCAGGGGTGGGGATTGAACTCAGGTTCTCCGATTGATTAGTACAAAACGTAAACATCGCAGGAGCTTCCTCGCTAAAAGCTTGTGATCATGCGGTTACCTGTGGCAAAAACAAATTTTCCAAGGCCCAACATGCGACGCATAGATTTCGCATCGATTCTCAGACACTCCAACGTTCAAATAAAGCTAAGAGAATGCGAAAATTGCATGCTAAGTGTCTTGTCCATCCTCAAACACATCCGGAAACCCGAGCACCGTTAAGGCGATATACTGATGCTGTCGCACAGGTGCTAATATGCAGAGCGATCTTGCACAGAAAGGGTATAAAGTATCATTCTTTCAGATCTTCACGTTATACCTACGTCAGAAAGCACGAAGAAGCCCTAAATCGTCGGCAAGCTGCGGCACATCACGACTCCGCGCACTGAACAAACTCGCATCCACCAGCTCTGGGCGCTGCCATTTTACCGGTGACATCACGGCTCTTGAGAGGACACGTGACGAGTCGTCACTCGGTTGCTACGGAGACCGAGCCTGCTCAGCTCGTTGCTATGGTACCGCGTGTGACCAATCGCGGTGAGAGGCGGCACAGGGAAAAGCGTGGCGTTACTCTGGCAGCTACGCTGCCATATTCGCTAGAGTTCCTGTATATGCTACCGACGGTAGCAGAGTTGCGCATTCAGCCTCGGCACGTGGCCGTAAAGCCGGCTTTCCCGCACGCCCTGGATGCTTTGCTCCTCACGTGACTAAATTTGGCGAATAGCGGCGCCGCGCGCACCGCCGCGCATAGAAAACAGGAGAGGAGGAAAAGGAGGCGGAAAGCAGGGAAACATACGCCGGGGCAAGAGAAACGTCGGCGGAGCGACCGTAAAGGTGGCTTTCTTGCACGGCACCGGATGCTTTGCTCCTCGCGTGATGGATCTCGGCGAATAGCGGCGTGGCGGCGCGGGGAAAACAAATGCGTAACTCTGGCTCCCGTAGGGAGCCTATACAGCAACTCTATACCGTACAGTCGTTTGGCGGTTTTCCACGGGACCAACTGGCAACACTGGGTGGCGCCAAAAGAGGCATGTTTGTTTTCTGCAAGAATAGCGTGGCGCCGGGAGTCGTCCGTTCTTGCTGCATGATGTAGAATAGTTCACGCTACGCTTCCGTATTCGTGCGAATATGGGTCGCTGTTGCGTGCCAAATTATAAAGGAGGCTACGATAACGGGCCAGAGGTACGGCTATTCTCTTTTCCGAGCGACCCCATACGAAGAACGCAATGGTTGCCACACTACCGCTAGTCCGGTGGGTGTTGAGGGAAAGGGTAAAGATTGCAACGAAGAGAAGGAAAGGAGGCGGAGGAGGAAATGCGTGAACGGAGAGAGAGGGTATAAATAGAGGGAAAGGGAGGGACGACACCAGCGACCGGACGCCGCCAGCGTCCGGTCGCTGGTGTCGTCGTGGTACTGGCGGTACCAGCGCGCTACCCTCGCCGTCGACGACGCTTGTTCCGGTTGCGCTCGCGCCATCCGTTTAGATATTCTGCCTCCTGCTTTGAGGCGCTGGCGTCGTATGCGCGTTTTCTAATGTCGCCATAAAAACGTGCTTGCGCCGCGTATGCAGGAATTCGTTTAGATGACCCGTAATAAAATAAAACATGCTTCAATTGGTGCTTGCAAATAAACCCCAAGGTTTATTTGGAGGACTGCTTGAACTGGAGTGGGTGGCCCTAAAAAGGTCCGTTTGCTGAGCGTGTTCAGGCACACGGATACTTCCGGCCGATGGCTTCCAGAAGTCTGAGGAAGGGGTCCCTGCACCTGGTTCGGCCGTTGATGGAGTTCCACCAGTACCAAGTCAGGTGCGACGGTAGCAGAGTCTTGCTTGTCCCCTTGCCTCTTTTGAGGAGGTCTTGTTTTAGGGCAGTCCAGGCGGACTCGATCTTCTGGGTATGAGCGCCGGTTTCGAGGTCCACGAAGTTTTCGCTGTGGTTCACGGTGAGATGGTTGAGTACCATGTGCCCCAGTTCATCGTGAACTCTCCACAGGCCATCGTAGCCCTTCCACTTGTCCATGACTACAATGGTTCCCGGGTAGACGTTCCTAGCTACGATGGCGTGCAGGGTCCTCCGATTCCTTTTCTTCACTTCGAACAGGCGAAGCTCTCCCGTAGATTCTGAAATCAGGCCGACAATCCAAGGAGCCTTTTCCTCGGTCCCGCGGTAGTGGTCGCTGCTGCAACCAGGCACGTTGTCGCCCGCTGGAAGCCGTCCGCGGTTATACTTCCGCTTTCCCCGGAAGAGGGACTCGTCCACTTGGACGACCTGGCCGACCCCTCCCAGTGGGGGCCGACTCACCAGCTCGTCGGCGACGGCTTCCGTAATGAAGTTCTTCCAATCGCACAGGACGTCATTTCCCATCGGGAAGACGTCTTGCACGGCTTCTGCCGTCTGGACACTCGAGTACCCCTTTGTCAGGGAGAAGCAAATCCACAGGATCTCCCTCCGGGAGAGCTTGACGTTGGGGCGGCCTTCGACGTCCACGTATGAAAAGAAAGATGGCCGGGACGACCCGCCACGGAGAACGTCTACACCATTCTCCTGCGAAAGCTGAAATAAAAAATTCAAACTATTAGCGGGCGCGAAATTGCGTTCGTTCGTGCACTGTTAGATGAGAGAATGTGAAAACAATTAGGCCTGCTGAGTGGCCATTGTGAAGGAACGGCGTATTAATTATCTTTTTAGGCGTAATACGAAAATATCACACGCATGATTACGCTTACCTCCTTCCTGCAGGAGCCGCACCGGAAAGTTGGACGTGCGCCCTTCGGGTTTTCCCGAAAACGTGTGATGACCGAACCACCGCAGTTCGGACGGAGCCTTGGGGTTGAAGCCGAGCACCCCGCAGGTGTTCCAAAGTTCATCAGTAGCGGCAGGTCTTCCGCGTCAACGGGGTGCGGAGTCCGGTGTGGGCTGAGGCGGGGGACGGGGCTCAGGCCGTACATTCGGCAAAACTCCGAGCAGCGCTCGGGGATCCGACAATATTTTAACTAGCGTAAAGACGCCGGGGTCCACTCGTCCGGCAGGTAGAGAAACGGTCGTCATGATCGAAGATCAATTTGCACGCACAAAATCGGCGATCCTGCCCGTTTATATACCCACGAAATGAGACAAGGGGGAGCGATTTTTAGCCAAAGGTCAACGATGTACACAAGAGTGAACTTCTAGACAGTGCAGATGCTGTGCTTTGTTAATTTGGATGTCGAAACCATTAACAAAGGAGTGAACTTTGTAAGAATAGTTTGAGACCTGTGTGTCATCCCGAAACCAGAAAGCGGTGATACACTACTCGACTTGAAAGCCTGAACACCTTTCACCCCCCCCCCCTTCCTTAGGCGTGCAGGTTTTATCTCAAGGTGGGCAACGGACATGGACAATAGCATATTTGAGGCACGAACGTCACCGCTATGGTTCAATGTCTTTTGGGTGTGTGTGTCCAGCTTGGGAACGAGCAGGTCGCCTTACCCGGATCCCGACTTCTTTGTTTGCTAGGTGTCCACGTGAGAAGCAACGGCCTTGAATGCTCCGTTGATCGAGCTTCGTCGACGGAGGAGAGAAAAAGCATATTTGGGGGGCATCAGGGAATAACTCAAATGACTAACATTTCACACATGTACGCCGTCTCTGAACGCGCAGAATCCTGACGCCGCAGCGTTTCACCGCTTAAAAGCCACGTGTCTGCCACGTGTAAAACACGACTCATTGATTGATTGATTGATTGATTTTGGGTTTTAATGGCGCAGCGGCTGCTAAGGCCATAGTGCGCCAGAACAATGGTAGAAGAAAAAACTGCGGTGCTATTTAAAGGTGTTAAAGTTAAAGGTGAGGCATGATATGAGAGTTTAAAATCTTTCATGAAATGCAGACACTACAAAGAAAATTCACTAACTTAAATGTGCTGTAATAGGCCAATGCTGTTTAGGAAGTTAAAAACTTGGTTATGAGGAACAAGAGGCTCCTCTCCCAGCAAAAAGGCTGGGTGGAATGGGATGTTTTTTAAAAAAACCGTGAAAAGTTGGTGCGACGCTCCTCATGATATTTCGGACATTGAATGAGAATGTGCAAGACGGAGAGTGTTTCATCACATTCTTCACACATTGGAGCATCCTTTGCTCGCAGAAGGAAGCCATGTGTGAGTTGAGTGTGACCAATTCTTAGGCGACAGAGAACAACTTCATAAAAGCGCCCGTTATGTGGGCACTGGCCCACTCAGAAAGAAGAGGTTTCACGCAATGGAGCTTATTATGGACTTCAGTGTCCCATTCCTCCTGCCACTTCTTTTTAATCGACTTTTTCAATGATGCCCTGTAATCCAGGTATGGGATGCAGGTAACCTCTGTGTCCATGTCCTGACATGTTCTAGCGGCTTTATCGGCCTCCTCATTTCCGACTATACCGACGTGGCCCTGCCCTTTGGGTGTTGGAGTGGCACAGGAACTATGCCGCTCCTTGGATGAGGATGTCTTCTCGTGAGAGTCCGGGCCCCTCTCCCTTGAAGGGGATCGCGGGCTACGGACAGGCTTGGCCGTTGCCGACCCAACTTGTGAAGGGGATGCCATCTCCGCTCCCTCCCCACTAACTGGGACAGACTGCTGTCCCGTGAGAGCGGGAGGGGTGGTCGTCTGGCTGGAGGAGGCAGTAGACCCCCCAGCCGATACTGCACGCCCGGGCAGCTCGATTTTAAGCTTAGGCGTGGGGGACTGCAGTGGCTTCCGGTAGTACAGAAAGGACGTCTGGGTAGCCACTGCAACCTTCAGTGGTGCATGTCCCCGCTGCACCACCTACGCGTAGCCGCCCTTTCACAAGAAAGCAAAACGACGACGTGCCTCCAGGTATGACAAGTTTTCTTTTACTTTTAGAGTCAGTAGTTCTTTCTCATCTTTCCATACTCTACATGATCTGGAGTATGCCGGGTGGGCCTCGTTGCAGTTTGCGCAGTGTGCGCTGTTTGTGCAAGAGTCTGTCTTATGATCAGTTTTACTGCATTTCGCACATGTGGCCTTCCCGCGACAATTCTGGGAGTCATGTCCGTACCTCTGACACTGAAAGCATCTTCGGGGTTAGGGATATATGGCCGAACCCTGCAGTGGAGGTGTCCGGCCTTGACAGCTTCAGGAAGTGTGGCGGCTTCAAATGTTAGAACGATGTGTTTTGTTCTTATTTCCTGCCCGTCTCGTCGCATGCAGATACGTCTTGCGGCCACGACTCCTTGGTCAGAAAGACCTTCAGCAATTTCAGTGTCTGTTGTCTCTAGAAGGTCCTCCTCGGAGATTACTCCCTGGATCGTATTTAGTGTGCGATGTGGCGTGACTGACACCTTATGGTCGGACATTGTACTCAGTGCAAGGAGGCCCGCACTCTGCATGCTGGTTTCAATTTCTACCAGAAGGTCGCCAGAAGACATTTTTTTGGCTTTGAAGCTCTTTCCCACAACACTTTCCAGTACTTTTGCAACAAGGAAGGGTGATAATTTTGAGAGCTGTTTGTCACTTTCGGAGTGAATAACCAAAAACTTTGGGTAATTGGAACGAAAACATGGAGTCTTGTCTGGGGTGATAACTTCGGTGCGGCCTCTTTTCAGAGGCCGATCAGGTTGGTTTGACTTGGAACCCATAAAAGTGGGGAGGTTTTCAGAAAATGTGGCGCACCGCCCACCACCGAGCCCAACAAGGGGGAAGGTAGTACTCCATAGCAAGAATGGCTTGGCTGGGTATGCTACACTACCAGTGCTACCCAGTAACTATAACCAAGTGTGGTTCAAGAAAGGTATCTGTCGCCACCCAAGGTTAGCCCTTGCCGCCAAAGAAGGGAGAAAAAGGAGCAAGAGAAATGAGAAAGAAATGAAGGAAACAGGACAGGTAAAAGTGAAAGATCGGAGGGGATAGTAGAAGAAAGGGCGACTAGACTGAATCATCCTGGCCGGGCCTTACCAGGACTCCCGTCTACGAGAAGCGGGGGCCGAAGTGGTGCATTGCCTCACCCGGGGGGCTCCGAAGGGTCCAAACCTACCCCGGGCTCGGCTCAACCACCAGGATGCCCTTTTCCCCGGACACGGGCTCGCCACGCACAGCCAGACGTGGGTGGGTCTTAGCCACTTTTTACTCAGGGTCTGTGGTGTCGCCTATGTGGCTGGGTCCGTGGTGACGCTACTCACCAAGCACCTAGCACCTAAGGTGCCGGCGCCCCCTGCGGGGCTCGGGGTCCGTGGAGACGCCACTCTCCAAACACCTGCTTTGACAGGTGCCCCCTGCGGGGAAAAACACGACTCGCGTTACAGAACTGCGCTACTCTATTCCATTCATTTTCCAAAATATGGTTATAAAAAGTGCTTTTACTTTTCACCTTGTTGAAAACGTCGCTGCACATGCGCGTAAAACACCCGAAACAAAAAAAAAGTAATTTTATTAGAAACTATTGAGTGCAGAAAACCAGCCCCTCAAAGCAGGGGACGGGCTACCTAAGCGGATTCCCGCGGCGCAAAGATGGGCAGTATCGCTAGAGTATTTCAGAGATATTTTCGAGTATCTGTACCGAGATGCATTTGAAATATGTATTTGTATCTCAGTAGTAAAATACATTTACAATATTTACAATGTATCACTTGTTTCGCGATACCTCACAGCCACCAACAATTAAAAAACAACTGTGGTTTAAAGGTCACTTGCAAGAATAAACAAAATAAATAAGTTGAATGGAGAAAAGGTACGGCCCTGTTATCCAAACTCCCTACACTGAATCCCGGACAAAAGCTCACCCATTTTTTCACAGACCCGGATAAAAGCTCAGCAGGAGAAAATTTAAGCGGCAGAACCAATTTTTTTATGCACTAATACCAGACGATATAAACGTGGTTTTGGCAGCGCAGTAGCCGATATTGCGCCAAGCCAATATTACACGTACGCGCGTGCCACGATGCATTATTTGCTAACATTACTGTGTTTTTGTGGTCGTGCAGGTTTGTGAACGCCATTTCAAGCCTGAGCACCTGCGCACGATTTCAACGTACACGGATGGCGACGGACGAACAATAGAAGTACCAATGAAGTTCACACGTATTACGGCTGACGCTGTTCCGGCTATTTTCCCTGATTGTCCAAGTTATCTCTCTTCTACAAAGCAGTCACGAGAAGAACCTGATGTGAAGCGGAGGCGCAGTGAAAGCGCACAACTTCACGCAGTCATCCAGCAATCCACGGCAGCGTATGAGAAGGAAGAAGCAAACAAGAAATTGGAAAATTTGGAATACATTTCTTCGCGTTTCTACCGTTTGCACAGCAAAAGCTTCTGGACGCATGTTTCCTGTGACAACTGCATCGTATTTGCTCACCTTGAGCCTACAACGCAAGCACCAGAGCTCCTGGCATCAGTTACAGTGTCAACTGATTTGTGTGTGCGTGTGTTTTGTAAAGATGTACAGCTGGCATCGAATGAAGAGCTTGATATTCCAGGACAAGTTTTCGATTTCCGTGTCTTGGAGACGCTCCTGGGCAGTGTGCAGGACTACTGCACGAAACAAAGCCATCAAAAAGAGGACAAAGTGAGTGCAGTGCTCAAATTGATTGTTGCTCTACTCGATGACATTACTGATGATGAATTGATGGAGCATGAAGAGCTGATGCATTATTGTTCCTCAAAGAGCAGTTGAAACTGATGGGAAAGATGTTGATTACGGGCTTTATGGCGCAAAGCTACTATGGCCATACTGCGCCAAGCTTGTTTAGTTGGGAAATACTCAGGACTTCTTCTTTTTTTAATACAAATTATCTAAAAAAGGGTCATGTAACAAGGTTAAAAGTCATCGAATTAAAATTACAACTCCGGTAGGAAGCCAGTTTTTTTTAAAGTAATTTATGACACGATCAAAGGGTACTATAGGAGTCTCCCCAATCAGCAGCGCTGGGTGAAAAGGAATCTGGTGGGAAAAAAACTTGGGGAAATGTGTACGTCGTTCTTGCTCAAGCCCTGGGCACAGCCACAAAATATGTAAAATTGTTAAACGCTCCCCACAGTCATCACACAGGGGTGGGGCTTCCCCCCTCAGCAGATGTTTGGGGGTGAGATAGGAGTGTCCAATTCTAAGACGACACAAAAGAACTTCATGGCGGCGGGTTTAGTGGGATGCACTCTCCCACATACCAAGAGCTGGTTTAATCCTGTGACGTTTGTTTTCGCATTCCAGACTCCACTCTGATTGCCATAGCTGGAAAACTAATGATTTTACTAAGGGCTTCATGTCTTGAAATGGAATCTGTGAGGTAGTTGGCAGTAGGTGCTTAGAGCTAGTGGCCAATTCGTCTGCTCTTTCATTACCTAGGATCCCCGTATGGCTAGGCACCCAGCAGAATTTTATGTCTTGGCCAAGACGCAGACCACATTTTACCTTAGATTGGACTAAATGTGCCAGTCTATTTTTACTTCCCTTCATTGAACAAAGTGTGGTGAGAACATTTTGAGAATCCACGAATAAAGTAGATTTCATCGTCTTGCTGGTGAGAATATACTCCTAGGCCATCGACACCGCATAGAGCTCAGCCGTGTAAATACTTGCACATTCCTTGAGACGCTGAACCTTACTGAATCCTTCAGAGTTAAATGCTGATCCTACAAAAGGCAATAATTTGGCACCATCGGTATAAAATTGGGAGTAGTTACCGTACTTCTTCTGTACCTCAAGGAATTCTAGTTGAATCACCACTGGGGGGGATGTTACATTTGTTAAATCTAGTAAAATACCAATCACAAAAGACGGGCAACATACTCCACGGAGCTTCATTTTCACCCTTCTGCAAAAGGTCGGTCTCGTCAAGGGTAAGGTCAAGAGACGTACTAATGCCCTCAAGGCGAAGGCTTAAAGGTGGTACAACCCTGGGCTTATGTTCGAAAAGACGAGCAAACCGAGAATGTTGCAAAGCACCATAAGTTGGGTGATTTGAATAGGATAGTATTTTGGAAGCATAAGTCACTGCAAGATAACGTCACCTGTGCATAAGTGACATCTGATTGGATTCAGCGTACAAGCTAGGAATGGGCGATGTGCGGAAGGCACCTGTAGCGAGCCTTAAACCGAGGTGATGCACAGGATCCAACATTTTGAGTGCAGACGGCCTCGCTGAGTCGCAAACTATAGCACCATAGTCCAGACGTGACCGGATAAGGGAGTTGTATAAGCGAAGCAGACATATCTTATCGGATCCCCATGACTTGTGCGCTAAGACTTTAAGAATATTGGCTGATTTAAGGCACTTCTTTTTCAGGCCCTTCAGGAGGGAAACGAAGTTTCGTTTTTATCAAACATGATACCCAAAAATTTATGCTCTATTTTGACACTAATAGGAAGCCTGTTTAACGTCAGTTCTGGATCTAGAAACAACCCCCGACGCAGAGAAAATGGCACACAGATAGTCTTCTCGGGCGAAAACTTAAACCCATTTTGGTCAGCCTACTTACTAATTTTATTAATGGTAAGCTGCAGTTGCCGCTCGCAGCTAGACAAATTACAAGAAGAAACCGAAATGTGAATATCATCCACATAGAGGGAGTATGAAATGGAAGGTGGAATTACTCTTGACAACGAGTTAATCTTTACGGCAAACAAGGTGACACTCAATACACCTCCCTGTGGAACACTGTCTTCCTGGATATACTGTTCGGATAGTGTGGTGCCAAGTCGAACGTGAAAAGAGCGACCTGTAAGAAAACTGCTTATACACCGCAACATGCGGCCACGCACACCACAACCATACAAGTCACGGAGGATACCATACCGCCATGTCGTATCATATGCTTTTTCCAGGTCGAAGAAAACAGACACACAATGTTGCCTATTTACGAAAGCTTCACGTATTGTTGTTTCCAGACGGACAATGTGGTTCAAAGTAGAGCACCCTTCTCGAAAGCCACACTGGTTATCGGCGAAGAAGTGGTTATGCTCCAAAATATAAATCAACCGCCTATTAATGAGGCGTTCAAATGTTTTGCCAAGGCAACTCGTCAAAGCGATTGGACGGTAACTGCGTGGGTCCGAAGGGTCCTTCCCAGCTTTCAGCAAAGGAATCACATGTGCCCGTTTCTAGATTTTAGGAAAGTAAGCTGCTTCCCACAGGTCGTTGAAAAAAAAATAGTAGTGTGTTCAGTGACTCTCGAGACAATTGACGGAGCATTTCATAGTGGATTCCATCAGGACCCGGAGCCGACCTCTTCTTTACGCTAAGAGCCACCTCTAGTTCTTGCATTGTCCAGGTCCAGGTCTTGCGCTTAGCTTTTCTCCTAGTCCATCGGGCCTTTGCTTTTAGTCTTTTAAATTCTATCCTGTTTGAAGAAGTAGGGTATCTCCGAAAGATATCCCATGCCCTATGCTGCTTTTTCCTTGTAGTGGCACAGCCTTCATTCCAACAAGGCCTACACCTCTTGGGTAAATTTTCAGAGGTGCGAGGAATGGCATCTTGGGCAGCACTTATGATTTGCTCGGTAACATACATTGTCGCTTCTTTGGGTGACAAATTCGCTAGAGCTGACGGGTCAAGCGCTGCATCAAGTTTAAAGAGCGCCCAGTCGGCTTTGTCCAGTTTCCACCCAGGGGTTCGTTTTAAAATAGTCGGCAGAGGAACGAGGCTTTCAATTACAATCGGGAAATGGTCGCTCCTGAAAGGGTTGTTTAAAACCTTCCAAGAAAAACAGGGAAGTAATGATGGTGACGAAATGGAGAGGTCGATGGATGTGAAGTAATTATGAGTGGAACTATAAAATGTTGGTTCTTTCTTATTTAAAAGACATACGTCTGAGGACAGTAAAGATCTTTCTACAACAGCGCCACGAGAGTCAATGCGCTTACTGCCCCACATGGGACTGTGAGCATTAAAATCACCACAAACTAAAAAGGGCATTGGGAGTTGCTGAACCAATCCTTGAAGTTCATGAAGATGCAGTTGATGATGAGGTGGTAAATACAAAGACACAACCGTAATGAGACGATCGGCAAGAACACGTACTGCAACTGCTTCTAGTGATGTACGCAGAGGAACTTCCACACACGCTATGCCACTCCGTACAACGATCGCAACACCACCAGAAGAGTGGTCTGAAGCGCGATCCTTTCTAAAAACGCGGTAACGATTAAAAACATTTGTATGTGTGTTGTTAAGATATGTCTCCTGCAAGCACACAGCAATGGGCTGTAGCTCATCCAGAAAGAAATGAACGTCATCAATATTTTGCAGGAGCCTTCTACAGTTCCAATGTATAAAACTATATGTGTTCATGTTAAAAATGGTTTAAAGTAAGAGCAAAACAAAAAAAGAAACCTGCCCTAGGTGTCCTGGGGCGGTTTGGGTGGGGTTACTTGCGGATTGAGCTTTTTCTGAGATGACTTTTTAAGCCTGGCGTCATCAGGTGGGACCGAACGAGGGGGAGGAGGTTCACCAAGTTGCATCCGCTCCTCCTCAGGCGGAACGGCTGAGGGGGCAGCTGGAACGGGCACCTCCTTAGATGTCGAGGCCTCTCCTAAAGCCTTAAAACGAAACACACCCTCCTTCTTCCCGGGAGGGGTCCGAGTAACCAAGGCAGGCACATAGTTCGACAACCCGTCTTTTGGAATGAAAGAGGCACTGGTGCCTTTTCCCTGAGGCTGCTGTAGCCGCCCCTCCTCTTTTCTCCCCTCCATTGGCACAGAGGCATCTCTTGCCTCTGCACCATCTGGAGGCCTCTGTGGTTTTTTTGGTTCCAACGACAAACGGAGTCGTGGAGCGAATCTTTGTGAGGCCGGGGGAGGTGGCGGAATTACCAGGTCATTAGGACAGACCTGGGTTCCTACCAAACAAAGACTTTGATGGCACACCCCCTGCACGTGCCACCAAAGAGTAAGGCCCCTTCTGCAGGAAGGACAATCGCTTCCTGGCTTCGGGGAACGAGATATTCTTTTTCACTTTGAGTGTTATATATTTCTTTTTCTTGTTTCCATTTTCTGCAAGAACGGGAATAAGCTGGGTGAGGTTCACTGCAGTTTGTGCAGCAAGGTGGATTTAAGCGATTCTCAGCAGGGTGATCATTTTGCCACACTTGGCACATGTTTTTCCACGGCAGCTCTGGGCGCTATGGCCATATCTCTGGCAATGAAAGCAACGCTGAGGGTTTGGCACATACGGCCGTACTCTACGGTTCAGGTACCCTGCTTTCACCGATTCCGGAAGTGTCCTCAGCTCAAAACTAAGAATGACATGCTTTGTCTTCATCTCTTGACCATCCTGTCCAAAAGAAATTCGCTTTGCAGCAATGACTCCTTGGTCACGAAGGCCATCGGCAATTTCGTCTTCGGGGGATTCTAGCAGGTCATCTTCTGATAATACGCCTTTTATAGTGTTCAAAGTGCGGTGGGGTGATACAGTAACCCTGTAGTCAGAAACCACGTTGAGCGCCAGCAGGTCTGAGCTATGCTGAGAGGTTACAACTTTAACGAGGAGATCTCCAGATGGCATTTTTTTTTTTGCTTTAAAATTCTTTCCAATTACAGATTCAAGAGACTTAGAGACCGGGAAAGGGAATAACTTGGATAACGGTGACCACGAGAGGACATGCCTGCTCTAGTGTATATAGCCGGTTTCCGCGCACATGCAGCGCTCCGGCGTCACCCTTGTGATGACTGTTCCTCGCAGCTCACAATCAAAGAGAGAGAGGTCAAGCCGAGTGATCATGTTCTCATTGATGATATAAGCAGGGGAGGTCTGAAGTTTCCTGAGCCATGCGTTGTGCATGCAGTATTGTGCACAAAAATGGTTTTGGAGCAACCAACTGCCATGGAGTGTGAGCATCTATTTGACGCTGAAAGTAACCAGAGGCTGGTACTGCTAAGTATTATGAAGTTCCTTCTGGCTGATAGTGAAAACATTGATGTTTGTGCAAGCGGTCACTATCCAGACTTCGTGCGGGAAAATATCTTAAAGCCCGCCATCAACACATTGTTGAAAAACTATACAGCTACCAGAAATGATGCCATCACCAGAAAGCAGGGGCATGCTAAACTGTCTAAGCAGAGAAAACTTCAGACGTTGAAATGAAGCTCTAAAATCAATCCCTGTAGTGCAAGGCTACTGGTTATCACACTGACTGTATGCTTTGATGAATGTTCCAGTTGTAAATAGCAAGTGTAAGACATGTATGACTTTCAGGTTGACTATATGTGTGAACTGTGTTTGTAAATATCTCGAAGACCTGTATTAAATTCCGTGCGTGTTTTGTAAATGAATGTTAAGTTCATTCTCGAACTGTGCCTGGCGGCGAGTGCCAAATGCGAATAAATGTTCTCTAGAACACTCCTAACTGCCTTTTCATGTGATCGTTCATTTCACTGCCGTATTTCTCCAATAGCAAGAAACATCTATTTTCAACTTCCCCGCATACTCAGACCTAACTCAATAGTTTACTAGTCGCACACTACTGGATAACTGTAATGAGCGCCCTCAGAAGTAACTCAAGTAGTTTTAAAGAAAAAGCGTTCCGCGTCGGCTCGCGCATCTCCGCTGCGCAAGCGGCGAAGCGGAGGGGCTTGGTGCGGTGACGTCACGGGGCGAGTGCGGGGGCCTTCTCCTTATCTAGGTGGCTCTGGCTCAGCTCGCACACCTCAGAGTTCACGCGCCGGTCACGCCTGCCGGTTATGCAACCACGGCATTGCTGTATTATGCAACAATGATCACTATATTACAAAAACCCACCGTTCTCAGTGCACAGCGTACATTTACAGCTAAACAAGCCGGGGCTGAAAATGCTTCCAGGGCTGCGAGTGCTTCTCGTGCCAGTACGGGTGCAGGTAAGTTGACATTTAGACGGTATTTTGCTGAGTGCACTTTATGTAGCCATCCGAGGCGTGCTGCATGGAGGTTTTGGGCCAATAGTTTTATGACAATTGTTTTGGCTCTGTGTATACAGCATTTCTCCGTGAGACACACTGACCTGTAAGTAAGTAAGATTAAGGTTTTAATGGCGCAGCAGAAACGGAGGCCACAATGCGCCAAACAAAATGTTTATTAAGACTCAGCAAGACATATGCTAGGCTAGAGAAGATTTTTACAACTTGTGTAGATAACCAGTTTTGTTAAGAAGATTAAAAACTCGTCTAAGTGGTACTAAGGCATTGTCACCAAGTAAAAACATAGGATGAAAGGGTAGATAGTCTCTAAAAAGTTCAGAAAAACATAATACGCGCAGTTGATGATCAAACCTACACTCCCATAGAATGTGTAAAATTGTAAGTAATTCCCCACAATGGGGACAAAGTGCAACTTCTTCGCCACAGAGGAGGTACATATGTGTCAGACGTGAATGGCCGATTCTCAAGCGACAAAGCATAACCTCGAGACGACGGTTTCTGTGAAATTAACTTTCCCAGATGCCTATCATTGGTTTAATCACGTGGAGTTCGTTGTTCGTTTCAGTGTCCCATTCTAGCTGCCAAGTCTTTAAAAGAGATTTCTTTAAAAGTGGTTTAAAATCCTGATAGGGCAGGCCAAAGATGCTATTGAATCTGTGGCAGATGCAGCCAAACGATCCGCACTCTCATTCCCTGCAATTCCTACGTGACTTGGTACCCAGCAAAATGTGATATTACATCCAAGGCGCAGAGCTCTGTTAACTTTAAAACGAACATGTTGTGCAAGTACATTCTTTGTGGAAACTCTGGAAGAGATAGCAGCTAAGACGCTTTGTGAATCGACAAAAATGACTGCGTTCAATACACTGTTATCCAGAATATGCTCAGTGGCTAATAAAAGACCATAGAGCTCTGCAGTGAAGATGCTTGCCATTGAGTCAAGCTGCACAGCTCTTCCAAAGCTACTAGAAGAAACTGCACAACCAACGGAACATAAAGATTTCGACTCGTCGGTATAGTATTCGGCGCAACCGCTAGATATCCTTTCTTGCAAAGATAGAAACTCTTGCTGAAGAAACTGTGGAGCCACGGTCTTCTAACTGTATTTGGTGAAAGACCAGTCACAACATACGGGTAGCTCATTCCAAGGGGCAATTCTCTTCATAGATTTTAGCAAGTTAACACCACTTGTGGAAGGGAGAGGGAAGTCGAAAAAGCTACAAATACTTTGAACTCGAAAACCTAGGGGGTGCACAATTGTTGGCTTGTTTTCAAACAAATTACAGAACTCAGGAATCTGTAAAATACTATAAGCAGGATATTTCGGATCTGAAATCACTTTGTAATAATAACACAGACTCAAGTACTGTCGGCGTTTTTACAGAGACATTTGATGCGTGTCCACATACAAGCTTAATACGGGTGACGTGCGAAATGCCCCACTGGCAAGCCGGAGTCCGAGGTGATGAACCGGATCCAACATCTTTAGAGTGGAAGGTCGTGCCGAACCATAAACAATCGCTCCATAATCCAGACGTGACCGAACTAAAGCATTGTACAGACGTAGGAGGCATCGTCTGTCAGACCCCCAAGATATATGTGAGAGCACCTTAAAGATGATTGAGGATCGCAAGCACTTTTGCTTTACTTCCTTTAAATGAGACTTGAATGTAAGCTTTTTATCGAAGACCATACCTAAAAATTTATGTTCCTGCTTCACCGATATTTCTATGTTATTCAATTGTAAGATTGGGTCCAAAGTCAAACCTCGTCGCAGGGAAAACGGCACACACACAGTTTTTTTCTGGGGAAAACTTAAAACCATTTTCATTTGCCCACTTGGTCATTCTGTTTATTGTGAGCTGCAGTTGCCGTTCACAACTGGAGAGGTTGCAGGACGAAAGAGATATTTGCACATCATCCACGTAAAGCGAGTATAAAACAGATGACGGTATAACTTGAGCCAGACTGTTTATCTTAACTGCAATTAAGATTGCACTTAAGACTCCGCCTTGGGGGACACCATTTTCTTGTAAGAAGACATTGGATAAAGTAGAGCCTAATCAAACTTGAAATGTACGTTCACTCAAAAAATTCTGCAAGCAACGAAGCATGCGGCCACGCACTCCACAGTTGTACAGATCTCGAAGGATACCATATTTCCACGTAGTGTCATATGCCTTCTCTAGATAAAAAAAACACTGACACGCAATGCTGCCGGTGTACAAAGGCCTCACGTATGACGGTCTCAAGTCGAACCAGATGGTCCAAGGTCAACCGTCCAGCACGAAAGCCACACTGCTTAGTGTCAAAAGTTTTTCTCTTCCAAAAGGAACATAAGGCGGCGATTTATAAGCCTTTCATAAGTTTTCCCCAAGCAGCTTGTAAGTGCTATGGGGCGGTAGCTGGTAGCCAAAGAGGGATCTTTTCCAGGTTTCAGCAAAGGTATAACTTGGGCACTTCTCCAAGAATGCGGGAAAGCAGCAGCTTCCCATAGGTAGTTGAAAAAGGACAACAGGTGGGACAAAGATTCATGAGACAGGTGCTTAAGCATCTCGTAGTGAATTCTGTCTGGCCCAGGTGCAGATTGCTTTTTTAGACTGAGAGCAACTTCCAGTTCACACATTGTGAACGGTCTATTGTATGCAACAAAGTTGAAGCCTGACACAGTGATTTTCTGCTTCTCAGCGGTAGACCGGTACTTAAAAAACTCTGTACTGTAATTGGAAGAGCTGCAGACATGCTGAAAATGTTCTGCGAGGAAGTCTGCTTGTCCTGTTAGAGATGCTGAGATTGAAGGAAAAAGTGGAATCCTGAAAACATGGTACTGCCCGCGAACGTTTTTGAGACGATCCCATACTTCTTTAGCAGTAACAAAACTATTTAAGGATGAAACATACTTTGTCCATGAAGCCCACTTGGCCCGTCTTCGCGTCCACCGAGCTTGTGCTCTTTTTTTTCTAAACTCTATCAAATTACGGAAAGTTGGATAGCGACGAAAAGTTCCCCACGCCCTGTTCTGGCTTTTCCGAGTGGAAGTACATTTCGCATTCCACCAGGGCTTGCACCTCCGGGGAAGATTTCCTGAGGTCTGTGGAACTGAAGCAGAAGCAGCATTTATAATGTATTCCGTAACGTAAAGCGTTGCATCCTCAGGAGTCATATGAAGAAACAAGGAGGTATCAAGTGTAGCTTCTAGACCAAAAATAGACCAGTCGGCATTTTCCAACTTCCATCGTGGAAGGCGGGTTTGTATCGATAAAACTGGTAAAAGGCTCTCTAAAATTATGGGTAGATGGTCGCTTCCAAAAGGGTTGCCTAAAACGTTCCATGAAAAGCATGAAAGTAGAGATGGTGATGATAGTGATAGGTCGATCGATGTAAACGTGTTGTGGGCAGCGCTAAAAAATGTTGGTTCTTTCTTATATAGCAGGCAGATTCCAGTTGATAATAAAAGCCTTTCAATAACTCCACCTCGAGAGTCTTGACGAGAGCTTCCCCACAAAGGATGGTGGGCATCAAAATCACCAAGAATTAAAAAAGGTTTGGGAAGTTGTTTGATGAGTGCTTGAAGTTCATGGAGATGCAGCGGAACATTAGGTGGTAAGTAGAGTGATACTAGAATGATGAGGCGATCAAGAAGGATGCGAACTGCAACTGCCTCGAGTGAAGTTTGTAAAGGAACTTCAGCACATGCCACTCCACTTTGAACCACCACTGCTACACCACCCGAAGGGGTTGAGGAATGGCGGTCCTTCCTAAAAACTTGTTGATGCCGCAAAACCTGCATGTGCGAATCAGTCAGATACGTCTCCTGTAGGCAAATAGCAACAGGACGGAGCTCATCAAAAAACGAATTGATGTCATCTATGTTACGTAGAAGGCCGCGACAGTTCCACTGCATAATGCCTATATGCTTAGCCCGTGCAAAAGTGAATATAAAAACTGGTAAAAAGTAAAATGAGGTGACTATGCCTTAAAATCTTTTTTTTTTTTTGCGCGGGGCACTTTTCTTTTTTACAGCCTTTTTCTGCTGGCCAGTAGAGTCACTGGTGGCAGAAAGAGAGGAGTCAGATCCAGCGAGGAAACTTTCCTCGCCGGACTTGGGTCCACCCTCGTCCATAGGCTCCTCAGGGGGAGCCGGAGGGAGACCCGGTGGGATCGGCAGCCTTAACGGCTGACTAGGTCTCTGCTGGGTCGAGACGCGGGGTTGTCCCCGGCGTCGAGGAGGCAGGGAGGCAGGGGCGGCAGGGGTTGCCGTCCCTTGCTTCAAGGTGGACGTTGAAGGAACAGTGTCCACTGTGCGGTTGGGGTGCAGTGCAGCTGGCATTGCACCCGCGGGTTTTAGAGGGGACACTGACGGGAGACACACCCCCCCCCCAGTAGGGGTCTGTGTTCCCGCCGATGCCATTACGGGTCGTGCGGGTCCCCTGCGCACGACCTCGGCATAATCTCCTTTCGATAGGAAGGAGAAACGTTTTTAGCCTCATGGTAGGAGATGTTTTCTGTGGTCTTCAAAGTAAGTATTTCTTTTTCTTCTTTCCATTTTCGACAAGAGCGCGAGTATGCTGGGTGACAGCCATCACAGTTGACACATCTCGGTTCGCTCTCACAACTGTCAGACACATGCTCTTTACTGGAGCACTTCGCGCAAGTGTCACTTCCCCGGCAGCTCCGTGACCCATGGCCGAACCTTTGGCATTTAAAGCACCGCTGGGGATTCGGCACGTAGGGGCGAACACGGCACCGGAGGTAGCCTGCCTTTATGGCCTCTGGGAGAGTGGTGGTGTCAAAGGTCAGTATAATGTGTCTTGTTTTACGCTCTACACCCTCACGACGAAGGGTGATGCGACGAGCGGCAACAACTCCTTGGTTTGAAAGGCCTTCAACGAGTTCTTCCTCAGATGAATTTCATTAGGTCGTCCTCCGAGATAAATCCTTGAACTGTATTAAGTCTGCGGTGTGGAGTAACGTTTACTTGGTATTCAGACACAACGTTGAAAGTAAGAAGGGCATCACTTTGCTTTTTGGTGCTGATCTCAACAAGAAGATCACCGGACGGCATCTTTTTAGCAGAGTAATCTTTCCCAACGATTCCTTCCAGTACCTTGGCGACGAAGAAAGGGGACAGTTTGGCAAGTGGTTTTTCTTCTTCGGAATGTAAGACCAGGAATTTTTGAAATGTTTCGAGTACTTTGGATGTTTTCAGGAGCGACTTGAGCTTCGGTGCAGCCTTTTTTGGGGGGCCGATCAAAAGGTTTAAGTTCGGAGCCCATATAAAGGAGGAAGGTTTTCGGAAACTGTGGTGCACCGCCCACCACCGAGCCCAACAAGGGAATAGGTAACGCTCCATAACAAGAATGGCTTGGCTGAAGACGTTACTCTATTAGTGCTGCCCAGTCTCTATAACCAAGAGTGGTTCTGGACAAGGTGTCTGTCACCACCCAAGGTTAGCCCTTGCCGCCAAAGGAGTTGAAAGGAAAGAAGAGAAATGAGAAGAGTGAAAAGGAGGAGAAGACAAGGGTGAAAGTAGAGAGGGGATAGTAGAAGTGGCGACTAGACTGAATCATCCTGGCCGGGCCTTACCAGGACTCCCGTCTACGAGAAGCAGGGGCCGAAGTGGTGTATTGCCTCACCCGGGGGGCCCCGAAGGGTCCAAACCTACCCCGGGCTCGGCTCAACCACCAGGATGCCCTTTTCCCCGGACACGGGAAAGCCACGGACAGCCATACGTGGGCAAGCGAACCCGCATGGCTCGGGGTCCGTGGAGACGCCACTCTCCAAACACCTGCTTTCACAGGCGCCCCCTGCGGGGAACACACACTGACCTGCATTAACTCTTTGCAGCACATGGGGGCCTGGCACCAGCACCTCAAGCTGTGGGTCCTGTTGCAGGTAAGTTTACTCTTGCCACCCGAAAAAATTTACCTCCATATGAAACTTTTGCGATCGTGTTTGATTTTATTTCCTCCTGCTTGCATGCATGACTTGAGAAAACAGAGTTGGAAATTGTGTCGAGGGTAATTTACCTAAATGTTTCATGGATTTTTAATTTCAGCATTGACTGGTTCATGCCCTGCAGTTTACGTACATGGCTGATGGTCGTGTAAGTATCTTGTCGTCTTTTGATGTGTATGTGGAAAAGTTAGTGCCACAAAAAGAAACAGGAGTCTCTGGCTCATTACCTAATAAAATTTATATGCAAGGAGACTTCAAGAGCATGGCAAAAAGATAAGCTGTCTGCTTATCTGTTTGTTTTCTGAAGTTATCTGGCAATGTGCGAAAGCACGACTTTTGCAGTGCCGTACCCAGACATGAAAGAGCAATAGATCTCTTGATTACCTTTGAATGGGGCAACTTGTAGTCTAAAATCCATTTCTTTGAGCGAGCCTATTTGAAAGCAATCAAGAAGGGTATTGCTCTTTCATGTCTGGGTGCAGCACTGCAAAATTTTTTTTCACACACTGGCAGATAGCTTCAGAAAACAAATTGGACTGAGAACATCAGGGTATCTGTCATCTGCCTTAAATGGGGCAGGTACCCTGTTGAAGAGGAGGGGGTATCCAGGATACCGACCGCAGTACAGAAAAAAGGAGACTGTCGCAATATGCCTCACATTTAAAGAAAAATGTTGAAAGCCTGTTTGAAGTTCCAGGGGCCTTTTCAGCGCCCCCCGAAAACAAATCAATTGCTAGAGTAAATGCGAATGCCAAGGGACTGTCTGGGAACAAGTGCACCAAGAAGTTTGTCGGACTGTTCAGTTTTTTTGGAGAGGTATGTACAGCATTCCACTCTTCTGTCGCAGCAACTGCATTGGCTAGACGGGGCATGCAGTGCCTGAATGACAGACACCGAGGACACGCTTAGTTTTGTAGAGCCACAGTGCAGGATGTTCTAAATCACTGTATGGAGTGCGATTGTGGGCTGTCCTTCCACAGCACTACTATTTTAGAAAGGCACAAGGACAGTTGACAACTTGTGAAGAGATGCAAGCCTATCACATCAACAGCGGTGGAAGTGACCGTGTGATCCATGCATCAAAACATTGTCAGATGGAAAGTTGGAATTTCTAAAGGGGATAATGAAGGTTTCGTGCATGCCAGTGTGAACTTTAGATCAGTTATCATAAAAGACTGGCAGACACACTTGTGACAGTTTAAGTATACTTTGTCTTCATTCCCTCCTAGTAAATTATATACTTGTTAGTCAGCGCCTTTCCTGTCGTGTATGTTCCTTATTGACCTCACCTAGTAGCACTGTTTTACATAATTATGTTCAATCTGCTGACAGCTTCACCTCCAGAAGGGGATAGTGCTTACGCCAACCCAGGCGAAACGAGTGATGGCGCGCACCAAGCCGTCTCGTCGTGAAAGAGACAGCCCAGTCCATTTGGACTACACCTGGGATGGCAGTACAAAGTATGTCAGGCCAGTTGCCACCCAACAAAAGGGCCCCGGGGGAGCAGCCCAAACCCGCATTGACCCCGGAAAAGGTCAATGTTGATGAAGGTGGGTACGTAGTCTGAACAAAATGAAACAAAAAATAATATTTGGTCAATTCATTTGCAGCTACCTTGCACCATTGGGCAGGGGTGAAGAAGGTGGACATCACTGCAGTGGTCTCCAACCTTTGAAACATCTTGTCCGAAAAATACAAGATTCTATTAAATCAGTGAGGCGCAAAGAGGCCTATCAAAGGATATAATGAGCATCCTTACTGCAGCTCTCTTCCCTGGAATAAATTGTAAACAAAGTGCAATTGCATCGCATTTCATTATTTGAACTAGTTCACAGAGGATTTTCTAGTGTCAAACGACCAGCGACAACAAAGCAGCTGCCACTAGGATTCAACTGGTCCTAGTTGCAGCTGGGATCTAACTGGTCCCAGTTAGATCCCAGCTGGTTTAACTGGGAATCTTTCTTTAAACCAGTTGAACTGGGACCGGTTGAACTGGGCCAGCTGGTCCAAGTTGGTCCAGCGGGTCCAATTGGGAATTGTTCCTTAAACCAGTTGAACTGGGACCAGATGGATACCAGTTGGGAAATTTTCACCTGGGCTCCCACTTAAGACTTAGTCTGCTCCGGTGTCTACGAGGGGAGATACATCATGGGCCGTCGATAACAACTTTTAATTTGTTGGGCACCGTTGCAGGGGCATCGTTACGATTTGTGGCGTCAGCAGAGTGGAATCGCTCCGGCGTTCTCGAAGGCTCTTTACTTCGTCTTCCTGCAATGCCACTTCCAGGAGTCGCCGCACTTAGTTTTTCCAGCTACGCAGGAGAGACAGGCTGTCTCGGCGGGGTCGTGGCGCTGGAGACGCTGAAGGCCGAGATTCAGGGCGGAGAGACGGCACTGAGGAGGGCAAGCGTTGGAGGTACTCCTCGATGCCGCAAGGGCGTTCGCCATACCTCGGGCGTGGGTCGCTCAGGTGGAAACCACGCAGCCCAAGTCGACGGTAGTGGCAGGCGCGGCAGATATGATCGGCTTCTCCGCAGTGGTCGCAGAGCGGGCGTCGGCCGGCCGTTCGCCACACGTCGGACTTCCTCGTCGAGGGTCGCTCCGGGCAGACGTACCGGGCTTGTTCTTCCCGACGCTGAGGATACCGCGACATTGAGGCGTCTCTTCAGGGTGGCGCTGGGCCCCATCCCGACGACCGCCGCAAGCTCCCCGCCGGGGCCTGGCGGGGAGCTTGCGGCGGCCGTCGGGTTATGGCGGCGTAGCTCGACGTCGGTTCTTTGACTTTCTCGCGCACAAACTCTGCGATGGAGAGTGTCGCTGGAGCACTCGAGGCTGGCAGCAACCTGCTGAGTTCCTTCCGGACGACATCCCGGATAATGTCACGGATGTCCGCGGTTACAGGGGAGGTTTCGCCGCTAAACAGGGTGGATGCAGCGACGCATGGATGTCGTTGGTAGTGGGAAACGCGCGCTTGATGGACGCGCTCGATGTTGGTTGACTTTGTGACGAAAGCTTCGACGGTGATCGGCGGGTTGCGGACGAGGCCTCCGAAGATGTCATCCTTTACACCTTGCATCAGGATCCACAGCTTCTTTTCGTCGGTGGCTTGAGGGTTGGCGCGAGCGACCAGGTGCAGAACACCTTCGACGAAACTGGCGATTGTACCATTTGCGCCCTGTTATCTCATTCGAAGGTCCTTGGCCCTCTCCCGTCGATATTGGTAGATGAAAGTCTGTCTCAGCTCATCCTTGCAGGCGGTCCACGAGGTCAAGGAAGTTTCACGATTTTCTAACCAGAGCCTGGTCGTTCCTTCGAGCACCAAGTAGACTTTCTAGGCGCAGTTCTTCGGTCTATCGGTTGTGCTGGGCCACTCGCTCGTACTGCTGTAGCAATGCAGTCCTCGACGTCTTCATAGGGCTCATCATAGAAGGACGCGGGCGCACGAGCAGGGACAGGTAAGACAACGACGGGTGGTGTGGTCATCGCCACGGTCTTCTTTGGTTTCTTCGACTGGGGCCCACAATCCGGGGATTGGAATTTGGTACAGCGGCTTGTTCTGGCGTCTGGCGTCGGCGTTTTCTGCGAAGGGTAGCCTTCCTGGCCTGAGCACCCCACTTCGCCGGGATGTCTTCAGAGGGGTACGCTTCACGGCCATATAAAACTATACACCACGCCTCCACCAAAATGTCACGAATGACAATTAATGAAGCGACAAAAGCTGAAACAAACTAAATGTTTAGTGGGGCGAACTTCTGCCGAAAACAAAAAGAAATCAGAAGATAGATAAAACTAGAGCGTCGCGGACGTCGATGGCAGCGTAGCAGCAGGATCGAACGCTGGGGCGAGACTGCCTGCGACTTGCCACGCGGAGCACCTTTTGTAGCCGCGTGGGTCTCTGGAACATTCGGCCTAGAACGTCCGGCATGTAGAACATTCGAAACTCTATCAGACAGAAACTTTTAGAATTTGTGAGAACGCCAAGTAAAAAAAATAAATAAAAGAACATTCCGCTGTCTGGAATCGAACCCACATCTTCCGCGTGACAACCAAGTACGGTAACCATTCGCCGCATATTTTTTCTTTATTATCATTCGGTCACATACGGGCTCGCTCAGCGACGCGCGTGGCAATATAAGACGCAACACTATTAAACTTGCGGAAATTGTTTTTGACATTTCAGCAGCGAAACATATAGTTCTGCTTCCGTGATATTTAGAAATCACACACCCATTTAAATATCAGGGTGACCGTTGAACGAACTGGTTAATTTCGTTTCTTTTTTTTGCACGGAGTAATAGACACTTTTTAGAGTAGCTTTATTCTTCAAAGCACTGCTTCGTTGGAATGAAATGCAGGCTCTGAGGGGCCCCTATTTAGGATGCAATGCCATTCCCACTTGTGGTAGATTATTTCGCAACATTATGACACAACGTAATGAAAGAAATTTATGGCATATTTTGTTGTTGCATTGACGATATCGACGATCTACATGCTATTTGCAAATTGTATCGTACGAAAAATCTCGGAAAACGAAATTGCCCTAAACCCAGCCAGATCTTTTTTTCCGAAGTAAAACCGGGCAGCAATATGAGGCAATGGTCTAACCGCATTTTTTCTTCTTCCTAGTCCAGTAAGAATGGGACAAATGGCCTCCGGGATGGCCTTGAAGGCTCACAACTCTCCCTGCTATCCTCCTTATGAACTGCAAAACAAAAAACAAAGCCGTTCTCGCAGCTCGCAGTGCGGTGTGACGGGATGAGCGGGTTAAGTGTGGGGCTTTCAGGGTCAAGCCGTCCGCTGATAAACGAAGCAAAAAGATGAGAATTTTCTTTATTTTTGTTTGGAAATAGCACTATATCGCGTAAGCTGGTGAGCGGCAAGGCTTCCTCCCCAGTGACATCTGGATTCTAGAAAAGATTCCATCGGAGATGAAATTCCACTGCGATATCCTCTTAAGCCACGCGCAGCCAGTCATGGGTGGGCGAACCCCCTTGGCTTGGGGTTCGTTGTGACGCCACTCACCGAGCACCTACTAAAGTAGGTGCCCCCTGCATGCGGGTATGGTGGCCCACGCGGCACGAGTCCGTGGTGAGGCTACTCACCAAGCACCTAGTACGTAAGGTGCAGGTGGCCCCTGCGGTGCTCGGGGTCCGTGGAGAGACCACTTTCCAAACACCTGCTTTCATAGGTGCACCCTGCCGGAAGCGTGTTTGTGGCGCATCCAGAAAGACTATGCATTTCGATAACAGTTGTGTAGGGAAAGAGGCTGGTGAGGAATGAGTACTCATTCAAGGCTTGCCACCATTTCTCAGGCTTTCAAATAGCTTTTTGTGGAGTCATTGATCAGTTGGCCTGCTCGTCATGTCCTGTAAAGGAATCGGGAAACTGTCTTGTGTCTTACAAACTTCCTTTCCTGATACTTAGTCTCTGAAGATGTGAGGTCAAAGCTGTGCAATGAAAGGCTGAGAGCGCGAAGAGTCATTAACAGCTCGGAAAACTCTTCAGTATCGGAAAAAGAAAATTCCAAGTCGCAAAAGGTAATCGTATCTATAATGTTGAAAGTGAATCTATGAGGCAGATGAATAACACCTGCGGTCAATTTCAAAAGGAAATGGAGAAGAAGCAGGCATTTGCAAGTCATCCGCACCTGCTAGAAATCCTGGAGCTTATGGTATATTCGGCTGGTTGATTTGTAGTGCTCTGCAGCGCTCTGAAAAGCCGATGCCCATTCGGCTGGTTGAAGTCGGGCGCTCTAAGTACATTCGGCTTGTTCTTTCAGAGCGCGCTCGGAGAATCCGATCAGGTCGTCCTCCGACTCAAAGCGGTTTGAGGCGCTCCGACTGTCTAGTGGGAGCTCGCGCCAGAGGGCCGGTCACGTGATCCCAACCATTTTTGTTGGGCTGGAAGAAAACCCGACACGGCCGCCGAGAGACCCAGCACCCAGCAGCTTCCTCCTTGGCTGCTTATCGTTGGAACTTGGACGCTGTGTTCGAGTTTCGCAACATGGCTAAACGCATGTGTTTAGCGTTGGCGGGGACACCGTCAGTGCTGCTGTTCCATTTAGCAGACGACAGCAGCAGCTCGGAGGACGACGACGACGGTCCCGCCTACGAGGCGATGTTTCGAGAGTTGTTCGATGCGCCGTGCGCAGTACCAAAAGTCAAGGAATATGTTTTGACAGTAGTGAACGCCTACTCCGACAATGAGGTAAGAAGCAAGGTACTAGTAAGTTAGCTAGTTGTAATGTTATTTTGTTTGATAGTTCCGCAGGAACTTTCGTCTGGCACGGGTGCCCTGCTACGACCTTATCGACCAGTTTGAGGGCTCGAGCTTTTTTTCATCGACATCTCACCACGGCGGATCGCCCACCAAGACAGCAGAAGAGCACATCCTTTCATTCTGTCACAATCTTTGTCGAACGTGGACGAAGGGGGCCGAAGCACCCGCCTAGAAGAGACGACACGCAGCCAGGTTGTGAGGGTGGACGATGACTGACCGGAGCGCGTGCGCTCAACGGCTTTTATTAGCGCGGTGAACAATGTTGCCCGCCGAGCCTGGCGGCCGCAGACGGGCGGACTGGAGGAGGACGCCACTAACCTGTCACACTCCTCCCCCCAGTTTGTTTGTTCTAAAACAAAACTAAATACAATGCACACGGCCGACACCATCTCGGCGTCTGGTCATGCAAAGTCCCGGCCTGTCGACAATGAAGGTCACCCTGGCGAGTAGCGGTCAGGTGGCCTCCGCTGCCGTGCACTCCGCCTGGGCACTGGTGTCGACGGGCCAGGTGTGGCAACGCCGGGCGCTGCCTGCATTGGTCGCGCTCTACCCGGTGGAGCTGCAGGGACCGGATTTGTGAGTGGCACCGGTGCAACTGGTGCCACAGGAGTGGCGACGCTTGTCGCCTCCGGGGTGGGTGGTGCTCCGCTGGCCACGACTGGTGCTGTTAGGCCCCCTGCAGGCTGGTCCTCTGAAGCGACGGCCGAGGGTGCAAGCCAGGTCCCGGAGCGAGGCCTGACATGGTCGGCGTGCCGGTGCCAGGTGGTCCCGTCGGGCATGCGGACGAGCAGCGATGAGGCACTCGCTGGTGAAACCACACGCCCGGCAGACCAGGGTGGGCCAGGACGGAAGTTCCTCGCATAGACAGACGCTCCCGGCTCCGGCAAAGGCCCGGAACGGCACCCTCGGTCAGCAGCCAGCTTCTGCTTCAGCTGCTTCAGGAGCGCCGTGGACCGGAGGTCTGGATGCAAGACGTCCAAATGGGTCTTGATTATCCGGCCCAGCAGAAGCTCGCAGGGCCAGGGACCTCATGGGGTGTGGTCCGGTACTGGAACAGTACCCGGGCCACATGCGTCCGGAAATCCCCGGGCTGGTTCTTCTTGAGCTTGTCCTTGATGGTCTGTTCCACCCGCTCTGCTGCACCATTGGAAGCGGGGTGGTACGGCGGAACCAGCATCCGGCAGATTCCATTCCTCTGTAGCCAGTCCATGCACTCGGCGCTGGCGAAAGCGGGACCATTGTCCGACACGATAATATCCGGCAATCCCTGCGCCGCGAAGATTGCCGCAGCGCCGCGATGGTCGCGCTTGTCGAGGGACTGGTGACTGGCAGTGCCTCCACCCACTTGGAGAAGGCGTCCACTACCACCAGGAAGTAGTGGCCCTTGAAGGGTCCCGCATAGTCCACGTGCAAGCGGGACCACGGCCTCTGTGGGAACGGCCAGGAATGATCTCCACCTGGCGCGAGGCTCGCTGGTTCTCCTGGCAGACCTGGCAGCTTTGCACCTGGTGCACGATATCCCGGTCCAAGCCAGGCCACCAAACGTGCGACCGTGCCACCATTTTGGTCTTTTCAATGCCAGGATGCCCCGCGTGCAGCAACTGCAGAACCTTGGTCCGCAGTCTTTGTGGACCAAGCGTTGCTCTGCCGCATATAGTCGACGAGAAGCAAACGCCACAGGGCGTTCCTGACCATCCTGACCCCGGTGCGACAGGACGGCTCCTACCCCGTACGGCGACGCATCCACGGTGAGGACTACAGGCTTGGACGGATCGAAGTGCACCAGCACCGGAGCCTTGACGACTAACTCCTTGCTGTGCTGGAAGGCCAAGTCCTGCTCCTTCTTCCAGGCCCACTGCTGACCGTCACGAAGCAGGCGATGCAGCGGCTCCAGATGCGTCGACAGGTTGGGCAGGAACCTCCTGTAGAAGTTGACGAGGCCGAGGTAGCTCTGAAGCTCCTTCTTGCTCTTGGGCTTCGGCGCCTTGAGCACGGCCTCAATCTTGCGGGGAGCCGGGGCCAGGCCAGCCTGGGAGATGATGTGTCCCAGGTACTCCACGCTGGGGGTCAGGAACAAGCACTTGTCCAGCCTTAGCTTGAGACCGGCGTCCTGTAGTCGTGTCAGGACCTTGCGCAGGTTCTGCAGGTGGTCCCCGTCGTCGGTACCGGAAACCAGGATGTCGTCCAAGTACACCGCCACGTGCCTCATGCCCCTGAAGAGGTCCCGCAGATGGCCAAGATGTCCCATTGTTTCGCCTCCGGCGTGTCGTTCGCCCGGAAGAACACGTGGACTTGTTCTTCGTAGACTGGCCAAGCGGACCCATCTCCCTCGAACGGCTCGAGCCTCCCGTACAGCGGCATGGCGACAGGAGCGAAGGGCGGTGTTCCGACTCTCTCGGCGGCGTGGGCCGAACCGTGCACGTTGGTGGCCTCCAGTGCCACGGTTCCTCGTCGCCAGTGTCACAATCTTTCTCGAACGTGGACGAAGGGGGCCGAAGCACCCGCCGAGGAGAGACGACACGCAGCCTGGTTGTGAGGGTGGACGATGACTCACCGGAGCGCGTGCGCTCAACGGCGTTTATTAGCGCGGTGAACAATGTTGCCCGCCGAGCCTGGCGGCCGCAGACGGGCGGACTGGAGGGGGGCGCCACTGACTTGTCACACATTCCTCTGGTGAGCCGTCTTTGCTTTTATCCGGCGTTTAGCAGCAACACTGCTGCATGTGTAAATTGTGTACGAGAGGCAGATTTTTTTTATGCTATGCTGTCAGTGGTAACGTATAGATTTCAGTGATCTAACGTCAAAGCTATACCTTCTCGAGCTTGCGTGAAGGCCGAAGAAAGTCACGTGCACGTGCTACCAAAGCAGTAGGGTGCAGTACTGTGGAAGCTACGCTAACCTCCATAACGTGGCATCAATGCCGAGTATAGCATATGCGAAATATTGCATATTATGCTCATAAACAGCTGTTCATCACATGCTGAGCATGCAAGTTGAGAGAAAGCTATACTCTCCATCAACTTCGGCTGGGTAGCTAGTAGTGACGGGCCGAACCGGGCAAAGTTAGGATTCGGCAAAGTTTGGTACGCACCGAACTTGTGACCTAAACTTCGGATAAGATTTAGAAGAGATTCGGCAGGCCTCTGCGTATGCCCATATTCGCAAACCAGAGAGCCTCTGCGGACGAGGATACACAAATTTTGTTAAACAGCCCTTTTACTCAGCCGTAATTGTGTTAATACTAAATACGTCGAAAAGTAACTTTTCAGAAGCTTTCATACCTTTTTTCTCACCGAGAAAATAAGAGAGATCAATTGGCTAGCTGGTCTGGCCACTTTGTGCCTAGGCTAACTTGTATACCGAATTTTTTAAAAGTTTGGCAAAAATTTGGTTTTGCCGAATCTCAGATTCGGGAAAAGTTGGGCCCCTCACTAGTAGCTAGCTGTAAGTTGCCGTCCAACTGAACGGTTGCCTGTCCAGCCGAGGGACACTCAGCCTCGGAGAGCTCAGCATTAGAGTGTCGCTAATGTACTGTGAAAAAGGTGACGCCAACTATAGTCCTCTACTTGGTCTGCTTTAACGTCCTGAGGTAGTTTATTTAACAACCGTCTTGGTGAATTTACTGCTTCCTGGGTAATACAACTCGCTCTTCATTGCCGCTGCATTATGAACTCCCAAAATCATTTATTAATTCGCTCGCTTGTGATATTTTTGCAATGAAAGTGGCAGCTGCGAAACCTTCCTGGATTATTTGCGAAAGCACAAGAAGGAAATCGCCAACCCTAACCATAGGTTACTGAAGCAGTGTCTCGGAGCTTCAAGGCTAGTTTGGGCCCATGTTTAAAAGTGAGTGTCAGTAAAAACATGCGTCACTGGTATCCATAGAAGCGACATGTATCCTTGTTGTTGCATTCACCTATGAACAAGGAAACAGCCTGGTCTCGAAGCAGGACAATGTTTGCTGAACTCATGATGATTTTCTTCTTATGCTTCTTCTAACCGGGCAGAGAGAACCTTAACCTTATGAAATAAAAGATTATCTTTTAGGTTACAGCTCAATGTGGCACCACTACATCTTTTTAGGTACGTGGCCAACAAGTCCTCGATGCGGGAGTGTGCTTTGCTCTTCAACATGGCAGACTCAATGTTGGCCGTGATAGACAGGGTGCTGAATTTTCTCTGCAGCATTGCTCTAGCCATAATATGCTTTGCTGCTGACAAAGGTGCCCTGGCCAACGGCTTAAAAAAAGTAAGCTTACTCGTACACCATTGCATCTTATAGGGGGCGAATGCATTTGCTGTAGGTGACAAGCGTATGTTGGCATTCTGAATGATGCCCACATCTTTCGTTCCAAACGGCTTATACTAGTGAGTGTTCAAAATACAGCCGGCCGAGCGTGCTATGTGTCATAGGAGTTCCAGGGCAATTGTAATTTGTAACTTCGCCAGAAGGGGCGAGCTATGGGGGGCTGGCGTCTTGAGCTTCGCCACTTGGTGGTGTCATCACTTTGGAACCTCAACATGACTGAGGACTGGTTAGGCAACATCGACGAAGGCAATTGACTCGTTCTTGCTCTTCTCTATCTCACCCTGTCTTTACGCAGGGGTTGAATAGGTGCGGAAAAGAGGTGAAACTTGAGCATTCAGTTTGGCCAGATTTGACAGGAGTGTGCGCGCGTAGCTTCTCACTGTATTTTGGATGAGCAGTGCTGCTTTCGCGTGGTTCGACTTAACGACGTCTAAAGTAGCTTTCGGAACATCTCCCCGCTGCAATCTGGTAGTCAGTTTATTCGTTTTAGATGAAGCTTTTAAGACCCTCTGAACAAAAAATGGGTGTCAGTGGTATTGCTGCCACAGCAAGCAACACATAAAACTATAGAATAAGTGCTAAATATTGTTTATGTACTTTATGTACAGCTTTAACAGCCTTTCTTCTTTTTTCCAGCGTGCAGGCTTCCCGAACGTGATTGGATGCATCGACGGCACCTACATACCCACACGATGTCCAAATAGCAAGACAAGATCAACCTACATAAACAGGCATGATCAAGTCTCCATCACGATGCAAGGGATACGCGACGCGAAGGGGAGGTTTCAGGATGTATTTACAGGACCACCCAGCAAAGTGCATGATGCTCGTGTCCTCAGGCTGTCAGTCGTGCAGCAGGATTTGCCCACCATTTGTGCAGTTAACAAATACCACCTGTTAGGAGATGCAGCTTACCCCATCAGAGAGCACTTGCTGACACCCTTCAAAAATTACGGAACCATGACGAAAGCTAAAGTCGAATACAACCAAAGACATGCTTCAACAAGGGTTGTGATCGAAAATACTTTTGGTATGATGAAGCAGAGGTTTCGGCAGCTGCGGTATGTGGAATTCACGACAGTCGACAAGATTACCCAGCTCATCATATGGTGCTGTGTCTCACACAACATTTGCATGGATGCTGGTGACATGAGTGTTGAAGACATCCTGACTGATGAAAAGAGGAGAGAACGAAGGGAAGACATTGCCCTTCATGCCAGGAAAAGTCGAGCGGAGCTGGAGGCAGTTCGGCAGCCACGGACTGCACGTGACAACGTACTTCGCCAGCTCGGCGAAGCAAAGAGGAACACCATAGCACAGCTGTTTTGAGGTGTTGCACAGTTTCAAAAAGCTGCCCGACAGCCATGCAAATGGACATCAACGCAGGACAGTGTTTCTGGGTTTACCATGATTTATTGCACATTTCCATAATTTATCGTAATAAACAGTTATGATGCACCTTATTTAGGCAACCTATTGCTTGTTAGCGAGGTCTCTCAGGGTCTGCATCTGCGCCTTGTGCGCCTGCAGCAGCTCTTGGTGCCGCTCCTCTTTTCGTTTCTCGCGTTCTTCTTTTTTACGTTCTTTCGCATCATTCAGTGCTTTCATTTGCTTGAAAAAGAACACCATGTGCTGCATGCGGCCGTTGGTTGGTCGGATTCCTCTGTCCGCTTTCCGCTTCTTGCATCGGCTTTCCCCTCCTGGGGCTCTTGTTGATGCGTTGTTTTGTTCACTGCCTTCGGAGTTGTCGATGTTGCCGTCTTGTGCAGCGCTAGAAGGTCCTGCTGACGACCTATCCAGTGTCGAGTCTTTGTAGGTCACTTGGCTGACGCTTCGTAACACTTCAGGCTCAAGGCTGTCGTCAATGGCCCTAATGGCATTGAACTATTCCTCATATGACGTTTGGCAGCGTGAATTGCCCGACGTTCCGTTGTGGTTGTCCTCCCTGCGTTTTGCTAGCGTCTTGAAACGGGTCTCACATTGGGCGCCTGTGCGTGTGATCTGCAACACTTTGAAAATATCTTTGGCAATCTGCTCATACATCGCTCTTTTACTCCTGAACCTTTTCATAGGTCCAACCTGTCTTGAGTATTGGAAGTAGCTGTTGAGGAGCAACTTCGTCTCTCCTTGGCCCCATGGTGCTGTTCAAGAGAGAAGAAACCAAAGGAGGTGGAAATAGTTAATAGAGTTCCCTAACATTTTGTGTGAGTTTTTATTGAAGCACTTGAGACCTATATCGCCAACCAGAGTAGCAGCTTGGCATGTCTAGTCTGCAGCCATTATTGCAGTGCAATAACTAGAAAATTGGTCAAGCCCTGCATAGGAAGTATTCATTTTCATCTGCATGAGCTGTAGGTAAAGGAACTTATGGTCAATCAAAAAAGACAGTTTTGACAGTGCAAAAGGGTACTTGGTGAGAGCTGGCAGTGCGCACGCGCTCAACAGCGGTGCGCACAACAATGGTGGCCGGTGAATACTCCCAATATGATGTAACAATTTAGGTTTTAACATGCTCAGCGTGGCTTCCAGGGTCGGTGAATACCGTGATCTATAAGGCAACCCCAACAGTTTGAAGTGCCAACTGAGGTATGTGAAATACGCAAAGAGCACAGTCATGATCAATTGAAATACAAACTTTTCAAATTATCATGACTATCATCAATTTACCATGACTATCATCATGAATTTATCATGACTATCATCAATTTATCATGACTATCATCACAGCAAGAAGTTGGCGTCTCATTGGTATGTCCAGGCTGCCGTGTTGAAAACATTCGTTCGAGAAAACACTGGGTTCGTAATATCATGACAGCACAAAAACATGTGGACCCGATTGGCTGGTGGAGGAATACCTGTTCCTTTACAAAAGACATTTGCCAGTATGTTTTCTTCAATTGTCACCAACTATAGATTAAAAAAAAAAGGTTTGAGTGTCTTGCGAGAGGAATTCTCGTTCAGAGCCTAATTATGTTCAAATGCGTAGTGTTCTCATACCATTTGATGGCGGAATCCTATTTTCATCTTGGATTTCTGCTGTGCTGCTTCCCTTGCTCTCTGTTGACTGTGTTGCAGTCCCTGCAAAGATTACAAACCCTTGGGCAGAACATTCTAACGCATGTACAATCATGATAAATTGAAATATGAACAAAGGGGTGCGTGGTTTTTGCTATCTAGGGCGCTTCCTGCTGGCAAACAAGGAATGCGAGGATATTTGTCAGACTCAGATATGCCTCAACCATCGATCAGTTCATGAACGGTCCGTCTGGACACCACCCGGGTGCTGGGATTTAGCAAAAATCACTCACCCCCTTGTTCGTATTTCAATTTATCATGACTGTACGTGGTTATCACTACAGTGGTATACCACAGCCGTGTTTGACTAGAAATCTGACGGGAAGCTCTATTGTGTATACAAGCGGACGTGTCAGAGCTTCAAAGCGTGTAGTGAGAGTCAGGAGGGCCACACTACCAGAATCCTGAGGCTGGATTTCCTAGTTTTCTTTTTCTGACCACATGCTCTCCTGTCTAGATGGAGCACAAAATTGAAGCTGTGAGTGCAATGGGAGGCGAACAGAAACACACATACTGCTCGCACTGCACGCAGAACCTCGGCCTCTGCGTGGCGCCCTCTCTGGCATTGGCGGCCCCCCTGGCAACGCGCGTCCCCCCTGGCACCGCGCGTCCCCCCTGGCACCGGCGTCCCCCCTGGCACCGCGCGTCCCCCCTGGCACCGGCGTCCCCCCTGGCAACGGCGGCCCTTATGGCACCGACGGCACTAGTGACACCGGCGGCCCTCCCTGATCTGGCAGCTGTTGATAACCTGGCAGCTGAACCTCCCCAAGCACCAAATGTGGGTGACATGGTAAGTGTGCTGCTATTATCAAGAACATCCTAAAATATAAAGATAATTAAATGAGAGACTGCACTGCCTCATGGTCTTCATTAACAACAGTGCAGGACGACCCAGTGTTTCTTAAGGAGCTCATTCACTTTAAGGGCAGCTCTAGCCAAAGTTCCAAAGGAAATTAATTACAGGCATCGCTTTAGTGGAACGGAATATTACACCGTGGGGGCGTCGCATTCCCAACTAATACCGACATTAAAAATTCAACCAGCTGCTCATTGGCAGGATGCCAGCAAAGTTACCAATCGGTGAAGCAATACAGCCAAGACGTCGTAATCCTTCCCCTGTCTTAAAATTGCTAGCGCGACGCGTTCGGGACCATGTCGTCCTTCCGGCTGGTTTTCACTGTTGCCCTTGCTCATGAGCCGGTAGACTGTTGGGTCGACCAAGCCCAAAACAAACCTTTTGCGGCAGGATATCTTTAAAACTACTTACAATACCGTGACCAAAGTTGCACCTTCTAGATCAAGGACGCTGACTGCACTAAGAACAGTTGTAATCCCGAATCGAAGTTGCATTTACATAAACTTGCATACATGTTTGTTCGACCGCCTCACATAATCTGTCTGGCTCTGTCACAAGCTTACCTCTGATAACCTAGAATGCATACAAAACTGTGCAGTCTGATTCATTGAATAAGCCTATACACCAACTCATGTTTACAAACAACCAAGCGCGCCCTCTCTCTTTCTTCCTCTGGCGCTGCGGTGGTCGGTGGGTAAAAAGATCGACGTCCTGCGTAAACAAGCACTTGGTACACGTTGACGAAAATAATCCTGCAGCAGGGGATGATGATGATGATGATTAGGAGTTTATTGGCGCAGCAGCAACGAGGGCCATAATGCGCCAAACTTAACGTATTTAGAGCATATTATAACAAAAGTTTACTTTGAGGCTATATATTCACAAATGGTATAAATATCCAGTTTGTTTTAAAAAGTCTAAGATACGGCTGAGTGGAACTAAAGGTTTATCACCAAGCAAAAAAGAGGGATGAAATGGGAGATGATCCCTAAAAAGTTCGAGAAAACATGATTGACGGAGTGGTTGGTGGGACGAACAATGCCACAAAATGTGCAACACGGTCAGAAGCTCTCCACAATGTTCACATAGTGCAACATCCTCACCACGAAGCAGATACTGATGTGTCACACGGGAGTGACCTATTCTTAGACGGCATAGAAGAACCTCCACACGACGTTCCCTGTTGTAAGAGCTCTCCCAAACGCCCAGAACGGGCTTGATAATGTGAAGTTTGTTGTTGCTCTCTGTATCCCATTCCTGCTGCCATTTGAGAAAAATAGATTTCCTCAGAAGTGGTTTCAAGTCTTGGTAAGGTAAGCAATTGAATGTTATAGACGAGCCTTGGGCAGACACGGCCAATTTATCCGCCTCTTCATTGCCCAAAATCCCAACGTGGCTTGGCACCCAGCAGAACTTAATGTCCCGACCGCGTCGCAGGGCGCTATTGATCTTACCATGTAGATGTTGTGCAAGGCGGTTCTTTGTGGGCATCAGGGAGGACACAGCCAATAAGGCACTTTGTGAGTCGACAAAAATTACAGCTTTCATAATACTATTGTCGAGTATATGTTCGACCGCTAGTAAAATAGCATAAAGCTCTGCAGTGAAAATGCTTGCCCTAGAGTCAACTTCTGTGGCTTTGCTGTAGGAGGCAGAATAGAAAGCACACCCTACAAAAGACGACGATTTGGACCCATCTGTATAAAACTCCAGGTAGTCTGCATACTTTTGTTGCAAGGAGAGGAACTCCTGCCGGAGGATTTGTGGTGAAATGACCCTCTCACTGTATTTTGCAAGTGACCAGTCACAGAAAATCGGCAGAACATCCCATGGAGCAACCCTATGAGTGTTTTTAAGCAAGGGAATCTCATGGAGGGGGATATTAAGGGATTTACAAGTACTTTGCAAACGGAGGCTTAATGGTCTAACAATGCTCGGCTTGTTTTCGAAAAGCAGTGAACTTCTGCAAGCATGAAGGGCACTGTAGGAGGGATGCTTTGGATTTGAAAATACTTTGTAAGCATAAGAGACGCTGAGGTACTGCCTCCGTTTCTCGAGGGACATTTGATGCGTATCAGCATACAAACTCTTCACGGGAGATATGCGAAATGCACCTGTAGAAAGTCGTAGTCCAAGGTGGTGTACTGGGTCAAGCATCTTAAAAGCGGATGGCCGCGCTGACCCATATACTACTGCACCATAGTCGAGGCGGGATCGAACTAAGGAGTTATACAGTCGTAGAAGACAGCGCCTATCAGCACCCCACGACATATGCGATAGCACTTTTAGGATGCTTGATGACATTAAGCATTTCCGTTTCAAATTCTTCAGATGGGGTACAAAGGTAAGTTTCTTGTCAAAAATAACACCCAAAAATTTGTGTTCTTGCTGGACTGATATCTCAATGCTATTAAGATGCAAGGAAGGATCAAGAGACAATCCCCGGCGTAATGAAAAAGGAACACAGACTGTTTTTTCAGGAGAAAATTTGAAGCCGTTTTCGTCTGCCCACTTACACATTCTATTGATTGTAAGCTGCAACTGTCGTTCACAACTGGAGAGGTTACAGGAAGACACAGAGATTTGCACATCATCCACATATAGAGAGTAAGTTACTGATGATGGCATAACCTTAGCTAGACTGTTAATCTTTACAGCAAAGAGGGTAACGCTCAACACTCCTCCTTGAGGAACACCATTTTCTTGAGAAAAAACATCTGAAAGTGTGGAGCCCAATCGGACTTGAAAGGTTCTTTCGCTGAGAAAGCTCTGTATGCACTGAAGCATGCGGCCCCGTACACCACAGTTGTACAAGTCACGAAGTATTCCATACCTCCATGTGGTATCATATGCTTTGTGTAAATCAAAAAAACACCGAGACACAATGCTGCCGGTGTACAAATGCCTCACGTATAGCGGTCTCTAGGCGAACCAAATGATCGGTGGTCGCTCGTCCCTCCCGAAAGCCGCACTGGTTTACATAAAAAAAATTCTCAGTCTCTAAGAAATGGACAAGACGACGATTCACAAGCCGCTCATAAGTCTTCCCTAAGCAACTTGTGAGTGCGATGGGACGATAGCTCGTAGGAATGGAAGGGTCTTTCCCAGGTTTCAAAAAAGGGATTATGTGGGCATGTTTCCAGCAACGAGGAAAGGCAGCAGCTTGCCATAGATGATTAAAGAAAGTTAACAGACCGTTCATAGATTCAGGGGACAGTTTCCTCAACATTTCATAGCGGAGTCTGTCTGGCCCTGGTGCAGACTGCTTCTTTGCACCAAGAGCGACTTTGAGTTTACACATTGTAAATGGTCTATTGTAAAAAAATTAACCACCCTCCAACGTCGAGATGGGCTGCTTTTCAACAGTCGACTGGAACTTCTTGAATTTTTCGCTAAAATTAGAGGAGCTACTAATAAGATGGAAATGCTCCCCAAGAACATTTGCTTGATCTTTCAGCGATATAGAGGGGCAAGAAAACAGAGGAGTTCGGAAAGATTGGTAATCTCCTCGAACTTTCCGCAGGCGATCCCAAACTTCTTTAGGTGGGACAAAGCTATTTAGAGAAGATATATATTTTTCCCATGATGTCCTCTTTGCCTGTTTCCGTGTCCAACGTGCCTTGGCCCTACATTTTTTTAAATTCAATCAGGTTCAAAGCAGTGGGATAACGGCGAAATATACCCCATGCCTGGTTCTGTTTCCTGCGAGTGACTGTGCAGTCCTCATTCCACCAAGGTTTGCATCTCCGGGGCAGGACGCCGGATGTTTGCGGAATAGAAGATGCAGCGGCATTAATTAGACATTCAGTGACAAACACCGTCGCCTCCTCGGGGGACATACTGCGAAAAAGCGATGGATCCAGTACGGCATTTAAACCAAAAAGAGCCCAGTCAGCCTTCTCTAATTTCCACTTTGGGAGGCGGGTCGAAAGCGAAGGAAGGGGTATTGAACTTTCTAAAATTATGGGGAAATGATCGCTGCCAAATGGATTATCTAAAACCTTCCATGAAAAGCATGGAAGTAGAGCTGATGATGATATGGAAAGGTCTATCGATGTAAAGGTGTTATGAGCAGCACTAAAAAACGTTGGCTCCTTTTTATTCAGAAGACAGAGCCCGGAGGATAATAAAAGTCGTTCTAAAACTCCACCACGGGAATCCTGACGAACACTACCCCACAGAGGGTGGTGGGCGTTAAAATCACCTAGAATTAAAAAAGGCTTAGGCAGCTGATCTATGAGTCCTTGTAGCTCGTGGAGCTGCAGTGGAACGTTGGGTGGCAGGTAGAGAGAGACGAGGGTGATGAGTCGGTCAAGGAGAACGCGAACTGCTACTGCCTCGAGTGGTGTTTGTAGAGGAACCTGAGCACACACGACCCCGCTCTGCACTACAACTGCGACACCACCAGAAGGGCTAGGAGAAAGGCGATCCTTCCTAAAAACCTGGTGCCGGCGTAAGACCTGTGTGTGTTTGTCGGAGAGATGGGTTTCCTGCAAACAGAGTGCCACAGAACGAAGCTCATCGAGAAAACAATTAACGTCATCAATATTACGAAGAAGGCCGCGACAGTTCCACTGCATGATACCTAATTGTTTAGTCATAGCAGTGCTAAAATTAAAATAAACTTTAACTTATAAACTGCAAAAATGGGTAAAAACAGGTTACTAGGGTTTAAAATCAATTTTTATGCGCGGAGCGTTTTTCTTTTTCGCGCAGTCATTCTGCTTCCCACTAGAGGTAGTGGGAGCAGCGAGGGAGGACTCCGATCCCGAGAGGATAGCCTCGTCGTCGGATCTGAGCCCACACTCTTCCATGGGTTCTTCCGGTGGTGTCGTCAGTTGACCCTTAGGGGCCAACTGCTTCGACGTCTCACCGGGCTTCCTCGGGGCAGTGGTTCGGGGTGGCTGGCCCCGGGGGAACACAGAGGCAGGGGGGGCCATCCCCTGCTCGGGGGTGGATGCTGGCGGGCCAGCACCCTCCCTGGGCTTGGGACATCGTGCCGCTGGCACCGTCCCTGTGGGTTTCGGTGGGGACTCCGACGAGACCCGCAGATCGTCCGGAGACGTCTGTGTTCCCGCCGACGCCATTACTGGCCGTGCAGGTCCCCTACGCACGACCTCGACATGTCCACCTTTTGCCAAGAAAGAGAAACGTTTTTCGGCCTCATGGTAGGGAATATTTTCCTTTGCCTTTAGAGTAAGAACCTCTTTCTCTTGCTTCCAGAATGGACAGGAGCGAGAGTATGCCGGGTGAGGACCGTCACAGTTGGCACATTTCGGATTGTTATCGCAGGTGTCAGCAGCATGATCTCTGCTGGAGCACTTGGCGCAAGTGTCGGCTCCCCGACAGCTCCGCGACCCATGGCCAAACCGTTGGCACTTGAAGCACCTCTGAGGGTTCGGCACATAGGGCCGTACACGGCACTGTAGATAGCCTGCCTTCAGAGTTTCAGGTAGTGTGGTCGTGTCAAAGGTCAGGATGATGTTTAGTTTTTCTTTCAATACCATCTCGGCGGAAAGTTAATGCGGCGCGCAGCTACAACCCCTTGACCAGAAAGGCCCTCAACGATTTCTGCCTCGGATGTTTCAAGCAAGTCATCCTCAGAGATGACTCCCTGTACGGTGTTTAACTTGCGATGCGGTGTTACGCTAACTTTGTAGTCTGCAACGGCGTTCAAAGCTAAGAGAGCTTCACATTGTTGTTTTGTATTAATTTCAACAAGAAGGTCACCCGATGCCATCTTTTTGGCATTAAAATTCATTCCAACAATACCTTCAAGAACTTTTGATACGAGAAAAGGGGATAACTTTCCAGGTGGCTTTTCGTCTTCCGAGTGTAATACAAGGAACTTTGGGAATTTTAGGAATTCTACACGTTTCGTGGGATGGTCTTTTGCTTCGGTGCGGACCCTTTTCAGGGCCCGATCAGTGGTTTTTTGCCTGGAACCCATAAAGATGGGAGGAAAGTTCAGTGCCCGGGTGCACCGCCCACCACGGAGCCCAACGAGGGGGTAGGTAATGTGCCATAACAAGAAAGGCTTGGCTGACACAATTACTCTACCAGTGCTGCCCGGGCACTATAACCGAGTGTGGATGCAGGGACAGGACCTGTTTCCACTCAAGGTTAACCCTTGCCGCCTAAGAAGGTGAAAAAGGAAGGAAGAGAGTGCAGAAGAAAAGAGAAAGAGGTGGAAGGAAAAGTGAAAGAAGGAAGAAGAGGGTAGAAGAGGCGACTGACTGAATCATCCTGGTCGGGCCAAGCCAGGACACCCGTCTACGAGAAGCAGGGGTCGAAGCAGTGTATTGCCTCGCCCGGGGGGCCCCGAAGGGTCCAAACATACCCCAGGCTCAGCTCAACCGCCAGGGTCCCCCTTTCCCCGGACACGGGTACGCCACGCACAGCCAGACGTGGGTGGGCGAACCCACATGGCTCGGGGTTCGTAGTGACGCCACTCACCAAGCACCTACTAAAGTAGGTGCCCCCTGCGTGCGGGTATGGTGGCCCACGTAGCTGGGGTCCGTGGTGACGCAACTCACCAAGCACCTAGCACCTAAGGTGCAGGCGCCCCCTGCGGGGCTCGGGGTCCGTGTAGACGCCACTCTCCAAACACCTGCTTTCACAGGTGCCCCCTGCGGGGTGCAGCAGGGGAACAAGAGGGACAAAGGACGAACGCAAATCTCCAAACACAGCTAGGTTGGGTGGGGGTTCAGCGCAAGATCGGTATCATATTCCAAGATTTCTAAGGAAATGGAGTTTACCAGTAGCTGTTGGCACACTCAGACATTGCTGACGGCTCGACATATTAAAGAGGTCATAAAAAGATGTATCTGGCAGTTAAATTTTATTATCTTCATCAAACAACAAAGGCACTGATTCCTAAGTATTAAAGCAAAATATTACGTCTGCATTTTATAAAGTGTTTTTGGACCGTGCGAAACGACCATGCGACACCTTGGCCAGAATGAGCAACAGGGTGTCACAGTAGCTATGGAAACAGGCTGAAAAAATATTCAGCTTTATTTAATTTCAAATAATAGATTGGGGGTATTAAAACATTGATTTGGTTACTCGTGTTTGCTGTACACTACTACATCACCTAATCGGGATACAGTTCCGGACTCAAACACACGGTCCTTCTGTTATTTGGTAAATACAGCAACCATGGTGCGTGTCCCGCCGCAGCTCACATTCACTGTGGAATGTGGTGGTGTAATCACGAAGGGACATGTGCGCACACCTCTCGAGTATTAGCACACCCATTTTGGAGTTTATTTTCGTGGTGTAGTCTTAAGACGGATGTTGTGGTTTTCCCACGACAAGCTTTATCAAACCCAATTAAATAAATTTATTTCCACCTTGTAAAAATACAAATGGAGTGGCGGTGGAAAAAAAGCTGCGCTGAGCAGCTTCCAGAGCCCAATGTCACTCTGTACTTATTCAAACAAATCAAAATGCTTAAGCTGATAAGCGTTTAATAACCACAGACATTCTTTTCTGAAGTTTAAACGAGGTGTAGGTACTATCCAATTCTCTCCATGTCTCGTAGTATAGTTCAATCCTCTTATTTGTAGTTGTGCCACACATATATTATTTATATTCCTCTGTGTTTACAACTTATACCGTACACTAAATAGATATTTATATAGGTTCCCTCTCCCCCTTTCTGAGGGGGAGAGGGAAAATATTGCGCGATTGTGCCCACCCCAGATCCTTTATCTTTTTTTTATGCATCATAGAGCCTGGGGTTACACAAGAGAGTAACCCATGGCAATTGCTCGTTTTGATTCACGAAGATGGATCATGGGCGACGCCACTGCGAATCCCGGGCATCTGGACACCAGGGTCCCAGGACACGTGGCGGTACCAGTCCCCGAGGGCAGCAACCAGCGAGGCCCACCCCGCGGAATTGCGGCCAGTGGGCAAGAAGGCACCGAAAACTGCAGCTGCCGGCGATTCCGGAAACGGCCACCAAAGGACAAGCGCGACCTGGAGCACGCCCTAACGCCGACACAGCGCCGCCGTCCACACCCTCGACGACGACCCCTCCCAAGGACGACCACGACAACACTGGCATCGACATGCCAGACGCTTAAGGAAGGGGAAGTGTGGGAGCAAGACTCCCACCACGGCCAGAGGCCGCTGCCGAATGCCCAAACTGGACAACGGCCGAGGCGCGCAACAGCGCACGTAGACAGGCACAGAAGCCTATAAAAGAAGGCACACGCCCACAGAGGGGTGGACGGACCGTGGCCACGGAGGCGTGCAGTTCGAACGCTCCGGCAATGTTTTACGTTGATACTAACAATTCATTCCTGTTACTTTAATAAATGTAGTTTCTCGTTTTGGAAACCCCGGCTTCGCGTTGTTCCTCCCGGATGGGCACGCAGCAAGGCAACCCTACCACGAGGTTCTATGCTGGGATCAGGTGGGAACGAGAAAAAAAGTTTGCACATGACGCTCTGTAGGGCGCGTTGTAAATATGTCGAAGACATTCTTTTTTGTACCAAATAAACACGTAAGTTTCAAAAATGTGGTTGTCCCCCACACCAGTTGACAGTAATTCAAATCGGAATAAAAGAGTGAATTATACAGAAGTAACTTAATTCTTGTGTAAAGAAAGTATCTAACACGACCTATTCTCCAGTTATCTTAGCTATTTTGCCTACTAAATAGTTTACATGATTATCCCACGACATATTTGCGGAGAACACGACACCGAGACATTTAAAGTGCTCCCCAATTTCTATTGGACGGGAATTCAGGACAATAACTCTATGCAGTGGAATTGGCTTATTTCTAGGTCTAAATATTACTGCTTTTGTTTTTAATTCATTTATTTGCATGGAATTTGATTATATATATATGCTATATATATATATATATATGATATATATATGCCGCGCGCAAGACTGAGAAAGCAACGCTCGGTCACGGTCCTCCAGAAAGTTCCCGTTTATTCATGTACCGCACGTAACTTCTATCATTTATCCCGGCTTTTGTTTTCTAGAAAGTGCGTGTTCATTCTCGCCCCGATCACGCGACGCTCGAACCGCTTTCGCCGAATCTTCGAGATAGCGGCGCACTCTAGATAAGAGGCCGCCCGCGACCTTGTCGAGTCAGTCTCGCCCTAGCGCTCGATTCTGCTGACACGCCGACTTCGACGCCCGCGACGCTCTGCTTTCTTCTGTTTCCTTCTTTATTTTTTTGGCACAAGTTCGCCACATTAAACGTTTATTTCTTTCTGTTTATTTCCTGTTTTTGTTTGGTCACCACCCGTGACATTTGGTGGAGGTGCGGGGTACCGCATGCCCCTGCCGCGTACCCCTCCGAGGGCCCACAGTGCAAGTCCGACGCCTAGCCCACGAAGAACCGACGAAAGCACTTCCGAGATCCGGTTCAGTCGTCGCACCCAAGGTCTACACCCGGAATTCGGACCTCTACCGCCCAAGACTAAGCAGCCAACGAGGCCAACGATGGACAGCCAGTCGTCCCAGAACCCGTCCACCGCCAGCGTCGTATACCTGCCCGTCGCACCCAAAACTCCGACGCCTTTCCACGGAGACACCCACGAGGACATCGAGGACTGGCTGCAACATTATGAACGTGTGGCCCGACATAACGGGTGGTCAGCTGAGCACTGCTTGCAGAACCTTTACTTCTCGCTGGAAGGTACTGCAAGGTACTGGCTGGAGAACCACGAGGCTTCTTTAACCTCGTGGGAGGTGTGCAAGCAAGAGCTAGTGAAGACGTTTACCAGCCAACACCGACGCGAGAGGGCCGAAGACATCCTTCGAACAAGGACCCAAGGTCTGAATGAAAGCATCACCAGCTTCGTTGAGGATGTTCTTCGCCTGAGCGCCCGCGCCGATCCTCAGGCTACAGAGGAGAAGAAGCTGCGACACCTGATGAGGGGTGTCAAAAGCGAGATATTCGGAGGTCTCATTCGCAATCCTCCGACAACTGTCGACGGGTTCGTCACGGAGGCGACGAATATGGAGCGTGCGCTACTAGCACGCGCCAGACACTACGAGCGGCACCCTGGCGTGACTACTCTGGCGACATCCGGATACGACCTTGGTACCGACCTCCCAGGCATCCGTGACATCATCCGAGAAGTCGTCCGGGAAGAAATCCGCAAGATGCTCCCCGCTACGGATCGCTCGTCCTCCCTGTCGCTCGCCGAGGTCGTCCGAGAGGAAGTCCACCGAGCCTTCCAACCTGAGATTCCGATCAAAACGACGACGCCAGAGGAGCCTACTTTGAGCTACGCCGCCATGGCCCGAAGATCGCCGCAAGCTAACCGCCAGACCACGGCGCCACCCCGACGAGACCCTCCGATGCCACAGTATCCTCGACGCCAGGAAGGACAAGTCCACGACGTTCGCCCGGAGCAACCCTCGTCGAGGAAGACCGACGTGTGGCGAACGGCCGACCGACGCCCGCTCTGCTACCACTGCGGGGAAGCCGACCATGTGTACCGCCGATGCCCATACCGACGACTCGGGCTGCGCGGATTCCACCCAAACGACCCGCGCCCCCGGTGTGGTGAACGTCCTCGGGAGATCGACGAGTACCTGCGACGACCCCAGTCCCCCGAGCCTGCGTCCCGCCGAGAGTTCCGGTCGCCATCGCCACGACGTCCAGCTTCGCCCATGCACCGACCCCGACGTGAAAGCCTGTCGCCCCTCGCTCCTCGCCGGGGAAACTAGGCGCGGCAACCCCTGGAGGTGGAGTTGCCGAAGACGACCGACGTAAAGAGCCTCCAAGAACGCCGGAGCGCTCCCACTCTCCCGACGCCACGCATCGCTACGACGCCCCTGCAACGGTGTCCAACAACCTAAACGTCGTCATCGACGGTCACGACGCATCAGCACTCGTGGACACCGGAGCAGACTACTCAGTCTTGAGTGGGAGGCTCTCCCGCCGCCTTCGAAAAGTCATGACGCCGTGGGAAGGACCCCAAATACGAACCGCCGGAGGACATCTCATCACACCAGTCGGGAGATGCACTGCTCGCGTCGAGATCCACGGTGAAACGTGCCCTGTCAAGTTCGTCGTTCTGCAAGACTGTTCGAGGGACGTTATCCTCGGAATGGACTTTCTCTGCGAGTATGGCGCCGTCATCGACCTCGGAACAAACCGGCTGACGCTACGAAAACCTGCTCCACCAGCGGAGGAACCCGAAGCGACGTCACCCACGGTCCGAGTCCTCGCAAACCACGTAAACCTACCACCGCGGTCGAGTGTTTTCGTACTTGTCGGGATCGATGAAGCTTCCTGTGGCGAAGTTCTTCTCGAGGGAAGCCTCCAATTGCTCCTGGGAAGAGGCATAGGCGTCGCAAGGGGAGTAGCTGAACTTCAGGATGGGCGGACTGTGGCCCTCGTGACGAACTTCCGAAACGAAACGCAACACCTCACGAAAGGTGCAGCCGTGGGCCACGTCGAGAAACTCCGAAACCCCGCCGAAATCACTGCGATCACTGACGAATCCTTGCCGCCCCAGCAAGACAGTACGTCGCCAGCGCAGCTCGACATTGACCCTAAGCTTCCGGACCCTGAACGGCGTCAGCTGGTTAACCTCCTCGCCGAATACCACGACTGCTTTGCGACGTCGTCGAAGGTGCGCCAGACCGTGGTTGCCAAGCACCGCATCGTTACTGAGGACGACGCGCGCCCTGTGCATCGATCGCCGTACAGAGTCTCCGCTAAGGAAAGGGAGGTGATCCATCAGCAAGTTCAAGAGATGCTGAATGACGACATAATCCAACCTTCAAGCAGTCCATGGGCCTCTCCAGTCGTGCTGGTTAAGAAGAAGGACGGAACTCTTCGGTTCTGCGTGGACTACCGGCAGCTCAACACGGTTACGAAGAAAGACGTCTACCCACTCCCCCGCATCGACGACACTCTAGACCGGCTGCGCCACTCTCGATACTTTTCATCGATGGACCTGAAGAGCGGCTACTGGCAAATCGAGGTCGACGAACGGGACCGAGAGAAGACAGCCTTCGTCACGCCGGATGGACTGTACGAGTTCAAGGTGATGCCCTTCGGACTATGCACAGCGCCAGCAACTTTCCAGCGTGTCATGGACACCGTACTGGCAGGGCTGAAGTGGCAGAGTTGTCTCGTCTACCTTGACGACGTCGTAGTATTTTCAGCTGACTTCGACGAGCACTTGAGACGACTCCGAGCTGTTCTTCAAGCCATTCAAACCGCCGGACTCACACTCAAGCCATCAAAGTGCCGGTTCGCCTATGACGAACTGAAGTTCCTTGGCCACGTGGTTAGTAACGAAGGCGTCCGCCCAGACCCCGAGAAGACTCGCGCCGTCGCGGCATTTCCAGCGCCGACAGATAAGAAGGCCGTGCGAAGATTCCTTGGACTTTGTGCCTATTATCGACGCTTCGTTCGGGATTTCGCAAGGATTTCCGCACCACTTACGAATCTCACGAAGGACGCCAAGAAGTTCGAATGGGCCGAGGAGCAACAGCAGGCATTCGACGAACTGAAACGACGACTCCAGACTCCTCCTGTGCTTGGACATTTCGACCAGGATGCGGAAACAGAAATTCACACGGACGCAAGTAACGCGGGACTGGGCGCAGTACTAGTCCAAGTGCAAGAAGGCATCGAGCGAGTCATCGCCTACGCAAGTCGGACATTGTCCAAGGCGGAGAAAAATCACTCCACAACTGAGAAAGAATGCCTTGCGGTCGTCTGGGCAATAACGAAGTTTCGTCCGTACTTGTACGGCAGCCCGTTCCGTGTAGTCACGGACCACCACTCGCTCTGCTGGCTTGCGAAGCTGAAGGACCCGTCAGGACGCCTCGCTCGATGGAGTCTTCGACTACAAGAGTTCAACATGACAGTGGTCTATAAGTCAGGCCGCAAGCACAGCGACGCCGACTGCCTGTCCAGAGCCCCCGTCGAAACCCCTTCCGGCTGCAGCGACGACAAAGACGACGAGTGCTTTCTAGGAGCAGTGAACACCGACGATATGGCACGACGTCAACGGGACGATCCTGAGCTGCGCGCATTAATCGAGCACCTGGAAGGGGGCAGGAGTACCGTGCCACGTGTCTTCTCACGAGTACTGCCGACCTTCGCCATCCGACAAGGTGTACTCTACAAAGAGAACTTCGGCAACAACAACACACCTTGGTTGCTGGTAATCCCGAGTGACCTTCGAGAGGAGATCTTCCAAGCCTGCCACGACGACCCGACATCCGGACACCTTGGTTACAGCCGGACACTGGCCCGTATTCGTGAAAAGTATTACTGGCCGAAGCTCCCCAAGACCGTCCACCTATACAAACGATCATGCCACGAGTGCCAGCGACGCAAGAAACCGCCGACGAGGCCGGCCGGACTTCTGCAGCCCATTTCTCCTCCAACTACACCCTTCCAGCAGATCGGAATGGATCTACTTGGTCCTTTTCCGCCTTCGACGTCGGGGAACCGCTGGATCATCGTCGCCAAAGATTATCTCACGCGGTACGCCGAAACGAAAGCTCTTCCTTCAGGGACTGCTGTGGAAGTCGCCAAGTTTTTCATCGAGTCCATCGTCCTACGGCACGGCGCTCCCGAGGTTCTGATTACAGATCGCGGATCTTCGTTCATGGCCCAGCTGCCGCAAGAGATCCTTCGTCTCAGTGGCACCGGCCATCGTCGAACCACTGCATACCACCCACAGACCAACGGACTGACCGAGCGACTCAACAAGACAATCGCCGATATGATCTCTATGTACGTCGACGTAGAGCACAAGACGTGGGACGAGGTGCTGCCCTACGTCACGTTCGCCTACAATACGGCGGTTCAAGAGACCACTGGATTCACCCCTTTCCAGCTGGTACATGGTCGGAAGGTAACGACCATGCTGGACGCCATGCTGCCCCATGAGCCATCTGACAACGAGAGCGACGACGCCCAGGCGGTTGCTCAACGCGCCGAAGAAGTTCGCCAGCTCGCCCGACTCCTGATTCAAGACCAGCAACGCGTCGACGCCGGCCGCTACAACCTTCGTCGCAGGGACGTCCACTTCCAGCCCGGAGATAGGGTGTGGGTATGGACGCCCATCCGTCGCCGCGGCCTCAGTGAGAAACTGCTGAAACGGTACTTTGGACCATACAAGGTACTTCGTCGCCTCGGCGAGCTGAACTACGAGGTGATGCCCGACGGAACACGAACATCGTCACGCCGCCCACCACGACCTGAGGTCGTCCACGTCGTGCGCCTGAAGCCGTACTACGCTCGATAGGACTGTGGACCTTTTGTGCTCCAAAAGACTCTTTAGTTTATCGTTCTTTTTTTATTTTGATTTGTTTTACACTGCATCGGGGCGATGCACTTTTAAAGGGGGGAGTAATGCCGCGCGCAAGGCTGAGAAAGCAACGCTCGGTCACGGTCCTCCAGAAAGTTCCCGTTTATTCATGTACCGCACGTAACTTCTATCATTTATCCCTGCTTTTGTTTTCTAGAAAGTGCGTGTTCATTCTCGCCCCGATCACGCGACGCTCGAACCGCTTTCGCCGAATCTTCGAGATAGCGGCGCACTCTAGATAAGAGGCCGCCCGCGACCTTGTCGAGTCAGTCTCGCCCTAGCGCTCGATTCTGCTGACACGCCGACTTCGACGCCCGCGACGCTCTGCTTTCTTCTGTTTCCTTCTTTATTTTTTTTGGCACAAGTTCGCCACATTAAACGTTTATTTCTTTCTGTTTATTTCCTGTTTTTGTTTGGTCACCACCCGTGACAATATGTCGAAGACATTCTTTTTTGTACCAAATAAACACGTAAGTTTCAAAAATGTGGTTGTCCCCCACACCAGTTGACAGTAATTCAAATCGGAATAAAAGAGTGAATTATACAGAAGTAACTTAATTCTTGTGTAAAGAAAGTATCTAACACGACCTATTCTCCAGTTATCTTAGCTATTTTGCCTACTAAATAGTTTACATGATTATCCCACGACATATTTGCGGAGAACACGACACCGAGACATTTAAAGTGCTCCCCAATTTCTATTGGACGGGAATTCAGGACAATAACTCTATGCAGTGGAATTGGCTTATTTCTAGGTCTAAATATTACTGCTTTTGTTTTTAATTCATTTATTTGCATGGAATTTGATTTGGACCAGTTCTCCAGTTCTTTCATTGTGTGATTACATGTGTCTACCAATTCATGAATATCAGTGCCGGCAAAGAAAATACTAGTATCATCAGCGTAGATAATGAATTTGGCACTAGGGTTAATTTTTACAATATCATTAAGATAAATATTAAATAGCAGTGGCCCTAATATATTGCCTGTGGTACACCACAAGCCACGGATGGAGTCTAAGAACACATGTTGTTTATCTGAACAACCTGTTTTCGGTTTGATAATTAGGATTTCAAAAGTAATAAAACCTGTCCACAAACACCATAGTAACTAAGTTTCCACAGCAGAATATCATGACTAACTAAATCAAAGGCCTTGGAAAAATCCACAAATACACCGGCTACAATGGCTTTGTTTTCAAATTGTGTTAAAATATATTCCTTTTGTCCGAGTAACGCCAATTCCGTTGTTTTGTTTTTACGAAAACCAAATTGTTAAGAAGTTAACAAGCTACATTCATCGAATAATTTTTGTGAGCCTTGAATGCAAGATTTTCTCAAATATATTTGAGAAAACAGGTAGAATAAAAACTGACCTATAATTTCCTAAATTGTTTTGATCACCCTTTTTATAAAGAACCACAACTCTCGAAACTTGCATATTCACTGGAAAAACTGCATCAACAACACATAGATTAAAAATATTAGTAAAAATATGTGCAATAATGTCAGCTACGTGCTCCACCGGTCTAACCTGAAATTCATCGATATAACAACTACTGCTGTTATTTATGTTTTTGCATATTGATATCACTTCCTGCACAATGACTGGTTTCAGAAGCGTGGTTTTATCATTTTGATTACAAAGATAATCGCTCCAATTATCAGGCGAGGCACCGCCGCCTCCCATATTTGTAAAAAATTTAATTGCGTCAGCTAATTTAGCACTGGACGGTTCTTCACCGTTAACTCGTAGTTTTAAAGCAGGGTTATGGGGGTGACCGCGATGTAGGAGTGTGTTCAATCTAGAACATAACACGTCATGTCGACCGTTCTTGTTGCTTAAAAATGATGACTGGAGCTCAGGCCGGGCAGATCGCAGCTTCTTTGTTACTTTGTTTTGATACTGCTTAAAAATAGTCAAATTATCGTGATTACGATTATTTAAAAATTTGCTATATAGTTCGTCCTCGATTTTCATTTCTTGGTGCGATTCTGGTGTAAATCATGGTTTGCGTACCTTTCGGGTTGTCTACGCACTTTTATAGGAAAGTGAGCAGAATATGAACATTTAAAAATGTTAATGAACGAGTTATAGGCCTCACTCGCATCTTTTGAATTGTTTATGTCGCTGTAATTCGAATGCAGCGCGTTTTGAAATGCATTAAGGGACGACTCTGCTATATTTTGGTAAAATATTTTATGGGTTTTCTTTGCTAAAATTTTACTCGTTTCTACGCAAAGAAAAATAGGTAGATGCTCGCTAATACATGATATAGCTCCTGCCTCAATACTTGACTGTAAACAGTTTGTAATAAAAAGATGAAGTGTATATTGGCATTCCGTCATGACCCTAGTCGGTACCTTAATCACATTAACAAACCCACTTGAAAGTATTGCGGTGTCAAAAAATCTGGCGGTTTGGCTATTATTACTCATATCGATATTGAAGTCTCCTCCGGTAATCAAAGTACTTTTATAGTCAGCGACACAATCTAGGACTTCATGTCATGGTCATGAGTTTTCCGTTAGTTTTCTTTTTGGTGATGTTGCAATTGCAGTTTGAAAGGAAGCAATTCTTAAAGCCGAACCCAATTGAGGCAAGTCGCGAAAAGACAAGCTGCGAGATATTCATCGTTAATGGTTGGTTGATTGGGTTTTAGTGGCGCAAAAGCATCTAAGGCTATAATGCGCCAAGTACATAAACTATTGCTGGGAGAGGGTTAAGGAGAAGAAAGAGCTTTAGTAGCAGATGATAGGATAAAACAATGGACATGACCTATGTATAAGTGTAAAAGGAATGGACATGAGTTCAAAACAGTAAAATCACAGTCGGTGTAGAAAGCCGATTGCTTTGAGAAAGTTAAAAACACAAGAGTGTGGTATGAGGGGTTCATCGCCAAGTAAAATCATCAGATGTAGGGGAGTATGCTCTTTGTAAAGCTGTGAAAAGTGGTTACGGCGTTCTAGGCCATACGCATTGCATTCAATTAAAATATGAAGTATGGTCAAAGGACAATGGCAATGTTCGCACTGTGGGGCATCTTCACCCCGCAAAAGATGCCCATGTGTGAGCCGTGTATGGCCAATCCTTAGACGGCAGAGTACCACCCCGTAGAATCGTTCACGGTGCCGAGCACTCTCCCATTCCTTCAAGAGTTGCTTCACCATATGCAACTTATTGTTTATCTCAGTATCCCACTCATGTTGCCATCTCTGCAGTATGCAATGTCTAACCACCTTGTGATAATCCTTGTGGGGAATTTCTTTAAGGTGCACAATTTGTGTGGCCGCAGAGTGCGCAGCTTGATCTGCCTCCTCATTACCCGGGATGCCAACATGACTTGGCACCCAGCAGAACACAATATCACATTTGTTTTTGATCGCACAGATTATTCTACTCTGCAGGTGTGAAACCAACGGGTTTGTGGGGATATTCAGGGAAACAAGGGCTTTCAATGCGCTTAAAGAGTCTGAGTATACTACGGAGCGACGTAGCCTCTTCTCAACGATATGTTCAACAGCAAGAAGTAGACCATGCAACTCTGCCGTTAAAATTGTGGCAAAGGGGTTCAGTCTTTTTACCTTGGAAACAGATGGTCCAATCATTGCACAGCCTACAAACGATTCAGTTTTAGTACCATCTGTACGAAAGCTTGTGTAGTGCTGATAGTGGCTCTGTAGTTCGAAGAACTCTTGCCTCAGCACTTCGTCCGGAGTGTCTTTCTTGCTGTGTTTTGTCAGTGTAAAGTCACAATGGACGAGGGTGTAATCCCAAGGAGCTACAGTGTTTCTGTGCTGTGTCACGCAGGGTTTGGGCTCCAGACCAAAGAGTTCTGCTGCCGTAGTATTTCTCAAGGCAAAAGGAGGAACAAAACTTGGCTTATTTTGGAAAGTCCTTTGAAACCTAATTTTTACAACAGAATCATGAGCAGGATGGAGAGGAACAGACCTTACTCGGAGTGAGTACATAAATCCTAGAGCAAAGCGTCTTTTCTCAAGAGAGACCTCATTGGCCTCCGCATAAAGGCTGGGAACCGCGGAGGTGCGGAATGCTCCGATAGACAGCCGTAGCCCCTGATTATGAATAGGGTCTAACATCTTCAATACTGATGCTTTAGCTGAGCCATACACAAAGCTGCCATAATCTAGACGGGAGCGAACCACTGAACGATAAATGCGTAAAAGGCACAGTCTATCAGAACCCCAAGATTGATTAGACAATACTTTTAGGATATTAAGTGATTTTGTGCATTTCAACTTCAACTGCTTAATGTGAGAAACAAAAGATAATTTTGAATCAAACAGAAGACCTAAAAACTTATGTTCACTCTTCACAGCTATAGGCAGTCCATAAATGGTTAACGAAGGATCTTGAAAAATTCCTCGCCGGCGAGAAAAGCATACACACAGTTTTTTCTGTGGAAAACCTGAAACCGTTGGTATCAGCCCAGTTCGTCAATTTGTTGATTGCCAATTGAACTCTCCTTTCACATATGGAGCGGTTACATGATGATACTGAAACTTGGATGTCATCAACATAAATAGAGTATTGAACTGAAGGAGGTATTACTCGGGCAATGGAGTTTATTTTTATAATGAAAAGAGTGACACTAAGTACACCACCCTGGGGAACACCATTTTCCTGTACAAAATCCCGAGAGAAAGTTGTTCCAAGTTTCACACGAAATGAGCGGCACTCTAAATAGCTTTTAATGATGCCAAAAATGCTCCCGCAAATACCGATGTTGATGAGGTCTTGCAGGATTCCAAATCGCCAGGCAGTATCATAAGCCTTCTCCAGATCAAAGAACACAGAAAGGCAGTGCTGTTTGTTCACAAATGCCTCTCTCACGGCTGTCTCGAAGCGAACCAGGTGGTCCACTGTGGATCGTGCCGACCGAAAGCCGCATTGATACCCGTCTAGAATTTTGTGAGTTTCAAGATAATGCATAAGCCTTCTGTTAATTATTCGTTCCAGAGTTTTCGATAGACAGCTAGTCAATGCAATAGGCCTATAACTAGAAGCACTAGAAGGATCCTTTCCCGGTTTAAGCAAGGGTACTACAAAGGCCACCTTCCAAGAAGTTGGAAAGTGGCCTTCAGACCAAATTCTATTGAAAAGATATAAAATGAGTTGAACAGTTAAAGGATGAAGATGTTGAAGCATAATGTAATGAATTCCATCTGGGCCAGGTGCAGTCTGCTTAGGGGAATGAAGAACCATTTCAAGTTCATGCAACGTAAGTGGAGCATTATATGGGTCTTGATAGCCACTCGAACTATTTACTGACCTTTTTTCTACCTGTACTTTGTGTCGAAGGAAAGTAGGCGTGTAGTTCCTTGAGCTGGAAACGAACTCGAATTGTTCGCCAAGAATGTCTGCCTGTTCTTCGAGGCTTTCAGGGCATATTCCATTTTTTGTCAAAAGAGGAATGGAAAAAGCATGGTAAGAGCCATTTATTTTGTGGACTCGATCCCATACCTCCTTTGGTGTCGCCTGACTATTTATAGATGACGAATACTTCATCCAACAATGTCTTTTAGACAGCCTGCGAATAAATCGCGCAGAAGCCTTCATTTTCTTGAAAGTAACAAGGTTGCTCGGTGTAGGGTACCGCCTAAAAATGCCCCATGCTTTGTTTTGTTTCTTTTTAGCCTTTTGGCAATCTTCATTCCACCATGGTTTCGGTCGTTTGGGAAGGTGAGTGGATGTCATGGGTATTGCGATCATAGCAGCTTCCAATATGTGCTTTGTAATATGGTCTAATGCCTCTTCAATAGAAAGTTGATGGAGAGATGTAATAGCTAAAACAGAGGATTGTTTGAAAAGTGTCCAATTGGCTTTGTCAATCTTCCACCTAGGTGTCCGAGTTGGAAGTGTAATAGGGTGATTGTGAAAGTCTAAAATAATGGGAAAATGATCACTGCCATATGGATTAGGAATGACTTTCCATGTTAGAAAAGGAAATAATGTGGGATGCACAATTGAAAGATCAATTGATGTGAATGTACGTGTTCCTGATGAAAAATGTGTAGATTCTTTCGAGTTGAGCAAACATAATCCTGATGACAGTAAAAAACGTTCAATAAGTGCTCCTCGTGTATCTTTTCGTCCACTTCCCCAGAGAGGATTATGAGCATTAAAATCACCCACAAGCACAAAAGGAGAAGGAAGCTGATCACAAAGTAATTCAAGTTCCTCATACTTAGGCTGGTAGTTTGGAGGTATATATACTGAACAAATAGTAATCAATCGGTTAGTCAGTATACGGGTAGCAACGGCCTCTAGTTCAGTGTTTAAGGGTACTTCCAGACATGGTACAGAGCGTTGCAAAACGACAGCAGAACCTCCAGATGGATGGCTTGAATGCTGCCGATCTTTCCGAAACACTTGGAAATGCCTGAGGACATTTGTGTGACTCTCTTTTAAGTGAGTCTCTTGCAAACAGAGGGCAATGGGACTGTGTTCCTCTAGTATATCAGTAATATCATCATAGTTTGCAAGAAGACCTCGACAGTTCCATTGTAGAACAAGTGGAGGCATTATTATGTAAAAGAGATGCAAGTATAAAAATACAATCAACTACTCTGGTCTTGGGATGACGTTCCCAGAGGAAACTACTTTGGAGGTATTACTGGTTTTTTCGTTTTTTTCTTTGTTTTAGAAATCTCCCATTCCATATTGTCCTGATCGGACGAAAGAGCGGAAGGCTCGGTGGCCTCGTCCCTCGCCTCCACCTCTTGAGACGAGGCTTGTTGTGTAGGTTTGGGCAAAGTCGAGGTACGGGGCCGGACTCCCCGGCCACGACCGCCCTCACTCAAAGGGGCAGCAGTGGAGGTGCTGGGCTGAACGTCGCCCAACTCCATCCGTCCCCGCCCCTCAGCTGTTGAAGGAGCGGCGTGATGCCGCTCCTTGGACGAGGCCCTCTCCCGTGAGTTGGGGCGAGACTCTCGCTCCTTCTCCCTGGGGGGACACCTTGGAGTGGAGACAGCTAGGGAGGCTCCCTGCCTGTCCCGTGGTCGAGAGGCAGCTGGTGCGCTTCCTCCAGAAACGAGGGGAAGCTGCTGCCGCTGCTGGGGGGTTGGGGACTGAAGAGCCACTGCCAGGACCTCAGGAGAGACCTGAGTGGCCTTCGATTCTGTTCGCGGTGCTAGTCCCCTTTGCACCGCCTGCGCAAACGTTCCTTTTGCGAAAAAGGAATACTGTTGTTTTGCCTCTTGGTAGGTAATATTCTTTTGTGCTTTAAGGGTTAGGATTTCTTTTTCCCGCTTCCATTGTGGGCATGTTCTAGCATAAGCAGCATGGTTGCCTTGGCAGTTAACACAGTTGAGAGTATTCTCACAAATGTCAGCAACATGGTCGTTGCTGCCACACTTTGCACAAGTTTCACGGCCCCGACAGTTTCGCGAGCCATGCCCGAAGCGCTGACACCGGAAACACCTTTGTGGGTTGGGGATAAAAGGCCGGACTTTGCAGTGTAGGTAACCAGCTTTAACGGTCGTAGGAAGCGTATGCAGTTCAAAAGTCAGGATCAAATGCTTGGTTGGCTGCTCCTGCCCGTCTTTGCGGATGGTGATCCGCTTGACGGCCACCACTGCCTGTTTCTGGAGTCCAGCCAGAATTTCATCCTCAGTGCAATCTATCAGATCAGGCTCAGAGATAACACCTCGAACACTATTCAGTGTCCGATGTGGGCTTACTTTTATCTGGTGTTCGCCTAGACATGTCTGTTTTAGAAGCGTCCTGCTTTGAACTTCTGTTTCAACCTCGACAAGAAGGTTACCAGAAAGCTTTTTCGCCTTGAAAGCTTTGCCAATAATGGCATCAAGACATTTTGAAACTAGAAAAGGCGAGAGCTTAGCCAGTGGCTTTTCTTCATCTAGGGCTTGAATGACAAAAAAATCTTGGAAACTTTGGCGGTTCGGATGCTTTTTCGAAAGTAAGTACGGAGCAACCCCTTTTAGGGGCACGCGCCGTGTTCGGTTTGGAGGAGGGGGGAGCCATAAGAGGCGGAGGGTCTTCAGAACCTGTGGTGTGCCGCCCACCACGGAGCCCAACACGGGAATAGGTAACGCACCATAACAAACAGGGCTTTGCTGGAGACGTTACGCTACTAGCACTGCCCAGGTACTATACCCAAGTGTGGTTCTGGACAAGGAGTCTGTCGCCACCCAAGGTTAGCCCTTGCCGCCAAAGGAGTTGAAAAAAGAAACAAGAGAAATGAGAAGAGTAAAAAGAAGGAGAAGACAAGGGTGAAAGAGAGGAGGGGATAGTAGAAGTGGCGACTAGGCTGAATCATCCTGGCCGGGCCTTACCAGGACTCCCGTCTATGAGAAGCGGGGGCCGAAGTGGTGTATTGCCTCGCCCGGGGGGCCCCGAAGGGTCCAAACCAGGGTTGTAAAGTACTTAGGTACAAGTAACTGTAAATCGGTATCTAGGTACTTTTGTTGTACCTGAGGTACAAACCTAGGTACTTTCATTTCTCAGTATCTGTATCTGTATCTTAGGTACATTTTCCAGTAACTTGTAACTAAGTGAAGTTACTTTTTACAGGTACTTTTCTATTCACTTCGTCAAAATCATAGAAATACAATATAACATGTAACTGAAAATAAATTATGATTACAGTCGTAAAGCAATTTAACATCACGTAGTTTTTCCATGCAATAAATCGAACTGAAATTTTGCACTTTACAAAACTGAAAATGTTTGTGAAGAAAAAAAAAAACTGGGAGGACGATTAACCTTTGGCTTTAAGAGTTGAACGCGATAGAGTTATCGGGCCCCGTTCGCATGGCCTTCTCAATCGCTTCTCATGCTCTTAAAGTCACACAACGACCTAGTTCTTATGATACAACACTCCCGGTGCGATCGAGGAGCTTTTGCCAGTGCTTTGGTGCCAATTTACCCCGCAAGGTATATTTATGTGTTTGGTCGGCACGCGCAGACAAGACTCGATGCCATAATGCCTTTACCCTGACACAGACAGACATCGAGGCACTCCAATGACGGCAGGATCGCAGTGCCATTCCCAAGCCCTCCGTTGCCTAGTCGGTAGCGTGTCTGGCTCGCAACCGAAGGGTCGTGGGTGCGTTCCTGCGTAAATTCTTTAGATTTTTCTTTAAGGCAAATGAATTAGTTTATGCAGTGGGATCATTTGGAACATGCGGCGACCATTCGCCGCATGTTCCAATCGCAGAAGATTGTGTATTGTATAAAAAGATAGTACATATAGAAGACACCTCGACACTTCAAACCGATCTGAGCTCTATTGCTTCGTGGTGCAACAAGTGGCAAATGCGAATTAACATAGATAAAACCAAATATATGACTCGTTTGCTAGCTTTTAAGTCCTTTGTCAGATCGCAGCTCGAATACGCCAGCATCATATGGTCTCCCTACCAGGACTACCTGATTGACCAAATTGACAAAATTCAAAACAAAGCCGCGCGCTTCATATTTAGTGACTATTCACCTTACACGAGCGTTTCGGCACTGAAACAAAAGGGCTAATTTACCTTTATTAAAAGTCAGGCGCAAAGTCTCCCGTCTTACCTTCATTTACAATATTTATTACTATAATGTTAGCCTTAAGGAACTCTTATTACCTCTCCCTCATCGCATCTTTCCCAGACATGACCACCCTCACAAAATTCGTTTATCAAATTGTCGCACTAACCAGTTTCGCAACTCGCCATTACAGCTTGCCATTGCAGAATGGAACTCTTTGCCCCACCACGTTGTAGATATCATAAATAAAAATGAATTCAAATCATCACGTGAACGTTTGTTTCACTTTTCCATGGAATGAATCGCGGGATGGTGACTTTCTTGTTTTTCATGTGCAAAGATGGTCTTTTCTCTCTCTTTTTGTAGCCTGGTTGGCACGTTGTTTCCTGTTTGTGTAAGGGTGTATTCCTTTCGAGTGGGTGTATTGCATTGTTTCTTGTTTATTAAGCAAATATGTACGATATGTATCGTTTCAATATTTTTGTCGAAAACCTTGTACTCCCCCCTGATACAATGCCCGAAAGGGCGCTTTGAGGTAAATTAAATAAATAAATAAATAAAAAGAAATAGATGAAATTAATTCGTGTGTCTTCAACCACCTTCATTCCACGCGTAACGTCAGGTTTCACATGAGCGTTGTGGGTTGTTTGAAATTCCCGCGCGAAGTCAAGTGGCTGTGACGTCACAACCCTATCGACCATTCAGGAATTTCCCGTCACGCCACCGACGCCACCGACATCCGACGGATTTTCTGTGACACGAGCTCCTAAACGCGCTCGCGTTAAAATATTTTCTTCCTTCCTTAAAACATTGACATCAATGAAGCACGTTTATCAAACTTGTTTTTGTGTGCATCCCAGCATACAAAGGATTTACTTCCAATAATAATGTGACAAATCTGAGAACAATACTTGACGTGAAAATAAAAAAGTATCTTTGAAGTAACTGTACCTGTACTTAGGTACATTTTTAAGCGAGTAGCTAGATAGGCACCTAGGTACATTTTCGTATGAGTAACTGTAACTGTATCTTAGGTACATTTTTGAAGTAACTTTTACAACCCTGGTCCAAACCTACCCCGGGCTCGGCTCAACCACCAGGATGCCCTTTTCCCCAGACACGGGAAAGCCACGCACAGCCATACGTGGGCGGGCGAACCCGCATGGCTCGGGGTCCGTGGAGACGCCACTCTCCAAACACCTGCTTTCACAGGTGCCCCCTGCGGGGATTCATCGTTAAAACTTTGTCTTTCTTTGCTTGATTCAAAACCGCGGGCTGAAGAGTGCACCTGATTATGATACGTTGAAGGGTGACGTAGTCATTTCTGTTTCTTCGTCACTATCTTGGAAGTGCTGCGCCAACGGGTTAACCAAAGACACGCTGTAGACAAGCGAAGAAAGGCAAAATTTTAACGATGCATATCTCAGAGTTTGTCTTTTCGCGAATTGCCTCAATTGGGTTAGGCTTAAATAATTGCTCCCTTTAAAACTGCAATAGCTACAAGGTCGATTAAGCAGTTGATTGTTATTTAACAAATATTGATCAATCAGGCAACACACTGCAACGGTTCTTCCCCATCTAATGCCCGCCGAGCCCCACAAATATAGTGAAGACGGCATCCACCCGGCTATCTCCTTTTCTAAAATTTTGTAAAAATAAAAAAAGCCCTGTATATATCCCCCGTATCATAGACCAAGAACATGAAATTGGGTCTCTTAGGGATGGTGCACAGGCCAGCTTTAGGGCTGGACGCGTCTAGCTTGATACAAGATATAAAGGGGCAATACCAGAATATGGTGAAATCTTACCCAGTTGAAGATTCCCATTATTTTCCAATCGAAATTTTTCTATTGGTACCAATTGGGTTTTCGGACAACCAATTGGTCACTGCCAATAGGGAACCACTGAGAACCATTTCAAACTCATTCAGGTTCCAACTATAAGAATGTTTCCAGTTAAAAAAAAATATCCCACTCAAATCAATTGGTTCCAGTTAAAACCAGTTAGAATTCTGATTGGATTTAATGGAAATTTTTAGCTGGGTATTCATCTGTGCACCTTGTTGTTTGTGGTTGAAAATTAATTCAGTTACTTTGAGTGCTTTGCAGGTCTGTTAGGTCTGAAAAGTATCGCAAGGTCAACAAAATGTACCCACACTGCAAGGCATCGGTGACCCCCCCCCCCCCCCCCCCCCCCCCCCCGCAGTCTGGGAGGAGCTCTTCGTGACCTGGGAATCCAGGAACTCTCCCACGAGAGAAAAAATGTGCTCTACGAGCAGGCCCAACGGCCCATTCCTGATCCTCGCCTCCTCGCTGAACCTGGATACTCTGCACGACTCCAAGCACTGGGCCTGTGATGGAACTTTTGACTACTGCCCGCCGCAGTTTAGTCATCTGTACAGCATTCATGGCTTGCTGAGAGGCGAGGGATTGCCGTTAATGGTGCCACTGATGCCAGATGAGACGAAGACAAGCTATATCAAGTTGTTCGGGGTCGTCCGCAGTGCCCGTTGCACAAGGTGGGGCAACGTGGGCATGATCGAAGTGGGGCACTTCAACTTCAAAATAGTTGCCATATCAACCTTTGATGCTACGTTTCTAGCTGCTACGTCGAAAGGCTGCCTCTGTCACATCGCGCAATGTGTCAACCGGAAGATGACACAAATAGGGCTTCAGGTGTGTATGCCATGCTTTCGAAGAGTGTTGATCAACATTTTGTATTAACACTGATTTTTCTATCAATCATACGTTTGTAGGCAGTCTGCTGTGACCATCAACAGCCCGCGTTGTGGAGGCGGGCTTGCAAGCTCGTAAGCCTCGCCCTGCTCCCTGTGCCCATCGTAAGATGCCACTGGTTTGCATCGCTGAAGGGACTCATGCCGGTCATAGGAGACTTGAAACTGAACTCGGCGATCGCAGAGTTTGCTGCCTACTTCGAGCAGCAGTGGCTCTCCTTTGTTTGTTTGTTTGTTGTTGTTTATTGTGTGTTTAATGGTGCAAAAAGCAACATAGGCCATGCTGCGCCAAAGATATAACTAAAAGGAAGGAATGGACCATTTTCCAGTACGCATCTGCGCATGCGTATACCAGTGTCTACTCTCGCTCCCAGTCGGCCGTTTCGCTGCCGCCATCTTTGCAGGACAACGGTGCCTCTACCGAACTCTCTGCCGCTCCTCCGCCACCGTCGCTGCCCCACCGCCCGTCGAGGTCCAGTTTCCTGTGGATCGCAGGAGGAACGCTTTCTCGTTTTGTTGCAATGCCACACGCGTGCTCCGCGGTCGGGTGTTCCAAGCAAAGAGGGAAAGAGAATGGAGCGCGGTTCTTCCGGTTTCCCTCGTCCAAGACGCACAAGAACCAACGGAAGAAGTGGATCGCGGCTCTCCGGCGTGTAAACCCCGACGGTACGCCGTGGCAACCGACGCGCAACGCTCGGATATGCGGCGCGCATTTCCACACAGGTAAGTTCACTATAGCATATCGCACGACTGTCTTCGATGCCGCACGTCACATCACATCACATTCACGACTTTATAGCTTTTTGTAGAGTTTGCTAACTGCGCTGAACTTGTGATCGCACCTCATCGCGATCCAGCTCTGCGTGGCGCTGAAAAAGTCAGAGGACAGACGTTGTTTCACCACAAAAGTTTAATCAAACCAGTGGCGTCACAATGAAGGAGGGGGGGGGGGGGGGGGGGGGGGGGGCGCGCGCGCGGACCGCCCAGGGTGCAGCGCTCAGGGGGATGTCGCGGCCCGCCGGCACTGGCCGGCTGTGTGCAAAGTTTCCTCCTCTAAAAAATGCCAGAATGCCACAAAAAGTTCACCCCGAGTATAGCTCATATGCATTGTTTGTGTTTTCACCAAAACTGGTATTAACCATCCCGCATTTTCCCTTGGATTTTTATGTGCAGCCATTGAATAACCTGTGGCTACCTTCTTCTGTTTAGGTGAGCCAGCACGGCTGTCAAAACACCCAGATCATGTGCCATCAATCTTCAATGGCTGCCCAGCTCGGGATGGAGTCATGCGCAGGCACAAGCGGGCTGACCTTCGCAGAAAGCGAGGTTTGTGCCGTAGTCACAAGATCCAGTCATCTTTTATTTATCCTAAAAGTCAAATTTAAATACATGTGCACGCTTGGTCATTAACAGCCTGTTTTGAAGCTGATAGGCCAAATGCTGTATAAGCTGTTCTTTTCATTGATTTAGTTTACCATTTTTGGTGCTATTCTACTTGACAGTCCTAGCTGCCATTCATCAGCCTGGAGCTGCCGTCTGTCTACCGGAAGCAGAAGGCATGATATGATGCCAGTCACGTCAGTGCATGTCTCAAATACTTGCTATGCTCGGAAGTTGAATAGAAGAATTAGAAGCTGGATATAGTTTTCAGCGATCTTTCTTTGAAAATTTATAGTCTCAACATACGTATGTGGGGCAAATAACTGGCATTCTGCATTTTTGGTATATACCGATAAGCTCTCAAAATAATCTCCCCAGCCGATTTCTTCGGAATCCGAGGAAAGCAATGAACCCCATTAGTAGCTGTCCTTGATCAAAAAAGAAAAAGCAGCCTCGTGAAGCACACATTTTTGCAAATCCAGTAGAAACTGCATGCGAGCGATTTCTCAGGCGACTGGCAAGGTGATGCGACGAGCACTTGCTGTCACCGGGTCCACCTGTTGCCAAGGCATACCGCGTGCAAGCCGTGCAAGCGACGACACCGGCAACGAGCCGCCTCGGTGGCTCCGAGGTGAGACTGCCGGCCTACGGATCCCCTGTGGCGGGTTCCAATCCCGGCCGAGGTGCCCGCAATCTGACGGAGGCTTATTGCGGAGAAGGTGCCGTGTAACCGAGCTTTCGGTTGCACATCAAAAGATCCCCAGGTGGTCCAAATTAATCCTTACTATAGACTACAAACCAGAGTGAGAGCGAACATCGATTTTGCATCAAACTCGAAAAATATAAAGCAGAGGATTTTCTGCTTTATATGTTTACGCAGGCTTGTGTAAAAAAACAGTGAATTTCGCGAAGTTTTTTAAGTGGCACTCGCACTTCAGGAACGGCAGAACATCGCTGGAAGACAAAGAGCGGTAGGGCGACTTTATCCGACCTTTCCTTGACTTCGGTTGACGTTCTGTCATTCTTGAGGCACGAGTGCCACTCAAAACACCTCGCACAGCTCACTTTTTTTTCCATAAGCCTTTTAAATCATTTTAGAGGTCTTTTTTTTATGTTTGCTGAGCTTGACGTAAAATTGATGTTCGTTCTCGCCCTGGTTTGCAGTGTATGGAAAGATTGCCATCATGATCGTGGCTGTGGTCAAACAAACTAGTGTAGCGCAGCTCCAAATGTTCACAGAGCGACACTTTTTAGTATAATGAGACGCGAAGGTTATTTACTTTGACTGTTGCGCATGCATCACTGTACTGTCCACACTTTCTACGCTACAACATTAGTCCCGGAACTTTTTGATCACCCCTCGTATATAATGGGCTGCAATGTTGTGACTAAATGTTTTTCGAATTCGAGATTTAGCAAGGATACTCGAGTATTGCTAAGATATTTGTTTGGACTGCTCTTGCGCCGACAAACTCGGAGAGGAGCAGAAGAGAGCGCGCGTTGCATCAGAACGCCGAGTTCTGGTTCGGAATTGTGGGCGTACTTGAATTCTCCCGCGCGCGAATACACATTCACTGAAGCAAAACAGCGAGTGGCTAGAGCTAGATAGAAATACTAAGCCGAACCCAGTGAATGTGCTAAGCAGGAGTTTGCCTGCCTAGGCTTGCACCTTGAGTCTCAGTTGATGCGATTCACACTATACTAAATATTTTCATGTATGTTTGTGGTACTTTCAGCTTCCAGCAAAGGAGACTCAATGAATGAAGGTATGAACACCAATACGCAATAATAAATGCAGATGTGAGCTACTATACTGGTGCACTTAGCACGCAAGACATTGGCTTCAAAGGCCCGTTTCTTTCATATGGCCTGGCTGCTTTTTCATTCTGTTTAATGAAACATTAATGTTGTATTGCAGATGTCGACGATGCAGGCACAAGTTGTACAGCTTTCGCAACTGATAACAGTCTTCAAAATGGTATATAGTCTGCAGCTACATTTTATTGGTGTGGTGAACAATGTTGCCCGCCGAGCCTGGCGGCCGCAGACGGGCGGACTGGAGGGGGGCGCCACTAATTTGTCACACTCCTCCCCCCCAGTTTGTTTTTCCTGAAAACAAAATAACTAAATACACGACTCGCACGGCCGACACCATCTCAGCGTCTGGTCATGCAAAGTCCCGGCCTGTCGACGATGACGGTCACCCCGGCGAGTAGCGGTCAGGTGGCCTCCTCTGCCGTGCACTCCGCCTGGGCACTGGTGTCGACGGGCCAGGTGTGGCAACGCCGGGCGCTGCCTGAATTGGTCGCGCTCCACCCGGTGGAGCTACAGGGACCGGATTGGGGAGTGGCACGGTCCAACTGGTGCCACAGGAGTGGCGACGCTTGTCGCCTCCGGGGTGGATGGCGCTCCGCCGGCCACGACTGGTGCTGTTGTTGGGCCCCCTGCAGGCTGGTCCTCCGAAGCGACGGCCGAGGGTGGAAGCCAGGTCCCGAAGCGAGGCCTGACATGGTCGACGTGCCGGTGCCAGGTGGTCCCGTCGGGCATGCGGACGAGCAGCGATGAGGCACTCGCTGGTGAAACCACACGCCCGGCAGACCAGGGTGGGCCAGGACGGAAGTTCCTGGCGTACACCGACACTCCCGGCTCCGGCAAAGGCCCGGGACGGCACCCTCGGTCAGCAGCCAGCTTCTGCTTCAGCTGCTTCAGGAGCGCCATGGACCGGAGGTCTGGATGCAAGACGTCCAGGGGGGTCTTGACCATACGGCCCAGCAGAAGCTCCCAGGGGGCGCGGCCAGTGACCTCATGGGGTGTGGTCCGGTACTGAAACAGTACCCGGGCCACCTGCGTTCGGAAATCCCCGGGCTGGCTCTTCTTGAGCTTGTCCTTGATGGTCTGGACCACTCGCTCGGCTGCACCATTGGAAGCAGGATGGTACGGCGGAACCAGCATCCGGCGGATCCCATTCGTCTGCAGCCAGTCGAAGTACTCGGCGCTGGCAAAAGCGGGACCATTGTCGGACACAATAATGTCCGGCAATCCCTGCGCCGCGAAGACCTTCCGCAGAGCCGCAATGGTCACGCTTGCCGAGGGACTGGTGACTGGCAGTGCCTCCACCCACTTGGAGAAGGCGTCCACTACCACCAGGAAGTAGTGGCCCTTGAAGGGTCCCGCATAGTCCACGTGCAAGCGGGACCACGGCCTCTGTGGGAACGGCCAGGGGGTGATCTCCACGTGGCGCGAGGCTCGCTGGTTCCCCTGGCAGACTTGGCAGCCTTGCACCTGGTGCACGATGTCCTGCTCCAAGCCAGGCCACCAAACGTGCGACCGTGCCACCATTTTGGTCTTTTCAATGCCAGGATGCCCCGCGTGCAGCAGCTGCAGCACCTTGGCCCGCAGACTTTGTGGAATCACCACCCTGGAACCCCACAGGAGACAGCCTTGCTGCAAGCTCAGCTCGGCGGTCTTGTGGCTGTATGCCTGGTGACGCAGCTCCTCCCCTCGGGCAACCGCCTTGACCACCTGAGACAGGACCGGGTCCCGGCTGGTCGCCTGCGCCACCGCAGTCCTGGTAAGCACCCCCGGGTAGGCCCGCTCCAGCAGGAACACATCAGCTGGCTCCGGAACGGCAGCAGGCACCTCCGGCAGGGGCAGGCGGCTCAGGGCGTCGGCAGGTCCCAGGTCCTTCCCAGGGCGGAAGACCAGCTTGTACCTGTAGGCTGCCAGCATCAAGGCCCAGCGTACCACACGAGGCGAGGCTTGCACTGGGACCGCCTTGTCAGGTCCCAGCAGCCCCAGCAGCGGCTTGTGGTCCGTGACTGCCTCGAACTGCTGGCCCCACAGGTACTGATGGAAGCGCTGGACCCCGAAGATGAGGGCCAAGCCTTCCTTGTCGAGCTGGCTGTAGCGTTGCTCTGCTGCATGAAGCCGACGAGAAGCAAACGCCACAGGGTGTTCCTGACCATCCTGACCCCGGTGCGACAGGACGGCTCCTACCCCGTACGGCGACGCATCCACAGTGAGGACTACAGGCTTGGCCGGGTCGAAGTGCACCAGCACTGGAGCCTTGACGACCAACTCCTTGCTGTGCTGGAAGGCCAAGTCCTGCTCCTTCTTCCAGGCCCACTGCTGCCCATCACGAAGCAGGCGATGCAGTGGCTCCAGATGCGTCGACAGGTTGGGCAGGAACCTCCTGTAGAAGGTGATGAGGCCGAGGTAGCTCTGAAGCTCCTTCTTGCTCTTGGGCTTCGGCGCCATGAGCACGGCCTCAATCTTGCGGGGTGCCGGGGCCAGGACAGCCTGGGAGATGATGTGTCCCAGATACTCCACGCTGGGGGTCAGGAACACGCACTTGTCCAGCCTCAGCTTGAGACTGGCGTCCTGCAATCGTGCCAGGACCTTGCGCAGGTTCTGCAGATGGTCCCCGTCGTCGGTACCGGTAACCAGGATGTCGTCCAAGTACACCGCCACGTGCCTCATGCCCCTGAAGAGGTTGTCCATCTCTCTCTGGAAGATGGCTGGGGCTGAGGCCACGCCGAACGGTAGGCACGTGTACTGGAAGAGTCCAATGGTTGTTGAAATGGTGACATACTTCCGGGCGGCATCCTGGAGCACCAGCTGCTGGTAGGCATCTCGAAGGTCGAGCTTGGAGAACTTCTGTCCCCCGGACAGAGCCGACCAGAGATCTTCTACCCGAGGCAGCGGGTACTTCTCGACGGTAGCGACGGGGTTGATGGTGACCTTGAAGTCCCCGCAGATCCTGACGCGGCCGTCTTGCTTGAGGACTGGAACAATCGGTGCAGCCCACTCGGAGGTCTTGACGGGCACCAGGATACCCTCTCGCTGCAGCCGTTGCAGCTCCTGGGTGACCCCGTCCTTCAGGGCAAACGGCAGCGGGCGCGGCTTGAAGAACCGAGGCCGGGCTCCCTCGGGTACGAGGATGCCGACCGTCGTGCCGGCGAAGGTGCCCACCCCTGGCTGGAACAGGGACTGGAAGTCGGTCAGGAGGCTCGGGACGTCTTTCACCACATGGAGCGCAGCTTCTTGGTACCCCGGCAGCCGAACACCCAGCGAGTGAATCCAGTTCCGGCCAAGCAGCGTCGGCGACGACCCCTTGGTTAAGTAAAGGGGAAGGATTGCCTCCCTGTCGCCAAGGCGAACGCTGACTTGGGCCCGACCCTGGACCTGGGAAAGCTGCCCGGAGTAGCTGCGCAGCATGACGTCAGACTCCTCGATGGACACGCCGGGGAAGGTCCGCTTGAACAGCTTCCCGGGCATGACCGACACGCTGGCCCCTGTGTCCAGCTCCATGGTGATGGGGTGGCCGCAGATTTCGACGGACACCAAGTATGGTGGCACGGACGATGGAGGCTTACTCGTCTGCCACACGTCGAAAATCTGCGGGTCCTCGGCCACGACGTGGACCCTGGCTGAAGACGGACCCGGGCCTGGTGCCGCTCGTCCCCGACGCGTTCTCTTGCGACGACCACCCTGGCCGCGGGCTTGGCTGGAACCCGGGCTTGAAGCAGGCTGCTGCTGCTGCTGCTGGTGGCCGCCGCTCGTCCTCCCCCCTCGGCAGACACGTGCGAGGTGCCCAGTTCTCCCGGACGTGAAGCATTGTGCTTGGACGAACTGGCACCGTGAGGGGGAGTGGGCAGCGCCGCAGCGGCTGCAGGCACTGCTCCTTGTCGCCATCTTGTTTACCGCCGCTTCCGCTGCTTCCGTCGACGGTGAGCCGGCCGCACGCGCTATCTCGCTGACGTCCTTCGCTGCTGCTTCCATCGCCAGCGCTGCCTTCACCGCATCGTCCAGCGAGGGGTCGGGGAGCTCCAGGAGTCGCGTCTGCATGGCAGGGTTGTTGATGCCGCAGACGAATCGGTCCCGGAGTAGCGAGTCTAACTGGTCGCCGAAGGCGCAGGTGCTCGCTAACCCTCGTAGCGCAGCGACGAACTGCCCGAGGGTCTCCCCGTCCTGGCGGCTCCGGTTGTTGAAGCGGAACCGCTCCATAAGCGTGGACGGCGCCGGGCTGAAGTGCGAGCGCAGCGTGACGAGCAGCTCACCCAGCGTTTTGACGTGCGGCGTGGCCGGCTTGAGGAGGTCGAGCAAGAGGCTGAAGACGCGGGTCCCGCAGCTGGCCAAGAAGATGTCCCGTTGTTTCGCCTCGGGCGTGTCGTTCGCCCGGAAGAACACGTGGACTTGTTCTTCGTAGACTGGCCAGGCGGACCCATCTCCCTCGAACGGCTCGAGCCTCCCGTACAGCGGCATGGCGACAGGAGCGGGGGGCGGTGTTGCGACTCTCTCGGCGGCGTGGGCCGAACCGTGCACGTTGGTGGCCTCCAGTGCCACGGTTCCTCGCCGCCAGTGTCACGATCTTTCTCGAACGTGGACGAAGGGGCCGAAGCACCCGCCGAGGAGAGACGACACGCAGCCTGGTTGTGAGGGTGGACGATGTCTGGCCGGAGCGCGTGCGCTCAACGGCGTTTATTGGTCTGGTGAACAATGTTGCCCGCCGAGCCTGGCGGCCGCAGACGGGCGGACTGGAGGGGGGCGCCACTAACTTGTCACAACAGGCTTTCTTGGTTGGGCTACTTCCATGACAAACTAAATCTTAGTTATCTACGAGTCATCAAGGGCATATACAATGGACCTCTTTTGAGTAACGTGCGCAGTCTGGGGAGTTGTCTGAACTACAATAGAAGAGCAGCCCAACGTGCTTCCGCCTGTCAAAACACATTGGCATTGTGCTGTATCGGTTTTCAGTGCTTTTTATACTCCATACTACCAATATACAAAAAACAAAGCATCACAATAGTCTAAATACGCAAGAAGACAGATCCTGACAATGTTCCTGTAGCCATTTTCGCAGGCCACCGCGTCCCGGTGTCCTGCGAAAACGGTGCCAGCGGAAGTGTACCAATGCACAGAAGCTTACTGGAAAAAGGTCCATTAGCAACTGACTGTGGTGTTGCAGGAGACGATGCAGGCACCAGTCGTAGAGCTGCTCCACACGACTTCAGACCACAGAACGGTGTGTATTCCACAGCTACATAAAAATACTTCTTAACTTGTGATTAATTCCAGGCAGGGCTCACCCTTGACGAGACTGACCTTTTGTAGAAGGGTGAAAATGAAGCTCCGTGGAGTGCGTTGCCAGTCTTTTGTGATTGGTATTTTACTAGATTTAATAAACATGACGTCCCCCCAATGGTGATTCAGCAAGAATTCCTTGAGGTGCAGAAGTATGGTAACTACTCCCAATTTTATACCGATGGTGCCAAAATGAAATCTATTTTATTTGTGGATTCTCAAAGTGTGCTCACCACACTTTGCTCAATGAAGGGAAGTAAAAACAGACTGGTACAACTTGTCCGATCTAAGGTACAATGTGGTCTGCGGCTTGGCCGAGACAAAATTTTGCTGGGTGCCTAGCCATGTGGGAATCCTAGCTAATGAAAGAGCAGACAAATTAGCCACTAGCTCTAAGCACCTACTGCCAACTACCTCACAGATCCCATTTCAAGACATAAAGCCCTTAGCAAAATTATTAGTTTTCCAACAATGGCAGTCGGAGTGGAGTCTGGAATGTGAAAAATAACTTCACGGGATTAAGCCAGCACTTGGTATGTGGGAGAGTGCATCCCACAAAACCCGCCGCCATGAAGTTCTTTTGCGTCGTCTTAGAATTGGACACTCCCACCTTACCCAAAGACACCTGCTCAGGAGGGAAGGCCCACCCCTGTGTGATAACTGTGGGGAGCGTTTAACAATTTTACATATTTTGTGGCTGTGCCCAGGGCTTGAGCAAGAACGACGTACACATTTCCCCGAGTTTTTTTCACACCAGATTCCTTTTCACCCAGTGCTGCTAATTGGGAAGACTCCTATAGTACTGTTTGATTGTGTCATAAATTACTTAAGAAAAACCGTCTTCCTACTGGAGTTGTAATTTTAATTCTATGTCTTTTAACCCTGTCATATGAACCTTTTTTAGATAATTTGTATAAGAAAGTCCTGAGTATGTCCCAACTAAACAAGCTTGACGCAGTATGGCCATAGTAGCTTTGCGCCATAAAGCCCGTAATCAACAACCAGGCAGCGCTAATTTTCAACTTTGTATGCAGTTCAGCAGAGTGTACAGGCAGCAACTGACAGTGGTGAGTTTGCATGCATTATAGATGCAGTAACATTACAAAAGGGCATTGGGATGGTTGCCTATGCCTTGTTTGATCTTAGTCCTTGTGAAGTCGTTTGTCCTTGTGAAGTCGACTCATTTCCGGCACATTAATTCTTCAGTCTCATAAATTTGTGAGCAAGGGAAGGAATAATAGTGCTGTGCCCTTTCTTTTAGGGGCGAAGCTCCTTAGGGGCTAGCCATGTCTGTATTTCCGTTTGGCGTCGGGTGCACGTGCTCCTGCTAGTGAGCTCTCGAGCACGTGCTCCCGTGTTCGTGTAGGGCAAACAAAAAAAAAAGCAATCGCATCTCCACGTGGTCAATGATGTTGCACGGCCACTCGATTCCCCCTGTTGGTGCGGCCTGCCGATGTCTTTCGGAAAACGAAAGAGCGCGCGTGAGAGGAGAACTTCTCCCATTTTCCGTGGGGGATCTGCACATCGGTGAGCGGTCTTGTGAGCTGAAAGCTATACCCTGTTTCACCTAGAGCACTATATAGCTCCTACGGAGCAGAGTAGCGCAATCCTTTGAACCCCATGTTTTGCCGACAACATGGCCGACAGAGCGGCTCGGCGCGAGTCACGTGGTACTCAGGGTTCCAAGAGGCGGCCCGCTCTATGGGAGAATACATGGAGATCGATACAACACGGCCGATTAAAAAATGAACGGCGAGTTCACACTTTTCAAAACTAGTCTGCCGTGAAGTTAGTAAAGCACTGAACACTTTATCAAAGTTTTAATAATATCGGATGCGTGTGCAAATTTTGAGAAGGCAATTTCCAAGGCAATGGCGTTTGAAGCAGACGATTTTTGCTCGCAGCGGAGATGGGCTTTTCGGGTTGGCCGGAGCGGGTCACTTGAATGGTGTGACGTCGCCGTGTCGTCTGCTGCATGATGCCGCTCAAGCAATTTTTTTTAAAAAAGTCAGGTCCTTGCGGGGCACAAAACTGAGCGCAAATTATTCTAAAATGTTCCATTACTATGTCAAAAACGATTGCCAGTCCGTACATCCCCAGAATACTGTGAAGAAACAACGATTTTCTCACGTTCTCCATGCATTTCTGACCGCAGTTGGAACCTCCGGGCGTTCGCCGCTAGTCGCCGAAAGGCGGCGTTCAGGATTGCGCTACTCTGCTCCGTAGGAGCTATATAGTGCTCTAGTTTCACCCAGTGTACCGTAAGCAAGGAGGTTATAAGTACTAGGAGGGGGCACGTTGCAATATTGGTGAAGCCTATACACTCCGTGCGGGAACTATAGGGGGCGCTTTGAAAAACGCGCGCAGCGCCGCTAGCGGAGGAGCTGGCGTTCGACCGTGAGGCACGTTCGGCAGCCTGCGGCGCCTTTTCGCATGCCAAGCTGTGGCGGCGGAAGCCCGCACGGACGAAACTTCTGCTTTTTGAGCCGATACGTTGAGGGTGACGTTCCATGAATGCTGGGAAAGACCTAAGAAGGGCATTTAGCTGTTCTCCTCTTCTTATATATTGAGTTTTAGTTGTTATTCGGGGGGAATTTCTCTAGTTGCCGCCAAAAAAGGAGTTGGAGCAATTTTCCGAAAAGCAAGACGGCCGCCACCATAATTCCTTTCAGTGGGAAATTTAATTCGCTCGTCGCTGTAAACGTAGGACTGCTGGAACGATGATATTGGAGGCGAGTGAGATGTCCACTAAGTTTCTGCACAAGTGTGCCAAGTTTCATTAAGACAGCAGGTGTGAAAGTTGTTTCTAACGAATAAAGAAATAAAGCTGTACGGTATATCCAATATTGGACCCAAAATGTTGTGTTATAGCGGGCTGTGCAAAGTGCAAATTTGGGCACACAGGTGCTTGGACTTGACAGTAACGTGACACAGCACTTATTATACAAAAAAAAAAAGGTGGCATAGGGAAACCAGGTGAAAATTTGGTTTGGGCGGCGTAACTCAATGGGAACCGGTTTTGACTATGAAAAGGCTCTCAAGAGAATACCACTGGTCGGGGGAGGTGGAGACTTTAGAGGTAGGAAGGGGCTAGTGGACTGTACTTCCAATTGAAACAACTTTACGAAAGGTGGTTCCAAAGCCGAGAAAACGAAGTTGTCGGCCAACACACGGTTTGGCCGCCAAGGGCTTTTGCGGTCAGCTGTTGTGTAATAACCTGTTGTGCTAGGTGCTGATTTTCGGCCCACAGGTACTTTGACATGACCGTCATTTGGCACAATGCTTATTATAACAAAAATAGTTGGCATAGCGAAACCACGTGGACATTTAGTTTGGGCGGCGTAACAAAATGGGAACTGGCTTTGACCGTCAAAGGCTGTCAGAAAATACCACTCATCGTGGGAGGTGCACACTTTACAAGTAGGAAGGGACCAGTGGACGGGTACTTCCAGTTCGAACCACTTTGCGATAGGTGGCTCTAAAGCCGAGAAAAAAAAATTGTTGTGTTGTCTACAAAACTCGGGGTGTCAGTGTTTCCACATCCAAAAGGAGGCTGATCAAAAAAGAAAGCACACCACATAAACTTCCATACTCAAACGCCGATTCTCCAGTGATTCAGAGTTTCATGGTTGTTTTCTTTAGATTTATATTTGTCACTTTTTTTACCGTTAAAATCTTTCTTCATGAAGTACAGATTGCGTGCCATACTTGTCCGGAAATATCATCGACACGTACGATGGGGACGAAACTTCTTTGGAGGGCATTCCTTTAACGAAATTGGCACTGCATACCCGCGAGTGTGGGATGGCACTTCAGTTCATCCCATCGGCGCTGACACATGTAGGCGTTACTGGTACGAAAACAAACGCAGAGCGCAAAGCGGCAGTGTAGAATATGTCAGCCGTGCCGACACAGTGGCAGACATGATCGGGACACGAAATTTCTCCCGTCGTACGGCACGGCTCCATCGTTGTCGCTGTCCCACAAAACATCGGCGAGGTGAAAAACTGTGAAACTTTGCCCTCACGAGATACGACGCATAACTATTGAAGCACTTAATGACGCAGCACAGGCAGCACTTCATGCTGTGAACCCAGCGCAACAGCACCACTCCGACTTTCAACGCGTACCAACGTACGCGGCGTGGTTTCGGTTTCGTTTTCTCCGGGGTGCTCACTGCCTACCTTCAATACCGGCCGCGCGGCGGCGCGCCAGTCGCGTCGCACGGAGTCAATAGTCAGTTACAGGTTAAGAAGGTAGCGGCAAATGCCCCTCAAAGGGAATCAGATATCCCTCCGCCACCTCCGCATCCAATAGCGTCCCACCGTTTCCTTGACGTCGCGGCCAACGCGCGAGGAGGGTCTTGCCTTTCTATACATATTTGCTTTATTTTTCGACTTTGACTTAGCATTGTGGAAGCCACGAGAGGGAGATTAGAGTTCTCCCCCACCGACGGAAAAAAATACGACTTTCGGGGATTAGCTTCCCCCCCGATGGATACAAAGGCTGCTTTCAGGGGCTCGGTTCCCTCTCCGATGAATACAAAGGTCGCTTTCTTAAAAAGTGGGATCGGAGACAAGTGGGAATCCATTGAAGCGGAACAAGGAGCGTTTCCAGTGAACTCTTCTTTCGACTGCGGAGAGATTTGAAACGGGCGCATCACACTTGTGGGAGGAGCTTCTCGTATACCTTCTTGACTTGTAACCGACTATAGACCTTTTCCGCAAGGGCGCCGCCATCTTGAATTGTCGTCATTCCCAGTATGGGCAAAAACATTGTTTTGCCGTCGTCACGCCGATAGAAGCCATTTAGGACATAAACGTAACCGTCACAGATTCTCGTTTTGCCTCCCCTCTATTTTTTTTACTGTTTTCAGGTTGAAACGTTCTGACATTTTTTCGTCGCCCATACCGGATATGCCTACTTGGCGGTCGGGGGCGAGAGTAAGCGGAAAAGGTCTATAGACCGTTCTACTGAAAGAGGGCGAGAGAGAAAAGGGGAAAGGGCTACCGGCGCTTTCCCCCTTTCGGATTGTGTAGAAAGAGTAAAAGTCCCGGATGAGAGGCTTGGCCGGTGTTGGGTGTCTGCTGTGCCCCAACTTCTTTCGCGCTTTATTTTCTGTTTTAGACTCGCAAACTTAATTAGAGCCACGGGCTTCGATGGCAACAGTCCCCCGGTCATCGGGACACCATTGCTCGGTCATACGGTGCACGAATAAAGACAGAAAGCGTCGAATACTGTCCGAGGACCTATGTAGCTTGCAATGAATCCGGCAAGTCGAGAGCGGCTGCAATCCATCGCTTTCCACATGACCCCGGTCTTGGCGGCAGTGGGTTGCGCTCGTAAACCGAAAAGACATTTCCTCAACACCATCTTCTCGACTGTGCTCGGAACAGCTTGTGAATGGAGCGCGCACCGAACGCTGTACCGCCGATGAACATGGGGTACGCTCGCAAGGTGCGTGCCATTTTTCTCGTGATAATTGCTGTTTCAGCTAGTAAAATTTTGTAACCGAATTTATCTTAATATTGATAATTTGCAGTTGTGACTGACTCGATTTCATCTTATCCAACACTTAGTTGGAGGCTTATTTCCGCCGCCGGGTGAGGCTAGAAATTGTTGAAAATGCAGTTCTATAGGTTTTCCTGAATAGCGATCCCCTGTGCGATACCAGAGAGCTGGCAAAAGCTCTCCTTGGAGTGCCGCTGGGTTTTTTTTTTTGGGTTGTTTCCGTTGATTGGGCGCTTTGAAACGCTGGATAGTCGTTCCAGCGCTTCAAAGCAGATCGCAACACTCGTGTGTTGCGATCTGCGTCTTCGAGCACAGTGTGTACGTTTCTTTGTTCGAGTCATGGCATCCACCAGTGCGGCAACGGGGGGAACAGCGGCAGCGAACCTGTCAGTGATAGAAATTGGAGTTTAGTACTCAAAATATTGCATCAAATAGTAAAATAATTCGTGGCTGCTTTGAAGCTTTCTGCGGCTCGATATAAGCACATTTAGAACGTCTTCGTCGTTCATCCACAATGAAATATGAGAACACGGACACGCAAGATAAAAGCAGCGCAGCGAAACGATATGTAGCAGCTCCGGGTGTTCACAAAAGTTAATCGAGGTTCCCGTTTCGTGAATCGCTTGTTCATTACTAAAAACGGCTGCGTTGAAATGGGCCTATTGCAAGCAAAAATTTATGAATGGTTCATCATTTCCAGTCACGCGGAAAGCGGTGGAGCTTTAAAACATTGCAGCCGCACGTGCCTTGCCGAATTCCATGCAAGCTACGAGGTCCTTGGGCGGTATTCGACGCTTTCTGTCGTTATTCGTGCACCCTATGACCGAGCAATGGTGTCCCGATGACCGGGGGACTGTTGCCATCGAAGCCCGTGGCTCTAATTAAGTTTGCGAGTCTAAAACAGAAAAGAAAGCGCGAAAGAAGTTGGGGCACAGCAGACACCCAACACCGGCCAAGCCTCTCATCCGGGACTTTTACTCTTTCTACACAATCAGAAAGGGGGAAAGCGCCGGTAGCCCTTTCCCCTTTTCTCTCTCGCTCTCAAAATGGCGCTACCCACGATAAAACGGTCTATAGTCATAAAAAGTTTAAACAATTTTGTACCCAGCGTGACCGCAGATCTCTCTGGCGATTGGTGCGCGTGACATGTCACGTGTGAGATGGATGGTTGATTGTAGAAGGACTCCTTGCAGGCTTGCGCGCGCTCCGTCCGGTAGGTTTTATCAGATCGAAGGCTAGACTGTGGTGTATTCTAGTACCCCATAGCAAGACGAAGGCTAGCTACGGTCACATGATGTAATCACGTTGGCATGGTAAGTGAGGAGAGTAATGAGGAAAATGAGAAAGAGGCGAGGCGTCAAGGGAGCATGGCTTGTGGAGGCTAAGCGGCCGACGTCATGCCCTCTCCTACCCTTCTATCCTCCTTGACCGTAAGAAAGGCTGTAAGCGCGAGCTCCTTGCTCTGGGGCAGATCTCGGCGGCACAAGCTCTCGTGCAGTAAGGGCAGCTGTCAACGCTATGAGCTCGCGCTTCCAGCCTTCGCTGCGGTACAACATAAGGTGAAACGGAGTATAAAGAAGGCGCCCAACGCGCTCTTGATCCGCTACCTAGATAAAATATCTATCTGTCATTGACTTCGCCGATACCGAGGCACTGCCGCGGTTGCAGAAGGCAGCAAAACTTGCTTTCCCCTCCTCCTATGCACCGTTGTGCTCGGCGAAAGTATCGTAGTGTCACTCTGCGCTCGCGTGTATGGTTTCTGTTGGCAATTTTGGAAGGTGCCGAAATTTAAATGCGCGTTCTAGTCCTGAGTGCCAGACGGCGATGAAATGTGCCAACTCCACTCATGAAACAGGAAATCCTGCAGTTGATGAAGTACAATGAAGTCTCTTCCGAACTTGAGTTTGCGCCGCTGACTTACATGGCTGGCTACTTGGCCTTCGTTTGCGAACAAAAGGTGACCATTTTTATTTGTAGAAATTGTTGTAATTTCAAAGTAATTAGCTGAAACATTCAACCTAGCAAAACAATACGAATTTCTCAGTGAAAGCAAGGAAGGCTAATGTGTAGAACCCGCTAAACTTTGCAGGTGACGTGTCCTGAATGCAAGCGCAACTTAAGCGAAATGCATCACATGACGGAGCATATCAGTCCATGTTTAGCCTTGACCAAGGAGGACTCAGCTATCCACGACCTGAAGCTGTTTGGCTGTGCAAGCTCGTCTGCACCTTTGTCGAGAGGGCTCTACAGTCGGCAGAGATTCGTGGTTGTGGAAGGATTTGCAAGGTCCTCTCGAGCGCTGTGCTTTATCACCTTATGGACTGCCCGCTGATGTGGTGTGTTAACTGCCGAGACCCCTACCACAGCGCTCTGCTCAGAAAACTCCTCAGACTTTTTTTGGCCAACTGGGCTGGTGACCTAAACAGCCCACTAAAGAATATATTGAGGCTATCGCTGAAGCCTTCCCGAAAGGTACTCCGCCCTTGAACTATATGACTCCCTTGGTCTGTTTTTTGTGAACAATGAAGTTTATATTGCTGAAGTTATGCACGCGGAATCCGATTTTATATTATCCTTCACAGATGAATAAATGGCACAGCTCGCGCGTGCTCGAGCGTCGGTTAAAACCGGAAATCACAGGGCCCTAGCTATATCTAACTATAACTCCTATATTACAGTGGTAATAGAAACGGGGCAACAGTTACGGGAACAAGAAAACGACAATTCTCTCATACTGCCAGCAGAATAGAGCTTTAACGCGCAGCCTGCAGCTGAGGGAGCTTTTCACAGAAAGAATCATGTGCTTTTATTCTACACAGATTTGTCACATCATTCATGCAATCTGGCACTCGTTTCAATTGAGACTTGCGGCTTCAAGAAAAAAAAAAATCTAAATAGCCACACCGGGCCCGGCCGGGCGTACTGCTCCTCACTATATTTTGTCTTACCTTAGCATGGACTAACCGCGAACGCTGTGCTAGCGCGAGCGGCTAGCCTTTACTGCCTTGACTGGAGCACTCGCTGCACGAGCGCTCATGCAGCCGCCGAGGCTTCCTTCGAAGCAACTATCTCGCGCTTTTAGCACGCGCGGCTAACAAGTACATACTAACGTGAAACGAAGTACAGTGTAATCCACTTATAACGATACCAGATATAACAATATATCGCTTATAGCGATCAAATTTTTTAGATTTGTCAATTCTCCCATCGCCCCTATGTAAAAATAAACCATATATAACGATAGAATTATCGGCGACATATCGGATACAACGATAGAATTCTGGCCGCCCGGAAGGTGCTTATCACGAAAAATTTGCCTGGAAATTTGAGAAAAATTAAAATACTTGAAGCGAACGACATGAAAACTAGTAAAAATCTTGAAATCTGTAGAGGGCCTTGAAATCGCCAATTTCAAGGCCCTCTACAGACGTCGCATGCTGGAATGGCTCATCATGAAACTAGACTGCTCAGGATTGTCTCAATACGCCGGCGGACCTCCTGACCTGAAGGTGAGCTTGTTAGAAGCGGTGCGGTTCGTGCATGGTGCGTGGTATGAGGTGAAGCAGGTTACACTCAAGAACTGTTTTAAAAAGGCAGGCTTCGTGCGCCACAATGCCACGGTCTCGGAAGAGACAAATGACTTGCTCATCGAACCTGCCGATGTGGGTGAACTTTGGGACCACATAGCAGCTTCCGAGGAGAACATCGGCGGAGCTCTCTTGGGAGACTTTTTGAACGCGGACAACGCTGCCGCTTCATGCGAGGAGTCTACTGATGAGGCCATTGCCGAGGAACAGCAATTGCGACGAAAAATCACATCGAGCGACTGCGAAAGTAGTGACGACGACGGCGGCGACGAGAACACCCCGCCTCCAATGTCTTCACAAAATGCCCTGCTCTCCATCCAGTCGCTGGTCGGTTTTGTGCACGCAAAAGGACTGCCGCCAGCGTACGCGCAACAACTGGAAGCAATGCACACGGCAATTGTCAAACTTCAGCTCAAGCAAGCGCAAATTTCCGACTTTTTTAAGCATGCTTAAATTATTTTATAGTCATTTTCGTACCTTTTAATAAAGCCTTCGGTTTTCTTTGCCTCGGCTCGCGTTGTACGACCTGATTCACTCATCGCCCGTAAGTAACTTCTCTTTGTGTTTTTTTTTTGTCGGTCCAGATATAACGATAATCGGCTATAACGATTGGATTTTGCGGTTTTCTCAATATCGTTATAAGTGGACTGCACTGTATACAGTTCCTCGATATGCTCCCCCGAAAGGAACTCTATCTCTCACTAGAGTTCCTGTATAGGCTCCCTACGGGAGCCAGAGTTGCGCATTTGTTTTCCCCGCGCCGCTACGCCGCTATTCGCCGAGATCCATCACGTGAGGAGCAAAGCATCCGGTGGCGTGTAAGAAAGCCACCTTTACGGTCGCTCCGCCGACGTTTCTCTTGCCCCGGCGTATGTTTCCCTGCTTTCCGCCTTCTTTTCCTCCTCTCCTGTTTTCCATGAGCGGCGGCGCCCGCGGCGCCGCTAGTCGCCAAATTTAGTCACGTGGGGAGCAAAGCATCCAGCTCGTGCGGGAAAGCCGGCGCTACGGCCACGCGCCGAGGCTGAATGCGCAACTCTGCTACCGTAGGTAGCATATACAGGAACTCTATCTCTCACCGATAACGCGCGCCACGGCTGGCGCTGTGGGGTAAAGTAGAACTATCGCTCTCACCGGCGGAGTGAGGCACACGGCAGGCCGCTCCCAAGGGGAGTCCTAATCGAGTGGCCGTGGATGTTGATTGGGGCGAAGCTCTGGTGGTGCTTGTCTGCGTAGACGGTGAGCCGCAGCATGCCGAGCCTTTCGTGCGTTTCCATCCATGAAAGAGAATGTGTGGTATGGAACGTGGTTATATACGCACTTGAGCATTTGACCGCGGCGTGACATGGATGAAAATGAACGAAAGGCTGGACATGCTGCGGCTCAGCGTCTACGCAGACAAGCACCACCAGAGCTTCGCCCCAATCAACATCATTCACCACGTGGAGATGCGGTTTTTCTTTTCTTTTTTTGCCACTGTGGAGGCTAATTACCCTCCAACCTCTTCTGATATAAATCCTGTTTTCGTAAGCTATAGCGCCTTGGATCATGTATCTCATAAAGTTAAACTAGTTTTTGATGAACCTGTCGTGATGATATGTTTTGGCAAGGTATGTGTTACTCAATTTGTTGGGCAACAAATTCTCTCTGCAGAAGCTGCCGAAGCACTCCTTCTGCTCTCCTCGGGTAGTCGGGAGAAATGTTTGCTCCAAGAACATATACAGTCAGCAACCGACAGTGGTGAGTTTGCACACATTATAGATGCTGTGACCAGCATCATAAAAAGGCATTGGGACGCTTGTTTTTGCCTTGTTTGCTTTTAGTCCTTGTGTAGGCGACTCATTTCTGGCACATTAATATACTTTAGCCCCCTACTTTTGCGAGAAACATAAAAAAAAACAATAGTGCTCTGCCCTCTCTTTTTTTTTCTTTTCTTTTTTTTTTTTTTTGCTGTGGATGCTAATTACTCTGTAGAACATGGTTGTCTGGTATACACCCTGTTTTCGTAAGTTGTAGTACTTTCTTGTATTGCCTGTCTCGTAAGATTCAGCTAGTTTCGGATGAACCTGCCATGATGATACGCTTGGGACATGCTATACGTTACTCACATTTTATTGGACAACAAATGCTTTCTGCAGAACCTGCTGACACACACCTACCCTCCTTGGATAGTGTGGACACACGTTTGCTGCAGGCAAAACTTCAGGCAGCTGAGCTTGCCTTGGCTAATGCCCAGCGGCAGGCCGACTACTGGAAAGGCCAGTACGAGAGAAAGAAGGCGCAGGGACTTGGTCTGAATACACTGGAAGACCCCCAGGACTGCCAGTATTACACTGGTCTGCCGTCGAGTGGGGTGTTCTATCTTCTTTTTCGCCACCTGGAAAAGGTGCTGTCAAAATCTAAGAAGGGACCTGCACCTTGCCAGACGCTTGCCAAGGAATTTTTTATGGTGCTTGTGCGCCTCAGGACAGGAATGCCGGTTAAGGAAGTTGCGCGCAATTTTAACATGTCTATTTTGCAGTTCGGCAAAGTTTTTTCTAGGTGGATTTTGTTTTTGCAGAAAGCACTGAAGGACATAACGAGATTTCCAACGCTTGCAGAGGTGGCTGAAAAGCAGCCTAAATGCTTCAGGAATTTTCCAGACACAAGAATTGTCATAGATGGAACTGAAATTAAAACACAAACACCGTCCTCCATGAATGCTCAGCGGCAGACATTTTCCCCGTGTAAGCACGGGAACACCATGAAAGTGCTCATTGGTGCCACGCCCGATGGGTATATAAACTTTGTCTCAAAAGCCTGGGGCGGGTCAGTGAGTGACAGGGAGATGGTCCTTCAGAGTGGTCTGTTTGCCTTGCTTGAACCCGGGGATGCTATCATGATGGATAAAGGTTTTAAAGTTTTTGACCTTCTGCCACCCGGTGTTAGAGCATATATGCCTCCTTTCAATAAGCCTAGCAAGGGCCAAATGAGCAAGGAAGATGTCAACAGCACCCGAAAAATAGCTAGTGCACAGGTGCACATAGAGCGCGTCATTCGGAGGATCAAAGAATTTCATATCCTGAGCAGTGGGTACCCCGTGAACATGACGGACATAGGGGACGCAGTTTTGCAAACATGTGCATTTCTCTGATATTTTAAGCATCCACTTATCGCAGAAGGTGATAGGGAGCATAGCTACTAAGCATGCATAGGAGTTTTTGATTTGCCTGTCTGATTTTTATCAGACAGGCAAATCAAAACCTCAGCACGCATATGCTTGTCAACTCATGAAGTAAGGGTGCTTAAAAGGGTACTCCGGCGATTTCTTCATGGTCCCCGATTCGCTTGAAATTTTGCTGAACTCGCCAAACATCGCTAAAATAGTATCCCAAATATTAGGTCAAAATAATTTTTTTTTTTCACAAAGTTATTGAATTTACAGTTTTGGTCCTCACCGTGTCTTTTAAACTGAGTCTCTACTGACAACAACGAAAAAGTGACGTCAGTGGAAGGCAGGGGTTCACTTTTTGGACTATAGAATTTGTTCCCAACTGATTCGAAGCAGTTTCATGGTGTCAAATGAATGCTTTGGGAGCTAGCTCCAGTCCCCGCACTCCATCCTGGAACTAATGATTGGCATATTCTATTTTTTAGACTGCTCGCTCGACTGGCAAGCCTGCCCGCCACTGACGTCGCGGCACTGAAAAGTGTGGGTATATTTCAATGTTGGTTTTTGCATCATTTTCATTTGCCGATTTCACAATAACTATTATGGATTTCGTGATACTAAACAGCATACCGGAAAGGCTAAAGGCCGGGGAGTCAGAAAATATAGTTAGTTGAGGTAGCTCAAAAAATCGCCGGAGTACCACTTTATTAACACATGGTATGTGCGCTGCGCAAAGTAGTTCTTATAAATTTGTTAGAGGAAAAATTTTTTTTTTGTGGCTGAGACGAATATGTTTAAGCAAGACAACACATACCATATTTTCTGGTGTATAAACTGTGGTTCTTTTTAACATTTTTCTTTCTGCGTCTTATACAAACAACAGTGCGACATCTTCGCTTTTTTGTTTTCTAAATTGCGGTGAAATGCTTTTCTTTATATGCCGGGCGCATAAAAGTGTCAGGCAGGAGGCACTCACTTGATCGAATGATATTTTAGCGAATGCCCGTGTTCACCGAACGACAATTTAGAGAAGAGTCGGCCAGATGGGTTCACATTTTTGTAATGAGCCGCCACAAAGTGGAGGTGGCTGAAAGGGGCCCTGCAACGACTGTCTGGGTGCTTTTTATTTTGCACCGAACCTGAGTGCAGTGAACATAGTAACTTAGTGAACCTTTTCTTTTCTCAAATTTCGCTTTATTTTAGAAGTGATAGGCAAATTAAAGTAACAAAAACAAGTGAAAGATAACCTCCTTCATGACGTCCTTGGTCCTGGCTTGGGTTGCTGTGAACTAGAGGAGGGGTAGTGAGCTCAGCGAGCGCTCACGGCTGCCGCACTCTGTGTCGATGGCTCGAGAGGGCACCACTAAAGCATGTGCAGGATAGGCTGGATGAAGCGGGCGGCCACGGCGGTTCGCATTGCATTTGCTGTGCAACTAAACACTAATTTGGCATGACACTTGCCCGCAAACGACAGCAAACATGGGGTAAAGATAGTTCATAACGAGAGCCATTTCGCGCTGCCAAACCGCCTAACAACCAGACTGCAACCTGAACCTGCTCGCCGAAGGCCTTTGGAACGCTCCGGTCCTCGAGTTCATACAACCGCAGCGCTCACGTGTACATTCGGGACCTTTCAGCGTTGGTATGGTGCCCGGTGTGCGTCTCCGACTGGTTTGTTTAGCCTCCTATGCTGTCCACACATCAAAAGTAGTCCCGAAGTGGCAACAAATGTCATAGAAGCCGAAGTGTCATGCGGTTACATGTCGCTGATTGATTACGGGCTTTATGGCGCAAAGCTACTATGGCCATACTGCGCCAAGCTTGTTTAGTTGGGACATACTCAGGTCTTTTTTATATGAATTATCGAAAAGAGGTTCATATGACAAGGTTAAAATTCATAGAGTTAAAATTACAACTCTAGTAGGAAGCCGGTTTTTCTTAAGTAATTTATGATACGATCAAATGGTACTATAGGAGTCTCGCCAATTAGCAGCGCTGGGTGAAAAGGAATCTGGTGGGAAAAAAACTCGGGGAAATGTGTACGTCGTTCTTGCTCAAGCCCTGGGCACAGCCACAAAATGTGTAAAATTGTCAAACGCTCCACACATTCATCACACAGGGGTGGGGCTTCCCCCCTGAGCAGATGTTTGTGGGTGAGGAAGGAATGTCCAATTCTAAGACGACACAAAAGAACTTCAAGGCGGCGGGTTTTGTGGGATGCACTCTCCCATATACCAAGAGCTGGTTTAATCCTGTGAAGTTTGTTTTCGCATTCCAGACTCCACTCCGATTGCCATAGCCGGAAAACTGATGATTTCACCAAGGGCTTCATGTCTTGAAATGGAATCTGTGAGGTGGTTGGCAGTAGGTGCTTAGAGCTCGTGGCCAATTCGTCTGCTCTTTCATTACCTAGGATCCCCACATGGCTAGGCACCCAGCAGAATTTTATGTCTCGGCCAAGCCGCAGACCACATTGTACCTTAGATCGGACAAGTTGTGCCAGTCTATTTTTACTTCCCTTTATTGAGCAAAGTGTGGTGAGCACACTTTGAGAGTCCACGAATAAAATAGATTTCATTGTCTTGCTGATGAGGATATATTCCAAGGCCATCAACACTGCATAGAGCTCTGCCGTGTAAATACTTGCACATTCCTTGAGACGCTGAACCTAACTGAATCCTTCAGAGTAAACTGCTGATCCTACAAAATGCGATGATTTAGCACCATCGGTATAAAATTGGGAGTAGTTATCATACTTCTTCTGCACCTCAAGAAATTCTTGTTGAATCACCACAGGGGAGACGTTATGTTTATTAAATCTAGTAAAATACCAATCACAGAAGACGGGCAACGTACTCCACGGAGCTTCATTTTCACCCTTCTGCAAAAGGTCGGTCTCGTCAAGGGTGAGGTCAAGAGATGTACAAATGCCCTCAAGGCGAAGACTTAAAGGCGGTACAACCCTGGGCTTATGTTCGAAAAGACGAGCAAACCGAGAATGTTGCAAGGCACCATAAGTTGGGTGATTTGGATAGGACAAATTCTGGAAGCATAAGTCACAGCAAGATAACGTCGTCTGTGCCTAAGTGACATCTGATTAGATTCAGCGTACAAGCTAGGAATGGGCGATGTGCGGAAGGCACCTGTAGCGAGCCTTAAACCGAGATGATGTACAGGATCCAACATTTTAAGTGCAGAAGGCCTCGCTGAGTCGTAAACTATAGCACCATAGTCCAGACGTGACCGGATAAGGGAGTTGTACAGGCGTAGCAGACATATTCTGTCGGATCCCCATGACTTGTGCGCTAAGACTTTAAGAATATTAGCTGATTTAAGGCACTTCTTCTTCAGGTTCTTCAGGTGGGAAACGAAGTTTAACTTTTTATCAAACGTTATGCCCAAAAATTTATGCTCCGTTTTTACACTAATAGGAACCCTGTTTAGTGTCAGTTCTGGATCTAGAAACAGCCCCCGACGCAGAGAAAATGGCATGCAGATAGTCTTCTCAGCTGAAAACTTAAACCCATTTTCGTCAGCCCACTTACTAATTCTGTTGATGGTAAGCTGCAGTTGCCGCTCACAGCTAGACAAATTACAAGAAGAGGCCGAGATGTGAATATCATCCACGTAGAGGGAGTATGAAACGGAAGGTGGAATTACCTTTGACAACGAGTTTATCTTTACGGCAAACAAGGAGACACTCAGTACACCTCCTTGCGGAACACCATTTTCCTGGACATACTGGTCGGATAGTGTAGTGCCGAGTCGAACTTGAAAGGAGCGACCTGTCAGAAAACTGCTTATACACCGCAACATGCGACCACGCACCCCAGAGGCATATAAATCATGAAGGATACCATACCGCCATGTCGTATCATATGCTTTCTCCAGGTCGAAGAAAACAGAGACACAATGTTGCCTATTTATGAAAGCTTCACGTATTGTTGTTTCCAGGCGGACTATGTGGTCCAAAGTAGAGCGCCCTTCTCGAAAACCACATTGGTTATTAGCAAAGAAGTGGTTATGCTCCAAAATATAAATTAACCTCCTATTAATAAGGCGTTCAAAGGTTTTGCCAAGGCAACTCGTCAACGCGATTGGACGATAACTACGGGGGTCCGAAGGGTCCTTCCCAGCTTTCAGCAAAGGAATTACATGCGCCTGTTTCCACATTTGAGGGAAGTAGCCTGCTTCCCACAGATAGTTAAAAAAATCTAGTAGTGTGTTGAGCGATTCTCGAGACAGTTGACGGAGCATTTCATAGTGGATTCCATCAGGGCCCGGAGCCGACCTCTTCTTGGAGCCCAGAGCCACCTCTAGTTCTTGCATTGTAAAAGGAGTGTTGTATGGCTCAGAGCTACAACCGGACATGGGTATACGGTGACATTCTGCATTTGCTTTAAAACGTTTAAATTCCGTCCGATAATTTCGGGAGCTGGAAACATTCTCGAAGTGCTGTCCAAGCACATTAGCAACATCTTTCAGCGAGTTAGCAGGGGAGCTAAATAGAGGAACAACAAAGCAACGGTAATCCCCTTTGATTTTTTTGTACCTATCCCAAACTTCCTTCTGAGACAAAACTATTTAGGGAGGAAGTATACCTGGTCCAGGACTTCCACTTGGCTTTTCTCATAGTCCATCGGGCTTTTGCTTTTAGTCTTTTAAATTCTATCTTATTTGAAGGAGTAGGGTACCTCCGAAAGGTGTCCCATGCCCTATGCTGCTTTTTCCTTGCAGTGGCACAGTCTTCATTCCACCAAGGCCTACACCTCTTGGGTAAATTTTCGGAGGTGCGAGGAATGGCGTCTTGGGCCGCACTTATGATTTGCTCCGTAACATACACTGTCGCTTCTTCAGGTGACAAATTTGCTAGAACTGACGGGTCAAGCACTGCATCAAGTTTAAAGAGTGCCCAGTCGGCTTTGTCCAGTTTCCACCTAGGGGTTCGTTTTAAAATAGACGGCAGAGGAACGAGGCTTTCAATTACAACCGAGAAATGATCACTCCCAAAAGGGTTCTTTAAAACCTTCCAAGAAAAGCAGGGAAGTAATGAAGGTGATGAAATGGAGAGGTCGATGGATGTGAAGTAATTATGAGTGGAACTATAAAACGTTGGTTCTTTCTTATTTAAAAGACATATGTCTGAGGACAATAAAAATCTTTCTACAACAGTGCCACGAGAGTCAAGGCGCTTACTGCCCCACATGGGACTGTGAGCATTAAAATCACCACAAATTAAAAAAGGCGTTGGGAGTTGCTGAACCAATCCTTGAAGTTCATGAAGATGCAGTTGACGATGAGGTGGCAAATACAAGGACACAACCGTAATGAGACGATCAGCAAGAACACGTACCGCAACAGCTTCTAGTGATGTACGCAAAGGAACTTCCACACATGCTATGCCACTCCGTACAACAATGGCAACACCACCTGAAGAGTGGTCTGAATCCCGATCCTTTCTAAAAACGCGGTGACGATTAAAAACATTTGTATGGGTGTTGTTAAGATATGTCTCCTGCAAGCACACAGCAATGGGCTGTAGCTCATCCAGAAAGAAATGAATGTCATCAATATTTTGCAGAAGACTTCTACAGTTCCACTGTATAAAACTATATGACTTCATGTTAAAAACGGTTTAAAGTAACAACACAAGAAAAAAGGAAACCTGCCCTAAGTGCCCTGGGGCGGTTTGGGTGGGGTTACTCGCGGATTGAGCTTTTTCTGGGATGACTTTGTAATAAGCCTTGCGTCATCAGGTGGGACCGAACAAGGGGGAGGAGGTTCACCAAGTTCCATCCGCTCCTCCTCAGGCGGAACGGCTGAGGGAGCAGCTGGTACGGGCACCTCCTTACGTGTCGAGGCCTCTCCTAAAGCCTTAAAACGAAAACTACCCTCCTTCTTCTTGGGAGGGGTCCGAGTGACCAAGGCAGGCACATCGTTCGATGGCCCGTCCTTTAAAATGGAAGAGGCACTAGTGCCTTCTCCCTGAGGCTGGTGTTGCCGCCTCTCCTCTTGTCTCCCATCCATTGGCACAGAGGCATCTCTTGCCTCTGCACCATCTGGAGGGCCCTGTGGTTTCTTCGGTTCCAACGACAAACGGAGTCGTGGAGCGAATCTTTGAGGCAGGGGGAGGTGGTGGAATCACCAGGTCATTAGGACAGACCTGGATTCCTACCGAAGACTTTGATGGCACACCCCCTGCACGTGCCACCAAAGAGTAAGAACCCTTCTGCAGGAAGGAGAATCGCTTCCTGGCTTCGGGGAATGAGATGTTCTCTTTCACTTTGAGTGTTATAATTTCTTTTTCTTGTTTCCATTTTTTGCACGATCGGGAATAAGCAGGGTGAGGTTCACCACAGTTGATACAGCAAGGTGCATTAGAGCAATTCTCTGCAGGGTGATCATTTTTGCCACACTTGGCACATGTCTTCCCACGGCAGCTCTGGGCGCTATGGCCATATCTCTGGCAATGAAAGCAACGCTGAGGGTTCGGCACATATGGCCGTACTCTACAGTTCAGATATCCGGCTTTCACTGATTCCGGAAGCGCCCTCAGCTCAAAAGTCAGAATGACATGCTTTGTCTTCACCTCTTGGCCGTCCCGTCGAAAAGAAATTCGTTTGGCAGCAATGACTCCTTGGTCACGAAGGCCATCGACAATTTCATCTTCGGGGGATTCTAACAGGTCATCTTCTGATATTACGCCTTTTATAGTGTTCAAAGTGCGGTGGGGTGATACAGTAATCCTGTAGTCAGACACCACGTTGAGTGCCAGCAGGTCTAAGCTTTGTTGAGCGGTTACAACTTCAACGAGGAGATCTCCAGATGGCATTTTTTTTGCTTTAAAATTTTTCCGATTACAGATTCAAGAGTCTTAGAGACCAGGAACGGGGATAACTTGGATAAAGGTTTTTCCGTTTCGGAATGCATGACGAGAAATCGGGGAAACTTCTCCACGGGTGCAAATGCTTCTCTGACGTGTACTTCGGTCCGGACCCTTTTCAGGGCCCGATCAGGTTTTTGGTTTAGTTTAGAACCCATAAGAAATGGGAAGGCGTTCGGCGTCTGTAGCGCACCACCCACCACGGAGCCCAACATGGGGATAGGTAATGCGCCATAGCAATAAGGGTTTTGCTGACGACATTACGCTATCAGTGCTACGAAGACACTATAACCTAGTGTGGGTCCAGACAAGAGGTCTATTGCCACCCAAGGTTAGCCCTTGCCGCCAAAGAGGGAAGAAAAAGGAGCAAGAGAAATGAGAAGGAAAAGAAGGAAACAGGACAGGTAAAAGTGAAAGATCGGAGGGGATAGTAGAAGAAAAGGCGACTAGACTGAATCATCCTGGCCGGGCCTTACCAGGACTCCCGTCTACGAGAAGCAGGGGCCGAAGTGGTGTATTGCCTCACCCGGGGGGCCCCGAAGGGTCCAAACCTACCCCGGGCTCGGCTCAACCACCAGGATGCCCTTTTCCTCGGACACGGGAAAGCCACGCACAGCCAGACGTGGGCGGGCGAACCCGCATGGCTCGGGGTCCGTGGAGACGCCACTCTCCAAACACCTGCTTTCACAGGTGCCCCCTGCGGGGGTTACATGTCGCGATCCAGGCGGTTGGTCGCAGAAATGCTGGCAAAAAGTACAAGCGAACGCGAGTGTCGCTGTTGTCGCGGCGTCCCAACTTCCTGCAGCTGTAGCTTCCGTGGACTGCCATATTGGAGAGCGATCTGCAGCAGAACAGGCGTCTGCCACATTTACCGCAGCTGCTGGGACACCGCCAGGGTCGCGATCGGCGACAGCATGACACTTGTATGACGTCATCAGGCAGAAATCGAGGTACCAGTTTTTTGGACACGGTAAACACACCAGTCGGAGACACGTTCCAGGCACCATAGCGTTGGCACCTGATCCCACTACCCCTTTCCAGTATGCGCCGCCTTTTCCACCGCTTAGTGCCAGGTATGTCGTGGGGTCATTTCTTCTTTCCGTTCGGTAACAATGGGGCACCCCGTAAGTGGAAGAGGCTTCCGCGTCGTCCGGTTAAAATGTGACACCCTAATATTTAGTTACTTTCCATGCCCGCTGGGTTGCCCGAACCACAAGAGATGTGGAAACCGCACAAAAGGTAGACTCTAAAATAGGACTGTGGGCCCCTTCAACACACGCCCCCAATATCGCTGTTCGCTAAAACGTCATTTGCTTGTGATATGAACCCAGTGTCTGGCACGTTAAACTTCTGTTGGCTCTGTACGTTCCAATTTAGTGGAACATTGGTATGTCATACAACTGGCATTTGATGAAAATCATTGTGTGCTTTGAATTTGATTCAAGCCTAAAATGCTTCCATTTCCCCGTGCCAAGATGCAAGAAGTTAGTCTGCCTCAATGTGTGCAACGTCTCCACTCTAGATGAGAAAATTTGCCTCTCCAGTACAGTTAGTCTGGGGTCTTTAGTGTGTTACACGCGGTGGCGATTGCATGTAACGTGTCAGTTGCGATGCTCATGATCAAACCACGGGTTCAGCCAGGCAAGCTTTCCCTACATGTGATCTAAGCTGCGACATGCTAGAGCAATGGTTCTTAAATGGGGGTTCCCGGACCCATTGGGGTCCGCGAAGGCATTCTAGGGGTTCGCGAAGCTCAGCCTCATATCAGTCAAGCCCGGCAATAAAGGCTGTTTTTTTTTCTTAGCTTGAGAGGAAACATTCCGATTTTCGGGGGAGTTTTCTCTTGTATATATCAATAGGAGAAATCTACTTCACACTAGCACTTAGCTATAATCATTTATTTAATCTTTATCATAATTAACCTATAATGTCCCTTTTCCTCATCACAAACGGGGTCCTCCATCGTCCCCGCCAATCCACAAAGGGCCCGCGGAACATCAGTGGCTGAGAACCAGTGCGCTAGAGTAAGGTACAGCTCAAGAAAGTAGGGCAAGGAAAAGGAAGGTTGGGGAGGAAGAACCAGACGGAACGCTGGAAGGGAGAGGGGGAACATCCTCCGCTCTCCAGCGTTTGGTCTGCTTCCTCCTCCCCGGCCTTTTTTTTCCTCGCCCTACATTCTTGAGTTTCAACGGGCTATAGCACACTCGGCCACCTCTGCAGGGGTGGGTGGGTAGTTGAAGGAACATTGCAGGCTGCTTGCAGTCTTTTACGCAAACGTGACCCACAGAGGTGCACCTATAAAATAAAATAGCAACTTTCTTTTCAGACGAAAGCACCAAAGCTGCATTCATTTAGAGAAACATTGTGCACATGGTTTTAACGTTTAAAACAACCCAAGTGACTCTCAACATGTTTATATAACAGCTCTCTGTGCTCAACTTCTGCTTTCAGATTGACCTTTCCAGTTTAACTCGGGAAATGTGCACCTGCTGTGTAAGTGTGTATTGTATGTATTTCCAAAGGTGTTCAGGAGAAAAAAAGGACAACATTGAGTTTAACCCGGGAAATGTGCGCCTGCTGTGTAAATGTGTATTGTATGTATTTCCAAAGGTGTTCAGGAGAAAAAAGGGACAATATTGGGGCACTGGGTTGATGTCTATCAAATAAAAAAAATTCCAAATTATTCATCTGTTACATTGTTTTTCTAGCTCACTGCTAAGTGGCATACAGCTTGTGCATCACGAAAAAGCATCTATTTTTATGGAAAGACAAAACTTAAAGGCTTGTTCGCACATTTGCGTTAAACTATTAGACCAACTGGGACATGAGCGGTTTTTAAGCCGTCTGTGACGGCTGTGCTGCTGCGGAGACGGTTGCAAGCCGTCGTGAAAGGCTTAAAAAACGAGTTTTAGCCTCCAGTCCTAAGAAGTCGCAAGTGTGTGAACAGGCCTTTAGTCACCACTAAAAGATTTTCCACACAACAGTTTACTGTATGCAACACAAAGTTCTGAAGAAGCAGAGTCATCACGCATACATTTACTCAAAAATGGTGTGATGTTTCACACCATGTTTGATGAACGGCACTTTTGAGTCAACTATTCGCAACTCCAGCGAAGTATAGGGGGTGTGCTGGTCGAGCAAAATGGCAGATGTTTTAGTAATTCAGCACATGGACCGCCATACATTACTTGCACTGCAGCGTAAAATTGTTGCATATAAAACCATTTAGTCGGTGCGTAGAAATGACAGGGCGGAATCACAAAAATAATTACGGGAAACAATGTTTGTTTCTATGCTGCCTACGAGAACCAAGCAGCGACAGCAGACGACAGAGTTGAAACGACCTCCTCTCCTGAGCTCGGCGTTTCCACTACGCCGTGTCGATTCCGCTGGAGTTGCCAATACATGTTTCAATGACGTTAATAAAAATCTAAAACAATTTGCTTCCAACCTGGACGACCTGGAGCCCTACGGCACTTCAGACAAAGAAGAAAAAGGGGCTCGGGAAAAGCTAATTGAAATGCACGCAACACGATGATGGTCAGTTAGATAGCTGTCAAACCATTTCAAAAGCACTAGAAGGAATTTGTTGTGTGAAAGTATCAACAAGAGTAAGCTATAATAATAGTAATAATACTTTTATTTATTGTGCCCAGTAACAGCCGAAGCCTAGGCACTAGTGCACTCGTTAGGAGTAGAACAAGAATACAAATAAATAAATAAGAAAGGTAAGAAATACAACAAATTATTCAGCACAGAGACTACATATTTACATCAACCACATACATGGCTCAAGCACTTTTTAAATCGGCACAAATCTGTATTGAAAATGTCTATTATCAGATGAGTCTAGATTGAATACTACCCAATGGTGACAAAGTTTGGGGGGCAATTTCAAATATTTCTTCCAGGTATATGAGAGTGCACAGATGGCGCTAATGTCGAAATAACTGTACACATTTAAACAAAACTACAAGGTTGCGCGAACACCCTCTTGTTCCAAGTTCAGATATCTGTAATGATTTCAGTACTTCAAGGTATACAAATGAGTTGTGAAGATCTAATGATAAATTCTAGCAAACCTTTTCTATATACATTCTAGGTTTTTTGAAGCAGTTATGCTAAGACTGTCCCAAATCACTGAACAAAAATAACGTTTTGGAAGAACTATACTCCGGTAAAGCAAAAATAAAAGATATACACTCGAAAAACTTTGCTAGATCGTGAGATTACACTGAGAAGTCTGAAAAAAGAGCTCACAACATGCGACACATGCAAGTTAAAAATAAATTTGGGGTTAAGCAAAGCTCCAAGGTCTTATGCACAGTACACGGTTAATGGCCACCACCCTTTCTAAGCAGTACACAAAATAAGTAGTAGTAGTCTTGCACGAAAAAGATATGACATTGTTTTTTTCGAAGTTGAGAGGAGGACCATTGTCTAGACACCACTGACATATGGCATTAACATCTTGAAGTAGAATAGTCACTTAATGTCAATATGTTTTTGTAGATTTTGAGATTGTCAGCAAACTGCAAGAGGCGTAAGTTGCGAATGACATCTTGGACATCCTTGAGAATTAATTAAAAAGGAGAGGTCTAAGGCTGGAGCCCTGGGGTACCCCAGATGGTACAGAAAAGAAACATTACTTTGCATCAGCATAGCCGACACTATTCGCTCTTCCAGAAAGATAACTTCGAACCAAGAACAATAATTGTCACCGAGACTGTAGACAGCAAGTTTATGAAACAATAGCTTATGATAAACATGGTCGAATGCCTTACTACAGGCAAAACACACAGCATCAGTTTGTCCTCGAGAAAAAACAGTGGGTACAACATCATTTAAGAAACACACAAGATTCGTCTCAATAGAACGACCACTCATGAAACCGTGTTGCGTATCAGGTATTACGCGCGTGAAATGACATGTCAAGTCCTTGTGGATTATCTTTTCGAACACCTTTGAAAAAACAGCGAGACTGTCGATCTATAGTTCCAAACATTTGTTGTGTTACCAGATTTGAAAGTGGAATTACTAAGCCTTTCTTCCAGGCAAGTGGGACAACTGATTGCTTCATTGACAAATTAAATGTGTTGAAGTACTGGAGCTAGAATGTCGACGCACCCCTTAACAATAAAGCTTGGTATGCCATCAAGGCCCCACGAGTTTTTAGATGGGAGCTGACAAATTGCCCCTATAACGTCGTCAAGACGGATAAGAGGAGGTAGAATGTGGTCTTGAACAGCATGTGAGACGTCCGAGCTGTCAACAGTGGCCAATGAGTAGGTGGAAGAAAAAAAAATCAGAGAAGTGATTGCACACAGTTTTAGGGTCAGAGGCATATTTTACATTTATCTTCAGTGACGTCAGTACCTGCCTATTGGACGTGCGCTTTTTAACTAAAGGACCAAAATCCTGGAGACGCTTAGAAACATTGTCTTCAACGTTGTTTCAATAAGACGTTTTATCATGGTTGTAGTCTTAAAGGGGTTATGACACGCCAAAAATGAAATATGAGATAACTATACTGCAAGGACCCATTGTATGTTCCTATAATCCTGCTAAATTTGTTTTGGAAATGGCGCTACAGTTTCGGGGGTAAATCTATTTATATGGGAGTCCCTCGGAGGGGCGGATCTGGGTGGAGTTGGAGGCTGGCTACGTAGCCAGCCTCCTGCCCGCTGTCCCCTTGCATGCACTCACAGACTTGGCTCTCTTGGTGTCTCGAGCTTCAGCTTCCCCGTTTACCTTCCGTGCTTCGAGCATGCGGTCCGTGACGACTACGTCTACGGCATTGCTCGCCTTGTCAAAGCATTCGACATTGATTGCAGCAGCGATGAGAGTGATTGCTATCAAGAGATGTTGGAAGCTGTTCATTTTGACTAAGACCCCCTGGCAACCAGCTGCAGCAACGGCGAGTTACGGACGAGCTCGCCGTGGTCGCCGTCGTTTGGGAATATTTTGCAGGCGCATGCAGGTTGGAAGGTCAACGGGCCGGGGGTGAGGGCGAGAATGGCGTTCGGATTACCAAGTTACGTGAGCAGTTTTAATCGTACCGCGGTGAGAGCTTGGGCGATAATGGGGGCGCCTTGAATGAGAGAGCATTCATGGTCACGTGGTTTATGGTCACCATGGTGTGACTAACTTGGAAAGTGTTGCCTGGTCACCAGATGAAAATGATAAAAATTCGTAAATTGAATATACCAATTACCAGAGCTCTAAAAATCGCTTAACTTGGTGTATATACTAAGTAGCCTATGAGCATTCCATTTCAAGAATAATCTATCTGTTTAATTTTCGTGTCATAACCCCTTTAACAGTAGCTCTGCATATCTTGAACCTGGCATAAACTTTGTCGCTATTCGTAGAATGGCATAGACAATGCAAGTGCAATTTCTGGCACATGAAACATTTCAGTTCGCGATAAAACCGAAGGGGGGTATCTGCCGGATTGACGAGTTTTTTTTTTGTTTTTGGTATAAAGCTTTGCATTCCGTTCAGCACTACCTCCGTTAAAGCAGTGACGGTTTCGTCGACAAAATCTAAGCGAAGCACGCCACTATGGTTCACTTCACCCAATGGCAATAGTTAAAAATAACAATATAGCTTCTGAATGTAAACAAATTCGATAGAGATCTGTTGAATATGTCGAAAATAGCTTCTGGCACAAGAGGCTAACCCTGCGCAGCATCCAGGTACTCCAAGGGAGGTACCTGGAATCCCCCGAGTAGAGCTTGTAGAACCGCTTGACTCTTCTAGTAAGTATCTCTGGCACTACTGCCCGAGTGTAAAAGTAGAGAAGCCCTGGCAGCAGGTACCACTCCCAGAACTTCGCATCAAAATAAATCCTCTCAACGGAAATGCTTTTCGCAAGAGACTCTGCATTTGTGAAGATCACGAAATCGCACCAGCTGCGCCCTGTCACACTAAGCTGTCCTTGTATCTGGTAATAGTATGCGTGCTGTGGTGTCCAGAGGGCACTACGAGCGCGGGGGCGGAAGCCGGGCAAAAGAAAACCTGGTGCGTATGGGACTTCTGAGTTGTACTCGGCACGAGCGGTGCTGGAGGGTGTCAGTTGAATAAAGGTCTTCAAAAACGCAACAACTGGCGACGAGCGTCCAGCCACGCGAGCCCCGTCGAAGAGTCGCCCGCCGCACTACTCCCCGGTGACGCCGCGACGCCATGCGACCCTCGGTCGAATTGAACCGTTCGACGAAGCGGGCACGGACTGGCCAACCTACATCGAGCGACTCGACCAGTTTTTCGTCGCAAACGACGTCAAACCAGAAAGGCAAGTGGCAGCGTTCCTAAGCCTCATTGGCGCAAAGACGTACGCTCTGCTAAAGAGTTTGGTGGCGCCGGATATCCCGGCTAGCAAGTCGTACATCGAGCTGGTAGCCATATTGCGAGAGCACCTGTCGCCGAAGCCTCTTGTCATCGCGGAACGCTTCCGTTTTCACAAAAGAAACCAGAACGAGAATGAAAGTATCCTCGAGTTCGTAGCCGAGCTGAAAAAGTTGGCGCAGACATGTGAATTCGGCGGCACTTTGAACGAAGCCTTATGTGACCGCATGGTATGCGGCATTATCAGCGACTCCATTCAAAAGCGACTGTTGTCGGAAGCTGGCCTGACGTTTAAGAAGGCGCTAGAAATCGCAGTGGCGATGGAAGCCGCCTCCGCGAACGCACAAGTTTTACATTGCCGGAGCGCGGACGCCGAGGTGCTTAAGGTGGACCAGGACAAGTCCGAATGCAAGCACTGCGGACTTATGAATCACATAGCAATTAACTGCAGGTGGAAAGGCTTAGACTGTCCTAGGTGCGGAAGACGCGGACACCTTGAACGAGTGTGCAGGAGCCAGCAGTCCGGGCCAGCAGCTTCTCAGCATCGCGGAGCACCGACACGAGGCCGGAGGAATCAAGGGAAAAAAGTCAAGACGCTGAACGTTGACACGGAAGACGAGGTCGAGATGTTCGAGCTTCGGGGGACACGTCTGCGGCCTCTGCAAGTAACAGTGAAGGTGAACACGATTCCGCTGACGATGGAAGTAGACACCGGGGCGGCGGTGTCGGTACTCCCGTTAGACCTGTACAAGACAAGGTTTCCCAATCTAGTGAAGGGAAGAAGTGGAGTCGTCCTTCGAGCATTTACCGGTAAAAAGGTGAAGCCGGTAGGAGAGGCACAGGTTGAAGTGGAGTGCCAAGACCAGGTTCACAAGTTACCGCTGCAGATTGTGGACTTCAAGGGTCCCCCGCTTTTGGGACGTGACTGGCTGGAGGTGCTGAGGCTCGACTGGACAAGCATCAAGGCTGTCCAGTGCTTGGAGAAGGGGAGCAAGGAACAAGTCGACACGCTTTTGAAGGACTTTGCTCAGGTGTTCTCAGACGATCTGGGCCGTCTTCAGGGGTTTGAAGCTCACCTCAAGCTGAAGAGTGGGCACACTCCAAACTTCCTCGAGCCAAGACCAGTGCCCCACGCCCTGAAGGCAGCTGTCTCTAAAGAACTGATGGCACTGAAGGAGGCGGAGATCCTGACCCCGGTGGACAGCAGCGAGTTTGCATCGCCCATCGTGCCGGTCGTCAAAAAGAATGGAGACATAAGAATCTGCGGCGACTACAAGTCAACAATCAACCCGTGCTTGGAGGTCGACAACTATCCGCTCCCCAGGATAGAAGAGATGTTTGCAACGCTGGCAGGAGGGAAGTTTTTCTCAAAGCTGGACCTGTCAAAAGCCTACCTACAGCTGGAGATGCATCCTGCAGCGCGGAAGTACCTCACATTCAACACCCAGTTGGGGCTGTTCCAAGTAAACCGTCTTCCCTTCGGCATAGCATCTGCACCCTCCATTTTTTCAAAGAACTATGGATCAAGTGCTTCAAGGGCTGCCGCAGACCACCTGCTACCTGGACGACATCCTGGTGACTGGCAGAACGAAGGGTGAGCATTTTGAAAACTTGAAAGCAGTCTTAACATGATTACAAGAAAAGGGAATGCGCAACGATTGGAGGAAAGCTGCGGCGAGGCTGACGTGGTTATGAATTTCGTCACTTGGTGGCGTTAACGAGTAAAATCATGTTACAACCTATACGTTTGACATGCCTGCGGTCTAAGCGGCCTCACAAGTCACAACCCGGCAAACCCGGCCACCCCGTGACCCCAGTGTCCGTGACCCCACTAATCCCGTGCCGCGCACGGTAGTCGGTTCGTGCCATTGGTTCGTGCTTTGTGCCGCAATGGCGTGTTGCGGAAACAGAAAAGTTAGCGACACCAGCGAGGACGAGGACATTGCTTCTGCAATGGTGAAAGATCGCCGATTCGGCTTACAGCCGTACATCTATGATCCCTCTGCGTCGTCTTCGTCTGAAGGCGACGGGCCGGACACGCCACCACCAGCCGATTTTCTGTCAGATCCCCAGTTTTTATGGGCTAGGACTTTTAGAATATTTGCGGTTATGAGACATTTTTCTTTGAGTGACTTTAGATGAGAATTAAAATTGAGCTTTTTGTCAAAGGTGCTCTTTTCTGACAGGGATGAAGGTTCTTTGCAGTTTCAGGGATGGTTCTAGTGACAGACCACGGCGTAGTGAAAATGGGACGCAGACGCTTTTCTCGGGAGAAAACTTAAACCATTTTCATCTGCCCACTTGGCAAGCTTATTTATGGCAAGCTGTAGCTGGCGCTCACAGCTCGAAAGATTGCACGACGATGCTGAGATCTGGATATTGTCTACGTAAAGCGAGTATGCAATGGACGGCGGCAAAACTTGGGCAAGAGAGTTCATTTTGGTTACAAAAAGTGTAACACTCAAAATACCTCGGCTCTTCTGAGCCAATAAAGATTACGATTACGATTACCTCCCTGGAGAACGCCGTTTTCCTGAACGAACGGATCAGACAATATGGTCCCAAGTCGAACCTGAAACGTCCTCCCTGTTAAGAAATCTTTAATGCACAGCAGCATACGACCGCCAATTCCATAGCCTTAAAGGTCTTGGAGGATGCCACATATCCATGCCATATCGTAGGCTTTTTCTAAATCAAAAAAGACTGACACACAGTTCTGCCTATTCACGAATGCTTCACGTATGACCGTTTCTAAGCGCACCAAATGATCCAAGGTCGATCGTCCTCTGCGGAAACCTCACTGGTTGTTATCCAAAATGTTTTCCTTTTCTAGATTGTACACCAGTCGCCTGCTTATCAGTCTTTCATAAGTTTTCCCTAGACAGCTGGTTAAAGCGATCGGACGGTAACTAGAGGGCAGAGATGAATCCTTACCTGGCTTCAGGAGAGGAATAATGTGTGCCTGTTTCCAAGCAGCTGGAAAACAAGCCCTTTCCCACAAGAAATTAAAGAAATTAAGAAGGGTTTCAAGAGACTCTGTAGAGAGATTACGCAGCATTTCGCAACGAATTCCATCAGGTCCAGGAGCAGAGATCTTTTTGATATGTAGGGCACTCTCTACCTCATGCTGTGTGAAAGCTGCTCAGAGATGACACACATTTCATCCAGGTTTTCTGTTTCGATCGCTTACGGGTTTACCGGGCTTTTGCTTTTCGTTTCTTGAACTCAACCAGGTTTCTTGAGGTGGGATACCGCCTGAACTTGCCCCATGCCTTATTTTGCTCTGTGCACGTAATGGCACACTCCTTATTCCACCAAGGTTTGCACTTGCGTGGCAGGGTACCGGTAGTTTGGAGAATCAACTGCTGAGCGGCGTTTATTATGTGCTCTGTCACATACAATGTGGCCTCATCCGCGATCATAGAGGAAAACAGGGATGTATCCAACGTGGAGTTTAACTTAAAAAGAGACCAATCTGCCTTGTCCAACTTCTACCGAGGCATTCGTTTTAAAAGGGTGGGAAGAAAAATGACGCTCTCTCAGTGATGTGATTGGCGTAAGCCATTTTGGAGCACCTTTTGGAGCAGCCAAAACAGTGTTTTGGAGCAGCAAATGTGGACTTTGGAGCAGCCAAGACAGTGTTTTGGAGCAGCAGAAGTGACTTTTGGAGCAGCCAAAACAGTGTTTCAGAGCAGAAAAAGTGACTTTTGGAGCATATATTATTAGAAAAATAAATATTTGTTTTAAGTGCCGGACAAACGAAGGCCACTTTGTGTTGAGTTGTGATGTGACGTGTTGGTGCGGAACTCGCTGCTTGTGTTTGTGGTGCTGAGACATCCCACAAGTATACAAAGCTGTATGCGTTGCCAAAAAATTCCGAAAAAAAAACAAAAAAAAAACACTTGCTATCGTTTTACTGGTTCCCGACGTGGCAGATTTTTATGAAAAGTAAGCAAACCTAAAACAATGAATTGCAAGCGTCCCGGCTGGTGCCTCTCGTGCAATCATGTTCAAATGCACGTGAGGGCAACTTCGGCAGGCTTGCAGTTACACGTGATTCGCCGCGCGAGCGGAGACAACGGCTTTTCAACCGAAACCGAAACCATGCCGTCGCCAATGTAACTGTCCAGCATACGACAATAAAAAGTCCATCGGCGCGTGCTTGCCAGGCCGGCAGACGAGATACAGGCTAAACACACAGGAAAAAAGAACCCAAGAGTATCGATGGAAGACATTACGAATCAAGGTCAAAAAGTTCTTGGAGCGCTTTGTGCAACGACTGAACTCGAGACAAACAAGCGCGCTGTGCGGGTTCAGCGTGCAGACATTGCCTTCGCTGCTTTAGCTCGCTTCTCGTCATCAGCTTTCTTTCGCGACAGATTTTTCACGTACCGGGGTCCCTCTCGAAAGAAAGCCCACCGAGAGAAACCTAAGTAACCAAAACTTCGCCAAGCATTAATCGAGTTAAAGAGGAATTTTTATAGCAGCGTATGATTTAAACAAGAGCAGGAATGCCGATGCGTCTCAGTTTAGAAAGCGCCATCTCTGCAGCGACGTGGGGACGGCAACACACGACGTCGCGCGACCACGGCATTGTGGTCGCGCGAGCGCTTCAGCTCACAGAGTAACTCCCGCCACGCAAAACCTGGTTTTGTTTCACAGCATGACGGCGTGGCTGGAACCCGGCACACTAACGTCGGAGCGTCCGCACACGCCCACGTCTATCGCTAAAAAAAAAAAAAAAAAAGGCGCGGGACGAGATTCTTGAGACGACGAGAGCGCGAAACGTTACGCAAGACGACGGGAAAAATCATGCAAGACCGAATAGACGATTGATGCAGGGTACTTTGTGTCGGGTGGCGTCTTGTGCCACCTAGCGCATGCATGCTCATACGGTTCTTAGTTTCGTTTTTGAAAGGCGACCAAAATTGGTCCTTTGGCGCAGGCTTGGCGCCGATTAGCCATATTTCGGTGAAATGTAGCAGGATGTAGCAGGGTTAGCCCCTTGGCGCAGTTTGGCGCAGCAATCGCATCACTGCTCTCTAAAACAATAGGAAAGTGGTCATTCCCAAAAGGGTTATTAAGTACCTGCCAAAAAAACAAGACAGTAATGAAGGTGATGCTATAGATAAATCAATAGATGTAAATGAGTTGTGAGCCGAACTAAAGAATGTAGGCTCTCTACTATTAAAAAGACATAATTGAGATGATGGTAAAAACCGTTCAATTACTCTGCCTCGAGAGTCGAGACGAGCACTGCCCCACATGGGATGATGGGCATTAAAATCACCTAAAATTAAAAAGGGTTGAGGGATTTGTCCCACAAGTCCCTGTAGGTCATGGAGATGCAGAACAACATTTGGAGGCAAATATATAGAAACAACTGTTATAAGACAGTCTAGAAGAACACATACCGCTACGGCTTCCAGTGGGGTGCCTAGTGGGACCTCGGAGCAGGCAACCCCACTCTGCACAATCACTGCCACGACCCCAGAAGCGGAGCTAAAACAATCTTTACGAAAAACTTGATGACGCCTTAAAATGTGTGTATGATGAGCTTGAGGATGAGTTTCTTGCAATGCAAGGGCAATAGGCCGAAGATTATCCATAATATAATTAATGTCATCAATATTAGGTAAAAGACCACGACAGTTCCACTGCATAAAATGCAAATTCTTCATTTATCTAAAAAGCTGAAATGTAAAATTAAAATGAGAGAGGCAATGAAAAAATTGAGAGTATTAAATTAATGGTTATTCGGGAGGGACCACTGGCTTTTTCCCTTTGGACTTTGGAGTCTGCCACTCCATGTCATCCTGGTCGGATGCAAGAGTGGATGACTCAGAGGTATCATCCATCGCCTCCATCTCTGGAGGCGAGCCTTTACCTAAAGGTTTTGACTGGTTCGCTGCACGGGTTTGCATGCCCCGGCCACGACCAGCCGAAGAGGCAGCGGAGGTGCTGGGCGGAGTGTCTTTCAACTCTGCCCCTTCCGGCCCCTTGGGTACTGGGGGAGCGGCATGAGGGTTGTGCAGCTCTTTCGAAGAGGAGGTCCTCTCTGAGGAGGTCGAGCGGGAGTTTCGCCCCTATTCCCGGGAAGAGGACCACGATGTGCGGACAGGTACGGCAGTTGCTGGCCTGTCTGGAACCAGCGAAGCAGCTTGTGCCCTCTTTCCAGGGGGAGGGGGGCACTCGATCCTGCCCTACGTGGGAAAGTGGGGCCCTGAGGGCTGCCTCCAGAGCCTCAGGCGAGACCTGAATAGCCCTCGATTCCGAACGTGGCGCAAGACCCCTGCGTGCCACGTCGGCGTAGGATCCCTCAACATAAAGGAATACCGTTTCTTAGTTTCAATATAACTGATGTTTTCTTTGACTTTGATAGCAATGATTTCTTTTTCTTGCTTTAAGATGGGACAGCTGCGATAATAAGTAGGGTGTGGTCCATTGCAATTAGTGCAGTGGGCAACATTCTCACAAATGTCAGAGACGTGATCCTGACTGCCACACTTTGCACATGTCTCTTTCCCTCGACAGCTGCGTGTTCCATGACCAAAACGCTGGCAATGGAAGCACCGCTGTGGGTTGGGGACATAAGGGCGGATGTGGCAGTTGAGGTATCCAGCCTTGATTGTTTTTGGTAGTGTATGCCTTTCAAACGTGAGGATCACATGTTTTGAAGGGATTTCTTCGCCATCTTTTCTGAACATAATCCGTTTTACGGCAACGACGCCGCCACCTCGGAGTCCCTCGAGGAGTTCTTCCTCACTACCGTAATACCCCGAGTCAACGCCCACCCCCCCACACCGCCTGAAATTCTCAAAAATTGTGGGGTGGACCATGACTCGGGTACCAAGCTCAGAAAGTTTCGAAAAAGTTTAAAAATGCAATTTTTTTTTTGTCTGTGTATAGCGAAGCTAGACAGGAGATTAACTGAACTCAAATCTTGGGTCGGTATCTTACTTGTGACTCATTTTACTGTCGAGCAAAATCCACTGCTTCGCGAGTAGCTCGTTTCCGCCTCCTCCGATCAAGCACAATTCGAAGCCACGACCGCTGCAGCCTTCGGTCGAACGTGAACGGAAAAAAAAGAAGAGAATCATCGAAAAAGAAAAAGAAAAATCGCAAGAAGCCACTGTGACTGAGCAAAGGTGACGAAAGCCGAAAGGAAAGCGGGTCTCCGTTTCCTTTTCGACTTCGAAACCAAGCAAACCGGCAGCCTTTAACCGACGCCTAAAACGAACCCAGTACAAAAGCAAAAATAAGATGACAAAAGCGAAAACCATAAAAAGGCTCTCTCCGCGGGCGCGACCGTTGCCCCGGAAAGCGCGTGCACGCACAAACTCATAGCATCCTCGATCATCCGCACCGGTGCGCACCGGGGCACTGAGGTGCGCCCCTTCATCTTCGATCAAGTGCACCGGTGCGCACCGTACGTCCTCGATCAACGAAGCGCACCCTCCCGGTGCGGCTTTTCGTTGCCCCAAACGTGCACCAAGAAAATCGGCGGTGCGCCGGGGTGCAGTCCCATCAGGCATTGCGGCCGGGAGCGGGAATCGAGAAGATGGCGGGAGTAGCAGACGCGCAGACTATCGAGATGGCGATCTTGCAAAAACGAACACGCCTTGCAGCTGCACTATATGATTTCCTCGGGTCTTCTGACGGCGAGACGACGAGCTTCTCACCATCGCCGCGATTACTGGCGATTGCTGCGGTGGCAAGGAGCGCCCGAAAAGCACGAACTTCGTGGAAAGCGGCGCGAGGCGTTTCGATGACAGCGAGGTACGGTATTATCCGTATTATCTGGCGTTTCGTTTTCTTGAACCAATAATGATGGCCAACATATACATGTGGAATTGTCACCCGCTTCGTGAACCCATCGACAATCACGTCCACGATGTTTATTTCTGTGGGACCGTCAAATCCGCGAGTAAAGAAATAAAAGAAATTGACAGCAGACGGGCATCGTGCGCTGACCTACGCAAGAAAAAACGAACAAAATGCGAAGTGACGCAAGGTGGAGCTCGCCGCGGTGCACCGGCGCGGCGCAGTTTGTCCTCGATGTTGCACCGACATCGCGCTGCACGACCGAGGAGCGCTGTGCACTGTGCTGGTTTCTGGGCGATTCCGGTGCGAATTGATCGAAGATGCTATCAATGACCTTCGAGTTCGTGCGTGCGCGCGCGCGGCTCCGGGACAACTTTCTGTGGCAGTACAACCGGAGCTGCGGGCGGCCAAGGCCAATCGGGCACCGACGCGGAGCGCAGCCATTGGTTGTTCTCAGAACGCAGCCACCGGTTACGCTCTGCGCCGGTGCCCGATTGGCTTATGGGGCGGGTGATGCTTTGGGAAAGGAAAATGACGCTTTGTTTCCAGGCTACCGGTAGGTCAGCGCCATGTTGGGGGAAGGGGAGTGGGAGAAAAGAGCTCGAAAGAGGCATCGATCGCCTACAGCTCTGATGGCGTTTCAACGCTCAACAATAACAACGGTGTTTTCTTTTACAGATAGCACGGCTTGCGTAAGGTGACGCGTAGAGCGGCTGGCTGCGTTGTGGACGGTGCGTCTGGCATGCCGCCCGAGATAAACGAAGCGTGAAAAAATAGGAAAAAAAACGTTTGCGCTGGGTGTACGAGCAAATCTTTATTTACTCGTCGAAACCGTCAAATGATGCATCACTGTCAAACGTCTGTCGGTCGCGACGTTCTCAAAGAATGCTAAGTCGGCCGGTGTAGGTTTTGGACAAAGAAAATCGAATACAAACGAGGCTTTTTGTTCTGAACCACTTGTATTCGCAGTATTGAGTTAGTCATCCGATCCGCGTCCTATTTAAGTTGTGGTTTCGCGGCCTGACTTATCTTTTCGGTGAAAACGGACTTTCAGTTATGGACAGAAAAAAGAACATAAAGCAGCATTCTGTTCTCTTTCTCTCCCTCCTACGATCTTTTTTGACCCTATGATCCGCACGTCCAGGCGCTATATTTTAAACTGACCTTCTGGCCTTTTATATTTATCTCTTTTTCGGGAAAGGGGGGGGGGGGGGGGGAGGGGGGCGCGGGCAGGAGAGAAAGGATCGGAAACGTGTCTGCTTTTGTTTGCCGAACCGAAAGGTGGACTGGGTGTTCGTGTTATCCAATCACCTTTCTGCGGGAAAAGATGCGCACTGGACGCTCATATTATGCAATTACATTGCTACAGAGAAATATGTAGAACATAAAAATTCTATTCATTCATAATGGTTTTGTATAGCAACACAAATGATGTATTGTTTGCATAAAAACTAAAGGAGGTAAAATGAAATGAGTTCAACTTGACCACAGAGAGCTCACTGGAAGTGAAAATATTTGTCCTAAAATCACCTTATAGCACATAGTAAAAGTTGCTAGGGCTGAACATAGGCTGAGAGCATATTTGTATTGGCTTACTGGCTCTGCTTTGTTTAGTTCAGAGGCACGAAATACTTAACTATGACCTCTCATAATAGTATTTTGTTTAGATCTCAGTTCTGTGCATTTGACCCCACATCGCATTCAAAAACACAATCTCCATAATGAGTCAGCAATTTCCAGTCTGTCACTTCGCCCTCCACTTGAGCTTTTCGGCTGCCTGTTGTCATCTTGGTCCCGAGGTTGTGCAAGGTTCCCCCCTCATGACCAGGCAGCTGAAGCGATTGCTGCTAAGATAGCGTTCACCTCGGAAATGTTGGTCGCTTGAGTGTTGGTGTTAAAGGGGCACTAACGCAGATTTTAAGGTTGTCATTTTATGGTGATAACTCAATATATGTGCATTAAGGATCATAACAAAACCAGAAATTAGAATTATGTGCAGCCTATTTCTCTATTTAAAACTTAATCAAAGATGACACGTCCCCTTTTCTGTACTGTTGCACAAAGAAATGGACGTGTCACGATCATTAAGTGATCCACGAAGGGAACTTGTCAACCAATAGACCCCTTTCAAAAGTCAGGGCCTCTGGTAGCAGTAGCAGAAGCTTCGGCATTTGTGCGCTAATGGCGGGGATGGGAGAACGAAACTGTTTGCTAGGACCACCTTTTCCCTGCCTGCACTGTTTCTGAAGATGTTCAGTATTAATGGTGACGAGAAGCTATGTAAAGCCGCCACAAGAGCGTCAGTTAGGCTATGGGCAGAATGGGTAGTCTAACTTTTAAAAGGTGTCTACATTGCAAAGGATGGCTTCCCACGCAGCTGTCTAGTGGCGTTATTTTCCAATGCGTGTGGATGACACATTTTTCAAAACGAATTATAATAATGCTCGGAATTTCTGCTCATTATAGGGTTTTCATTGATCCAAAGAAGTCCGCAAGTTTTATTAATAGGTGGTTTTGTAACCTGAAACTAGAAATATTTATTAAGCGACACCTATAACATCATAAACAGCCTCCCTGAAAATCAACTTGCTCATTCTGAGGGTAAGCTTTCTAAAAATCCCCCAATTACAATCCTGCATGGTCTATTTTGACAAGAAAAAGGTAGTAAAAGATGACGACATGTCCCTTTTTCTGCAAAAAGTGCCAGGCATAGATGACGCCACCGAACTGCAACGAACGGCGCTCGTTAACCAACTGCGAGCGACGGCTTCCCGCAGGGACCACTGGCCGACCAAAGGAATGATGTTCGCTTGTGTGCGCATCTCCTCTTCTTGGCGTCGGTTCCACCGTTGTGTGAAAATGGGTGGCCATTGGGCTCAGTTCGTTGGTGGAATGTCCTTCAACGTGCACCAACTCCTACGCTTGGCAAAAAGTGTGTACAAGCTAGACTCACTGTGGTCACACTCGCCATTTATTTTTGAGTCGGGGAATGGACATCTTTTGAAACTTCTGAGTGGCAGCAGTGGTGTTCCATTGCAAGTGCTTGAATGTTTTCTGGTGCAGCAGCATCTCAAAAAAATGTCAAGCAGGCTAGAACTGACCCAGGAGACAATTGTTTTTTGTACTGCGAGGGCTGCACGTTCGAGATATATGTCCACACACACGCAGGAACAGGGAAGGTATTCATAGCCTTTAGTGAGCCAGAACTACCGTTGCCCTAGATGAGAAGCTAGGACAACACTGCATAGTGCTGTTCAGTGATGAACAGCACTATGTACTGGAAAAGATCTGGGTGGTGGAAAGTGGCCAACATCTACGATGATGCTCTCCACTTTCCTGCCAGAAGGACCCCAGTCTCCCACCTCTTTATATATTCTCCAGTACACAGGACTTCATGTAAGAAGATAATCATGAGAAGTCAGGTGTCGCGACTCTGTGTGTCAATGACTCATATCGGCTATCTGTCTACTATCCCAAATATGACTGACCGAGACTAGATGGTGGAAGTGGAATTCTACTTTTCACATCAAGGTTCGTTACTACTGAGGATGCTTTTGTCTTTATGTTTTGAGAAATGTATTTGTGATTTTTGTCTTTTTTATAGCTGAAGCATATTAAATTGTTATCTTTCTTGCCAGTGTTCATATTTATGTGTTGCCACTCATCAGTGCAGTAGACAAGTGCTAAAACCATCATTAGACACACATTAAAAAAAACTTAATGCCCACATGAAAAAACAAAATGCTGAGGAACAACCAATTTAATCATAACATTAGGGCTGTGGACTAGCACTCAGAAAACTATGACATATACATTCATAATTGCAGCAAAAAGTTCCTCCAGGCCTGTTCCATACACTGTAATCCCTGGCAGTTAGAGCTAGGCACACCTCTTATTATGCTGTTGTATGTTAGAATTAATTAGTGATCATGAGTGTTTGTTGCAGACACAGACATTAATTTTCAAAGAGTTTGGCCCATGTTTCCCCACTATCTGTTAGTTCTATGGTTCCATGTTTTCGGTATATAACAATTAAACACCGAAAAGTAACCCCTCAAGAGTTTTTTTCGAAATTGGTAATAAATTGAAAAACCCAGAATTCAAGTCTTCATTGATGAAGAAAAACCCCACTTTTACAGCAAGGAACCTTTATCAATAACTTTATATTTTCTTGACCCCGAACACTGAGAGGACTGAACTGTCCGCAATACTGCTTTTCTTTCCGGAAATTGTTTGTGCATGCTCTATTTTGCAATAAAAAGTGCATATAGCACATTGTTTTGTAAAAATGAAATAAATATGCATTTGCTTTTATGAATTCTGGTCGTCACTGAAAACAGACCCTAAAAATACACAGATTTTGAGAGAAAAAACACTAAAAAAACACCCCCAAAATTGTAGAGAAATAAACTGAAAACACGAAACAATATCATTATTTCTCGTAAGCTTGGTATTTCAGTTATTGAACATTTTATAGTAGCCTAGGTATGAATGCCAACTTCAACTGTAACTACGTCCTTTACAAGCATTCTTGATTACAGGTACACTTTCACGAATGCAGCAATCATTGTGAAATTCATTATTATATTTCTGTTCATTCAAGCTGATGAATGTTGCATTTTGGTTTACGCTATGTGAAAACTGCTTCAGTGTAGAAAATAGCACAACAAATCAATTTTCACGATATTTGAAAAGGAACTTGATAGGAGATGTCTATGTGTGGCCGAACTCATATTTGACAGCATCTCACATTTGGGTCTACAGGTGAGAAGCCAATCGGTGTCTATATAATTAGAGGGTAATTAGGCACATTTCAGGAAATTTATATCCACATTTCTTTTTAAAACTGGTCAGCTCAAAAGAGATTTGTATAATAGTTTGCACAGCTATGGTCTCTTAAAATAAAATGTCACATCTAAGCAGAAAAACAAGGTTCCAGACATGTATTGAGAACACAAACTTGTCTTTGTTAAAATCTTGCAGAAACAGCAATTTCTTGGGCTGTGCAAATATTCAAAACTTTGAATAATTTGCTAATAGAATTTGCCATACAATTTGTTTTACAACACACTTTTACTGTCCGAAGTATTCAAATTCTTTGAATATTCAAAAATTATTCGAATGATGTTATCAGAATTTCCTGTCTCTACGTGCAGTTGCATCACATTTGTTTGATTGGTAGCGCTTGCAAGTTTGCTTAGCGTGGTCCTGAGGCAGTCAGACTTACGGCTTTTTTTTTTTAATTTTTACCTAGCTCATTTTATTGAAGACTTCTTTTTATCAAGCAATGGTTTGTGAAATGTAATCCATTCATGCAATAACGCTGGCTCTTTTTGTACATATATTTTTTGAAAAAGAATGTGTTAATTATTCAAGTACAAGGGCTCAAATTAAGACGCTATTTAAATGATTAGTATAAACTATTCGATTAGAGTTGCAGTAAATTTCTCATACTGTAAACAACTTAGTTTTCACGGGCTTCATATTTCACGATTTAGGTCAAAGCTGAAGTTTTGAAATAATGCATGGCTTCTAAATTTCACGTCGTGGTTGGATCTCAATATAAATTCTAACGTGTTTACATTTTACCGGAATTGTTTGCGCGGGACCTAATTTTCGCGAATTGTAGGCGATTCGCGAAATTCACAAAACTTATGTCGTTTACAGTATTCGCATTTGAAAATATTCCATTCGATTTGCAGTCAATTTCTAATATTCATATTCAATTTGTCGTTACACATTTGATAGTTGCACACCTATAGTAATTTTGTATAATCACATAGCAGATGTTATTTCCATATGTCGTACTGAATGGGTTTACTGGATTCCAGACGTATTGAGCTAGAACACAAGCTTGCCTTTCTTCAAACTGGCAGAAACAGTAATTTCCTATAACTAGATATATGGCAGCTATAGTTGCTGCAAAATTCTTTAATATAATTAATATATGTACTGACTGAGTTCAGTAGAGCTTTCCATTGATCAAATACCAGATTATATGTTCTACTGCCCCAAAGAGAAGCCAAATGGTGCACCAGAGCTTCCCATACGTATGCCCAATTAGTCCCATAGAGGCTCCCATTGGTCTCATAGAGAGCCCTATTGGTCCCATAGAAGGCATTGCTGGTCCTATAGAAAGTCCTACTGAACCAGTAGAAGACCAATAGAAGCCTCTATCAGTCCCCAAGACCCTTCTATTGGACCAATAGGAATGCCTATCGGTCCCATAGGCACTTCTTTTGGACCAATAAAAAACCTTTATCGGACCAATAGAAATATCTATCAGTCCCATAGAAGTGCCTATCGGTCCCATTGAAATCTCTGCCGATCCCATAGAAATCCCTATAACAATGCTTGCTGGCGTGTGACATAGCAATTAAGAACTAGGTGTTGGTGAAAGTGTCATTTTTTTTTCCAGAGGCCAAGTCAGCAAGCTGTTTTCTTTCTCTCCCATTACTGTTCAATGAGGAGCAGTCATAATTGTTTACTGTCAACAGCATAAGCCACAGCTTTCAGAAACCTTTCGATAGCATGAGAGTTTGATTGGCAGACCTACCCCTTCTGTCTCTGTCTCAAAGGGTGGTGATACAAAGGCTCGCGTGGCATTCAACGAGCTTTTAAGAGGTTTTAAGAGGTGCGAAATCTGGGACGCCAGTTCGCCAGACTACCGGAACAGCCTCGTGAGGTCAGAACACTGGAAGGCTATAGCAACGATGCTGGGATCAAATGGTGAGCTTTTACGCGATGCATGCAGTTGTGCAAGTTTCTACGTACACGTACAGACAAGCCAACTCTTCTTTTCGTCTCTGCATACTTGGCAGCCACCGGCGTTTCTCGTCAGTTACCACTTGCTTGACACGCACTACGTACTACGTGGTTGCTCTTCCGATTGATTATTAAGTGTTTAATGGTGCAAAAAGCAACATAGGCCATGCTGCGCCAAAGAAACGGTTAAAAGAGTCTATGGTAAAAGAAAAGAATTACTATGCAGAAGATTTATAACTGGTTCAGGCAGCCCATTTTTTTAAAGAAAATCTAAAATGTGATGAAAGGGGACTAAAGGTTCATCTCCCAGCAAGAAGGCTGGATGAAATGGTAGAAATCCGAACAGTGAAGGGAAACTTGTTTGACGTTCTTGATCGAAGAATTTGCAGTGCCATGATGATGATGATGATTGGGGTTTTATGGCGCAAGGGCAACTAAGGCCATATTGCGCCAAACAAAGGTTTTTCCAAAGGGCTTAGAGGTGTAATCTAAAAGAACTGCAAGCTACAGCTGGTGTAAAAGGCCAGTGTTATGAAGGAACTTTAAAACTCTATTGAATGATATAAATGGTTGATCGCCAAGCAGAAAATATGGATGAAAGGGAAGGTGATCTCGAAAGATTTCTGGAAAACATGATCGGCGCTCCTGGTTTAAAGCTTTGCAATGCCACAGGATGTGCAAAACAGTCATAGCTTTCCCACAGTTGTCGCAAAGTTTAACATCCTCACCACAGAGCAGGGGTAAATGAGTCAAACGGGTATGACCAATTCTTAAGCGGCAAAGGAGAACCTCAACCCGACGGACTTTATGGAACGAACTCTCCCATACTCCCAGTTGGGGCTTGATATTGTGAAGCTTGTTCTCTTTTTCCAAATCCCAATCCAACTGCCATGAGTTGATAATCGATTTCAGTATGATCAGTTTCAGGTCTTGGTGTGGCAGGCCAAGAGGCAGTTTGGGGCATTCCTTTGCAGAGGCAGCAAGCAAGTCTGCCTTCTCATTGCCAGAAATGCCCACGTGGCTCGGGACCCAGCAGAATTTGATCTGGTGTCCTAGATGAAGTGCTCGGTTTACCCGAAGACATTGCACGAGAAGGTTTTTGCTGTTTGCTAAGGACGAAACGGCTAGAAGAACACTCTGGGAGTCGACAAACAGAACTGCTTTCATAATATTGTTCTCTAATAAGTATTCAACAGCCATTAAAATACCGTACAATTCAGCAGTAAAAATATTTGCACAAGTGTGGAGTTGTCGAACTTTCCTGAAGGTAGTGGAGTAAACCGCACACCCCACGAAGGTTGATGTTTTTGATCCGTCAGTGTAAAAGTGTGAGTAGTCCTTGATTTTCTGTTCCAATTCGGCGAACTCCCGCTGAAGAACGAGTGGAGAAGTAGCTCTCTTTCTGTACTTGGCCAGTGACCAGTCACAAGAGATTGGCAGAAGGTCCCAAGGCGCAACTCTCTCATTGCTCCTCAGCAAAGCAGCTTCACTAAAGGGGAGATGGAGCGATGTTGCCATGCTCTGTACTCTGAAACTCAGGGGCGGAACAATGCTGGGCTTGTTTTCATAGAGTCGGAATGATGTAAAAGGTTGAAGGGCGTCGAAAGTGGGATGTTGAGGATAGCTGTATATCTTGTAAGCATAACAAAGACTCAAATATCGCCTTCGTCTTTCCAAGGACATTTGATGTGTATCAGCATACAAGCTAAGTACAGGTGATGTTCGAAACGCTCCCGTGGCAAGTCTGAGCTCCAGATGATGGATGGGGTTCAACGTTTTTAGGGCAGACGGACGCGCCGAACCATAAACAATACATGCCTTGCACGTGACCTCATGTCCGGACAGGACATGACGTTGTGTCATGTCTTGTCCGGACATGACGTCACGGCCGGTCGTGCTCGCGAGTGAGTCGCGCCATCTTGAAGGCCATAAATCGGCAGACCACTGTGCCGACTGTGCGGCAGACGTCGCGTGCGTTTGTGGCAGAGATTGCTGGTGTGTGTTTGTCAGGGCGCGCATGTGTTGATACTGCCAAGCATCGATCACAAGGAAGCAGATGGCTCTCGAACTCAGTGAATACGGCAAAAGTTTGCCCGCGTGTGCCCAGTCGCGGTACGCGGACAAGGTTATGCTCTGTGGTGGCAGAGACCCACTGTTATTTAGTCCCGATGAGACTTCGACGGATCATGACCTGTACCCAAAAGTTCAAGACGTTGACATAAAGGACTACCTCGTCGGAAAGACGAGTTTTATTACAAGGGAGCAGTTCAAGGCTCATAAAGCGCTAGAGGCGCACAACTTCCTGACGAGTGGGTGGGTTCAGGCTCCACGGCTGAAAGTTCTACCCTGCCGCAACGTTGTCGTCATCGGAAAGGTAGGCACTACCTGCCTGTTACTTTAAACGCGACACATGTGCGACGAAACCGTCCGACCCGGCGAAACGGCGATCGACTCCGACTTGCCTGGTCGAGTGGGAACGTCGGATAGGCCTGACCGTCCGTCCGATTACTCTGCGCCGATATGCGTCCCGTAGATCGTCGCCTGCCCAACATTACGACACGACCAAACAAATCGGACCCGACTGTCGTTTCGCCGGATAGGGCAGTTTCGTCGCACATCTTCCTCGCATGCTTAAATGTTTACATAACGTTAGGTTTTCTTATTGTACTCAGTTTTAATGTAACTTCCAACGGCTGAGGGTCCCCACAGATCTGCTTGCAGCTTTATTTCTATGCTGGATACACTAAGTTTTTAATAGCAAACGTGAGGCAGGCGGTGCAACTATTTCAGTTAATATTGTTGTTTTGTCATTCAATTTCAGGTAAACCACTCCCAAAGCACCAGGGAAGCCTGCCTGCAGCCCTGGTTGCTGGTGAAACCAGATGGCGAGGTCGTCCTAGCACACTGTGACTGCATGGCTGGACTTGGTGAAGCGTGTTCGCGTATTGGAGCAGTGTTGTTCTACCTAGAGGTCGTCGTCAAACACAGGGACGCAAGGGCCTGCACAGAAAAAGACAACATGTGGCTGCCAGCCTACTGTAACAACTTGGAGTGTGTGCCCATTTCGAAAGTGGACTTTTCATCAGCCACCGCCAAGAAACGGCGAATTGACGAAGCACAGCCGTCTCACTTGCAAGCCCTGCGGTCACCCAAACCAGCAGCCTCGCGGCCAGATGATCAGCAGTGGGCCCAGTTCCTCGCCGATGTCAGCAGTGCAGGCACAAAGCCTGCGTTTCTGTCCCTCGTGGACGACTACGCCGAGCAGTACGAGCCCACAGCGTCAAAGTACAAGACTGCCGTGCTGAGCAACATGTTCAAGAAAGGAGTGCAGCCGTCATGGGACATCATCTTGAAAGAATGTGAAAAGGTTGCCAGCGGCATTCACATTGAACCCAACGTAAGCATTCGAGTTCAGTGTCTCATGATGAAAAAATGGTGCAGGCAAGATGGAGAAATTCTAATTTAGGAACTTACGTGCCAGACCAGCGAACGGCATCCAGCACGCCCAAGTGAACGACTGAGGATTAATTTAATTTCATTTACTTATTATACTCTCAGGGCCCGAAGGCATTACAGAGAGGAGTGGGATTAAACAGCAATATAAACTGAATGAAAACAAAACGCCAAAAAAAGAAAACACTAGGTACAGATCTTGACCATGTGGGAATCTTTTGATGTGCAACCGAAATATTTATTACAATGCACCTTCTCTACAATAAGCTTCCATCATATTGTGGGCATCTTGGCCAGGGTTCGAACCCGCAAATCTAGCCGCTCGTCCAACTAAGTGAAGGACTACCGTGTTAGGTTAATTTATGTCATGGTTGTATCAATGTTTCCCATCCTTCTTGTTTGTTTGCCCATTTTGTTTCTTGAAATCCTTATTCTTATTGCAGGTGCTGACACTAATCGAAGAAGAGACAAGACCACAAACTTCATGCAGGAAGTGGTTTGTTTTTCGTGCGGGCAGGGTGACTGCTTCCAATGCCAAAGCCGTGTGCGCCACATCGGTAGGAAGTCCGTCAGAAAGTCTGACTCAACGGCTCTGTTACCCGGACAGTCACAGATTTACAACAAAAGCCACGGCTTGGGGTAATGAGAAAGAAGAAGGTGCAAGGGAAATGTACATAGATGCCCAGTCCACTCGCCATGTAAACTTCCAGTGCCGTAAGTCCGGACTCCACTTAAGTCCTACTCATCCATGGCTTGGAGCGTCGCCAGATGGTGTTGTTAGGTGCGAGTGCTGTGGGGAAGGCGTACTTGAAGTGAAATGCCCGTACAGTGGTCGGGACTGCACCATCGTAGAGTATATCTGCCTAGAGAGTAGTAGCCTGGCTCTCCCCGACGGAGAGTGCATGCAACTGAAAAGAAAGCATGCTCATTTCTACCAAATCCAGATGCAAATGTATGTTTGTAATTTGAGTTATTGTGACTATGTAGTGTGGACCACCAAAGAAATCTACATCGAGAGGATCAGCTTTGATGTTGAGTTCGCCGAGGCTATGGTTTCGAAGTGCACAAACTTCTTCAAGTGTGTGCTTCTGCCAGAGCTGCTTTACAAGGCATTTTCAAAGCCTCGGGAAGAACGCAAAGAGAACAGGGCTACATATTGCTATTGCAATGGACCAGAGCAGGGCAAGATGGTGCTCTGTGACAACCCCCAGTGTGAGCAGAAGTGGTTTCACTGGAAGTGTGCAGGCATTAAAAGAGCACCACGCAAACAGTGGCTCTGCAACCACTGCAAATGAAAGACTATGTTCCGACGAATGGGGCTCAAGGCTGTGCAATAGACTTCATCCAAGCATACCGTAAAATCCCGATAGATGCCACACTCCCGAAAGGTGGCCCACTACGTTTTGCTTGAGTTTATATATTTTTTTAGACACCGAAGGATAGCCCACTTATAGTAATAGTAGTGTTGGGATCCATGATAGCCTCGGCACGTAAATGTGGCTAGTTAGCTGCAGTGGCCAAGTCGAATTTGGGGGTTTTACGTGCCAAACCAACGACGGGCATCTGGCACGCCCCAGTGGAAGACTGAGGATTAATTTGGACCACCTGGGGATCTTTTGACGTGCACCCGAAAGCTCGATTACAAGGCGCCTCCTCCGCAATAAGCCTCCGTCAGATTGTGGGCACCTCGGCTAGGATTCGAACCCGCCACATGGGTATCTGTAGGCCAGCGCTGTCGCCTCGGAGCCACCGAGGCGGCTTTAACTGCAGCGGGATATACCCGATCATTGATGACTGCGAAGCAGTCATCTTTACTTTGTTGCCCCTCGCTACGATAAGTTTGGAAGGAAAGCATGACCTGAAAATATAATGGTTTCAACTTTTCTTGATTGTCTACTGAAAGTTAGCCCACCACATATTTTTACCAGATTTTCCCTTGATTTTAGGTGGGCTATCTCTCGGGATTTTACGGTAAATGGTTTCAAGTGTTTGCAGAGTGTGGAAACCAACCTCAAGAGAGGTGGAAAGAAAATAAAACTGTTTAATGTGATTGTGATGTATTGAAACAGATTGAATGGTGCTGTGCAATGATCCTCAATGCAAGTGAAAATGTTTATTTCTAAGTCTGTTTGCATGAAAACACTGCAATAAACTTCACACAAGTATAAATGGTGTCGTTTCATGTGCTGGCATAGAGTTTCAGGAAAACAGGGCCCCAAGAAAAGAGGTGCAAAGAAAACAGAACTGTGTATTCCGACTGTGATGGGTCAAACGGGGCAAAAAAGTGCTTTGCAATAATTCTCAATGCGAGTGAACTGATCCCCTTGAAGTATATGGGTACAAAAAGCATGGAAACACTGGTTCTTCAAAACAAGGCAAAAAGGTGCTGTACAATGAACCCTCAAAAGGGTAAATGGTTTTGTTTTACTAATTGGTGTGAAAGAAGTTAAACAAAAACTGGTTCTGCAAACACTTTCGATGAGACGTGTGCAATCGGTATTTAATCATCGGCAAGTGGTGTCCAAAAACCATGCAGTTGCTCTGTACATTCTCAGAAAGATTGGGAAAAGAGGACAGATTGTGCAACATGTGACCCATTTGCTGGCAGTTCGAAGGTATGGAACCCCCACTGTGTTGAGAAGCTTAGAATCGATTTCTTGGAAGGTGAAAATGAAGAACCGAGAGTACCTTCCATGATGGTCGAGAGCACCAAAGTCGACCATCATGGAAGGGATCGCAGACGTGCAAGGTGGCTGAAGTGCTGACAGTACAATTGCTCGAAAAAGCATGCAACAGCAATGTGTGACCCGCGCTACAATGTGAAAAAAAAAACAATGTTAATGTGCAAATTGCAAATATCACAAAACAGTGCTGCAGTCATCCGTGAAGGTTGAGCAGAGGGAGGATATGGTAAAAGTAACCGACGGTAAAATGCGGATATGAGGCTTGTAGTCTTTTGTTCCAATTACTGATCCATGTCAGTTGAACTGCACAACTGAGTCGCACAGGCTGGTCAGTGCACAGCAGACAAAAACAATCTTGTCCAAGGTAGTTGCATGATCCTGGCCCTCTGCGCAAAGCAAATCGATTGGTATGACACTTTTTGTAATAACATACTTATTTCGAATCAAGCCGATGACTCGTTCGACATGAATGCGGACATTTGCCAGCTTACGGGTCGCCTCAACACTCCATGGTGCCAACTGCTTCTGCCCTCTCGTGAAGGCTGGCATGTGGAGGCGAGCACAATACAGGCCTACGGACTCCTCGATAGTGAATCCCCTGTCCGCTAGGATACAGTCTCCAGGCTGGAGATTCTCTAGGATTCCCGAGCTCTCAGCTATCAGTTTATCACTGCTTCGCCCGCACCATCCTCGAGATATGAATGTCACTGTCCCCTGTGGTGCAATGCCGATCAAGTACTTAACAGTGTTATGATGTTTATACTGTGACCAGGTCAGTGACCTGGCCATGTGGGATGTGGGCCTCTCTATAAATACCTCGAAGCAGTCAATAATGACTGCAACGTCAGTGCCAAACGCAGCACGAAAGCACATTGGCATCGTCCGCTTCAGCTGTTTCCTGGTTGGCCACCTGATGACTCTGTCGAGGCCCAAGTAGAGACCGTCAACCCACTTTGCAATGCTTCTAGAGATGGTTGCCTCAGACACCTCAAATCTGCAAAAAAGAAGCATCAAAGTATTAAGAAACAGCCATCTAGTGGCAATATATCATGTGATGTTACCTGTAGGCCAGATCTCGCAGTGGGGTGTTCAGACGAAGTCTAATAAGAGTTACAATGAACTCCTGAAACTGTGTGAGGACATTGTTTGGGCTATGCCTCACCAACTGCTTCACTAGTTTAAATACCATGTGGAGCATGCTGAAGTTGGGGAGCCCAGTGTAGTATTTTGTCAGCTCCTCGTTATTTTGAAAGGTTTCCTCCGTGACGCTTTTCCTCTCCAGATTTTCACGTAGGAAGTACACTTCCAGTCGTAGGATGTTCAACTCTTTCTGATATTGTACCACTTGCTTATGTGCCCCATCATCAGCTTGCATTCCTGAAAATACGCAAAATGTGAATGACATGAAAAGCCCAGCCCTCGTACCTCCACATGGGGTTTCACCCTATTTAATCTTCAATATGAGAAACATACCCTTGTCTGCTACGGGCTTCTCCATGATTGAGACGACTTCAGCACATATTGTGCTCGTGGCAGGCAGATCTGTACAATAATAAAGTAAGATCAACATGAGTGTAACAATCATTTGCACTCTTCGTAGAAAACTTCCACAGTTTGGGCCAATCAAGACGCAACAGATTCATGTACCAGGATGTCAATATTTGTGTCCCTGATGATTGCTGATTTTTTTTTTTAGTTCCTTACATCTACAATGCTTTGATTAGAGTTTCGAAAAACCCATAATGTGGGGCATCATCATGTGACAGAACATACCCAACCTTTTAACTAAAGTGGGGGAGGTAGCTGGGGTGCTCAGGCAGCAGAGTGATTGCCAAGTGTGTTTTGGCCCCTATCTCAAAGGCAAGAAGCATAATGAGAATGAATGTTTTATCTCATCAGTCACGCTATGTTATCGCAACAGATTTTGGAACATTTGAGTACTATGTGACCTTTTTGAATGGTCCTGCTGTGAAAATGACGCATGTGAAGGTTACATTGTCTCACACAATTGGCCACAGATAATCTAAGAGGGGTTGTTAAAGCGCAAATAGGAAGAATGTGACTCCGACAGAATAAATCAGTTGTTCACTTCATGCTGTGATATTGATAGATAGCCAAAACATGCTCGGCAAGCGGTCAACTGCCCTGAGCATCAAAAGTACCTCCACCAATCCCAGTGAGAAGGATGGGCATGTTCCTTTGTGTGATGGCCAGTTAAAATGATAGCTGTTAGGACAGCGCCCCCCCCCCCCCCTTGAAAAGTCAGGTGCTCGCTCGTAAGGCAGCATGAGGGTTGAAGAGCACAGTACTACTGCATCCAATCTGAGCTGACACGCCATGACACGTGACGCCCAGTACTATCACAGCTGCCTGTCGGATTTTTCTGCAAACCCTCAGTGTGTGCCAAGACAAATTCCTTCTTGTGCCATTGCACCCCTCTGCGCTTCCATGTTGTCTGCAGCCTCAGTGGCAGGCACGCCAGTGGATGTTCGCTTGGCGACAGGATTACATTTTGCAGCATTACCTGTTAAGCCATGCTAGCCAGAGATTGTGATGCCCGTAGAACACACACCTCCCCCCACCCCCCACGCCCCGTCCCCTGGCCTGGCCCCCTGCCTGGGGAGGTTCACGGCGTTCCTAAAAGTAGCACCATTCTTAAGCATTCACCGGAAACTCTCGTACCAGCTGTGTGGGCCATTGCGGGGTTGCATCCTCCGTGCAAGTAACCCGCATCGGGATTAGTGATGGAGTCGTCGGCGTCAGGTCCTGGCTCGGGCGTGGTGTTTGCGGCTGACCGTTCTGTGAAAAGGTCAAGTACATTCCGTGTAGTATCAAACTTTACCAAAGGGTTCAAGACGGTCTTAAAAGTAGCACCATTCTTAAGCATTCACCGGAAACTCTCGTACCAGCTGTGTGGGCCATTGCGGGGTTGCATCCTCCGTGCAAGTAACCCGCATCGGGATTAGTGATGGGGTCGTCGGCGTCAGGTCCTGGCTCGGGCGTGGTGTTTGCGGCTGACCGTTCTGTGAAAAGGGCAAGTACATTCCGTGTAGTATCAAACTTTACCAAAGGGTTCAAGACGGTCTTAAAAGTAGCACCATTCTTAAAGGCCGACCAACAAACAGAAAGAAGGAAACTCTCCCTCAATTCCTCCGCTCCATTTGGGAAAGAGGAAGACCCCCCTCCTCTCTACCGGAAGTAGTTCAGAGATCCGCTCCTGTGTGGAGAGGAGGGGAAAAGTGGGCGAGCACGAATGGAGAGAAGGAAACTGGGAACAGGTTTTTTCCCCGGTAGAAGACGATTCTGTAGGTCGGACTTTAAGCATTCACCGAAAACTCTCGTACCAGCTGTGTGGGCGATTGCGGGGCTGGATCCTCCATGCACGTAACCCGCATAGGGATCAGCGGTGGGGTCGTCGGCGTCAGGTCCTGGCTCGGGTGTGGTGTTTGCGGTTGACCGTTCTGTGAAAAGGGCAAGTACATTCAGTGCAGTATCAAACTTTACCAAAGGGTTCGAGACGGTCCTAAAAGCAGCATCATTATTAAGTATTCACCCGAAACTCTTGTGCCAGCTGTGTGGATCATTGTGGAATTGCATCCTCCATGCACGTAACCCGCATCGGGTTCAGTGGAGGGGTCGTCGGCGTCAGGTCCTGGCTCCGGCGTGGTGTTTGCGGCTGACCGTTCTGAGAAAAGAACAAATACATTCCGCGTAGTATCAAACTTTTCCGAAGGGTCTAAGACGGTCCTAAAAGTAGCACCACTCTTAAGCATTCACCGGAAACCCTCGTATCAGATCTGTGGGCCGTTGCGGGGCTGGATCGTCCATGCACGTAACCTGCATCAGGATCGGCGGTGGCGTCGTCGGCGTCAGGTTCTGGCTCGGGTGTGGTGTTTGCGGTTGACCGCTCTGTGAAAAGGGCAAGTACACTCCTCGTAGTATCACTTTACCGAAGGGTCTAAGACGGTCCTAAAAGTAGCACCATTCTTAAGCATTCACCGGAAACTCTCGTACCAGCTGTGTGGGCCACTGCGTGGCCGGATCCCCCATGCACGTAACCCGCACTGGGATCAGTGGTGGGGTCGTCGGCGTCAGGTCCTCGCTCAGGTGTGGTGTTTGCAATTGACCGTTCTGTGAAAAGGGCAAGTACACTCCGCGTAGTATCACACTCTACCGAAGGGTTCAAGATGGTCCTAAAAGTAGCACCATTCTTAAGCATTCACAGAAAACTCTCGTACCAGCCGTGTGGGCCACTGCGGGGCCGGATCCTCCATGCACGTAACCCGCATTGGGATCAGTGGTGGGGTCGTCGGCTTCACACCCTGGCTCGGCCGTGGTGTTTGAGGCTGATTGTTGTGTGAAACACGCAAGTACAATCAGTGTGGTACCAGAGTTTGTATTGCCAATAAATATCCATTTTTAACATACAGAAGCAAAGCACTGTGTACAGGTCTAGTTCACTCAGACAAAAATACCAGCGTTACCCAGATTCCCACGACTTACAGTGCCAACTTCAGGTCAACATTCGACACACTAACCCACTGACTGTTAATATTATGACCTGATCATGGATGCTAGTGAATGTTAGTGCTTCTCAAACATTTTCTTGCATGATGTTCACAACTGAGTAAACCAGTCAACCTCCTGAAATTTGCTGAAGATGTCATGTTAACATGTTGCAAAGGGTGCAATCATACTACAATGAGCAATTAAACTGAAGAGATTTAATCCTCAGCAGTGCAGCCTGATTTCGGCACACTTGTGGAAGCCCCTTCGACAAATTAAGCAAGGGAAATGACGCGAGTGGCAAATAGTGACACATAAAAATGAGTTGTCACAAGCTATACACACCATGCTGCGCTGGCTCCTTCTGCGATCTCGTCCTGGCTTTGTCTCGCGCTTTTAGTCGATTGTACCTGTAAATTAAGAACGTGATCTTTCGATTAGTGACAATCTGCCGTGTGTACCTCGTAACAGAATGCGACCTAACATATACGTCTTATTTACCTGGCAATTCCCCGACTAAACTTCTTCTTGTGCCCAAGCAGCAAACAAGGGGCCCAGTCTGGGTGATTAGGGTCAAAAAGAGCCGACGGTTTGCCTGGCGTTTGAAGAATCATAAACAGAGCATATAAAAAGTTAGGTGTCAACAAACAGACGCGCTGCGTACTGCCCCCGCACGCACTCACTGGCCACGAAGGCACCGTAGCAAATGTCAATACCGTGCAAATTGAATAAACTAGTTAATCAATAGAGCTTCTTACCTGTCACGAAATGCACGCTACAAATCCGATGAAACGGAGTGGCATCCTTCAGGTCGGCTCGGTTCACACGGCGGATCCATTCGCGTCGTCGGGCTGTTGATAGGTCTCGCGTCTTGCAACAGGACGTTGTGATAACCGCCGGAAATCGAAAAAATCGGACGGTATCACTGTTCGAAGAGCCGGCTTTTTTGTGGGATCGATTGCTGCATCCGAAAACAGCACAGTTTACCATAACCAAAGCAAAGGAGTGCCGGCGTGCATGCGCCTAGCTGCAGTCACAGTCGAAAAGTGGCCGTCAAGATGGCGCCCAGCGTTTCCGTCGGCTAGCCGTCGGCGGAACTAACGTCACTCACGTGACATGCGTGACGTAGGTGCAAGCCATGTATTGCGCCGTAGTCCAGGCGGGACCGCACCAAGGAGTTATAAAGTCGCAAGAGGCACCGTCTGTCAGACCCCCAGGACGTATGCGACAGGACTTTGAGGATGTTTGATGAACGTAGGCATTTATGTTTCAACTCTTTCAAGTGGGGTATAAAAGTGAGTTTTTATCAAATATTATTCCTAAAAACTTGTGTTCTTCCTTTACAGATATAGCAACGTCATTCAAGTGCAACGCTGGATCTGGAGACAGGCCACGGCGGAGTGAAAAGGGAACACAGATTGTCTTTTCGGGAGAGAACCTGAAGCCATTTTGATCAGCCCACCTGCTCATCTTATTGATAGTGAGCTGCAATTGCCGTTCACAGCTGGACAGGTTACAAGAGGAAAATGGTATGTGCACATCGTCAACATACATTGAATAGGATACAGATGGTGGTATAACCTTAGTCAGACTATTAATCTTCATGGCAAAAAGTGTAACGCTTAGTACTCCACCCTGAGGGACGCCGTTCTCCTGGAGAAAGACATCCGAAAGGATGGAGCCCAAACGCACTTGGAAGGTCCAACCCGTCAAGAAACTTTGAATGCAGTGAAGCATGCGACCTCGGACACCATACGAGTACAAGTCTCGAAGGATTCCATATCTCCAAGTCGTGTCGTAAGCCTTTTGTAGGTCAAAGAAGACAGAAACACAATGCTGGCGATGGACAAATGCTTCCCGAATAGAAGTTTCCAGGCGGACGAGGTGGTCAACCGTGGAGCGGCCGCTCGGAAGCCGCACTGATTCCTATCAAACACACCCTCTGCCTCTAAAAAGTGGACAAGACGGCGATTAATAAGTCTCTCGTAGGTCTTGCCCAGGCAGCTTGTCAATGCAATCGGGCGATAGCTCGTCGGTAAGGAGGGGTCCTTGCTGGGTTTTAGTAGAGGAATTATGTGTGCCATTTTCCAGCAGTCAGGAAAACAAGCAGCATCCCACAATAAATTAAAAAAGGTGAGCAAACTGTTTAAAGATTCAGGCGATAGTCTCCTTAGCATCTCGTATTGAATCCTATCCGGCCCAGCTGCAGATTCTTTTTTGACACCAAGAGCCAACTCAAGCTTACACCGTGGAAATGGCTTGTTATAAGGAACACCCTGGGCACCAGAAAAAGAAATAGCTTGCTTTTCTGCTGTTGCTCTAAACCTCTTAAAGGATTCACTGTAGTTGGCTGAGTTAGAGACTTCCTGGAAGTGTTCACCAAGAACATTTGCTTGCTCCTTAAGGGATGTTGCTGATGGAAAAAGGGGTATCCTGAAAGACCGACAGTCTCCCCTGATCTTCCTAAGACGATCCCACACTTCCTTTGATGAAACGAAACTACTCAGAGATGTGACATACTTTTTCCAAGAACTGCCTTTAGCTTGCCTTCGCGCCCAGCGAGCTTTGGCTCTGCTTTTCTTGAATTCAAGCAGATTCTGTGGAGTGGGATATCGTCTAAAGATGCATCATGCCTTGTTTTGCGATTTTCGTGTTGTGGTGCAGTCATTGTTCCACCACGGCTTGCACTTTTTGGGGAGTCGTCCAGAAGTCTGGGGAATGCTATGTGATGCGGAATCTATAATCGCTTCAGTAACGTACAGCGTGGCATCTTCGGGGCTCATATTTACAAGAACAGATGAATCAATAAAAGCCTCCAAACAAAAACGAGACCACTCAGCCTTTTCCAATTTCCACCTTGGAAGTCGTGTCGGAATAGAAGGAATTGGCATCGTGCTTTCTAAAACAATAGGGAAATGATCACTCCCAAAAGGGTTATTTAAAACCTTCCATGAAAAGCATGGAAGTAAAATTGGTGATGCAATTGAAAGGTCAATAGATGTGAATGATTGATGTGCTGCACTAAAAAATGTAGGTTCCCTCCCATTAAAAAGACACAACCCAGATGATAATAAAAACCGCTCTACGACGCCTCCACGTGAATCCTGGCGAGCACCACCCCACAAAGGGTGGTGGGCATTAAAATCGCCTAAAATTAAAAAAGGTTGAGGTAATTGTCTTACAAGTGACTCAAGTTCGCTGATATGCAGTGGAGAGTTTGGAGGCAGATAAAGAGAAACTACCGTGATCAAACGGTCAACAAGAAGGCGTACCGCTACAGCCTCTAAGGGCGTAGAAAGGGGGACCTCAGAGCAAGCAACACCATTTTGCACCACTAGTGCCACTCCTCCAGACGAGTTTGAGGAAATTCTGTCTTTTCTAAAAACCTGGTGCTGACGTAAAATCTGCGTATTAGTGTGATTTAAATGTGTTTCTTGGAGGCAGGGTGCAATGGGTCTCAGCTCGTCCATAAAATAATTTACGTCATCAATATTTCTGATTAGGCCACGGCAGTTCCACTGCATAAAGTGGAAATTGGTCATTGTTTTAAAATTGAGTTAAAATATAAATAAAAAAAAAACTGGGAGAATATATAAAAGTTCTAAAGCTGCTGCATGTGGCAAAAATTACTTCGTAATGTCATGTTGGTGGGATCACCGGTCTTTTGCTTTTGTTTTTACTCTTAGTAGCCTGCCACTCCATGTCGTCTTGGTCAGACGCAGGAGTGGAGACTTCACACTCATCCATGGCCTCAGTTTCCTGAGGCGAGGCTTTTCCTTCAAGGTTCTTTAGGTTTGGGGAACGGGGCGCCGTGCGCCGTCCACGACCAGACCCAGCCAAAGGGGCAAACGAGGTGCTGGGCGAAGCGTCGCCAAAGTCCACCCGTTCCTGTCCCTTAGGCGCTCCAGGTGCGGCACGAGAGCCATGCCGCTCCTTCGATGATGCTCTCTTCAGGGAGCGTGGGCGAGAGTGTCGACCCTTCTCCCTGGAAGGAGATCGCGGAGGAGGGACGGTTTCGGCAGCCACCGGCCCCTCCTGGGTTTGGGAAACAGTCTGAGAAGACCCAGGCTGTTGCCCTGTTGGAGCGCGGGGGTTCGCACTCTGGCTTGGAGGGTCCGTAGACCGCCCAGCCGAGATTGCACGCCCCGGAAGCTGAATCTTCAGCTGGGGTGTGGGGGACTGCCGTGGCTTCCCACAGTCCAGGAAGGACGTCTGGGTTGCCACTGCAACCTTCAGTGGTGCAGGTCCCCGCTGCACCACTTGGGCGTAGCCGCCTTTCTGCACGAATGCGAAGCGACGGCGTGCTTCAGGGAAAGAAAGGTTTTCCTTAACTTTCAAGGTGAGGATCTCTTTCTCGTCTTTCCATTTCTTGCATGATCTGGAATATGCTGGGTGAGGTTCTGAGCAGTTTACACAGTGTGGGTCGTTAGAACATGCATCAGCTTCATGGTCGGTTTTGCTACACTTCGCACAGGTGGCCTTTCCACGGCAGCTCTGAGAGCCATGGCCAAATCTCTGGCACTTGAAGCATCTACGGGGGTTTGGCACATAAGGCCGCAGCGCAGGTACCCAGCCCTCACAGCTTCAGGAAGGACGGTCGATTGGAAGGTGAGTACAACGTGTTTTGTTTTCAGCTCGTTCCCGTCACGACGAATGGTAATACGCCTTGCAGCTGTGACATCTTGTTCAGAGAGGCCTTCAACGATTTCACTTTCAGAGCTGTCAAGGAGGTCATCCTCGGAAATAACTCCTTGGATGCTGTTTAACGTTCGGTGCCCAGTTAAAAATAACCATTGGGTCCAATTAGTTATTGACAATTAGAACCAATGGGGAATCCTATCTGTGATTTCGGACTCCTAGTTAGAAAAAGTCAATTGGTTCCAATTAGTTGTCGACAATTAGAACCAATTGGGAATCCTATCTGTGATTTCGGACTCCTAGTTAGGAAAAGTCAATTGGTTCTAATTAGTTATCGACAATAGACTACTTCCATAAAGCCCTGCATGCAACACGGCGCACGTTGCACTCTGGGAACTAGTTGGCCAGGGAGGAGGGTGGCATGGTTTCGGTTTCGATCGACACGTCGACAAGAGATTGTTTTCTGGTCCCGAGAGCGTCATTTGTGGTCTCTAAACTAACCTAAATGGTCATACCTCGAAGCTTTAGCACAATCCCGAGACGTATAGCTTGTCTTAACATATGCTTGTTGTATTTTTGTGCTTGAGCCTTCCTGTTAGCGTTCCAATCGAGGTATAAGTGGACGAGCCAGGGCTGGGAGTCTCGACGCTGCGAAGCTCAGGTGCTCGGGGATCTTGCTTGTGTACGAATCAACAAGCTGTAGCAACCAATAAGTATGCATACATCGAGCTCGCGTCTTTACATTAGTGTTGTTGATCAGGAGGTTCGCTTCGTGCGTCCATAGACGAAATATTACTTTTTGCAATTACTGCTTTTCTTAATGTGCTTGAGTACGCGAGGTAAAACTCGGAGGTGCCATTGAAAAGCTCAATTTTAACACACTTATCTCCTATCTGTACTGACGCGCAGCACTGCACGAAGTGAAGTCTCCACCCACTTGCATTCCATTAATATTCAACATCGCGTATGCGCATAAAGTTATCCTGCAATCATATAGGCACATTCGCACATACAGGCCGTTTTAAGAATGCAAAAGTCGAGCACTTGTGTGAAGAATGTCGCACCGTTCGCCGGTAGTGCGTCAGACGGGTATGAACCCCTATGCGCACCGCATTGGGGTTCATGCATGCCCGTCCGGCGCACGGTGCGACATTCTTCAGACAAGTGTTCGAACGAATTCAAAGCGCATTTGACGGCTGCTAATGGCCATAATATTTGTTATGTGTTTGCTTTCTTCCTGCCTGGGTATGCCGAGATAATTTCAGACACACCGTTCCCGGCACAGATCTCGGGCGTCAGTAAAAGCTTGTCCAAAAAGGCTTAGCGAGGAGTAGGGGACGCTTGTTAGGGCCTCCGTCGTAGCTAGCCGATCTCAGCGTTTGCGAAAAGTTAATCTTCTATCAGCATAAAATTCTAGTGGAAGATATATGATGACACGAGGAAGACATCATAGTAACTTTTGTGCAGTAGTGAAGTCGAATTTATTGCGTTTCCTTAAAAGTTCATGCGTAAACGCTGGCCTCAACTTTGATACCCTGTGAAGATGCGGCTTGCTTTTCGCCCAGTGAAGTAACGAGAAGCGGACGTTTGGCAAACAAAATGCGTGTAAGGCTCCAGACGAACAAATTTCAGTTGTAGTTCACTGGTACTTGACGGGATTACTGACATTGAGCTCAAAGATGCACTCGTGGGGTGAGGTGACTAAGCCACGACTTACTACGTTCGCATACGCACGCACAATGTCCGGTGTTTCAGGAACCAAAGAGAGTGCCCCGGTCTTCGTTCTGTATCGCTCGAGAATGAGCGTATTGTACGTTCGTGAAAAGTCAGATAATCGAAAACGCAAGCAGCGCGTTCGGTCGCGGCGTGATAGCATGAGATGAAGCTGCTCAGTCGAAACCGAAACTGAGTGGCCAACTAGTTCCCAGAGTGCACTGCGTGGTATTTCGCCGCGATGGGGCGCGTCGGTTTTGGAAGAAGTCCATTAGAACCAATGGGGAATCCTATCTGTGATTTCGGACTGTGAGACATATTCTCTGCTATAAGGAGAAAAAACAGTCAATTGAAAGAGATCTCTGATCTCTGGCCAGTGCACCTGAAAAATGCTTAAAGTGTACATGGGTGAAAAAATAAGTGTCTCTCGTATCTCGAAAAGAAATCATGCATTGCAGGCTGTGTTCCAAATCTCACTCAAAGGGATCAGAGGCAACGCTGGATGCGGGTAGGTTTTTGAACTTAACCTGAGTGAGACCGAGTAAATTTTGAAACAGCTGCAAATAGTCTGCCGGATGAGATGCAAACTTTTCGGCACCTACTGTTATTTTATTAAGAAGTCCTCAAATTCTGGAGGTAATGACCCGACATCACCGACCGACCGATCCCCCCACCCCACTTCCCACTCATCGAAAATTCCCCCAAAATTGCTTAATTTTGAATTCCAAAGCTTCAATTTTTGAAACTGTGCCCAGTCAGTGTTTTCAGCAATTCATAGTTTAGTTTTGAGATGCTTAAAACGCACTTAATTTTCCTCGCGGATACCCAACAACTTCCGAACTGATAGCTGCCCGGAAAATTTTCTTCTCTAAAGCTATACATTCACGCTCGTATCGTTCACTGAAGATCAAGCAACGAGTGTCTCAGCAGACCTAACAATCCGAAATCCCCAAACTGCAGCGCAGCAAGGACAAAGAAAATTTCTTACCTTGCTCCCATAAACGTTTGTTGCCAATCCTTTGCGCTCTAAGAAGCTGGCAGGTCAAATGAAGTAATTATCACCGCACCATTGAGCACTCTGCAGCAGTAAAACACTACAAAGAACTTTCTTGAATCATTGCCAGAACCATGCTACGAATGCCGTGCACGCCATCGGCGCCATGTGCCTCATGCATCCACCGTCCTCGCGGCGCCATCTTTGCCGCCCAGTGTACACCGACGCTGCCGGCAATTCCGACTAATTCTAGCAACAGATTTTTTTCTTTTTTTTTTTATTAAACACCGTACGACTTTTTTTTCCCTTTTCAAATTGCGATGTTGAAAAAATTTATTGCAATGCAATACTGAAAACAAAAAAAAAATTGCGATCTTTGGAAACTTGAAAATTGGAAACATTGAAAACATAAGGTTGGAAACATTGAATCCAATTAGAGTGACCAATTAGGTGACCCAGTGCCAACTGAATTTTATTGATCCTAATTGGGATAACCAGTTGGAAACATTGAATCCAATTGAGTGACCAATTAGGTGGCCCAGTGTCAACTGAATTTTATTGATCCCAATTGGGATAACCAGTTGGAAACATTGAATCCAATTAGAGTGACCAATTAGGTGACCCAGTGCCAACTGAATTTTGTTGGTCCTAATTGAGGTAACCAGTTGGAAACATTGAATCCAATTAGAGTGACCAATTAGGTGGCCCAGTGCCAATTGAATTTTGTTGGTCCTAATTGGTGTGACCAATTGGAAACATTGAAACTAATTAGAATGACCAGTTGGATGACCCAGAACCAATTGAATTCCATTGACTCCAATTGGTTCCAATTGAATATCCTAATTGGAGTCAATGGTTATTTTTAACTGGGTGAGGACAGACATAGACGTCATAGCCGGAAATAGATGTTAAACCTAGTAGTGCAGCACTTTGCTGATTCGTTTCCACCTCAACAAGTGAATCGCCGGAGCTCATTTTCTTTGCCTTGTAGTTTTTCCCGATTGCACCTTCAAGTACTTTTGCAACTAAGAATGGGGACATCTGTGAGAGCTGTTTATCGCCTCCAGAATGAATGACTAGAAACTTGGAGAATCTTGGAGGAAGGTCAGGCGTCTTTGCAGTGATGGCTTCGGTGCGGACCCTTTTCAGGGCCCGATAAGAGGTTTTTTGTCTAGAACCCATAAAGATGGGAGAGAAGTTCAGTGCCCGGGTGCACCGCCCACCACGGAGCCCAACGAGGGGGTAGGTAATGTGCCATAACAAGAAAGGCTTGGCTGACACAATTACTCTACCAGTGCTGCCCGGGCACTATAACCGAGTGTGGATGCAGGGACAGGACCTGTTTCCACTCAAGGTTAGCCCTTGCCGCCTAAGAAGGTGAAAAAGGAAGGAAGAGAGTGCAGAAGAAAAGAGAAAGAGGTGGAAGGAAAAGTGAAAGAAGGAAGAAGAGGACGTAGAAGAGGCGACTGACTGAATCATCCTGGTCGGGCCAAGCCAGGACACCCGTCTACGAGAAGCAGGGGTCGAAGCAGTGTATTGCCTCACCCGGGGGGCCCCGAAGGGTCCAAACAAACCCCGGGCTCAGCTCAACCACCAGGGTCCCCTTTTCCCGGACACGGGTACGCCACGCACAGCCAGATGTGGGTGGGCGAACCCACATGGCTCGGGGTTCGTAGTGACGCCACTCACCAAGCACCTACTAAAGTAGGTGCCCCCTGCGTGCGGGTATGGTGGCCCACGTGGCTGGGGTCCGTGGTGACGCTACTCACCAAGCACCTAGCACCTAAGGTGCAGGTGCCCCCTGCGGGGCTCGGGGTCCGTGGAGACACCACTCTCCAAACACCTGCTTTCACAGGTGCCCCTGCGGGGAATTTGCAGTGCCAAAGAATGTGCAATATAGTTAGCAATTCACCATAATGCTCGCAGAATGGTGTGTCCTCCCCACAGAGAAGATGTCGATGGGTCACACGTGAATGCCCGATTCTCAAACGACACATTAAAACTTCATGGCAACAATCTCTATGGTGCGAGCTCTTCCATACCCCCAAACGTGGTTTGACAACATGCAGTTTATTATCTATTTCTTTATCCCAATCTAGCTGCCAGGCATTATAAATTGCTCTTTTGAGAACTGGTATAAAATCTTCGATAATGTATCCCATTTGGGAGGCCAGGTTTAACTCTACACGTTGCACAATCCGATTCTTAGAATCACTGAAGGAACAGAGAGAGAGGAGAGCACTCTGGGAGTCCACAAACAAGATAGCTTACCCGATATTGTTGCCTAATATATATTCAATAACCGTGAGCACACCATAAAGCTCTGCTGTAAAAATGCTGGCAACAGAGTCAAGCCGTCGAGCTTTCTCAAAATGTTCTGAATATACAGCCGAACCGACAAAGTGTGGAGTTTTTGCACCATCAGTGAAGAATTGTGCATAGTCCTGAGACTTAGCTTGCAAGGTCATAAACTCTTACTGAAGAACTAGTGGTGCAACAGATCGTTTCTTGTATTTTGCCAGCGACCAGTCACAAGTATAGTGCACTGCCTTCCAAGGAGCAATGCTTCGAACTCTCGTCATCAAGCTACGCTCAGGAAGTTCGAGCTGCAGGGATGCAGACAGACTTTCATTGTGGAGGCTCAAAGGCCGTACTATACTTGGCTTGTTTTCAAAAAGACGTAAAAAAGGGGATACCTGCAAACAGCGGAATGATGGGTGTTCAGGGTCAGATTTAACTTTATAACTATAGCATAGGCTGAGGTACTGTCTTCGCTTTTCTAGTGGCATTTGGTATGTCTCTGCATAGAAACTTGGGACAGGCGACGTTCGGATGGCCCCCGTGGCAAGTCGAAGTCCAAGGTGATGCACGGGATCTAGCATTTTTAAAGACAACGGTAGTGCCGAGCCATATACAACCGCACCATAGTCGAGACGGGAACGAAGCAGCGAGTTGTAGAGTCGCAGAAGGCACCTCCTGTCAGAACCCCAGGACATGTGTGCAAGTACCTTGAGAACATTAGCTGATTTAAGACACTTTCTCTTCAGTTCCTTTAAATGGGTCTGAAAAGTGAGCTTATCAAAAATAGCACCCAAGAACTTGTGTTCATGACTAACGGTTATGTCAGTGCCATTCATCTGCAAGCTGGGATCTAGTGACAACCCTCAACATAATGAAAAAGGCACGCACACCGTTTTTTCTGGTGCAAACTGGAAACCATTTTCATCGGCCCACTTACTCATCCTATTTATTGCTATCTGCAATTGGCGCTCACAAATTGACAAGTTGCATAAGGAGAAAGCGATCTGGACATCGTCTACGTACAATGAATAAAAAACTAATGGTGGTATAACTGCAGCGAGGCTGTTGATCTTAATTCCGAACAAACACTCAAGACACCCCCTTGTGGGACGCCGTTTTCCTGTGTAAAAACCTCCGAGAGCATGGATCCCAGGCGGAGCTGAAAAAAACGGTCTGTCAAGAAGTCTTTTATGAAACACAGCATGCAACCACGAACACCGCACCTATACAGGTCCTGAAGTATTCCAAACGGCTATGCCGTATCGTAAGCTTTCTGAGAATCAAAAAAGACAGAAAGGCAATGCTGCCGGTTCACAAAAGCCTCACGCACGAAAGTCTCCAACCGGACAAGGTGATCTAAGGTTGAGCGACCTCTTCTAAAACCACACTGGTTTTTATCGAAAATTTTCTTTTGTTCTAGAATGTATACTAGCCTTCTGTTTATAAGCCGCTCATAAGTTTTTCCTAGACAACTAGTCAGTGCTATAGGCCGATAACTTGCTGGTAGGGAAGGGTCTTTGCCAGGCTTCAAGATGGGAATGATGTGTGCTCGCTTCCAGCACTGTGGGAAAACAAGCTGTCCATAAATGATTAAAGAAAGACAACAAATTCATCAAGGATCAAATTCAGATTGTATGGGCAGCGAGTACTTTTCGGAAACAGAGGCATACTTCGGTTAATTACAACTTATAAGGAAATCATTTTTGAATCGCTGCATGACCTACAGAAACCAAGGAGGAGCTGTCTAAAAAAGAAGGAGTCGAAGAGCATTGCATATCCAAAAGCAACAAGACCAGAGAAAAGCTCCGAAGAAGATGCTTCAAGTGAAATATTAAAAAAAAAAAACACAAGGTAAGCCTGCAACTTTGATGTATTTGTATACAGCACTTAACTGTGAACTCTGGTATTCTCCTTTGGCCTCAATGCTAATGAATGCAAAATTTAAGTATTCCAAGAACCAGCATGGGCTGACTCACTAATCAAGTTTTACTAACTTGCGTTAACCTTTTGAAAATATGTGTCATAAAGGTGATTGAGAACTTATGCACATACTTGCCTCAAACATTGTAGTTCCTTTCTTTTGTGCCAGGTGTCAAAGAGGCAAAAACAGCTCCGAACAGCTTCAAAAAATGCTGTGTACAGTGAAAAAGCCCTAAGGCTGGGCCTTTTGACCGAATTGGTCGGGCACAGTCTGTAAATAATAGCTCAGCGTTTCTTGTCTTTTAACGATGCGAGAAGCCCGACGTTAAACGTTTAGCTTTTCAGGTCCCAAAAAGGTTGCGGCGGGAGTCCGTTAGCTCTTTCAGGTGAAGACGATTCCCTGTGCTTAACGACAGAGCTGCACCCGGCACAAGCGGAGGCTCGTGCATGAAAAGCGAAAGCTACACAACTGGAAGACGAGAAGAAATTTTTGAAGGAGCAGGTGTCCTCGCTGCAGCGTTGCTTAGAGAGGAATATATTTCAATGTAAGGACACCCTAAAGGTGCAGCTGCGCTACAAATATTCAAATGAAAAATTACTCTGCCAACTCTCAGAATTGCCTCGACACTCAGGAATGATTTACTACTGTCTTACCTTTCTTCAGCTAATGTGTACCTGTTGAATGTGCTTTTCTGATTGTACTACATATAGTGTTCAAACATTTCTAAATTCATGCATGCTTTTATGCAGATTTTTGCTAAAAGCCCAGCACTAGGACAATGCCATTTCTGCAGCCAAGTAGTGCATTTTACAAATTCTGCCAGTTACTAGCAGATGTTTGCGTCGAAAATTGCGCTTCATGGGTTTGTGCAAGACGACATGCCAAGGTGGATCATATTCATTATGAGCACTACATTTAAGTATTATTTTTCAGCGGAAAAGAACAGCGAGTGTGAAGATTTCAAGCAAGATGAAGATAAGATTGATTCTGCAAATACCAGTGTGTACTGCATAAATAAAACAGTATAAATGGCAGGCTTGGTTCGTGGCATCTACCTTTTGAAATGTGAGCTCATCTAGTGAATGGTGCAATTAAATGTATAAAATATGGTGAGGCAAATAAACGATGCTGTAGTTTAAACAGCTGATCCAGTTTCATTCAATGCTATCGAATGTGGCAGTTGAGGATCTTACAGCTGAAGCTAGGTATGATCATCTGGTGGAGCAGCACATTGAAGGTAAATCTTAACTGTCATATCGGAGTTCTCATGAAAGCTGCATGTTGTAAATATACAATGCATAGGTATGAAACATTAGTTAAAATTTCAATTTTAACAGCTGTGACTGCGAGCACCAACACGGCAGCAGATGCCATCATGCAGGAAGCAGCCCACCAAGCTGAAGCCGCCTTGTAAGCCTTTAACATGCTTCTTGAATGTCAAGCTGCTTTTGTTACTGCAGGGTACTTTTATAGTAGTTTGAAATGCAAGTGTACCCTTTAATTTTTGCAGGCACTTCATATCCTGTCACAAGGTGCAATCCTGGTGTGCTCCAGCAAAGTATGGTACCTACAGCTCGTGCAAGCACTGCAGCAGCTGCCAAGAACAGTCCTGCACTCTGTAAGTGCATCAACTGCCGAGATAAATCCTTTGAAGCAACTAACTTATGCTGACACTGTTCTGTCACAAGGGCCCCCCTTTGTGCTTGCCAAGTGAGCGCGGAACCTGCGGTTCCTGCCGGAATTGAAGCAGTTGCAAAGAGCCCTGCCCCCGGTAAGTGCATTAACTACCAAGAGCGCCTTAGAAAAGCATACCGTGTTTGAAGTGGCTTTTAATAACAGTATACAGATAACATAACTTGTGTACCACTAGTAAACATAAGACTACATAGGTATGTGTCTATGAAGCACCCTCACAAACTTGTGTAGGTCGCCTTGAGCAGGTGCATGGACATCAATCATTTGTACCTCCCCAACGTTTATCGTGACCTGCTCAACGAGTTCAGGCGACTTGACTCGCACACCATCTTGACACCTTTGACAAAGCCTGCACTGACCAACAGGGCTAGCCGCATACTTTTGCACAAGCCGCGCTTAACATATATGTTCGCTGCGCAGCCATTTTGTCGACGTTACGCACGACCCCATGCTAGGCAAGAGGCAACTTCTGTGCTTGTCAGAGACGTGGATGGACGCCCTTTTTCAAGAGGATGGATACACCGGATTCGCCTGCAATAAGAATGTCAACTCTCGGGTCGGTGGCGTTGCCATCTGCATCAAGAACGAGTTTGTGGGTGGCATCAAGGCTCACCCGTTACCTGCCGTAGATGAAGCAGTCGTGCCCACGCCTGTAGCGTGAGGTTGAACAATGGCACGGTGATCGTGACTGTGTACATCTGCCCTGCTACGCCCAAGAAAGAGGTCAAAACGTTTATGGCACACGTCTTCGGGAAGATTAAGCCAGGCGACAATACCTCCATCATCATCGTGGGAGATTCCAATAGAGTGCCTTTTGTCGCCGCGGCGTGTTCATGCGCACCATCCCTGAAGCACCTTTCCCTTCGGACGATACAAGGCTAGCCGCATGATGTTGGAATTTCATAGACAACACCCGTAGTACCCTCTGCGCATTTTGTGATGTTTTCCAACGTCATGCGGCTCGTCTTATATAGGACAGACGGGAAGGTGCTTCAATAATCGTGCACGTGAACACACCGTGGAGACGAAAGACATTCCATCGGGACATCCTGTTCCTCACTGCAGTCGTTGCCCACGTGCCCCGTCAATTGGCGACACCAGATTTCTGGCTAGATACCCGGATAGGGCTTCTAGAAAGCTACATTAGGCCTTCGAGCTCCAGGCAAAGGGCGAAAAATGCATGAGCAATACGTCCCTTTTTTATTGGTGAATGAGTTCCTTCTTTTCGCAGTGGTTACACAGAGATTATGTACTCGTTCAAAGCTATATATTAGTTTTCACATATAAAAACCAGTTGCGAGTGCGCTCTTGTCGGCCTATTTCCTCATCCTCACGTTTTTTGGCACTTTTCGAGGTGCTTATGCTTTAATTTCTTGTTTTTTTTCTAAAACAGAAAGTAAAGAGGAAATGATCCGAAACCTCCTGAAGTCCAGAAACACTGCTCTTCCTGTGATCTTTGAGGACCCAAAGAGTACCGTTCAGGTAACCTTCTACTAAGACATATATCAATTTTCCAGGCAACTCGTGCAAGCAAACAGAAAGAAAAGGCACTTGCCGAGAAGGTTGCGAGGAAAAAATAAATGCAAAAAATTCTTGGGAAGAGAAAACAGGCGGCACCGAGTGAGACAAGCGGTGATAGCGACAAACAGCTTATGCCTCAAAAGCTGATGAGAATTGAGAAGCAGGCAAACGCTCAGCTTGAGAAAGAGCTGGAAAGAGAGCGAGCAGAGCTAGGTGCTTCAAGAAAGAAGTAAGAAAAGGAGCGGCGATTAAGAGCAGCCCTTTCTTGGACGGTTCTTTTGAAGTTTGGTATGTGATAATGCTGATAAGCTTGCTTGTTAGCAATAATATAGAATGATCTCAAAGCCTCTAATTCACGAACGTTCATCCAGATGATGATGGACTCAACATCACCAAGCCACAGGCTTCTGCTAGGAAGGCTGCTCGCCTTCCACAACAGGCAGCAGCTGCCAATGTCAGCATGCTAGGGTAGGTTTTTCCTCTTCTTCATAAGAAATGCGCCATTTGTAGCAGCTTCGGTGTGTTCTCTTATGCTTCAGGATCATGAAACCAGGAGAATTCCTGCTTTCGTTACTACTGGTCGACATCTGCAGGGCTCGACTCAACGTCAGTACGCCTCCCACTGCTGGAAAAAAGACAGCGGCTTACAAACCACAAGGGTGAGTGGCGGCCAACTCGGGCAAGTTCTTGAGCCTTCCTTTTCTGAAAAAGTCAACAGTGCCATATGTGCTCTAATATGCTGATCAGCGTCTTGGACGAATGAGACATACTCTGCTTGGTGTAAGGAGCTTGTCATTGACATTTTTCTTCCTTTTATATATACCAGTCAGCAGAGTCAAGCACCTAGAACTGTGGAGAAAGTCATGGGCCCCCCTATTGAAGCCTTGGTGAGAACTTGCAGGGGCATCAGATTCATAGCAACTATGTGTGTATTTCTAACCCGCATTTCCATTACAATCTAAAATATGTTTCTCAACGGCCTAAATGTATAGCAAACTTACAAGTATTTTGAACATTGTACTATCAAAAATGTATCAAAACACCTTGCAAATTGTGTAGTCTACATTGCAAGCTGATAAAATTGCACCCTCGTGTGCCCAGTCAAATGAGAGAGAGAATCTACTGGTGCTCAAAGGAGTTTGCTGAGTTGAAGCAGAATGTGCAAAGGCATGCGGCGGGGATACACTTCTGCGATTTCCTGTTCGACAGCAGGTGTCACATGGCACAAAAGTGTGAGTGTCAAATGGGGGCTTGGTGACAATAGAGAGGATCTTCTGCAGGGATGCTGGATGATGTTGAGGAAAATTCCCGAGCTCAGGACTTCATTTGTTTTTGCTGTCTGCTAAAAATCATCATACTTGTGCTACTTCAAAACTAGAATGGACGATCGTGGTGTCTAAGCATGGGCATCCATTAAAACAAATTTATTGCAGGCATGTGTGATTGGTTGGGTACAATGAAGCTCTCCCTGCTAGCAACTCATCTTGGTTTCAACTGGTTTCATAGTGAGCATTTTTTGCAGCACGGACATAACATAGGCCTCAGGGAGGACCTTGTTCAGGGCGTTGACTGGGACATCGACTGGGACGTCAACGAAGAGGTCAGAGGTCATGTCGGAGATGACGGCAGAGATGAAGACGTCGGCGATAACCGCAGCTGTTCCACTCCCCTTTTCGAAATACAGGAAGGGCAAGTAAGTATCTTTCTTGAGTCAGTTGTATGTTTTTTATTAAAATAATTAAACCCCTAGCACTTCTATGGAGGTATATTGACTGTTTTTATTAAATATATAAAAGGACTGAAATAGTTTTACAGTATATCAGGTATCTGTGCAGTACTACTGCTTCCATGCACAGGTTTTGAAGTTGCCTTCTCAATGAATTTTTAAAAGCTTAATAAGAAATGTGGGGATCTTCACAGCGATTTAAATTTAACTGCTCTCTGAGATTTAAAAGTACATGTACCACAGGCTGTGCAACAATGTTCTAATATTTTCAAGTTCATGTGGGGTCAAATCTTGTTCTACTGAAACCAAAATTTGAATTTTTATTTAAAGCAAAACCCAACTCGAAGTATGTCAAGGACGCAGCAAGAACCATGTGGTCTACGGCAGAGCTGCTGGAGCGCAGCGTGAGTGGGAAACCATGCAGGAGGTATTTCAAACTGGGGGCCTTTGGCAAGAGGAGAATGACGCCAGTGAAGAGAGGGGCCATCTTGAGTAAGGGGTTTCATAGCTCAATTTTTCAGGCTGCTTACAAGTGGTTTAAGTGTAGAAATTGAAAGCTCTATGCTCATTGTCGCCTCCAGATAAAAGCGTATTTCACACTTAATTCATATGTGGCATAAAATCGTGAAGGCTTGGCTAAGGGGTTACTCCTCCAATTTTTTTCATGGTCTCAGATTTTCCTTGTGCTTGGTTCAACACACCAATGGACACGGCTGAACTTGTAATACAATATAGGACAATACTATAGTACAATATTCGGGAAGGTGGTATAGGCAATACTGGCCAGAGTAAATATACCAATATAGAAAAATATTGAAAAAGTGGGTGTAGCCAACGGCAACTGGAATGTGTACCAATATTAGTTAACATGGAAGAAGTTGGTGTAACCAATATTGGCTCGGAAATGTGTAGCAATATTGGTTATCATTGGAGATGTTTGTGTAGTCAATATTGAAGGACTTTGTGTAGCCAATAGTGGTTAGAAAATGTGCACCAGTATTGGTCAATATTGGGTGTACATGGAAGGCCAATATTGGCACATAATATTGCACCAATATAGCGGGCGCAGTACATCCCACAGGCAATCCGATAACCAGGTGCACGAAACGTCGCCCCGGAACAAGCATATGCCCACATCCTTGCACATCTTGGCGAAATTGCATGAATAAAAATTCACTACAGACAGACGTATGCAGCTGATCGCCTGCAGGACGTGCACAGATGTCGTTTGCGCTTCCGAGTTGACCATCACCGACAGGGTGTATCTAGCGTCCAGTATGGTCATGACCGACGACGTCACCTTCTGCCATTAATCGACCATAGACTTTGTTTTTTTGAAAGTCTCCGGAACTTTCCCAAATTTATTCTGGAATACCTGAGCACACCGAGACATCTCGGCGGCTGAAATGTCGAAGCCGTACTGCGTCAAGAAATCGTTGCAAAAACGAGTCATGCAGCTCCTGTTTCTCGGGAGGTGTTCTTTGTCCCCTTTAGAGCCCCATACTGCAAACGTGTTGATGAGCATGTCATTTAATACTGAAGAATGGTGTTCTGCACGGTAGATCTTTCGTCCAATGGCGTCAGGAACCCTTGCCTCACCTTCCCAACAAGCTATGTATTATCCTAGCGGCTCTACGTCGTCTGGACAGTCTGTGCAAAGAACCATTAGAAAAACAACTCATCTCGACTCAGCCGCTGGCGGACTTGACGAGTGCGTTTATCCCTCCGAGTGCATTTATCCCTCTTGGACCCTGAGCGGTCCAAGAAAAAAAAACAAAAAAACAATGACTTGTTCTGGGTATTAACGGAGGGCTGGAACACAGGAATGAAATATTTATAGAAAATCGTGGTAAACCTGGTCCTGGTCCTCGTTGGGCGCAAGGGAAGGATGGCGACCAACGACTGACCCTTCCAGAGAGGTGTCTGTCCCTATATAGACACGGGCCCCCTGGCGGCAGACCCTCTCGTCCCCACGGGGACGAGAGGGTCCGCCGCCAGAGGGCCCGTGCCTATATAAAGACCAGGACCGGGGACAAGAGGGACTTCTTTCTCAAGACGGACCCTCTCGTCTCCATGGGGACGAGAAGGTCCACCGCCAGGATTCCCATGTCTACATAAGGACCGGGGCCAGGGACGAGAGGGGCCGACGCCAGGGGGCCGTCTTTTTCAAAATCAACTTTTTTGCAGAATTTTTGTTTCTGGGTAGTGTCCCCCTTAAATAAAGCCAGAGTTGTTTCCTTTATTTTGAGTCCTTGGGCGGCAAAGCAAGTTCAACATGAAAATCCTCAACGAAGTTGATGCCAATGGCGGCAGTATCTCCAGCTAGTGTCGACAAGGACCGAAGCAAGAGCAAGCCTTCTGTAATTTCTGAAGCGGAGCAATTAATTGCACCCACCATGGTGTAACAGCAGTGAAGTGTCATGCAACAAACAAGCGTCATGTGGAAATCTGCAACCAACACAGAAGTGAGCATGGGATCCTGAGGAAACCTGCGGCTGCACAAGCTCTACTAGAGACATGCTTCCTGTCAAAGTCAGCATTTCGGAGAGGGATCGGGCGGTGTTGGCAAAAACATACTTTATTCTTGGGTTAGCTTTGGCTGGAATGCCTTTTCATGGAAAGACACAGCAACAAATTTTCCCCCTGATGTTCCCGGACTCTAAAATGGCAAAACAGTTTCAGTGTGGGAAAAGAAAGGTCTCTTACATTGTGTCAGATGGTCTGGGGCCATACTTCAAGAAAGTGGTTATTGATGAACTCAACAGGGCTGGTGTGTATTACTCCATTCAGATTGACAAAACACCTATCCCAAAACAATGATGTCAATAGCTTGACGCTGTCGTCAGGTACTTTTTTGAGACATGCAAGCATGTTGTGGCGGAGCACTTGCATTTCTTTCACTTAAGGTTTGAGACTTCGGATGTTTTACTAGCACGAGCGAAACAAGCATTCAAGATTTGCCTCAAAAAAACATGCTCTGTTTTTACAGTGACAGTCCGAACGTAATGAAAAGCCAGAAGAGGAAACTGAAGCAGGATGTAAACCCAGTGCTGGTCAACATTGGTGAATGCACTTTGCAAAAAGCGCACAATGCTTTTGCAAAGGGAATTAATGCCTTTGGAGACAACGTTGGGTCAGCCTTGTTGGATGCCTACCACTTCTTTAAGAATTCTGCTAAGTGAAGTGCTACTTTGAAGAAGAACCGAAAGTGCCTAGGTCTGCTTGATGGTGTCCTTATATGACACTAGGTCCTGCCCTCGAGTGCTTTATTGAGCAGTACCCTGCATTGAAGGCCATAATCTCACACGGGAAAAGTGCTCGCTCTGATGGTACGCTTTACAAGCACCTCCAGGAAAACCTCAGCAAGGACTTCCTTCTTAAGGCAAGTTTCAGCGAAATATGGCACATCTGTATGTTGACTTTCTGAGATAGTAAGCCTTGTGAAGAAAATTCTTGGCCGTTTTCTGCTGAAGGAGGTGTACAGAGACCTCACTGAAGAGCTAAAATCTCTTGAGTTCGAGTGTTCTGCCAAATGGAAGCAAGTAGTCGAGGTTGGTGGAAATACAGAAACTGCAATCTCCGATTGGACAGCCAAAGAGAAGAAATTATTCAGACTTGGCGCACGGAGCTTCTACATGAAGGCCACGAGTTACCTGCTTTCAAAGCTGCCCTATGACAATGTTGTGATGAGGGACTAAGTTAAGAAACTTGGCCCATAAAGTTCCTCAAGTGATTGCACCTACCCAAGTGTCAGCTCTAATGGACGAGTTTACACTCATCTCAACTGAAGCACTGCACCGTGATCGATATGAACAGCTTGATAAGGTCTGGAAGCAAATCTTCAGCCTTAAGAATGAGGACGGGGCTCTTACAAATCCTTTAGTGAGAAGCTCGTCAAAGCTCTACTTTTTCTTGCACATGGCAACGCCTCAGTTGAAGTTTTCGAGCAGCCAAAAAAATCTGGAGGGGCCCTTTAGGCGTGAGCTGATTGCCTTCGAATGCACCTGAGGTGCATGGTCACTTGTGTGACCAGAGGCTAAGCGTCCGCATCTTTAGGCTTTTCTTGGTACATGTTAAGGCGCAACGAAGTATGCTTGCTAGTAATTGTATTTTGAGGCGCACTAGCCCGTTCTGCATGGTACTGCCCATTAGCAATAGAAATACTGCAAATTTCCCTTCAACTTAAAGCGACATGTGAAATGTTAATGGCTTGGCACTCTCGCTGATGCTTTTGTTAGGCTTAGCTTTTTCATGTTTTTCTGAGCGTTTAGCTATTGTCAGGCTGCATATGCGTCGGCTTAAGCATCAGCATTCTTCTGCAATTGCAAAGATGAATGTTTATTGTTTCATTTGTAGTCTGAGTGAACATGCATGGGTTGTGTCTCATTGCAAGCACTTAGCTGTGGCTAGTGCTTCCTTGCCTATTGCCCCTCGAAGTTCTCTATATGTCTACTTTGGCAAGTGCTGCCCAAGTTTGATGCATCAAATTGTGTATACCACCGTGTGATAAATGACCATTCAGGCTTCCTAAAAGAGAGCCGGGTCAACCTCGGAGAAAGCAGACTACAGCCCTTATGCCAATGGCCCATGCAGGCAATCTCGGCCACCTGCTCCTTTGGTGGGGATGCAGAGAAAGGCTACAGCTCCATGCTCTCGCCATGTGAGCAAGGTTTTTTGTTTTTTTTTGTTTTTTGCTTGCTCCAAAGTTTATTGAGAAGAACCGTAAAGAGCTGTCGTAAAATATGTAAACAATGTGGAGTGCGAGCTTCAAAGTCCAATCGTGCCTGTGAGAAATTATACTGTGTTCATGAATGTTTTTGCCCTCTGCTATACTTATATTGTGTGGTTCTTTTTTTTTTCTTCAGAAAAGCTGCTTAAGATGTTTGTGGCACAAGTCCATACAATGTATAGGGAGACAATTATGTCATTCAATGTACACCAGCTACTGCATTCGGCCAACACCGTTCGAAAGATGGGGCCATTGTGGGCGAACTCAGCATTTACTTTCGAGATGGGTAATGGCCAGCTACTGCTTAGCATAACTGCGGTAAAGGGCCTTCCTCTGCAGATTGTAGAGAAGGCAATAATGTACCAAGAGCTTGAAGCTGTGCTTAGCCATGAACTGCTACCAGCAGACACCAGGAAATTTTGTAGTTGACTGCTAGGCTACAGCCGTATGAAGGAGGCCTGTTATGTTTCTGGAGGGGTCATGCTCGGCAGTGCAACACCTAGATGCAACCTTTCTAGTGAAGAGTCTGCTGCCCTCCTAGAATGCTTGGGGTTCCACCTATCAGCTGTGATGGTCTGCAAGTGAATGATACTAGCGGGGCAGCTCTGCCGCAGTGTGCAGTACATCCGCGCAAAGGAGAGTAACTCAACCGTTGTGCAGTGTGAAGATGAGCAGATACTGATGATCTAGAGGGCACTGCATGTAGGGGACTATGTCAGTGGCAAGGGTGTGCTGCTGTGTAGAGAGCTTGCCTTCAAAGACGATGACTCCATGTTCCCAGCCCACATCAATGAAATAGAGTGTGCCTCATAATAGATTCATTGTAGCGAGCACAAACAAGGTTTCCCATGTGTGCCTCCATGTTAAGCTTGCAGATGAGCAATCATATGTGTGCATGCTGCCAAACAACACTGAATGCAACTAAGTTCATGCCTTTCAGCATGAATTATTGATTACCATAATTTCTAGACAAGCCCATAGATTGTGCGTGTAGTTGAGCCTGCACTGACTCTGTAGGTAGGTGGATTACACAAACATTTCTTGATGTTTTATCAAGACAGTTTTTCATTGCCAGACAGACCTAGTTTATGCTGTCTTATACTGGCCATTTTTTACCTGAAAGGACCTCATGGGTGACGATGACATTGCCCCCAAGTAGACAGTGTGGTCAGGTGGCACCTTGAGAAAGCCTTCAGATTTTTGGGCGATACTTGCCCCTGCAAACCATATACAGTGTAGACCACATATAACGTATGTCGCGGGAGTCGCGAAAATCCGCACTACAAGCGGTAGCGCGCTATAACCAAAACATCAATTTTTCAGGCCAAAGTACATGCCATGAGACAGCTTACCTCTGTAAAACAATTTATTTTATTTTAGAAGAAAAATAAAGCTTAGTTTGAGGAAAGCCTTTATTTCACCAGACTAGTACACTTCTCTCTGAAGTGTGTCACACATTTTGAAAGAAATTAGTGACTTTTGCCTGGCGCAGCCTTCTAGCGGCGTCGCGGGTTGCGTACGGACGTTGCGAGCGTTCAGGATTGCTAACACTAATGACCTTTCTCCGGGAATCAAAACGCGTGAAAATTCGCATCCTTTATATGGTACGTGCCAGTAATACCTTCAACTTGAGCACAGGCATGAAATGCTCCAAAAAAGAAATCCGGGCGATGTTCGAAAACACAAATGCTTAGAAAGCACCACTGTAGTCAAAGTAAACAAACACAAGGACACGGGCGTTTCTGTCGTCTTCAGAGAGCCGCCACGACATCGCCGCACGAGTATGGGGATCTTACCTTCTGATACGTGCTGGGTTATCATAGCGACACACAACGAAAATTCAATCAAGGATAGCGCTTTTACGCAGAACGATGAGCTTCCACCAACCGTCTACGTCGACGATCACAACCGACGCCACGTTTGCGGATAGAAAAAGCTGCCCCGCGACTGGCATGCAACGCGCGCGAACACTTCTCCTCGACCTGCGATTGGTCTGTCATTGTGGTTTTTTCCTAAAACGCAGCGGAGGAACGCATGCACGTGAACGACACGTGCGTGCGTCCCCCCGTCGCTATGGCAACTGAAGCTTCTCTCTTCGCTTCTCCACGCTCCTTTGAGCAACCTCCTTGTCCCGCCGCGAGTGCCACTTGCGGCTAGCGCCGTTATCTTGGTTATTTAGTGTTGCACAGGGAAGCATGCTCGCTTCCCTGTGCAACACACGGAAGCTTCTTTCGCAGCGGATCTGGGACTGCCTTCTGTCCGTTTTCACGAGATTCGGCTTTCCTGCAGAGCTCATCACGGACGGTGCTTCATACTTTCGAAGCAAGATTTTCGTCGACAGCTGCGCTGCGCTTGGAATACGGCACAAGCTGACTTCGCCGTATCATCCACAAGCCAACATCACGGAGAGGATCAACCGCAACCTCAAAATGACGTTGATTTCCCACACAGCCCGTCACAAAGACTGGGATGCCAAACTCGACGAGATGGCATTTGCAACGCGCACCACGGTCAACCGATCCACTGGTTTCACGCCTGCCCGTCTCAACTTTGGTAAGGAGCTAACCTTCCCAATGAAAAATTCATTTCTATACACAGATGTTGCGCAGAATGGACGCCCATACGCGCAGTTCGCCCAGGACATCCATCACCGACTCTCGTCGGCCGTTCGTGAAGCACGAGAGAACCTCGACGTCGCTCGTCTTGAACAGGCCGCCCAGTACAACAAGGGCCGCCGCAATGTCCACTTTCAGGTTGGAGACCTGGTACTTCGTCGGACACATCCCCTCAGCGATGCGTCGAAAGGCTTCGCAGCATCCCTCGCCAACCGTTGGGATAGACCCTTTCGCATAACGGAAACAGTTTCCCCAATGAACTACCGCCTAGCACGACTGCATGGTACACAGCAGTACGGCCCAATTCACGTGTCTGAGCTCAGGCGTTACTGTGAGCCAGCAGTTTTTCCGCAGGTCCCGGACATCCCAGCTCCCAGCCAGCCCTTGGACCACGGAACTACGCCCAGGCGGTACAACCTACGCCCTCAGTGACTCATCACCTGTTCTATTCATACCCTTTTTTGGCTGGCTGCGTCTCTTCGCGGAGAGGAGGGGAGAGGATCCATCTCCTTCCCGCGAGTCTGCCCTTTGTTTTCACAAAGGGATCGTTCTGTTTGCGAGTGTCTCCGAACATGTTTGACGTATCACAACCAGACCCGTTAATTCGTCCTTTTTCTTCGTGTGCCCGTTCTCTATTTCCTCCGCAGGATCGTCACTGCCACCAAGAGCGTTCCCGCCACGCCTATCATTTCAGGCGATTGGCGGCACGCTTCCCGCCGCGCCGAGAGCGTTGATGATGATGATGATGATTAGGGTTTTAGTGGCGCATTGACAACGGAGGTCATATTGCGCCAATTCAATGTTGTTTAACTGGCACTAAGCAAAACGGCTTAAAATAACAATATAAAAAAAAAAAAATTACAACTGGTGTAGGTAGCCAGTTTTCTTTAGGTAGTCCAGAACACGGTGAAAAGGCACTAAAGGGCAGTCACTAAGTAAAAACATTGGATGAAAGGGAAGATAACCTCTAAAAAGTTCAGGGAAGCTAGACCGGCGCAACTGATGGTGAAAAGGGCAATGCCATAAAATGTGTAACACTGTAAGCCCTTTCCCACAATGGGCACAAAGCTTCACATTTTCGTCACGAAGAAGGTGCAAGTGCGTCAAGCGTGTGTGGCCAATTCTTAGGCGGCAGAGCAGAACCTCTACACGCCGTTCTCTGTGAAACGAGCTCTCCCACTGGGCCAAAATGGGTTTTATGACATGAAGCTTATTGTCGTACTCTCTGTCCCACTCCAACTGCCATGACATCAAAAGTGATTTCTTCAAAAATGGCTTCAAATCTTGATGAGGTAATCCACAAGTTGTTACTAAATCCTTGGCAGATGCAGCCAAGCTATCGGCTTTCTCATTCCCTGGAATCCCGACATGACTCGGCACCCAACAAAATTTTATGTCATGTCCGAGTCGGAGGGCTCCATATAATTTACCTCGTACATGTAGGGTAAGCAGATTCTTTGTAGGGAGCAGTGAGGACACAGCCAGTAATGCGCTTTGAGAATCAACAAAGAGAATAGCTTTCCTTATATTGTTTTTTAGTATGTGATACACAGATAGTAAAATGCCATAAAGCTCTGCAGAAAAGATGCTTGCCACACAGTTAAGTTGAAGAGATTTCATGAAGGAACCAGAATATACTGCGCAGCCAACAAAAGAAGAGGATTTCGATCCATCGGTATAGAATTCAGTGTAACCTCTATATGTCTCCTGCAATGAAAGGAACTCCTGCTGGAGAACTCGTGGGGAGGTAACCCGCTTACTGTATTTCGTAAGTGTCCAGTCGCAAACGATTGGGACTTCGTCCCAAGGAGCAACTCTGTCCCTGTAATTTAGCACGGCAACATGAAGTGGGACATGAAGGGAAGCACTGAAATTTTGAATGCGAAAGTTGAGTGGCCGTATAATGCTCGGCTTGTTTTCAAAAAGTCGAGAAAAACGATAGGTATGAATGGCATTGTAAGCTGGGTGCTGTGGATTAGAATAGACCCGATAAGCATAGCAAAGACTCAGGTACTGTCTGCGTTTCTCAAGCGACATCTGATGTGTATCGGCATATAGGCTTAACACAGGTGATGTGCGAAATGCGCCGGAGGCAAGTCTGAGCCCTAAGTGGTGAACGGGGTCTAGCATCTTCAAAGTAGAGGATCGTGCCGAATCATACACGACTGCACCGTAGTCAAGGCGAGACCGAACCAGGGAGTTGTATAATCGTATAAGGCATCGCCTGTCCGATCCCCATGAAATGTGGGACAACACCTTTAGAACATTTAAAGAACTTAAGCATTTGCGTTTCAACTTTTTCAAATGTGGCACAAAAGAAAGCTTCTTGTCAAAGATTACACCAAGAAATTTGTGTTCCTGTTGAACAGATATGTCTATGTTATTGAGATGCAAAGTGGGGTCCAAAGACAAAACCCTGCGCAATTAAGGGAACACAAACAGTTTTTTCGGGAGAAAACTTGAAACCGTTTTCATCCGCCCATTTGCTCATCCTGTTGATAGTGAGTTGTAGTTGCCGTTCACAACTGGAGAGGTTACATGAAGAGAAGGAGATCTGCACGTCGTCTACATAAAGAGAATAAGATACCAATGGCGGTATCATCCTTCCAAGACTGTTGATTTTAACAGCAAAAAGGGTAACGCTTAAAACTCCTCCTTGAGGGACCCCATTTTCTTGGCTAAAAACATCTGACAGTGTGCCACCCAAGCGAACCTGAAAGGTTCGCTTGGTTAGGAAGTTTTGTATGCACTGAAGCAATCGACCACGCACACCGCAGTTGTACAGATCTCGAATGATTCCATACCTCCATGCGGTATCATATGCTTTATGCATATCAAAAAATACCGAAACACAATGTTGTCTGTGCACAAATGCCTCACGAATAAGGGTTTCTAAACGAACCAAGTGATCTGTGGTTGATCGTCCCTCTCGAAATCCACACTGGTTAACATCAAAAAAGTTCTCAGCCTCCAAAAAATAAAGAAGACGCCGATTAATGAGCCTTTCATATGTCTTCCCCAGGCAACTAGTGAGTGCGATGGGACGGTAGCTTGTGGGGACAGATGGATCTTTTCAATGTTTCAAGAGAGGTATAACATGAGCACATTTCCAGCACTGAGGGAATGCAGCTTGTTTCCATAGGTGATTAAAAAACGTCAGCAAATGGCAAAGTGATTCAGGGGACAGGTGTCTAAGCATTTCATAATGAATTTTATCTGGGCCTGGTGCAGCCTGCTTTTTTGTAGCAAGTGCTACTTTGAGTTCACCCATAGTGAATGGTTTGTTGTATGAAACAGTGGCAGACCCTAACATGGAGATTGACTGCTTTTCAGCAATAGACTGGAATTTCTTAAACTTTGCGCTGAAATTTGAGCAACTACTGATAAGCTGAAAATGCTCGCCAAGGATGTTTGCTTGATCTTTGAGTGATACAGAGGAGGAGGAAAAAAGAGGAGTTCGAAAGGATTGGTAATCTCCTCAAACCTTCCGCAGGCGGTCCCACACTTCTTTTAAAGGTACAAAGCTATTTAGGGCTGAAATATATTTAACCCACGATGCCTTTTTGGCTTGTTTTCTCGTCCACCGAGCTTTGGCTCTGCTTTTTTTAAATTCTATCAAGTTAAGAGGCGTCGGATATTGGCGGAAGATTCCCCAAGCCCTATTTTGTTTCTTTCGAGTGGCTGTACACTCATCGTTCCACCAGGGTTTGCATCTCCTGGGGAGCTTACCAGAAATTTGTGGGATAGACGATGCAGCAGCATTAATTAAACATTCAGTGACATAAGTTGTCGCCTCCTCTGCAGACATACTAGTAAATAAAGAGGGGTCAAACACAGCTTCTGAACCAAACAGAGCCCAGTCGGCCTTCTCAAACTTCCACCTCGGAAGGCGGGTCGAAAGCGAAGGAAGAGGTATAACTGTTTCTAAAATTATGGGGAAGTGATCGCTTCCAAAAGGATTATTTAAAACCTTCCACGAAAAACATGGAAGTAAAGATGGTGATGATATGGAAAGATCTATTGATGTGAATGTGTTATGAACAGAGCTAAAAAAGGTTGGTTCTCTCTTATTCAAAAGACAGAGTCCAGATAGCGATAGGAGCCGTTCAATAACTCCACCGCGGGAATCTTGACGAGAGCTTCCCCACAAAGGATGGTGGGAATTAAAATCACCTAAGATTAAAAAAGGTTTGGGCAGTTGATCTACCAGGCCTTGGAGTTCATGAAGATGCAATGGACTGTTAGGTGGAAGGTAGAGCGACACAATGGTGATGAGGCGATCAAAGAGGACACGAACTGCCACTGCCTCAAGTGGTGTTTGAAGAGGTACTTGAGCACACACCACTCCATTCTGCACTACTACTGCAACACCACCGGAAGGAGTGGGGGAAAGGCGATCCTTCCTAAAAACTTGGTGACAACGTAAGATCTGTGTATGATTGTCATTGAGATGAGTTTCTTGTAAACAGAGCGCCACGGGACGGAGCTCATCAAGAAACATGTTCACGTCATCAATATTACGAAGAAGCCGCGACAGTTCCATTGCATGACGCCCATATGTTTACTCATAGCAATAAAAAGGTAAAAATAAACAATTGACTAAAAAACAGGACGAAACATAAGATGACATCACTATGGTTTAAAATCAATTTTTACACGTGGAGCGTTTTTCTTTTTCGACGTATCTGCCTGCCTCCCAGTGGGGTCACTAGGGGCAGAGAAAGAAAACACCGATCCTGAGGAGGGAACCTCCTCGTCGGATCTGGGCCCACTCTCGTCCATGGGCTCCTCTCATGCGTCGCCGACGGCCGCCCCTGGGGGGTCGACTGCCGTGACGGCTCACCAGGTCTATTCGGACCAGAGGTGCGGGGTGGCCGGCCCCGACCAGGGGGGGCCTTCCCCTGCTCTGAAGTGGATGCTAGTGAGCCAGCATCCACCCTGGGCTTGGGACCCGGTGCCACTGGCACCGCCCCTGTGGGTTTAGGAGGGGACTTCAACGAGAGCCGCAGATCATCCGGAGACGTCTGGGTTCCCGTCGATGCCGTTACTGGTCGTGCCGGTCCCCTGCGCACGACCTCGGCATATCCACCCTTTGATAAGAAAGAAAATCGTTTCTTTGCTTCTACGTATGATATGTTTTCTTTGGCTTTCAGCGTCAGTATTTCTTTTTCTTGTTTCCAAAGAGGGCAGGAACGCGAGTATGAAGGGTGGTTACCTTCGCAGTTCGCACATTTTGGCTCATTGTCACAGTTATCAGCAACATGTTCTTTGCTTGAGCACTTGGCACATGTGTCGGCCCCCCGACAGCTACGTGACCCATGGCTGAACCGCTGGCACTTGAAGCACCGTTGTGGGTTTGGCACGTAGGGTCGGACTCTGCACTGTAGGTAGCCTGCCTTTACAGTGTTATGGCACATTACCTTTACAGGTAATGTGCCATAACAAGAAAGGCTTGGCTGACACAATTACTCTACCAGTGCTGCCCAGGCACTATAACCGAGTGTGGATGCAGGGACAAGACCTGTTTCCACTCAAGGTTAGCCCTTGCCGCCTAAGAAGGTGAAAAGGGAAGGAAGAGAGTGCAGAAGAAAAGAGAAAGAGGTGGAAGGAAAAGTGAAAGAAGGAAGAAGAGGGTAGAAGAGGCGACTGACTGAATCATCCTGGTCGGGCCAAGCCAGGACACCCGTCTACGAGAAGCAGGGGTCGAAGCGGTGTATTGCCTCGCCCGGGGGGCCCCGAAGGGTCCAAACATACCCCGGGCTCAGCTCACCCACCAGGGTCCCCTTTTCCTCGGACACGGGTACGCCACGCACAGCCAGACGTGGGTGGGCGAACCCACATGGCTCGGGGTTCGTAGTGACGCCACTCGCCAAGCACCTACAAAAGTAGGTGCCCCCTGCATGCGGGTGTGGTGGCCCACGTGGCGGGGGTCCGTGGTGACGCTACTCACCAAGCACCTAGCACCTAAGGTGCAGGCGCCCCCTGCGGAGCTCGGGGTCCGTGGAGACGCCACTCTCCAAACACCTGCTTTCACAGGTGCCCCCTGCAGGGGCCGAGAGCGTGCCTCCGTCGCGACTTGGACTGTGCTGGTAAAGGACCGCCCGGTGGGCTGGGCCTCAGCGCTACACTGGAGGGAGCAGCCCCGGCCCGAGCGTGACGCGCCCCGGAGTCCATCCCCGAGCCTTTCCGGGGTAACACATTGGAGGACCGGCACCCGCACGAGCCTGCGGCCGTATACAACGAGGCGGAGCGTCGCCTGCTGTGCCCCGTCTGCGGAGTGCCGGAGCTCCACCGCCCCACCCACCTGGCGGGCGCCTTGCACCAGGCCCGCGTCGCGGCGGACTGGGCTCGCCGAGCCGCGCCACCTCCTGCTGCACCTCCGGCAGCCCCCCGCCCGTTGGATGTCGCAGAAGCCATCCGGGTCCTCCGCCAAGTCCGCCCAGATCTGCTCCGCGACCCGGCCCACGAGGAGGCCATCATAGACCTCGACCTCTAAAAGGGGGGGGGGGGGAGGTGTGGGGCGCTCGGCCCGCCACATGGCGGCCAAACCGGCGACTAGCGAGGGGGCGGCTCCCGGCGCCGACAGGCTAGAAAAGGGATGGCCCGTGTGGCCGAAGGCAGTTGCTGCCCCGAGTCTTGACCAGGCCGAGTCATGGTAATAAACCCTGTTTGACCCCAAGGAACGAGTTGCTGGTTGATCACCTGCAACGGACGGCGGAAGGCGAACGCCACAAGTTTTTTTAAATGCAGTTTCAATGCTACTTGTGTGCATGGGCTGGCTTAATTTTGATTGGCCTTTTTTTCTGTTTGCGATAAGTTCCTAGCATTCAGAGTACTGTTTTGTGATATTAAGAACGATGGTATTGCAATATATATTACATGGCACTTTATTACTGCGTGCTAAATGCTCACTTCCTGTCTATAAGAAACATGATATACGAATATTTGCAAGTATTAACTTTTTACACCGCCTATGTATGCAATCTTAGTTTCAAACAAGTGTGAAATACAATATGTAGTGAAATATCACCAAGCACCACTTTTCAATGTTAGATACCTAACACACCTAATAGAAATTATTAATGCTAAATTGTTTAAACATTCAAACCTAACAAAACATAATTAATTGTACTAATATTTAAGGTACATTCAAGGTACTTAAGTTGCATTTTTGGCGTCCGATCTGGAACATATTTTCTTATTCGCCTTGGAAAAAACTTCCTTATGTATGAGGTGTGAGAAGACCCTTCAAAAGTGAAGAAAAGGAAAAAATGCAGACAAGCTGGTCAATCATAATTATATCCAGCAACCCCGAGACATGAGAGCGCAAAATAAAAAAGACCTACGTTAAACCTGTTTATGACCAGTAGGCCTATATAGAGGAAATCATCAAATATCTGCTTTTTATGCATGTCTCACCAAGCTTTCATCTAAGAATGGTTAAAAATTATAAAAAATGTGCGGCTTGGTGGCACCAAACCGAGCGGGATTAATGCTCTGCTTGCGTTTTTCATGCAGCTGGGTAAAACTGTTATCGTTATGTCACTACCATAATATAACGAGACATTGTCCACCCCTTTTTAGCCAAATATTGATTTCCAAAATTACACCGGGTGATCGCCCACCCCTAGAAGTACCCCAATGCGAACTCCGCGATCCGGGAACATTCAACCTACCCGAATAACCTTACGGTTGGAGGACGTCTGTGACAATGTAAAACAAAGGAGTGAAAGACACTTTGCTTTGTTCACACATTTCCTCCCTGATTTCCACGACCTCGAAGCCGGTGTACATGCGTGCAAGAGGAAAACGATGGAGATAACAAATTAAAACTTTGTTTTGCATATAAAAGAAAAACCTTGTTTGGACAAACAAAATATTGGGAAGGAAACATAAGCTTCAACCCATTCAGGGATCGCAAAATCAGCGAACACCCCATATCCTGGAATGTAACTGCAGAGTGTAAGTAAGGCACGTCAAAACCTGTCTCTCCCAAAGTCACCGCGAACCCGCTCCTCCTCCGAATACAGCGTGACCGCGGTTGGTGTGATTGTGCAATGTTCGAGACAAAGTCAACAAGAAAATAAAGATTTGCTGGAACGCCGCACATAGACGCTTGTAAAGCGTCCCATTTCGAGCTCTGTGTTTGTGGCGCCGTCCCTGCCATGCAGCAACGCCGCCTCAACCCGCATTGATAGTAGGACGCGCATGTATGTACGAAACAAGAAAGCTGCACAAGAGCCTGCTTGCCCCTTGTGATTGACAAGGAGCCTAACTTGGCCCAACGTCGAAGTATCTGCCAACGCGATCGCCGATTTTCCTGCTTCCCCAGCATCGCTCTTCGTCGCTTCTTTTGCCCGCTCACTCGTTCATTCATTCCGCCTGGTTGGTTTTTCTAATTTCCTATTTACTTTTTTTTTCAACGAAGAGAACATAGTGTAGTAAGAAACATGCTTTCACAAAACAAGCGTTCGCGCAGTAGGCCGATCGGCAATGTTCAATACGCGTATGGAAGCAACGGACCATGCTACAGTCAAACATTCTTTCGTATTTCTTGCATAAAACTATGAAACTAATTCAATTGATTACAGGCTTTCTGGCACAACAGTGATGTGGCCATTCTGCACCAAACAAATATTTAGGAAAAGCAGAGGTAAAGTATTATTTAATGTAAAAGTAAAAGTCAGATACCCTGGCCAGCAGCAAATTTTTGCACCACTGACCAGCTCCTCATGTTCCTTATGAGGCTATGTATAAGCCTGTTGTATGGCCACGTGGCTCGAATATTTGAACAGTCCGTGAGCACAGTCAGGAATATAGTGAAGACCATGCTGGTGCTCTTGAACAAGGTGAAAAAGCTGGTGGTTGTGCGGCTTTCGAGACCCTAGATACAGAAAAGCATGCCACAGTCATTCAATGAGAATGGCTTTGGCAAAACAACATGCATTGTTGACTGCACTGAAGTGTTCCTTCAAGGACCGACAAAGCTGATGGCGAGGGCACAGATGTCCAGTGCACACCAAGGTCATAACACAAACAAATTTCTCACAGTTATTGCCCCAAATAGCCTCCTAATGTTTAGTCTTAAAAGCTTATGGTGGGCATGCCTCCGATAAATTTATCACAGCTGACTCAGGTGTCAAGGACTGCTTTTTTCCTGGTGACGAAATCATGGCCGACAGGGGCTTCTCTCTGGAATGTGACCTGGGGGTCCTTGGTGTCAAGCTGAACATGCCTGCCTTTGCTAAAGCTATTTTTCACACGAGACAAATGGTCAAATGTTGAACATCTTAGATTAATTTCTTGTTTTTCGATTGTAGAGGTAAAACGGAGTTCAGCAAGAAAGAAGTGACAGGAACTCGCCGGATTGTCTCGGTTCGTATCCACGTGGAACGTGCCATTAACCATATCAAGACCTACCGGGTATTCAAACAGGCACTGCCAATCAGGTTAGAGAAGATGATTACTGACATAATTTTGGTATGTGCAGGACTAATTGCATCACTGATGCAATTACCACAGTAACTAATACTAAGCAATTAATTACATTACAAAAACGTGCAGTTCGGCTAATTGACAATTTGCCCCGGTTCTAATCAACTTCCTATGGTTTCAATAAACATAAAATACTTACGGTAGATAACCTTTTTTGTTTAAAGGTGGCAATTTCAATTCATACAGAAATTAACATTGCTCCTGAAATCTTTCACCACACATACCTACCCAAGCAAACAAATTACAGCCTGAGGCACCAGCAGTTTCCAAAACCAGAAATGAGAACTAATTATGGTACTCAAAAATTATCCTACCAGATTAAAGATATCCTAAACAAACATTATTGCATGTATGAAATGGCCTAAGAAATCACTTCCATGTTTCATTTAAAAAATGCCTAAGGGAATATTGTAATGTTGCTTGTGTGCATACCTAGTGAGTTGTGTTATTAATCAGCGTTTTTTTCTTTATTTATTTTTTTAAAGTGAAGGGGTTTTAGCTGGGTGAAATAACTTCTTTCTTGACTTGTGCAGTGAGCTGGCTTTTCATTTTATTTATCTCTCTCGATTTGTGCCCTGCTGTTGAGTGTTGTTACAGGGGTTGGGATCCAGTCAGGTGATTGTATTTGCCTTGTCCCAACCCCCTTGACAATTGTTTCAAAAAATAAACAAATAAACGATGTGAGGAAACCAAGGACGATAAAAGCGATGCACATGAAAACTGCGAGTTAGACTGAGGAAAGGACGAGGAAGAAGACGCAGTGAAAGTGGTGCAGATGGGAATAACTAGAAGACGAAGACTGCAATGGCAAGAGATGGGTATAACGAAAAACAAAGATGACTTGATTAGAGGGAGATGAGACACGCTCGGGACACATGAGAGAAGGGCAGGCACGACTCGGAACCCGGCTCGACAGCGGTGGTCCCGGCAGCCAGGGAAGAACCCGGACAGACGAGTCCAAGCCCATGGGGCTTTAACCCCAGCTTGCTGGGAAACATCCGCCTGTGCCAAGTGAGCCTGCCAAGCATTTCCGGGACAGGACTAACTCCATGCCGACGCTGACATGCAACATTGTGCTACAAGTGGATTCGTCGAAGTGAACTTTGTATATATATTTACACCGTTTTATTTCCAATTTCTTTTTTTTACGACTGTAAATAATCCTATCTTCCTTCTTATATTCACTGCTCTGGAATCCCGAGTCCCTTTATTTATTTTCTTCCATCACAGTAATATAAAGCCTGCTCTCATTGCCAGCACTTCTGAAAAATAATTGGACCATAGAGTTCCTGGTTTAAACCAAACAAACACTGATTTATGGGAATGTTTTCTAGGCAGTCTTCAGGAGTATAACCTTTCGCCTGAAGATTGCAAGATCTTCAGGCACAATATCTTGCAATCTTCAGAGATTGGAAGATCTTGCACCTGAGACTTATCTTGAACCAAGCAGCCTCCCAGTCCTGAATCAGAATCACTGACCTGACTGACTGACCTGACTGACTGATCACTGGCATGAGTTATGTTAATTACTCAACTCCGGTCTACTGTGCCAATGACTCGCCGGTATGCACCGCTAACAAAGACCGAGAGCAGTTGAGCACCATTACGGCCACAGCCAGCGAAGATTCCACGGTCGAGTCTTTCAATGAATTGAGCATGGACGGCGACGGCCGTACCCCTGGAAACGCTGACACGTCTGGTGAAGGTAGCGACTTCGATGACCTCCCCCAAACCGACTCGATGTCGAAAGGTTTCCTTGCAGAAGGGCTGCGAGAATTTGGTTCTGAATGTTTGCCGCGCTCCACGACCACCAAGGCTGGAGCTGTTGCTATGATTAAGTCATTCTTGTCAGTTAACGAACTCAAGTAGAAGGTACTCGACTATCTCTTGAGGATGGGAAATGCTTTCTTTCTTTCTGCGTCAGATGTATTCCCCCGGAGCAAGCATGTATTCCAGAGGCTATGGTGCTGCAAAACTGACAATGGGGTGGAAAACCACTATTACTGTAAGTAGTAGTGGTAAATAGTTAAAAAAGGGCAAGCAAGGTGGCATGCTTGACATTTGTATTGTTGTACCTTGCATTCTTGCTGGGCTCATGCTGGTTATACAGTTGCATCAATAGATCATTGTGATAAGGATGAAGTGCGTTAGAAAAAGTACTAGCTTCATGCCCTGGACTCGGCAACTGGGCTGCCAGCTTCCTGCGAGGTACAAGTGCCCCTACGCAACTGTTGTATGAACAAGCCAGCAGTAGCAGAAGCTGCGTTTGCCCTTCGGACTCAACCTTCCCCACATGCAGCAGTGAGCCACCACCAGACAGCACATCTCCTGCCCAAAGTGACCTACCAGTTTCCGATGCTACCTACTCTCCATCCTGCCATGAAGCTTTCAAAAGGTGAGCTATGCAAATATACATCCATGGGCGCTCCAATTGTACCATTTCAATCATTTTCATATGTGTGCCTTGCTGCACTTAAAATGACAAATCGGCCTAATTCATACAATGCTGCGCCAAAAAGTCGTAATCAAGCCTTGAATGAATAGCTTTTATGAAGATGTGGCATTTTCGACTGGCAATCCGGTGGGCCGTAGCCACCTCAATACAATTCACTCCAGGGTTCCGGCACTGGCTACTGGTGTCTGTTATACGCTATCTCTGAATGGTTGCAAGATGATGGCAGTTGCATCTTGTAGCTCTGACACTGTGCATTGGAGTGGCCTTTTGTTGCACACTGATAAAGATAAATCTCTAAATATAATTTTTTTTTCTCTCTTTTGGTTGCATGCAGTAAGCCAGAAACTCCTTAGTACAAATATGCTAACCTGAGAATGTGCTCAATGAAGAATTGCCTTTTTAAGAATTGTTGAGTTTTCATTTTTATGCCAGTAGTTAAAGTGGCTAGATCACCACTGTATGTAACATTCATGTACAGTGATTCATGCGACAGAATTCCAGTGACGAGCAGGGTGCATCAGAGACATCACCTAAAAAACAGAGAAGATTCCTGGTGTTTGAGAGCTCTTTGAGGGAGCTTTTCAAGACCTACATGGAGTGCTCAAGAACCTGGCAGACTGAAATCACCCTTCAGGGTATGCCTATCACAGATCAGATCAGATGTTATCCTACAAAACAAATGGTGAAGGTTCCCGTAACCCATGATGTTAAGATTTTGAAACCGAAAGAAGTTGGAGGTTACATACCGTAAAATACCGAGCAAGCGCCCACTCAAAATTATGGGATAATCGCGGAAAACTCGGTGATGAGCGCTTGTTAGGTCCGAGAGTAAAAACGCAGAAGGATACCATAGTCGGTTGGGCCCTTGCTCGGCCCGACCGCCGAAATCAAAATGGCGGTCATTTGATGATAAGGCATCATCAACCTCTTCACTGAAGAATGGTGCCCCGTCACTCAGCTTGCGTTTCAGCCGTGATCTGTTGCACGAGCAGTTCGTATTTTGAGTTCAACTCGCGCACTCTTTTACGGTCACTCTTGAATTCACGCGATGTCCGGCTTACATTTTTTCCGTGGCGCCTACGCCGTCCAACAACTTTGACTTTCCTAGCGACCGTATACGAGTGCATCGTCCAAACAAGCGAACCGAGCGAACGCAAGCAATGCAGCGCGATGTACACTGAACTAACCGAACCACCGAACAACAAGCAAAAGCGGAGGGGCAGAGGCACACGGGCACACGCGCTGAGCTCTGTGCGGCTTTCCATTCGCTAGATCCTTCTTTCAAACGTAGTGTATCTTCACTGCTTCACTCTTGCAACCGTGCCCTTGCCTCTCTTCCTTTGTACACCAACTCGCCTGTATCTTTTGTTATTTCTGCCATTTGACCTCGATTCCCGCGGAGTGTTGCCGTGTTGCGTTGAAGCCCTTCGCCCGATGTCCGCGGCACCTTTCGCCCCCTTCGCCCGCGCTGTCGTGACTCATAACTAGTACCGGTCGCTTCAACTTCAGGAGATAACGGCTGTCCGCGGTGACTGGGCGCTTGCCATGTCCTTCGCATATTTTTTTTTAAATTTGCCTAAAATGGGGGGTGGGCGGTTGATGTGTCCTCTGTTTGTTTTTGAAATCGTTCAAAAATAGAGGGTGGGCCCTCAATGTGACATGGGCCCATGCTCCGTATTTTACGGTAGAATAGGGAAGCCTGGCTAACTTGACATAGTTGACCAACAAATCTAAGATGGCACTTTTGTGTTTGGGCAATCCATCTGTAAGTATCCGGTTACTCAGATAATTTGGTCTGGTTTGCAGCGGGAACAATTCCAGGCGGTCCCACGTTCCCGTTGGCTCCCCATAGGCGTGGCGAAAATTTGCGAGAATGGGGCAGCCCTTCTCAGCGTACCCTTCCCATCTACTGTAGTGCTTCGATGTGTTGAATATTTGCAAGAACATAACAGTCCATCTTACTGCCCCCTTCCCCATCTACTGTAGAGCTTAGACGGGAGTGCCTGCTCGCCTTGTTTACATTGCTCGGCGAGTCGTCACTTACCACTGTACTTATCTACCCTCTTTACAGGTACGCTCATCACTATGCACAGCATCTGCCCGCTGGATCTTGTTTGGACATGGAAGAGCCAGCCTGTCGTGAGCGCATGGGAAGCAAGAAACATCTTGCTGTCCAGCCACTTCCTGTTTTCTGAACTGGAAGTTGCCCGTCTCCCAAATCAAGTCTCTCGTATTTCTTTTGGATGGCCCCACCAGCAACCATCGGACATACCCCGCAAACGCGCCACCATTTACTCTTAACCCTCGACGCTCTTCACCCTCCCCCAACTTTAAAGACTTAACAACGCAAAGCGGGGCTCTGAATATTTTTTCTTTTCGCTTTTCCAGGGCCATTTTTATGCCATACAACCGCTGCATGTCGCCGCCGTAGACGGCAAGCCCCCACCCTCTGATGGCTGGATTTGTTTTTGGTTCTGTTTCATTGCCTCCACCTCCGCGTGCCATGCGGCATTAGGCAGTGCTTCACAAAGGCTTCTCCAATGGAAGTGATGTCAGCATAGGGGTCTGCCTACTTCAAGTCAATGCTTGAACGTCCACACAGTTGACTTATCACCCTCCACTGTCACCACTGCTAATCCCCCACTCCCTCGCAACGCTTCCTTGCCCCCCGCCGACGAATCATACACATATTTGTATGATTCGTCGGCGGGGGGCAAGGAAGCGTTGCGAGGGAGTGTGGGATTAGCAGTGGTGACAGTGGAGGGTGAGAAGTCAACTGCGTGGACGTTCTCATCGACTCTGTGGCGCCTAGGGCACGTGGATGGCTGTGTGTGCGAGAAGGGCTGCTGACGTGGACTGGACGGGAGGAAGCAGCTTGACCTTCGGGACTGTGGATGTCGGGTGGGGGCACCGGGGGGGCTCGCCTTTTTAGACGAGTGTTTGAAAAATAAACGTTCAGCTGTGTTTGAGACGTTGTGTTGTGTTCGTCCCCTTCTGTGTTCCTGAGTCTCGGGTTTTATTACCATGAATCGTCACCAGCTCGCTTGTTTCTTAAGTATTATTTGAGTAAATTTAAACAGCAACCGCGTGCTGTTTCGTTGCTACTGTAAAGAGCCATCTCTGCTCCTGTGTATCGTGTGTACCACAATGCTTTTTCATGAACAGTTGATCGGCGGTTGCTCGCAAAAAAAACACTCAAAATCAACATGCACGTATGTCTCTGTGACTGTGCTAAAAAGCTAAAGTGGCTGCAACAGTGCAAACAAAAAAGTAGGCTGCGGTCGAGTGTTGCACAGAACAGTAGCCTTGCGTACACTGATTTGTTTGCTTTTCGTGACTCGCTACTGGGACATAAATGTTTATGTGCCTTTGTCCCATGATCACCTGCAGCCTTATCTGACAGCAGCAATCCCGAGTGGGCACCTTCGCTGAGCTTGGAGTATCAAGGGCGAAGTGGCGATGCCGACAGCGCCCGCTATAAACGTCGGAAGGCGCCGATCAGAACAGAAAAAAATCTATCAACACACAATAAATTGAAGAGAATTCAGAACAATTACAGTCATAAAATATCCAGCTGGTGCCTCTTCAGGTACTCCAAACCAAGGAGTGGACAATGCGACACTTTGACAGCTCAGGCAAGCAACTTGCGTGAAGAGACAACTACTGCTGGTACATCTTAGTTCAGCAAGTTAAAAAGAATTTAAAAAAATTGCAATCTTAAAACATCCAGCTGCTTATATTACAGGCACTCCAGACCAAGTAGTGGACAAGGTGGATGCTTCCCCAGCTCAGGCAAACACGTTAATGGGAGGAACAACTGCTGTTGGCATTGTTTCTTCAGTTTAACGAAGTGATGAGTCTAACTTCTAAATAATTTGTTTTAGAGCTCGGGCGTCAGACAGAGACAACAGCAGCCAACATCCGAAAGCTTGGAGCAGGTCACCAAGCTTAATGAGGAAGTCTACGCTCCGAAAAAAAAAAAAGTGGAAGAAAGGAAGTTTAGTGCAGAAAGCTTCAAGGGAGATGACAAAGGGTCAGCTTCTACACGGGGTTACCAGGATTTGTCATGCTAATGGGGGTCTTTAACATGCTTGAGGTGCACATCCAGCACTTACCACAAAACTCGCTTAAAAAGTTCGAAGAGATGATGGAGTTCCTGATGCTACTGCGGCTCTACCAGGTTTCAGATCTCAGCTTTGACGGTGTCAAGGGTGTTTGAGAAGTGGCTCAATGCGTGTTACGGCAGACTGCCCTCACTCATCAGAAGGCCTACATCCGACCAGCTCTCAAAAACCATGACCAATGTGTTCCAAGAGAACTTTGGCACAAAGATGACTGTGATTCCGGCTGAGGTTTTTATTGACCGGCCGAGTTCATTCATCACAAGGGCTGCAACCTGGTCACAATACAAGCATCACAACACCGTAAACTATTTGAGGAGCATTTGTCCACAAGGCAGCGTGACTTTTCATCCAAAGGCATACGGTGGAAGAGCAAGCAACAAGACTTTTATAGAAGATTGTGGCTTTCTGGTACTAGTGGAGTATGGGGATATGGTGTTAGCTGACCGGGGATCTTTGAATGCGGAAAGTATCGGTGTGTTCTGCCGCCCTCCATGTAACATCTTCATCGAAAGGGAAACGCCAGCTTGGTCATTCGGATGTAGTGTATATTAGAGAGCTCACAAATATTAGACTCCATGTTGAGAGAGTGATCGGGCTCGTCTGGAACAAGTTCAGCATCTTGGAAAATCCTCTCCCTGTCGGATTTCTGAAAACGTCCAAGTCTGATCTGGCCCCAGTTGATAAAATAGATGCAGTGTTTTAAGGACTTGTCACCCTATGCAACTCGGTCGTTCCTCTAGATTAGTGCCAAATAATGTTGCATGTTTACTATGAAAACCTTTCCTTGGATTAATTGCAACGGCTCTTGTAACTTGCACTCCATTTCATGCTTATTGTGCAATGCTGCCAAAGCTGCTGGCGTGACTGGCTCGTGCCAGTAGCATTAACACCGCTGCACACTAAGAATGAAACAAGGTATAGTCAAACGGTTAATTTTTTCATAATTTACTCCGGCTTATAAAGTTTTGCACGGTCAGTATGTTCTTTTTGTCCAAACAAGTTTTGTTCAGTAATGTGGAAAACAAATGTGGGAAAGTTGAAAGGTAACTTTTGTATCTAGTTTGCAAGATAAGATAATCTCCAATGAGCACCGAGCGACATCTGAAGTACCTACTACAGCCTTTAAAATTGGCCTATTTACTTGCAACAAAAAAAAAATAATTTGCCTCCTGTGGGTGGAGCTACTCTACCACGACCGAAGACACACGGCCTAACATGCACATGCATCGAGCTTGTCTTCGACCAGCCCCGGAGCCCGTGCCATTTTAAGTGTCATAATTACAGCAGAAGGCAGCTGGCAGTGGTCTAGATACTGGCAAGGTACCTGTCTGAACTAACCAACAATTATTCCGTCTCGGTCACAGGCTGACATTGTGCAAGACAACGTGCCGACTTACTGCCACCTACAGACTGCTGAGTCTTGTTCGTCAAGACCTTCATTTCCTGAAAACAACAAAGCCCAATGTCTGGTAAGTGTTGCGGGAGCTTGCTTCTCATTCCAAATGCATCAAGCTAAAGCATGAAGAAGCATGAAGAAGATGTTATGTTGTCTTTCTGGTGTTGTCTTTCAGCTTCCTTATTTGGTGTTGTCTTACCCACTCTACCTGAATGAAGGCATTTACAACCTGACAACACCCAAAGACCTCTCACTTGTACAAGCTGTTTAGTAAGTACGCATATTTTTTGTTTTCTATGAAGCTATATGCCGTGACAGATGGTTTTGTAAGCCGTTTCTACTTAAAAATTTTACGATTATGCACCAATGGCCTCATTGACATTTCTAGACAGCTCATTTTGAACCAGCAACATGCACCAGTTTGTGTTCCGCAATAAACTTGCTTTGTTTATTGCGGAACACTGTTTTTCTTCGTCAAGTGCGTAAGTGGATAACCTTCCTTGTTCCCAAGGCCTTAGTTCTCAGCCTCAGGGAACTCGCCTGACATGTCCTGGTAGGCGGGCCCCTCGGACAAGCAAAAGAGCTCGAGCGCTGAAACTCTATCGTCTCCTACAAAGCCTGGCTCCTCTGGGTTCTTGAATATAGATGTAAGTACATGGCTCTCACACACTTGATGCATGAGTTCTTTGTGTTGCGTGTAACATGTCTGCCTACAGCTTCAAAACATTCTGTTGGCACGCTCTGTTGGTATAGACCAGGAAAAGCTGATGCTGCTGCATTTTGCTACCCCATAAACTACGTCTTCACATCGGACGACAGATTGTTTGATCAGGTTTTAAGAGTGCAAAGGCATCTTAGACCATGCAAAAGATGGCTTTACCAAAGGACAATCCTGGAACCTTTACCCCTTTCCATACTCCCCACACCACTTTGTATCTAATGAAGTTCCATAGCGCCCAGTGTTTCATAATGGCTGAATTCCTTTTTCCCCTTACCAAGAGACCATATGCGAAATAGCTCGGAGGTCTGGCAACTCTGTGTGCGCGGCCATCTTTGTTGCGGCAAGATTCTTTCTGCGTTTCGTGCGTGGGTGTGGTGTGTCCATTGTTTTGTGCGATGCAGCAGCCTAATGGTTTTCTGCGTTTTAACCACCCAGCTTGGACGAAGGGCTTGACAACTTTGTGCTGCATTTCTGAAGAATCTTTAAGTTGCACTGGTAGCTATGTCTTGGAATCAGCAGTGTGTTAATGCAATTTCTTTATTTTAAATTGCACTTTAGGAGCTTGGGCTTACAGCTGAAGGAGCAAGGCAGCTGCAGTCAAGCACGAGGCAGCAGTCACTTAGCAAGTAATGGCACTCTGCCCGAGAGCACCGACTGACAGCGTCTTCATTTGGGCCGCCAACAAGTGACAGCAGTGGACCAAAAAAGGCCCGAGGAATGATTTCAAGCCAAGCAATCTTTTCACATGTCTGTGCCATTCAGTATGGCCGGAAGAATGAGTCATTAACTGCAGAACGCATCACAATGGTCTTGTCGTCAACCCCAGCTGTCCGTAGTTGGGTGCTAGCCCCGACAGATTTGTTTATGACCCTTGAAGATAAAATGCCCATATTTTCAAAAAGATGGTGAGGCCACTGTTGCAAGCTCTAGCGACTTCTCTTTAACAATCAACAACGATAAGCCGCACCTCGACAGAGATAGCGAGTACTATTGTCAGGTGTTAGGGCAGATGGCCCTTACAAAGTGTCAGTGGGCCAATTTTCTTCTGTTCCGAAAACTTAAAGGGCAACTCCAGTTCATAGTCTAGATTTTAGGATCACAACTGTTTTTAGTTCAGTCAGCGCCCCTGAATTACAAGGTGTAATTTTTTCTCGTTATTGTACATAGTTTTAAAGATATCGATGCCTAAAAGTTTTGTTTGGGGCGTGGTCGACGAAATTGAAACTAGCCGCTCAAGGCCCCAGCAACACTGGAAATCAGCCGCTAGGCGGACGTGACGTCATGGTCGTTCTCATTCAACGAGTATGCGGTCCAAGCGGCACCTACCTCTGTTGTGCTAGCCGTTTAAAAGATAAAAGGAAAGCTGCTTTTGTTTAAATTCTGTATACGTGGTAGATATCCAGCATATCTAGCAAGAGTTAGTCCGTATGCCAAAAGATAGCGACTGGAAGGCGATTGAACTCGTTCGGTGCAGGTGTTGGACACCGATCTCGCTACCCCTCCGCTTTGACTACAGTAGTGGAGTGACTTTCTGTGGCAAAATACCCTGATTGTTTGTTGTTGTTGTTGGTATGAGCGGTGGAACGCGCGCACGACAGGCGTTGATTAACTTTGTGCCCGGGAGCCGTCACCATGCGTGCACTTGTCCGTACTTTCTTATAAGCTTAATGAATGGAGCGGCGTCATGTCTTGCCCTACGCCACGCTGCCAGTGCCATGCGTGCACACCTCCACACTCGCTGTTAGGCCTGTTACGATTCCGGGCCGAGCATGCTCCCACTTCCAAGCGTCGTAGACTCCGAAGATACTGAGGAGCGTTCACTGAGAGGAGAAGACGTTTATATACAGGAATATTTACATCGTCAACTTTCAGTTTTGGTGTCTGAGGAGGGAAGACTCTTTACGAGTCCGAGCACCGGCTAATGTAGCCTCCTTGAAGTGGCGACCCTAGCAAAAATTCCGATAGAGATTTGTATCGGGCCAATAGAGATTTCTATCGGTCCGATAGGAATTTCTATCGGTCCCATAAAAATCTGTATCGGTCCCGTAGGAAGTTCTATTGGTCCCATAGGAAATGTGTATCGGTCCCATAGGAGTGCTTATCGGTCCCATAGGAGTGTGTATCGGTCCCATAGGAAGTTTTATTGGTCCCATAGGAATGTGTATCGGTCCCATAGGAGTGTGTATCGGTCCCATAGGAGTGTGTATCAATCCCATAGAAGCGTGTATCGGTCCCATAAGAGTGTGTATCGGTCCCATAGGAGTGTGTACCGGTCCCATTGGAATGCCTATTGGGCCTATGGAAATTTCGATCGGTCCAATAGGCATTCCTATTGGTCCCATAGAAACTTAGACTGGTCCCATAAGGACTTTATCGGACGATTAGGAATCTTCATCAGTCAAACCAAAAGTTTTGTTCGCCAAATAGGAATGCTTCCTTGACTAGTGGAAACCTCGAATCATTCAATAGGAATGTACCAATTGTGCATGTCTATATTTGAGCAATAGGAATAAATTAGACATATGTCTGTCAGAATAGTCCGCGTCAGAAATACACCGGCCCATTTGATGCATGTGTTATGTAACCTGGGCTGTGTGGTGCAAATATCTATTCCAAATGCAAAAAATGTGTCCACACTAGAACAGCACGCATAAAAGTACATCAGTCAAGTTAATTACGCGACAATGTTACGCTTTTTTTTTTCCTTAATATTTTCGAATGGCAAAAATGGTTTAAGCCCAGGTTACATAACACACCAGCATTGTAAATCAATGGGTTTTTATAAAAATTCATATAGTTTTTTAGCTTGAAATAATGCTAGAATGAGAGACACACACAATCACAATTTAGAGGAAAATAGCATAATGAAATGCTTGCTTTTCTGAATGAATTTTAGGGCAATATTCTAAATAAAACTTGGGAGCCTGGTGCGTCAAAATAATTTACTAATAAAATACTGCAAGGAAAGTGTAAATAAAAGTAATCTCCACGAAAAATAAAGAAAATATCTTGATGGGTTGAAACGAAGAAATCTACTTCCTACTCCATTTCACCCAAAACAAATGGCAAGTCGTTACTAGTCACGATTTACACATTTATTTCATGTGCTTATAACAATAGTTGTATTCACCTTCTTTTATTCCTAAGTTTGTAAAGACATTTTTATGGCACCCCTCCATCGCGATTCGGCCAGTTTCGGTTTCGATTTTGTTAGGAGCTCATATTGTTGAAAAACAGCACGGCTGGGACGAGGACAAAAAGACGAAGAGAACACAGGACGGCGCCTGTCCTGTGTTCTCTCCGTCTTTTTGTCCTCGTCCCGGTCGCGCTGTCTCTCAACATGAATTCTCACCAACTTGCCCAGTTATCTATTCCTATCGAGCTCGTACTAGTTACAGCACCCCATCGCTAGCGACACCACACTTTTTTTTTTTTTCCCCGACGTTGAATTGTCGTGCGTCGGGTGGGTTTATGTCAGGGGACGAAAATGCTTTTAGACATGGAAATGTGCTCATTTATTCAAGTTTACCTATCTGTGAAGTCTCCTCTTATGTTGATTATGGTCAAGAAGAGCTTGGAAGACCCATGACGCGAGTCTACCGAGCACCTGAACACAGTTGGTAAGCATGCTTTTGGTCTTTGTTTATTGTAGATGCGTGGAAGTTTGAACATTAGGGAGTTTCAGAATGACGTCCGCAACCTCGAATAAATAACGTCGTCGCTAGTGCGAATGCGCAGACCCAAAACGAGCATTGGGGCTTGGGCTTTGGGGCCCGTTATTTCTCGGAAATATCGTGGATACCGCAAATGGCGGCGCCCACGACTTTCCGTTGATCGCGTCTTCGACGCCCGCCGCCCTCTTGGGACTGCGTGAGTCGCACTTGGCGACATGTCACATACCGTTGGATTCAGAGCTCAAAGCTATCAAAGCGCGTGTACTTGCGATCGCGGCAGAAATGTAAACATGCCGGGGTTGTGGATCGTCGTGGCCTCGGAAGTACAACAGAGCAGCTTGGCAGTGACAGAAACATGCGGCATTGAGTATAAAATAACTATAAAAATGTTATTCCAAACGATCAGCTTGTTTAATTTTTAAGATATAACATTCTAACTTCAACATAAAACCTATCGCAACATCTTGGTGGCGCTTTAAGTGTGAGATGCTTGCGTTTTGGGTGCCCGGCAGAGAAACGCTTTCGCCGTCCGTAACGCGAGATAAATTAGCGCCCGTTATTCTAAAGCTCCCTATTTTCTCGGCTCACTTTTGCTTGTTAAGCTATTTTTTAGCTAGTTGTGCTTGCTTTACCTGTTCTTATGTTTGGAACTGTGCGTCGCATAGAGAAAAGTTGTCACTCATTCCGGGTATGATCCGAGAAAGTGTAGCTTATGTCAACAGAGCACACTTACTAAGTTCCTTAATGCTACCTTCAATCCGTTTCTTTAGAAAATGTCTTACTGGTATAGCAGTGGACTGAAGTGGTCCCACTATATATTGATTACATTGATCATACTTAATTTCATTTGAGAAGTTACACTTCCATAGTATTCGGTTCATGCAGAGCCACTATGCCTTTGCAGTCAAAATGGTTCAAAAATAGCCATCTTTATAAAACGCCTCACAGCATTCGACTAGTTTTGAAGTTATGAAAGTGGACTGGATGGTACTGTTAAGGCAAACGGGCAAACTTTGATCCCCTGACTTTCCCGAATTGATCCGAGCTTACATACCTACTATGTATTTGTTGACCGAACTAAATGAAGCGTTGTTAGGAATCCCACAAACATCAAGCTGATATTAATTTTACATTCTTTAATTTCAAGGTTCTTCAGAAGGTTGACACTTAATAAGTTTTGAAGGCAGTTAGGCTCATGATGAAGACAGAAAACAAAGGAAATCCAGCCTCTTAATTTTATTTTCTTCAGTCTGAAATTTAAAAATGCTCGAGTCGTCTATCGAATGGCTTTAGCCTTAATCACTTTCTGTAGTGACATCATCCTCCACCTTTGCCATGCCGCCGATTAACTCTTTGTTTGTTCTGCTGCTCATTTCAGGATTTCAAGCAAGTATGCCATTATGCTCTGGCACATTCAAGACTCAGTTTGTGACAGTGTTCAGCGTCAAGATGCCTTCATAACAGGAGCAAGTGTACCCCAAGACCCTTTTCCGCATAATAAAATGTATAAAGGCACCACCATACCCTGTGTGCTCATGCAGATGGCCTATATGCCAATGCACCAAGAGGCCAATACACCTATAGGCCTATACACCTATAGGCCTATACACCTATAGGCCTATACACCTATAGGCCTATACACCTATAGGCCCATACACCTATAGGCCCATACACCTATAGGCCCATACACCTATAGGCCCATACACCCATAGGTGTCAATAAACCGATAGGCTATGGGAATTCTCTATAGGAATTTTTGCTAGGGGAGGGGGTCCCTGTCCAAGGTCCCGCGAGGGGAAAGGGCACTTTCGTCACCTCGGGACGTCTCTGCAGTCCCCGGGACGCGGACCTCCCACGTGGTCACACCCCGGACCAAGCATCCCCAGTTAAAAATACCCATTGGGTCCAATTGGTTTTTCCAATTGGTACCAGCTGGCGTAACCATCTGTGTTTTCGGACTCCCAACTGGAAAAATACCAATTGGTATTTGTCCCATTGGAAATAAACCCATTGGCATTTTACCAACTGGAACCGTTACCAGTTGGTACTATTCCAGTTGGAACCGTAACCATCTGTGTTTTCGGACTCCCAACAGGAGAAATACCCATTGGCATTTTTTTCAATTGGAACCGTAACCAATTGTTTGTATTCCAATTGGAACCATAACCATCTGTTTTCTGACTCCCAATTATAAAAATACCAATTAGTATTTTCCCCATTGGAAGTATGATAAGTTGTGTTTTGGGACTTTCAAACTCGAAACTACAAAAAGAGCCCACTTGCTTGTTTTTTTAGCTACCATTCATTGGCACAAATCTTGAAGCAAGAACAAGCAATTAGCTTAACTGGACATTCATTGTATGCACAACAGTGAAGAGTATATGTCAAATGAAAGCTTTATTTTGACTAGCAGGATACCTAAATATTACAGATTGAACATTGAGCCCAATGTTTCGCGGAACTTGGATGCAGTTGATGACAGGATCGCCATCTCATTCATGCTCAGCTCTGCCTCCTGCATGTCGAGCATATGTACCAGTTAAGTTGCATATCTAAGAAGCATTATGAAAGAATGTAGTAAAGTCTAGACCTACAACAAATGGGTAAACACTTGGCTCACATGAGGTCAAAGTTGTATGATGCTCGACGCGTCATTAAAGGGGGAGTACAACAAACCTTGTACTTTCAGTAAATACAGCTTTTGATTATTCATTGACATTCACAACCTATAAAACACATAGATTTTCTATCCACGCATGGCAGTTTCACAAGACACAAAAAGAATTAACAGCGTTTACCTACTAAACTCGCAGACAGAGCAAGTGACCACATGATCTGAAGCTGATTACATGCCACCTATGTTTATCATATCCACACCCTGTAGTTGGCAAAGCACAAGGCACACAATGAATTCCACAGATTGCTAAGGTTCGGCTACTCCTGTCGTCGCAGTAACTGAGCACCAGCCACTACTTGAGTGCGTGTTGAGGTATTGTCTTAAGCTCAAATAAAATGCTCACGCTGTGCTCATGTCCACGGTATGAGCCACACTTGAATATTGTCACCATGGGTATCACAAAGCTTTATGGCAAAGTTCTGAGGATTGATGTTGTTGGCAATGACGACAACACTATCCCCACAACCAAAGGAGAGAATGAAAAGAGGTATTCGCTTCTACTCTAAATTATGCAGCAAAAAAGAAGCTCCTTGGTCAGTGGCATTGCGTGCGAGTTTTTCGGGTCCCACTGGTGCCAGTAAGCTTGTGTAGAGTGAGAAACATTCGACATAATATTGTTACACGGCTCCTTTAAGTACAGCGTTCCCCCCAAATATAGTGTCAGCGGTCCGAAACCAAATGCCAAAGTTTCAGAACTAATTTATCTCAATTAAAAGTTATAACTGATTTTAAAAAAAAATATTACGAGAATGGGGCCCATTTTTGGTAACTGCCACCATTCAGCTCTATGTATTCGAGAGCTGTTAGCCACCATTTTCCCACTAAAATTTACACCTGTACTTCATTTTCCCACTGAAATTGACACCTACTCCATTTTCCACTGAAAACTGAAACCTGTAATTCATTAACAATGCACTCAAGATTATTAACTAGTAACTGCTCACACCACAATTACAACTTCTGAAAGGATGACACCTAATGTGTTCACTCTTCAAAAGTAAATTAAGACAATCTCAAAAGCAAATTATGGATATTAAAGTAAACTGTGGCAAGTCAGTGCTTTCAGGAGGAATCCATAGTTTCTTTTTTAGATGCGCCTAAAACACTTTTTTTTTTCACTGACATTTCATTACACTGGCTAACAAAGACTTTCAAGCGGACAGCTCAAAAGAGTCTGTTTTGTAGAGCTTCATTCATTCAGGCTCCTACCCTGCACTGACCATATAGCTAGGAGTGTCTCAGGATATTTATTAATCATAAAAAGCCTATTTGCAATGCAGCAAGCATCAAGAAAAGATTATAATGCAATTAAATGCAAAGGTGCAAGCGAGCTGGACAATAATGTTGAAAATAATCCCTGGAGAAGGGGAACAACTTCCAAATAGTAAACAGAGTATCGGGTATCGTTGTCGCGCACCAGTCACGTAGCTGTGTTTGGAGATTTATGTTTGTCCTTTGTCCCTCTTGTTCCCCTTCTCCAGGGATTATTTTCAACATCAAGAAAAGAAACAAAGAAGTTTCCTTACCTTGCACCCTTAAACTTTGTTATCCATCCTTCGCGCTCCAACGAGGCAGCAGGCCAAAAGAAGTAATTATAACCACACTACTCATCCCTCGCAGCTATAAAACATGACTTGTTGAATCTCTACTGTAACCATGCAACTGATGTTGTGCGTGCCATCGGTATGATCGGAGCCAGCCACCATACGCATAGAGATCACACGCGGACGCCATCCTTGTTTGCCCAGTGTGCACAGATGCTTCCAACGATTCCCGCCGATTTTAGCGAAAAAAAAAAGTTTACACGCGATATTTAAGAAATCGATTAGAACACAATACAAAACAAATAAAAAAATCCTTCCGCTTTCAATTTTCATGTCCTCATTTTGAGATTTAAAAAAGTATGGGCAGGTGATCCGATCAGACCCGATAGCGATATCCGATATAATGCATGCGCAAAGGAGGTGTCAGAGTATCGGGTATCGTTGTCGGAGGCATCGAAATGATCAACTAAAAATCTTCCTTCGAAACAAAAAACAATATTTAAAAAAAAAGCCATTTTTACATTCACCAACATCTAGAGAATATCCCCAGAAAGTTTCATTTGTTTTGACTGCATAGTTTTGTTATAAATGATTTTCGGTCCACCACTGCTAAAGAAAAGCTAGAGGTTCAAGCACTTTGAACACATTTTTCTCCAGTCGAAAACTATTGTTTTGCAATGGCACAAAAAGAAAGGCCCACTCATTGTTTTTGCAAACTGGAATTTAATGGGCAACGCAACGGTGACAGTTTCTTTTTTTTTTTTTTTTTACAAATACAACAGTCTATTTGATTTGTCAATGTAATGTTAGTATAAAATAAATTACTTTTAAAAAAATTTGTTTTCTCAGTTGCACTGAAAAAAAAAATGTTGCGTATTACATTAGTTATAGTTTTCCTAAACAATGTCAGTGCGTTCTTGATAAATATGACTAATCTTTTGTACAATTTATGTATACACAGATCAAAATTTTCAAAGCTGACCCTTTTGAATAGTGTCCTCCCTTAATTGGAATGTCCGATGATTGGTTTAAATCCCAATAAGACTATTTACTATTTGGAAGTTGTTTATTTCAATTAATATTGGAATAATTAAATACTCAATGAAATGACCAATTGGTGCATCACATACCAATTGGGCACTGCCATTCCAATTGGGATCTCAAAACAGATGCTAAAGGGAAACATTCCATTTGGGATAACCAATTAGAAAAATGTAACCCAATTGGTATCACTGGATACCAATTGGAAACAACTATCCCAATTGGGATGACCAGTTGGAAAAATGCATCCCAGTTGGAATGGCCAGTTGGTGGATTAGGTTCCAATTGGAAATCTCAATTCCAATTGGAGTCACCAATTGGAAAAATGTAACCCAGTTGGTATAACTGGATACCAGTTGGAAACAACTATCCCAACTGGGATGACCAGTTGGAAAAATGCATACCAATTGGAATGGCCAGTTGGTGGATTAGGTTCCAATTGGAAATCTCAATTCCAATTGGAGTCACCAATTGGTAATGCCAAAACCAATTGGATTCTGTGATTCCAACTGGGATTTCTCAGATTCCAATTGGTACCAACTGACTTTCCAATTGGAACCCATGGGTATTTTTAACTGGGTCCCTCTCGTCCCGTCTCCCAGAAGATCGCGGGAACAGGCAGCTCTCCCGATCACACGCCGAGACCCAAACGTCTCCACTTGTCTCTATCGTCCGTAAACACCCGGTCCCAAGGCCGAGGAAGCGGGCCCCCGTTTCTCAGCGGGGTGTCAGGGGGGTCAGCTCCCGCTGTGTCGGGTGGCCCGCTCGGTGTCGCCCGGAAGCCGCACCCCACCCACGCCGCGTCGGTCGGCATGTTCGGCAGCGCCAGAATGCCGAGCCCGAGACGATGGGTGGTCGATGGCGCTGCCAGGAAGCCGAACCTGCTCTGTGGGTGGCCGATCATAACAGCTCCCCCGCCGCCGGGGAAGAGGGGTCAAAAGGGTTGCAGCCCACGTTGCATCCCGAAGAACCCGTAGTCGCTCGCCGAGTGTCTCTCGGGGAGTGCAGCAGTCACATTCTCAAGGGAGCTCGTCAGTGCACCAGATGAAACAAACAACGGTCTGGCCACACATTGCCCAAGGTCGCAGGTCCGCAAGTGCGCAGCCAACCCCGGGATCCGCCAGATTGTTATAAAACTGACAAACTTTATCCCTTAAAGTAGACCGCAAAAATATAAATATTGTCACTCAAGAGAACCCTGAATTTCTGAATACATTTAACACAAATTGAATTTCCACAGATCATAAACATAACCCTTTGTGCATGAAGCGCCCGGCTTCTAATTTTGTTTCACGAAAACCCTCATAACCAGCGAAACAGCAAATGTATGTGCACGAACATGAACAAACAGTGGAAACCGCTGTAGCCGAACAAAACACCCTAAACTAGCAAAGCAACAAAACGATACGCAAAAGTTTCGAACTTTCATAAAAGCTAAGAGCACTTAGCGAGGTCCTCGGGAACCGCGACGAAGTCGAACAATAATCTAGCTATGGCCTGTCTGACCCCGACTCCCGCGCGAGTTTTCTCCGAAAAGCGAGAGTCGGGACCCGTCGTCAGCAACATGAGCTTGATCCAGCTTTTGATGCAGCTCCTGAGAAGATAGGCCAGCAGCCTCATGAGCCAAGCAGAGGATATGCTCGCTTGGCATCTTCCCCGCCCGCTCATGAGCCCGCTGAATTGTATCTACTCCTTTCGAGCCATCGGGCCGGGAAGGCCCGACCTCTGAGCGGCGTTGTAACCCCACATGATTTCCCCGCAATCCCCTACTTTTTGAAGCTGGGCCGCCTTTTTCTTCGGCCGACCACGATTTCCTAACAGTTGGTGGTGCGCCAGAAAGGCCCTCTTGCGGTGTCAAAGCAATAGAGTCCACCGCCCCAAGCGTCGCGCCACTCGATGTGATACTCCATTTCGCGGCGTCATGGATGGCATCCCCGCACGGCCGCGCCTCTAGTACACCTGGCTCAGACAGGACGCCTGCCTCGACTGTGCGGGATGATTGAGCAGGTCTCATCTTGCTTCTGTCCGTGGCCCTCGACGACGCTGCTTGCTCGCGAACCATGGCAGTGGTCACTGACTGAGCGGCAACCTCCGAAAAGCTCAAACCCTTTGCCCTCAGCACTGCGTCCGACCGATTTGAAAACAGATAGGGATAGAGCCCCGGAAGGTTTTTAGACACCGCCGCCACCGTGCACAGCACCCCAAACGGCCCCTTCACCTCTACACGTGCCATCGAAAGGCAGACGCTACTCTCCTCCACGACCTGCCTTATCCAAGCGCACTCGCCAGTGTGGTCACGTGCGCTAACGTAGTCCGGATGGATGATATCTAATGTAGCTGCAGAGTCCCTGAGAACACTGCATGCCTTTCCATTCACGACCAAGTCGTGGAAATAAGGCCTGAGATACTGCGTGCTCTCCTCGTCGTCACTGACGAACGAGAAGACCACTCTCGGCTTTCGGCAGCCAGAACTAATGTGTCCCGGTTCTTGGCATCTAAAACACACAAGAGGTTTCCTAGCTTCATACGCTTTCTTTTTCTCAGACTCAGCCTTCTTTTCGATGTCCTTTTCTTTGCCAAAAGCAGAAGACTCTTCTCCCCTGTCACCACCCTTTTCTCCTGGCAACCCGGCATTTTCTTTTCCGTGCGCACCAACTTCCTTGGAAGGCTCCCCGCCTCCGTTTGCTCCGAGACGAACCCGGCTTTTCTCAGCATTGCGCCTTAAAGCAAATTCTTCTGCCAGATCGGCGGCTCGCTCCAACGTTTTAACCCCCGGTCTGTCCTGCACCCACAGGCGGGTTTCCTCCGTCAAGCAGTTATAAAACTGTTTGAGACCGATACACTCGACCCCCTTGTCGTGGTCTCCCAAAGCTTCCTCTCCTTTCAGCCACTCTACGAGACTGAATTTCACGTTGTAAGCGAATTCGGAGAAGGACTCATCAGACTTCTTTCCCTCGGTGCGAAATCAGCGACGCCTTCCGTCGACGCCTTCTTCAGGAGAGCCGATTTGACCTTGTCATAATCGTCTGCCTCAGCTCTTTCCAGCCGAGCCACCACGTCGGCGACCTCGCACGGTAGAACTGTCAAGAGCCATTGCGGCCAGGTGTCGCGCGAATAGTCCATTTTCTCACATGTTCTTTCGAAATTTACAAGAAACAAGCCAATATCTTCTTTAATTTTGAAGGGCTGTAGGAGGTCTTTCATTTTCAGCCGCGGTGTAGCCTGACCAACCCTAGAACTCGGTGTCTCTCGACCTGCACGCTCTGCCTCCACCTGGGCTATCTGAAGCTCTAACTTTTTCCGTTCCAGCTCCCTTTCCTCTGACTCCCTGCGATAAAGACGCTCCTTCTCTTTTTCAATGAGCTCTCTTTCCTCAGATTCTCTGCAATAAAGACGCTCTCTCTCTCTCATTCTGCGATCTCCCTTTCTTGTCTTTCCTCCTCTTTCTTAATCCTTTCCTCGATTAGCTCCCAGCACTCCCGAAGCTCCACGTCGTCGGCACCACTCGCCCGAATAGCCTCGATTATGAGAGGTTTTCTCTGGACTCCCCCCAAACCGATCCCCAATTCTTTACTCAAAAGAATCAGACCTGGTCTGCGCAACTTGTTCAAATCCATGGCTGTTCTCGAGTGACAATCTTTCACCTTACTCTCTGCCGGTGGATACCCAAATAAAGCCAACTACCCCGGCAGCTATATCACCAAGTTTAAGTAAACTTCACCATCTACTCAAACCTGGCAAATCCCAAGAGAAAGCTGAACACTCACCAACACAGCAACCAGGACTCTGCACAGACCATCCCACCGCTGCCACCCAGTTGTTACGATTCCGGGCCGAGCATGCTCCCACTTCCAAGCGTCGTAGACTCCGAAGATACTGAGGAGCGTTCACTGAGAGGAGAAGACGTTTATATACAGGAATATTTACATCGTCAACTTTCAGTTTTGGTATCTGAGGAGGGAAGACTCTTTACGAGTCCGAGCACTGGCTAATGTAGCCTCCTTGAAGTGGCGAGGGGGTCCCTGTCCAAGGTCCCGCAAGGGGAAAGGGCACTTTCGTCACCTCGGGACGTCTCTGCAGTCCCCGGGACGCAGACCTCCCACGTGGTCACACCCCGGACCAAGCATCCCTCTCGTCCCGTCTCCCAGAAGATCGCGGGAACAGGCAGCTCTCCCGATCACACGCCGAGACCCAAACGTCTCCACTTGTCTCCACCGTCCGTAAACACCCGGTCCCAAGGCCGAGGAAGCGGGCCCCCGTTTCTCAGCGGGGTGTCAGGGGGGTCAGCTCCCGCTGTGCCGGGTGGCCCGCTCGGCGTCGCCCGGAAGCTGCACCTCACCCACGCCGCGTCGGTCGGCATGTTCGGCGGCCCGAGACTAGTCACTCGATGGGTGGTCGATGGCGCTGCCAGGAAGCCGAACCTGCTCTGTGGGTGGCCGATCATAACAGGCCTAAATTGTCATCGGGGCTTCGTGGATGGAGCGGTGTTGCTCTACGCCGCGCTGCCAGTGACGTACCTACAATACTCGGGTGGCCGTTGCCGTGCGTGCGCTTGTCTGTACTCGTCCCTTGGCGTCTCGCTTTCGCACTGGGGGGTCAGTCCCAGACACGAAGCTTTGGGGCTCTACAGCTTGGGCCGCGGCGTCCGAACACACATTCTTTTTTTCCCTCAGGCGCGTAATAACCATATTTGTAAGCTACGACACTGTAATTTACCAGATAAGTTTGTATAGGTGGTGGCTCTAATTTGTGAAAATATAAAAAAAAGGCTTGTCACATTCAATAGTTACAAAAAAAAACAAGTGACGGAAGCTAGGTAGTGGTTGTAGTCTACATGCCCACCATTCCCCATTCAACAAAGCGTGAGTGCTCCATGCTCGACACTACACTGGACAATGACTGTTTCAGTGATCTGAATACTTTTATCATGTTTACCTTTTGTGTACTAAGTTCATTGGTATGTTGACTGCATGTTTTACCTCACATCTTCAGTGTGATTAAGCTGGAATCATCCTTTTCACTAATTTAATGCAGGACGTATATCAACAACCCACAAATGTTTTTTTTTTTATCCCTGTTTCTTTTCTTCATATGGGATAAATAAAGCATTTGATTTTGAATCCCCACATCAAGGTCATGTGCCAATGTCCAAACTAAGCGGGCATTTTTTTTCTTTTTTTCAGCAGACAAGTCATTTAGTGAAGACATTGAAAACAACGATAGCTGGAGTCTCGACCCATATGCACATGACCCACTCCGGAAACGGGAAACAGTCGAGTCTGAACGTGGTGAGCTTCTGCGTTTGTTTGCTCAAAGAAAAATGGTAATATGCCTCGGAAAGGTCTACTTTCGTAAAATACGGTTTCCGGGGCAAGGGATTCTCTAAGACCGCCACTGGCAAAGGTTTAAGATGAAATTTTGGTGCTTGCATGTGGGGTGTTAGAGCAGCCGCGTTAAGGATAAAACGGCTTTCCGTCGCGCTCTTGGGCGCCAGCTGTATGGGACTAAGATATTTCCCACGGGTCGTTTTCTTGAGGACTCCAGACTGTAACATGGAGTTTACTGCCTGTCTTAGGACAGGAACCTGAGATGGCGGGGGGGGCCGACTGTTGACAACAGAGTTCTTGGTACACTTAAACTGGAGCGCGTCCGGATCGCACGGCGGATAATATCCGAAAGTTGCGCTCACCCTTGGCCAGTTGACTTGGGGTGGGGGCTTGGATGGGCGGACCGGAGGGTGGGGGGGTCCTGGTTGTCTGGCGGCCTGTCTCCGGGAGTCTTCCTCGGAGACGTCCTCGTCTTCTTGGTGGTTGTCGTCGGCGGTTCCTGGCTGGTTCGCTTGAGGGGGGACGGGGGGCTGGTGGTTCTCAAGGTAACGCAGGATCCGGTCGGCCCCAATTTGATGGGTGTCGACCTCGTCCTCTGGCTCCTGCTGGAGCTGGTGGGGTTGGGGCTGGAACTCGAGCTGCGGGGCAATGCCGGCTGCATTAAGTGCCTGTGCCAAAATGTCGTTATGCGCGACTACATCCTGCACAATCACCAAGGTTGGGTGGTTGTCAATGACAACCCACTGCGGTCTGGGGTCCGAGAGCACCAGATTGAGTTGTTGGGGGATGCCATTGTGTGCCTGGAGGTAGTCTCTTAACTGTTCGACACCAGTGTTCGGTGGTGTTAAAGTAGGGGGCAACGGAACGGTCACTGGAGACAGTTCCCGAGGTGGCTGGGGTGCCACAGAAGTTAGCTCTTGCGAGAGCTGGGGGGAGCTAAGAGAGCCACTGGAGCTGCCAGTTGTTGCCTGGTCTGGCTGCGTCACTTGTTGGTGCTCAAGGTGCACCATAGAACCCGAGGGGCTCTCAGGGAGAGCCCGGTACGTTCCTCGTAAATCGAGGGGAAGCCTGCTGAAGAGGTCTTCGGGGGGGCCGAGTCCCGGAACACGGCGCGGGGAGGAGAAGAGTTGGGTCAACTCACTTGTCTTCCTTCTGGGGGTTCTTTCTTGGGTTATCCTTGCGGCTCTGGCGGCCTGGATTTCTTCGGGTCCTTGCGGGGCTGGTTCCTCGCTGAGGTTGCTCGGTCCTTCTGGCCGGGGGGCCCAAGAGGTAGCTCGCACTGGGGTCCGCATACCCGTCGAGGGCGGTATTCCAGCCGCTTGTGGCGACGTGGTATAACAGGCGTACTCGGTCGAAGACCCGGAGTCTGCTTTGCGGGGCGAGGGGTGGGTACGAATCCCACACTTCGAGGAAGGATTCCAGGAGCTGTAGTTCGATAATGTCCCTTTTTGACAGAAGCTGCGTGCTCCTGTTTGCGTTCTGAACATGGATGAAGGCCTCGCCGAGGTCTCTTCTGGTCGGAAGGTCGTGCACTGTGAATACACGTTGTCTTGGGGTTGGTTGCCCTCCGTAGGTTGGGAGCTCGACGGGCGTGGCTGGTGGAAAGGGATGCGGGGGCCCAAGGGGGGGCTGGAACGTCTGGTGGGGGGGGGGCTGGCCGAAAGCTGCCGCCTGGGCCGCAGGGTTGGCCTCGTATCCTCCCAGGGAGGACTGCAGCGTGTAGCCGCTGCTCGGCTGGGTCGGTGCGGGGTAGGCACTTGTGGAGGGGTTTGGCTGGTAGGACTGTGATCCACCTTGGGCAGACTGGTGAGCTGCTTGGGTGGTGTCCGGGTGGGCGGTGACGGCCGGGGCTGTTCTGGGAAACAGCTGCTGTAGTGACGCAATAAGGGATTCCTGCATGGCGGCACGGTCCTGCCGCAGAGCCTCAAACATTGCAGAGCGATCGCTCTGCATAGCCTCGCGGAGGCTCCTGGTGTGGCCAGCGATCGCATCATTAATCAACGCTGGCAGGTCGTCGTCGTCGTTGTCCGAGAGCCTGGCACCGGGCGCTGGGTTTTTGGGCGGCATCAACTGACGGGGCTTGCGCACGAGTTTGGGGGTCTATCAGTTGCGACGTGATACCCTTGCCTTCCTGTCTTTTCTAAATCACTTGAAAAACTAATACACAATAGACTCATAACACATCTTGATAAGCACGCTTTAATTTCCGATGCGCAATTCGGTTTTCGTAAACATCGATCTACCGAATTGGCTTTATTAAACCAGAAAGAACAAATTGTGAAAGATTTTGACGAAAGAAAGATGACACTAGGCGTCTTTCTTGATTACTCAAAAGCCTTTGATTCCATCGATCATGATATTTTACTTGCCAAATTACCATTTTTTGGAATAAGAGGCGTAGCACTCGATCTCATAAAATCATACTTAGAAAATAGGAATCAATACGTGTCTTTTCTGAATTTTCATTCGGACAGGCTTTCTATCAAATCGGGTGTTCCTCAGGGTAGCATTTTAGGCCCATTGCTATTTATACTATACATAAACGACATTGTGCATGTGGCCAAAAGCGATGATGTAAAGCTGATAATTTACGCTGATGATACAAGTATTTTTTTCTCCCATAACAATCTTTCTACTTCTATTGCTACAGTGCACGAAGTGCTAAAAAAAATCGCCGCCTGGACGCTTAACAACAAACTAAAATTAAACTGTAAAAAGACCAAAGCTATTTTGTTTAGGCCCAAAAATAGGAAAATAAATAACCTACCTCATCTTACAATAAACAATGAAGAAATTGAGTTTGTGGATTGTATTAAAACTTTGGGTGTGTTGTTTTCTTATGATATGAGCTGGAATGCACACATAGACTACATGCAAGCAAAAATATCTAAAAATGTAGGCCTGCTTACAAGATTTAAAAGTTTACTTCCTACTCGAATTAAATTAACTATATATAATACATTAATTTCTTCTCACTTAAATTACTGTAACCTGATATGGGGCACCACAACAAAAAGTAATCTGAATAAGTTGCATCTATTACAAAAGAAGGCCGTACGTGCAATTTCAGGAACTCCATTTCTTCATCCAACTAAATCACTATTTAAATCCCTAAATGTCAAAACCGTTGAGCAAATGTATCCTTACAAGCTTCTGTCAACGTATCGCAGGGCTCTTCAACACAATAATGTTCATTTTATTAAACTAGTCAACCTAAAACATCGCGTCATCCTACGCAACCTAAGACAAAATGAACCCTGGATGATTCGCCCAACGCGTACAAATTACCTAAATCAGACGCTCCATTTCAGATTGTCCACCATGTTAAATAGTTTGTACAGAAAAGGTCGCCATTTTGAATCACTATCACATAGGGAATTAAAAGAACTTATTTTTCTAGGCGATTTTTGAATACTGCTGATATTTTTCGTTATGAACTGGATGTATTATTTCATGTACGATTGTATCAATGCTTTAATTATTCGAGTTCTTCTTTCACTGGCCTGTGTGTTTTTCGTCTATATGTTTTTTCGTCTATATGTTTTCAACAAATTTAGTATTGTATAAATCAAGTTTCTGCATTGGTGTGTACTAGTCTCTGTACACTGTGTAGTTGTAAACTAAATTTTAGTCGTTAAATTGTTTGAAGCTGTCGCAAACTGTACGGGGGCTGGGACCCTTGTCAAGCTGCTCTTTAGCAGCTTTTTGCCCCAGTCCCTGTTGTCATGTAAAATGTGACAACGAATAAATTTGATTTGATTTGATTTGATTTGATTTGCCTTGTGCCGACGAACTTCTTAGGGAGAGCGCTTCTGATACCACGATGCACACGAGTGCGCACCGAGTTGCTCGCTAAAACGAGCCTTGGGGTCCTCACGAACAAATAAACAAAAGGCTATACCAAAGCTACACGGGCTACAGATAAAAGCAACGGCTAAACGCGCCAATCACCAGCCGAAGTAGAGGCGGTATCGGCTCAAAAAAGTACACTTTACGCTGCTCAACCGCGCAACGAATACGCCCCTTTGGACCAGAGGAAAAAAAAGAGAACAACCTTGACGTCATGGCCTAAGGTTGCTTTAGCGATCGGTGACCCCCTGGCGGCCCGCTAAGGAGCGGCTGGCTGGTCGCAGCGGGTCGCATTTTTATTATCGGCATTAGTTAAGAATGCGGCGTCCCCTTAATGTAATATTCTGGCTGGGGTCATATTTTTTGTCTCTAAAGTGATACCAGTAATTTATTTCCTTTTGAGTTTTCGACGAAGTTGCCCTTTAATTGCAATAGAGCGTATTTGTTTTGACAAGACGGAGTGGGCCAGGGTCAAAGTGAGGCTGAAACAATTTTGTTTTCACCAGTGCACTGTCCTACTAGGTTGATTGTCATACTTTAGCCTTCACGGCTTAAAATAAGTATGGAAGAGCGAAGCTTTTATAGCCTTTCCGTGCCTAGTTTAGATGGGCTTTAATGCAGTATTTGCAAAAAAATTTTCAATGTCACGGTAAATTACTTGATTTTCATGATGGCCTAACTTTCTTGGTAATACGAATAATTTACTGCCTTATAACGAATAAGCGTACCACTTCAGGCCCAGAGAATTTGTACTCTCATAATAGTTTAGAAACCAAAACTTTGAAAAAGTTCGCAAAATATTGAGCTCAAAAAAATAAAGTTGCTTACAGCACATTGTTTAATAAGTATCCAGTTCCAGAGTACAAAATGGCCCATTAATGGTTTATGACAAGCTCAGCCTGCCATGTGTAGCCTGTTATTTTGTGGCTTATGACAAGTGCACGTCGTCGTTCATTGTTCAGGCGTCGTTCATGGTTTAGGGGGTTGATCTTATGACACTGGAAATACGTTCAGATTATTTTCTCGCGTGGACAGTGTCTTCTGGATAAATGTAAACTCTACAATACGTAGAGATTTAGCAACATTGCTATTATAGCTATTTTTAAAATAAAGTGCTATCTGCGCCCGTTTGGCAATCACTTCACTAGTCTGTCACAGAGGACCCTTTGGCACGCAATTGGTCGACAAGCTCCCTTTGTTGGCCACTTCACTCCGAGACAGTGGTGTTAACTTAGCAAGAAAGCCGCTAAATTTAGAATGTTTTCAGTCATTCTATGACAACTTTGTGTTTTTGGAGTCTTAGAGACTTTTTTTTCTCAGTTGTGCAAATTGTTATTAAAGCTATGTAGACAGGGGGAAATACGTCAGTCGGAGAGCTCTCCAGTGACGCTTCCAAGGGGACAGCTCTGGGTGTCACTCATTTTTATTCATCCTGTTAAGGGTGAGGTGGTTCCGGTTGCAGTGTTGCGGAATTCCATTCCAATTCCATTCCGGGGAATTAGAGTTTGCGATAATTCCATTCCTTTCAACTCCTCGGAATTGGGACACTGGGCCCATTCCCACTCCTGGAATGGCTGAATCGCTCCATTCCATTCCTCTAATTCCTAAACGTAAAAATTGGCACTTGACAGCGACATTACGCTGCAGGGTTAGGCAGAAATATTCAGAAATGTATTTGGAAATACAAATACTGGGATAGATGAAAATAGTTGATACTGATACTCAAGTCTCAAATATATCTATAAAAATGTATTGTGATACGTATCGGAAAAACATTTTAAAAAGAGTCAGAAAGTCTTTGGAAATACAAATACAAGAATACATTTTAGGGAGGGCAGAAATATAAATACTGATAACACAATATATTTTTCAAATTTCTTTGAGACGCCAACTGAGATGAAGCTTTAAATTTGAAGTGGAAGTTTATTTTTTTTTGGTCCCGAAATTACTTTTCCGCAGGCTTGGCACTTCGCCTTGAAGGTAGTGGTTCCGGACGAAGAGTCCTAAATGGGTTTAAAAAACGTTCCATCAAGGATTGACCGCGGTCTTTTCCCTGGCACCTTGTCTGACTGACCAGTGATGCGAAAAAACTTCGACCTCTAAAATAAATTCATTCAAAACATCACCACTTCCCTGTCCAATAAGGGCGCCCCTGTCAGCACTGATCACATGACGTCACGGTGCGATGAACTAGTATTCTTGAATCTGTAGGTGTTGCCTTGAACATGAAACTTTACCCACGCTGCAGTATGAATGGACAATGCATACTTCCGTTGTAGCTGACCTCGTTGAAGACCATTCAGGCAGTTGCATTTGGAATTTTTGAGAAAAGTGGACCACCTGAAGCATCCAGAAGCACTTGTATTATCTTCTGTTACGGTTGAAAAATCGATACGGTGGCATCCCTGTTGTGACGGTCCTTCCTGCCGCCTCTCCGCCTCCAACGCATGAATGGCAGTCTTCAAGTTTCGCCTAGCATCATTCAAACAGAGACCTCGTGATTTGCGACCTGAGATGGCCGGCACAGGTGCGAGCTCTTCGAGAAACAAGCGCGCTCGAGATGAGTCGAAAGTGTATGAAGTTTGGGTCCGCACAGCGAAGCCACGTCTGACCTCCTTCCTGGGTATCGGATCACCAGAGCAGCAGGTCACGTTCACGTCGGCTGATGACGTACCAGCCGTGCAATATTACAGGCGCAGACACATTCGGATATGTGTTGAACTTCACTGGTGAAAGGCGCCACCGCCGCCCCCCCCCCCTCCCCTCCCTCCTCTGTTCTTTGCGTTGACGCTTGTTTTTTGTATTGCATTCTTTTCTTTTGCGCATAAGTCTGCTAGGGCCTTACGCGGGTTCACAGTTTCCCGCTCATTTTATTTCTGAACAACCGACACCCTGACTGCTCGGTATAGCTGAATGTAATAAATAAATAAATAAATAAGTAAAATATAAAGAACCTGGCCCATTCCATTCCCATTCCCATTCCATCCCGGGCAAAAGGCAACTAATTCCATTCCCCTGAACGTTGCCGCCATTCCATTCCCATTCCATTCCGGGGTCGCGAAAATGCGGAATGATTCCGGAGTCATTCCAACTCTGGAGTGGCAACTCCGCAACACTGGTCGGTTGATGCCACTGATTTCTATGACAATTGCTGGATCGCGCATCCTCGCTCCACGCGAGCGGCCACCGGTCGGCCATCTTGCATGCAGCACAACTGTGTTTTTTCTAGCGTTGCAAAGGCTGGCGGCAGCACACTGAAGACACGTTTGCTACTCGTTCGTCGTCATTTACCGAAGAAGCTTTTTAAAATCCTGTGTAAGCTGTGAGACTTGTCGTTGAGAACACAAGGAAATTTTTACGAAAGTACATTGCAGCAGCAAAAAGCCACAACTCGTCAAAAGCAAGTTTCGCCGGTCTAGCGGTGTGATCAAAGCTTCCTCTGCCCGCCGAAGGGCTGAATCAATATGCCTTCACACACTTGGATACCGATCAAGAATCGACGCCATGTGTATGTGCTTTGTGAGTGCAATGTGCGTGAAGCTGAATGTGCTTCTAGGGCAGCGTTTTACATTACTCCGACGACTGTGCTTGTCTTCATGAGCCGAATCTGGCACTCATGTGGCCTGGCTGCAATATTGGATATGTGGCCAACTTGAAATACTGATTAGGTTGATATTCGAGTATAATGTAAATATATTTTAACATCTCATACAAAACAATTCAATCGGCAAAAATGATTATAATAAAATAATTATATATGCGGTAAAACTAAATTAAATATAAGTACAAAGTGTTGGTCGATGCCATCATCATCATTACTCGATTTCTTGACCAACTTTTAGGTTTTGTCAAATCCAATCCGGCCTTGTTTTATTGTCACGGTTTTGTGATCTATGCGATTGTGCATTGGTTGGCTGTCACCCTCGCAGCCTTTGGACTTGCCTTCTCCAATTTATTTTTATCTGCATAAGTACAAGGTGAAAAAAATGCTCTCTAACCGGAAGCACAAGACTTGGAAGCGGTAATTAGAGCCAGATGCTGCCCCGTATGAGAAGATGCTGAGGTCAACAGCACACAGGCTTAGAATAAGGAAATCGGCAACTGGCTCGTCCGTACCATCTCTTTCTCCTTCCTCTGAAACTCAACCTTTGACCGGAATGTCGGACTACACAAGCGATGCAAAGGAAGATAGTTGCACCAAAGAATGTGACATAGCCGAGCGCAAAAGTGCTAGGGGCTCATACTACGGTCCACGCATAGATTGACCGTTCCTCGAGTTTGCAACGCCACTGGGCAACGGAACTTCGTTTTCTGCTGCAGATGTTCTTCTTCTGACAATGGACCATGCCATTGAAGAGGGACTTGCATGGAGCAGCATTAAAAAACTTCTAAAGCTGCAAAACCGTCCGCTGGGAATGAGCTGTCTTCCCGAGAGCAAATACCTGTTCCGGAAATTTTCGAGCGCCTCCCCCGAACTTTGCTTTTCAATTTTACTGTCCCACATGCGAAACCCTTTTGAAGAAGACAACGGGCACCTTGAAACAGACAGGACGTATCACCCACATGCTCGGTGTGTGGGAAGCAGTACATTGGGTGGGATCTGATGTTGAAAGGCAGCTATTTTGTCGGTCTATTCTTGAAGGCTCAGTTGTCATTGGTTCTGGCAGATGAAGACGTATGACAAAAGCCTTGGAATCCCTGGCGACTGTCAGTGCACCGAGGTCCACAGTGAAATTGGACGTAACTGATGGGGACTTCTATTGTCAACAGCGTGGCAAGCTCGGATGTGGGCCTCACGACCTAATAGTTTCGATGAATGCTGACAGCAGCCCGATATTCAAGTCCGCGAACTACTCCATCTGGCCTGTACAGCTGACATTTAACGAACTGCCGCCGTGCTTGCACTGGCGCTTTGTCATTCTGCCATTGCCATGGTATGGCACAAAACACCCCAACATGACTCTACTTCTGCAAGCCTTCACAACGCAGATGGAAGGACTAGCTGAAGATGGGATTACTTGGAATGCAGATGGAACAGTAAACTCCAAGGTAACCTTCCTGCATGCCATGTTTGAAGTTCCTGTAGCAGTGCATGCAAGTATTGAAGGCTCTTAAGTTGCATGTGGGCATTGCTTGTGGAGGCAGATCAAGGAGGTGGGGGTCAAGGAGGGATTCACCACCCCAGACATTTCCAAGACTTGTAGTAAACAATTGAGGAAAGGAGGGTGATTTGCCCCCTTCCCGCCTTTGCCTTGCTCCCAAACTCTAATGTTCAAGGGCTCTTAGTCTCCTGCAGTGTTCACAAAACTGAAGTGCCCTTTAAAGCCACTTAAAGCCATTTGAGGATCTTTTTTTCGAAATGAGCCAAATCTATGTCAAGTGAAAGTGAGATAATGTTGAATGTTTGCTTATCAGTATAGCTTTGAGCCATGTACTGTCGTCCCCTCTACAGTGGTTTCTCTCCCATTCTGCGACTGATTCCAGTTTAAAAAGTTCAAGTTTGATGCACCAATGGATACAGCCTGAATTTAAGCAAAAATTAGGTTAGTTTTGGTTTCTGGATTTGGCTCTTTCAGAAAAAAAGCTCTTGATTTATGTATACAAATATAGCTCCCAGAAAATTCATGGCAGTTTTCGTTAATCCACCTTAGTTCTTGCTTGTGAAAACTTTATAGTATAGACTCTATACTCTAAATTTTTGAAATGCCTTGTTTGGTACCATCAGAGTTGTTGCACATCTGTATAAAAAACAATGGTGGTGTCTCAGAGTGCAATCTTATGACTAGCCCCTCCACATCATGGACAGCTACTGAAGAACTCTGTATAAGCTCATTGGATGGTGTGAATAAGTTGAGCTGCTGGTTTTATAAACACATCTTGTTTCAGGTGTACTGCATCGGATGTGTTGCAGACGCTCCCACAAAGGCTACGATGCAAAATGTAATGCAGTTCAATGGCTACTACGGGTGTTCCTGGTGCCTCCACCCTGGAGTTTGTGTGAATGGGAAGGAAACAAATTTGGTTGTGTTTTTTATTGTTTACTCATCTTTTCTTGTTGTCTGTCACTTGTCCTGGTTGTGTAAAGTACCCGGTGAGTACCGGTGTGATGCCATTCCGTACCAAGCACGGAATGGCTGAGATCGGCTAGCTACGACGGATGCCCTAACCATGGCGCTTCGGGATCTCGGAGGCCATGCCCTAAAAAGCGTCCCCTACTTTCGCTAAGCCTTTTTGAACGAGCTTTTACTGACGCCCAAGATCTGTGTCTGAACGGTGTGTCTGAAGTTATCTCGGCACACTCAGTCAGGAAGAAAGCAGACACATATTAATTCTTATGGCCATTAGCAACTGTCCCGCACCACATAGGGGTTCACGCCCGTCCGGCGCACTTCCGGCCAACGGTGCAAAATTCTTTACACAAGTGCTGAACTTTTGCCTTCTTAAAAGGCTGCATCTACAGTGCCGTCCGACGGCACTCAACTCGCGCCTACAAGTGCCGTTGTCGAACTGGAGAGCTCGTAACGCACGCACGCACGCACGCACGCACACCAGCCTGCGTTCAAGCCGCTTCGCGGCGACAGTCTGTGGCTGCTAATTACAAAACTATTAATCCACTTGGCCCCGTCGTACAGCCAGCAACACAAGCCACGCTGTTCCCCATGCACCTCCAGAAAAGGAATCCCACGCCCTTTTGTTCAGCTAAGTTTCGTTGACAACATTTGTTTTGTTTTTTTTTTGTTTTTTTCAGTGTTAATTGTAATTATTGCCAAACCCTTAAAAAAAATGTCGCGAGAAAAAAAAAAAAAAAACCGGGACCGTTTGCCTATGAGGCAGACATCTTACCACTAAGCTACGCTACCACTTCGAAAACCTTGTTTTTACAATGCGTTTTATACGAGACTTTCGAACGCCACTTGAACGTGTGAGTGGAGTACCGTCAGATGGCACTTGAATGCTCTGCAAGAGTGCCATCAAACGGTACTTTAGACACTACATTCTTAAAACGGTTTGTAGGTGCGAATGCGACTACATGATTGCAGGGTAACTTTATGCGCATACGCGATGTTGAATATTAGTGAAATGCAAGCGGGGCGGCACTTCGCTTCGTGCAGTGCTGCGGGTCAGTACAGATAAAAGATAAGGAGTGTGTTCAAATTAAGCTTTTCAATGGTGCCTCCGAGTTTTACCTCGCATACTCAGGCGTATAAAACAAAAGCTAATTGCAAAAAGCTATATTTCGTCTATGGACGCACAAAAAAAACGAAATTCCTGGCCAGCAACACTAATGTAAAGGTGCGAGCTTGATGTATGCATATTTAATGGTTGTTACAGCTTGTTGACTCGTACACAAGCCACGTGTTAAGACAAGCTGTACTCCTCGGGCTTGTGCTAAAGCTTCGAGGTCTGGCCATTTAGGTTTGTTTAGAGACCAAAAACGACGCTCTGAGGATCAGAAAAAAAACGAGATGACAGCCGTTAATAGTCCACGCTTTGTGTATTATCTCTTGTCAACATGTCGATCGAAACCAAAACCATGCCACTCTCCTCCCTGGCCAACTAGTTTTGAGAGTGTAACGCGCACAGCGTTGCGTGCAGGGGTTTATGGAAGTAGTCTATTGCTGTCGTCATCACGTCGTCTCACTGTTTGTAGTTATTGTCCCTCGGAGTTTCGTTCACACTACATGCGCAGAATAACGCCGCAGTTGTGCAGATGTCGTCAGATAAAATGGACACAGAAACGTGGTGAAGACTGAGGCGAAGACAACACTTGCACCTTGCACATGCCAACCTGAATGGTGTCCTGCCCCGACCCCACCCATCGTCGCCATAGAGCATCGCGTGACTGCCCGTACCACGTGGTGGTAGCCATGTTTTTGATGGCTCAATGTTGTTCGACGTAGCCAAAGATTCAGTTTCAGTTCTTGCTAGTCTTTAAATTAAGATTTCACAAAATATATCTACTTTTTCACAAAGCAAATGACATAGTGCTTTCTATTAGTGTGTTTTACTTTAAAATCACTTATAGTCCCAAAATTTTCGGGATTAAGCAAAGTTGCCCTTTAAAGGGGTATCGCATCAAAATTCTAGCTCCTACTGTCTAAATGTCAACCATGTCCTAACCACACCACACACATTTCTATTTGCTTTAAAAAAACACTGAAACATTATATAAAGCGAATAAACCAATTATCAGTTGGCACCTGGTGGATACGCCCGAATGGCGTTACGTCGAACCTCCTACAAAAGCAGCACCACTCCGCAGAATAATGGCACTGAGTTTTGAACGCCTGTAAACTGTCAAACTTACCCGAAGCGGCCGAACCAAATTTTTCTTCCCTCCCACGCCTATTCAACTCCTGCGAGGGGTAGGCCTCTCGAACGGCCAGGTTGTAATGCGTTGACGCCAACAAGTGGCGAAGCTCACAACCATGCCAGCCTCAACGTAACCTTGCGATTGAAGTTAAATGTGATGTGACGAGCGGTCTAGAGGCGCCAGATCTCCCGAGAGGCATCGCGCTCTCCGATGGCTGCTCCTCGAGCGCTCGCTGGAATCGCCTGCTTGGAACGAAAAATACAGCCATCCGTCCAAAAGACAAAATGTGTGATTTGCATCAGCACATTTTGTGTATCATGTTGAACATATTTCTGAACGGGAGAGGTATACGGTCAAATCGCGTTATTCTGAATGTCATTACAACAAATTTTTCAGATCTACAAACGTTTCAAAAATCCCCTTCCAAATATCTATAGTTTCGATGCAAAAATATTTCAGTGCTATGAATTTCAAACTACCGAATATTTCAGAATAACGCTTCTAATTTAAATGCCCTTGTATGCGAACAACACCTCAGTTTTACAAATTCATAATTAAAAAAAAAAATGCGGCCGGAAGCAATTGTTGTTAGCCTAAATAATTTTGAGTTACAGCAACACATTTTGGCCACTTGGCCGGCACCCGGCATCACGCACTAATCTATTCCTCTCATCTCCGTTAGTTTTGTGTATTTCAAATTGGAACGCACTCCCAGACTCTGTGGCAGCTGAACGTGACGAGTTGTTGTTTAGAAAAAAAGTACCGAATTATTGTTGAATTAGATTTCCAAAAGGATAATCTGTTTTCGGTTTGAATGTTCTTGGGCATAGTGTACATTACTTGAGTCAATCAAGGGTCCCTCTGATGTTGGTGTTCAGAAACAATAAAAAAAGAAAGAACAAGTTTTATATGTATTATGCTTTTGTATTTTTTTCCCCCGAATCCTCGGGTTTGATAGGTTTTGAACCCAAAGTTTTACATGTATTGTGCTCTGTATGATTTTTTCCCAAATCCTCGCTCATGTAATACGTCCGAAAAGATGTCTTTGAGCAACAATAAATGAAATAAATGAAATGAAATATGCGAACCATCCTCATCGAAGATCAACCAGGGAAACAAATGTGCACTAGGCCCAACGGTTTAACTCCGCATTTTTCTCCTTCACGCGGGCTGTTTTGGACGCAAGGTCGCGAGGTGTGCTGCTCGGTCCCTCCTCTCCGTCATGACTTTTCTTTCCCCGTGACGATGAGTTCTGCCACCGGCGTAACGAAAAACCGGAAGCAGTTTACCCTGAAAGGGAAGGTCAATGTTCTTCGTCGGGTTGATGCAGGAAGAAAGCAGATCCGACCTATGAGGACCATGGAGTGGCCATCCTTCAATGCTAGAAGACATGAGAACTGCTGCCATGACGAAGCGGACTGTTCCATTTTCAAATGTTCCTGGATCTGACATTGTATGGGGCTTTAGATCAGATTTTATGCATAGTATTCTCTTGGAGTTGTGCATCAATTCAGCGATCTATAGTCAAGTGATGTTGGGACCGAGTACTACACTGGAGCTCCTACCACGTAGCAGAAGTGGATAGTAGGCTTCTCAGCCAGAACCCACACAGTGCTTTAACCGTCCACCACGGTCGGTAAAACTGTGAAAATACTGGAAAGTTGTCGAATGGGAGTAGTGGCTTATCTATTACTCCCTGCCTTGCCTCAGAGGCATTCTGCCAAGGCATGCATTTTGCTCTATCAGCATCTGCCCTGTATGATCTCTTGAACAAAGTAGTCACGAAGCAGGATGTGGATCGAAGCACAGAAAAGATAACAAGGTTTGTTGTGATGATTCAATACCTCTATGGCAAGGCCCAAATGACATTGAATGCACATACACTGCTCCAATACCTAAAAGTGCTCTTCTTCACGGGCCATTTTGGGCACTCTCGTACTTTGAGTTCAAGAGCAATATGGGACGGCTGTTCAAACTTGTTTCTTCAGCAAAAGGTCTCCCATACCCCCCAGATCCTGTCTCGCATTTCTCTTTGAAATAGCTTTCGCCAACTACAGCCCACGGCTTCAGAGGAAGTGCAGGAACTTTGGTCTCAAATGACTAAAAAAAGAGACCGTAGAGTGAAGCTTCTCGGGAAGCTAAGGCTGCACCCCAGGATGTCTTAGACCTGCTGCAAGGCAACCTGGGAGCTGTGCACGATGTTAAGGAGTTCAGCCTTGTACGTTCCTGTGGATTCACAATCCACAGCGAACAGTACAGCGCGATCCAAACCAACGCTTCTTTCTGCGGCTGTAGGTCGTGCGCGCCCCGGATGTGACGTATTTAGTGACGTCGCGCCGGTTCTTCGTTCCTTCCGGGCGCGCATAAAAAAGTTGGATGAATTCAACTTCTTCCTGAACGCGCACGGAAGCGCGCTGTGACGTAGGGGGGCGCTCCTGTCTCCCGGCCAATCGGTGGAGGGCATGCTCCGCATATCTTCACCGTCCTAACGCAGCAGATTCTCTTCACAGCTGCCTGCGAGTATGGCGGTATGGCCCGTATTGCTGCATCTATGAACTTCCCCCCGTTCCCGACGCGAGGAAGGTGACCGAAAAGAAAGCTGCTGCGGACGCGCAGAGGCAAGAAGAAGCTGCGCAGAAGGCCGCAGACGCTGCCGTCTTTGATGACCAAAGCAAGTGCTTTCAGTTGCTCGAGCTCATCCAGAACTACCCTTGGTTGTACGGGAAGCTTCGGCGCGACGACAAAGACAACCCGAAATGGGAGAACGTCTCGGAGGAGATCGCCTGTCTGTTCGGCATCGTGCGCTGTAAGTGCGGTTTTGCATTCCCTGACATTGTGTTTCCACATTTTGTGTTGCGCGTATGGTTTACTTGATATGTGATGGTGTTGGGTTGGTTTTGTAACAATATTGCGAAAAAAATCATTCAAAAATCGACAGACGAAGACGGTAATATTTGTAAATACCCAAATGTTTTTTGTTCTTTTTTGACGTTTTTGCGTTGTTTTGACGGTTGTTTCAAACAAAAATGAGAAGGAAGGAAGATGATCACTGCGTCGCCTTTATTCCTCTTTATGTTCACCCCACGAGAAAGTTCTTTCTCGGGTGTATGGAAAAGGCTGACCTCCATATGTGTCCTTCAGACAATCGATCGTATTTAATTATAACTTTCGATTGGCCAAGCATTTTAAAAATACTTCTCTGAACGAAATGACAAATTACAGTACCATACCGCCCGAAAAAACTTTTTACGATTCTTGTTTTATATATTTGTTCCGATTGGCCCACTAAGTATACATAGCATCGTACACATAGCAGATGTTAGTGAGATTGGTATTAAATGTCTGTACTTGATTCACTGCTAAGTTGATGGGCAGTGAAAGCTATGTACTCTGTCTCTAGATCAGTCAGTCGCCTGTCCTTCAGTGCCTGATCCACTCTATGCCCCTTGACTACCCGGAGAGTATGACCACGCTGTATGCATGGCGACCTATTGTTGATTGTTCCTACGAGCATGTAGCTTCTACCGGACAAACCGTGGATCTATTTTTGGGACAGTTGAAAAGCTAAGTAAGCCAAGACTTGAATTTTCCAAAAACTACTAAACTCTGAAGACATTAAACCCTACTTATAAAGGAACACATTTCCTTTTGAGTGACATCCCACACCCTCCCTTCTCTTCCTGCAGCAAACAAGTCATCGACTGCCCGCCAACAATCCGATTTTTGCAGTGTCGGACCAGCCCGATAGAGTGACTGGGGAAGGATTGTAACAATATTAGCTTAGACGATTCGATACACAGAACTGCTGGACAGTACATGGCAGCCCCGTTGCTGTACATTGTTCTGCAAGCCTTGTGTCGCACGTCCTCTATGATGGTAATGTTACTGATCATTCATAGTCAACCACTCTGACAGCACTGGCAAAACCTTCTAACAGCTTTTTTAAAGGCCAACCATATCAGTTTTCAAGATATTTACCTTTCTATTTTGCTACTTTCGAAGGAAAACACTTGCTCAAAAAATAAACATAAGCCCTCTAAATACTTTTTCTATGTAAAAGAGACTGCTTGCTGTTCTATAGTTTATAGGCTTGTTCTAACTACTAATTAGTAATTCCAGATATTTTCATGGGAGTCTTGTACAGGACATGAGGTATGCGCTTCGCTCTTGCATGTCACATTCTGTGAAAGTGAAATAGTACTTCACTGCATTTGTGAAGGCAGCTTTCTTGAAGTGTAAACTGAAGCCATAATTGCATATTGACCTTCTGAATCTTCTGAATTTTCATGTTTTAGAAATATTCTATGAAAAGCTGCCTCCCCTTTATTTTTCTCACCTTAATTAGAAATGTGCATAAACCAGATGATCATACTGCACTCCTTTTGAGCTCATTTAAACCAGTGTGCTGCTCGGTTTTTGTTAAAAAAAAAAAGTCTATAAATTTGTCGTATGGCCACTTGACTTTTAATAAAAGGGTTGACCCTCAAGTCGGAAAAATGCCGCTTCGCCTACGAGGAGCTAAAGTTCCTGGGCCATGTCGTGAACAGTGAAGGTGTTCTACCAGACCCGGAAAAGACTGCTGCTGTCGCCAAATTTCCGCAGCCCACCGACAAGAAAGCCGTGCGCCGATTCCTTGGACTATGTGCTTACTCCCGGAAATTCGTCGAAGGCTTCTCATGCATAGCAGAGCCTCTCACGCGGTTGACGAAGGATGCCATACATTTCACCTGGGGCAAAAAACAAGAAGCTGCGTTCCGAGAGCTTCAATGACGCCTTCAGTGTCCACCCGTGCTCGCGCACTTCGACGAAACCGCCGACATTGAAATACACACAGATGCAGGCAAGGTCGGCTTGGGCGCCGTGCTGGTCCAGAAACAGGGCAGCCGTGAAGGAGTTATCGCGTACGCAAGCCGTTCCTCAACAAAGGCAGAAGGAAACTACTCGACAACGGAGAAGGAATGCCTCGCCACTGTGCGGGCAACTTCGAAGTTTCGCCCCTACATCTATGGCAGACCCTTTAGGGTAGTAACCGACCATCACGCTCTTTGCTGGCTCGCTGGCTTGAAAGACCCTGCCGGCCGTCTCGCGAGGTGGAGCCTCCGGCTTCAAGAATTTGATATTACCGTGGCGTACAAATCCGGACAAAAGCACTCCGACGCCGACTGTCTTTTGCGCGTGCCGGTGGACTCTGCAGCAACAGAGATAGACAATGATGAGGATTTTCTCGGCACACTCAGCGCAGCCGACTTCGCCGTACAGCAACGTGCTGACCCGGAACTGCGCGACCTTATCGACTATCTGCAAGGCTGAGGCACCGAAGTTCGTAGGCCATTCATACGTGGTCTATCGACGTTTTGCCTGCATAATGGCGTTCTAGTCAAAAAGAACTTCAGTCCTACACGTACAAAGTACCTCCTGGTCGTCCCTTCAGACCTACGCAATGAAATTCTTGAGGCATGTCACGACGACCCAACATCGGGACACCTGGGACAAGCGCGTACTCTTGCGAGGATCCGAGCACGCTACTACTGGCCACGGCTTGCGTCCGATGCTGCCAGTTATGTCCACGCCTTCCGAGAGTGCCAACGCCGGAAAACGCCGCCAGCGAAGCCCGCGGGCTTTCTCAAGCCGATTGAGCCACCCTCCAAACCCCGTTTGAGCAAGTTGGAATGGACCTGCTTGGCCCCTTCCCTGCGTCGGAATCCGGCAACAAGTGGATAGTTGTCGCAACAGACTATCTCACCCGATTCGCAGAAACGAAACCCCTGCCCACTACATGGAGGTAGCCCGATTTTTCGTTCACGAGATTCTTCTCAGACATGGCGCACCTGCGGTACTCATCACTGACAGAGGAACTGCTTTTACAGCTCAGCTGATGCAACAAATTCTGCACTACAGCAACACGAGCCACCGCAGAACGACAGCATACCACCCTCAGACAAATGGCCCGACGGAGCGCCTCAACAAAACCCTCGCGGACATGCTGTCAATGTATGTGGATGTGCAACACAAGACGTGGGACAACATCCTACCATACGTCACTTTCGCGTACAATACGGCGGTCCAAGAGACTACGCAGACGACTCCGTTCCAGCTGGTTTACGGCCGACAGCCCACCACCATGCTCGACACAATGTTACCTCACGTCGAAGACGAAGACTTGAACAGTGATGTTGACTCGTTCTTACAACGGGCAGAAGAGGCGCGCCAGCTTGCCCGTCTCCGCATCAAGGACCAACAGCGACTCGACGTCAGGCGCTACAATCTACGACACCGCAACACGGAATACAAGCCCGGAGACCGGATCTGGGTCTGGACGCCTGTTCGTCGACGGGGACTCGGCGAGAAGCTACTGCGGCGTTACTTCGGACCCTACAAGGTCGTCCGCCACATCGGCGAACTAGATTACGAGGTCGTCCCCGATGGAATTCAGAGTTCTTAACGACGCCGCTCCCGACCCGACGTGGTTCATGTTGTTCGCCTGAAACCTTACTACGCAAGATAGAGGACTAATTGTTTCCTTCGTAGATTTGTATTCTTTTTTTTTTAGTAATGGTGTAGCATCGGGCCGATGCTACTTTCAGGGGGGGATTATGCCACGCGTCGTGCTGTGTCAAGCCGCGAGCTGCGTAATGTTATCTATCCTCCTTTACGCGCGCGCCATGAGTGTGCGCTTTTCGTTCATACGCTTATCAAGACGCTGCTCTCGAAACAGCACATTGTTATCCGAAGATTCTAGAAAGTTCGATGAGCGGGTAAAAAGATAGCAGCCGGCCGATCGCTACCCTTATTATTCTGTTCTCCGGCTACCGCCTACACTCGCCTCCCGCCAGTCTTTCTTTTCGGAGGGCACAAGTTCGCCCAATAAACCCTTCGTTTATGTTCCTTCAAGTTGTCCGAGTGACTTCGCCATGTGACAATATTCTTAAGAAACTTTAAAAGTAAGTCCAGATATAACTACCACTTTTCATGGAACTATCATGTTCGTTAAAAGCGGGTTGGACTGTACCTTGTTCTGCATTGGTAACCGGTGAAACATCTGTCGGAGTCCCCCCCCCCCCCCGGAGGGTGTCCTGCAACCCGTAGAGGACGTTCAGTTTGTGTGTTAGACCTGGCTGGAAAACTCAAAGCAATCGACTTCCAGCCATAGCAGTATTCACCCACTGCCAGTTCTAGAATGATCCCCTTAGGGGTTATTAAATCACGTCCAAAAATGATCTCGCAAGCGAGACCTGGCAGACAAGTAAAGAACTGTTGTGAAGTGAAGTAACAAACGATTCCCCTCAATGGCCTCAGTAGCCTAGTTCAATGCCATATGCAACAAATTTATGTGAAGACTGCAATGAAATGCTGCAGTTTCTACAGAACTGCTTTGCAAAATCTCCAAAGTGAGGGATTGCGACTGGCAATCTGAACTATATTATAGGTTTTCACAAGATGCCTTCCACCACATCATGTCACGCGAAGAGAGGGTACGAAGCAGTATTCTCCACACAAGCAAGATATGCCAAGAAATGCATCCCAAATACATTGCAATGTTTGTACCGGCGATGACCAGGTTACCCAGTGGGTGCTGACCCAAGTCTGAAGTGCTGTTATCCCAATGATGAAAGCAGTTATGAAGGATTAAAGGGAGACTACCAGCTGGGACGGCCTTCCGACTCAGACTGTCACCATGCGCCATACTCCCCGCACGCTCCCAGGCCGTCTTCACTTCTATTTCCCATCCTCCTCAATACTTACGACTCCTTGTACAAATAGGGCAGCATGATATAGAATATGCATCAGCTTAATCATTTTGTGAAAAGTTTCTGACTGAGGAGACCTCAGCGAGGACAGTCCGCATTTCCGGTTTAGTCAAGGAATGACTACCTCAAGGCTCGAATAAGAGCTGCCAATGAAATTTTCTGTGGCATTGCAAACTGCGTGCATGCCAAGTGAGTTAACAAGCAATGCGAAAGTCTCGCAGTGTCATGTTTCGACAGACTCTTTGGCAGCTCTCCACATTTCATATCCCTCTACAGAATTTTTGAGAATGCTCCTCATGACCTGCTGAGTTTAAGCCAAGTTTGTAGACAGGCTCACCCTGACTTCTTACTAGAAAATCAACAAGTAAAGAGACAACTGTTATCAATCTCGCAGATGGGTCGTATGGCAGCATCGAAGATTGTTGACAACAGTTCCATCTTCACATCGCAACACTGCTAAAATGCTTGCTAGACTAACATGCTTTTAAGGTCTTAAAAAACATTTTCGTCGAGTGACCGAAGATGAGGCATGTGCACGAGTTGTTAATATCCTTGAAGGTTAAAAAGTGTGAGCCTAGATGGGATCACGGAATAAGTTGGCTGCGACAGTTCCGATAGCCCCGACATCGTAAACGGTGAAAAAGAATTGTGACATGTAAGCTGATAATAAAAAACTATACACCAACTCATGTTTACAAACAAACCGGAGCGCCCCTAGCAGACGCCACCGGCGCCGCGCATGCGCGATGAGGGTGTGGGCAAGAAGCTCGCCGTCGCCCATAAACAAAACATTAAAATGCGATGCTGTCAGCGTCAGTGTGAGTCCCCCTGCCCTTTTTCGCATTCGAATTGTTGATTCTACGTCTTCCTGGAAATGTCTGACTACTTCAGCGGCGTCAGCGTGAATAATGTGACATGTGGCGATTCATTCTGCTTGGACGCTGCAGTATGTACGCTAAAGCCTGATTCACATGGTGAGATTTCGCTCACAATTTTCAGTCGCGACACTGCTCGGGCTGCAGAAGTGTGAACCGTAGCTGAGATGGTCGACGTCGATACTGAAAATCGCAAGCAGAATCAGACCAAGTGAATTAGGCATAACAAATCGGTAATGGTCACTGGTAACAATGATCAACATCTTGTATCTACTGTTTACATCGAGCCTGCTTACCGACCTTCAAACTTTAGTCTTTTGAGGCCTGCACGTACTTCTTATCGCAAGTACCGGGCCAACATTTGATCCTTAGGGCCGGCGTCGTTTAAGAGAGCGGACGACAGTTCGAACGATCAGGCGGCCATTTGAACTTGAAGACGTACTGAACGTAGTCTGCACAACTTGACGGTTTTCTGGAGTTCATGTTGGAACAAAACGAATAAATCTGATGACCACATGTATCCATGAATTCAACCCCAAGTGCTTCCTGCAGAAGCAATCATTTCCGGCGGCGTCTGCACTTCCCTTTTCACGGCACATATCCAGATCCTCGGACGAACCGAGCGCGTGAAAACTGACCTTCAAACCTTTCTCGACTCTTTTGGTATGGCCCCAGTCACGGCGTTTTGACGAGAAGGCAGGTTTTTGTCCGGTTCCTTTCAAAACAATGCAGGAATACACGTCTCGCATGGGGACTTCTGCCCACAGCCCCAGACCGGAAGTGCGCCCGACACGCCACCACCGCGCCGTGACGTCACAGAGTTGAGTTTGTGTATACTCGTTTTCGCCTCAAGAACCGCAGTAAAAAAAAAATCCGGCCCCTCACGGAGCATTACTAATTTCCTCCTTTATGTGAAGAATTAAGATATATGAAGGTACAGTTTAGATTAGATATATGTCAGCTCATCAAAACATACATGTTTCAAATTCCAAAAGCATAACTTCTTCCGACAACAAAATCTTGTAAGAACTACTTCGTGCAGCGTATGAACAATGCGCAAAACTTGCCTTTTTTCTTGAGGTGAAAACGAGTATAGTATGATCTATGTCATCATAAAAGTTTGAAAGCCTTCAAGCAGTGTCCAGCAGATGGCTGCTTGACACAGGTTTTAATTATTCTATTTTGCTATTTCTAGGGCCTTAGTCACATTGTGACAAGTCTTCTCCTACATCTACAATCCAAAAGAATCATCCATCCTGCAATCCAAAAACTAGCCAGAACTAATTTTAAAAAGCAGCAGTAAGGAAGACAATTTTTAAGATTCTTTCTTTAACCTCTTCCGTACCATGCCATGGCTTTCAATAAAAGTCTTGCACCTGCGTCATAGCACGGCAGTGTCAATGCTGACATAGCAAATGGCACGAATATCACAGCAAGTGAATGCCAGAGCGTTTTACACTTTGGGACACTTGAAGTGCCGAAGGCACATGCACGTACACAGCCAGATGCACTGGAAGCATGCACGGGATAGTTCCGCCCTCTGTGTGCCTTCCTCAACCTCAATGCTCCCGTACTACTCAAAAGTAGCCGATGGCTTCCTAAAAAAGGCAGGAAAACATAGACCATTTTCTCAAAATGAAGGATAAGGTTAATCAATAAGGTCTAGTTGTACAAAAACTAAATTAGAAAAAGTATGAGTGCACAAACACTGAGCAGAGCTAAACCCATACACATTGTACAATGGAGCCTCAACCCCACTTTAAGTGCTGCACTAATACCACTTAAAGGAGCTGTGCAACGATTTTAACGTTGAAGGAATTGGCATTTTCTGCTTTTGATATTGTTCACTGTGTCACAAATGGCAGAAAACACACCTCTTTTCATCGCAATGTTGCGATTCCGCCGCGTAATAGCGAGGCAAAACTTGGAATATTTCCCGACCTGCAGCCACGAGCGGCGGCCATGAGAAACAAGCGGCGTGACGTCACTTGGGTCGTTGTAAGAAAGATAGCAAGTTGTGCGAATACCTGCTCGATAAAAGGTAACTCTTTTTACAAATCTTGTCGTTCCAACATATATATAAATGCGTCAACACCCTGGTATCATCGACAAAACTTTTATTATACGGAGTTTTAGTGGCGCCATCTATCCTAGGTCCACAAAACCGCGAACAGCCGCCAGAAGCCGGAGGGGGAGGGGGACAGCGCCACACTGGCAAGGACGGGTGGTCACGCGGTCGGCAGCGGATGAGTTCTCGCTGCTCGCTGATGGCTCTAAAGAGAGAACTTTTCCGGAACTCCGCGCCTACTCTAGTGACGTCACTGTGCACGTGACCCGGAAGACGATGCACGAGTTGAGAGGCGGCAAAAACCTGGATCTTTTTCATTTTTTTAAGTAAAAACTAGGGTATCCAGGCAAAATCTGTTTTCTGTAGTTCACTGCAGAAGTGTCAGGCATCAACTTCCACAATTATTTAAGCAAAGCCCTGAAATTGTTGCACAGCTCCTTTAACAATCTTGAACTAATGCTAATGATAAATATTTCTACCCTGCAGTTCCAAGAGCATAGATCTCACATCACAGGGAGAGGCACTATTGCTCCCAATGTCCAAAGAAAAGTGATAATTTCCATCTGTATTTTTTTCTGGGGAAGATTTTTTAGGTCTTAGTTCTGCAATGTTGCTTTTTAAGGTACTGCAGCTATTCATCAATGCACAAATAAAGTGTTTGGTTGAAACCATTACTTCAGGATGAACATAGAAATCCCATAAGACAAAAAAAAATTCAGGAGATTTCACAATGTGAACACTTCACTGTGGATGAAACTATGCAGGTTATTTGATGCCTATAAACCTAAATGTGAAGTGTGGAAAAAAAAGAAAATAAAAAAGATGAATGTTGATGAAGCTTGTAATTATTGTCATAAGATCTAAACAGGCCTAAATGTACAATATGCAGTCCAAATAAACTCTACAACTATTCGTGATATGAACCTTCTATGTAGTAACAGTTGTCAATAAACACAGGAAAGTACAAGTTACCCAAGCATGCATGTCATCTGAGCTTGCGCACATCCATAACATCAATGCTGCAACCCTCACTGCAGGTCATAAAGATGGCAATGAGCAAGATAGCGAGATCAAGTACTAGCAAGATTTCATGCCAATTTCGTCAAATACGAAACCGAAAATGGTCCTGGGGCAATGAATCCCGATCAGGTTATGAATCCTCACCAGGCGATGAAGTGCAATCATCTTCACTGAATGAAGAGGAAATCCCTGGAGGCCCTAACGCCGATGTGCACAAATTTCTGAAGTATGGAAAGGAAAAACTTCCACATCAAAAAACGCTCGAGGTCAAAGCAATATTCCTCCTTCTTACTCATGCTGTAGCTCCACTATTACCCTGTGTGCAGGTGGATGGACTCTTGATACTTCTTAATAAGATGTTTAGAAAAGGCTAGGTCTGCCATTTCTGCCTAGGGTTCTCAAACTCTGCAAGTGGAACCTCTTTTATACATATTGAGAGTGTGGGAAGCCAGACACTTCAGAGATGCTCATCACAAATAAAAGCTTCTTTGTTTTGTTTGACATCAAACAGAAGAAGCACATGCTGAAGAATGTGAAAGGGGCATTTAAGAAAAAACTGCCAAGGCTCGCAGTGTAAGCACAGCTGGTATACTACTCGGACATTACCAACAGGAGTCTGTACAAGGCCATTAGTGAAAAGTGGAACATGGCACTGCATAATGTGGCAATATGCATAAAAATCCGGCTGATCATCATTTTTTTTGTCATGAAAACACGTCACAGTCAATGCAATCTGGTTTGCAAAAGAACACCCACTGATGCCCCTCTTGCAATATTATTTTGGCTGATTTGCAGTTGACAAACAGGGCTGACATTAATTAGTTTTGCCATGGGAGGATGTTACAGATGAAATAAATTGTTGTCTCTTAAGGCACTGTCACATTGAGGAAACACGGCAGAAACAGCAACACATATTCATGAACAGTCGGTCAATTTGTTCGGTGTTCCCCCTGTTGCCCGACAGCCCTGCCACATTGCTGAAACAGAGAAACATGGCGGACGACAACAACAATGTTGCTTCAGTGTGACAGCTGTAGCAAAGGAAACAAGCAGAGAATTATGTTGGACGACGTATGTTGCCCAGGTCGGCGCGCGAGCAAATTTTTGCACCGGCAACACAACATCATATGTGCTTGTTCAGAGCTGAGACATGCGACATCTTCCTAATATTTAATTATTGAGGTTGTAAACTTTCAAATTGAAGCCCAATCGATATCGGATTAGCCCATGCTTCTTTCTCTTGCTTCGTCGAGCGAATTTGCGCAGTCTTTCGACCTTCACGATGCCGTCAACCATCCCAGCCGTGCCGTTCTCGCAAGCTGACGAGACCGAAATGATCAAGATGATAGAAGAATGCCGCTACCTGCGGGATACGAAGGACACGCGCTATTATTGACGGCACCTGAAAGATAAAGCCTATCAAGACATCGCGAGTGTGCTGGAACCCGGTTTTACAGGTATGCATAAAACAAGGGACCTGGAGTGTTGACTGCGCCTGTCATTTTCGCGTAAATTCAGCAGACCTGTGTTCTAAAAACCTTAGCTTAGCTTGCTTTAGCTCATTACAAAGGCCCTGTCACGCTGAGGCAACACGATGGCAACAGCAACACAACACGTTGTCGAACAGTCGGGCAACTTGTTGCTCGCTCCCCATGTTGTTTGACAAACCTGTCACATCGCGGCAACAGCAGAACAACATGCGACGACAACTAAAATGCTGCCTCGGTATGACAGCTTTCGTCAACAGAAACAGCAGCAACTTATGTTGGACAATGTGTGTTGCCCTGATCGCTAGCTGAGCGAATTTCAGGCCGGCAACACGACAACAGAAATAGCTTCGATGGCAGAGCTAGTTCCTTATCAATATCGTCTAACTCAAATAAAAGCTTTGAAAACGTTACCAATACTTAAAGCTGGTGTGCAGCTAAAATAATTTGATGAATGTTTTTACTGCGCAATTAGGGAAAGCGACTGTCGAAATGATCACAGCTACGGTCATGAGCGTTCAGACTGGTATTGAAATTATAACTGCCGAGAGACCAGCTCCCATTACTGCTAGTGAAATAAAATGGCATGCCTAGTCTCCTGATAAAGTATGATAAAAATAACCCAAGAAAGCAAAGATTAAAAAAATCTAAACATTAAAACGACCACTCTATTATTGTTGATGCTTGGAACTTGGAAACAGTTGCTACCAGACACCTGATTTGTTTCGAAAATACCCAGGACGTTTTGGGGGAATGAAGCGATCACATAGCACGTGGTAGACAAGTAGACAGCTTTGAAAAATATTTTTTCCATTAATTGTTATGAAGGCAGATTGTGTCTGTGTCGAAGTTTTTAAGCATTGTCAGTTCAGCTAACACCACGCTACAAAAGACACTTTGGGGTATTGCTGGTGCTAACTCAATTTTACAGTAGAGATGGGGAATTTTATGAAGGAAAGAACCGGACACAAACACTTCATACGGTTTTCCTCGGTTAGGGCTATCTGCTTTGTCACCGAATGAAGCCCATTTTGATAGAATAAAGAATGAAAAATACTCCCCGTGTCAAGTTTTCTAATCACAGTCACTGGTTGATATTGTCTCGTGGTAATTTACGGCTCTTCGAACGCACTAGCACATAGTAGAGCCATTTCCAGCGACTCTTCACCACATACGAATGAAGGTAAACAATCAAGATGGAAGAGTGTTCCCTGCATTGTCTTCGCCGTCAGCACGGTGTGACAGGGTTGTCGGACAACATGGTGGCCGGGCGGCAGCAACATGTTGCGTGGCTGTTGTTACTGTTGCGATGTGACAGGGCCACCCGCAACATGATTTTCTCGTGTTGCCGGATAGAGTTGTCCAACTGTTGCCTCAGTGTGACAGGGCCTTTAGGGTAATGCAAACATAGATGACTTTACATTGCTTTTATCTGACATCAACTGGACTAAAACATAAATAATACAATATTCGTCATTATTCATACAATGAGTATAGTCATTATTTATATAATGGGTATAGTCATTATTCTGCCTACTAAAACATGTTTGTATTAATAAAACTGCCATACTACGTTGGTAACTCTTAAGTGCGACGCCTTCAGTCCAGCGCTTTTCCACGACGCTCGCCGGCCGACTCTCATGACGTCACCAGAGGAGTGCTGTGGCCTTCAGCTCTAAGCGGTGTTGGCTAAAACCCCTGCCCCCCCCCCCTCCCCCTCTCCCCAACGATTTCCTGGATATGACGTTGGTATAGGCCTATGCTACTTCACTTGTGCGAGCGCGTTGCTGGCAACTGCTAAACCCAGTTTTGTATGTAAAGAGCAATGCTGCCGAAGTTACAGGTAGCTTTAGCATCCGCTACGAATAAGAGAACGCACAAATTATGCACTAGCTAATGAGCCACACACTCTCGCAAATAGATCTCGCAGCAGCGTACTATGCACGAAGCGACTGAAGCTCGCAGGCTATTTAGGTGTCAGCAGTCAATAACATTCAATCACCATTTCTATTTATGTGGTTTCCTATTCACCGTCAGACATTTAGCTTCGCGCAGCCCCATGTAAAAGTTGCTCTCAAATAACCCAACCTGTAAATAGTGGCACTTTCTAGGTCGATAACAAAGGCAGAGTGTACAGACCTCTGCTGGTCCTCGTCGTCTGTTCATGAAAGTAACGTCTTAAGTGCAGTGAACTAGTGACTCATACATTGTGTTGTGACTATAGTCTGCAAAAACATGTTTGGTGTAAATAAACACAGCGGAGGAGCCTCGTAGGGACACACTCATGTGCACGATGAAACGTGTAGTTCGTCAGTGGGAAAAACAATCTAAGAAAAGGCGAAAGCCTATATTCTGTTGTAGTTCTGCACTTCTTGAAAGATGACTAAGCAGAGCTTTGAATAGGTTAGTGTTCATTCAGTTTTCTCCAGATTTGTTCACTCTGCAAGTGTAAAATGTCACAAGTTCTATATTTCTCCAGAAAGCTGCTGAAGGAATCCATGAAGGGATCAATCTCACTGCCATACTTCTATGAAATTCATAGGTTCCTGTGGTCTCTGCCTGTAAATGACGCAAGCCTGGTTTAGGAATGTGTGGACCCCATTGACGCTGCAGAGGTGTGTGAATCATTCGAAGCTAAAATTCTTTTTACCCATCTTTATGAGCTCACTTAAGCACGAGTCACCATTACAGGTCTGCAACACCATAGTGGTGATCTGCAAGGGCAACCCAAGCCTGGGCTAGCACAACTCGCCGAGTATGAGCGCAGGGTTCTCCAGCGTCGGGAACACGAAGGCTAAGAACAAGAGAAGATCCTACAATACAGGTCCTGAGCAGCCTGTAAAAAAGAAGGTGGCTGAGAAGCAGCTCGAGTTTATGAAGGGGGTCTGCTTCACGAGCAGTGTGCCCTTAGGCTCTGCGGGGAGAGCTCCGGGAGAGCTGAACTCTCCCTCAGACACAGCTCAGCCTGCTAAAGCAAATGCATAGTGCTATTGTACTGATGCGACAGAAGATGACAGAAAAGTAAATGGTTAGAAATGTATACCTATACTTCAACCTGTAAACAAACTTTCGTAAAATAACCCACAAACGCAGGAGATGTGAGGGCTTAGCTGGATGTTCTTTCGCAGGCCTATATTTCAAATGTAATAGACACCCTTGCAACTTGCAGCTCCGTTGATGCAAAGGATGAGATCAGCAGAGAAGGGTGAGTATCGCACGATGGCCCAAAGACTGTACCCAACAGCTTTAGAGTCTCTTTCTACAAAAGAAGCCCTTTCACATTTCTTTGTGTGCTTATCTATTCGGTGCAGGTGGCCTAGTTTGTTTGGGCACACTGTCTAAGCAATACGGGATCCTCTTTTCAAGTCGAGCAATAAGCTAAAAAGAACCAAGCGCCAAAAAACACATTATGTGATATCTGCCTCCTGCTTGACTTCCCTTAATTGCAGTGTAGAATGTTGGAGCCTGTATAAATATTTCAAAAACTACCTGTCATTTCAATGTTATCAAAGTACACTTCAAAATTATGAACTGCTCCAGCTACGGCCGAGGAAAGCCAAGTGTCTTGGATGGGTTTATCCAAATCATGTCCTCGTCGTCCCTGGAGATAAGAGAGGTGTGGAGAGATGGCACAACTTGGTGGTGCAGTTGGCTGAGGGGCGAAGTGTGCCAAAAAGGATGCGCCAGTTGCTCCTCGCATGTATATGCAAGTTCGCACGCATTCTTTAGCCGAGTGACAGATTCTACAGACTTTTCCCTGGATGAAGAGATTGTTTCGTATCGCTTGTCTAACGTCTGGGCGACCTTTAGTTAACAAGTAAAAACACAATTTAACGTCAAAAAAATTTTTCCTTCGTCTAGTAATTTTTTTATTTTTTTAAACCATACAGCAATATTACATTGCTAAGAACGAGCATTCATCATTGCCCGGGAAACTTAATCGAGATCTCCACCGTTTCGGGACCTAATATTGTGGCTTTAAGCAATATCGTGCCGGTTGCTGCACCGGCACGATATTGCTGCCCCTGCTCCCCCATTTTGTAGATATGGTGAAGCAGGTGGCACTAATAGGGTCACGGAAAGAGGTGCACAAGCTTGGAGTCGCCAGATGTAGGGTAGCAGGAGTAGCTTATGATTTCGCATGGCGCAATGAACGAGCGAAAGACTCCAAGATGTTCACGAACTTTAGGGCCATCCTCCTGAAGCGCTTTGACACTGAGCTGCCAGGTGTAAGGTTGCTGAGTTTTCTGGCTGCCCGTGAAAAAGACGACGAGGACGTTCAGACGTATGCCACGCGCCTTCAGTCAATGGGGATGGACATGTTGTGTGCTGATCGTGGCAGGGTGGCATTTCCTGGGACACACGATCGAGCCAGAATTGCCAGGAAGTTGACAAGAAAGCGGCTTTGCTTGCAGTTTGTGCAAAGGCTAAAAAACCCGATTCGTTGTTTCATGTTGTCTTGTCGGCCAGAGCGCTTTGAAGAGGCAGTCAAGGTGGCTATGCAGGAGGAGGCTAACAAGAGCCTGCCTTGCAGGATTCAGCCAGTGCGCACGGTGGGACAGCCCAGCGAAGTTGACGAGTTGAGGGAGAGCCTAGCCAGACTCGAAACACTGTTTCTGCAGAGAGGAACGGCCTCGCGGGGGATCTGGAAATCAAGGACACCGCGCTCCTAGGTGCAACTCGTGTGGAGAGCCTGGTCATTTTTCTCGATAGAGTGATAGACAGACAGCACCATGGTCAGGAGAGGGTAGGCGAGATATGGTTAAAAAAATTGGCAAGCCCCCCACTGCCTTGTTTGTAAAGACGGAGGAGGGGAACCAGAAAGAAAAAGAGGCCTGTGCAGTCTCGGTCACAAAGGAAAGGGTACAGAAAGGAATGCATGCTAACCCTCCTAATGAAATAACGGCTAATAATAAACATGGACTGAATATAGTTTACATCTCAAGTCCTACAATTTTTTTTTTTAAAGTACACCGAGAGAAATAAGTAAGAGGACATAAACATGTGCGTCTGAACTTTAGAAAAAAAGATGTTTACAACTTCCTGTAATGCCAAATTAGACGGCAGCTCTTGAGGAGGAGGAGGGGAGGGTACTGAGGGGAGGGTATGCCCCTCTTCCTCATCTGTATCCTCTCCTCATCCCTCCTCCTCCCCCTTTTCTTTTTCCTCCTCCGCCCCCTTCTCCCTCCGCTCCTACTGAAACTATCGTAATTCCTCCCCTTCCTCCTCCACCTCCTCGCCATCATGGGACGTTTCCAATTCACAACTCCAGCGCGCCGCTCGCCCTCCCGCGGACGAACGGAGAACCAGAGGAGTGGCGGCGGCGGCGACGCGGAAACGGTGGCAGGGACTGTCGGCCTTGATGCGTGAAGCCGTTTTAACGAAAAAATTGAACGCGTTAAAACAGGAATTCTTGTTCTCCGCCGAGTGGCGGCGGCGGCGACGCGGAAACGGTGGCAGGGACTGTCGGCCTTGATGCGTGAAGCCGTTTTAATGAAAAAATTTAACGCGTTAAAACAGGAATTCTTGTTCTCCGCCTTGCAACAGCCTTGCACGAAGGACCGGAATGTCTAATTTTATTAGAGACTTTTCGTGTATCGCATATGCTGCGGATTTCTGGTCTTGTGCATGGCCGCCAGCTCAATCTGTACTCAACGTGACGAAAAACGCTCCCACTAATAATGAAGAACTCTATAGTACTGTCTACGGAAAGTCTATTCTTTGCCATAAGTAGGTGAAAACTCGTCGCGCAATGGTATGTCGAGCAATACAAATCGGGAATGGGTTCGCGTTTTAAGGCCGTTACAAGGAACATGACCATTATTTCCAAGCATTTCAAAAAGACAGATTACCCGTACTTGCTTTCCGGTGATTACAAAGCAAATAAAGAAAGGCTAGAAGCCTTTTAAGCGGTTCTGTGTTAGGCAGCCGTTTGTGACGAGAGCTTAGAACGCGCAGTTTTGGCCAGAGGGACCGCAATGTTGCAAATAACGCGGTGTAAAAAATGTATGGTATATTAAAATATTTATTTTTGATAAATCGATAAATAAAACCCCTAAACACGCCGGTTATGTTAATAGGCAGTTTTTGCAGAGCGTACGACACCCCTAAACTTCGTTTGGACGTACAGCGCACTGACGTTCAACCAGTGCTACCAACTTTCACGAGCGACTTGTTAGCCGAGTTGTGCAACTTTTTAAAATAACCCAAGTAAGTGTGAATGACTGTAAAAAAATAATAATAATCGGGGTTTTCTTGGTCCTATTGCAAAACCTCGTTTTTTTTTTTTGTTTTTTTTTTTCGGTACTTTTTGATGCGTACTTTAGCTGTTTAATATCTTATAATGCACCGTCATCAAGCCTCTCGTAAAAGTTGGGGCCGTCAGTTTGATGTCGATGGGCTGCACGGCGAACTGAAGTTTTGGAGTGTCGTATATGTACCAAGAAGTGTAAGGACTACAACATTTTTCTTTTTTTTTAGAATGATGAGCACGGCAACGCTAATGGCGCGCACTGAAAATTGTACTTCAAAGGCACAGCGCGAGCTTGCGGTTGTAATGCTACACTGCACGGTAGCCTGCGGAAAAAAACTTTCTATCAATAACTATAGACCAGTTTGATTACGTGTTGCAATACACTAACACCGAGACGGCGAGCAGCGAGTTGTGAGCCTGCATGTGACGCGAAGACACCAATACTGTGAACTCTTCCGAAGCTTGACGGTCAGCGTTCTCGGCTCTTTTTTTTTTAGAGAACTAATGGCCAGGCAAAGCCACAAACATATCTTCATCGCCCTCAAAAATATTCTGCCACAAACAGTAACCTGGCCGGTGCCTAAAACGCGCTCGCTCACCCCAAAGCTTCGCAATTTGAGGTTTCTGCAACTTTTAAATAACAGCATGCTCGTTTTCCTAACAAGCATCAGCATCTACGTCACCTGTAATATGATCCCTTCATAACCGCTTCGCATTTGTAGACCAATAAATAATTTTTAGTGCGCTGAACAGCGTCAGCGCGAGCAGGTGCGCGGGATATCCTGGAGAATCTATCCCCGTCTCTTCCGCCATCTTGGAACTACCGCTCCGCCACTTATAGGGCGCTGGAGTTGTGAATAATGCAACGCGTGACGTGAGGTCACGTGACCCTCATGATGTCATGTGACCCTCGTGACGTCACGTGACCCTCGTGACGTCACGTGACCCTCGTGACGTCACGCGACCCTAGTGACGTCACGCGACCCTCGTGACGTCACGCGACCCTCGTGACGTCACGCGACCCTCGTGACGTCACGCGACCCTCGTGACGTCACGCGACCCTAGTGACGTCACGCGACCCTCGTGACGTCACGCAACCCTCGTGACATCACGCAACCCTCGTGAGGTCCCATGACACTCGTGACTTCTAGAGTCCCGCACATTGCATTATGGGACATTTCCCATAATGCACCGCGCGCTTACGCCGACGGCAACATCGACGCCAAAGCCAGAAACAAGCGCCTAATAGCTGCGCTCTAAAAAAAAGAAAAACGAAATCAGGGGGCGCAATTTATGGCGACATATTTCAATGGTTTGGAGAGTTTGTTTGCCCCAACAACGGCAGTTTTGCTCCTCACTTATAATTCCACTTTTTGGTTGGTTTATACCGAAAGTATATATTATTTTGACGCTTCAACACTACAAATACCTGGTAGATATGCACCCCATTGCTGAACACGTCACGACTGGTGCATCAAGTACCCCTGATTTGAGGCCACATCAGCGCTCGCTTTGCACAGGTCGAGATACGAACAGGAAACTTTTGAGACCTTCAAAATGCATCGAAGCCCTACATACATCGGTCCCCCTCCCTAGTCCTATCCGAATCCGACCTTGCCTTTTTTCGACCGGAACTTCAGCCTTGACCTCCCTGTCTCCTTCACCAGTTCATTAGGATCCTTCTGTTCCCCCCCCCCCCCTTTTTGCTATCCATGCTATTTCGGTTCCTTCCTTCTTCGCCCTTCCCCTTTCCCTGATAATGTGCCCCCTCCTCCCCCTCCCTCAGGAGAAAAAAAACCCCAGCCCGTCGGAGTCATCGGAGCGGTCATGAAGTGTTTGTGGTCTGTTGGGAAACGTCTTGTCTGTCCTTGTCTTTTATGTCCTTCCCTTTATTTATATTACCCTTACCAGCACGCTCCCCATTCCAAGTATACATATTTTGTGAGCCCCGTCATGTCCTGACCCTTGACGAATCCGCCGGTGCCGCCTGCGTTTGCTCCTGAGGATTTCTTTCAAGCTTCCCTCTTCACGTCCAAGTTGACCCTTCTCCAACTATGACTGAGGGTGTACAGCCTTTGACTGCGCAAGAAGTTGCTTCATGGATCATGTAGTATTTTAGTTTTTTTGTTAAAGTACTACAGCGCCTAGGTGGCACCGCCAACCACCACTGGCGCCCGTGCTCTCAGGCTGGCCGCCACCAGGGTGCACAGCCCCATGCTTGTGACTGTTGAGCAAATCAGTGCGGCTCGGATTGTCATCTGTCAGGTGTTTTACTTCCGGGGCTGTTCCCGGGCTTCACTGGCCACTGCCTCCATAATGAAAAATACACCAGGCAATCCTGGTGTGACATCAGAGAATCCTGGTGGGACACCAGAATATCTGGAGTGCCCACCAGCAATGAGCACACCAGCCTGTTGTGCCCACCAGCAATGCTGGTGTGTCGGGCACACTAGCCTGGTGTGCCCACCAGAAATGCTGGTGTACCCGCACACCAGCCTAGCAGGCACACCAGGCGAGTCTGGTGTCCACCACACGGGCTCATGGGCCCACCAGGCAGCCTGGTGTGCACACCACACAGTTTGATGTGACACCAGAGTACCTTGGTGTACACACTGAGCAACCCAGTGAGCACACCAGCCTGGTGTGTTTGGCCCACCAGATCGTCTGAAAAGGCCACCATGACCAACCTTCCAAAAAAGGAGTGTGACATTCTCAAGCGCACACTCAAAAAACGTAAAATCCGGCATAGTCAGGTGCCTGCTTTCCGCGGCATACACAAGGTACTGCGCCCACCAACGGGAGGCCAGCCAAAGCCAACAGTGTGCACGGCTTCGGAGGGAAGGCTACCCTGCAGATTTGATTTTGGCTACCTCACAAAAATTGCCTACAAACCCCCAGGCAAAGCCAACCGCCGAGACTTCACCCGTCACCAGAAGACCAGCCTGTATTCCATACATTCACACAACATCTCACCGCCTAAGAGCTCTCGCCTCAAAACACGACACAAAAGTGCTTTTCACGTACAAATCGAGACTCGGCGACATGAGTAGGGCCGTCAACAGAGAGGGACCCCCACGACCCAGCTGTACCAAAAAATATGCAAGGAAGTTCACCGCCTGCATGACAAAGAAAGTGTACGCGATCCCCCTGTCCTGCGGGGCCAGGTACATCGGGGAAACAGGGCGATGCCTCAACGACCGACTCCGAGAACATCAAATGGACGCCGAAAGAGCGGCTTCGAATTCCTAGCACCCGATCGCCATTCATGGGAGAAAATGTCCCGGCTACGCTCCTATTTTTGCCGGCACGACACCCATGGGAGGCCACTGCGAGCGGGTCGGGAGAGAAATAATTGAGGCCTATCGGATGGCGACAAGCCCACAGACCATAAGCACCCCTTCGATTTCGCTCTCAAGAAAGGAGATTACCTTTCTGAGGCCCACAATGGAAGCCCAACGCTGACAGACTAGGCAAGGCGACAAGGTCACCGGCAGAAGCGGCCTTTCCTTTCATTCTGTTATCCCACACCTACAGTCAAGCCCCCCTCCTCTCCCTCTCTCCCTTCCTCGTTTGGCAACCTCCTCCCCTTCCTCTACTTCCCCCAAGATTTCCCTTTCCCGTACTCCCACGGAGCGGGGCGGGCTTTGAGCTTGTGTTGTTGAAGTTGAAAGATTGTCCTGTCTGTATCGTCCCTTATTTGTCTCCACTTTCTAAATGGGTATTTGGTGTATAAAGTTTTTTGGGGGAACACACATATATCTAATTATGAAATAGTTGTGTTTGTTTGCTTTCTAAAAGTTATATGACTCGTGGTATAATTTGCTTGTGGCGTTTTAAAGGTAAAGTAATGGGGTTCTACCGACAGGGAAAACCTAAGAGTGTCAGGGAATTTTAAGGATCTGTAAAATGAAGGTAATGTCAACGAAACCCTTATGTTGGCCAAGCCAGGGAAATTCACAAATTAAAGCATCATGACAGTGTGCTGTCATGATGCTTTAATTGACGACACTAATCGTCACATTACTCAAAGCATCGCAAGACGTCACAACCTACTATTAAACAGACGGGAAGCACCACTGTGTCTCCAGCCTCTAGCAGGGACGATGAATAGAACGATCTTCTGGCTCCTGGTTTGTCGGACCTTGACGGTGGACACTTCCGTCTATGTGTGACCTGTGCTTCACACACATAGTTGCTTTAGACCTTTTTCTGTAGTTTTGTCTTCAAAGTGAAAATATGTCAGTCAAGTCTCCACTGGAGGCTTTTTCCCTTATGCTCCTTCGTTTATTTTAAAAATGAAATTATTAATAATATTGCTGTTATTCTTATAACCATCAATATTATTATTGTGATATCGCTGTCGAAGAAGCCTTTTAATGGGAACTGAGCCTACTTGGACATCTTCTAAAGCACAAGCTCGGTTATACCTGTGCTGGACAGCTTGAATGGTGCTCAGTATATGACATGCTCAAGGAAGTTCTCCTTGAGCAACTTGGAAAGCAATTTCAATACCCCAGCACAATTGCCAGATTGCTGTCACCCTTCTGTAACAGCCAGCGAGTTCAATCGAAATAGTGCGGAAAAATCTGGAAAAGTAGGGGAATTTGAGAACTTGGGAAAAGCCCGATAAGCAATCTGTTATATTGTTTTTAACAGCATTCTAATATTTCTAAATTTGGTTGCTGTAGTCTGTTGCAGGTTAAGAATAGCAGGAGGGTGGAGAGGAGGAAACCACGCCCCTTGCCATGATTTGTGGTTTTGTTTTCTCCAGTGTCGGCTCCACTAATCTGGAGAGAGACCCCTCCTGCTATTCTTGACCTGCTACAGACTATAGGTTCGCTTGATATTTGAAAGGGCAGATGTGCTCTTAAAAGGGGGGGTATAGCCTTCAGTACTGTGTTGACGTGCAGATCTGCATGAGCTACTAATTAATTTATAGCTATCTTGAGCATGAATGCTGCACTGTTGCTTTTTCCATTGTTGTTGATAAGCAACTGCTTTCATTTCACTTTGCTTGAAAACTTAATCCACATTATTGTGGTTCATGTGGTGAAACAATATTGGCATTATCTGTTGAATTGGTACTCAGCGCACTGTTCTTTAAACCTATACTTCTTATGTTGCAGGTTTCTTTGAACACTACGCCAGGCAGACGACAACCCACGAGGGGGTCATTGCAGGAAGGGCGAAAAACATCCGCCGCTACCTTTCCGAGAAAGTTAGCGAGCTCCGTCGTCGAGAAAGAGGTGGGAGTGCAAAAGAAACGTGAGTATGGATGAAAATCTATCGTCGCTGCATGTTTCACCAAAGGCTGTAAGGGCTGAAACGACACTTTTGATCTTTTCCTTTTAGGTTGGATTGAGGAAGAGCCTCGGGCGTCGCCACCATCACTGGCCATCCTCTTCATTCACTTTTGATATAATTAGATTGCATTTTTCCCCACCCAAAATTATGCTTTCTTGAATAAAGTAGTTATGACAGCAACGTTGTTAAACTTATCTTTGTACCCTTTTTTCTGAGTAAAGCAACAGTTAGATAACAGGTGCTCTGGTATCACCACAACAAAGCCTGATGTCACACTAGAGGCTGTCACATCAAAGCACCACGGCCTGATGTCACACCAGATTGCTGGTGTCACACCAGCACACCAGATCTCTGGTGTCACACCAGCACACCAGATTTCTGGTGTCACACAAGAACACCACAAAACGTCCCAAATCACATCTGTGAAAAAGTCTGGTGTCACATCAAGTCATACCGGCTCTAGGCCTGGTGTATTTTTCACTAGGGCTTGTTGGCAAGCAAGATTGTCTAGATTTCCAACAGGCCTGCGTGGGCTCTACGCCTCTTCTACTTCATTTTGTGGATTTTTCTTTTTGAAATTACAACAGATCACTCCGCGAGGTCCTTGGATTACACTCCCACCATTGGTCTGCCAACCATAAAATTGTAGATTGCCCAGGATGAAAATCACAAGAGATCAGTTTGATACAAACACTGCTTTTCTCTGTGATGACAAGGTTTCTTTCAGAGGAGTTTGGAACTTGGGACACCTACATCTTCCTGGTCAAGTCGGCGAGTAACCTAGCGTTCCTCCTTGGTCATGTTTCTCCATAATCTGAACCTGTCGAAAAATCAAGTGCCTCGACGCCAGCCCCAAAGGAACCCACCCTCCCATTAATCTCTCATCCGTCAAGCTGCCCTCAGCAACTGAAGTCCTTCTCAAAGTTTTTGCCACCGCTCCCAGTTTCAAGAGCTGACCACTTGGCTGCTTTTCCATGAGGTCGCAGATAAAGTTCCCGAGGCCTGCCGCCAAGATTTTATCAGGTCCGATTCAACATCTATGCATTTTCATGGTCGAAGCTAGACCGGAAGGAATGATGTGCGCCCTGCTGTTCAAGAGCTTCGCGACACAGATTTGAGGGTCCTCGAAGCGGACAAGTCAGGACAGTTTGTCATCTTCGACGAACAGCTACTGGGAGGTATCAGCTGCCCTCATCAAGAAAAAGCGACCTTCGGGATAACTTCACACGGAGGCAAAATGTCTTTGTGATGCCCTAAACCTCCCTTCCCTAAAAAAGTGCCATTGGACCACTCTCTCAACAGTATTTTTCTATATTCTTTTCTGCAAAAACACAAAAACCTGGCCTTCCACTTCACAGCATTATCTCCGAACGCGGTTGCTGGCAAAAGCACTTGCGCGTTACCTTTTCGACAGACTTGGAGATTGAAGCTAATGAAAGAATGCTGGGGTTCCATTGCCCATGTATTTTGTCAATAAAGGCTACGTGGGCGTTATTTTGTTTACCTGCACCACTAGAAGCTTGTTAAATGGCACGTAAACAGCGTCTCGGTATGGATCATGGCCAGGGCCCGGGGGGGGCTCTGCGTCTCCCGGATCTCACCAGGAGAGGCACGAGCCTTGATGCCCCGCCCCCGAAGTCTACGCCTATGAACGTGGGATCACTTCACACTTTGGTGTTGGAGTTGCCATCAAGCTCGAGACTAGACTAGTTTTGGACTATTCTGTCCAGAGCAATTATTGCCATGGATGTAGCTTTGGACCTGCAGAGGGATCTGACAGCCATGAAGACTGGGCCGAGAATCAAAGAGCAGTATCCTAGAAGAACTTCACTGGGTCTCCAAATGTGATGGAGCTGCAAGCAGCACACCAGACCTTCTGTCGGTCCATCCAACTCCACAACCTGCAGTATGTGACAGTGCTGTGCGACGGGGACAGCGAAGCATTTAACCATGTTGCAGGACTTGATCTTTACGGCAATGGCATGAGGAAAGAAGACTGTGTAAACCACGTCGCCAAAAGAATGTATGCTGGCATGGAGGCCCATAGGAAAACAAAAAAGGTCTCGGTGGAAGGGGCAAACTGACAAACCTTGTCATAAAGAAATTGACTAGCTACTATGCATCTGCACTGAAGACCACTGCCCTAGACGTTCCAGCCATGGAGAAGGCAGTGTTTGCCAGCCTCCTCCACAGCTACTCCACCGATAAAGAGCCCCGGCATCAGGCCTGCCCTCATGACTAACATTCCTAGTGTCACTTCAATCGCCACAAAGCGCTGGAGGCAGCAGGAGAGCCGACGAAGCCACAGCCACATCGCCCTGCCTTCTCCAGAGACATTGCAGAGGAGTTGGTGCCCCTCTACAATAGACTCTCATGGCAGAACCTACTTGAGAGGTGTGCTAGGATGGGAACACAGAACGAGTCGTTCAATGCTCTGGTGTGGAGGCAATGTCCCAAGACTGATTTTGCCTCTCGAAGAACTGTGGAGACTGCCGTGGCTCTTGCAATGCTGGAATTCAATCTGGGCCCCAAGGGCTTTGAGAGGGCCCTCCATGAGATGGGAATAGAGCCCGGAAGCCACCAGGTTCAACACGCAGACAAGGCCCTCCAAGCCAAGGTCTCCAAGGCCAAGCAAAAGGCACTGAACTCTTCGAAAGTGGCCCATAAGCAGAGGAAGCTGGCGGCAATCGCCAAGGCACAGGGGGACCAGGCAGCCAAAGGGGAAACCTACTCCGCTGGCACCTTTAGTGGAAACAGACTGGGCCGAACTAATAAAGTAAAGGTGTTCAATGTTTGAATGTGTTTTTCTCAGTTTCACTTTTTTGCTGCAAACTTTGTAGCAAGGAACCTATAGTTCGATGGTAAACATATCCAGATGCCTCGTTGAAAGAGTTTCTGAACTCAAATTTACTGGGAAATTGGGCTATCTACTTCATTTTGTTTTAAGTTGAAGTCATCACTGAGAAAAAGGGACATTTTGACAAAATGGCATTCAAAGAAAGCGCACCTGATTTTTGGAGAAAGATTTCTCTCTGAAATATTTACATTTGAATCATACAAAATAGACAGCCCAAAGCCACATACACTCTACTTCATATCCAAGCAATAAAAACAGTGGTTTAACATTTCATTTGTGTACGAGAGATTCCCTAAGGAAAGGTGCCACAGCCTCATACACAAATATAACTTTTTACATAGTTTTCCTAGAGAAGTCAAGGTTTGCACAGTGCCCCTGCATCTGTTCATAAATGTACTCTCCAAATTTCATTATAATCAGACAAGGAGTTCAAAAGTTACTAATTATGCCAGTGCCTCCCCTAAAGGCTAGTTACCCCCAGGATCTGCTGGAAATGACACTAAAGTGCATATTATTTGGACAGGCACCGATCAAGAAGGTAGGGTGCTCCTGCATTATTGCAGTATGTGTGTATGCCGTACATCCACGACACGGGGCACCCCATCAAGTCTTTGGCTGCTGGGTTCGGCACGAAAGTGTTCCTTTCTTGCCGTTTCAGGCTATCCTCTATATGCAAAATGGGCAACTCTCGTGACCCCCTTAAAAGTCTGCCCCAATAAAACGCCGCACTCAATCTCCCATGAAAAAAACAGTGTGTTCACTCCAGCCCACAGAGCTGTGGCTCCCAATACATCGGCCACTCTGGCCGAAGTGTTAACGACAGAGTTTGGGAGCATGCCAATGAGGTAAAAAATGCCGCCCTCAATCCCTCTGTCCCAAGTTATGACCCTACTGCCGATCACGTAGCGACTTGTGCATCGTGTACCTTCGACTTTGAGGTCACATCAGTGCTAGCTTTGCACAAGTCGAGGTACAGACAGGAAATTTTGGACGCCTTCAAAATGCACCACAGCCCTACAAACATCGGTTCCCCCTACCTAGTTCTATCCGAGACTGACCTTGCCTTTCTTTGACCGGAACTTCAGCCTTGATTTCGCTCTGTCTCCTTCACCATTGCATTAAAATCCTTGCGTTCCCCTCCCCTTTACTATCCATGCTATTTCGGTTCCTTCCTTTTTTCCCCTTTCCCTGATAAAGCGCCCCTCTTCCATCTCCCTCTGGAGACAAAACCCCTGCCCGTCGGAATCGTCAGAGTGGTCATTAATCGTTTGCTGCCAGTTGGGAAAACTCTTGTCCATCTTTGTCTTTCATGTTCTTCCCTTTATTTATATTACCCTTTTAAGCACGCTCCCCATTCCAAGTATACCTGGTAGACCTGTGCCATTTTATACCAATACTTCATTAAACATAAATCAACTAGTCAATTAGTTTGCTCTATCCATCGGCCCATGTTCACTACGGTAAATAATTATGCTATCTCGAAAGAACTGTTGCCTCACCTCAGGTTACTTTTTTGTAATCATTTTCAGTACTGCAGAGACACCCCAAAGACCATTTTAGTCGAAACTGCTAGAAACTATATCATACCACCATGTTCAATTCATATATGCAGGAATGTCCAATCTTCCTATTGCAGTAAGATAAATAGCCACTACCGAACTCTGTGGTGCATAAAGATTTAGTGGCCGTTTGGGAACAGCTTGTTTAAACAACAAAGTCCAGGAATTCGCCGGACGTCGACGAGTCTTTGCTCCTCCATGAGCAGATAGCACCGCCGATGGTAGTGTTGGCCTCTCGTCTGGACCTGCAGATGCTCCACTCATTCCACCACTGGGTTTGTGACGGAACCTTCGAGTACTGCCCTGCCACATTCACTCAGTTGTATATGATTTGTGGCTTCGCACATGGGGAAGCAGTATCGTTTGTTGCAGCACCTCTGCCTGGCAAGATATCCGCCGTGTGGGATGCCCCGAACCGTCGCTTTGGGTCCACTAGAGCACTACAGGTCGTCCATTTTGATTTCGAAACGGCCGCCACCACAGCCTGCCAGGGAACGTTTCCAGGCGTGACGACAACGGGGTGCCTCTTTCACTTTGTCCAGTGTCTCTCTGGGAAGATAGGAGAACTGGGACTGCAGGTGAGACCACGACGAATGATTTTTTAATCCTTTTTTTCAAGCTTGTTCTTGGATGCCTCGGGATCCTGGCATGCGGCTCAATTTCTTCTTACAGAATTTTGTGACGCCCGCTTTTGCGCATGCGAATAAATTGGCGATACCGAAACTAACCGCCCGAGTGACGTCTTGTGACAATAGTCGCTTCTCGCATGTCGTCACGCTCTAACGTCGTGCTAGGCGAGGAGCTAGGAGCTCACACAACTCATTTTTCCTGCGCTCTCGTGGTGGAAGTCGATTTTTCTAGTAATTGCTTATTAATATGAGCGGCACGCAGGCATCGGTTTGTGCTAAAACTTGGTCAACATTGCCTGGACCATGCCCGACGCCTCTTTCAATCGACAAATGAAGTTTCCAAAGCATCTTCATTGTTCCTTCACTAGGGCCGTTTTGGAAGGAGGTTGTTTTTTATATCATATGGTTTGTTAGGCATAAGTTAATACCATATTTAAAATTTCATGTTACAAAACCACCTATAAATCTCACTGTAGGCAAAAAACATGACTATTTTCTTTCGCGAACTACTTGCATTGGATCAATAAAAACCGTATAAAGCGCGGAAATTGCGAACATTATTATTATAACTCGTTCGGGAACGAAGCCTGACCTTCACGGAGTTCGGTAATCCCGCTACTCGTCGCCCAGGCTGGAAGCTATCGCTTGCGACCGGCTAACGAGCCCCTATCGCAGGCCACCTTACGATCGCGACTTGCCCCTTTCTCTGTGAAACGGTGCAGAAGAAGGAGAATGTGCGGGCGAGCTGGTAGGCGATCATGTTGCAAAAACTGGAGACTGTGGTAAAGGAAAAAATTTCCGAAGAAAAACAATTAAGAAAAAGACTGTCAAGGAAGAAAATAATTTGTCGAAAGAAAGGGATTCAGAAAAAAGATTGTCTCAATTGAGACGGCCTCTTTCCTCAATCTTTTTTCCTCAACGAATTCTTTTCTCCTTTTACCGCAGTCTCCGGTTTTTGCAACATAAGCAAAGAAAGGTGCATGTCACAACGTTTAATCGAGTTTTTCACAAAAAAAAAAGAAAAAATTACAAATGATTGCAATTTTTTTTATTCTTAGGGTGAGTGCGTAGACTGATTTATATAGTTTCCGCTATAAAAAGGTAATTTCAGAAACTGCTTCAGTACCCCTTTAAATGGTTTCATTTTTTGTAGTCTAGTAATCATTGCATTTGAAATGGTCCTCACTCTAGAACCAATCACAGTCCTAACTTCCTTATGCTCCTACTCACGCTCACACCACGTTGGTTTGCATTGCTTCTTCATTTTGTTTTTTTCTTCTTTTTGGTCCTGGGTTTGGCTGGCACGGTTCCACACTGCCGCCTGTCCCACGGTATTTTTGTCTATTTTCTGCATTTTTTTGTTTGTTTTCCACCCTGCCTTCACGAACACCTCTCCACAAAAACCTGGGGGCCTTCGTGATTATGGTTCGCACGCTGCTGGCCCGGCCGATGTGTCCTATACGAGAACTTCAAGGAAAGGATTCGTAAAGCGGTGGGGCTATCCCTGCTGCCACTGGAACTTGTGCTGTCACATTGGAGCCTGCGCCTCAAGAGCTCTCATTCAGTCACGGGAGACGGCAGACTAGACGGAGCGATACAGGATTTTGTTCTCCACGTTGAGGTGCAATGGCTCCACTCTCCAACTCAAGCGGAGCTTTGGAATTACCATTACGATGATGAGAATCTGAGAATGACAAATCATTTCGAAGTTGATTGATTGATTGATTTTGGGTTTTAATGGCGCAGCAGCTGCTAAGGCCATAGTGCGCCAGAACAATAGAAGAAAAAACTGCGGTACTATTTAAAGGTGAGGCATAATATCATTTCGAAGGGTGGCACAGTTCTCTGAAACAAAAATTTAAGTCTGTGCCACGAATTTCCCTCGGCAAGTTCCTGGCCGAGAACCAGCAGTTCATCCATCACCAAAACCAGGTAAGTGAGTTACACAATACTTCGACATGACCTTATCAATGATATGTTAATAGACCGCGCTTAATCCTGAGTGTATTAGTAGTAATAATAATGATATTAATAATAATAATATTTGTTCAGGCTCAGAAAAGACAGAACGGCACAGAAAGGCCTGGGGACCATAACATTTAAGTCTGCAGTGCTGCATGATGCTAGGTTGACGATGTGTGAATTTGTACGGGGGGATAAAAGGTGTAATGATGATTGAGTAAAGGTTTTGTCAGTAACGTATACATTGAGCATAAAATTGAGATCAAGTGGGCATGGAAACAGCCTGAGGATGCAGTCTTCTAATCCGTTCTGCTTCATTGTACAGATCCTGCTTTGCCTGTGTTCAGCGCCTGTCTGGGCATCGCCGTTTTCTCAAGTCATCGTCACAACAACGCTGGCCACGGAAGGATTTCCAGTTTTTCAAGATAAATCCGACGTACGTTTTGGCGTACTCGCGTACTGGCCGCAGTATGCCTTTACCCGGCACAAGGAAGCTACCCCATCGACATCGACACTAATCAACGAGGCTTCAAAACCGTGGAACGTCGCCAGTTCTGTCAGTGGGCATGGAAACAGCCTGAGGATGCAGTCTTCTAATCCGTTCTGCTTCATTGTACAGGTGGGTTCCTCTCCGTCGTTACATACTAGACGAACGAATAACCTCGTTCTTCTGCTGTTTCCATGCCCAAGTGTTATTTGTGTTACGGTCATTGAGTGTTATGATGTGGTAAAATCGTTACTAGCACTTTCGGGCGACATTGAACTTAATCCCGGCCCCATGAGCGACGTTCAAGCGAAACAATTCGCAGATTTGATGCAGCTGGTGAGGGATATGAATGAAAGATCTTTGAAATCTGAAGTTGGGCAAAACAGTTTACTAGACAGTGTGAAAGAAATAAGAGAAAGTCAGAGTTCAATCGAAAGAAAAATTAACGACATCGGTAATCGACTTACGCTTGTCGAGAATAAAGTATCTGCGCTTGAATTGGTTGACCAAGATTTCAACACAGTAAAATGTCTCGCTGAAAAATTAAATTATGACAACGCCACTTTGAATGACCGTCTAAACGACCTTGAAGATCGATCACGTAGGGATAATCTAATTATTTATGGTTTGGCGGATTCTCTGTCCGAAACTTGGTCCGTTACTGAAAGAAAAGTTCTCGAGCTTGCTTCTGGCTCTCTTGAGTTACAGGTGCCCCCAGACTGCATTGAGCGCTCACACCGCATCGGTGCTTTTAGTGCCAATCGCTGTCGCCCAACAATAGTGAAATTCTTATCCAATAAAGTCAAAAATTATGTATTTTCGTCGCGTTTTAAGTTGAAAGGTAGTGACATTTACATCTGTGAAGATTTCTCGCCAGCAACCCGCCAAGCTAGGAAAAAACTAACTGAGTTTGGAAAAGCCTCTAAAAATGTGTTTCAACTACGCTACAATAAACTGTTTATTAACAAGAGGTGTTATATGTATAACTCAGTGTCTGACGAAGTGTTTGATCTCGGTGCTGGTCCTGATAGGAGTGAAGGTGATAACGTCAACAGGCCTCCCCTTAACTTGCATCAAACGCCCTCATCTGATAGGCGCGAAGGAGATAACGTTAACATGCTTCGTAACACACATCAAGCGTCTTCTTCACCATAACATGTGGCAAGGGGCGTGGGTGCTATTCCTTTTTCCAAAAATGTGTCAGCACTTTTTAGCAATATAAGGAGTATTTGACGTCATCGTGATGAATTGTGTTCAGTTATTGATTCCTGTAGCGCTGACGTAGTAGCTTTAACCGAAACGTGGCTGTCATCGAATGTTCGGAATTGTGAATTATTCAGTTGTGATAAGCGTTTTAATGTCTACCGTTGTGATAGGGGTGCACGAAATGGAGGTGGCGTTTTATTGGCAGTTGCCGATCACATTGATTCTTTCTGTGTGCGTTTGAATAGTGATTTAGAAAGAGTTTGTAGTTGCTTGTGTTTGAACTTCCAAAAAGTTATCTTAGCCGTGTGTTATCGTCCGCCATCAGCTAATCCTTCTTTTGTTTCGAATCTTCATGATGTTTTGAACTCAATAATAGTGCGCTTTCCTTCATCTCCTATACTCCTCCTTGGTGATTTCAATTATCCTCAAATAAAATGGTCTCACCCGCATATTTTCTCTAACCCTTTCTCATCAGATGCGGAAGATTTTATAAAGTTATGTGATGACTTCAGCTTTTCGCAGCTGGTGTCTCTTCCTACTCGAATCACTGCTACAACTGCAAACGTATTAGATCTCATTTTGTCAACTTCACCTGAACTTATTTCTTCTGTTACTTTCATGCCGGCTCTCAGCGACCATTCGCTACTACATTTTTCACTTGATGTGCCAGCCAAAACAGCACAGCGAACTCTTAAAAAAATACGAGACTATGGTAGAGGTGACTATGACTCTATTAATGGTGCCCTTGGCCTTTTTCTTAACGATTACTTAGACCACTTTTCTGACCGTTCTTTAGAATTAAATTGGACATTGTTTAAGACGCAGGTTGAGCTCCTAACCAATAAACATATACCGCTACGTAACATCCCAATTGTTTCGAATTCCCCTTGGTTCAATAACACTCTAAAAAGACTTTCCAATAAAAAGAAGCACAAATTTCGTGCAGCAAAGTTAACAAATTCGGAGATTAAATGGCTCCAGTATCATGAGGCTGCCAATGCTTATAAAAGTGCAATCGCGGATGCAAAGTCAGTTTATTTTTCTATCACCCTGCCATCACTACTAACCAACAACGTCAAACAGTTTTGGAAGGCGATTAACGGCAATAAAAACACCACACTGTCTCTGTTTACTTTATCAGGTGAACCTGTTTCCACCGATGACTGTGCAAATGTTTTCAATTCTACTTTTGTTGAATCATTTTCAAACTGTATTTCTTCAACTTTACCTCAACTTCAACAACGCGCTTTTCTGCCCATGTATCCCATCTTAATTCAAACAAGTGGAATTATAAAGATAATTGAACAGCTAAAACTATCCTGCTCCGCGGGAGTTGACGGAATTAATTCTAAATTTTTGCTAAGAACAAAAGAGTATTCTTCTATAATACTGTCTAAATTATTTGAGCAATCACTTACTCTAGGCTCTTTACCTGACGATTGGAAGGTGGGTAAAGTGGTGCCCGTGCATAAAACCGGTGATCATCATTCTCCTCTCAATTACCGTCCCATTTCCATAACAAGCATTCCGTGTAAAATTCTTGAGCATATTATTTTTTCTCATCTCGTTCAACACCTAGAATCCAATTCATTCTTTGCTCCTGCACAACATGGCTTCCGTAAATCATTTTCGTGTGAAACTCAGCTACTCACCTTCACTCATGACCTTCACCTTATTCTTGATCATGGTTCCCAGGTGGATTGTATTTTCCTTGATTTCGCCAAAGCTTTCGATAAGGTGTCACATAATCTATTACTCCATAAGCTTAGCAAACTTAACATTGATCAGGATGTACTTTCATGGATTCGCGCTTTCCTTAATAACCGATCTCAATTTGTGTCTGTGAATAATACCTCTTCAATTCCAGCTCCCGTGACATCAGGCGTACCTCAAGGCTCAGTGTTAGGTCCCCTGCTCTTTCTTATTTTTATCAACGACTTACCTTCCTGCGTTTCGTCCTCTATTAGCTTATTTGCAGATGATTGCGTTCTTTACCGAGAAATAACTAACGCCTCTGATGTTGCTATCCTTCAGTCTGACCTTGATTGTGTTTCTAATTGGTGTAACAAATGGAACATGCAGCTCAACACTAACAAATGTAAAGTAATGACTGTTTCTCGTCTTAACTCGCACTCTACTTTCTACTATCTAAACAGTGTTTTGTTGGAAGGTGTATCATCGTATAAGTACTTGGGGATCCATATTTCATCGAACCTGTCTTGGAAGCCTCATATTTGTTACATAACTAACAATGCTAACCGCATGCTTGGCTTTCTCAAACGTAATTTTCCATCTGTTCCTGTATCTCTCAAGCTACTACTATACAAAACCCTTGTCCGCTCAAAATTGGAATACGCCTCCCCTATATGGGATCCCGGTACTGACTTACTTACAACAGCAGTCGAAGCTATTCAAAATAGATCTGTTCGCTTCATTCTTACTAACTATCACCACCTTCCATCGTCAGTTGTGTCTGTAACAGATGCCACCATGTTTAAGCGTTGTTTAACCACTTTTCTAAGTTAAATTTTCTTATGTTCGTGTTTCTATTCTTAGGTTGTCATTTTGTTTTTTAGTGATTTTACTTTGTAACCCACTCCCCTCTGTAATGCCCTCGGGCCCTGAGGGTACAATAAATAAATAAATAAAATAAATAAATTAGAAATATATATATAAAGATATGGCGCGAACCCCCAAGCTTTAAATTCAACCAGCTTATTTTCTTTTAATGCGAAGTTTGTGCCATTTTTATGAGGAGAGCTGCAGCAAAATATTAAAAATCCAACTAAATCACTGAATGTAATTTGTCTTTTATATTAGGCTAAATTATTAATCAATTTCTAAAGTCTTAACCTAGCAATAAGAGCTTATATTTTACAAAAGTTTAATTTGATTGAGAACAGGTCGGGCAACACAATTCACGAAGTCAAGCTTTGAGACTACTTTGGCGGGAGACACTTTGGCGAAAGTTGCAGAATTCGATGAACAATTTGAACCTGAATGTTCAACATCAAAACTTTGGTTCGAGGAAAGTTTGCAACATCCCTAATTATAATATGAATAGGCGATTCATTTGAATCACACCACAGCAGGAAGTGTTCGGGTGTCACATGCATGCATCGTCGCACATGTTGACAATGATCTTCCTATCTTTCATTCATTTACCTTCTTTTTTATTCTGCATTAGGTACAGATCAGGCAGGTGGTAAGAGGGGAGCTCCCCAAAAAATGCCGTCGGGAATACACTGCCAACAACGATGCCATCGAGAGTCTGAAGCAGGATATCATTGTCCATTGTGAAGAATTTCTGCTTGTGCCCGTCGTGACGCCATCTCTAAACCAAGATGACCAATTTGCGTACAAAATTGACGCTAAAGTGGCTCGGCCTCAACAGCTGATGACTGATGGCCAAAAGAGTAAAGAACAAGGAACACAATGTATATATGCATATAAATATATATTTGCAAATGGCTGTTCCGCTTCAATCAAATTCATAGCCAGCTGCACGGTGATCACTGCTTCAGTTTCAAAAGGACGGAGCACGGCGCACTTGGTAAGACAGGTAAGCATCGTATGCGCAACGAGTGGAGAGGATTTTTGAAAGACACCGATGATACTGGTTAATAATATATCTTACTTCATTGGCTCCTTTTTTCCCATGCGGATAGCTCTGATAACGACACCAGATACTCCACCAGAGCCCTTGCTGCTGCGTCGCATCGTTATAGGTTGTCGTTACCGGTGCACAAAAACAATCCATTAAATACTCGTTTATATAAGGGACCTTTTGTAGATAGCTTTCCTCCTCCCCTGCAATATCCGCAATTAAAGCACTGCACTGGGGAACTTTGTGGGTGCTTAGCGGGGGTGCGGGAACGACCTACGAAAGCCCACAAAACGCAGGGATTGTCGAAACGAGAACCGAAACCTCCGTAATTTTGACGGCAAGTCTCGACTGCAGCTAGACGAGCCGGTCTTGCCAAAACCTATTTATACTCTTTAGTTATTTATACATTGTATTGACAAGAGTCAATACAAAATGGAGAAAGCAAACTGGAAACTCTGATAAAAATATATGGGCAATAGTGGGGAGGCAGATGCACCAGTGCAGGAGCTGCAGGTAAATCGAGCGGGCGTATTGTACACGAGGTCCAGCTGCCGCTAATGTGGCTGTCACAAATTGAAGCAGACAGCAACCAGTCCGAAAATGAACTTCGGTAATGCATTTTTATGGGAAAAGGTGTTTACATTGTCGCTCTCCACTCAATCATAAGAACACATATTACGGTCATCTTATTGATTTGAACTCGAGCAGGACCGAACATTTCTTCGAATAAAGCAAAGTTTGAATTATTGGGAGTTTCCTCCCATATAGATGTATAGGATGGGACCTGCATGTTTGTTTGAATCATCTGCAAGTTTGAATTAAGAGTTTGAATTAACGAGATTCGACTATACACAAATTCATAACGTGATAGATAATTTGTAACATTTATTAAGCATAGAAATGAAAATATACGCCAGCTACGGGTTTTTTTTTTTTTTATTTAATGGCTGTAAACATGGGAGAAAAACAATAGTAAAATAGCCTTATAAATGCATTTGTGTTCCAAGTTTTTGGCTACAGAACACGCACTTGCGTATAAAAAAGCAGCGAAAGCCAAATAGAAGTAATTAAATTGATGGCAGCAGATGCTTAGAATCGAGTAAATACAGTATTTTACCTAAATTATTTTTAGGAGTTTAATTGGGTTCTATCCATCAATTTTTGTTTCCCCATCTGGCAACAGTGGGATCAAGATGGCAGACGGTATGCGAAGCATTGTGTGCAAGGTGGTTGTGGCAGTGATGTGATTGGCCTAAGCCATTTTGGAGCACTTTTTGGAGCAGCCAAAACAATGTTTTGGAGCAGCAAAATTGGCCTTTGGAGCAGCCAGAACAGTGTTTTGGAGCAGCAAAAGTGGCTTTTGGAGCAGCCAAAACAGTGTTTCAGAGCAGCAAAAGTGGCTTTTGGAGCCACTTTTGCTGCTCCGACAAACAAAGTGCACTTGGTGCTGTGTTGTGACGGAACTCGCTGTTTGTGTTTTTACTGCTGAGGCATCCCACAAGTGTACAGTGTTGTAGGCATTGCCGAGCAATTTCGAAAAGAACGCTTGCCACCGTTTTACTGGTTCCCGACGTGCCAGATTTTCATCAAAAGGAAGCAAACGTAAAACAACGAATTGCAAGCGTCTCGGCTGGTGCCTTTGTGGTGCTGTCATGTTCACATGCACGTGAGGGCAAGTTCAGCAGGCTTGCAGTGGCACGTGCTTCGTCGTGCGAGCGGAGACAACGGCTGTTCAATCGAAACCGAAATAATGCCATTCCCCTCTGTCGCCAACTGATTCCCAAAATAGTATTCAAAATGTAACTGTCCAGCGTATGACAAAAACAAAAAAGAACAGTCGGGCGGCGCGTGCTTGCCAGGCCAGCAGGCGAGGTAGAATCTAAACGCACACAAAAAAAAAAGGAAAGAAAAACCTAAGCGCATCAATGCATGACTTCACGAGCCAGGGTCAAAAAGTTCTTGGAGCGCTTTGTGCAAAGACTAAACTCGAGACAAACAAGCGCGATGTTCGGGTTCAACATGCACAGATTGTCTTCTTTGCTTTAGCTCACTTCTGTTCACCAACTTTGTTTCGCGGCATATTTTTCACGTACCAGGGTCCCTCTTGAAAGAAAGCCCACCGAGAGAAACCTAGGTAATCAATATTTCTACAAGCAGCTTTTGTAGTAGAGTATGATTTAGAAAAGGGCAGGAATGTCGATGAACAAATTTAGAAAGCGCCATATCTGCAGCGACGTGGGAACGGAAACACCCGACGTCGCGTGACCACGGTGACTGTGTTCGCGCGAGCGTTTCAGCTCACAAAGTAACTTTCGCCACCCAAAAACGTGGTTTTGTTTCACAGCATGACGGCATGGCTGGCGCCCGGCACACTAGCGTCGGAGCGTCAGCACACGCCTGCGTCTATCGTTGAAAAAATTTAAAAGAAGACGCGAGACGAGATTTCCGAGACGACGAGGGACGAGTGCGCGAAACGCGAGACAAACCACTGGGAAAAACCATGCAAGACCGAATGGACGATTGATGCAGGGTACTTTGTGTCGGGTGGCCGCTTGCACCACCTAGCTCACGCATGCTCAATTACGGTTCTCAGTTTAGTTTCGGTTTTGAAAGGCAACCGAAATAGGTCCTTTGGCACAGGCTTGGCGCAGATTACCCGTATTTTGGCAAAATGTAGCAGGATGTGGCAGGATTAGCCCCATGGCGCAGTTTGGCACAATTGGCGCAGCAATCACATCACAGTTGTGGTCTTTGCGCTACTGGATGGTTTTGTTCAAAACAAGGCCACTATTTTGAGAACAAGCGGTTCAAATCAACGCCTCCGATCACAGAGAAAGTAATTTTGAATCACTGACAGGTCCCACTTCACAGTTCGTTCAACAAGGGAGAGTATCCACAAAAGCATGGTAGCACAACTTCGAGAAGTCGGCAAAAAGCATCTTCCGAAACCACCAGACCCGTGCTCTTAGCAAGGATAAGCGTGGCGTGAACAAGCGAACCCCACTTGCTTAGGTTCGTATCTGAGGCAGTTTACTTTCATGGATTATAAATAAAATTTCAAAACACGTCCGGAATTCCCCTGTCAAGATTTGTTAGCTTAATAGGGTTGTACCTTCGATCCACACTTGTGGAGCATGAGGGTGAAGTGTTTAAGCAAAAGTCAGGCGTTTGCATTGGTTCCTGCCTCGCTCCTGCCCAGAGTGAGGTATACCTAGATCAGGCCACACTCGGCGTGCGCGCCATGTACAATTTCGAAATGCTTAGTTCGGCGTACGACGGAGACTACTTGTTTACGGCAGCCGTGTTGCGAAATGCGTACAAGTTCGCTTACGACAACTGTCTCTACGTGCCCCGAGGTGTTCCGAGTGCGGAGATCGCCGCCGTTCCGAAACGAGAAGTGTTGTTGAGCGTTCGAAACGCCACCGTCGGAGACGTCGTTGTGGACGTGAATAACATTCACAAGGAAGAAACCAAACGGCGCACGTCGTCTTCCGGTGGCGTGGGTTGCCTCGTCTTGGCGACGGGCCGACCACAGGAGAACGTGACTACCAAGATAGCCCAGAGTGTGGAAGCGACCGTCAAGAGCATGATCCCTCGCATGGCCGAATCCATAGGCGTGCCCAGTGCAATCGTGAACGCACTCGTCTCAACGAGTCAAGTGCAACTGTTGGACATCGTGCGCATGATCGATAATGTGCTATTTCAACACAGCGATTGGGAACAGAGAATAGAACGCGGTCTGCGAAACATCCCGTCTATCATGAATAACGTCACGAGAACCCCCCTAATCTCTTTCAGACCTAGCAAGGCCGTTTACACGCACGTGTCGGAGAATTCGGTCCTCGAGTTGCCCGGATTTGATAACTCTATCGTGTTATCTACGTACGTAGACGCCGAAACTAACAAACGCCTCTGCCCTCTCAAATACCTCCTCAAAGAACCGTTTCTCTTTCTCAATAAGGGGAGTGGGCGGTATTTCTCTCACTCCAGTGGAAATCATCCAATGCCGTTCACGCAAATGGAGGGGCTGCGTATTCTTTTCTATTTGCTCTGCTAATAAAAAGGAAGGGGACGTAGAGACTCGCGACACATTCGTTACTAGTACCAACCATGGGCATTCCGGCACTCTGGAAGACTGTGAACGACGTTTGCAATCGTTATTGCGAAGAAGAAGCGGCCCGTAGGTTGCTACGGACCCAACTCACTCGTCCGGACGCCGTACTCGACGCCTCGGAAACGGTCGACATCGTGTTTCGCACGTATCACGCCATGGAAGAAAATAGTCGACGCTACTTTTCCTACGAAGGCAGGGATTCCCGGGACCCGTCTCGCGACGAGTTTCGAGTGCAAGTGGTCGTGGATGGAAACATATTCCTGCATCACTACAGGCACAAGTTGCTGGAAGAGTGGAAGCCGTACGACCTGATGGCTCGAATCAACGGCATCAAGGCCCTTCCACCCGACACCGCCGAAGCGGGCTGGCGCAAACTGGAAGTCGACATCGCTACGGCCGGCATCGATCGAGAGACTCTGGACTTGCCCTTTCAAGAAGCGCCGCCCGTACACACCGAGTTACCAAACATGATGCGTGTATGCAACGTGTCGTGTAATGGACGGTGCGTCACCTACGGCGGTTTCTTTGCCTGCGTGTTCAACGCCATTTCGCATAAGGTGCGGTATCTCGTGTGTGGCTTGGGACTCAAGGGGCGTCACGTACACACGGACGTCGTGGTGGTATTCGACGGCGTGCCGCCAATGACCAAGTGGTGCGAACAATACAATCGCCGCAACCCCAAGACAGCCACTGTCATGACCGATACTTCGTCTCCGGTTCCGAAAAGGATCAAGACGAGCAAACACCACGGCGACGTTCTCTCGAGAGACCTGCCGGACTTTGCCGCGAAAGAAGTCACGGTGTTGCAGAGTCTGACGAGTCTGACGCCGTTTTCGGACGTGCTGCATGACGTACAGTCGTACGGAAATCTGCTAACGCAACCTCACGTGGCGAACGTGGTCATCGAGGGCTACAACAACCCCGAAAACGCCTACTATCAACTCTCATCGTTCACCGTCTTAAGCCCTTCGTTCGTGGGAGAGGGTGAAATCAAGATGATAGACGTGATGTTGACCGAATTGGACGACGGTGCCGTGTGGGACGTTTCCATAGCCCTCACGGACGATTCGGACGCCATGCTGGCCATGGCCACCACAGTCGACAGAATGCCGGCACGCGACGTTTACCTGTATTCGCCGTGTCAGTACGCACAGTCTCGCAAGCTAAAACGCTCCTACAAGTACGGAAACAATCTGGAAAGCGAGAGGCCGGAAGAGGCTCCAGTGGTGACGGTGCATCTCGTGGACAATCCGGCACCGTGTCGCGAGCGAGGTTATTATCACCTGCGGGAAGATTTCTTCGGTCGCTTTTTGGGCGGAGTCAAATATCCGTCTCCGATGTGTTACGTCGTACCGTAGCTTTTGTACGGCGGCTTCGAAATGTTGCCGGTCGTGATAAGTGCCAAAATGCAGGTTTCGAAAAACGTAAACATGATTAGCGGCATGTTAACTGCCACGCGCGAATGCACGGAATTCCTGGACGTTTTGCGCGCGACGCTTCGAACGCTAGTCGGTGACGAGAGGGCGGCTACGAAGCGTCGTCGCGGCCAACAAAACAAGCGATGGAAGGCGGCTAGAGTCGGTGAAATGGTAAAGAAATGGTCGGAACGCTACGTCAAGTTACTCTATTGGGTGACGCTGTACACGTGCTACGACGATAGGCTCGCGTGGTACGTGCCGCCGACGGACTTCATGTCCAAAAAAGGGGACATGTGGCAGCGACGAGTGTCGATCTTGTCCGTGGAAGACCTCGTGCGCTTCCTCGATTCTGGTGAAGAGAATCGAATCGAAGGGCATTTCGGCCGAACCACACGCGTACTCGTCGTCCGTCGCCGACGCAGTCCGCGTCCTAAATGGCATGTTCTTAATGGGCGCCGTGCAATACGAAACGAACTACGCAAACTGGGAGAACTTGGAAGCCGTGTGTGCTGCGTACAAACACTATCGCGACAATTGCCTGTGCGTGCTGGCGGAAGAAGCGGACCCGCGCAAAGCATGCTCGTTATTTCTCGAGAGTTCGGAATGGGCGCGCATGTTCACCACGAACGCGCTGCGCCGTTGTTACGAACTCACGAGAAAGCGACTCGCCACCGTGCGAATTGACGAGTTTCAGACAATAATGCAAAGCCTGGATAGCAAGCAAGCGGAAGCGGAATTTTTATTTGCATAGTGGTTTGCCGGAAGCGTAGTATTTGACGGAATAAATACCGTACGTGGAATTGACGGGTGTGCGTGCAATGTCGATGTAATAAAAGAAATCCACCAAACGAGACACCACGAGGTTGTGTAAATACATCCAATGTTTTTCGCAGTATAAGTTCTGGGAAAGGTACTGTCCGTTTTCCTTCGGTTTGAGTTTGCTCACCAGAACGGTCAACGGAACGAGTACCTCGTACAAACCTCGATAACATAACGGACTGTCTCCTGGATGAACGTCGCGTCCGTTCTCGGCGTCTTCGTCATCCATGGGTACGTTGATGCCGCCGTTGACGTAATCGGAAATCACTCGGTCGACGAAGTGCAGCACGTCCTTGTTGGCGCCTGGTTGTTTGCGTACGTACAGGTACACGTGGTTCTTGGTGCAGATGACGTCGTGAACGCGTAGCGTTTTCGTCACGTTAAGAAAATTCACAACGTCCACCACAATCGAATTGACAACGGGCGCCTTGTACGTGAACACGACGTTAAAGGCGGTGCCACAGTCGTCGTCTTTGGTGGTCGTTCTCGTACTGAAATATTTTGCGATGCATATCCATAGTTTTGTCGGTATGGACACGCTCAAATCAAGGTGCGTCTGTAAATAATCGCTCAGAGCGGGTTTGCTCTCTTCGGCCAACGGTACGCGTCTTAACATCTCGTCCGTACAAGTGGAAATAATTGGTTACCGGGACGTTTGGTCCGTCTACCAGAGTTTTTATTGTCCCACGACATGTTGTCAGTATTTGGGGTTAATCATTAACGGCGCTACCATAGTCGACACTTGTTCCATGTTTCGTTTTAAGGCGTCTCGAGCCGAAGTACTCATCGAGTCGGCGCTATCGCAAATAAGTATCTTGAGAAAATCCGAATTGAGCGGGATCATCACGCGAATGTCGTCGGCGATCGTCCAGCGACATCTCGACAGGAAAATGCGCAGAGCGGTATTAGAAACGAACTGGTTGCATAGAAACACGTCTCTGGTCACGATGGATTGCATGTTGGGTGCTGATTTCAGCATGGAGTCCACAGTCCACAAGTTTGTTACGTCCCAAGTGTCCACGACGTAGCCTTGGTTGATTCGCGCCGTCGTTTGATATTGTGTCGAGTCGATTCTTTCGGCCATTTTTAACGCCGATGCGAATTTGTCGTCGCGCATGCGATCGTACGCCACAGACATGTACACGTGTATGGGGAGTGGAAGGTCGTTGCCGTCGGCGCCTTGCGCTTTGCCAGCCATGGTCGAAGGGTCCAGATGAGGCAGGGCGCTAGTTATGCGCGAATAAAGGTTTCTTCCGTAATAACTCAAGAGCACTTCTTCGGTGAATTGGTTGTATATGCGCGAATTAGACAAGTCGTAGCATGACGAACCGTCGGGTACCGACCGTTTTCTTCGTCTACGGCGGTCTTGGCTATCATGAATTTGATCAGATTATTCGGTCCGTTAACCACCGCCACGGGTCGACCCAGATATCCCTTGCGATGCGCTTCGAGACAAAAATCCAACCAGTCGTAGTTGCAACATGCGTACGTAACGTTTATTGCTAGACGGCGCATCTCCGGCGTTATCTTCATGTCCTTTACTTGCTCCACAGCGTCACCGCTACCGTACACGTAGGCTGTGCGCACGGTGTTTGCCACGATCAGGTGGAATATAGACTTGTACGTATTTTTCGTGAGTATCGCGTCGACAACGTCTTCGTTAGTCGCTCCGGGGACGGCCTTCACGGCCGAGTGGAAAACCGGTATCCACACCGGGTAGACGCGAGCACGTGAAACCGATTTCGTAAGAAGCACTTTCAATGCGTCCGCGGGGCTGTAGAATAACGCCAAGATCTTGTTGTTTGTAGAGTCCCGCAGCGTGAATGATAAATCTTTCGGTCGTACCGACCACGGCTGACACGAATGCGTGGAATAAGTAGAGTTGCCCAGTGCTGGAGTTAGAAAGTTGATTTCGTGGTCCGTCGTGTGTGGCAGATTTCCAACGCCGGCTTTTGGAAACGTCGTCGAATGTGGAGTGTACAGGTAATAAAGCCAATCGTCCACGTAAGACTTGTATAGTGTGTACGCTTTGTCCAAATCGATCTTGTCAGGTACCGAAGACATGATGCTCCGTTCGTAGCCGAGGACGGCGAGGCCTCGTTTGTTGGCATCTTGGTCTTGGAAATTCGCCGCTTTCAAGCGCATAAAGGGATAGACTCGCCCACAAGCGTCCACTTGGTCAAACTCAGCCTTGACGTGAGAAGAGCCAGCTACCACCAACTCGTCGTAGCAGTTGTTGCTACCTCGGAAGACGCGATTAAAGAAGTCCATACCCTGTATCATCAGACTGTACACTCTGCGTCCAAACACCAGACGCATGGCGGTATGCGGTATGTCGCACTGTCTTCTCGTGCTGACGAACGACCAGAGAACTTCGTGTGCTTCTTCGGACGTGTGAGTGCGGCCGAACAACGCAGTGTAGATCCAATAATCTTCGGAAACGTGGCGTCCGAGAGCCTCGTCGACGACGAATGCCATGGCCACTCCGAACGTGAATGCCGACACGTCGATCTTTTGCGACTTGACGTCCGCGTCGTAAAGTGATTCGCTACCGTCGAAGACGCGCTCGCTTAGTTCTTTGGCGTAATATAGGTTCTTGTTCTTCACGCCACCGGAGATCATCTTCTCCCAGAACAGACCGTTGGCCAGCGACCGACAGGCGGGATACGTGCCGGTGGCGCTTGATACGGACCACGGGTTGCGATCGGAGACGTCGACGCGGTTGTATAACGAATAGAAGTAGTCCAGGGTGCAGAGAATTTTTGCTGTCGGCGTCCGCGATATACACGTAACCACCGCCGCGACCGTCCGTGTCTTTTCGAACGATCAGTTGTTGCGGAACGATCGCGTGTTCTTGAGGTTCTAGTAGGTAAAAGTCGGCGTCCGCCGACAATTCGTGCGGAAAAAGCGGTCTGTGTTTATCGTGGCGGCGGATGGGGAGGGGCGACTTTCTCAAAACGAAGCATATCCGCTTCGCTCCCAATTTGTTATCTATATCGAGATATAGAGGTTCGTTGCCATTGAGTGAGGGATTGGCCTTAGGAACGCTTGATCATCGTAGTCACCACCCCTTTCGTATGAAACGAGGGGTGCGACGTCGAGGGTGGAGGACACGTTTATCGAGTACATAACGCATCTGCCGACTACTGTGGGGATCAGTCCGTGCGGGTTTTATTTGGCGAACGCTTTCGAGACATGGCTCCGACGCTACGTTCCCGTGCTCGCATCGGTTGGCTTCCGGCCGAAATGCTCCAAAAAGTGTTCGAGTATCTAGACGACCGTTCCAAGTGCCGAGTTTCGTGTGTGTGCCGTGCCTGGCGCGACATCGTCTACGCTCACCGTAAGAACGACGTCGTCTTCATTCGAACCATCAACAGTGTGATTCGTAACTACAAGTTTTTCGTGAAGAACGAAGTACATAAGTTCAAGTTCGTCGACGATGGCGTGGATGGCACCAGTCACATTGGCATCATGTATTTCGCCATGTACGTGAAAATATTGCATTTGGACTTGAGCGACAGCATGGCTCTTGACGACACCAAGTTCAAGAAAATCGGATATCTCACCAAACTCAAATGGCTCAGTCTGGATCGTTGTACGGAAATCAGCTCCAGCTCATTCGAGATCATGTATCGCTGGTTGATTAAAGGGATTGTCCGGTCGAAACCGAAAGTACTTAAGTTCTTGCGCTCGTCACGTCGAGGGAGCCTTCATATAGACAAACGTCATTTTTATTTTGATATATGATCTCCCGTTATTAAGTAAACCTTTCATGATCCTATGTACGAAACTGCACCCCGAATTTCGCCAGTGTCAATGGCTGACATCCGTAGGTGCTGCGTGACGTCACAAAACGCAAAGGTTTGTCGGATGGTCGGGATAACAAGCGTTGGTCGATGGATGTTTTGTATTTTGTTTCGAATTATATAGTCTCCTAGGCACTACCCTACTAAAATACGGTTCTTTTAATGCAGTTCCCAAGCACGTGCAAAAAAAGTCACGCCTTTTAGCGGGATGTTACTCGCAGAGAGCCATAAGCTTCGAGCAAACGTATGCCGTTTCGAGCAAACACAACTGCGACGGACGCCGATCGAACTAGGGGCGCTTGCAAAGCAAAAGATGCAGATTTCGCCTCTGAAGCGGCACTTAGGTACACGAAGCGGCATCTGGGAACACCTTTCGGCGGATCCACTGGATCGGTGATGAGGCTGCGGGTCATTCCCTCAGTGGCGACGTCCGCGGGTCGAAGGCAAACGGCGAACCGTTCAAATGCATGTCGGACTCGTCACTTGACTTGGACGAGCTTGATGAATCGTAGCTACGCTCCATTTTCACACGCGGGTCAAACAGATATCGGGCTGCACGCGTGCTAAATACAACCTCTGGTATCATTTCGAGATGGCCAAGCTGTTGGTTTCGGTTTCGCTGCATAATCAAGGTCTGTTCGATTCGGCCAGGAAGTTCTGAACTATAGTCGGTTACAAGTCAAGAAGGTAGTGGCAAATGCCCCTCAAAGGGAATCTTTGCACTTCGACGATAGGTTCGCGGCATCAGGATGATTTTGCGTCGGGAGTCACTGGCGGCAGCGCGCGGTCGGTATACTGGTCACCTCGAAGGCGAAGGCCTGACGATAGCGTACGTCTTGGCCAAGACAATTATCGACCGTAACTTTGGCGTCAAGTTAAAGCGAGAATCGGCAAAAAAATACCGATTCTCGGTGTTTTTCCCAGGCCCGTTAGTGGGCGTCCACAGATACCAGCGGACAAAGCATGCAGTATTATGCTCAGCTACGGGGACATGCGAGTGCCAACGCACTAAATCCCGGACCTCTGCAATGAATCGGAGTCGTCAATATGCATCCAAGAGCAACTGAAGGCGGAGACTATCAAGAGGGCAATAGCTTTCCCGTGTCTGTAAGTAAGAATATCAACACTGTGGATCCCAACATAGCATCAAAAAGAAACAATTTACGTGAGCCAATATTTCAACACTCACCACAGGGAGCCAAACCTACGCGAGCAGGTGCCTAAAACGCTTTTAGAATATAATAATCAAGCAAATTCCTTCCCTCGGTTAGGATCTCAATTCCGCGTCCACCGCGGGTACGTTATTATCATAAATGAGAGGAAATGCAACCTCCGTATGGGCGTTATTGTTAAACATCGCAGACATTTGAGCAAGCGCTGCGAAAAATGGCACCGCGAGCAGAGGCGGACGAGGAGTTCTGCTATCGCCGTCTGCTCTTGCCGTCTGCTTCTGCACGGACGCTGAACCGAGTCCGGAGCCGGTGCAAGGTTTTGAGGAACTGGGTCTGAACTCGTTCAGAACTGGGATGAATCGGACGCGCCAGTGCAGTGGTCGTGCAACTTACGGTTGAATCGAATGCACCAGTTCCTGCACCTCCGAACTAGTTCAGCCAGTTCAGGCGAATCGAACAGACCTAAATTGACTGATCCGATTTGGGCGAGGAGTGGGTGGACGTAGTTTAATATCGTTGGCACAGCATCACACCTCAGCTTACAAGCAGTCTGTCCGCTGAGAGCTCAGCTCGTAGCTTTCTTCTGTGAGATGAATGCTGCATAAACAGGATCTCGATCTGGACGGGAACCCAGTCCCTACGCACGACGACGATCCACTTTGCTCGTCACTGCACGTCTCGCGGAAAAGTGTGGAACGTCATGTCTTGGCTCGCATATGCTGCCCGGTGGTTGTGGCACCCAACCGCGCAACAAAAATCTCACCCAACCACGAAACAAGTCGAGCACAACAACAAAAACGAAGCACGCTGAAGCGTTCACTCGCAGGCAAACAACGAGACAAAAATGCTCGCTTTGTGTTTTGTGACGTCAGAGCTTCAATGTTGCCAACGAAAGAAGCGTTTACGCTAGAATGCGATATGAGCACTATAAATTCAATTACTCACGCAGAGGGGCATATAAAATTCGGATATTGCACGTACGATGCTTCTCGAGGCAATAACAATGATATCCAATTGTTTTTTCGAATACAAAATTTGACCGGACAATCCCTTTAATCTGGAACATCTGAGTGTGCGTTACACCAACATCACGCGGTCTGTTCTATGCGATATGGCGAACAGACTCAAGAAGCTACAGTACCTGGACATTGGATACTGCCCGGATTTGGACGAAGTCGATCTACGGTACATCGCGGAATTCTTCGTTACTCTGAAGACCTTGATCGTGGACGGACTGGGGGGTGTGACAGACGTGGTCCTCTTTCTCGCGTTCACCCACATACCGCATCTGAAGAAGTTATCGGCACAGAACTGCGAGTCGGTTTACGGTCACGTCACCACACACTGTCCCGAAACTCTCGAGATCTTGGACATACGCAAATGTGGAGGCAGATACGAACCGAACACTACCATCTTCAACGGTATCAACCGGCGTCGCGACGGTAGCCTTCTTGTGCGTTTTACGACGCCTTCTGACAGTGACGTCAACATCAGAGTATGAGAACTTATCACGCGGTGGTTGTTAATTTTGACCTGTTCATATGGTTTTATCTGATACGGTTTGTCTTGTTTGATACGGCTATACTCCCCAGTGAGATTATAATAAACACTTTTATCTGATACATTGTGTCCTGTGATAATTTAGCACGTGGTGGTCGACATTTATCGGACACGTGATGTATTATGTGAGAGAAGTCTCCACCCACCAGACTATATAAGGTCTAGTACACGACTAGTTTTCTACTTACAAACATGGCTCCGACGCTACGCTCCCGTACTCGGATCGACTCTCTTCCGAACGAAGTTTTGGAAAAAGTGTTTGTGAATTTGGACGACGCCTCTAAGTGCAAAGCTTCTTGCGTCTGTTCGAAATGGCGCGATGTCATCTACGCTCGCCGGAAGAACGACGTCGTCTGCATTCGCAACATCGAGAAAGTTCGTCAGTGCGTTTCTTTTTTCGTGCGGAATCGCGTGCAAAAGTATAAGTTGCGCTACCAGACCCTTTCGGAACTTCACAAAACCGTCAGTGTCATGAATCTCAACACTCGTGTAAAAATAGTGCATTTGGACCTGAGCGGTAGCACCTGCGTAATCGATACCGCATTCAAGAAGAGTTTCGCCCGTTTGACTTCACTCAAATGGCTCTCTCTAGATGGCTGTACGGGAATCGACTTACACGGTTTGAGGTACGTACTGGAAAAAATGGTGAAACTCGAACATTTGAGTCTGAAGCACGGCAACGTCACATTCGGTGTCCTGATTTATATGCCGCGCATGAATTTACAATATCTGGACCTGAGCTATTGTCAGTTTCTGGACAATTACTCCGTGCAATACCCCGTGTGTTGTTTCCTTAATCTGAAGACTTTGATCCTTGACGGAGTGCAGGACGTGTCGGACGAAGTAATCGAAATGGCGTTTATTTATTTGTCTTGTTTGGAGACTCTTTCTGTGCGGAATTGCAAATTGGTTAAAGGCATCGTCAAGACCCCCTGTCCGGTCGGTTTCAAACTCCTGGACATACGTGGATGTGATGGTAGACACGAAATCGATACCACTATATTTGACGCCATCAACTCTCGCCGTGACGGGAGTGTCTTAGTGCGTTTCACGACGCCGATTGACAGTGACGTTAGCATATGAATATAATAAATGGTGGTGTTGGAACCATGACACGTGATGGAGAAGGCTCCACCCACCAGACTATATAAGGTGGTTGTGTCGAAATTTCTTGCAGACATGGCTCCGACGCTACGCTCCCGCACTCGGATCGACTCTCTTCCGAACGAAGTTTTGGAAAAAGTATTTGTGAATTTGGACGACGCCTCTAAGTGCAAAGCTTCTCGTGTCTGTTCGAAATGGCGCGATGTCATCTACGCTCGCCGGAAGAACGACGTCGTCTGCATTCGCAACATCGAGAAAGTTCGTCAGTGTGTTTCTTTTTTCGTGCGGAATCACGTGCAAAAGTATAAGTTGCGCTATCGGAACCTTTCAAAACTGTACACCACCACCAACGTCATGAGTCTGGACACTTGTGTGAAAATAGTCCATCTGGACTTGAGCGGTAGCACCTGTTTAAGTAATTCTGCAGTCAAGGAGACTGTTGCCCCCCTGACTGCCTTAAAATGGCTTTCTCTAGATGGTTGTACTGGAATCGGTTCGCAAGGCTTGAAGGACGTACTGAAAAACCTGGTGCATCTGGAATATTTGAGTTTGAAGCACTCGAACATCACGCTCGGTGTCCTGATGGCTATGCCGAATGCGAATTTACAACATCTGGATCTCAGTTACTGCCAGCTTTTGAACGGGTACGAAATCTGTTATCCCTCGCGTTTCTTTTTGAATCTGAAGACTTTCATCATGGACGGAGTGCGGGCCGCATCGGAGGCGCCCATCGTATTGGCGTTCAAGTATTTGCCTCGGTTGGAGACTGTTTCTGCACGGAACTGCGAATTTATTATGGGAATCTTCGTGGACCCCTGCCCAGCCGGCTTCAAACTTTTGGACATACGTGGATGCGGTGGCGACCACGAAAAGGATACTACGATATTCGAGAAGCTGAACTCTCGTCGTGATGGAAGTGTCGTCGTGCGGTTTACGGATAAGGATGGGCGTGACGTCACCGTTCGGGTGTGATATATAAGTAGAGACGCGAGACTGGGAAGTGCTACTAGACGCGATGGATCGCCTGCCCGCGGAGTTGTTGATGTACGTGTTCCTGTTCGTCGAGTCTGGAAAGAGGGGACGGCTCGCGCTCGTCTGTCGAGGATGGAAACGCGTTTTAGATTACGCTTCCCTCTGGAAAGACGCCACAGCGTACCTCGGCAAATATAGTAAACGTCAATACCGGAGCATAGATACGCGCCATGTTTCCAAGGCCAAGTTGGTGCAAGGCTTTGATTGGACTATTCTACCGCCGCGGATGTGCGACGTGAACGTCGGGGGCCTCTACGACAACTTCGGCAGACTCCTGACCATGGATCGTCGAGTGCTGTGTAACCTGACGCGTTTGGACAACGTCACCGATGCCGACATGGTGTTCGCAACGAATAGTATGCCCAACTTGTCGTGCTTAAACGTGACGCGATGTGTGCGTCTCAGCAATTCGAGCATGGACACATTTAATTATACGCGTCTCGTCCATTTAAACATGTCGTGTTGTATACACGTTACCAACGGCGGCCTGTACAAACTATGTATACCGACCCTGCGGACTCTGCACGCGTCGCAAGTGTGGGATCTACTGCCCGCCTGTTACGCGGAGCTGTTGATATGTATGCCGGAACTGGAAGATTTGGAAATTAATTACGCAGAAGACTTTTGCGCGGACGTGTTACATAAGTTTGTGTTAACCTTAAAGAAACTCCGCGTTCTCACGCTATTCGCGTCGAGTGAGATTGATATACACAAAATAAAACTCGCGGTGCGAGATTACGATTGTAAATACAGAAAAGTGCCGCTGAAAGTTGGCGTCGCTAGTGTTGCTACCAATACGTACTACCTTTCTTGAAAGAATAAATGTGTGTTTTATTCGTCCATTCGTGGTCTCTTTGACAAATCATTTGGGGGAATTTAGGTGCGAAACGAAATGTCCGATACAAGGAGATTCGACGTTGCGTCGAATCTCCTTGTATCTCACGGCTTCTGTCAACGCGTCGTCCAGGACAGAAGAACCGCTTGCGAGGTCGCTGAGTCGCAGATGCATCCCGCTCGACTTGCGACTCGCCAGAGCCGGATTGGAATTCTCGCCGATGGTAAAATAGTATCCACGCACTCCTCCCGCCACGCAATGCCTTTCAAATTCGTTAAACGGTGACTGGGTCCACTCTCCGCCCAAAGAACGCCATCCGCCCAGGTATTTTAACAGTACGTCATCGAATGCGTTGCGGAAAGAGTTTTCGAGGACGAAATTGTCCATCGTCGTGGAGTCGGTATTGCCGCGGGAGAAGGCGTGGAGTTTTTGCAGTAAGCGTACTACGGAATATTCGGACACCTTTCCGAAATGTCCACCGAACAATCGCGAATGACCATCGTAATCCAATTCGTACACGAATCGATCCATGGCGTGCATATGCAGCCACGGTTCGTAATCTCGCAAGCTAAAACGCTCCTACAAGTACGGAAACAATCTGGAAAGCGAGAGGCCGGAAGAGGCTCCAGTGGTGACGGTGCATCTCGTGGACAATCCGGCACCGTGTCGTGAGCGAGGTTATTATCACCTGCGGGAAGATTTCTTCGGTCGCTTTTTGGGCGGAGTCAAATATCCGTCTCCGATGTGTTACGTCGTACCGTTGCTTTTGTACGGCGGCTTCGAAATGTTGCCGGTCGTGATAAGTGCCAAAATGCAGGTTTCGAAAAACGTAAACATGATTAGCGGCATGTTAACTGCCACGCGCGAATGCACGGAATTCTTGGACGTTTTGCGCGCGACGCTTCGAACGCTAGTCGGTGACGAGAAGGCGGCTACGAAGCGTCGTCGCGGCCAACAAAACAATCGATGGAAGGCGGCTAGAGTCGGTGAAATGGTAAAGAAATGGTCGGAACGCTACGTCAAGTTACTCTATTGGGTGACGCTGTACACGTGCTACGACGATAGGCTCGCGTGGTACGTGCCGCCGACGGACTTCATGTCCAAAAAAGGGGACATGTGGCAGCGACGAGTGTCGATCTTGTCCGTGGAAGACCTCGTGCGCTTCCTAGATTCTGGTGAAGAGATTCGAATCGAATCGAAGGGCATTTCGGCCGAACCACACGCGTACTCGTCGTCCGTCGCCGACGCAGTCCGCGTCCTAAATGGCATGTTCTTAATGGGCACCGTGCAATACGAAACGAACTACGCAAACTGGGAGAACTTGGAAGCCGTGTGTGCTGCGTACAAACACTATCGCGACAATTGCCTGTGCGTGCTGGCGGAAGAAGCGGACCCGCGCAAAGCATGCTCGTTATTTCTCGAGAGTTCGGAATGGGCGCGCATGTTCACCACGAACGCGCTGCGCCGTTGTTACGAACTCACGAGAAAGCGACTCGCCACCGTGCGAATTGACGAGTTTCAGACAATAATGCAAAGCCTGGATAGCAAGCAAGCGGAAGCGGAATTTTTATTTGCATAGCGGTTTGCCGGAAGCGTAGTATTTGACGGAATAAATACCGCACGTGGAATTGACGGGTGTGCGTGCAATGTCGATGTAATAAAAGAAATCCACCAAACGAGACACCACGAGGTTGTGTAAATACATCCAATGTTTTTCGCAGTATAAGTTCTGGGAAAGGTACTGTCCGTTTTCCTTCGGTTTGAGTTTGCTCACCAGAACGGTCAACGGAACGAGTACCTCGTACAAACCTCGATAACATAACGGACTGTCTCCTGGATGAACGTCGCGTCCGTTCTCGGCGTCTTCGTCATCCATGGGTACGTTGATGCCGCCGTTGACGTAATCGGAAATCACTCGGTCGACGAAGTGCAGCACGTCCTTGTTGGCGCCTGGTTGTTTGCGTACGTACAGGTACACGTGGTTCTTGGTGCAGATGACGTCGTGAACGCGTAGCGTTTTCGTCACGTTAAGAAAATTCACAACGTCCACCACAATCGAATTGACAACGGGCGCCTTGTACGTGAACACGACGTTAAAGGCGGTGCCACAGTCGTCGTCTTTGGTGGTCGTTCTCGTACTGAAATATTTTGCGATGCATATCCATAGTTTTGTCGGTATGGACACGCTCAAATCAAGGTGCGTCTGTAAATAATCGCTCAGAGCGGGTTTGCTCTCTTCGGCCAACGGTACGCGTCTTAACATCTCGTCCGTACAAGTGGAAATAATTGGTTACCGGGACGTTTGGTCCGTCTACCAGAGAGTTTTTATTGTCCCATGACATGTTGTCGGTATTTGGGGTTAATCATTAACGGCGCTACCATAGTCGACACTTGTTCCATGTTTCGTTTTAAGGCGTCTCGAGCCGAAGTACTCATCGAGTCGGCGCTATCGCAAATAAGTATCTTGAGAAAATCCGAATTGAGCGGGATCATCACGCGAATGTCGTCGGCGATCGTCCAGCGACATCTCGACAGGAACATGCGCAGAGCGGTATTAGAAACAAACTGGCCTCGTTGTAAGTGTTTGTAGGCCACGTCGCATTCGAAAACCTTGAGAAGCTCGTTTTCCAGGAATTTCTTGTTAATTATGGTTATTTCAGTCTCGTCCTCGATGTACATTTTGACGAACATCTTGAGGAAATCGGCCAACACGCGTTGATCGATCTCGCAGACGGACAGGGCGGCCATCGACTGTCGTGTGCCGTCGGCGTCGCGAACCGTATGCAAAGCGGTCGACATGGACGTGCACCAACTCATTATGGAGGCGGCCACGCTCGGCGGAATGTGGTGCTCTAGATAATGCACGTCGTGCATCCAAGACAGATAGTGATTAAAGAACATGCCGTCGTACAAGTAAACTTCGTCGTTCTTGTACGAATGGCACACGCGCGTGTGGTAAAACAAGTTCATGGCCATGCGAAAGAGCGAACTATTGGCGTAAGCGGCCACTTCGCGCTCGTCCGGCGTGGGGATGCCGTTGGTGACCTTGAGACAGTACAACATGGCTCCGAAAGTCTCCGGATCCATCATTTCAAAGTTTATGCACTGGAAAAAAAGCCATAAGTTGCGCGGCGACACGCTGCAGGCCTGGGCGAAAAAACGGTCCAATTCGGAGGAACCGCCCTGCGTCGAACGGTGTAGTTCCACGAATCGTTTGTCGGTCCGACTGCTGCTCATGCATTGTTGCACGACGTGCGCTATGTTAAGAACGCCTACTGTCGTTTGCACCGCGTTACTGTTTTGCAGCGCGTTAAAGTACTTGTTTCGTTTGATCACGGGCACCGTGTCGAAAGTACGCTGTATCATGTCGTTGTGATCCTTTAGAGTGGTCGACACGGACGGATCGAGAATGGCCGCGTCGTCAGCTTCGTTCGTTTCCATTGGCATAACCGTGCGCAGAGTCATAAAATCCGTATCGCAACGCCCCAAAGCGGCGTCTTCGGCGTCCAGACGATTACAATCGTCAACGAGCATCGTGATGACGTCGAAAACCGTGCTGTTGTTGGAAAAGCGCACCTTCATCGCCTGATAAACCGGTTCGTTGACGCGAACGTTTCCGTTCATGTGCGCGTGAAGAAGCAGACCGTTAGTTACGTCGAGCCAGTTGTGCGCGCTGGCAGCTTGTACCGTGACGACGGGGCTGCAGCGCGCGCGGCGCAAAGCGTAATTGCACAAAGACACCTGCGAAGCCAACAGTATCTTTTTGGGGAGTATAGAATCGTTGACGACTTCGACTACCTGTCGTTTGCATTCGTCGACCACTTTGTCTATGTTCACGAGGAGAGCACGTAGCATGGCAGTCGCGAACGAATTGACGTACGGTTTGAGTTTGCGTATGACGCGCTGGACGTTGGACGAAGGCGACGTGCGTCTCGTTATCGTGATTCCGTTGCGCAAAAACTCGAGGCCGGCCACGGCGCTAAAGAGACTGCCGTCAGACAGATATTGGGCGTTGGTCGGCACCGCGTCCATCTCCAAAAGCAGGAGAGAGGCCGACTCGAAAATAGAGTAGGCGACCTTACTTATCACATCTTCGTTATCGAGCGTCGTAGTCATTTCCTGCAAAATATCCAGGAGGCGGTGGGAGGAGTAGCCAAGGAGGGTGTTGACGTTGGAGGCGGTGTCTCTGTCGTAGACGACCTCGTTGGTCTTGGAGTAGGCGGTCTCGGGAGGATCCGCGTTATAGACGGCTGCCAATAAAACAGACGCGTCCGTATAACTTATGGTCTTGCCGAGCGTACCCTCCGTCACTTTAGTCGCGAAACCAGTCAGGATAGACATTTTATTTTATCATGGAAGACATCGTGAACCGATTCTTTAGCTTTAGACAGTGGAAGCAACCCGTCGTTTCGGCGCGCGCCATGGCTTTAGCCGGTTTCTGCCGCTTGTCCGACAAAGCGTCCACCTGCACGTCGTGCGGCTTCGTCCTCGACGACTCCATGCTGAAAAAAAACGACGGTGGAGGCGACTACCCGTTCCAAGTTCACGCCAGTCAACGCCCGCAATGCCGGTACGTGCGCAATTTCACGGACCCGCGACTCGAGGAACTGAAGTACCTCGAAGGGTGTGCCGCGACCGTTGTGCAACACACCATGCCGTCGGTGCCCGTCTACAAGAATCCCATTAAACGACTCGAGAGTTTTCGTTCCACACCAGCCGTAGAACGCTGGTGGAGCGATCGAATGGAGCAAGACTTGGTGACTGCGGGCTTCTACTACGCTGGAAACATCGCTAAAGTGGGTGAATGTAAATGTTTCCACTGTAACGTGACAGTGCTCGGCTGGCACTCGACGGATGATCCTTGGGAAATACACGCCAAGTTTTCTCCCAAGTGCGAATTCTTGCGTCTTCACAAGACACCTGACTACATCTACTCGATCGCCAAGTCGTACGTGACTTCCGAGATGTACTGGGCGATGCAGCTGAAAGAGATCCGCCACCTGTTGTCGTCGCCGCAACACCGTCTCGCGACTATGAACTTGCTTCGTTTGAACGTGAACCTGTCTAACCCCGACAACGTCTACGACATGATCAAGCACGTCACCCTGGACAAGCCATGTCCGCATCTCTTCGAGGCTAGAGACCGCAGTTCCAATTTCGTGATCGTAGATTTGGGCCGAGACACGGTCGACAGCATATGCGATACGTTCGACTCTGCCCAGCGTTATCAGCCACAAGCCGTAAAGGAAGAAGAAGACAACGAGCAACAACAACAGTCGCTGAGCATCGCATGCAAGTTGGCACCAGCAACCATAGCGTCTTTACCACGTGCACACTGCGTTCTCTGTTTCGATTGTATTTGCACTCGACAGCAATGTTTCGTGTGTAAAAAATACATTCGCAAAGTTTTGCGCATCTATTATGGTTGAGTGAATAAAAAGCAATATATCGATACTCTCGTTTCTTTTTCTCTCCCTCTCTTACTCGGGCCGACCGATAAGATTGAGGATAAAAAGACGCTCGTCGACTGGACACGACGTGTCAGAACGCAATGCAGAACGTAAAGAAACGGTTCCTAACGTACAAATCGTACCCCACGGAGTGGGTTCCCGATCCGCGCGAACTGGCTCTCGCCGGATTCAAAGCTTGCGTGTTTGGATTTCCCAGATGTATGGAGTGTGACTGCGAGTACAAGTTGCTGCGTAAAGAAGGACCGATGGAACAACATAGGCTATTTTCACCCACCTGCTCGATCATCGTCGCCGCTAGTAGGGAGAACGACATTAGGGACTGTGACTACTTCACCGTGGATAACTACCAACACTACTACTCCAATCCGGTGCACCGAATGGAGTCTTTCGAAAGGTACTTGTGGCCCGATATGCCTTCGATACAACGCTTCGTCGACGCCGGACTATACGCCATCAACGGCGTCTTGGCTGGCTGTTTCGTCTGCCATTGCAAGCTCTACGCGTTTCACCATTACGACGATCCTCTGGTGGACCACGTGCAGCATTCTCCCAAGTGCGCTTACTTGAACGCGACGCTCGACAAAAGACGCATCGACGCCATATACAACGATTTTCTCAAGAGCGAACTGTACTTCGGGATGCATTTCCTCGACGTCGTCGATTACTCGAAACTGACCGCCGTGACCTATCTGTTGGGAACGAACCAGATCAAACTACGTCATCCCAAGGACTTGAAAGTTCTCCACAATCCACCACCAGTGCAACACGTCCGCGTGCCGGATTACGCAGAGTACGAAATGCAAGAGTTTGTGCTCGAAAACGACGCTACGGCATGTAAAATATGTTACTCGAATCAAGCGTCTGTAATCGCGCTGCCGTGTGGACACTGCGTGACGTGTAACCAATGCGCACTGCGACACCCCAGGTGTTGTATATGTAGAAAGACCGTAAGTGCAATCATCAAACGAACGCTTTATTAATCGTAAAAGATGATTGCCAACGTGGTGAATTGGATCACCTCGTCACTCGACGGCATTCAGTGCAACCCCATGATTCCCGCTAAAACCACGGCCCAACGAGTCAAGGTCTATTGCCAAAAATCGGGCATGAACTTTCTCGGACGTAAAGCAATCGTCCAGCCGATTCTTTTGACGCATTTTGACGGATCTAATAACCATTGGAGGTTGTCGTTTAACCTTTTCAATGGTTACACGAAGCCTCATTTTCACCCTTATCAGTTTCAATTGGAACAGGGGACCCGAATAACTCTGGCACGGAGCGTATTCGTAAAGTATTTTTTTTTACCGGCACTACAATCTCGGGACGTGCAACAGGCACTCAAGGACTCGCTTAATTACACCCCCACCGACCTGCTAAATAGGGCCGTCGATTATGTCATGGACGCCCTATGGGTTTTAACAAACCATCAACAATTCGTGTCGAACGTTGGAATTTGGGATGGCGTGGCTCGTCTTGTGCGTCGCACGCACAAGACTTGCGATAACGCTCAAGTCAGAGCGTTACAAATTTACCCGAAAGTAATCGAAAACCCTCAGGTGTACGCGAACGTAAGCACTCCACTCGAAGAGTCTGCAGTCCAGGATATTCTTAGTAAAGTGTTTTTTTCAAAATTGAACTTTACGAATCCGACGAGTGTGTCTGTGCATGAGTCGTCGTTTTTTTTCTACTTTTTATTTGCTGTAATGAACAACAACAAGGGCATCCACTGTACTTTCGTAATCGAATGTGCGAACAAAAGGGTATTGAAAGCCTTTTATCAGTGCATTCGACAGATCACCAACCCCTTTAACACGAAGATGAACGGAACGATTCGTCTTTTCGTGTTAAAGCATAATTTGTACGAAGTCAACGACGGTTGCTTCTACAAACTAGACAACTACGACAACATGCGTTCTCGTTCCACAGATGGCGTCGTTACCACGATTTGTTTTGTCAACGTATCGAATTACACTCAATTAACGGAAGTTAACAAGAGTAGGAGTTCGAAAAAAATGTTCATCGTGCACTTCTGCAATTTCTTTGGTAACGGCGAGGACGAGGACTTCGCGAGTAAATACCTGGACCGTCAGACGTTTTCGAAATTTTTCGGAGCACTTCTTAATTGGTACAAAAAATCAGGCGCATACGACGTGGAGTTTGAGATGAATAGGTGGGCTAACCAGAGTCTACACGTCATCGCAAACTCCACCCAATTTTTTATTGCAATCGTACCCGGCGTGTCGGTGGCGGATACTAAAAAACGAAAGCAATTGGAAGAAGAAAGCGAGTCCGACGAAATTCGACGCAAAATTATTCGGCTGGACGAGGGAAATCCATGGGGTCGAGACTCGCAAGAAAAAGAACAAGATACTCCCGTCCTAGACGAATTACCCGAAGCCGACGTTTTAGCACCATCATCGCCGCGACACCAGCGGACGGAATGTGTCGTATTACCACCATCGCCGCGAAACCAGCAGACTGAATATGTCGTGTCACCAACATCGCCATTAAACTATCAGATGGAGTGTGTCGTGCCACCAGCATCGCCATTAGACCATCAGACGGAGTGTGTCGTGCCACCAGCATCGCCACGTATCGAGCAGACTGAAGGTGACGTGCCACCACCATCGCCATTAAACCATCAGACGGAGTGTGTCCCAGCATCACAGACTGAATTTAACGTGCCACCACCATCGCCATTAAACGATCAGACGGAGTGTGTCGTGCCACCAGCATCGCCTGTCCAGCAGACTGAAGGTGACGTGTCGCGAGACCTGGAGAGTGACGTACCACCAGCATCGCCACGAGAACAACAAGAGCAGGAAAATGACGTGTCCCAAGCATCACCTATGTGGGAAAGTGACACGTGGACGGATAGTGACGTACAAGACTGACTCTGAACGTGGTGAAGCAATCGACGACATCTACGTACCGGACACTCTAGATCCAGTTCTCGAAACACTACTAATTCCGTTGAGAAACAGCCCTTCGCCCGAAATGCCAGTATTGTGTGGAGATGACGTGGATGACGTATTAAATACACCGCACGTGAGCTATAGTAGCAGTAGTCGTAGTACTAGCGACAGCGATAACGACGCTACTTTCACCAGGGGGCACGACCGGTCTGCTAGCGATGATAGTTCGTCCTAACCTATATAAAAAGACTTCATTCATGCATGCTACTTCAACAGCATCGGCAGCGAGAGGACCCGCGCCGTCTGGTACGCGTCGGACGATTGTTGGCTAGCAGACCGCGCCCGACCAAAGTGCGAAGAAACAATCATGTCCGAACCGTCGCCGTCTCTTCCGAACAACGACGTCAAAAAGAACTGTCTGTTTAAAGACGACGACGACGACGACGAGACCGTCGTGTGCCTGTGCTCAAATTGTGATAGGTGTGACGACGACGACTACAGAGAAGAGACGCCGACTGATTCGGACTTGGACTTTATAAATGACGGCGTCATCTCCATTCACACGGCAACCTCTTCTTCCAGTGACGAGGAAGACGACGATGACGACAGCGTCAAGTGTGTCTACGTGAACCGGCGTCGTGGACGAATTATAACGAGCGACGACGAAGATGACGACAGCGTCAAGTGTGTCTACGTGAAACGAAGTCGTCGACGAATTATAACGAGCGACGACGAAGAAGACGAAGAAGCATCTACGCCAAAGAAAATTCTAGTCGACGGAACTAGTAGTGAAAAATAAAAAAATATTTATTATTACAATCCAAACTTGCCTTTCATTCTGGCCCAAAGGCCTAGCGGATCGCGCACACCAGCGTCGATTCGTAAAGCGTACCCTCCGTCACTTTAGTCGCGAAACCAGTCAGGATAGACATTTTATTTTATCATGGAAGACATCGTGAACCGATTCTTTAGCTTTAGACAGTGGAAGCAACCCGTCGTTTCGGCGCGCGCCATGGCTTTAGCCGGTTTCTGCCGCTTGTCCGACAAACCGTACACCTGCACGTCGTGCGGCTTCGTCCTCGACGACTCCATGCTGAAAAAATACGACGGTGGAGGCGACTACCCGTTCCAAGTTCACGCCAGTCAACGCCCGCAATGCCGGTACGTGCGCAATTTCACGGACCCGCGACTCGAGGAACTGAAGTACCTCGAAGGGTGTGCCGCGACCGTTGTGCAACACATCATGCCGTCGGTGCCCGTCTACAAGAATCCCATTAAACGACTCGAGAGTTTTCGTTCCACACCAGTCGTAGAACGCTGGTGGAGCGATCGAATGGAGCAAGACTTGGTGACTGCGGGCTTCTACTACGCTGGAAACATCGCTAAAGTGGGTGAATGTAAATGTTTCCACTGTAACGTGACAGTGCTCGGCTGGCACTCGACGGATGATCCTTGGGAAATACACGCCAAGTTTTCTCCCAAGTGCGAATTCTTGCGTCTTCACAAGACACCTGACTACATCTACTCGATCGCCAAGTCGTACGTGACTTCCGAGATGTACTGGGCGATGCAGCTGAAAGAGATCCGCCACCTGTTGTCGTCGCCGCAACACCGTCTCGCGACTATGAACTTGCTTCGTTTGAACGTGAACCTGTCTAACCCCGACAACGTCTACGACATGATCAAGCACGTCATCCTGGACAAGCCATGTCCGCATCTCTTCGAGGCTAGAGACCGCAGTTCCAATTTCGTGATCGTAGATTTCGGCCGAGACACGGTCGACAGCATATGCGATACGTTCGACTCTGCCCAGCGTTATCAGCCACAAGCCGTAAAGGAAGAAGAAGAAGACAACGAGCAACAACAACAGTCGCTGTGCATCGCATGCAAGTTGGCACCAGCAACCATAGCGTCTTTACCATGTGCACACTGCGTTCTCTGTTTCGATTGTATTTGCACTCGACAGCAATGTTTCGTGTGTAAAAAATACATTCGCAAAGTTTTGCGCATCTATTATGGTTGAGTGAATAAAAAGCACTATATCGATACTCTCGTTTCTTTCTTTTTCTCTCCCTCTCTTACTCGGGCCGGCCGATAAGATTGAGGATAAAAAGACGCTCGTCGACTGGACACGACGTGTCAGAACGCGATGCAGAACGTAAAGAAACGGTTCCTAACGTACAAATCGTACCCCACAGAGTGGGTTCCCGATCCGCGCGAACTGGCTCTCGCCGGATTCGAAGCTTGCGTGTTTGGATTTCCCAGATGTATCGAGTGTGACTGCGAGTACAAGTTGCTGCGTAAAGAAGGACCAATGGAACAACATAGGCTATTTTCACCCACCTGCTCGATCATCGTCGCCGCTAGTAGGGAGAACGACATTAGGGACTGTGACTACTTCACCGTGGATAACTACCAACACTACTACTCCAATCCGGTGCACCGAATGGAGTCTTTCGAAAGGTACTTGTGGCCCGATATGCCTTCGATACAACGCTTCGTCGACGCCGGACTATACGCCATCAACGGCGTCGTGGCTGGCTGTTTCGTCTGCCATTGCAAGCTCTACGCATTTCACCATTACGACGATCCTCTGGAGGACCACGTGCGGCATTCTCCCAAGTGCGCTTACTTGAACGCGACGCTCGACAAAAGACGCATCGACGCCATATACAACGATTTTCTCAAGAGCGAACTGTACTTCGGGATGTATTTCCTCGACGTCGTCGATTACTCGAAACTGACCGCCGTGACCTATCTGTTGGGAACGAACCAGATCAAACTACGTCATCCCAAGGACTTGAAAGTTCTCCACAATCCACCACCAGTGCAACACGTCCGCGTGCCGGATTACGCAGAGTACGAAATGCAAGAGTTTGTGCTCGAAAACGACGCTACGGCATGTAAAATATGTTACTCGAATCAAGCGCCTGTAATCGCGCTGCCGTGTGGACACTGCGTGACGTGTAACCAATGCGCACTGCGACACCCCAGGTGTTGTATATGTAGAAAGACCGTAAGTGCAATCATCAAACGAACGCTTTATTAATCGTAAAAGATGATTGCCGACGTGGTGAATTGGATCACCTCGTCACTCGACGGCATTCAGTGCAACCCCATGATTCCCGCTAAAACCACGGCCCAACGAGTCAAGGTCTATTGCCAAAAATCGGGCATGAACTTTCTCGGACGTAAAGCAATCGTCCAGCCGATTCTTTTGACGCATTTTGACGGATCTAATAACCATTGGAGGTTGTCGTTTAACCTTTTCAATGGTTACACGAAGCCTCATTTTCACCCTTATCAGTTTCAATTGGAACAGGGGACCCGAATAACTGGCACGGAGCGTATTCGTAAAGTATTTTTTTTTACCGGCACTACAATCTCGGGACGTGCAACAGGCACTCAAGGACTCGCTTAATTACACCCCCACCGACCTGCTAAATAGGGCCGTCGATTATGTCATGGACGCCCTATGGGTTTTAACAAACCATCAACAATTCGTGTCGAACGTTGGAATTTGGGATGGCGTGGCTCGTCTTGTGCGTCGCACGCACAAGACTTGCGATAACGCTCAAGTCAGAGCGTTACAAATTTACCCGAAAGTAATCGAAAACCCTCAGGTGTACGCGAACGTAAGCACTCCACTCGAAGAGTCTGCAGTCCAGGATATTCTTAGTAAAGTGTTTTTTTCAAAATTGAACTTTACGAATCCGACGAGTGTGTCTGTGCACGAGTCGTCGTTTTTTTTCTACTTTTTATTTGCTGTAATGAACAACAACAAGGGCATCCACTGTACTTTCGTAATCGAATGTGTGAACAAAAGGGTATTGAAAGCCTTTTATCAGTGCATTCGACAGATCACCAACCCCTTTAACACGAAGATGAACGGAACGATTCGTCTTTTCGTGTTAAAGCATAATTTGTACGAAGTCAACGACGGTTGCTTCTACAAACTAGATAACTACGACAACATGCGTTCTCGTTCCACAGACGGCGTCGTTACCACGATTTGTTTTGTCAACGTATCGAATTACACTCAATTAACGGAAGTTAAGAAGAGTAGGAGTTCGAAAAAAATGTTCATCGTGCACTTGTGCAATTTCTTTGGTAACGGCGAGGACGAGGACTTCGCGAGTAAATACCTGGACCGTCAGACGTTTTCGAAATTTTTCGGAGCACTTCTTAATTGGTACAAAAAATCAGGCGCATACGACGTGGAGTTTGAGATGAATAGGTGGGCTAACCAGAGTCTACACGTCATCGCAAACTCCACCCAATTTTTTATTGCAATCGTACCCGGCGTGTCGGTGGCGGATACTAAAAAACGAAAGCAATTGGAAGAAGAAAGCGAGTCCGACGAAATTCGACGCAAAATTATTCGGCTGGACGAGGGAAATCCATGGGGTCGAGACGCGCAAGAAAAAGAACAAGATACTCCCGTCCTAGACGAATTACCCGAAGCCGACGTTTTAGCACCATCATCGCCGCGACACCAGCGGACGGAATGTGTCGTATTACCACCATCGCCGCGAAACCAGCAGACTGAATATGTCGTGTCACCAACATCGCCATTAAACTATCAGATGGAGTGTGTCGTGCCACCAGCATCGCCATTAGACCATCAGACGGAGTGTGTCGTGCCACCAGCATCGCCACGTATCCAGCAGACTGAAGGTGACGTGCCACCACCATCGCCATTAAACCATCAGACGGAGTGTGTCCCAGCATCACAGACTGAATTTAACGTGCCACCACCATCGCCATTAAACGATCAGACGGAGTGTGTCGTGCCACCAGCATCGCCTGTCCAGCAGACTGAAGGTGACGTGTCGCGAGACCTGGAGAGTGACGTACCACCAGCATCGCCACGAGAACAACAAGAGCAGGAAAATGACGTGTCCCAAGCATCACCTATGTGGGAAAGTGACACGTGGACGGATAGTGACGTACAAGACTCTGACTCTGAACGTGGTGAAGCAATCGACGACATCTACGTACCGGACACTCTAGATCCAGTTCTCGAAACACTACTAATTCCGTTGAGAAACAGCCCTTCGCCCGAAATGCCAGTATTGTGTGGAGATGACGTGGATGACGTATTAAATACACCGCACGTGAGCTATAGTAGCAGTAGTCGTAGTACTAGCGACAGCGATAACGACGCTACTTTCACCAGGGGGCACGACCGGTCTGCTAGCGATGATAGTTCGTCCTAACCTATATAAAAAGACTTCATTCATGCTACTTCAACAGCATCGGCAGCGAGAGGACCCGCGCCGTCTGGTACGCGTCGGACGATTGTTGGCTAGCAGACCGCGCCTGACCAAAGTGCGAAGAAACAATCATGTCCGAACCGTCGCCGTCTCTTCCGAACAACGTCAAAAAGAACTGTCTGTTTAAAGACGACGACGACGACGACGAGACCGTCGTGTGCCTGTGCTCAAATTGTGATAGGTGTGACGACGCCGACTGATTCGGACTTGGACTTTATAAATGACGGCGTCATCTCCATTCACACGGCAACCTCTTCTTCCAGTGACGAGGAAGACGACGATGACGACAGCGTCAAGTGTGTCTACGTGAACCGGCGTCGTGGACGAATTATAACGAGCGACGACGAAGATGACGACAGCGTCAAGTGTGTCTACGTGAAACGAAGTCGTCGACGAATTATAACGAGCGACGACGAAGAAGACGAAGAAGCATCTACGCCAAAGAAAATTCTAGTCGACGGAACTAGTAGTGAAAAATAAAAAAATATTTATTATTACAATCCAAACTTGCCTTTCATTCTGGCCCAAAGGCCTAGCGGATCGCGCACACCAGCGTCGATTCGTAAAGCGTACCCTCCGTCACTTTAGTCGCGAAACCAGTCAGGATAGACATTTTATTTTATCATGGAAGACATCGTGAACCGATTCTTTAGCTTTAGACAGTGGAAGCAACCCGTCGTTTCGGCGCGCGCCATGGCTTTAGCCGGTTTTTGCCGCTTGTCCGACAAACCGTACACCTGCACGTCGTGCGGCTTCGTCCTCGACGACTCCATGCTGAAAAAATACGACGGTGGAGGCGACTACCCGTTCCAAGTTCACGCCAGTCAACGCCCGCAATGCCGGTACGTGCGCAATTTCACGGACCCGCGACTCGAGGAACTGAAGTACCTCGAAGGGTGTGCCGCGACCGTTGTGCAACACATCATGCCGTCGGTGCCCGTCTACAAGAATCCCATTAAACGACTCGAGAGTTTTCGTTCCACACCAGTCGTAGAACGCTGGTGGAGCGATCGAATGGAGCAAGACTTGGTGACTGCGGGCTTCTACTACGCTGGAAACATCGCTAAAGTGGGTGAATGTAAATGTTTCCACTGTAACGTGACAGTGCTCGGCTGGCACTCGACGGATGATCCTTGGGAAATACACGCCAAGTTTTCTCCCAAGTGCGAATTCTTGCGTCTTCACAAGACACCTGACTACATCTACTCGATCGCCAAGTCGTACGTGACTTCCGAGATGTACTGGGCGATGCAGCTGAAAGAGATCCGCCACCTGTTGTCGTCGCCGCAACACCGTCTCGCGACTATGAACTTGCTTCGTTTGAACGTGAACCTGTCTAACCCCGACAACGTCTACGACATGATCAAGCACGTCATCCTGGACAAGCCATGTCCGCATCTCTTCGAGGCTAGAGACCGCAGTTCCAATTTCGTGATCGTAGATTTCGGCCGAGACACGGTCGACAGCATATGCGATACGTTCGACTCTGCCCAGCGTTATCAGCCACAAGCCGTAAAGGAAGAAGAAGAAGACAACGAGCAACAACAACAGTCGCTGTGCATCGCATGCAAGTTGGCACCAGCAACCATAGCGTCTTTACCATGTGCACACTGCGTTCTCTGTTTCGATTGTATTTGCACTCGACAGCAATGTTTCGTGTGTAAAAAATACATTCGCAAAGTTTTGCGCATCTATTATGGTTGAGTGAATAAAAAGCACTATATCGATACTCTCGTTTCTTTCTTTTTCTCTCCCTCTCTTACTCGGGCCGGCCGATAAGATTGAGGATAAAAAGACGCTCGTCGACTGGACAAGACGTGTCAGAACGCGATGCAGAACGTAAAGAAACGGTTCCTAACGTACAAATCGTACCCCACGGAGTGGGTTCCCGATCCGCGCGAACTGGCTCTCGCCGGATTCGAAGCTTGCGTGTTTGGATTTCCCAGATGTATCGAGTGTGACTGCGAGTACAAGTTGCTGCGTAAAGAAGGACCAATGGAACAACATAGGCTATTTTCACCCACCTGCTCGATCATCGTCGCCGCTAGTAGGGAGAACGACATTAGGGACTGTGACTACTTCACCGTGGATAACTACCAACACTACTACTCCAATCCGGTGCACCGAATGGAGTCTTTCGAAAGGTACTTGTGGCCCGATATGCCTTCGATACAACGCTTCGTCGACGCCGGACTATACGCCATCAACGGCGTCGTGGCTGGCTGTTTCGTCTGCCATTGCAAGCTCTACGCGTTTCACCATTACGACGATCCTCTGGTGGACCACGTGCGGCATTCTCCCAAGTGCGCTTACTTGAACGCGACGCTCGACAAAAGACGCATCGACGCCATATACAACGATTTTCTCAAGAGCGAACTGTACTTCGGGATGTATTTCCTCGACGTCGTCGATTACTCGAAACTGACCGCCGTGACCTATCTGTTGGGAACGAACCAGATCAAACTACGTCATCCCAAGGACTTGAAAGTTCTCCACAATCCACCACCAGTGCAACACGTCCGCGTGCCGGATTACGCAGAGTACGAAATGCAAGAGTTTGTGCTCGAAAACGACGCTACGGCATGTAAAATATGTTACTCGAATCAAGCGTCTGTAATCCCGCTGCTGTGTGGACACTGCGTGACGTGTAACCAATGCGCACTGCGACACCCCAGGTGTTGTATATGTAGAAAGACCGTAAGTGCAATCATCAAACGAACGCTTTATTAATCGTAAAAGATGATTGCCGACGTGGTGAATTGGATCACCTCGTCACTCGACGGCATTCAGTGCAACCCCATGATTCCCGCTAAAACCACGGCCCAACGAGTCAAGGTCTATTGCCAAAAATCGGGCATGAACTTTCTCGGACGTAAAGCAATCGTCCAGCCGATTCTTTTGACGCATTTTGACGGATCTAATAACCATTGGAGGTTGTCGTTTAACCTTTTCAATGGTTACACGAAGCCTCATTTTCACCCTTATCAGTTTCAATTGGAACAGGGGACCCGAATAACTCTGGCACGGAGCGTATTCGTAAAGTATTTTTTTTTTACCGGCACTACAATCTCGGGACGTGCAACAGGCACTCAAGGACTCGCTTAATCACACCCCCACCGACCTGCTAAATAGGGCCGTCGATTATTTCATGGACGCCCTACGGGTTTTAACAAACCATCAACAATTCGTGTCGAACGTTGGAATTTGGGATGGCGTGGCTCGTCTTGTGCGTCGCACGCACAAGACTTGCGATAACGCTCAAGTCAGAGCGTTACAAATTTACCCGAAAGTAATCGAAAACCCTCAGGTGTACGCGAACGTAAGCACTCCACTCGAAGAGTCTGCAGTCCAGGATATTCTTAGTAAAGTGTTTTTTTCAAAATTGAACTTTACGAATCCGACGAGTGTGTCTGTGCACGAGTCGTCGTTTTTTTTCTACTTTTTTTTTGCTGTAATGAACAACAACAAGGGCATCCACTGTACTTTCGTAATCGAATGTGCGAACAAAAGGGTATTGAAAGCCTTTTATCAGTGCATTCGACAGATCACCAACCCCTTTAACACGAAGATGAACGGAACGATTCGTCTTTTCGTGTTAAAGCATAATTTGTACGAAGTCAACGACGGTTGCTTCTACAAACTAGACAACTACGACAACATGCGTTCTCGTTCCACAGACGGCGTCGTTACCACGATTTGTTTTGTCAACGTATCGAATTACACTCAATTAACGGAAGTTAACAAGAGTAGGAGTTCGAAAAAAATGTTCATCGTGCACTTCTGCAATTTCTTTGGTAACGGCGAGGACGAGGACTTCGCGAGTAAATACCTGGACCGTCAGACGTTTTCGAAATTTTTCGGAGCACTTCTTAATTGGTACAAAAAATCAGGCGCATACGACGTGGAGTTTGAGATGAATAGGTGGGCTAACCAGTCTACACGTCATCGCAAACTCCACCCAATTTTTTATTGCAATCGTACCCGGCGTGTCGGTGGCAGATACTATAAAACGAAAGAAATTGGAAGAAGAAAGCGAGTCCGACGAAATTCGACGCAAAATTATTCGGCTGGACGAGGGAAATCCATGGGGTCGAGACGCGCAAGAAAAAGAACAAGATACTCCCGTCCTAGACGAATTACCCGAAGCCGACGTTTTAGCACCATCATCGCCGCGACACCAGCGGACGGAATGTGTCGTATTACAACCATCGCCGCGAAACCAGCAGACTGAATATGTCGTGTCACCAACATCGCCATTAAACTATCAGATGGAGTGTGTCGTGCCACCAGCATCGCCATTAGACCATCAGACGGAGTGTGTCGTGCCACCAGCATCGCCACGTATCCAGCAGACTGAAGGTGACGTGCCACCACCATCGCCATTAAACCATCAGACGGAGTGTGTCCCAGCATCACAGACTGAATTTAACGTGCCACCACCATCGCCATTAAACGATCAGACGGAGTGTGTCGTGCCACCAGCATCGCCTGTCCAGCAGACTGAAGGTGACGTGTCGCGAGACCAGGAGAGTGACATACCACCAGCATCGCCACGAGAACAACAAGAGCAGGAAAATGACGTGTCCCAAGCATCACCTATGTGGGAAAGTGACACGTGGACGGATAGTGACGTACAAGACTCTGACTCTGAACGTGGTGAAGCAATCGACGACATCTACGTACCGAACACTCTAGATCCAGTTCTCGAAACACTACTAATTCCGTTGAGAAACAGCCCTTCGCCCGAAATGCCAGTATTGTGTGGAGATGACGTGGATGACGTATTAAATACACCGCACGTGAGCTATAGTAGCAGTAGTCGTAGTACTAGCGACAGCGATAACGACGCTACTTTCACCAGGGGGCACGACCGGTCTGCTAGCGATGATAGTTCGTCCTAACCTATATAAAAAGACTTCATTCATGCTACTTCAACAGCATCGGCAGCGAGAGGACCCGCGCCGTCTGGTACGCGTCGGACGATTGTTGGCTAGCAGACCGCGCCCGACCAACGTGCGAAGAAACAATCATGTCCGAACCGTCGCCGTCTCTTCCGAACAACGACGTCAAAAAGAACTGTCTGTTTAAAGACGACGACGACGACGACGAGACCGCCGTGTGCCTGTGCTCAAATTGTGATAGGTGTGACGACGACGACTACAGAGAAGAGACGCCGACTGATTCGGACTTGGACTTTATTAATGACGGCGTCATCTCCACTCACACGGCAACCTCTTCTTCCAGTGACGAGGAAGACGACGATGACGACAGCGTCAAGTGTGTCTACGTGAACCGACGTCGTGGACGAATTATAACGAGCGACGACGAAGATGACGACAGCGTCAAGTGTGTCTACGTGAAACGAAGTCGTCGACGAATTATAACGAGCGACGACGAAGAAGACGAAGAAGCATCTACGCCAAAGAAAATTCTAGTCGACGGAACTAGTAGTGAAAAATAAAAAAATATTTATTATTACAATCCAAACTTGCCTTTCATTCTGGCCCAAAGGCCTAGCGGATCGCGCACACCAGCGTCGATTCGTAAAGCGTACCCTCCGTCACTTTAGTCGCGAAACCAGTCAGGATAGACATTTTATTTTATCATGGAAGACATCGTGAACCGATTCTTTAGCTTTAGACAGTGGAAGCAACCCGTCGTTTCGGCGCGCGCCATGGCTTTAGCCGGTTTCTGCCGCTTGTCCGACAAAGCGTCCACCTGCACGTCGTACGGCTTCGTCCTCGACGACTCCATGCTGAAAAAATACGACGGTGGAGGCGACTACCCGTTCCAAGTTCACGCCAGTCAACGCCCGCAATGCCGGTACGTGCGCAATTTCACGGACCCGCGACTCGAGGAACTGAAGTACCTCGAAGGGTGTGCCGCGACCGTTGTGCAACACACCATGCCGTCGGTGCCCGTCTACAAGAATCCCATTAAACGACTCGAGAGTTTTCGTTCCACACCAGTCGTAGAACGCTGGTGGAGCGATCGAATGGAGCAAGACTTGGTGACTGCGGGCTTCTACTACGCTGGAAACATCGCTAAAGTGGGTGAATGTAAATGTTTCCACTGTAACGTGACAGTGCTCGGCTGGCACTCGACGGATGATCCTTGGGAAATACACGCCAAGTTTTCTCCCAAGTGCGAATTCTTGCGTCTTCACAAGACACCTGACTACATCTACTCGATCGCCAAGTCGTACGTGACTTCCGAGATGTACTGGGCGATGCAGCTGAAAGAGATCCGCCACCTGTTGTCGTCGCCGCAACACCGTCTCGCGACTATGAACTTGCTTCGTTTGAACGTGAACCTGTCTAACCCCGACAATGTCTACGACATGATCAAGCACGTCATCCTGGACAAGCCATGTCCGCATCTCTTCGAGGCTAGAGACCGCAGTTCCAATTTCGTGATCGTAGATTTGGGCCGAGACACGGCCGACAGCATATGCGATACGTTCGACTCTGCCCAGCGTTATCAGCCACAAGCCGTAAAGGAAGAAGAAGACAACGAGCAACAACAACAGTCGCTGTGCATCGCATGCAAGTTGGCACCAGCAACCATAGCGTCTTTACCATGTGCACACTGCGTTCTCTGTTTCGATTGTATTTGCACTCGACAGCAATGTTTCGTGTGTAAAAAATACATTCGCAAAGTTTTGCGCATCTATTATGGTTGAGTGAATAAAAAGCACTATATCGATACTCTCGTTTCTTTCTTTTTCTCTCCCTCTCTTACTCGGGCCGGCTGATAAGATTGAGGATAAAAAGACGCTCGTCGACTGGACACGACGTGTCAGAACGCGATGCAGAACGTAAAGAAACGGTTCCTAACGTACAAATCGTACCCCACGGAGTGGGTTCCCGATCCGCGCGAACTGGCTCTCGCCGGATTCGAAGCTTGCGTGTTTGGATTTCCCAGATGTATGGAGTGTGACTGCGAGTACAAGTTGCTGCGTAAAGAAGGACCGATGGAACAACATAGGCTATTTTCACCCACCTGCTCGATCATCGTCGCCGCTAGTAGGGAGAACGACATTAGGGACTGTGACTACTTCACCGTGGATAACTACCAACACTACTACTCCAATCCGGTGCACCGAATGGAGTCTTTCGAAAGGTACTTGTGGCCCGATATGCCTTCGATACAACGCTTCGTCGACGCCGGACTATACGCCATCAACGGCGTCGTGGCTGGCTGTTTCGTCTGCCATTGCAAGCTCTACGCGTTTCACCATTACGACGATCCTCTGGTGGACCACGTGCAGCATTCTCCCAAGTGCGCTTACTTGAACGCGACGCTCGACAAAAGACGCATCGACGCCATATACAACGATTTTCTCAAGAGTGAACTGTACTTCGGGATGTATTTCCTCGACGTCGTCGATTACTCGAAACTGACCGCCGTGACCTATCTGTTGGGAACGAACCAGATCAAACTACGTCATCCCAAGGACTTGAAAGTTCTCCACAATCCATCACCAGTGCAACACGTCCGCGTGCCGGATTACGCAGAGTACGAAATGCAAGAGTTTGTGCTCGAAAACGACGCTACGGCATGTAAAATATGTTACTCGAATCAAGAGTCTGTAATCGCGCTGCCGTGTGGACACTGCGTGACGTGTAACCAATGTGCACTGCGACACCCCAGGTGTTGTATATGTAGAAAGACCGTAAGTGCAATCATCAAACGAACGCTTTATTAATCGTAAAAGGACACCGCGTAGTGAAACTTAAAATACGGGTGAAGTTTGGCGCAAATAAAGTAATCGCGCACGTGCAAGTGCCTGTCGATTAGCGAATGGAAATAAAGCCAACGTTTGGAACAGTACTTGGTTTGTTTTCTTTCCGTGCCGGTCTTGAGCCACATGATGAGGTATTTGATGTCGTCGTTGTACTCGTAGACGTCTCTCTAACCAGCAAATTGGGCAAGGGAGGATTTGGTACGGTGTACGCCGGCGTACGGTTGTGTGACAAGGCTCCGGTGGCCGTGAAATTCGTCTATTCCAAGGCCGTGTGGAAATGGCATGTTACCGACAAGGGAGAACGCATACCGATCGAAATCCACACCTTGAACAGAGTGCGTCACGTGCGCGGCGTTGTGCGCTTATACGATTGGTTTGCAGTATCCGACGGTTACATCATGATTATGGAAAGACCCATAAATTACGTGTCCTTGGACAAATACTGTCGAGAGGGTAGAACTTTGACCGAGGCGCAAAGTATCCACGTGTTCGAGCAACTAGTCAAGATAGTCTACGAATGTTGGCTTCAATGTGGAATTCTTCATTGCGACATCAAGGACGACAACGTTTTGATAAACCGAGAAGATTTATCGGTACGCTTAATAGACCGATTTCGCGATAGAGCATTCTCAACGCCCTCGGAAAACTCACGCCGGCACTCCTTTCTTCGCACCACCGGAATGGCACATACGCAAGAGGTATTATCCAGAATCGCTCGTTGTGTGGACATTGGGGGTAGTGCTCTTTCGCTTAATCTTTTCGCAACACCCCTTTCGACACTTATCGGAGATAAAAACCTTCGTCCACGTGAAGACTCTCGAAACTTTCCGCGAAATCTCCAACAAGGCGTTATCGGATCTTTTGGCGAGTATGTTGACCCGCCTACCTCAAACAAGGCCAGGTCTAGACGCCATCTACAGACTCTCTCGCACCCTTCATCATGACGTCCTCCGCAACGATAGCAAGTGAAGAGGAGGGGAGGGACCTCCCACATTTTTTTTCGACAATTGTTCGTTTGTTTTATCTCGCCGCAGCTGCGCAAACCATTGTCTCCATAATCCACACCTCGTGTATATAAAGAGCACTTTCTTGCCAGAAATTACAGTCACGACTACTATTCAGTAACGATGAACAGCCAACTCCTACTCTTAGTTATTCTTTACGACATGGTCTTTCCGTCTCCCGAGGTGGCGACGGTAAAGAACACTCGGCGGCGACGATCCCGCAAGCCCAGGGTTAAGGCCGCCGCCATCACAACTAGTCTCATCGGACCCAGCACATCCACGTCTCGAGTCGAAAAAATTCTAACCGACGCTTTTCGCACTCGAAAATTAGTACAACAGAGGAAGACTACCGGCCTGGAAGACCTCAACATTCACGAAGCGCTGCCGGAGGACTTCGACATCATCACTTTCAAGATGGTACCGAACCTGGCTCTGGTACAGTCACTCATTCATTACACTTTACTCCTGGCGTACAACGATAAGTTGTGTGGTCACGTTTTTTCGGACGTGGTCCAATGCTTCTTTCCATACGTAAACGATGGCATGGCGCGACGCTGCAACGAGAAAAAGATGATTGCCGACGTGGTGAATTGGATCACCTCGTCACTCGACGGCATTCAGTGCAACCCCATGATTCCCGCTAAAACCACGGCCCAACGAGTCAAGGTCTATTGCCAAAAATCGGGCATGAACTTTCTCGGACGTAAAGCAATCGTCCAGCCGATTCTTTTGACGCATTTTGACGGATCTAATAACCATTGGAGGTTGTCGTTTAACCTTTTCGATGGTTACACGAAGCCTCATTTTCACCCTTATCAGTTTCAATTGGAACAGGGGACCCGAATAACTCTGGCACGGAGCGTATTCGTAAAGTATTTTTTTTTTACCGGCACTACAATCTCGGGACGTGCAACAGGCACTCAAGGACTCGCTTAATCACACCCCCACCGACCTGCTAAATAGGGCCGTCGATTATTTCATGGACGCCCTACGGGTTTTAACAAACCATCAACAATTCGTGTCGAACGTTGGAATTTGGGATGGCGTGGCTCGTCTTGTGCGTCGCACGCACAAGACTTGCGATAACGCTCAAGTCAGAGCGTTACAAATTTACCCGAAAGTAATCGAAAACCCTCAGGTGTACGCGAACGTAAGCACTCCACTCGAAGAGTCTGCAGTCCAGGATATTCTTAGTAAAGTGTTTTTTTCAAAATTGAACTTTACGAATCCGACGAGTGTGTCTGTGCACGAGTCGTCGTTTTTTTTCTACTTTTTTTTTGCTGTAATGAACAACAACAAGGGCATCCACTGTACTTTCGTAATCGAATGTGCGAACAAAAGGGTATTGAAAGCCTTTTATCAGTGCATTCGACAGATCACCAACCCCTTTAACACGAAGATGAACGGAACGATTCGTCTTTTCGTGTTAAAGCATAATTTGTACGAAGTCAACGACGGTTGCTTCTACAAACTAGACAACTACGACAACATGCGTTCTCGTTCCACAGACGGCGTCGTTACCACGATTTGTTTTGTCAACGTATCGAATTACACTCAATTAACGGAAGTTAACAAGAGTAGGAGTTCGAAAAAAATGTTCATCGTGCACTTCTGCAATTTCTTTGGTAACGGCGAGGACGAGGACTTCGCGAGTAAATACCTGGACCGTCAGACGTTTTCGAAATTTTTCGGAGCACTTCTTAATTGGTACAAAAAATCAGGCGCATACGACGTGGAGTTTGAGATGAATAGGTGGGCTAACCAGAGTCTACACGTCATCGCAAACTCCACCCAATTTTTTATTGCAATCGTACCCGGCGTGTCGGTGGCGGATACTAAAAAACGAAAGCAATTGGAAGAAGAAAGCGAGTCCGACGAAATTCGACGCAAAATTATTCGGCTGGACGAGGGAAATCCATGGGGTCGAGACGCGCAAGAAAAAGAACAAGATACTCCCGTCCTAGACGAATTACCCGAAGCCGACGTTTTAGCACCATCATCGCCGCGACACCAGCGGACGGAATGTGTCGTATTACCACCATCGCCGCGAAACCAGCAGACTGAATATGTCGTGTCACCAACATCGCCATTAAACTATCAGATGGAGTGTGTCGTGCCACCAGCATCGCCATTAGACCATCAGACGGAGTGTGTCGTGCCACCAGCATCGCCACGTATCCAGCAGACTGAAGGTGACGTGCCACCACCATCGCCATTAAACCATCAGACGGAGTGTGTCCCAGCATCACAGACTGAATTTAACGTGCCACCACCATCGCCATCAAACGATCAGACGGAGTGTGTCGTGCCACCAGCATCGCCTGTCCAGCAGACTGAAGGTGACGTGTCGCGAGACCTGGAGAGTGACGTACCACCAGCATCGCCACGAGAACAACAAGAGCAGGAAAATGACGTGTCCCAAGCATCACCTATGTGGGAAAGTGACACGTGGACGGATAGTGACGTACAAGACTCTGACTCTGAACGTGGTGAAGCAATCGACGACATCTACGTACCGGACACTCTAGATCCAGTTCTCGAAACACTACTAATTCCGTTGAGAAACAGCCCTTCGCCCGAAATGCCAGTATTGTGTGGAGATGACGTGGATGACGTATTAAATACACCGCACGTGAGCTATAGTAGCAGTAGTCGTAGTACTAGCGACAGCGATAACGACGCTACTTTCACCAGGGGGCACGACCGGTCTGCTAGCGATGATAGTTCGTCCTAACCTATATAAAAAGACTTCATTCATGCTACTTCAACAGCATCGGCAGCGAGAGGACCCGCGCCGTCTGGTACGCGTCGGACGATTGTTGGCTAGCAGACCGCGCCCGACCAAAGTGCGAAGAAACAATCATGTCCGAACCGTCGCCGTCTCTTCCGAACAACGACGTCAAAAAGAACTGTCTGTTTAAAGACGACGACGACGACGACGAGACCGTCGTGTGCCTGTGCTCAAATTGTGATAGGTGTGACGACGACGACTACAGAGAAGAGACGCCGACTGATTCGGACTTGGACTTTATAAATGACGGCGTCATCTCCATTCACACGGCAACCTCTTCTTCCAGTGACGAGGAAGACGACGATGACGATAGCGTCAAGTGTGTCTACGTGAACCGGCGTCGTGGACGAATTATAACGAGCGACGACGAAGATGACGACAGCGTCAAGTGTGTCTACGTGAAACGAAGTCGTCGACGAATTATAACGAGCGACGACGAAGAAGACGAAGAAGCATCTACGCCAAAGAAAATTCTAGTCGACGGAACTAGTAGTGAAAAATAAAAAAATATTTATTATTACAATCCAAACTTGCCTTTCATTCTGGCCCAAAGGCCTAGCGGATCGCGCACACCAGCGTCGATTCGTAAAGCGTACCCTCCGTCACTTTAGTCGCGAAACCAGTCAGGATAGACATTTTATTTTATCATGGAAGACATCGTGAACCGATTCTTTAGCTTTAGACAGTGAAAGCAACCCGTCGTTTCGGCGCGCGCCATGGCTTTAGCCGGTTTCTGCCGCTTGTCCGACAAAGCGTCCACCTGCACGTCGTGCGGCTTCGTCCTCGACGACTCCATGCTGAAAAAAAACGACGGTGGAGGCGACTACCCGTTCCAAGTTCACGCCAGTCAACGCCCGCAATGCCGGTACGTGCGCAATTTCACGGACCCGCGACTCGAGGAACTGAAGTACCTCGAAGGGTGTGCCGCGACCGTTGTGCAACACACCATGCCGTCGGTGCCCGTCTACAAGAATCCCATTAAACGACTCGAGAGTTTTCGTTCCACACCAGTCGTAGAGCGCTGGTGGAGCGATCGAATGGAGCAAGACTTGGTGACTGCGGGCTTCTACTACGCTGGAAACATCGCTAAAGTGGGTGAATGTAAATGTTTCCACTGTAACGTGACAGTGTTCGGCTGGCACTCGACGGATGATCCTTGGGCCAAGTTTTCTCCCAAGTGCGAATTCTTGCGTCTTCACAAGACACCTGACTACATCTACTCGATCGCCAAGTCGTACGTGACTTCCGAGATGCTGCGGGGGGGGGGGGGCCAAGGCTGCCTTGCGGTCCGGGTCTTCTGTTGGCGTGGCTGCCCCGGCACCGGCTCTTGTTCGTCTCCACCCTTGGAACTGTCTCTTTCCTTACGCCCGCCGCGATCCTCGCTTTTTCCTCTTCACCGCTCTTCGCGCTGTTCCTCCACGTGCCGTGCTGCTCATTGTCCTCCACAATGCATGAAGGTATACAGTGCATCTTTGAGCACCGTGGTAGGAAGAAGGAAAGCTACAGGTAACAGCAAGGCCATAGTGCTGAATTTTCGGCATTATCTAGATGAGGTCAAATTGGGGAAGATTGCGCGCAAGTGCTGTGTCAGCATCCAGGTGGGACTCATGTCCTCATTGGCTGAGCGAGAGTCCCACCTGAGTGCAGCGATTGCGCACGATCTGCTCCGCATTGGCCTTGCCTCGCCCATCAACTGGGAGGAAGCCACTGCCGCAGAGCTCTTCGGCTTCACAACGGATCTCATCCGTGAAGAACTTGGTTGACGCCAATTAAACAATACTGGCAACAAAAATAAAATTATTCAGCATCTTCTAAACAAAATCGCCGAAACAAAGCCACTACCCGAAGCCAACGCCCATGGAGTTATTCCATCCGACTCCACTTCAGTGAGGCAGCCAGGCACATCAACCATGCCTACCTTTACAGCCGATCCCGCCCTCAAGATGCAGTTGTTAGCTGCATACCTACAACAGAGCCTCCAGATCCCGGGAAGATCCGTGAGCGTGACAACCCTTCTGAATTTGTCTTCTACGATCTCCACGTTCAGCGGAGACGGAGGAATTCCTGCTTGCCGATGGCTGGAAGACCTCGAGCGCACCCAACAACTAGCCTCGCGGGAGCCCTCAACCCTGCTAGCCATCACGCTGGGAAAACTCCGAGCACCAGCCGCCGATTGGAAAGTCACAACTGGGAAACAATTCAAGACCTGGCCCGAATGAAAAGAAGCCTTCCAGGCACAATTCGGCAAACACCTCTCCCCCATTCAGTGGCAGACACGAGTGGCCACTCGACAGCAAGCACAGGGTGAGAGCCTCGTCAATTACACGCTCGCGAAGCTCAAGATCATCGCGAGGTGTCCCGTCACCCTAACCGACCAACAGCAACTCGAGTATGTTCAGGGTCTCCGCGATAGGCAAGTCGTCACCGCCATCTCGGTTCAGCGTCCAAGCACCGTGCCACTCTTCATGACCATCGTCACGGATCTTGACCGTACCCTGGATCACAACCGGAGCCCTACGACGCCCCCCGCACCCAAACCTTCTGCCGCTCCAAACCTGCCCTCGACTAGACCACGCCTATCACCGCCTTTCACCGCCGCACCCGTGCCTCTAGTAAGCCCCGGCACTACTATATCATCAGTCCCGCAGCCCCAACGATCGCAACGAATCTCATCGCTTCCAGTTGGTCAACAAAATGGGATCTTCCAATTCCAAGGGCAGATAAACGCCTTCAAGAGAACTCCGCTGTCTGTTCCCAGCACTTTGATGACAGGCAAATTCTAATTGAGTATGGCGTCAAGCTGTACCCCACGATCATTATGACCGTGAACAGCCTCAACGCTTTGTTGACGGACATGCAAGTTTTAGAACAAGTTCTGGTCCAGACGTAGGATAGAAGGGAATGTTTAGACCCCAGGCTACATACTAGCTGCATACTATTTGAAAGGTTGAGAAATAATGGAGCTTGTGGGAGCAGTAAACCTAGTAAGAAGGCAGATAGGTGTTCATTTTTATATTGTCCGCGATAGTACATGTAAACAGAAGCCGACGTACGAAGGCGGGAGTCGTGCTGATAATTTTCATATCTTTTTTTCAGGGACATACTACGTAGTAATCGCCTGGTTATTGATGGGAAGAAAGTATTTCATCCTCGAGAGCGACCAACGCTGCGGGCAGATGCTGTACCCACAATCTTCCCGAACTTACCAAGTTATCTCACCAAACAGCTGCCAAAAGAACGCAAGTGAAAGGCAAAGACTTCTCCTCAAGGTCCACCCCAAAACAAAGTGCGCGTGGGTTCAGGCGATGTCGAGGAGCTACCGGCAGCGCAAGTAGAAGAGCCCCAAATTGATGAGCATGCTGCTGCTTATCTGCTGTCTTCACTGCCAACTTGCACTGTCCTTCTGATTTCTGGTCAAGACAATTGTTTTCCGACAAACTGTGCCTCATTTCCTACCAGAAGGCAAGGTTTTTGCCAGAGAGAAAGCCACCGTCATTGTTGGAAAAAATGGTCCTCTTTGAAACAGATGTAACCAAGCACACAGTGCATGATCTATCTTAATGGACTTCTGCATCAAGAGAAGACTGTCACCAGTGTGCAAGATGCTGATGATGTCTTGAACTGTATGGACAAACTCGGGCTTTGAGCTGGTGGGGGAGAGAGCAGAGTTTTCGGTGGACATTCAAGTGACTTGAAAACCCCTCTTTGGGACACCACTCTTCTCAGATAGATGCATGGGAGTGGTTACTGGTAAGAATTTCTTCACAGACTTTGCTAAACACATATCTGTGTTGTTTTAGAGTATTGACTGATGGGTCTATTATATTTTAGGTGATGGCCAACACTCCTGTTTAAGCTGCAAGTACCTTCAACAACTCCTAAAAGGCCACCAATGGAGGGTTAAGACAAAAGAAAAACGACCTCTGGACATCGCAGCCAAAAGACATGGACGTGCTCTGAGAACCCTCAAACGAAAACAGAAAGCTGTTCTGACATTGCTTGACAGATCTGCAAAGAAGCCTTTAAAGAGCAGGTAAGTAATTTATTTTGGGTATTAATGACACAAAATTCACCTCGGCAGCTCTGAGTCAAATAACCTTCAGCTGTAAGGCACATAAGAGCACTCGATAGACTTAACTTCCCAAGGTCTACCTGGGGAACTGAGCAGTTGCGCATAGCACTGTTGCTCTTCTGGAACAAACCCTCACGTGGGTGCGGTTAAAAAAAGCTAGGGATTCTTAAAGCCTTTACTCTACATGCTGCTTAAAGGAACACTGACACCCCCCAAAATTTTTTTTTCCTTTTTTGTCGGGCGATTTATTATGGTGTCGGAATACTACCTTCGTTTTGTCTGTCCCTGTTGTTTTGGCGTATTACACCATGAATATTTTGCTACAGAGTCACATATTTTTTTTAATAAAGCCAAAAAACACAACTGCTCGAAACCGAAACTGAAACTCCCGCACCACACGGAAATGTGGAGAGGATAGAGTGAGTGGCGGAAGTCACGTGGCTACACCCGACCGTGCAGGTTTTTTTTTTTTTTTTCCTTTCCTTTCCGCACGTAGCAGACGAAATGCGTTCCTTCGCCGTGCGATTCCTTTGCAGTTATGTTTGTTCCGCTTCGCTGTTCTGTCCTTCAAGATGAGTTGTTTTAGTGTTGGCAATTAGTAGTGAGTGCTCGAGGCCCGTGGTGAATTCCCGTGATCGGCTCCGAAAAGAATACTCCCAAGAGGTTGCGTGAAGAGTTGCCTCACATGTCCTGCATCTGAAAGTGGCATTGTGCGGCAGAGAGCACAAGTTTCCGAAAGATCACCGGGTTGGGATCAATGGCTGAATGCAATTCCGGTAGAACAGTTACGCAAAGCTCGGAAAGCAGACGCTACCCGATTCATAGGCTCCTCGCATTTTGTGGAAAGTGACTACATTGAGTTCGCAGGTGTCAAAAATAGAATCCCATACCATTTAGTTCAGCGACGTATCGTCCACAACAATTGTTTTTTTCAGTGATAATTGTAAAAGAATAAATGTAAACATCACAAAATGCTTGACAAAAAAAAAAAAAGGTACACCCTTTTTTTTTTTGAAATTCAGGTGACAATATCACCTGACGTGACAATTTCGAAAAAGCACCTTTTGACAAACATCAGAATGGCAGCTGACATTATGCGAGAAGCCCCGAAGGTGCAGAGTCGCTTAACAAATGTATGCCATGTACATCGAGGCTTGCCACTTGACGGCGCCTCCAAATGGGTAACGTAGCGCAATCACATAAAATTGCCTTCTACTCGTGACTTGTAGATATGTAAATACTAGACATTTTGAGCATTCGCTCACCTGTTTTCACTTATGTGCTAACATTGTATAATCATCACTGACCACTGCCCTCTGGGCAGTCATTTGTGTATGAATTTGTCTAGGATGACTTGGCCTCATCCAAGAAGCAAAAACTGCTACTGGTTGCCTCTGCCACAGAAGGGGGACAGCCCACGAAGCGCGAGGTTACGTTCATTGGAAAGTACACTTCCATGGGACAGCAACCATTGGTCGTAAAGTACTACGTCTGTCTGTCATGTCGCAGCAAGGAAGAAGCAGAGCAGATAGAAGATATTAGCCTTCCCCGCCTGAAATTAGAAGAAAGTGGCCAACTCTTCCCTATGAACCAAAGTGTGGAGCACATCTGCCAAACTCTGAATCCCCACAAGGTCAGCGAAGCCGCCATCCATATATTTCATTTCATTTATTTCCACTTTAAAGAGACACTGAATTGAAAAAAAAAATTATATCCTTTTTATTGCCAAAATGGATAAACTATTTCTTAAAATGAATTATTGGCGAAAGAGATATTTTTTTGCCCAAAATTCACGCCACAGATTCATTTTCAGTTTTACGATGGAAACTGAAATTTGATTATTTTTTATGCGAAACTGAAATCTACAGCTTTTTTCTGAGGTCGCTCCCATCAGCTCGAGGGCGATTGAAGTTTTAAATGTTTGTAACCGAGTCATCGTTGGGTGTTGTGGTGGCCTTGTGGTCAACTTATATTTGTGTTTACTTAATAAGTGCTCGAATTAAAGCTATTGTTGTATGTGCAAGCAACCTCGGAGTAATGAAGGGAAAGATTTTTCAGTTTTGCGAATAACTAAAAATGTAGTTTGCGGGGTAAAGACTGAGCAAACAAACAAAATTTTCGGCTCATTTTAAGAAATACCTTCAGGCAGTAAAGAATTTATTATTTCGATGTCCCTTTAAAGGTCCGAGCCTTTAAAGGAACATACTTGCTATACTGCACCACACGTGTAAGTAAAAGTGCATTTGCGTTTCTCGGAGACTTATTGTGATGTTGTTTCTATAAAGGTGGTCGCACAACACTTCGAAATAAAAGTAATATTACAAATAGAAAACGGGTATGAGCAGCGACCGAAGGAAGTTGACGAAAACATGCAGGCGGACCTTGTCCAGGAGTTCGCCACCTTTCCACGCTCGGAGGGGCTTGAAATTGAGGAGCACGTGCCAATGTACCAGTAAGTGATATTCTTATTTTAATCATTCCTATGCTTCTGTCGCACATCTTCAGTTGTTCAATGAAATGGAATTGGAAATCAAACATTCACACAACCCTGGAAAAATAAAAAATACACCATATTTCCTAAATACAAATATATAAAAATATACAAAATATGCATGTGGGTGCTCGTGGAAGCCAAGAGACCAGCCAGTTTGAGAGCCCCTGGTGTATGGTATATGTGCTGTAGCGACATATCCATGCCCTAACCACCATCGAGGTCAGTAACGCGTTTCCGAATGACCCATTTGCTAGTTGGAGACGAGCTTATTTATTTCATTTTCAGTCTCAAACAAAATACAAATAAAAAATCAACAACCCCTCTAACGCATTCCCAGTGGAAATTGTTAGAAATTCTCATATCACAATGTTCATTCGATAGTTGCAGGAAAGTCCGGTCCGCATAAAATAGAAATACCCGATGCAACGCCAATACCCGACGCTGCAAGGTGTTGGCGGGCCAGCCACGGTCTGCAAAGAAGTAATGAAGACCTGGGAGGCTAGGAATACTCCAAGCCTGACCTACACGCTCCTGCTCCCGCCAAAGGTGGTGCTGGTGTCGTTGGACCTCGAAACGCTGCATGGTTCCTGCCACTGGATAAGCAACGGCACCCTCGAGTACTGCCGCCCCACGTTCTGCCAGTTATACATACATTATTCATAAATTTGTACAAGGGGAGGCAGTATCTTTGGTTGCGGCACTCTTACCAAACAAGATGTCGGCCACATATGACAAACTGTTTGGAGTCGTCCGGGCCGCCCCAACACATCAGTTTGGATCAGTTGGTGGCCCATTTAGACTTTGAAGAGGCCGCTATCACAAGCTGCAAGAAGCAGTTCCAAGGGGTAACGACCAAGGTGTGCCACACTTTGGGCAGTGCCTGACAAGGAAAATAGTGAGCTTAGGACCCCAGGTGAGACTATGACAAATTTCTGAGGTTAAGAATTTTTGCTAGTTTTGTTGTCATTACTTTTATAGTCATACTCGCTCTTCCATACACCGATCGTTTTTCGTATGCTCCTACTCGCGTCTCAGAACTCAACTTTGTGTTTTTCTGTACAGAGTCTCTACCGAGATTCACCAAGTCCAGCATTCAAGGACTGGGTCCACAAGGTGATGGGGCTTCCCGTTCTGCCGCAGACTCTGGTCCTTCCTCACTGTCACACCCACCTGAACAGCAGGCAGCCTGTTACGGGTGACATCCGTTTGGATCGTGCATCGGACTTTGGCCTATACCTTGAGAGCCAGTGAATTTGCTCACCAACCCTGGTGGATCAATGGAACTACCACTCGGACCAAGACAACCTCAGGACAACCAACCGTGCCGAGGGTTAGCATAGCTCCCTCAGGCTCATATTCAAATCTCAACTGCGGATGCCCCTCACCTAGCTCTTGGCGGAATTCCAGCGGTTTATTCATCACCAAAATCAAGTAAGGAACTTAAGTAAGACTACAGTATAGCCTTCATCACGGTGATACATAGAAGCTTTTTGCTAAAATTTCCAAATACAATTTATACAAAAAAACAGTAACTAGCCTAATTTTTATGCAGCGTCACCTGCTCAAGTGCGCAGGCTCAAAAGTGACTTCGTCTTCTACACTTCGCCCTCCGCATCTTCCGGGCCCTCATTCATTTTTTTTTCATATGCACAGAAAATGCACCTTCTGTAATACGCAGATATTCAGGAGATTGAAGAAACCCACACACACAAAGCACACACATGCATGAATGCACATTTACAAAGCCACATGCGCAAATGCACAAACACATACGCAAGCAAGATTATTGAGAGTACAGCTCTCGGGCTCAACTGCGCCAGCAACCCCGGCAGCAACATCAAAGAGAGAAGCCACGGCCCTTTGGATTGCGGCACTCCTAGCGCCACCAAACACCATCCTCTTGTCGAACAACAACGCCTTGGTGTTGGCGGCCACCAGGGGCCATGGGAGGAGTCTACTTTGGAAGACGGCAGCCACCCTTGTCAATGCTCTTTGTCAAAAAAGGCCTCTCGGCCCGATGGGTCTCTACCCTTACGAACCCCGCCAACGCGCCCTCACGACTCAAACGCACTCAGTACCTAAACTGAGCAATGAGGGGGCGCTGGTGGGGGGAGCCTCTGTCGCTGGCTATAGACCTTTTCACCCTCCGCCGCATTGGCGCTGCCATCTTGGAATCACGTGATGCAGCCGCCATTAGGTTGCTTCAACTTGTTGCTCCGCTCTCCCGTCCGCGCCTTGGCTGATGCGTTGAATTCGTGTTTTTCGTCGCGTTTCACCGCGTCTCTTGCCTTACTCCGTAAAGTGTCGTCCGATACTTATACTTACCATGCAACTGCATTACAAAATTATGCGCGCAACTTCTGTAGTTGATTTTGTAACACGTTTTGAATATTTTGTTACCGTCGGCGTGCGGGATGCGTGTGAAAAGGTTTTATAGGGACAGGAATCAGCGTTCTCACTTGCGTACGTTGAATACATATATGTCTTGAAGAAAGCCTCGAGGGTTCAAATATTAATAACTTATGAGAACTGAGGGTTGGTTACTAATAAGGGCGGAACATTTGGAATAGGAAGCCCAATGTAATTATATATATGAGTGCGCATTGCTGGCAAGGAAGGAAGCAAAAACACTCAGCGTAATTAGCATCGTGTTTTTCTTGAAAGCATGGTGTTTTGTAGTTACAACAGATCGAAAACAGTTTCTTTTGATTACACTAGGGAACTTGTGGACAAGACGCGGCAACAAACGTTTAGTTTGAATTATTTTTTATGCTAGAAATAATGGTACCTTAACATTAGGCAACTTGTTTGTTCGCAATATCACACCTATATCTGTTTTACGTTCTTAATCGCGTGTGTGATATAAGCATTCACTATATTGGTTTATTTATGAATTCCACGGAATTGTATATCCTGCTTGGTCCCATTTCCATAGTCTTTCAGTTGCTTAAGTCATTTTTTATTATAATCATGCAGTTTCAATTAATTTATTATAACATAAATATTATGACTACCCGCGTAAGAAACTGTCACAGACAGCTTGATAGTGCCTATGATTCACAAAATGTGACACCGAAAAGAATCCTTCTGCATGAAAATCACCCGAGTGCAGCCGGTTGTTGACGGCAAGTAGGGAGTTACTTTCAGTAGCTAGCGACGTCAAAATGTGCAAAGCGCATCGTTTCAAATCAGTGAACAGCTTTCGTCCATTGGGTGGCGCCTGGCGTTCGACTTCAGCAAAACTTATTGGAGATCGTTTCCTTTGCACTCTTCAATTTGATTTGGCAAATTTTACGGAAGATGAATATCAGACTTCATTTGAAGTCTGGCATTCACTTATCTCACCATTCTCATACCTTGAGAACGCCGTAAGCAAATGTTCATACAACAAAATGTTTATTTCATAAGGCCAACATTTTGAAATTCTATTAATGAGTACTTGAGTTAAAGAAATTTTCCAGTCAGCCTAGGCTGGTCTATCAAAATATTTCTCGAGCGCTTAATTTCTTTAAATAAAACAGGCCGAGGCAATATTGCTTTCTTTATATTATCTACGTGATTACATGAAACTTTTCTAGTCATTATAAAATACGTTTCCGGTCTCGAAGTTAGAAAAGGTTGGTGTACGAATACCAAACATCGAACAGTTAACTTGTCAGTTCATCTGTTCTTGGTGATACAGCAGATTGTTAATCATGTTGTCGACCTGCTTTTTCACTAAGCAGTCATGCAATATAGTATGTTGCAATATAAGATGATCAGTTCATTATCTGACTTGAGCGCGAGCTATCTACCTTTTGTACCGCTCGGTGCACGCACAGACAAAGCACGGCGGCAGGCAACGAGCGCACGCTGCAGGCGGAGCTTGTCCTGCTCTTTATTTATTTTTTTCTTCTGGAAATGAGTGTTCGCGGGTACGGCCGTGGACAATGGTACTCCTCCCTGTGCATCAGCGCAGTTGTTTCACCGCCGAACCTGGCCGAAATTAACGATGGACGGAATCAGACGCACATCGTGTTCGTAAAAAAAGATCGCAATTTAGGCTCGAAACAACTTTGTGGTTTGCCAGGTGGCCCAATACTATTGTTTCATTCGCTGTGTGCTACAAGAAAGAAATGTATATCGCAAGATTATACGAAAGTGGCATGAAACAGCATCACAATCGCGTGCACGTTGAAACCGAAACCGACCAAATTGAAGCAACCTAATGGCGGCGAGTGCGCCAGCGCCCTCTACCCGCTGGTCAGGCAACTACTGAGATGAAAAGGTCTATAGAAGGCAGGCAGTAGAGGGGAGAGACATAGTCGGTGCAAGACAGCCCAAGGGTTCCTGACACGGATGGAGCACGTGGCTGGAAGCGGCAAGGCCATCATGTCGTGCTAGAGCCACCTGCTCAAGACACAGCATCCGGCGACGGAACACCTTGGATCGACGCAGCACGTAGCAACGGCACCAACCTCAAGGACTGGCTGCAATGACATCAACCACACATACGCCGGGGAACGCTGGTGTAGTTTTCGGAGGTGCTACGTACGCAGCATTGTGTTCCGGCCTTAGTTTACCGCACTGGATGCAGCCAACAACACACCCCGTCGCTCCCTCGGCTTTGGACTATGGTCAAGATGCCAAAACTTTGGCCCGCGAACGCCTTACCTGAACAGCACTTGTGACACGTTCCCGCGACACATGATGCGGCTCGCTTCATGAGGGCCGCGTGGCCTAAGTGACGGATGTTTCATACTTGCCCCTGGGTGAACGTTATATAAAAGCACCAGTTTCTTTTGTTAGGGGAGAAACCCCGAATGTGACTCAGCATTCTGCTTGCTGTAAATATGCAACCTATCATATCAGTCCTAAACGAGCTGCTTCAAGGTGACGGCAGATTTAAACCGCAGCCTGTCGAGGGACAACTCACCCAATCGACGAACGTGGGTCACCGTCACGGACAAAGGTGGAGGAAGCGATTGCCGAAGTACAGTGTTTATGGACCCCGCATTATCACGACTAATTCAGTGACATGCTACGTAAAATATGCGAGTGGCATAAAATGTATAGTCGACTTGTTTTCATCACCTCGAAAAGGGCAATAAGTATTCTGGTATCACATGCAACGTCACCACTTAATAACTATCGTTGAACTTCTTTTTACTCCAATTCTAGGTTCGGATCAGGCAGCTGCTGACGCGAGGGCCCCAGCGAACACCGTCGAGGGTATCGGAACAACAGTAACAAGTGATCGAACGCCTCAAACACAAAATCACCAATCACTGGAACGAGTTCTCGACAGTTCCCATAGTTGCCCCACACCACTAGCAGTTCTTGACGCAAGCGGCACGGCGTTTGGGTTTGAATGCGTGAAGGTACAGAGCGCGACACTGTTAGCGCGAACAAGCGATTGTCGGTTTTTCGAGTTTTTCTGTTTGAAACCAAGAGATGTCACCCAAGTTGTTATTGCTACATAAAAGAGCTCATTTAGTTGTATAATGTAAGAGATAAAATTTCGTTCTCGCTAATACTATTTAGAAGTAAAATTCAAAAATGCGCCGATCTCGTGTTCGCGCTAACAGTGTCGCAATGTGTACACGGCGCAGGCCAAAGCGGGGCAGATTGTGCGCAACTGCTGCGTCACCATTCAGGTGGGACTCATGTCCTCACTGGCTGAACAAGAGCCACACCTGAACGCGGCAATATCGCACAATCTGCTCCGCCTTGGCCTCACCTACTGACGCCGAAAATTAAGCACTTCGGCCTTGCAATGTAGGAGGTGGCGACTGTTTGATGAAAACAATAAGCAGCGTTGTTGTTTTTTTGTGAATGGGTGTCCCGCTTCATTGAGTTTCTCAGAACACAGAGGACACGGCCCAACGTGGCTACGCGCACTTGTTCAAGCGCTCCAAATGCCGCGAGCACTGTTTCGGTTTCGCGATGGCGAGGAACAGTATTGCTGGTAAGAATGGTAGTAACATGATGTGGCAACGAATTACTATGTTTTGTCTGTTGTTTTTGTGTATTCTTTTAAAGAAACTTAGATAATACAACCTCAGACAATGCATATGATGTGCAATGCTAATGACGCAAGCACACATAACTTTATCGAGAATGTCATTTGCACGAGGGTGCATGCAAATAAAATTCATCACTAGCTGTAGTAAAGGGAAAAAAAGGAAAACAAAGTATTAAAGGCAGCAAGTTGATAGTCAGCGGTGTGTATGTATTTCCTCTCACGGTTTTTTTTCTAATTTGTAATTGTTCAGATGACTATATTCAAGTATGTACCAACTAGCTCAAGTAAAACCTGTATTCCAGATCAAGTCACATACTCGAGAACAAGCCACTGACAATCGTTACGATTCAAAAATGCGACTTTCCGTGCATTTCATTTGGTGCTGGGAACCTCCGGCGACACCATCTTGCTTTGTTGCGGACGGCTTTGACGTTTATGGAGGGCGAAAAGTGTTCCCCCTTCGTTCATCCACAGCAACTAGTCATACCTCTGCGCTAAATCCAGTCTTGGGTAAGTTACCGTATTTTCCGGGCTATAGTCCGCAGACTATACATGTTTAAAAGTTGAAATTTCTGGCTGTGCGGACTATCTACACATGCGGACTATACAGGAATTATGTTTTTCAATATCGTTGGTTATGACGAGACGGGACAGATTTTGTGAATAAAAGAGTATGTTATTGATAATTTATGTATATTATAGGCTTTTTTGTGAGCTAAGAAAACATACATATGTCAAGGTGTGCCGCGTATGAGAAGAATTTCGTGTCGACTAAGCACCAGGTGCGGACTATGCACTGGGCGCGGACTATGCAGCGGGTGCGGACTATGCAGCGGGTGCGGACTATCTAAGCAAAAACTTTCATTTTTGACCCCAAATTTGCCTCTGCGGACTATACACCGGGTGCGGATTATAGTCCGGAAAATACGGTACTCTTAAAAAGTAATTCTTCGTTACAGTTACATTTACTTTCAGAAAAAAGTAGCAAAGTTACCGTTACAGTTACTGCAACAAAAGACTAACTCGTTACAGTTACAGTTGCTTTTAAAAAGTAACGACGCTACTTTTCAATTACTTCTCTAGAACACAAAAATATTTAGGAAAAACTAGAAAGCACTCCTCCCCAAGTATTGGGTAACATTAAAAAGTATGCTTTTTACTTCATATAGTAGCCTAGCAGCAGTTGCTTCTGTTTCCGTCGTTTGATGGCGAACACGAAACGCAGTGCGGAGTGATAGCGCTAATCAAAATAAGAAATATGCACAGTACCCTCTGCGTGTATTTTTGTTTCACAATTGATACACCCGATTAAAAAATGTTTGCACAGAAAAAAGAAAAACCGCAAATTACATAGTGCTTGAAGTTACTCTGATGCAAGTGTTCAGTCACAAAGTACAATCGCATGCATAAAGATGACTAGATTTTTTTTTTTTCCCTTCAAATCTGCACATGGCTATATTCGGATTGTCATTCGTGAGAACGAACGTATTCACAAGTTTGTGAACAGGCCAACTTGACATTCAAATTGTCGGAACAGACAATTTGGAAAGTGCAAGGAATAGCTAGATTGTATGCATTGAATGATATATTATTAAAAAAAAACTTTAAAGTAACGACAAAAGTAACGTCGTTACTTTCATCGTTACCTCAGAAAAAGTAATAGAATTACAGTTACAAGTTCCATTTTGAAAAGTAACTTGTTACAGTTACAAGTTACCAAAAAGTGACGAAATTACAGTAACGCGTTACTACCCATGACTGGCTAAATCGCGGCATGATACGTCGAGAGACCGACCGATGGTAGAGGCCTGTTTAAAGTGCATTAGATCCACTGAGGAAGACTGTAAACAAACTTGCTTTGATAATCATGATGTGCAAACCTGAGACCGAGGCGGAAAAATTGGAAACTTTGAAGTTGAAGGCACCAGCTCGCCTGCATACTAACTGTTTTTTCATTGCTTTGATAGGCATAGCGCGATGAACATTGTGCTGTTCAAAAAGGAACCTTACTCCTGTCAATGCAAACTAATTTGGGGGCATTTTGCAAGATCCGACACTGCAAAGACAATGCGCGAACCATGGCTTTTGCAAGCAAAGTTCGTACTCAACGTTGAGAGGAATCAGCAGCAAACCAAGCAAGGAGGCAGTTTCTATTCCTTTTTTCGAAAAGTGTTTTTGGTTCATTTATCTTCGAAATGTATATTCTCAATTCCCTTTCACACGATTGCTTTCGTGGATACCGCGCTTTTTTTCTTCAACTGGCCAGAACACAGAAAAACAGGCATTTTTAAAACGTCAGTCTATTATTTAATAAGAATTTACATTAGAACTTATTTTTTAGAAACAGCTTGTAGTTATCTGCAATTAGCTGTGCTGCAATATGCTAAAACAATATTTGTGGCGGCAAAATTTTTTTACGGGATCTATAAAATATGGTTATTTTTCCGTGGTAACGAAATAGTTAATATCACTTATCTCCTGGACGTGGTGTGGACAAGATTTTGTTCCCTTCCGAACTGTTCGAGGTTCCCCAACCACTGCAGAAAAGTGCCGTGACTGTGCGGTGTCCAGTCGCATCAAATCTACGGAATAATGGCTTGCATTGTGGTAGGAAGCTCGTCCCTCCTCCGTTTGATTCCATGCCCAAAATAAACCTTCACTAATAGCCAACTTGCAGTTTCTTTCATTCAATTGGCAGGTCTGTATAATTAAGCTGTTGAAATCATCTTAAATAGTTAGAATAGCTTCTGCCACAGCAGCATTGCTGACCTGTCTTGTGCACCTGTAATTGCAACGCACTGAAATCTAGATATGTTTGAAAATCCGTATAGACGGCATCAAATTCAACAGAAAACTGGGCTGCCGACTGAAGCTTGTACATGTAAAAGCAGCTCGTGAATACCGTTGTCCGGCAAAACAATGTGAGCATGTGCATACAAGCGTACAAATGAGATGAGAAATAAAACAAATCTTGCAATTTAAAATAATATTGGGCAAGAAACTATACTCAGATTAGTGCTACAGCATATCATGACAGTTGTGCAGCGACATCCCTCGTAACGTCCTTAGAACCTAAATAATTTTGAGGAATCTCTATGACTTTGCTTTGTCGTCTGACTGATGAGTCTTTCCTGCACCTCAGTTGTTGGACAAAGGAGCAGCCAGGACGTCCTGCCCTTTTCAATCCGGTGGCGTCCAGCAGCGAAAGAAGATGAGATATCTGAACAGCCTGTATTCATTCTGTGGGCAAGTTAATAAACCATTTTATATTGGAGCATGGAGTGGTGTGTGCACAACAGCTAAAGGAAACAAACAACACAAACACAAATGAAAACTGGGGATAGGCAATTTTGGCTATCATGCGCAGCAAGGACTCTTCAACAGCAGGAAGCTTTGGTTTGAAATCACAGTGCTAAATGGGTACACCTCAGCAAGTCCTGCCAATACATCAAACATTCCAGCCGAATCGAAAGGGTCAAGCTGAATTGGAAAGTCCTGGCCGAATTGGATATTCTAGTTAAATCTGGCATGAGCATCCAGCCAAATTGGAGCATTCTAAATTGGTCTGTTCAGCCAAATTGACCTGTCAGCCGAATGGACACTTCAGCCGGATCAAAATGACACAGTCCTTTGATAGAGTTTCGACAACCGTCACATGACAAAATACTTTTTCCAGGAACAAAATTACTTCCTTCAGTTTATTCTCTTGCTTTCCGTCGCTATTCACTTCTTAAAAACTGCACCGTCATTCCGTCGGCGCATTAAAGAATGTCCGTAAACACAAAGTGCTTTTTTTATCCTAGAACTTTAATGGTGGCTGCTTGGGCAATTGCCGTTCCGTCCTTGTTAAATGTATGTTTCATTTCAAAGCACAAGTTCACCTTATTAAACATTGATCTTATGTTTTTCTTCACCACTGCATATATTTGTAACGATATCACAATGAGTACTTAATATTTTCAGAAGTGTCCAATCTTTGTACTACCGAAAAATCAACAGGTGCTACCCAACCCTGCGAGGTGTGAGTGACCCGGACACAGTTCGGGAGGACTTTGTAAAAACCTGGGAATCATTGAATTCTGCGGATGTCAACGAGACGTTACTTCTGCACGAGGAGAGGCAGCCTCCGATGGTGGTTTTGCCATCACCCGCTGGACCTCCAAATACTCCACCAATCAGGACATTGATCTGTGACGGCACATTCGAGTACTGTCCCCCTTGCTTGAGTAAACTGCACACGATTCACAGATTTGTACTTGTAGAGGCAGTGCCTTTGGTTATGGCACTCCTTCCAGGCAAGACTGCAACCATGTACCAGAAACTTTTTGAAGTTGTACGGGATGCCCTGACAAGTCGATTTGGATAAACTGGAGCACAGCAGGTTGTTCACTTCGACTTTGAGGTGGCAGCCATTGCAAGCTGCCAACAGGTGTTCCCAGGTGTAACTTCCAAAGGCTGCCTTTTCCACTTTGTGCAGTACCTCACGAGAAAGATCGGGGAATCTGGGATAGCAGGTGAGAACACAACCAAATATTCAGCGTCATATTGTGCGTTTCTTTTTATGTTTTTTTTTTCTAACATTTCTGAGAGCTGGATTCAGTGCTTATCTTGTTACTCATGTTTCGCTTCTCTGCTTTGTATAATTTTGTTCAGACCCCACACAAAGATCCTACAAGCCCCAAACTCAAGGAATGGGTGTGTAAGGTGGTTGGGCCCTCCATTCTGCCACCTGACCTGATACTTACATATTGGAACTCCTACCTAAGCACTCAATGCCATACACAAGCGATGCTAGGATGAACAACTCCATCCACCTCGAGAGACAGTAACTGTATTCCTCAAGCCAGGTGGAGCTCTGGAATTACTTTGACGGCGGCGACAACTTGAGAACGACCAACCATGCAGAGGGTTGGCACAGCTCCCTCAAGCTCAAGTTTAAATCGCAGCCACGAATGCCTCTCGGCAAGTTCATGGTTGAGTACCAGCGGTTTATTCACCACCAGATCCAGGTAAGCTATATTTAGTAAACAAATAGTAGGACACAATCCTCTCACCATGATACTAAAATATATTCCACCGTCGATGGGTTCTACTAATTATGGCAAAAATAAAATTAATTGGATGCTTCAAAAAGGTTGACTGAAAGTGTTCAGAGGTAACACGTCGTGGCAGCACTTGATTGATCGCTTTTTATTTTACTTTTATTCTAGGTGCACATCAGGCAGCTGCAGAGGGGCGAGCTCCCGAACGAGCACCGTCGGACCTGCACCATCAACAATGAAGCGATTGAACGCCTCAAGCAGGAAATCATGGGCAATTGGCAGGAATTTCTTGTAGTCCCTGTGGTACCCCTGTTCCTCCTGACCAGACAGAAGCAGTTTGCCTTCAAGATCGACGAGTTTCAGAAACTGGTGGCACGGCACTTAGGTTTGAACGGATAAAAGGGGTTTACCAAGAAAAGAATAAACAATATCGATACTGAATACCAAAGTGTCCTTTTGTATCAATTTCTAAAAATTTGCACAGTCATCATGGCCTTCAACAGCCGCGAGGTCACTGTTTTCGTTTCATGAAAATTGAGCGCAGTGCATGTAAAGCTAGACACCTTCATCCGGTTATATGCAAGTATACATGATTGTTCCCGAACCAAACAACAGAGCACTCCCCATGGTGCTGAAAGTTTTCACGAGTTGACACATCGCTTGACGGAAGGCCCTCGCATGTTGTCCACTGCAGAAGGGTTTGGATTTGGTTTAGTTGGTAGAACATGTTTAAGGGTTAAAAGCCCTAAAAACGACGGACGAGTAGGAGAGACACACACCACAGAGCGCTTTCTGTGGTGTGTGTCACTCCTGCTCGTCCGTCATTTTTAGCGCTTTTAACCCCTAAACATGTCCACTGGAGTTTTGTTAAAGAAATCATTTAACCCATTAATGCCCCATGTTGCATATCTGCAACACAGACTTCAACTGCTCAAGAAAAATACATCGGGCCCATTTTGTGACAAAAAGTTGTCAGTGCTCTTCTCAGTGGGCATTTCTCAATCCAAGGAGTTCAGATTTTCACCACTAGGGGCAGCGCTGTGCTCGCAGGAATCGTTTGAAAATGGCGTCCTCCACGCCGTGCGGGAGTTCTCAAAACCAGGTATGTTTACATTTCCACAAAGAACCTAAAACTGAAAATAGGAGCTCTATATTACCGGAGGAGCCTCTAGGAATGTCCTTCGCGTGAATCGCATGCAGAATCTCGCATTTCATACATTATATGAAGCTGGATATTTTTTATTCCTGGCATGTTGCAAATGTGCAACAGTGGGCAGTGAATGTCACTTCACACGGTTGTTGCATATATGCAACATTCGCTTTTTTTTCAATTTTCGCTACAATTTTGTTGTTCGGTTAGGTAATACCTTTCAGCTGTCATTTCGGGATGTTGTTTCACTCTTGGTAATTTGTTCTTATCCCATCTACAGGCCGTCATTGCACCTTCAGCCTTCTATGGTGTGCCAAGGACAAGACCAAAGCGGTTCCTTGGAAATGACAACCTGCTGGACAACATCGATTGCAACGAGAGTGATCTCTCGGGTGAAAGCAGCAGCGAAGAATGCGAAGCAATCACTGAAGATAGCAGCGATGAAGACGTCGAGAGCACTGACGCTAATGTTGAGACAGGAGTTGCTAAGGGGGACCTGAAAGGAGCCTATGCGAACAAACGCTACACATGGAAAAAATGTGCGTTTGACCAAGCTGGCACAGACTTTGAAAATGACTTCCCTCTGCCTCCTGCTGAACCCCTGTCAGCGAAGCAGCTTTTTGACCTGTTTGTTTCGAGGAGCATGCTGGGACACGTTGTCGAAGAAACCAACAACTACTATATGCAGAAGCACGGAACACCCCTAAACATGACAGTCGAAGAGCTCACCTCGGTTCTAGGAATGTTTTTTCGCATGGGACTTGTGGATATGCACAATGTACGTGCCTACTGGGAACATGGAAGCCGCTATGAGCTGGTTGCACAGGTGATGTCGCGCAATCGATTTGAGAAGATTGCTGGTCACTTGCATTTTGCTGACAACGACGGTGCAACAGACGAAGTGAAACAAGACAAATGCTGGAAGCTGCGACCATGGCTGTCAGCACTGCGGGGAAACATGCTGAAAATACCTCAGGAATGCAAGTCATCCGTCGACGAAATTTTGATTCCTTTTCGTGGAAGGTCGCAAATTCGTCAGTACCTTCCAAACAAGCCGAAGTGCAAGTGGGGCCTCAAGCTCTGGGCTCGTGCTGGCGAGTCTGGACTTTGTTACGACTTTGACATCTACCAGGCATGCAGCAAGGGAGCCTACGGAGACCAAGAAGGATATCAGTTAGGCCTTGGTGCGGGAGTGGTGCTTCAGTTGTGTTCAAGTCTCCCTGAACGGGACAACAATCTCATCGTTGCTGACAACTTTTTCACGGGACCACACTTAGTTTGCGAGCTAACGCGGAGGGGTATCTCGTACATTGGAACTGTGAGAGAGAACAGACTGCAGTCGTGCAAACTAATGGATGAGAAGGCAATGAAGATGCAAGGTCGTGGCACGTGTGATTCATGTGTCGCATCATGTGGTGACAGAAGCATGATAGCTGTAAAGTGGTTCGACAACAGACCGGTCACACTTCTTTCTAACTGCACTGGTGTGGAACCGGTCACCTCTGTAGAGAGATGGGACAAGAAAGAGAAGTCTCGCATCTCAGTTGAATGTCCAGCAATTGTACCCGAGTACAACAGATCGATGGGTGGTGTTGACCTACTAGACAAGATGTGCTACAGCTACAGGTTTTCCATACGCTCGAAGCGGTGGTACATGTACATATTTTGGCACACCGTCAAAATTGCTGCTGTGAATGCGTGGTTTCTGCACAAGCGTCACTCACTGCAGCAAAGGGAATCTTCCAAGCCTCTGCGAGAATTTCTTGCGGACCTTGCCACGAGCTTGGTTTTGTACAGGAAGCGTCCGCCTGGCCGCCTTTCTCGAGAGAATCTTCCCTTGGTGAAGCGGGCGTCACCACAAGTTCCACGCGACGTAAGAGGCGATGGTAGCCATCATTGGCCCATTTGGATGGACCGCCGCAACAGATGCAAGTTGTGCACAGGAGGCTACAGCTACGTCGCTTGCTCAAAGTGCAATGTTCACTTGTGCATAAACAAAGACCGGAATTGTTTCGTCGATTTCCATCGGGGTTAGGTAACTTATCCATGCTAGGAAGCACGTCTTTCTATGTTTTGTTCATCACTGCTGTGCCTTGTTTGATAAAATAAACTTCTTATATATGGCTAATATTTTGAGATATTCACTTACTGCCCAGTGTTGCAGATATGCAACAAGCTATAGTAGACAATTCGTAGCACTTATGAAATTTTTTTTGGCCCCTGTGTCTATATTTATGTTCAGTGACCCTGTATTCAATATATTTTTCAAATACTCTCACTATTTTTTGCACTGGGAAGCAATGGGTTAACATGCTGGGACACTTATTTTATTCCCAAAGTAGAAAGCAGGTTCTAACGCCGAAGCCAACGCACTTTCAGTGTTGCGACCGATATCAAAACTAAGAAGAAAAAACGGTTGGGCACGGAAACCATGAACAGTATGTCGGTTGTACGTTCAGCATTCAGTAGTAGCAAGACCCGCTTCAACTTCAAAATTACCAAAAAAACACATGCAGTGCTGCTGCTCTGAGAAGAGCCGAACTTCTTTTCTTTGCGTTGACTGCCTAAAGACAGGGATGCCAACTTGAGTTTAGTTGTAAAAACCATGGTTGGGACAATTTTAAAAATTCAATATAAATTTACTATACCACAATATGTTCAATAAAAACAATTTTCGAAATATCTCTCGTGTTATTTCAGTTGAGTTGTTGTATATAAAGACGCTTGGCGTCATGCGTATCTTAAAAACGACTTTTGTAACTAAATTGGTTTCCTAGAAAAAAAAATGGGAATTTATTCCACTCAACGTGGGAAAAACTGAAGTGGCAATGCAGCAACACTGATTAGCACTTAGTGCCAGCACGTTTTCTGTAGCAAAGCGCAACCAATATCCAAACACATCTCAGTAAGGGCCCTTTTCGTGCATTTAGCATTACATTAGCTCCAGAAAATCCTGACGCTCTTCAGGGGCTGGTTGAACTTTAGGGGGGACATGACCTAGAAAATCCATATTTTTGTAAAAAAATGCCTTTTTGGAAAGTGCTTTACTTGGGTTCACAACCTTCTGAAGAGCATTTCTTGAAGTTCTGTTCATGTCCGCTGCAAAGTTATCTTATTATCAAATATTTTCGGTGTGCCGGTGACGCAACCGCAGAACGAAGGAATGTGCGCGCGAGGAGTTGCAATGGTTGTTTTTTTTCCCCAAGAGCGCTCTGCGCATGCCAGGCCTACACAGTTGCATAGCTAGGCCTAGGATTATACCATTGTTTGAAAGCTTGTTTTTCACATTTCTGGTGCTGATAAGTCTTTTTGTTCAAGGGTAAGTAAATGCGCTGGAAAACGCCCAAGAGCCCAAGTTGAAATCGGCACTTTTTCAGGAAAAAGTATGTTAGGCACACCCCCATTGGCTAAAAAAATCAAATCTAAGCTCCCATTGGCTTCCACATGTCGGAAGCTTGCTTGCGGGATCCGGTCTCCCTTATGACAGTTCTTGTTTCTGAGCCTGTGTCGCCTGCTTTTTCACCTACAATTTTATTCCGTTTTGATTGTTAATCTTCAGTTCTCATTGTACACTTTTTCGTGGAGGCTACGCGTGTGGTAAAGCCGCGAACGCGACAAGGCTTTGGCTGCTGCTCGCAATTCACGAAGTCGCAAGGACGAAGCGGTGGAAGATGCGTGGCCGCCACCGATGAAAACACCCCAACGCCTCCGACACCTTCGCACGTTGAACCAGAGGCTGCAGCAGCGTTGTGGACAACAGACAGTGATACCGTCACTACCACGCTATGTGACACGGACAGACTCACTGCGTTTGAGTGAAAGATGAGCCTTTTAGAGACCAGTGGAAGCGGTGAAAGCACCGAAAACAACAAAGACGCCGAAACGTCTCTCGGCGACAGTGCGGCCGGGTACCGTTTAGTGAGCGTGTCGTCCTTGCGAAACTCGATAGAAGCGCTTCTCTGTCCTACGTGCCACTGTCGCCGTTTGGAACTACAGGAAAGTGGAGTCGGTGCGCATCCGACATTCTCTGTTGTGTGCCCCAACGGGTCCCTATCGTTTCGTCGAAACTCGTTTTGTGGAATTAATTTTGTGGGCAACTTTTTATGGACACACGTTTTATGGACACACATTTTCTGGACACACGTTTCGTCGACAGAAACATTTACCGACACTCGTTACAAGAATTGCACACTGTGGGGCATTTTTTCACGCATGATACACTGGAGTGCGCGTTAATCCACCCCCTTGCCTGCGTTCACGCCGCTTTGCCGGAGACAGTCTGCGGCGGCTCATTACAACAATATTAACCCACCTGACCGATGCGTACACACCCGTTTGCGGCAACAGCTTCATGTACCTTCTTACAAAAAGAAAAAAGAGCTAACCTGATTGTCACAGGATTCAACGATATTACTCTTTGTTCTTTTTTTTTTTTTTTTTGTTTCTGCTTTGAGTGGAGTGTGCAAGCACTGAGGACACGAGCTCAGAAGAAAGAGAGAAAAAGGAGAAGCCGCGCGCAGTGTGGTTGTTGCTGGAACGCGGCGCTAGGCTAGGCTTCAGTGTGGTTTTTGGTGGAACACGGAGCTAGGCTTGGGTGGGGTTGTTGGTGAAACGCGAAGCAAGGCTTCGGCGGTACGGCTGGTGGAACGCCGAGGGAGGCTTCGGGGGTGTGGGTGGTCGTACCCCAAGCGAGGCTTCGTCGCGATGGCTGGTGGGCGCCGAGCAAGTCTTCGACGATGTGCGGGTGCTTGTGAGTAAGCGCTGTTCGGCACTGTGAGCATCCAAACCACTATGACTTCTCGGTCCCGACTGGCAGCGCAAGGGACCAGACCACCACCAACGTCTCAGGACCCTGATTAGACTCTCCTCCTTTGAATTGTATGGCGACTTCGATTTGGCTTCCGTTCCTTCTGTTACACCTCCAAATCTTTTGTGCTTCTTTTGTGTCGCGGTTAGGAAGAGCGGAAGATGCATCCTATTCCTTTTTTTTTTTTTTTTCTTCATCTATTGGTTTATTTGTCTGGGGCACGCCGTACCCATCCAGTGCAGTAAACTCTTTCCACTTAAGTACACGAAAGACTGGTGGGGGAGAGAAGGAAGCTCCCCTCTCCCCTCTAGCCTACCGTGTACCACGAACCGCACTGCACCAGTGCGATGCGGGCCCAGACAAATTGGCCATATGTGTGCAGCCTGTGCACTTTTTCTTTACTATTGATTTCTCTTGCAATTAAATACTGTTTGTAACGCGAGGCACGACTCGCTCTCAATTCCTACCGCCTCTCAGGAAGTGCATCGCCAAGGTGTGGCCCTAGCACCTGGAAAGCGGTCCAAATTCAAATTACAAATTTGTTTGGTTATGGGATCTTTTCCACCCGAACCTGTGACACTGAGCTATCAATGAAACCATTTGTCGATGAAACATTGCGTTGTCAATGAAACAATCTGTTGATGAAATGTCGTTCGATGAACTGATTGCCACCGTGCCCCAAACTATGGCATCATTATTTCAGCGCCTCCCTTACCGTTCATCGATGGTACAAAACAAAACGAGCTTGCCACATACCTCGGAATTGTTTTGCGGAATCGCGGCATTAAATTCAGTAAACGAACAAACCTTTTATTGAATTCAACGCCCCTCCGCCAACTGACCTGAAATCGTATTGGAAGATCGCAACTGTGGCCTTCGAGCAGAAGCACTTCCGAAAGGAGGGCCCTACCTATGCTGCTGGTTTCTTTTAATGCCCTTTTAGAGGCCCTAAAGCAGGAATTCAACTTGCAGGCACTTCCTATGCAGCCTACAGACGTGACACTGCAAGATATGCTCAAGACGGCAACCAGTGCGATGATGCCAGATATTGAAAACCTGTCTGCCAGTTATTAAAAACCCTGCATAGTTCCCAATAAACATTTTTTTGGTCCCCATCATTTTTGAGTTGTGCAGCCCTGCACTAAAGGGAGATGACGGTCAAAAAATTTGTTTCTGACGAAATTTTCATTTTTCGATTTTATTAGTTTCATAAATCCATGTACCTTCTAGTTTCACAAAAAAAAAAAAAAAAGTTATTCAGAAATTTGATTTGGAAGTTATAAAAAAATGTATTTGAACGCCTTGCCGCGTCAAAACAAACTGTACATGCTGGCGCATGCTAACCGTTTTCAAACACATGCCCCTCCAAACATCAGCAACAGCCGGGCCGCCTTTGCAGTCGCTTCAATAAAGATAATCAAGTCTTCTTTCTGATGAAACCTTCCTTAGTTTTATAATCAAATTAGAAATAATTAAAAAAAAAAAAAAGCAATTCTTACGTGCTCATGACACTTCTAGTTTGCTTTTAAAAAGCCACGTGGTGCGAATACGGAGCCGCCATTCACTGCCGCCAGGTCTTGTCGTGCAGTGAAGCCCGCGCATCGTTTGGTGTCGCGTAGCATCAACATTGTCTCGAACAAGAACCATCTCTTCTGTTCGCTGTTCGACGGTTCCCACTACGAGCGGTGTTGAAAAGCGCAACTTTCATCGCCGCAAGAGTACAACTAAGCTTGCATTCAAGGGGAAACTTAAACAGAAGAGAAAGAACACAAAAAGCACGGCCGCCCCATTGCGCCAGCAGAATGGCGACGCGCTTTCGAGCATCACAAGCACCGGCCAGTCAAGCTCGTCTGATTTCGGCACTAATGCTTCTAACTTCTCGAGTGCATCGGAAAAAAAGCTGCTAACCACTTCAAGATGATGTTACAGCGAGGAGTGGACGCTGCGCAAGCTGCGAAGTTGGAATTCTTACGCAACTTGTAAGCGGCGCAGTGTGCGGGGCGTGTCGGACTTGCAAACTCGCTGTTGTGGAGGCCGTGGACATGCAAGGGACTTGCTTCCCTTCTTAAGCAGAAATGCATGAACGATGGATGCCCCGCGGACGTTGTTTCTGCTGCATACTCGTCACGTTGTGCAGCCGCCGCCGCCAGCCACGAAGATCGTAGCCCAGATCAACACAAGGGAAGCGCCCGCGAAAGTTTCGCTATCAACATCAAAGTTGTGCTTGCTGCGCGCACGAATGGCGTCGGACATGACCAACTCTTAAGGTTTTGTGACATTCCTGGGTTGCCCAAAGCACTTCATCACAAGACCTTCCACAGCCTATCAAAGAAAGTGCATGTCACGGCCATTAAAGCAGTTTCAGACAACCTTGTAGAAGCAAGGCGGGTCAGACCGACGTCGCTCTGATGTTTGACGGCACTTGGCAAAAGCGTGGACACAAGAGCCATAAGGGAATGGGCACTGCCATTTCTATCAACACAGGCCTCTGTCTGGACTTTGAGGTGCTGTCCTACTACTGTCACAGCTGTAGCAGGCATCGGATTCTCGACGAACAAGACGAGGAAGTGTGGCAAGCATTCCACGATCCAGCTGCTCATCTCATGCCATGGAAACTGAGGCAGCACTACGGATCTGGAAAAGGACGCAATCGTGCGATAGGTAGCTGCACTACACCACATTTCTTAGTGACTGTGACAGTAAAGCATACAATGCAGTGTCTGAAGCAGAGGTGTATGGCTCCACCATGGTGACGAAGGAGGATTGCACCAATCACGTCGCAAAGCGTCTGGGTACTGCACTGAGGAAGCTCAGGTGCCACCACCACATGGGGGAAAAGCTGGGTGACATGGTCATTCAGAAGCTGCAGAACTATTATCAGGCGGGCATGACCAACAACAGAGGGAGTGTCCATGGAATGTACTGTGCGATATGGGCTTCCTACCTGCATTCATGCTCAACCAATGATGCTAGCAGTCACAAGTTCTGTCCCGACGGGAAAGAGTTGTGGTGTAAACACAAGAGAGCCCAGGCTTTGCAAGAGCCAACACCGGAATACACCCCACTCATGACTAAAGCTCAACGGAAAGCAGTGCTGGCTATCTACAAATGCCTTACAGATGCCAAGTCCCTCGCTCGCTGCCTGCGGCGAAAGACCCAGAATGCTGCAGAGACTCGGTTTGCATCATGGACTGGAGTGGAGACGGTCACCGCCATCACAGTGTTGTGGTATAACAGGGGACCCTCCAGCTTTGAGCAAGTGCTGGAGGAGCTGAGAGTCTTCCCTTCAAAACAACTAGTGCGACCAGAGGAGGGTCAGGAAGATGACCAGCAAGCTGACAGCTGAGGCAAGGTCACACCGACGCAGCCAGGCGAAGCGGGCCCGTGCCAAGGACTTCACCACAAGGGCCGCGAGGGTGCAACCTACGTAGCTGGGGATTTATAGTTTGGAGGTTCAGACAATATTTGGAACTACATTGCCACCAAGTTTTGTGTTAGTGACAATTTAGGAAACTTTCATGATTTTTTCTAATTGGTATTTTTGGCTGTTTTCATAGTTTGTGCACACAGTGTTTGCTGCTTGCAGTTACTATATTACAACAAAATTTTGCACAGATAGTCCTGATGGGTCACAGAATGGGCAAATCTTGCTAGTTGTGCAATTGGTATCTTTGGATCTTTATAAAATATATAAAATGAAGTGAAACGCAAAATGACTCAAAATTGTATAATTTTCTTTTTTAAAGGCACAAATTTTCTTTTTTTTCTTTTTTTAACTAGATTTGCACATTCTACAATTCACAAAGAACCAACCAGGCTATTTCGAGTTGCGGTCTTATATAAAGTTTAGAAAAAATTGTGTGCACAAAAAAGGCATTTTATCTGCATGATAAAAGCATAGCTATTTCACCAAAATAGTTATCAGAAAACTGATTGCCTATATGGCAAGAGGACCTCAACATGGACTAACTGTGCAAATTGCAACCTCCTAGCTTCAACATTTAAAAAACAAAATGTTCAGAAGAGCATCTCTCCTTAAATGCAGGGTTGTAGACACTGGGAATGCATTTTTATCCATTTCACTTGTTTACCATAAATTTCGTCTTAGTCAATCTTTCATTTGACAATATGACTAAGTGAAAGGCTGATGTTCAGGTTTCTTTGACCGAAAATTTAATAATGCTTTACACGTGCCTTCTATAAAAAATTTTAACATTCCTTCGAAGACAGGAAGGCTGAAAAATTGTTTTGAAAATCAATATTTTTGTAAAAAAATCTTTTCACTAAAGTAATTTCATAGCCATACTTCACAAACACGCTGCTTCACATCTATAAAAAAAAAAAAAAAAAACTTTGGTAGAGCATTATTTTTTTACAGAGATTGACTATGCAATGGTGGTGTACACTTCTTATAAGTTGCAATAATTTCTTTTACATTTAGGTTACAGAGCTGAAATTTTGTTTGCACCCTTTATCATTACCATCAGTCTACAGAGCAAATTTCATTCAATTTAACCCAGTGGTTCAAAAGTTGTCCCTCCTTGGCAGTGCTCCCCCTATGCCAACTAAAACTGTCTCAAAAATGCTGAAAATAAAGTTTGTTTTCCTAAACCCTTGCACAGGTTCTGGAGGTTGCCAACGGTGATGATTCCCTCCCCAAGATCAGCCGATCAACCCTGTGGAGTGCTGAAAAAGCTAGGCTTCTGCAGTAGAGTGGAAAGTTGGGCTAGTTGGTAGTAATTCATCTTGGCTTCTGTTTCTCCAAGCGCAGTCGGGACTCTGCCTTACTGGAGCAACCAGATCTTATTCTGTGGTGTGCACAGTACCTGCAGGCTAGGAAGGCATACAGAGCAGATGGCCAGTCTATTTCTTACCACAGTGAAACTTGGGCAAATGCCAAACACACTCGCTCAAAAGTCTGGAAAGACACAACCGTGAAGGGACCAAAAGAAGCCTTCAATAGGGGCCTCAGCCTTGGGTTGAAGAACCCATCCAGAAAGGGTGGCCGCATCATCATTCTGCATGCTGACACAGAGGAGGGCTTCGTGCAAAGTGTAGCTGAGGTGTTTCAGGCAAAGAAGGGCACCCAAGACTAGTACCAAGAAATGGATGGCAAGCAATTTGAGAGGTGGTTTGCAGAGAAGTTGTTGCCGAACATCAAGACCAGCAGCGTGATAGTAACAGACGATGCTTTGTATTATTCATTCTCTCAAACTTCATGTAACTCCAAGCACTTAAGAAGAATGCACAAGAATGGCAACAATGAGTGGAATTGCTTGGGACCTGACCATGCTAAAAGCCGAGCTGACGAATTTCGTAACCACTGAGAAAGCCGCAAGACCTGAACTCGAAAAACACCGAGTTGATGCATTAGCGAAGCAACATGAGCATGTGGTTCTTCGTCTGCCACCATACCACTGCGAGCTGAACCCTATCGAGCTGGTGAGGAGCCAGGTAAAGATCTAAATTGCGAGCCAGAACATCAGCTTTCGGCAGTGAAAAGCCGACGCCCAAAGCTTTGGAAGACTTGCCAACCTGCAAAGAATGGCCTCGAAGCAGATGCTTTTTCAGCTGCCCCTGGAGGACTACGACCCTGAGCCAAGCCAAGAGATGAAGATGAAGATTCCCCACCTCTATAACCACATCCAGGATAATGAGGTTCTTGCCCTACCAAGCAAATTTAAACTCAAGGGGTACATGGTCATCTACCACAATGCCTTTGGATTTAGCAAGCAGGTCCTGATAGAGCTGAAACACAAGATGCAGGACATGGATCCTTTCAAGAAGCATGGTGGCTTTTTACTAGTTGATGAGCTAAAGCTCTCAGAGCACCAGTTTGTGAAGCAGTCTGGCCACATTGAAGGTTTTGTGGATTTGGGAGAATATACCTCAGTGGCAGAAAAAAGTGTGCAATTGGATCATGGGATGGTATCCCTGTTTGTACCATTCGTTGGCAAGTGGAGCCAAGTAACTGGGACATTTGCCACAACTGGGAATATGAAAGGAGACACGCCACAATTTCCTGTAGAGGCCACAATTCTTGCCGAAAAAAAGTGTTCTTTTCATGGACTTCATAAAATGTGACGATGCGACCTGGAATCGTAGGGTGTGGAAAGATTTGGGTGTTCAAGGAGAACCGGGCAACATAAGGTGGAAGGTGGAGCATCCTGTGGACGCAAGCCGCTACCTCCACATTATATCAGACTTTCCTCACCTTATAAAGTGCTCGAGGAAAAGTCTACTAAAATGTCAATTCAACACACCAAATGGACGGATAGGTGAATTGTTTTAGTTCTTTAGTAGCTATGAAACTGAAATGTTAAAAAAATTTGGTTTAGAAAAGGTAGGAAACAAACAAAAATTTAATAAATCTTTTTTTCTTTCGTGCCCATTCATACCGATGTTTTTTTTTATGAATCCAGGTAACAATGCAGCACATCAGGGGAGCATTCAAGCTTGACACCAGCAGCCCGATACTGAAGGCTATGCCTGAAATCACAAACTGCCACCTGCAGCCAAATACCTTTGGTGACAAGGTGTTTCTGAGTCTTCATCTCTACAGGGACAACATTGAGGCAAGGACTGGAAGTTTGGGTAATTAGATTGACAATGTGCATGATCCAGTCAACAAGTGACAAAATATACAGGTCTACACATCTACTATACACAGGGTGTCACAAAAGATAATTTACACGCTAAAATGGCTCGCAAAAATCAAAAACTGGACGGATCTTGTAGTAACTTTCCTTTAAAATGTCTTCAACTGGTCACATTGTTGCGCTAAAATTTCAAATCGGAACTCCGAGTACAAAGAAAATAGGAAAATGATAACTGATTTTTTCAACAGCGGAGCGGCAGCTTGACACCGAACGACGGCCATGTTTCTTTGCCTTATCCAGAGATGGCGCTACGAATTCACTGGACGCTGAATGAATGAAAAAGCGCGCTTTTATCCGAGTTTTTTGTTGCGTGGGATATTTGCCAAAATAAAGTTATTTGGGTTTTCAGTTAAGTTTCACTGTGCAGAAAGTGTTACGCCATAAATATGAATAAATAAAACCGCCAATGTCTGCTCCAGAAATGACGTACGTTCGTCTCCGACGGTTCTTGTTTCCTGCATCGTCTGCTTTCACAGTTTGACGTTCATACTCTTGCCTCAGTGCGTTAACTTCATTTGTTATCGCTGTTTCTTTTTTTTTTTTTGTTTAACACCTTACCATGCGGCAACTGAGCTCCAAGTAAGAGGTTCCAGGTGGTTCTATGGTACACAACTGAAAGCTTCAAGCAAGTCTGAACAAAGTGCCAGGCCGCCTTCAACACAAGACTACCCTATAGACCAGTCATCATCAAGTGGGTGACAAGGTTTGCCCAAGACGGGAACATGACAAACAAGTCTCCGAACCTTGTTGAAACGTCGCCGAAACGAAGAGAGCAGCAAGCTGTTCTCAACGCTTTCGACGCGCAGCCCCACCTCTAGATCAGGCGTGCTGTTCGTCAGCTCAACCTAAGCCGGGGCGTCGTGTGGCGGGTGGTTCGCCGGCGAATGTACCTGTTCAAAGCACAGCTCCTACACGATCTGAAGCCGGAGGACTACGCACGGCGAGTGCAGTTTTGTGAGGACGAGCTGGCGCGGACTCAGGCCAATCCCAGCCACCTGCAATTTCTCGTGTTTACAGACGAGTCACTTTTTCATCTCGACGGCCACGTCAACAAGCAGAACTACAGATTGTGGTCTGCCATGAACCTGAACTGGTCGACCGAACATGCAGTTCACTCGTCGAAAGTCGTCGTGTGGTGCGACATTTGGCGAGAGGGTGTCGTCGGCCCATTCTTTTTCAATTCGACGGTGACCGGTGACACATACCTCAAGATGCTGGAGGAACAGATTTTGCCGGAGCTGGAAACTGCAGCTATGCAACGCGAAGTTTGCATCTTCCAGCAGGACGGGGCCCCTCCCCACTATGCGAGCAATGTGAGAGCCTGGCTCAACAACACGTTTCCCGGGAGATGGATGGACCGCAGCTCTCCAAACATGGCTTGGCCTCCTCAGTCTCCATACCTCACCCCTTGCGATTTTTTTGTCTGGGGTATTTAAAGGCCCAAGTGTACGCCCGGCGATCGAGGACCATCCCGGAGCTGAAAGAACACATCATCGACGCGTTCGAGACGATCAGTGACGACATGCGGGAGGCTATCTTCCAGGACTACGAGAGGAGGCTTGAAAAATGCACCGAAGTTCGCGGCGGGCACGTCGAGCCGGGAGTCTAGCCGTTTTTGTTTTGTTTTTCTTCGGAGTGTATGTGCGTGTGACTGAGGCATCTGACTGCAACTACGAAGACCGCAGTTCAGATTTCAACGGCTCTTTTCAGAGCCTTAAAAAAAACGCCCTGTATTTGGTCTGTAAGTATGGAACATGAGCCTTTATACTGTATGGTAACCATAGATTTAATTTGCAACTTTTGAAATAAGAAGGGGCCTTTTTGTTTCTGTAGCTGAAATTTGCTTGTATATTTGACTTTGATTGCAGCCAAAGAAGCGGCGGCAGACTCTTACAGGAACTTCTGATTCAGATGATGATGATGACTATGTTGTGCCAGCCGGTGAAGCACGCATGGAGAATAAGCTATAAGCTAGCTGAAAAGGATCCTGTCTTTTGGCCAATGAAGTATAGACAATCAGAAGGAGAAAACAAAAATGCTGCACGAGCGCTTTACTTACATTGAAAGAAAGCTAGATGAGAAGATGTCTGCGGTAAGCAGACTAGTTCGTAATGGTTCTTTATACGAGTTTACAGCCATATATCAGGGCTAAATCACTAAGCCTAAGAAAATGTTTCCTTGTTTTACTTGAAGAGTTTTACTCAAAGCCAAGGAGGGTCGAAAACTCTTCTGGGCCTACGTTAATCGGCAGCAATCTAGCTCCCGTAGACCTTGCTTTGTAGACAAGAGTGTCCCTGCCACTCAGCCCGCAACAATAGCCGAACTATTCACTACCCAGTTTTCCTCGGCGTATAGCCCCACCATCTCTTCTCCTCATCCTGACCGTCTTATACAAGAGTTGGAGGCCGAAATTGAGGCTCCCGCTGCCTCTATCAGCACTCTCACTTTACTACCTGAACACCTGCAAGAAGCTGTGCATCTCATCAAGTCATCTCAAAGCCCTGGTCCCGACCACATGGCTCCAGCTTTCCTCAGATTGTTGTACCCACATGTTTTGCACTTTATGCTTTTGATGTTCCAGTCATTTCTGGACCATGCCTTCAATTCCTGACTCATGGAAGCAAGCCAACGTCACTCCTGTACATAAGGGAAAGGCCACCAGTGACACTTCAAGTTACCGTCCAGTTCCTATCACTTGTGTTATCTCGAACATTTGAACGTGTCTTCAACCGTGCTGTGCTAACTTTCAAAAATTGGGTTGTGCGTATGTTATGCTTCTGGAGAAGGAGTGCCAAGACACACTACTGTTTTGCTACCAGTCGAAATTCATGAGGGATATCATGGCAAAGTATGGAGGATATGTGGCATGAATGGATGCTACTAACAAGGCGATGGACTATGCGCTACCCCTTTCTCTAGCAGTGGTGAAGACGCCTTGTGGTTATGCGACTATTAGCATCTTCATTGTGCAGTTTGAGACACTAACTTGCAATTCGGAGGCACCGTCAGTTCTCAGGAAATGGTGCCCAAACTTCTAGTTGCGATACTGGATGGTGGATTACTGCAATGTGAAGATCAATGCGCTGCATGAGACATTCCCGGAAAGCAAGGTAGTGCTTTGCAATTTCCACAAAGGGCAGGCCTGGGACAAGTGGATGCGCAAGAAAGAGAACTGCGTCAAATAAAAAGAAGTGGTTTTGCATTTGTTGAGGAAGATTGCAAACTCGACCTCTGAGGAAGAATTCCAACAAAGCATTAAAGACCTGTAGTCATCAGCTGTCTGGCTCCAGAATGTGAAACTGCAGCATTACATCACTATACAATGGCTAGCAGTGAAAGAAATGTGGGTGAGATTCCACAGGCTAGAGCATGACTCACTGCGAACAATGGTGTCGAGGCACAAAACAAGGTCCTAAAAGAATTCTACCTGAAAAGCTCTCACAGCAGAAAGTCCCTGACAGGATTTATATCAGTACTGGTACAGAAGTTTCTGACAGAAAGGAAGAACAACTACCAAAAAGAAAACATGTGGCGATTATCTTCATATTGGAAGTATAGCTCCAAAGTACCTGGGTACCTTCACAACAGACTGTTCGCCTTCATCAAGCACATCATGACAAGGATGTGTGCAGCAGCAAACTTCACACTCTATGACATAAAAGCCCTGCCTTCACCAGGAACCTTATCTGTTCGCTTGCAGGGAAAGCAAGGAGACTACCATGTCGACAACAAAGTTCTGTCGTGGACTGTGCGGACTTCATCAGATTTAAATGCCCATAAAAGCACTTGTGTGCTACCTTCCAGGTTGTTGATGGCTTTTCTTTTAGTGACCTGCCCTCTGCATACTTGAATGGACTTGTCGCCTCGCTCAACAAAGGGATTATACCCGTGGATGAAGGGCCCGAAGTCAGCACACCTCACCATACCGAGAGTTCCACTGTTTTGGTGCATCAGCTGCCCCTGCAGAGGAGCAGAGGACTTGCTGCCAGACGGGAGGAGCTGCAGACCTTTAGTTTGGTCACAGAAAGGTTTTGGATCAACAAGAAAATCGGGAGTGCGTTATTCTATTCCACAGCAGATGCAGAATTTTTTACTAATGCAAAACATCACATGGAGACCGCCTACAAGGCAATCCTTGAGGGAGCTCACACAAGCGGTAGACATCACGTTAGAGAGTCTCCAACAAATGGTTGCGATCAGGAGTATTGACCAGGGCCAGAATGTCTTGAATGATTTCTGGGTAGTGATGAACGTGTCCACAGAGGGCTCCATCACAATATGTATCAGGAGCACCTTAAGAAGGTTGTCAGCAAGTTGGCTGCAGCTTCTGCAGAGAAGACTTACACAGAGTCCACTACTGCTGTAAAAGGTATCTGCAAAGACATGGATCCAAGTTTTACTAAGGACGTTGCTGTGGTCTATGATAGCATGTGGCAGAAGAGAGGCTTCAGTTCCCATGTCAACACTGGGAGCATGATAGAATTTGTCATTGGCCTCATCCTAGACGCTAAGTTCTCTACAATCTGTGTCTCGGCCGCCGGACTGGACCGAAGCCCGGAGAGGAGCACGCCGGGTGGCTACAATACCACAGTTGCTAAAAGAAAATTGATGCAAACTTGGGAAAGAGAGAAATTGATGCTGCAGTCGCTCTTTTTGGACATTCCCTAGAAAAGCATGATTTGCGCTACACTACACTTATAGCTGATGGGGACAGCAGGACTTTTAATGCCCTAACTGAAGACACAAACTATGGGTTTATCTATATAAAAAAAAGAGGATGCAGAAGCACGTACAAAAATGAATAGGGACTGCTCTGCGAAACCTCTCGCAGAAAAGTGACAAGCCACTTGGAGGAAAGGGCAGCATCACAAAGGCACTAATTGCAAAGTTCGCTGGATACTACAGATGGGCCAAAAAAAATAAGGGCAATGACGTGGACGCCGTAAAGGGTGCAGTGATGGCTACATTATATCACATGACCTCGGCAGATGAAAACCCGAAACACAGCATCTGTCCAACACAGGGTAGCTGAGGCAACGACAGAGCCACTACCAAAACACAAGTGCTGCCCGTGTACAAGTGCTTGTCACGGCACTCCTTGCACGCTGCTTGGCTACTACGTTCTACCGAGGGCATAGAGAGAAACAGGAAACAAATGATTGAACGAAGGTGCACATGCGGCGTGTCGCTGCACTATATCTTCACTGCTCCGCACGCTGCAGCATCCCGCCTCACAGCCACGGAATCAACGCCTCCTGCAAAAGCGACGGTCGCTTCCCACACTGCGGTTTTGGATCCAACAGGGATACTCTGCTCAGCAAGCGGAGCATAGAATTACTCTAGCTTAAGGCTGGTGCAAGGCACTGAAATGAGCGGCCCTTGGAAGTAAATGGCAGCGAAGCACTCGCTCGTGGCACATGTTTTGAGCGTTTGCACTACAATGGCTGCCGGCACTTGGAAGAAACGCGAAGTCTGAATTTTATTGAGGGACTTTACCCGTTTCGGCTGCACAAGTTCTCTGCCAGTGGAATTAGGCTCCATGTTGTCACTTAAAATTGTGTAAAGTACTGTGCACACAATTGAAATCGCTGAACATTATGAAAAAAAGGACATGTCAGCAAAAATATTGATATCTGTTCATTTTCATAAAACACAAACAATACAAAACCCAGAGAGAACAGAAACATGTTTTTTCACATCTCACATCTCTTGCTCAGCGACGTCCCAGACCGTGGGACATCACTGTGCAAGCGCTGCTCGGAGTCAACACACGTCAGCTGGACGACTACCTCCAGGCTTCCAATTTGCTATTTTTTAGATCTCAGTGCCATATAAAAGACAAAGATAACTCTCCTAATTAATAAGTGTTTTTGACCAGACCTGGTTTTATTTAATACCTTGTTGGCAATGCTTCCTTGGTACAGGATTGACATGCCGTTTGCAATAGTGAAGTTCCCCCTTGAAAAAGATAGTGTGGCAGTTGTGCCAGTGTCTTGGCTGTCAGAAGATTGTTCCAGGTGCAGGTGGCCAGAAGATGGAAAAGCAGATGGGAAAGGGGTTTTGGCCCTGGCAGAACAACAGGCCCCACCAGGCGAAATCGACTGGGAGTCACATCCAGTTGTCATGATGACAACGTGCAGTAAGTAATTACTCTGCGAGCTTAATAACTTTTTCATGTGACTGCCAATTTACGAAATGGCAGTCACAACTTAAAGCTTGCGAGAGTGTGACTGAGGCTCAGAATATCATGACTACAATATTTGGATGTCGTCACGATACATATTTTGAACATTTTTCAGACAGCTCGGAGGACATTGAGTAGATCTAATTTAGTTCAGAGTTTTACATAATAGCCACATTTACATGAGGGTGCCATAGGTGCAAAGAATCCAAGCTGCAAACCGGATGAAAGTGATATGCAACACATTTTATATTGGTGTGATGCCTCAAGTCCTACGCAAAGACAGTGCCACATCTCAAAGTTGGAACTGCAGTTCTGGTGCCATAGTTTTCCGCTTTTTTTGCACGAGAAACTGAGCTTTTCACTAAGACATGTACAATACTGTTAGGCTGCACGTCCTCTGCTTTTTGTCAACTTTGCAAAAAGACATGATCAAGAATAGAAAATAGCGGCAGAAACCTGCTATGCTGGCTTCCGCCGCAAATGCTCCCCAGTCGTAAAGTGGACCGTATTAATATGCCACTCAACAGAGTGCAATCAAACTCTCCAAAGAGTGTTTTGCTCATATTCAAATCTCGTTAATAAGTAATTCTAGAAGAAATTGTAAAAAAAAAGGTAAGGATAACCCCCTATTTTAGCGCACAGAAAAAAAAGTGTAGCAATCCGCTTAGTCGAAGCTGCTGCTCACAGATGAGACCACCATTGGTGAAACATACCTGTTAACTTTCCCGGATTGCCCAAGAGACTTCCGAATTTCAGTCACATCTTCCAATTGTACAAACGCAACTTCAAACCCCCAAAAAACGGCCACAACGTTAATGTATGACAGCTGCAAAGACCTGGCGTTATCGGCCAGAACCTCGCTTAATGCAGTATTCGCCCTTTTTTGCTTGGCAACAAACTTGACCTACACTGTGCTTGGTTAGCCCGAACAGCCCTCCGGTTTGGTACTCCCAGTCCACCCGCCACTGTTGTTTACCTACGGCACAGGCAGTGACCAAGTTTGCTCCAGACATGAAAAGTTTCTATGAAATTTCTCTGCCGTAATTTTATCCGCATGAGAGTTAAGTCACGAACAGTGAGCACTATTGAGCGTTGGACGTCCCACCCAGAAAGAGGTATCGTCAAAAATTTACTTTTCACGGGGAAGAGCTGCCGGACCCACTTGATCCATCGCTGCATTAACACGCAGTTGTGACCAGCGCGAGGCGGTTTCCTTTGGTGCATGTCGGCGACAGTTACACATACCTCGTAGAAAGTGAGTTTCTACTCACAAGAACAGTTTAAAAGCTTCAAGCCGTCAGATAAGTAAAAAAGTTTTATCAGCGGCAAGGTTCGGCAACTGCGCTGCTTCGGTGCAGCCGTCTGAGATAGCGCGGTAGCGCTTGTCGCTGCTGACGTTGAAGCCGCGAAGAAAGTGCACCAGCCCTGGACTCTTGTGGAAAAAGACGGCACCACAGTCAGGGCTCATTGCACTTGCATGGCCTGGTAAGCATTTTTTTGCAACTGCCATCCCCCAGTTGAGTTAACGCACTGTGCGTGCTATCTAATCCGTGTGTTTTGCTACAGTCCGGGTGAGGCGTACAGTGACGTGTCAACGCTGCTTTTTCGCGTGGAAGCGGAGGTCAAGAACGGGCTCAACGACCCATCGTCCACCTCAATGGAGTGCCGGCAAATTTACCCATCCCCGTCAGTACAGGTATGATGTGGTCATTCACATGTTACTTTCAAAAAAAAATGTTACGAAGCGCGCAGAAGTGATACGACCACTTGCTCGTCTTGTTATCTTGAAAAGTATTAGAGAGCTAGGTGTCATTCCAGAAGGAAGCATAACTTAATTATGGATTTCTCATGCAGGCTGCCCAGGTTGCTGACATTCGCTTCCTCAAGCCAGAGACTGCAAGAAAAAGGAAGCGTACTGGGAACACAGCCTCAGAAGCCCCGCAGCAGCGTCAGCTGGCAACTGCAACAGATAACCAGGTGCAGGCATTCCTAAAGAGAGTGAAAGTATCCTGTCTCAACACAAGCATGTTTTGGCTTGCTGGTGTGCTGAAACCCACACTTGATAATGTAAAGGCAGCAAAAAGGGCTAAAAATTTGGTTGTTATTATCAACACTAAAATCAAACAAATAAAAATTCCTCAAAGAGCATGTCATGCCCTTCCATAGGAACTCGGGTATAATGATTCCTTAGAATTAAGATGTTTCTAAATCCATATGGGCTTCATGTGAAGTAAGACATTAACTGTAACAGCTCATTCCCACTGGAAGCGGATCCGCATTCGCAAAGCGGTTGCGGACGCGGTTGTATAAAGATCCAGTACAATTTCTAGTGAACTTGATGTCATCGAGTGTGCGTGCAATTGTACTGGATCTTTATACAACCGCGTTCGTAACTGCTGTGCGAGCACAGATCCGCTTCCAGTGTGAATGAGCTGTTAGACATTGCGTCCTCTTCCGAACATGGGATATAGCGTTGGATTTGCATGCTATATGTGGCTATTTTTCAGGTGATAATTTCAGCTGCGGCAGCAACAGAAATTTATTGGTGAGGCTTCATGCGTGTCATCTGAATGTGTAATATAAATTCCTTAAAGATTCTATGTGTATTTTTTTAATAAATAGTATTGTAGTATGATCTTCCTATTTCACAGCCTTCGAAGAGATGGTTTTCTACAACCAGGCCCAAATATTATCTGAACTCAAACAAGTTCTGTTGATGTTAGTGGCTTGGGACAAAAACTCCAAGCCCTGAGGCTACTTGATGACGGCCCCAAGCTGCTGGCAACGAACCTACAGCAACTCGACAATATCGAGAGTTATCTTGAAAAAGAATCGAACATGGAGGCTCTGATGAGTGCAGTATTTCTGAATAGACATTCTAGGCGGGTCGCTAAGCGTCTTTTACTCCATTTCAGGTGCGTTACTCCTCACAGAAGTGCAATTCCGACCACAACGATTGTGTGAAAAAGGTTGTAAATGACTTAGTTGTGAACAAGGCAGCCCTTCAGCTCAGCTGGGCTGATTCTGGAGGGAGAAGAGGGCAGCTTTAAGAAGTTCCAGTTGATATTGAACCTTATACTGAGTAAGCAAGGTTGCCCCTTAATTACTTCCATTTTTGCAATATTTGCTTTAATGTTCCCTTAGTTTGGCAAATAAAATGCAAATCGTACCATGATTATTTGTAACATGTGGCTGAACTTTGTCACATTTGACAATTGATTCTAGAGTTTCACATTTTCTACGTGAAGCTCTAGAAATGGTATGACATCTGACTTGTATCCAAGGCTCTTGTCATGTTCAAGCTCATGCGTTTAAGATCACTTCTAGAGGGCATGAAATTCACAAACCTAGGACTTTCCTGCATTTTATAATCTTCCAAAATGCTTCGAATAGTTTGCTTAAATATACCTAATTACTGTTTGGCAATGGATACCTCTGAGATTACATACACGGCTCATGCAATTTTCTGTTCCAGGTTCTACAAAGGACCACACGTGTGTTGGTGAAACTGCTATGCCGACGTCTGTGAGAAAGGCGGTGAAGCTATGGCTGGCAGGTGCACTGGACAGAATGGTGGACGCAACCAACGTAGGAATTAGTCTCCCATGCATCCGAGTGAATTTAAGCAGATCCCTTTTTAGTTGATGTGTTGGCATATATTTTTAAGACATTTAAGGCTGGTATGGCCTGCAGCTGGCTGTTCAATATTCACTGCATTCAAATAAACATGTTTCGTTTATAGGTTTTCGTTGTTGCTTTCTTTTTTGTACTAATGCAACTAAGGTTTTTGGGGTTTTTTCAGCTTGTTCAGACATTACATAATGCCTGTGGTGCCAAGACAAAAGACGGAATGGTCTGACGAGGTTTCGGTGCCGCTAAATAAATGGAATAGCATAACATTTTATATAAACTCTATCGACAGGCGAGCAGAATATTAGACATTCAGAAATGCTTCAAAAACAAAGCAAAAAAATAAATAAAACGTGTAAGAATACACACAACAATAGCGTCAAGCACTTCTAAGAGCAACAGTACAATATTTTCTAGTTCAGCTGTTGTCCATGGCTACCATCAAAGTTTTGTCCAATATTACCTTGTATATGTTTAGCGAGATACCAGATGTAATGAGTATATGAAGATACAGTCAAAACCCGATTTAACGAAGTTCCCGATTTACCGAAGATATCTCGATTCCCCAACAGACGCCCATAGGGTTCAATGCTTTTACTAACTCGAAATAACGAAGTCAATTTCGTGATCCGTCCCGATTTAACGAACTTTTTTTCGGGAAATGAGGGTAAAAAGGTCTTATTTTAAGTCCGTGTTCTAGAGAACTCCCAAAACTTTATCGATTACGAGCCAACGGCAACGTCGCGGAGCACGCGAGTCCCGCTCTTTCCAAACCGCAATACGAAAGTTAAAAGTCTGAGTTGAATTCGCCAGATGGCACCAGCAGTAAAAAAGAAAAGCATCGTGCCATAGATGGCGCTGTTGCAATTCGGTGATCTCGTATGCTTCAACTTGTTTTGTGCAATCAGGTATCAGGTCGCTATCGTTCTTCTGCGGATATTTCCCGTGCTTTCGTCCCTCTTTTACGTCAGTTCCTCATTGAGCGCAAGTTACTTTTGCAGGCTCAAGTTGTTAGGCCTGTAGTCAGCCTAGCCTTGCTGTCTTGTGGACGCGGACGTGGTGGGTGCGAGCAAGCGCGCCGCTAGGCCTAGTGACCGGCGTGTTCGACAGGTTGGACATGGAGCCCCAGAAGAAAAGAAAAAGGCTTACTCTGGACGAGAACGCGGCCATAATTCGTGCTGTAACAAGTGGACAGAAGAAATGTGACGTGGCTGCAGCACATGGCATTCCAGCCAGTACCCTTTCTACAATATTGAAGGGGAAAGACGACATCCTCCGCGCCACTTCGTCTGGGAACCTCGCGCACAAAAAAGCACTCAAGACTACCCCCCATGGCAAGGTGGAAGAGGCCCTTTTCGCATGGTTTACGGATGTGCGGGCAAAGAACATTCCCGTCAGTGGTGACCTGCTGCAACAAAAAGCTCGCTCTTTCGCATGCCTGCTGGGTGATGACGAGTTTAAAGCAAGTCCTGGCTGGCTGTCGCGCTTCAAAAAACGGTACAGCATCGTCGGGAAGGTGCTCAGCGGTGAAGCGAGCTGTGTGAACATGGCTGTAGTCGGCGACTGGCTGTCAGAAAATGTGCTCGACATTCTTGGAAAATACACTCCCAGCGACGTCTACAATGCCGACGAGAGCGGCCTCTTTTACCAGATGCTACCTAAAAAGACTCTCGCGCTGAAGGGCCAGACGTGCCATGGCGGTAAGCACAGCAAACAGAGGCTCACTCTCTTGCTGTGCGTTAACATGGACGGCAGCGACAAACGAGACCCCCTTGTTATCGGCAAGAGCGCAAGGCCGCGATGCTTTAAGGGCACGAAAAGGCTTCCTGTGAAGTACGTTGCAAACTCAAAAGCTTGTATGTCGCGTGCCATTTTCACCACATGGCTCGAAGAATTTGACAGCGACATGCGCCGCCAGAAAAGGAACGTCTGCCTGTTGCTGGATAACTGCACCGCCCACTACGTGCCAGCAGTTGAGCTCACCAACGTGGAGCTCCGGTACTTCCCCCCAAATGCTACGTCCGTGGTCCAGCCTCTAGACCAAGGGATTATTAATAGCGTTAAGTGCGCATACAAGCGTTGAGTCGCTGAAAGGGTTCTTCTGAACCTGGACCTGAAGCGCGATACGAAGATCGACGTCTTCATGGCGGTTGAGATGGTGGCGGCGGCTTGGAGGGCAACAAGGCAGTCGGTAATTGTCAACTGCTTCAGGAATTCTGGCTTCGGTACGCCAGGCCGCGAAACTGCCGAAGCTGCACCGGACTGCGCGGGCGCCGTGCACCAGCACGAAGATGCCTGGGAGCGCCTTCGCTTAGCGGATGAAGTGCCGACAGGGATGAGTTTCTCCGACTACGTAAACGCTGACGCAAACGCCGTCACGACTGAAGTTCTGGATGACGGGGACATCTTGAGGCTTGTTGGAAGCGTGGAGGGAGTGGCGGCTGACGATGTTGACAACGACAGTGAGGTTACCGAAGCTCCCGTGCCGACACCAGGCCAAGTGATGGATGCGATTGACCTGCTGCGGCAGTTTGCTGGAGCACACGAGGGAACCGAAGATGCGCTGGATGCACTTCAGGCCTACGAGAAGTCAGTCCGGCCGCTGCTCACAAAGCGCACGCAAGCAAAGATAAGCGACTTCTTTGCTGGAAAATAAACGTGTAGTCCCCTGTGGCCCTCTTCGTTGAGGTAACAATTCTCGTTCTCTTTCTTTACGTGCTAGCGATCTCGGTCGTTTCGGTAGGCCGCAATTTTACATTTTCAGCGCATTTACGCTGCGCAAATATGATGCCACCGTAGTTTTCTGGATGCCGCTACGCTACATAATCGATTGTGCCGAATTAAATGTTCGAAAAATGCCTCACCCGATTTAGCGAAGTTCCTGATTTAACGAAATAATTCGCGGCTCCCCTCGACTTCGTTAAATCGAGTTTTAACTGTAAGTGTATTTGTTAAGAAAGTTTGGAAATTGATATGCAAGTGTTTGTGAGCACATGTTGGTCCTAATTTTTGAAGTACAAACTTTTCGTTGCGAGTGTTGTAATGGTGGTCGGGTCTAGTGCAGAGTGATGGTGCGTCATATTCACTACTCTATATTTTTCAAAAGATGTGCATCATATTCAGAGTTACCGAATAAGACGAGACGCAGGTCTTAAAAGTGAAAAACGAATGTGAAATTTGGAGTTTTTCAAAAATCACATGTTTGGATAGAATATACCGTATTTTCGCGATTCTAAGCACCCCCCCCCCCCCCCCTTTTTCAAACATAAACACCTGAAAAAAAATTTGCATGTGAATGTAAGCACCCCCCTCCCAACAAGAAATTTGAGATCGGAGATGCCGGTATCGCCGAGTGCCGGAGTCGCGAAAGGCCGCTGGCGCTTGGTTTCAACGTCAGTTAATAGATGGCAGCACATACCGCCATTTTACACTTTCGCATTCATGCAGGTTGCGAAATAGGGTGCGTTGCCGTACCCTCTATCGAAGATATTTTGTCTGTTTGGTCTCCTTGCACTTGTTGCAGTCGCTTGTTTAGTCTGTTAAGCCTATTTGTCCGCGTTAGCCTCGCAATCGTATTCCGTTCACTGTTTGCACGTGGTTTGCAGAAGTCGTCCATCATGAGTGTGAAGAGAACTTCATACACAATGAAGTTCAAGAGAATGGTTATTCCTTACGCGGAAGACAACGGAAATCACGGCGCTGCTGAACAGTTCAGAGTGCGGCGTTCTGCGCAAGCCGAGGCTGGGTGGAGCGGATGATGAAGAGGAACGGTTTCTCTTTGAGACGCCGCACCACTATCTGCCAGAAGCTACCGGTGGACTTCAAGGACAAGCTTGTCAACTTCTAACGTTATGTGATGAAGCTGCGTCGCGAATCTCGCTACGGACTCGGGCAGATCGCCAATGCCGATGAGACCCCTGTGTACATCGAGATGCCAAGGATGTACACCGTGAACGAAGTAGGCGCCCGAGATGTAAAAGTGCGTATGACTGGCTATGAGAAGCAAAGGGTGACCGTAATGCTGTGCATCACAGCCGACGGTCGGAAACTTGCACCCTTCATCATCCTCAAAAGACTAGTCACAAGAGCGACTAGTCGACCGTGGTGAAAACTGATGGCAAGCGGGCTACTCTCCAATCTTTACTTCATTTACTTCCTTTAGAACATTTATTCTTTCATTTTGATTGTAATAAATTCATATTTCTTGGGCAAATTTCGTATTTTTGGGGCATGTTCAAAATCTAAGCACCCCCCTCTTTGAACATCGCAGGTGTGAAAAGAAGGGGGTGCTTAGAATCGAGTAAATACGAGTCTAAAGCACCTGCCTGCAAAGTTCAAATGTCATATTCGACATCTAAGTATAAAAAAACAATAATTACAATGCATCCGCGACGCTCAAATCGCGAGTCCAAGGCAAAAAATAGTCTAACTCCACAACCGCCTTGCTTCACAGCCAATCGTCAGATCGCGGCCATCTTGCTCTTGTTGGGGAGCTGGTGCTCTTCCCGACGTTCTGATGCCACTCACTATCACGACAACCTTGAAGAGTCCGCATTCCACGGGTTTTCATAACCTTAATAACGATTGTTAGTTGGCCCATGCGCGCACGTCACAGGTACATCGTGCCATGCGCTCCTGTCATAGGCTAAAACGTGCTCCTTACCTCCACTCGGTGAGCGCACCTCGAGCAGCGCAAGGGGAGCGTAGGGAAGCGTCGTCTGCTTCGCCTTGGCCTCTGCTTTTTTTCCGTGGCTCAGTGCACGTTGTTTCGTTTACGGTTGGAGGTTCGCGTCAGACATTTTCGATTGCCCGAAATGAAACTCTTGCAACTTCGTAGCACGAGTTTCATTTCGGGCAATCGAAATGCAGAGGAACTCTCGGTTGAAAGAGAGCACGCGGCAGACTTTCAGAAGGAAGGCGCTATGTGCGTGGAAAAGCGGAAGACGTCACATCCAAGTTCGCCGCTACGATCTTCGCCACTGTTGAACTCATCATCATCATCATCATTTATTAAACCTTGAAGGCCATTGCTGGAATTACTCAAGGTGGGATTAACTGCTGAAGAAACATTATATAAAGGAACAAACAAAAAAGTGGGTTACATGATGGAAAACATTGTTATATGAAGCAGCAAAAACAGGAAAAAAAAAACACTTAAAACATTTTTAGGGATATGCCGGGAGCATCAGCTAGCCTACCCATTGACGATGCTGCGGCCTCAAGCTCCTGGTATGGATGACTCAAGTTCTGCCGGCAAAACTCAAGTCGACTCCGCGTACTACTCTTCAGCCGAGCAGGCGCAGCGTGCCAAGCGATCGGAACAATGCAAGCACGTCTTATCAGGGAGGTCAGCGACCCAACGGAGGACAAGGAGTATGGCTTGGCCGTCAAGCTTGTGCTCGTCTGCAGCACTTGTGACTTCCAGAAGAAGGAGTTCTCCTCTCCCAGAGTTGCTGGAACAGACAAGATCACTCCCTTTGAAGTCAACATAAGAGCCCTAAAGGGGATCCAGTTGATTGGCAAAGGAGTGACAGCCCTAGCAGACTTCTGTGCTTGCATGAATATCTCATCAGGGCCTGCGCCACAAGACATACCGGGGACACTTGAAAATGTTTGTATGGGCTTGTGAGAATGCAATAACCGACAGTGAAGCTGCCAGTGTTGCTGTGATCAAGGAGCTGTACACAGGCTTCATGAACCCAATTGGCAACATCAATGTCGTCTTCGATGGATCATGGATGACCTGAGAACGCTGCTCCCGCATTGGTGTAAGCTGCATGGTGGAGCTGTACTCTGGCCTAGTCATTGATCATGTGGTATACTCCAACTTTTGCCTTGGATGTGCCTTTGGACTGGAGTCCGAGTATGATGGCTACAGCGACTGGTATGCAACCCACGACTGCCAGAGGAACGTTGAGTGCAATGCTGGCCGTATGGAGCTGGAGGCTGCACTCACAATGTTCCAGAAGTCTCTGACCAAGCATGGAATCCGCTACACCACAGTACTTTCAGATGGGAGAGCCAGACATTCCAGGCCTTGTGTGAAGCGAAGGTTTGCGGCTTCACCGAGATAGACAAGAGGGACTGTGTGAATTATGTCCACAAGCAGATGGGAGTTGCCTTGTGCAACATCGTTGAGAAGAAGGCACAAGGTCAATCACTCGGTGGGAGAGGCAAGCTGACGCAGGAAAAGATAAAGAAGATAGCTAACTATTATGGCTATGCTCTCAGGAGCAACAGCCATGATGTTCTTCGAGGGATGAAGAGGGCAGCAGAAGCCACACTCCTGCACATGACCTCCACAGACAGCGCCCCAGACCACAGCAAGTGCCCCGACGAAGCTGAGTCCTGGTGCAAGTTCAACAGGGCCTTGGCAAACAGTGAACATCTGCAGCCACACAGAATATTCATCGCCGAATGCGAGGGCCATAGCAGTACCGGACCCTGCGTCTTGGGAAGCACAAGCAGCAAGCAGAGGCCCAACTTGATTGCCCCACGAGTGCCATCGCCGCCACAGGTCAAGCCCAGCCAAGATCATCGCGACGAAGTCAATTTTATCGCAGATACGCATCACGGCGAGCTTCGCCTTCTCTTGACCAGCTTTGCTGGTACCATCACCGATTCGGTGAGTGAGCTGCTAAGTGCGAACCCTGCACGTTGTCGAGAAACGCTGAGGCCCGGCACTAGCAGCGGCAGGTGACCGAAGCCAGCTTACAAGCCACTTGTTATATGTTGTCGATCGGATCGCAGTGCATTGTTTCCTCATTTACACCTACACCATGTTCAAGAAAAGCCTGGACGTACTGGGGCAGGTCACGGCTGTGGTCGAATGAAAGGCAAGGTTTCAGAAGAAATTACCTACGCTGTTCGAGATCTCCAAAAGCCACTGCTGGGTATGACAGCAATCGAGTCCCTCGGTTTGGATAGCTTTCTTAACGTCTCCCACAGCAAATACGGATACGGAAGTACCGGTTTTGATGCCCTCAAAGAAAAAAAATTATTATTACTATTAAAACGCAAGCCGAGGCCGCTTAAATTTACCGCACTAGGGGCAAAGCAGAAGTGAAAAGGCAATGGAAATTGAAGAAATATCAGTTTATGTTTTGACTGCCCTCATCCTCACAGCTAAGGTCCTTCCATTTGTAATCCACTTGGTGACTGACTACCCAGATGTGCAGCAGCACAGTGCAGCTTGTCTGGTGGTTCCTTTTTCTTTGGTGTGAGCTCCTCCGCAGCCCACAAGCAAAGCAAGGCGCGAAGCAGAAGCACCAAGACACAAACACCAGACCACTCTGGAGCAGAAACTAAAAAATGCGCAAGCAGAAAAAAACACTGTTGAATTCAATACACGATCACACTCATTCTTGTTCTGGTCCCTCCACATAAACGAACACCTTGTGTTGCATGATTGCATGAACACAATCGGTAGTCTTGGCTTGGCTTGTGTTGACTTGACTTGGCCTGGCCTGATTTGGCTTAAATTGGCCAGAGCCCGCATTCCCACGTGACACGTTCCATTTCTGTGGCGTGCTTTTCGGCACGCATTGTACAAACACAAAAGCGATAAAAATGCTTTTTATGTTTCCTATTTCCCCCTTCACGTGACCCAATAGCTGATAAATTCCCTCCCACACCCCCACTTTTTTTCCCACCAGATCTCCTGCCTTGAGCTGGAGGGATGGCTTTCTCCAGACTCGCACACCTCGTGGCTGAACTCAATTCCGAATATAACGCGAGGTGTGTTCTGGAGCAGGTAATTTCGAAAAATAAACTCGTGCAAATACGGTATGTGCCCAGAAGTGTTCCAAAGACCCCGAACGATCCCAGGAAAACACAAAATTCTGCTCAAGCCTGATGCAGAACCGTTTGCGGTCAATATTCCAAGACTGATTCCATTTCCGATGAGACCAGCAGTCGAGAAGGAGCTGCAGAGACTCAAGGCCGTCGGGGTCATCAGAAAACTTCACGGCCCAACCGACTGGTGTGCGCTATCGTACCTGTTCAGAAGCTATCGGGCGACACCAGAATCTGCGTCGACCTAACGAAACTGATTGTTTCTGCGCGTTGAGAGCGACTCTCAACGCGCATACCCATTGCATCATACCCACCGTGGAGGAAGTTTTTGCAAACATTAGAGAAGCAAAGTTTTTCTCCAAACTGGACGCGAACTCTGGATTTCATCAGATTGTCTTGTCCCCCGACTCACAAAAGCTGACCACGTTTATAACACCATTCGGGATACCCTGCTACAAGAGACCGCCTTTTGGAATAACCTCGGCACCCAAAATTTTCCCGAGAAATATGACAGATTCTGGACAGACTTCAAAGTATCCAGAACTTGATGGACGACGTCTTGACTTATGGGGCCACGCAAGAAGAGCACAACAACCGACTGAGAGCAGCCCTCCAGCGACTTGCCCAGTCCGGTGCGACGCTCAACCCCCACAAGTGTGAGCTCGGTGTCACGGAGATATTGTTTCTTGGAGTTATCTTCGACAAAGATGGCATCCGTGCAGATCTGAAGAAGGTCAAGGCAATCCGGCTTCTGCCTGCCCCTACAGATGTATCTAGACTCGGACGGATTTTGGGTAAGGTGAACCATGTTGCACGTTTACTGCCAACCCTGTCACAAGTGACAGCACCACTTCATGAACTACTTCAGAAGAACAACGAATGGACTTGGGGATGGGAGCCACAAGCCCTTGACAAAGTCAAGCAAATGGTCAGGTTAGGGAGATGCCTTGACAACTATGACAGTTCTGCTCGTACCATTGTCCCAGCCAACTCCTCGTCCCATGATTCAAGAGCGGTGCTCCTTCAAGAACAAGATGGTGGACTCCATGCAGTTGCGTTCACTTCTCAATCTCTTATTCCAACGGAGCAGCGCTACGTGCAAATTGAAAAAGAAGCCCTCGCACTGACATGGGCGGCTGAGGGATTTGAAGAGCATCTCCAAGGACTGGAGTTTGTTCTACAGACAGACCATAAGCCCCTGGTCCCACTGCTGGACTAGTATAACCTGAACCCGGGTACAACGGTTTCAAATGCACCTGATGCGATATTCGTACAAGATCAAATACATCCCAGGAAAGAACATGGCAACAGCTAACACGCTGTCGAGAGCGTTTTGCAAAGATGTGTCATCTGAGGGCATGCTTACGCCTGCCAAGGCTTCGTCATTTGTTTTGGGGGCAATCAGCATGCTGCATGCATCAGAAGATTGTCAAAAGATACGGAAGCTTCAGAGGGATGACCAAGACTGTGCAAGCTTGTTCAAGTACTGTGAGGAGGGCTGGCCATCGAAAAGCGAACTTCCATGGAGCCTGAAGCTGTTCTTTGGAGAGCAAGGCAACATAACGGTGTGCCAAAGCATGCTGCTCAAAGGATCCCGGCTTATCATTCCCAAGTGTATTCAAGTAGAGATGCTCACGTGGATCCATGAGAGACAACAAGGGATTGTGTCGAGCATGGGCAAAGGAGTCCGTTTGATAGCCGAAAATTAGCACTGCCCTAGTAGACATCGTAGGCAAGTGTGCGGAGTGTGCGATGTACAAGAGTCAAACTTGAGAACCAATGTTTCCGTCTCTGACACCAGAATTTCCCTGGCAGAAAGTCACCGCTGACTTCTTAGAGTTCAATGGTGTTAACTATCTCCTGCTGGTTAATTACCGTTTCAAGTATCCTAAAGTCACCATTCTTCAGTCCATCTGTGGCGACGGATGTTATGATGAACACAGAGGCTAGACCCGTGTGGGTGGTGACCATGAATAACTTGAGTATGAACAGCTGTGTCCTGGCCAGAGGGTGCCACAGAGAGCAAAATCTCTAGGGTCGAGAGTTTAACGCATTCGCTTCCAATGCCGGTGATCCGCCGGCCGCATACACCAAGGCCGAAATGCAAGAAGCTGTCCTCTGGGAAATGTTTTGTTCTTTAAAAAGCCCCAGCAGAGGGCGCTTTCCTGCACACTCGTTAATGGTTGTTTCGTCTTTTTCACAAAAGACGGACATAGTTGTCTAATGTTTTTGAGCTTTTGGTTCTTCAGAAAAAGAAAACGAAGTTCGCAGCTTTGTTTTCTCTGTCGATTCGTTCGCTGCGTCTTAAACATGGCGTCACGAAAGAAGAAAACACTCACATATGAGGAAATCCTCAAGCTGGTGTTCGAAAGCGATGACGGAAGCGACTGTGGCGACGATCCAGAAGCTACATTGGACAAAGAAAGTAGCAACTATGAGAGTGACGGTGAGAGCAGCAGTGATTGTGAAGGTGATGTGTGCGTATCGCAAGACACTTCTATTTCCTCCCCACCACCGTCAAAGAAGCCGAGACATGAAGACTGGCAGTGGGAGGAAGAAGACAGTTCAGAGAATATCATCAAACTGTCGTTTAGTGGAAGTACAGGTGTCAGGCAAGCCATCTAACTGAAAGTGGGTGAAAGTCCCAGTCCTTTGGTTATCTTCAATGCTGTCCTCGAAGATTATTTTTGAGACATGATTGCAAGGCACACCAATGCTTATGCAAGGGAGAAGCTGTCTTCCAAGGTGAACCCTACATGGCATGGCACGACACCAGGGGAGATGAAAGCCTACTTCGTGCTCTGTGTACTAATGGGACAAGTAAAGGAGAGCAGTATCCAGGTATATTGGTCAAAAAGAAGTGTCATCAGCACGCCATTTTTTGTAGTGATAATGCCCAGGCAACGTTTCTGGGCACTCTCCCGATATCTACATCTCTCTGACAACAACCTTCCAGCAAGCGATGACAAGCTGAGGAAGCTACGGCCTGTACTGGACTACATCATCAAGTCCACTGGCAGTGCCTACTCCCCAGAAGAAAGTCTCGCTGTGGATGAAAGTTTGATGAAACACCGTGGTCGTCTCTCATAGTCCAGTTCAACCACTCAAAACGAGCTTGTTTTGGCATGAAATTCTACAAGTTATGTGAATCTGCCAGCGGCTTTTGTCTGAAGTTCTCTGTCTACACAGGAAAAAGTGAGCAAACTCCTGCTACCATAGGAATGTTGTGCAGTGAGGCCGTCGTCATCAACCTTGTCGGTGATTGTCTCGCAGACGGCCACACAGTCTACATGGACAATTGGTACTCCTCATCACTCCTGTTCCTTCACATACACCAAGCAGAATCAAACGCTGTGAGTACTGTTAGGGTGCACTGTACGAACATGCCCAAGGAGATAAAAAATATCAAGCTGAAAAAAAAAGAGAATGCAAGACCTTCTTGCGAGGCGTTAAGCCTTTGACATGGCAGGACAAGAAGCCTGTCAACCTGCTCTCAACATGTCACACCACAGCCAATGTGACTGACACCGGCAAGAAAAAGCGCCAGAGTGACCTGCCTGTCTTGAAACCCCAGGTTGTCCAGGACTAAAACCGAAGAATGGGAGGTGTGGATCAGGAGGACCAACAGTTGGCTTCGTTTCCTATAATGTGAAGGTATGCAAAGGGCTACAAAAATATATTTTTTTACATCATGGGCATGGCTGTTTATAACAGCTACATCCTCTTTGCCAAGATTACAGGCAAGAGAGTGAGCTATTCACAACTCCAATTCACTACAGGTGGTGCCACTCGTTTTCCAAAATGGTGGTTATAGTGAGGGTCGGAGATGTGTGCCGGCTGTTGAGCCTGTCTAGTGTATTGGCTCCACTGAGCGTCACAAATTGTTTCTGGTAATATGAGGAAGCTAGGGTGATATGAGCGCAGGTCACCTCTTTATTCTGAGAATAAAAATGGTGTTCAGCATAATATTTACGCCAAGAGGCACGCTGTAATTGAGGAACGAAACCGAAACTAACCTCTATTTTGGATTTATTTTTTCTGGTTAGAGGGCTTAATTTCGGACTCTTTCTTAACTCAAGATGTGTCTTGCTGTGTAGTTATTGAGCTAAAAAAGCTGTTCGCGGAAAGTTTGTTTTGTGACATACGTGTCCGATCCAGGCACTTAAAAATATTTCGGAAATTTCAGTGTCCCTTAAAAAACCGGGTCTTTCATACACATTAAAGGTAACAGAATATTGTATTTCTTGAAAAAATCAATGCTGATTTTTCAACAACTTTTCTTGCTCAGATAATTGTCATATGAAATAATAAACTGTGGGCCTTTTATTGGGTTTTTGGGCATTTATATGACTAATTGCTTTAACATTAATCATAGCACAAGAATAACAGAACAAATCCAATTTTTTCAATATGTTCACAAAATGTATTAATTAAGAAATGCTGTTCTCACTACAAAACATAAAGACGGAATCCGAGTCAGACAGCCGAAGTGTATGCGTTTCTGAAAGCAACGCCTGACACATACATACCTGCCAACCTGTGGACTTTCAAATTTGTAAAACTCCCACGGCTGCAGGAAATGAGGGGGGGGGGGGGGGGGGTGTTTACACGTGCAACAAACATACACAGACGCCGCACTGCTCGCATCGAAACTGGCCGAAACAGAGGCGCCCAACCACGTCAAAACGCACCGAGCCAACGTGCGCCCGTGCACCGCCGAACAGACGAACAAAGGCTTTGGGCTTTGGATTGGTTTTAAATTCACCGGATAGACAAGTAGTAAAAACCACGACGCTGCTGTGGACGGTACTTATCGCCCTCTTGTAGCGATGCAAGATACCGCCAGCAACAATTTTACAAAAAAAAAATGTGAAAAAAAAAAAAATATGCATATATATTTTTTTTTGTAAAATTTGAAGCAACATTCGTAAGATTGTAAAGTTAGTCCCAATTCGTACATTTTACGAAAAATTCGGAAGAGTTAGCAGGTATGCACTTAGGGCTTTATATTGAATCTTGTGTTTGACAGTTTGACTATCTTGATAATGATGTCAAAGTTTTTCATATGCTAAAAAAAAAAAGAGTGAAAGTCGTTTACAACTCCCTGTAACACCGAATAAGAGCGCAGCTCTTGAGAAGGAGGGAAGGGTACTGGAGGGGGGGTGTCAAGTGACCTGGGGGGTCACGTGACGATGCCGATGATGCCATCAGTGATGTCACTGATGACGTCATCAGTGACGATGACGATGCGGATTCTGATTACGTCATCAGTGTCGTCACTGATGATGTCATCGGCGATGATGACGATGACGATGCGGATGTCAGTGACGTCATGAGTGACGTCACTGATGACGTCATTTGTGATGATGACGATGACGATGCGGATGCCGGTGACGTCACGTCACTGATGAGGTCATCAGTGATGATGACGATGACGATGCGGATGCCGGTGACGTCATCAGTGACGATGATGATGACGATGCGGATGCCGGTGACGTCGTCAGTGACGATGACGTCATCGGGGAGGTCACGCGACCTCGGCGGGGGGGGGGGGGGGGTCACGTGACCTCGAATGAGGGGGGGGTCACGTGACTTTGGGGTGACCTTGGGATGACCTTGGTTACGCCGACGCCGCTCAAGCCGGGAACGGGCCCCTAAGAGCTGCGCTCTAAAACGAAACGATACCTTACTGGAAAGACTATGTGGTTAAATGGCGTATTTTTGTGATCGTGGCGTTAATACGGGGCATACATTGCCGCGATGGATGAGTCACCCATTTTGAAACGAGGGGACGACCCTGAAAATCCGCCAGAGGAGTTTGAGGCCGAAGCGAGGACACCGCGCAAGAACTTGCCGCTGCAACATAACATGCGAAACCTGCAAGGGCAGGCATGCCACAACAATGTGCGACCCGCGGTATGCAAAAAAGACGCCCGAGGTCTGAAGAGGCGAAATGAATAGCACGAGTACTTACACAGCTTTAAAAACAAACGGAAGTTGTGATGACAACGACGATGTGCTTTTGCAGATGTTTCGCGGCTGGCTCATGACAAAAAATGAATGCTGTTACATTAGAGGCGTCATTGATAACGGCAGTCAGAGAACCTTCATCAGAGGAGATGTGTCAAGAAAGCTGAAACTGAAGGTGATTGGTAAAGTGAATCTGAGCGTTAACACGTTCGGAAGTGTCCAAGACAGCGAAAGGCACAAGCAAAGATTGATCGAAATTGAACTTCAAAGTCAGAATGAGAAGCACAGGATCGAGGTGATTGAGGTACCGGTCATATGCAAAGACATCGATCGGATACCGATGAACAATGACTTCGTGCAGAAAATCACGAAAGAAAGTATCTAGCGGATGTGCTGGTCTTCCCAGGCGTTCAGAGAGAGTGCGGAATCAGCCTTCTAGTTGGAGCAGATCAGCTTGGAAAGCTGTTCTGCTACACGGCTGATAACATTAACATCTGTTAATGTTATCAGCCGTGTAGCAGGACAGCTACTCGGCTGATAACATTCTGGGACCACAGCATTGTCCAGTAAGGACTGAAAGATTAACATCTTTCAGTCCTTACTGGACAATGCTGTGGTCCCAGATTCATGGAAGAGGGCCCTGGTGACGCCCATCCACAAGGGCAAAGGCAAGCCGGCGAATAATCTTTCTTCCTATCGACCGGTATCTGTGATATCAATCCTCTGCAGGACCTTCGAGAGACTAGTCAATCGGAGTCTCTTGGACTACCTGATCGACAGCAAAACCCTCATGTCAGAGCATGGATTCAGGCCAGGTAGGAGCTGCGACACTGCCCTGGCAACCATCACGCACTACATTAGTGATGGCTTGGACGCCCGCACTCCTACTGACCTGATCCAGCTTGATTACAGCGACGTCTTCGACACGCTTGATCACGACCTTCTCAACAAGAAGCTTGCCGGGGGTGGCGTGCGTGGCTCCATGCTTCGCTGGGTCGCACATTTCCTCATCGGGCGCTCACATAAAGTTGTGTTCCACGGATCGACATCCGACGACTATCGAGTACCCTCGGCAGTGCCTCAGGGCTCGGTCCTAGGACCCACGCTCTTCTCGATATACGTCAACGACATGCCAAAGCATGATGGTACCCTCCTGGTCCAGTACGCGGACGATACCACCATTCTGGCTCGTCTGGATTCACCCTCATCCTGCCATCTCCTTCAAGATCACTTGACGCAGGTCGTGGACTGGTCCATTGCCAACCACCTCAGATTCAGCCATGCCAAAAGTGCCGCTATGCACTTCAGCGCACAAAGGAGAGTGCAGCCCCCATGCTACTCGACGTCTGGCACCCCTGTACTGGTACAGGGGTGCCAGTACAGGGGTGCCTGTACCCCTGTACTGGCACCCCTGTACCTCCAGATTCTGGGGGTCATGCTCACTCCCACTCTCGACTTCACCATCCACGTGTCGAGTATTGTGGTGAAGGCTCGCAGAACTCCTGGATTCGTTACCAGGGTCTCGCGCTTTAGTGGCCCGGCCTTTCGAGTACTCTACACGGCCCTGGTACTCCCACGACTCGAGTATTGTGCGGCCATCTGGAGCCCCCATCAAGCTCACCTCTCACAGCGCCTGGAGGGAGTTCAGCGTCGTGCAAGACGGACTCTCCTGGCACACACCTGTTGGCCACTTGCCAGGTCACAGTCGTACGAGGATCGACTAAGGGGAGTGAACTGGCATTCTCTTGACCACCGGCAGGTCGTAGCGCGTGTCAAACTTTTGTGCCGACTCCTGGACGGCTCAATGTGCGACACTTATTTGGAGAGTGTTGTTCGGATCAACAGGCGTTCCGGGCAACTCCGACATGGCCACTCTTCTGTCCCAGCTGCAATTGAAGCTTTCTTGGCGGCCTCCCCTAGACATACGTGTCCTTTACCTTAAGACAGGCAGGACTCTGCTTCTGTGTCGGGTGTTTTCGCGAGCCCGGGGCAACCAACGTCCCTAACTCATCATGTGGTGTGTGTCGCGGTGGGGGGCGGTCGTGTGTGCCTAGTCTCCTGGGGTGCTATGTTGCGCTTTTTGGGCTCCCGGGAGGCTCGGGGGGGGGGGGGGCTGGCGTTGTCGACTGGGGCGATCGGAGATTGGATGTTGACAGAAGAAAACAAAATCAACATCCCATCTGCGTTTGCTGCGTTGTTGACGTCACTTCCTTCTTAAGGGTCTCCTGGGGGTCCGGGGGGCGCAACATGGCACCCCTGGTGAGCTGGGAGACGGGGCGCACACGCCCTTTCCTGACAGCGTCTTTTTGTGAAGGGACAAGCTTCCTACCACAGGGTGGGGAGCCCTAATGTCGCACCTCGTGGTGCTGTGTGTGGGAGGGTGGGGGGGGGGGGGGGGGGTTTCATCATTGTTTTTGGAGTGTTCTGCAAATCCGACACTAAGATTGCTTAGATTTTTTTTTTTTTGAAATTTGTGATTGTTTTCCCGGTTGCTTGATTGTTGTTTCTCTGATTGCTTGTTTTCTGCTTTTATTGTTTGTTTCCTGGGGGGTTGGCCAGCAGACGCTCTCGCGTACGGGCTTTCGCCTATCTGCTCTCGCCTCGCACGCCCCCCAGGACAGTCTGCTCTTTGTGCTAATAAAGATTATTATTATTATTATTATTATTAAGTGTCTATCAGCCCTGAAAACAACAATGGGATGGACATTCCAGGGCCCCGTGACCTCGAAGAAACCAAGGCGAAAGCAAGCAACCAGCAACGTGTCCGTGCTCAGAGCCAGTGCAACGGGCGACGATGAATTAAGCTCGACCCTGCAACAGTTCTGGGAACTTGAAAGCCTCGGCATAAAAGGACTCAACGACCAACTCTGCTCAAGACGAGTCTGTATTACACGGTTTTGAGGAGACCATCACCATGACAGATGGAAGATACCACGTTGCTCTTCCCTGGAACTCTCAGAACCTCGGAGATCTCGGCAATAACAGAAAGGTGGCAGAGAAGAGACTGCAAAGGCTCTACCATCGCTTGGCTCGAGACGAGGAACTTCTTCTGAAATACGACTCTGCTATGGGGCAATACCTAAACGACGGACATGCAGAGAAAGTGACAAAAGAAACCAACGAAAAGGAAAATGTGTACTACATGCCACACAGAGCAGTTATCCGAGAAGCTTCAGCCACTACAAAGTTGCGAGTGGTTTTCGATGCGTCTTCGCACACTACAAAAGAGCTCTCGCTTGATGACCATCTGGAGAAAGGACCTAATCTAAACAACGACCTGCTGAAGATACTGGTGAACTTCCGTTTTCACAGGATAACACTAACAGCTCACATTCAGAAAGATTTTCTTCAAATCAGCGTGATACCTGAGGACAGGAATGTTTTCTTTGGTTTGACAGCCCTCACGTTTCTGGAGAAGAATTGCCTCCCATCCAAGAGTCAGCGGCTCTTTGTCCATCAATGAATTGGAGGAGGCAGAGAGATACTGGACGAAACACATTCAGGAAGAGAGCTACAGCGAAGAAAAAGCAAGCCTCGTCGATGGTGACCGCCTGCGGTCGAGCTCGCGTATCCGGGACCTGCACCCTTTCTTGGATGACGACAGTGTGATCCGCATTGAGACTCGACTGCAGAATGCCTCGGCACCCGACGAGACCAACTTTCCGGTGCTACTTCTGGGAGACAACCGTTTCATGGAGCTCCTCGTTGAGCACACGCATGTTTGCATTCTGCATGGTGGTGCGAGTGCTACCCTGTGTGAACTGCGGGAGCACTACTGGGTTGTGAGAGGGCGACAGTGTGTAAAACGAGTGATTGGACGCTGTAAGATGTGCCTTTGACTCAAGCTCAAGCCCATGACCGCCCCGATGGCACCTCTGCCTGAAGACCGCGTAACAAAAGCAGAACCGTTTGAGGTCTGTTGCGTGGACTTTGCTAGACCGATGTTCGTGAAATCCGGAACAAACAGTGTCAAGGCATATATTCTTGTATTCACATGCACTGTTACGCAAGTGATACATTTAGAACTTGTCCTGGATATGTCTACCAACGCCTTTCTAATGGCTTTCAGACGCTTTGTGTCAAGGCGTTGGTTGCCGCGAATGATGTGTTCAGATAATGCACTGAATTTCAAACGAGCTGCTAAAGATCTAAAGCAGATGTACGCTACTGCGCGACCCACCCGATCACTTGAAGGTTTATCGTTGAAAGACCTCCATGGTTGGGTGGGTTTTGGGAGTGTATGGTGGGATCGGTTAAGAGTTGCGTTTAGTCTACGTGGTCGTGGCGTAGACCGAGCCACACCCCGGCAACCCAAAAATTTCCCCGTTTCTCTCTCTCTCCTGGTCATAAAACACTATGCTCCGACCACGTAAACTAAACTGTCTCCTAAACTCCCCGCCTTTGGGTCGGGTTTCCAAAGTCCGTGTCCCCTCCCCGCTGCTCAAGTGATTTGTGGTATACGAGCCGGTAGACTGAGGTGGCGTGTGAAACTCTATCCCCAACATCCTCCCCGTAAATGAGCTCAGCTCATCTCAAGCTGGTATAGACGCTGAAAAGGGCGCCTGACCTCCGAGCCGTTACACAATTTTATCTTACAGGCTCGCACATTTACGTCCCGACCTGGGAAACACTCCAGAATCCTGCAGGCTTTTTAAACAATCGAGGAACGTGATGGTCATGCACAATTACAACATCACCGACATTGAAACCGCTGTTGGATTGAGGCTTACGAGCATGGGCACTTCATAGGTTATACAGATATTCTTTAGCCCACCTGTTCCAAAACATATTCATCAATTGCCTGGCAGTGTGACCATCATCCAACCAACTTCGTTCGAGTGGGATGTCACGTCTCCTTTTTTTGATGAGGTAATGTGGTTAGCCTCCTACCACAAAGGAAGTGAGCCGGAGTTAAGTCATTTGGTTCGTTTGGTTCGGAGTAGACATAAGTCATTGGTCGAGAGTTTATCACAGCCTCAACTTCCGTTAATACAGTTGTGATCTGACCGACATGAAGCGCAGCTTTGCCGATGTTTCTGTTCAGGCAACTCTTAACCAATCCCACCATATGCTCCCAAAAACCACCCCACCATGAAGTTCTTTCAACAATAAACCTCCAAGTGATCCGGTGGGTGGCGCAGTAGTCTTTCAATTCGGAACTACATAACACATCGTACATCTGCTTTAGATCTTTAGCAGCTCGTTTGAAAGTCAGAGCATTATCTGAACACATCATTCGCGGCAACCAACGCCTTGACACAAAGCGTCTGAAAGCCATTAGAAAGGCGTTAGTAGACATATCCAGGACAGGTTCTAAATGTATCGCTCGCGTAACGGTGCATGTGAATACAAGAATATATGCCTTGACACTGTTTGTTCCGGATTTCACGAACATCGGTCCAGCAAAGTCCACGCCACAGACCTCGAACGGTTCTGCCTTTGTTACACGCTCCGTAATCGAATCAGGTCGTGGGATTCCGAGGGACTTCTGTCCCCGTAATCGGGACGTAATCCCACGAGCCAGCCAACTCCCATCTGGTCCCCTTGATCCACGTCAGCACAAGACATTCTGGAGCAGATCCAGCGGAAAGCTGCATTCGGGGTCTACGCCCGGAGTTCCCCGATCCCTGGTCTCCAACCAAGAGACATTTCGACGAGCCAGCTGCTTAGAACCTCGGGATGGACAAGCCTCGCTACCAGGAGAGACATGGCCACCCTGAGACTTTTAGCAACCCAGGGGTGAGAGAGTTGAAACAAGTTTTGGAGCAATTTTTGGAGCAGAAAAATCTGGATTTTGGAGCAGCTTAGGAGCACAAAATTCTCGTTTTGGGGCAGCAGTTTACGCATCTTGGAGCAACTTTGGAGCAGAAAAGTCTACAGATTGGAGCAGATTAAGAGCAGAAAATGTTAGAGCAGCTTATCAGCATCTGAAATCATAAAAATTGGATTTAAATCACATAAATCTTATTTTTCTTTTTTAATCGTTTTTTTTTTTTTTTTCTCTCTGGTTTCATTAAGTCATCAGCGCCGATACGCACCGATATAAAAAAAACACGAAAAGGCACACCCGAGTTCAATGCGTATAGATGAGGACAAGAAACACAGGCTTGTTGCAAAGTTAGGTGGTCACCAGGTACCTCAAGCTTATACAAACTGGTGCCAAAGCTCAATTGTAGTGCAAAACTTTTTAAAGCAGTGATTCGAGAGCATGAACAGGGAAGCACAATTTGCTAGAACCAGGGGCCCTATGTTGCACGTTTTGGACTCCCACGGCGACTACGGAGAAGTAAGTGACGTCAACGACGCAGCAAATGCAGATTGGATGTTGACTAATCTCTCAACAATCAACATCCAATCTGCATTCGCTGCGTTGTTGACGTCACTTCCTTGTCGCGTCGGAGTCCAAAACGTGCAACAAAAGGCCCAGACATCGATCGGACGCTCATAGAAAGCACGTACAGATAGAAAAGAACTCACCACAAAAGTGAGTCACAAGGTAAATAGTGAATTGGTAGACACACTATGAGCACCACGTGCACGCTAAATACAGGTGTGTGACCAATTCCTTCGACTGTGCAGGCACTAGAAGCACGAGTGGGACAACCCAAAGCACTCACACAACGGCGCCGTCCATTTTGACGAGAAGATTAGAGACACGAATGAACAATTACACAATGAAGGCGCTCAATAGCACTTTTAAGAAAAGGTTTACTCTCAAAACGAAAGAAATACTTGCTCATCATGATAGCTCGTGCATCGTACCTCTCGCGGCGAGAAAGCGAGACCGCTTGACAGCATACCGGTAGCATGCCGTCAAAAATGGCAGCAGAAAGCAGTAGGAAAATCGTGAAAAGACCAGTCATCATAGGTATAGAAGGGTACTACATCTGAAATCTTCGAATCTGGCGGTTGCTTGCGCCACCCTGTACCCGTGCAGTGTACTTTACTACGACGAGATTGAATGTTGCCAACCAAGCTCTCGTTTCCCGCTAAATCTAGCGTCGCCGCAAACGTTTTTTTTTTTTTTTTTTTTTTGTGCGTAATTTTGGTGCAGTCTAGCGCAATATCTTCCAATTTCGCGTTTTTGGCGCAACTAGGCACAGAAATTTGGGATTGTATCAAAATGGCGCAACTGGCGCAGCTGTCACACCCCTGGCAAGCATCATTTGACCAGGGATACCCCAAGATGATTACCTGAGCACAGTCCCACGCAGGAACCACCGTACCGGTCATCTGGAGCCCCTGCTCGCAAGAACCGAGCGCCACGCAAGCTCATGCCTCGTCCGCGCTGTACAACTATGGCGTTCATTGCCACCAAGAATTGTCAGCATGCCCCTGAGTGACAAACCTGAAATACTGGAACTTTGTCGCAAGGCTGGAGCACACCTACGATCACATGCAAAACCCTGCCCCATCCCTCACGGTGCATCACTGCCCCGCCCTTCATTATACCTCACTGTTCATTAATCACTAACATAATCACCCCCTCTAGACAGGCCTCACAGGCATTATTGTACGGGCTACACGCCTTTCTGTGGCGCCTGCGCTCATGAGCGCAAATAAATACCAATACCAAATACCAATACATAATTTTTTAAGCACTAATATAATTTGTTGCTTATTGGATTGGATTGGATTGGGTTTTCCTGGCGCAAAAGCATCTAAGGCTATAATGCACCAGGTACATAAACTATTGCCGAAAAGGGTTAGGGAGAAAAAAGAGCTCTAGTAGCAGATGATGGGATAAAACTATGAACATGAGGTGTGTATAAGTGTAAAAGGTATGAAACTGACTTTAGGGACTTAAAAAAAATCACAGTCGGTGTAGAAGGCCGATTGCTTTAAAGGAGCTGTGCAACAATTTCAGGGCTTTGCTTAAATAATTGTGGAAGTTGATGCCTGACACTTCTGCAGTGAACTACAGAAAACAGATTTTGCCTGGATACCCTAGTTTTTACTTAAAAAAATGAAAAAGATCCAGGTTTTTGCCGCCTCTCAACTCGTGCATCGTCTTCCGGGTCACGTGCACAGTGACGTCACTAGAGTAGGCGCGGAGTTCCGGAAAAGTTCTCTCTTTAGAGCCATCAGCGAGCAGCGAGAACTCATCCGCTGCCGACCGCGTGACCACCCGTCCTTGCCAGTGTGGCGCTGTCCCCCTCCCCCTCCGGCTTCTGGCGGCTGTTCGCGGTTTTGTGGACCTAGGATAGATGGCGCCACTAAAACTCCGTATAATAAAAGTTTTGTCGATGATACCAGGGTGTTGACGCATTTATATATATGTTGGAACGACAAGATTTGTAAAAAGAGTTACCTTTTATCGAGCAGGTATTCGCACAACTTGCTATCTTTCTTACAACGACCCAAGTGACGTCACGCCGCTTGTTTCTCATGGCCGCCGCTCGTGGCTGCAGGTCGGGAAATATTCCAAGTTTTGCCTCGCTATTACGCGGCGGAATCGCAACATTGCGATGAAAAGAGGTGTGTTTTCTGCCATTTGTGACACAGTGAACAATATCAAAAGCAGAAAATGCCAATTCCTTCAACGTTAAAATCGTTGCACAGCTCCTTTAAGGAAATTAAAAACACAAGAGTGTGGAATAAGAGGTTCATCGCCAAGTAAAATCATAAAATGTAATGGGGTATGCTCTTTGTATAGCTGCGAAAAATGGTCAAGGCGTTTTTGGTCATACGCATTACATTCAAGTAAAATATGATGTATGGTTAGATGGCTATGGCAATGCTCACACTCCGGGGAATCTTCGCCACGCAGAAGATGCCCGTGCGTTAGTCGTGTATGGCCAATCCTTAGACGGCAGAGAACCACCTCGTAGAAACGTTCGCGATGTCGGGCACTCTCCCATTCCTTCAGTATGTGCTTCACCGCATGTAACTTGTTGTTTACTTCGCGGTTCCATTCATGTTGCCATTTCTGCATTATGGAACGTTTCACCTTCTTACAGTAATCTTTTGGAGGGATTTCTCTTGTATCCACAAAGTGAATGACGGCAGAGCGAGCGGCCTGATCTGCCTCCTTGTTACCCGGGATGCCAACGTGACTTGGCACCCAGCAAAAAATAATTTCGTACCCGGTTTTGGTGGCTGATATTATCTTATCTTGCAGCTGAGCAACCAAAGGATTTTTGACTAAATTCAGTGAAACAAGGGCTTTTAATGCACTAAGAGAGTATGTGTAGACTACAGAGCGACGAAGCCTTTTCTTAAGTGTATACTCCATAGCAAGTAATAAACCCTGCAACTCTGCTGTTAAAATTGTAGCAGAAGGGTTAAGTTTCTTTACATGGCAAACAGATGGTCCAACCATTGCACAGCCAACAAAAGAATCTGTTTAAGTGCCATCTGTGTAAATGCTGAAGTGATGTTGGTACTGGCTTTGTATTTCAGAAAATTCTTGCCTCAGCACTTTATCGGGAGTATCTTTCTTTCTGTGATTTGTCAAGGTGAAATTACAGTTAATGAACGAATACTCCCAAGGAGCTGCAGAGCTTCTGTACTTTGTCACAGGGGGCTTTGGGTCAAGGTCAAAGTGCTCTGCTGCCTTAGCGTGCCTCAGAGCAAAGGGAGGGATTTCGAAAAGTCCTCTCAAACTTGATTTTTTCAACCGATTCAAGAGCTGGATGGAGAGGGACTGATCTTACTCGGAGTGAATACATAAACCCCAAAGCGAAACGTCTTTTCTCTAGAAAATATTCATTGGCCTCTGCATAGAGGCTGGCGATCGGAGAAGTGCGGAAAGCACCGGTGGCTAGCCGTAGCCCCTGATTATGAATGGGGTCCAACATCTTCAATGCCGAAGCTTTGGCTGGACCATACACAAAACTGCCATAATCGAGTCGGGAGCGAATTACTGCACGATAAATGCGCAGGAGACAGAGTCGATCAGAACCCCAAGATTGGTGGGACAACACTTTGAGAACGCCGAGTGATTTGATGCATTTTGACTTTAATTGCTTAATGTGCGGAACAAACGTTAACTTTGAGTCTAAGAGGAGACCTAGAAACTTGTGTCCACTTTTCACCTTGATAGGAAGTCCATAGATGGTTAAGGAGGGTTCTAGAAAAAATCCTTGCCGGCGAGAAAAGCATACACAGACAGTTTTTTCTGTAGAAAACCTAAAACCATTTGTATTAGCCCAGCTTGTTAAATTATTGATTGCCACTTGAACCCTCCTCTCACAGATGGAAAGATTGCATGATGACACTGAAACCTGAAGGTCATCAACGTAGATAGAATACTGAACTGAACGAGGTATTACATGGGCAATGGAGTTCATTTTTATAATAAAAAGAATGACGCTAAGTACACCCCCCTGGGGAACTCCATTCTCTTGCAAAAAATCTCGAGAGAAGGTGGTACCCAGCTTTACACGAAATGAACGACTTTCTAGATAACTTTTAATTGCGCCGAGCATGTGCCCACGGATACCAATGTCGATTAGGTCCTGCAGTATTCCAAATCGCCAGGCAGTATCATATGCCTTCTCCAGATCAAAAAACACGGAAAGGCAGTGTTGTTTGTTCACAAACGCCTCTCTCACGGCTGTCTCGAAACGAACCAAGTGATCTACTGTGGATCGGGAAGATCGAAAGCCACACTGGTATCTGTCTAGAATGTTGTTATTTTCAAGAAAATGCACGAGCCTTCTGTTAATCATTCTTTCAAGAGTCTTTGATAAACAACTTGTCAAAGCTATAGGCCTGTAGCTAGATGTGCATGAAGGATTCTTTCCTGGCTTCAGCAAAGGAACCACGAAGGCAACCCTCCAAGCAAACGGAAAATGGCTTTCAGACCAGATTTTATTGAAAAGGTATAGGATAAGCTCAAGAGTTGAAGGATGAAGATGTTGGCGCATAATGTAATGAACTCCATCTGGACCGGGTGAAGTCTGTTTAGGACAGTGGAGAACCATTTCAAGTTCACGCATTGTGAATGGAGCATTGTAGGGATCTTGAAAACCACTCGAAATGTTAACAGCCTTTTTTTCCATCTGTGCTTTGTGTTTAAGAAATGTAGGTGTGTAGTTTCTTGAGCTAGAAACAAATTCGAAATGTTCTCCAAGAATATCTGCCTGTTCCTCGAGGCTTTCAGGGCATATTTCATTTTTTGTCAAAAGAGGAACGGAAAAAGCATGATACGAGCCATTAATTTTATGAACTCGATCCCAAACCTCCTTTGGTGTTGCCTGACTGTTCACAGAAGATGTATACTTCCCCCAGCAATTCCTCCTTGACCGCCTGCGGACAAATCGTGCACGCGCCTTCATTTTCTTGAACGAAATAAGATTACTTGGCGTTGGATATTACCTAAATATGCCCCATGCTTTATTCTGTTTCTTCTTTGCCTCTTTGCAGTCCTGATTCCACCACGGCTTAGGCCGTTTGGGGAGGTGAGTGGACGTCATTGGTATTGCAAGCATAGCAGCTTCTAGTATGTGTTTTGTGACATGACCTGTTGCCTCATCGACAGAGAGCTGATGGAGGGATGTAATAGCTAAAAGAGATGATTGCTTAAAAAGTGTCCAGTTGGCTTTGTCAAACTTCCACCGAGGTGACCGTGTTGGAAGTGTGACAGGATGATTCTGGAAATCTAAAATAATGGGAAAATGATAGCTGCCATAGGGATTAGGGATGACTTTCCATGACAACAGTGGAACTAATGTCGGATGCACAAGTGAAAGGTCGATTGATGTGAATGTATGTGTTGCTGAGGAAAAGTGTGTAGCCTCTTTAGAGTTGAGCAAACACAATCCTGTTGAAACCAAAAAATGTTCAATAAGTGCTCCTCGTGTATCCCTTCATGCACTTTCCCACAGAGGGTTATGAGCATTAAAATCGCCTACGAGCACAAAAGGAGGAGGTAGCTAATCACAAAGAGCTTCGAGCTCTTTATACTCCAGGTGACAATTTGGAGATATGTATACAGAACAAATAGTTATTAAACGGTCAATCAGTATACGGACAGCAACAGCCTCTAGTGATGTGTTTAAGGGAACTTCAGTGCAAGGGACTGAGCGTTGTAAAACAACAGCAGAACCTCCAGACGAATGGCTCGAATGTTGACGATCCTTGCGAAACAGCTGGAAATGCTTCAGGATTTTCGAGTGACTTTCCTTCAGGTGAGTCTCTTGCAAACAGAAGGCAATAGGACTGTGCTCCTCCAGCAGGTCAGTAACATCATCATAGTTTGCAAGTAAGCCTCGACAGTTCCATTGAAGAAGAAGTGGAGGCATTAATATCGGAAGTAGATGAAAGTATACGGAACACAGTCAATTAAATCCAATCCAAAAATGTAGTTCCCACAAAAAAACTACTTTGGTGGAATTACTGGCTTTTTTGTTTTTTTTCTTAGATTTGGTTGTCTCCCACTCCATGTCGTCCTGATCGGACGAAAGAGCGGAAAGCTCGGTGGCCTCGTCTTTCGCCTCCACCTCTTGAGACGAGGCTTGTTGTATAGGTCTGGGCAATGTCAAGGCACGGGGCCGAACCTCCGGCCACGACCGCCCTCACTCAAAGGAGCAGTAGTGGAGGTGCTGGGCTGAGCGTCGCCCAACTCTATCTGTCCCTGCCCCTCAGCTGTTGAAGGAGCGGCGCGATGCCGCTCTTTGGACGAGGTCCTTGAGTTGGGAAAAGACTCTCGCTCCTTCTCCCTGGCGGGGGCCCTCGGAGTGGGGACAGACAGAGGGGTTCCCTGCCTGTCCCGTGGTCGGGAAGCAGCTGGCGCCCTCCCTCCAGAAACCGGAGGAAGCTGCTGCCGCTGCTGGGGGGTTGGGGACTGAAGAGCCACTGCGAGGACCTCAGGCGAGACCTGAGTGGCCTTCGATTCTGTTCGCGGTGCTGGTCCCCTTAGCACCGCTTGGGCAAAAGTTCCTTTTGCAAAAAAGGAATACTGTTGTTTTGCCTCCTGGTAGGTAATGTTCTTTTGTGCTTTAAGGGTTAGAATTTCTTTTTCTTGTTTCCATTGTGGGCATGTTCTGGCATAAGCAGCATGATTGCCTTGGCAGTTGACACATTTGAGAGTATTCTCACAAATGTCAGCAACATGGTCGTTGCTGCCACACTTTGCACAAGTTTCACGGTCCCGACAGTTCCGCGAGCCATGCCCGAAGCGCTGACATCAGAAACATCTTTGTGGATTGGGAATGAAAGGCCGGACTTTGCAGTGCAAATAACCAGCTTTAACGGTTGTAGGAAGCGTATGCAGCTCAAAGGTCAGTATCAGATGCTTGGTTGGCTGCTCCCGCCCGTCTTTGCGGATGGTGATTCGCTTGACGGCCACCACAGCCTGTTTCTGGAGTCCAGCCAGAATTTCGTCCTCACTGCAGTCAATGAGATCAGCCTCGGAGATGACACCTCGGACACTGTTCAGTGTCCGGTGTGGGCTGACCTTTATCTTGTGTTCTCCTAGACATGTCTGTTTTAGAAGTGTCCTGCTTTAACTTCAGTTTCTACTTCTACGAGAAGATTGCCAGAAAGCTTTTTCGCCTTGAAAGCTTTGCCAATGATGGCATCAAGGCATTTAGATACAAGGAAAGGCGAGAGCTTAGCCAGTGGCTTTTCATCAAGGGCTTGAAGGACAAAAATCTTGGAAACTTTGGTGGTTCAGATGCTTTTTCAAAAGTAAGTACGGAGCAACCCCTTTTAGGGGGGCGCACCGTGTTGGGTTTAGAAGAGGAGGCAGCCATAAGAGGCGAAGTTTGTTCGGAACCTGTGGTGTGCCGCCAACCACGGAGCCCAACAAGGGAATAGATAACACACCATAACAAAAAGGGCTCTGCTGGAGACGTTATGCTATTAGCACTGCCCAGGAACTATAACCAAATGTGGTTCTGGACAAGGGGTCTGTCACCACCCAAGGTTAGCCCTTGCCGCCAAAGAAGTTGAAAAAGGAAAGAAGAGAAATGAGAAGAGTGAAAAGGAGGGGAAGACAAGGGTGAAAGTAGGGAGGGGATAGTAGAAGCGGCGACTAGACTGAATCATCCTGGCCGGGCCTTACCAGGACTCCCGTCTACGAGAAGCAGGGGCCGAAGTGGTGTATTGCCTCGCCCGGGGGGCCCCGAAGGGTCCAAACCTACCCCGGGCTCGGCTCAACCACCAGGATGCCCTTTTCCCCAGACACGGGAAAGCCACACACAGCCAGACGTGGGCGGGCGAACCCGCATGGCTCGGGGTCCGTGGAGACGCCACTCTCCAAACACCTGCTTTCACAGGTGCCCCCTGCTGGGAATTTGTTGCTTATGATCTAATGTCAAACACACAAACAAGTATGACAATCAAGACTGTGGCGATTATCACCATTGGTACCAATTGCAGCATTTTTAAATACCAGGTTATAAAATAAAAATAGTCTAAAATCAATGCAAACATTTTAGCTAATCTAAGATATCCAGGTAAAGTTACATTATTGTGAGTAAAGCAGTTGGTGCTATCAAAGTCGCGACTTGTGACAATCGGCAAAACTTCCCAAGTCGCTGCAATATCCTTCCAGATCAAATGCCCCCCTCCTCCCCCTCTCCCCTCCCAAAAAAACAAATTACTTTTTTTTTATTACCAATCTCCTGATAACATTTAGTTACTTTCATTTTTTTACGCCGTCTTTTTCCTGATATCAGCTTTTCCAGTTCGAAAGAACGCCTGCCTGCTTGCACATCTGCTCACTGCAGCACGTTTCATAGGCGTTGGAAGCCGGTGAAATAGTGGTGAGCTTTAGTATTGCGTATACGAGCAAATGTAAGCACTGTGCGTTTGCCTTATTTTGCAAGTTCCACACTGCACGTGCACGGAGCCCGAAATTGCACGTCTTGGATTAGGACATGGCGGTGACGCGTACGCGCAACGTGGAACACACCACTCCAAGGCAAATGCACAGCGCTTGCGCTTGCTTCTATACGCAGCACTAAAGCTCTCCAGTAAGGTACAATCCCATACCGGCTGCAGCACTACGTTGGGTAATGAAAAGTGTTGTTTGCGTTCGGAAACAACGTTTCGCGAGCCATGATTGCGAGCAGTTCCGCCGTGCACGCTGAGCAGGAGAACTGGGGGACCCTCACTAGAGCGTTTCCCGTTACCGCCGAGGGAGGGCGAGCAACGAGCTGGAGACGCGAATACGGACTGGAAAGTGGAGCTGGCGGAACAACTGTTCAAAGAGACTGCGTTGCCGAGGTACCGGCGACAAGGCAATCCGCCCGTTGGTGCCTCACCGATGCGGCTAGAGGCCTGCGAGTGGACTCTCTTCCCTCGCCAGATCCCACCAAATGCAATCAAGTAGAATCCATCCAGACAATATCATGTATGCAAGGCCCAAGAGAAGAAGAGCGAGAGCCGCTGGGAGTGCAAGAAATGTGAAGTGGCACTTCACATGCCCGTCTGCTTCAAGACCTTCCACACCCACAAGGTACTCCGAGTGCATTGCTTCCGGAAGACATTCCCTAACAAAATAAAGTAAAAAGTGTTTACCTGCGAGTTTTATAGCAGAAGCTATAGAGCTTTCTTAATGACGCCACAGACGCCAGTCCACGTGGGGAACCGTTGCGCGCTACAACTCGCGGGAACAGGCGTCGATGCCACGGAAACGAAAGGGTTAACAGGGCGACATGTTGCTTTTGTCTTGGATTCAACCTGCCGCCCTTTGAGTGGCTCCTTACAACTCTCTATGAATAAACCAGTGTATTTAAAGTTCCCGGCCTTCCTGACTACAACAAGAACATCCTCAAGAACATAGATAACAAGAACTATCGGAGATCCATGACCACCTCCTTCCCAGGGACCATCCCGACCAAGACACGGGAGACGAAGGAGATACGACATATTAGCCACTAAAAGGCAAATACAGCTACAAAAAAAAAAATATTCTTAGAATTTCCACAGCAGTTCCTAAGGAGCTTAATAAAGAAATGCTCATGGAGTACAAGACAGTGTATGTTTAACTTCCTATAGTTAGAAACATTTTAATCCCAGTAATGCTACTACAAAAGTTAGTTGGTCGCAAAAGGCCCAAATGCGGGAGCTAGACAAATAAAAAAATTATGTAAATTGGTGTTAAATGTAACAACAGACTTGACAAACGTCAGCAAAAAATATTCCTAGAATTTCCACAGCAGTTCGAAAGGAGTATTATAAAGAAACGCTCATGAAGTACAAGACGGTGCAAAGTGCTGTCACATTTCAATGACAATCTGTGCAGTGATTTCAGCAACTATTTTTCTAGTAGTAGAAGCTCAGAATTAAAAACAGTAAGTAACTAGCACTTTTTTTTAACTACTTTAGAACTACTAGTTGGTGTTCATCTATACACCAATTCATGTTTACAAACAAACCGGAGCGCCCCTAGCGGACGCCACCGAAGCCGCACATGTGCAATGGGGGTGTGGGCAAGAAGCTCGCCGTCGCCCATAAACAAACCATTGAAATGCGATGTTGTTGGCGTCGGTGCAAGTCCCCCTGCCCTTTTTCGAGTTTGAATTGTAGATTCTATGTCTTCCTGGCGATGTCTGACGATCTTGAGCGGCGTCACCAAATTACCGAGGCTCAGTACACCGCAAAACTTTGTGTGAATAATGTGACATGTGGCGATTCATTCCGCATGGACGTCGCAGTATGCACGCTAATGCTTGATTCGCTTGATGAGATTTTGCTCGCAATTTTCAGTCGCGACGCCGCTCGGGCTGCAAAAGTGTGAACCGTAGCTGAGATGGTCGACGTCGATACTGAAAATCGCAAGCAGAATCGGACCAAGTGAATTAGGCATAACAAGTCGGTGATGGTCACTGGTAACAATGATCAACATCTTCATGTATCTACTGTTTACATCGAGCCTGCTTACCAACCTTCAAATTTAAGTCTTTTGAGGCCTGCAATTACTTCTTATCGCAAGTACCGGGCCGACATTTGGTCTACGGGCCGGCGTCGTCTAAGAGAGCAGACGACAAGCAGAAACGTTTGAAAGAGCAGACGACAGTTTGAACAATCAGAACGTTGTTTGAATTTGAAGACGCACTGAACGTAATCCGCAGGTGGTCCGCACAACTTGACGGTTTTCTCGCGTTCATGTCGGAACAAAACAAATAAATCTGATAACCACAAGTATCCGTGAATTCAACCTAAAGGGCTTCTCCCCCAAGCAATCCTTGTCCGACGGCGTCTGCACTTCCCTTTTCACGGCACATATCCAGATCCTCAGACGAACCGAGCGCGTGAAAACTGACCTTCAAACTTTTCTCGACACTATTGGTACGGACCCAGTCGCGGCGTTTTGACGAGAAGGCAGGTTTTTGTCTGGTTCCTTTCAAAACAATGCCGGAATACATGTCTGGCGTGGGGACTTCTGCCCACAGTTCCAGACCGGAAGTGCGACCGACGCGCCACCACCGCGCCGTGACGTACCAGAGATGAGTCCGTGTATAGTGCATTGTGCAATTTTCGAGGTAAGCCCTCAACTTTCTGGTGATGCACCGTCATATACCATCACACAAATAACTCTCCAAACTCAAGGACATAGTCGTCTTCAGTTCCATCTTCCGTTTGGTCCGAGGCAAAAACATTTTACGATGACGGGCAGCAGAGCACCCACGCAACGTTGCGACACTGCCGTGTTCATCCTAAAAATCTACAGCTTGCCGCTGACAACACTTAAATGAAGGCACTCACCTTCTTGAGCCTGGGCCTGACCTTTCGTAGAACTGAAGTTCCTTACGCATTGGCGCCGCTCAAGGCTCGTAGACTCCAACGCACAATGGCACAGGACAGCGGCGAAGGCACAGCGTGGCCTAGGGTAGAAATATACTTTTGTAAAGAGCCGTTGATTAGCCCTTTGAGTACCATGCCCAAGTATAATTGCTCCTGTGTGTTTTCAGCTGTGGTTTGCTTTCTGTCACTCCCGACAGGGCTCTGGGATAGCCAGGAACTCTTTTCCTTGTTGTGTCACTTTTTGGTCACTTTTTGGCAGCATGTAAAATGCTTGTTAGGGCAATTTTCGCTTCGGTATGCTTTTTCATTAAGGAACAAAACTCCCTAGGTTAAGTTCCGGGCAATTTCAAGAATTTCCCAACGTTTTACGGCAAAATGTTGGCAATTCCAGCGTTTTGGAAGGTTTCGCTGTGGTATTGTAATGGCGTGAGTGAGTCTTGCTCAATTCGATCGGGCAGCAATGAAGTTACAAGATTGAAGTTGCAAACATCAAAATCTGTAAGAATCGAGGATCAACCTTATCAAAAAGCTCTGCAGCCTTTTGCCTCAGCCTCCCATCCAGACAGAATCACCCCAAAAAGCAGACAAAAAAAAAATTGGCCTCATAGTTGTGTCAAATACCGTGGAAGCCAATACTGGCAACTCCCGCGGAAAACGGGCGAAAAGTGATTGCAGCGCCCCTGGCGAGCTCGGAGTCTCCGCTAGCAGACAAATTCTCCAAAATGCATTGGTTTTGCCTATCTCCGTGCGAGGTGACCAACGAAAAAAAATTGTCACGCACATTCGCTGCTTTAAAAGTTAAAAAAATGGGTGCCAGCTCATGAGTGAAGGACATTCTCTTCGCGGGGAAAGATGTTACAGCTTTCTGGGTGCAATTTCGGAGTTCTCCCGAAGAAAACATTCTGTCACAACTTATGTAAGCCAAGCAAAACACGAATGTATGCCTTCGCGCTGTTTCGTGAAAAAGGGAAATGTACAAACTTTTCAGAACATAGCTTCGTTTCAACTTTATTGTTCTTATCAGTCAATTCGTTTTGTCGTTGCAATTCCCATTTCTCATGAATGTCTTGCTTATAACCGTTTCGTCGAACAGGCGAGCTGGCTAATCCCGCTAAGATCGTCTCCGGATGAAGAAGCAGAAGTCTATTTCGAACCACGTACGTTACGGCGATGTCAGTATGCTCCGAAAGAAGTCGTTGTGCATATGCAAATCTGACACGATTATAGATTAACAACAGCGGAGTTACGAAAAAAGCAGACTTCGCGCGCTTGCAAAGAAAAAAGGGGAGAGCGTCGTAGCCCCGCGAAAAAAGGTGATTTCAGTCACGTTATTTTCAGTGCACAAATTCCGATTGTTAGCGCGGGGACGACCAACATCTTCTTCTTTCCATTTTTGAGTCTTCTTTCTTTTATATTTTTGAGGCGACGCCACTCTGCCGCGTTGTTTCTTCCTCCTGCTTATATGTTGCTGTGTATATTTTTTGTTTCCTTTTTGCTTTTTTTTCTTTATTGCCCGACGTGTAAACCATCGCTTATCCTTGCTTTGTTTGGCTTAGTTTGTACTCCCTTTCCTTCGCTTCGGCGCTTACTACCCCCGATTCGTCTGCGCTAGGCCCGGGCATTTTGAGGGCCGTCTGCAACTTTGCTGTTGTTGTTGTTGTTGTTTTCTTCCACTGTCGTCTGCGATAACCTCCTATTTTCGCCTTCGATTGAGTTTCTAATCCAAAATCGTCATACGTGCTTTTTGATATTTATTAAATATATTAAGAAGTTTAAGCTCGTTATACATTTTTATTCGAATTTTATTTGTGTACTCCGAACGGCAGGTCTGCTACGGGTCATCGTTTGTTGATCAACTGGCCGCATTCGAGCATACACCAGAGCATACTTAGAGATGGCAGGCATGCCATGTGTTGCCTGCCTACCATTGCAAGAACAAGTTTGTGCGATGTGGTGGAAAATCTTTCTTCTGCTTCCTACGTCAACCTACGGACACCTACGTCAACAAGTACTTGAATGCACTTTTAAACTGCTTCGTCAAGCGAGCGAACGAACAACTCGCCAAAGTCACTGGAAAAAGAAATTCGAAAGCAAAAAAAAGGTTACTTACTGCTAGCACATATAGAAGATTGCTGCATGCGACCAAAACATTTCTGTGACTCTTTTTTACCGGGCAGTGTAAGCTGCACTACGTTATTTATTTCCCGTTTTGTTTTTAGTTCGTACCTACGCCGCGAGAGCAAATAAAGAAATGTACAAGCAGCTGAAAAAAAGGGACGCTTTCTGCTCTTTTCATTAGTTTCGTCTGTTGCTTCCGCTTTGTTTGTCGTGAACTCAACACCGGTGGCGACCACCAGCTATTCATTTGCTGCTTTCCATTTTTCTTTCTTTTTTTTCTATAAGCGCCGCAACGATCGTCGTCGTTGAAATAGTTTTTTTGCTAGCTTCTTTGTTTTATTCGCCGTTGTTCGCTATCCTTCCCGTTTCTTTTTTATTTTCGTCGGGAATGGCGACACCATTTTTTCTGCAAAGTTCGGTAAGTGTTTGCACGTTCATTTGTATCCTTACTTTTTGTATTGTTTTTATGCTCCAGCAGCTCGTGCGCTTGCTCTGGTAATATTAACATGTCGTTTTTGCATGTTTTAATGATTACGACGTAGTTCGAGTAGCTAAAAGCCTTTTTTCCGCTTCCCAGACGTGTTTCAAACGCATGTGATCCCCTGAGAGCCGTTTGAGACCGCTAAATAAACTGCTCTGTCTTTGTTTATGCGCGCGTTGTTATTCGATTGTCGTTGCAGTTGCGATCAGTGGATTCCGCTTTGCAAGCGGACTGACCGTAATAAATTGTTTCTGCTGTTAGGGTGACGAAACGGGGCTCGTAAAGCTCGAGGACGTCGCGGAGCCTATACTTTTCCATTGCGTCGACTGCTTCCGTAGACTCCGAGTCCGCTAGAGGCGCCACTGTCACGTTCACCGCCGCTCCTATGTGTTTTCGGAGGAGTTTCCAGTATTGGCGAAGCTATATCGTATTTGGATGTGTTTTGTCAACACACGAGTTTCACAATAGCATACACAAAGAACAGCATTGTCACCACTGCATGTGATTGCACATGCGCCGAACATTAACTGCATTTTGCGTATGCTATGTTTGGGGAAATTGCATGCATACATGTGTAGTCTTCGTTCCTTCAAGGAGGATGATGCATGATGCGCAAAAGTTTGGCTAAAACCAAGACGAGCAGGGTTAGGAAATGGCAGCTCCCAGGACTGCAGGCACAGCCGCTTTGGCGGTCGTCACGAGCGCGACGTCGGCAACATTTTTGCAACTGCAATTTTTAATAAAAGACGAGGTGCACTCCTACGGGAGGTGCGCTTCACAAACGGTTTGGAAGACCCAGCAAAGTGGGCAACGATCCCCGGCAACTTACTGCTTCCGATGCGCACACGTTTCTCGGTGAAGGTAAGAAAGGTCAGTACACAGACCTCTCTTGCCAAGGCAACGCGAACGGACATGACCGGTCAACCCCTCGCGTAACATTCCCATATTTAAACAAAACAAAATAAAGGGTGGTAGCTTGCACCACTAGCAATGTGTTAGCAACACAACTCAGTGTCGGAGTCTTTTTTTCTCTTTTTTTCCGAGCACATCAGTTGAATTTAGCTTCTGTATCGGATACGAGTAGTGTGTCACTCGAACTGCTTGCGAACAATGAGATTGTCTATTTGTCCGTTTGTTTTTCGGCACCCCTTGTGTCCCTCGGTCTTCGGTTTTCAAGATGCTGACAGTGTTGACCAATTCAAAGATCTGGTGAGGAATCACCAGTAGCCTAACCTTTCATTGCATTTGTAAATATCTCACCCCTGTATATATTTTTCCCCTTCTACTCTCGTTTCACCCGTTAACATATAACCGAGGAGGCAATCAGCACTTTGAACCTTTACTCTGTCCCTCTCCTTTCCCAACCCTCGCCACGAGGTTAGGTTGCTACCATTGCGTGTAGAGTGACTCTAGTAGTCGCTACAGTCACTGGATCGTGGAACAGTAGCACCATTGCCTTCCCTGCCTGCTAGCAGGACACAAACACACACTAGCATACAGACGACCGATACCTCGCATAATAATTGACTCATCGGTGTCAGCTGTTCTCAATTCCCTACAAATTTTCGAAATTGTCGTTCTGAACCATTCCTTTAAGATTGCAATGGAGCATCATTGTAATGAAAGCGGTGCTCGCCAATATCCACTCCGGGCGGCCACTCCGGCGCCACCGTCGCTTGCGCTCCCCAGCGCCGCCCGTGGTCGACCTAAGAACGATTGGTATGTTCTCATCTGAAAATGGCGGCTCGGACGTGCGATCCGACGGTGCTCTTTTGCGGCTTCAGAAGGATTGACGAGATCGCAGAATATTTCAAAGAAAAGTCACTGAAGTTAGGGGAGCAACTTTATGCGGGCCGTCACGTGTTTGGCGTGAAAGAAGAAGTCCTTCATTCCACAGCTCCCAGCGAAGTTGTAGGGAAATGCCTCGCGCAGATGAAGTCTGCTGTTTACAACGTCCGGGTTCAGGTGAGCGTGCCACCCGGTTCGGTTTCGCGTACCCCCCCCTCCACTCCTCATTTGTTGTTGTTCTGATTTCTCGGTTCAACCGTGCATAACACATTTTTTTTTTTTTTTTTTTTTGCTACGGCAGTTTTTAGCGCACCCGAGACTCATCGTGGGCGCGAGCTGCACCTGCAAGGCTGGCGTGCGTGGGTGGTGCAAACATGGAGCAGTGTGTCTCTGTCGTCACATTGCATATCTTTGCAGTTGTGTCTCTGTCGTCACATTGCATCTCGCCTTGTACGACGAAGGGAAGATCGTGGGGATGTAAGCGGGGTGCTGAGCGATGGAGTTTTTTTTGTTCCTTCGAAGTGGCAGCTGCAAATCCTGGCCTGCCCATTCGCGGGTTCCCAGGAGTCTCCGTCTCCGCTGTACACAAAAATGCAGTGTCTAACTGTGCCAGCGAGAAACAATTCTGTATCATGGAGAGCAAACAAAAACCGAGAAGCGACAAAAAAAAAAAAAAAAAGGTTTCCTTACGTTGCGCGCCGCACCGCTGCAACCCATTTCCATCGACGCTCTGCCTCGTACGGCTTTGCTGGAAAGCGGTAAAACTCTACCACTGGGGGCTTCCCAGCTGTGTTTCCGTAGCTGTTGTGACAGTCGTAAACACAGCAATAAACAGAAGTGCGCTTTTTCGACTGCGTTGTTGCGGACGACATAACGAAAGCAGCCGAGTACGCCTGCACTTTACGCCTGGCAAGCCTAACGCGAAAGCAATCGGGAAGGGCGGTAACCGCGGTAACATACCAATAGTTTTTATTTTGACGGACAGATGGCGCCACGGGTTTTTTCAAAACACCAGCGCCCGGAGCGTCTTTGGCACTGTGTGTGCAATCAAATCGGAGTATCAACCATGCTTATCTCTAAAAGGTCTCGTCAAAACGCCACAAGAACAAAGACTCGAGGGAAACGAAAACGTTTCAGCGTAGCGCTATTACCACGTCAACGCTGAGAAGTTCCAAAGTCCCACCGTCGTCAATAAAGCGAGGCCCTGGGGGGCTATGTTGCGCTGGAGGAGGAGGAGGAAAACGTTTATTGGAACATGAGGGATGATGCTGATGATGACGGAAGTGGAGCCTTAGCGGGGAGGGTTCCTCATTCCAGGATCCCTAGAAGCTGGCCAGCAAGTTTGGCCCTTTCGAGCAGCCTAAGCTGCTCTCCGGGGTCCCTGCTCCGCAGCAGCCTCTCCCAGCCGGCTTGGCCTTTTTCTTCGTCTTGGAGCTTGGGAAGCTCGTCGTTATTCGTACATTCCCACGTGGAGTGGTAGAGTGTCGCTCGGGAGCCGCACCAGGGGCAGCTGTCGTCTTCGTACCTGTCCGGATCCACGTGTCTGGCCAGCACCTTGTTCGGGAAGTTGCCCGCCTGGAGTCTCCTCCATAGGGCGGCATCTATTCTGTCGAACCTGTCCGCGGGCTCCGGAAACTGGAATCGGCAGGCCTTGTAGTGGTCAAGTAGCTCCGAGTAGCTCGGGTTCACGATAACGGTTTTCCCCGGCTGCGTCAGACCGGCCCGGAAGGTATGAGCACGGGCTCGGTCGTCTGCTGCCTGGTTACCCGTGACGCCCGCGTGAGCGGGAATCCACGCGATTTCGTGCGTTACTCCAGCACTTTTCGGGGTGACCTTATTTATAAGTTTGGCGGTTCTCGCTCCAATCCTGCCTTTTAGAAAATTTCGACAGGCCTGTTGAGAGTCCGACAGGATGAGCATGCTACTGCCCTTCCTATAGCCGTCCATCATGGCGAGCGCTATGGCTCTCTCTTCGGCCTCTTCCGTCGTTGCCCTGGGCATCGAGCAGCTATTTTTCTCCATCTTGTTTTTGTCCAGGTATACGGCTACCTTTGCATCCCGGTCCGGGTAGTCGGCAGCGTCGACATACGCCACCTCTCCCTTTTTGGCTATCCTTTCGTAGTACCTGGCTCTGGCTAGTCTTCGTTGTTCATGCGTATCCGGTCTCATGTGTTTTGGTATGGGTCGTACGATGTACGTATTTTTCGCCATATCGCTTAGGTCGGCCGTTCTGGTCGCCTTTGTCCTCACGTCGTTGAAGCCGAGTTTGGTCGCCAGGCGTCTTCCGGTCTCGCTGCGTCCGAGTCTCTCTTTCTGCGCCGTCAGCATGGCATCCTTGTGCTCTCCGTACGTGTTAGAGATGCCCATGGCCATGAGTTTTTCGGTTGATGTGGTAATGGGTAGTCCTAGCGCTAGCTTGTACACTCCCCTCATTTTGCAGTCGATCTTTCTCTCTTCTGTTTTGGTGATCCGGTGGTACGGCATGCAGTAAGTGATCCTACTTACGACGACGGCTTGAACAATCTTCGCCACGTCTCGTTCTTTTAGACCCCACTTCCTGTGGGTGACTCTCTTAATCATCCTTCCCATGATGTCTATGGTTTTGGAGATCTTTTCCCATTGTAGCGTGGCTTTCCCATTATGTTGTAACCACATACCCAGCAGCCTTAGTTCTTTCACTTCGGGCACTGTGTGGCCTTCTATCGTGACGTTGATGGGTATGCTTCTGTCGTACCTTCGTCCATGAATCCTCAGAATCTCTGATTTTTCGGGCGAGCAGTGGAGTCCGCTTGCTTTTGCCACCTCTTGTATGACTTCTGCCGCCTTTTGCAGCCTTTCCTCCTTTTCTCCTAGCGACCCTTTTGTGATCCATATCGTAATGTCATCTGCGTATACCGCGTACTCTATGTTCGGGATCTTTGCCAGTCTCTCGGATAGCTTGAAGAGCGCTATATTAAAAAGTAGGGGTGACAGCACCGCTCCTTGCGGCGTCCCCTTGTTGGGCATGTCGAACGTCTTAGTCTTTGTGTCATCAATCTGGATGGTGGCGCTGCGGTTTTCCAGGAAGGAGCGTACGTAGTTGTAGGTCTTTTCGCCTCCGTTGGTGGCGTTCAAGTTGTCTAGTATGGCGGAGTGGGCAACGTTGTCGAAGGCCGCCTTTAGGTCTATGGCTAGCACGATGTGCTCCCCTTTGGCGGGGATTTTGCCGCTCAGCACTTCTTCCCTGATCTGAAGTAGCACGTCTTGAGTGCTCAGGTGTGGCCTAAAACCGTACATGCAGTGCGGCATGAGCCCCTCTTCCTCCAGGTAGCGCTGTAGCCTGTTTTTCACCATGCGTTCCATGAGTTTGCCTACGTTCGACGTTAGCGAGATAGGTCTCATGTTGTCTATATGCGGTTTTTTTCCTTGCTTGGGAATGAGCTTGATTTGCGAGTGCTTCCACTCTTCCGGGACTTTTCCGCTGTTCCATACCTCGTTAATAAAGTTTGTGAGTTGCTTCTGAGTCTTCTGCGGTAGATTCCGTAGCGTGGCGTTGGTGATGCCGTCCCTCCCCGGTGTGCTGTTGGTCGTTTCGGCGGCGGCTGCCACCAGCTCCCCAACGTCAAAGTCTCTGTCAAGACTCTCGTTGGTTCGTCCCGTATACTCGTTTCCGGTTTCGGGTGTCCCTTGATCCGGGACGTACCTGTTCTTGATGTATTCTAGCACGTCTCCTTGGAATTTGTGTACAATCCTCGTGAGAGTTCGGTTGGTTTCGCCTCTTGTCGATGCCGGGTCCGCCAGGTATTTGAGCAGGTTCCAGGTCTGTTTTGTTTCCAAAGTGTTCTGCAGTTTGTCGCATTTTTGCCACCAGTTTTGTCGCGCCAAGTCATCGGCGTACTTTTCTATTTCCTCGTTGAGTTCCGCCACTCGACGTCTCAAATTCCGGTTCAGTTTGTTGATTTTCCACTTTACAGTCAAATTGCGCCTTTTCTTCCACAGCGTTTCGAGTCGCGAGTCAACTGCAGTGACTTTTTCGGTCAGCTCTACCTCGTTGGTGTAGTCTTCTTTGGCTCTTTTTAGTTCCCTTGTCCACCGCGCAAGGTCGTCTATGGGTCTTGTTTCCACTTCCTGTCTGAACTTTCTCCAGTCTGTTCTCTGATTCTTTCCTATGCGTCGACGCTTGGCGTCTGCCACTACTTCGATCCTAATGATGCAGTGGTCGCTTCCGAGGGTTTCTTGCGTGTTTATCCATCCCGCCGTGGCTCCCCTGATCATCGAGAGGTCCGGGTTTGTGTCTCGACTCACGCTGTTTCCCACTCTAGTGTGGCAGTCTGTGTCGTTGATGATCGTTAGTTCGTGCATCTCGATTAGCTTGAGTAACTCTTTGCCCCTCTTCGTGTCCTTTACGTAGCCCCATTCCGTATGCGCCGAGTTGAAATCTCCCGCGACGACTATCGCGTTGTCCTTGCCGGCCATCTTGCATGCCGTTTCCATGATTTCCGCGAGGTCCTCGGTCTTGTAGCCCTTGTGTTGCGCGTACACGTTTAGCACGAATGTGCTCTTGCCTCCCTTGTTGCTAGGCACCACTTCCGTCAGAACGTTCTCTACTTCTTGCTTTGTTTCGTGATGTATGACCGTGATGTTCTTATTGACGAGCGTGGCGACCCTGGGCTTGTTCTTATCGTTGCCGTAAACGTAGTACCCACTCAGATTCGCTTCTGAATTCGGTTCTTGCAGCAAGATTAGGTGCGGTTTTTCCACTTCGTCCTGTAGATAAAATGTAAAATTGCTTCGTTTTCCTCGGTAGGCTCTGCAATTCCACTGCCATATCAGAAGCCTACCTTCCATACGGTTGCTTTGCCTCTGCTTTGGCTCCTTCGTTGCTCACGCAGCTGACATCGCTTTCGTAGCCGTCCTTTGCACATTTCCTCCTAGGCGGGCCCGCCGCCCCGTCCAGTAAACTTGCGAGCATCTGTTCAATTTTAGCGAATCTTTGCTCGAATTTGTTTTCCAGTTGCTCGAATTTGCTTTCTAGTAGCTCAAACTTGTTCTCGAATTTGTTGTCTAGTTGCTCCTTTCTTTCCTCGAGCGGACCCTTTCTTTCCTTGGGCGTCTTTTTCGGTGCCTCTGCCGGCTTCGGCTGAGTTTTCGGCTCGTCCGTTTTGTTTTCACACCGTCTTCGGAGAGTCTCCAGTTCTTTCTTGTGCTTCTCTTCTTGTCTCCAAGAGTTTCCTTCCAGTCTTTTAATGGTTTCCGCCATCTTGGCGTTTTGCTCCTCCATTTTATGGAATTGTTCCCTTTGTATCTCCATTGTTCTCTGAAATTGTTCCCTTTGTATCTCTGCCACCTTCTTTAGCTCTCTAATTGTCTCCTCCATCTCGGAAATTTTCTGCTTGTCCGATTTCTCTCCCTCTATTGTGGGGTAGTTGGCTTGCCCAGTAACCCACCTCAGCGTAGGGAAGTCTTCTATGTTGCTCTGCGCCTCCGCCCACGCCTTCTTTTTGCTGACGTCGGTCAGTGTATCAGTAGTTTTGGGCTGCACCTTTTTCGTCGGTTCTTTGTATCGCTTTTTGCACTCCTTGTCCCCGGTGGGGTGTTCCCCTTCGCAGAATGCGCATCTTGCCCTGCAATTCTCTTCGCCTTCCGCGTGCGTTCGGCCGCAATTTCGGCACCCCTTTGCGTCTGGCGTGGGGCATACGTCACTCCTGTGTCCCGGCTTCATGCAGACGAAACATACTTGCTTCACCGGCCTGTATTCCCACACGTGTGCCATTTGCCCGTATAAGCACACTTGGTTTGGCAAGTGTGCTTATGTTGCGCAACTATGTTGCGCTTTTTGCACTCCCAGGAGACTAGGGAGAGGGAAGTGACGTCAACTACGCAACAAACGCAGATTGGGTGTTGATTTCGTTTTCTTCTGTCAACATCCAATCTGCATTTGCTGTGTCGTTGACGTCACTTCCCTCTTCCAAGTCTCCTGGGAGTGCAAAAAGCGCAACATAGCACCCCTGTTCACAAACGACAAAGAAATTAGGACGCGTATGTAACTTACAGCTCGTGTAGCTTTCCGCACATCTTCGTGGACACACAGCAGCGGCATAGCAGACAGAGCGCGATATCAGACTCCGCTTTCTGAATATTTGCTTGCCAGTTCAAACGGCCACATTTTCTTTCAGGAGTCCTGTCAATCTAAACGAAGGACAAACTGAACCAACTGAACTGACTGAACTTCGAATTCGCGCAAAAGCCACATTTTGCAACTTTCGAAACAAACAGCACAGTGTGGCTAGTGTTCCCGTCCTCCCAGTTGAGTACCATATTCCGCTAAATTTGAAGGGCCATTTTATGTTTATTTATTCTTATTTGGTTTCCAACAAGATAATTTTTTCTAAGGTAGTTTCAATTCAGTATTAGAAACGAACTTAATCGAGTTAATTCGATCACACAATGTATTTCAGGTAAGAGTTGATCAGCAAGTTTCGGTTTCAGTTTGCTGCGTTAACTTTACATCACGTCGTCACCAAATACTCTATTTTACTTTTCAAATAAGCAACTTTTCATTATTTTATAATACTACAGGCGGTGCCGCTCTCCTGTGAAGTGTAGAACAAGAGAGCGAGACTCTAGGACCGTGTGCCAACCGGCTGCCGCCGTCTCGTTGCCGCCGCTCGAAAAGGTAACGGCGCGCACGTATGCCAACAATGTCGACAGCAAGCTAAAGTTATTTGTTTCCATTATTTTAATAATAAAAGTTAGTAAGGGTTATATAAAACAGCTCGAAGTCACCGACAGGCTGATAAATACAAAGACTGCCGAAGAATGCAGGGGGGACTGGCCAGCACTGCAGAGCTCGAGGTGCTGCCCGCTGGGCCAGAACAAAGAGCTCCGTTAATGCTTAGATCAGCCTTATTTTAAAGGAATTACTTCGAAGCGTTAAACATATAATTTATTTCCTCTTGAAAGTGTGTGCTTACTTGCAAATAAATTTTGTTTATAGCCAGAAAGCCAGCCACAAAAGTCAACACTATCCAATCCATAGCGCGGCGTGTGTTTTTGTGAGACGCCGAACGGACGATGTGGTGGTAATCTCCGACCTCTGGTCTCTTCCCCAATTCTAAAAAAAAACAAAAATGGCCTATTTCGCGTCCCAAGAGAAGCGGAAAGCCGAGGAGTCCGCCCTGGTTCACGTGAAGAAGCCTCGCAATGAGCTGCTCGGCTACTCCGACGCGGGAAAGCGGCTCCAGTTGGCCGTAAGTACGCCGAGCAAACGCCGGCGCTAGCACCCCGTTCGATAGCCGGCATTTCGTTCCCACCGATTACATACCTTTGGTTCCATCCCAACATCAGTAACATAAGCAGGCTTAGAGGTTGCAAGGGCGGGCTCGTAGCCTCCAAGGTGCCTGCTGTCAACGGTGCTTCAGTACTGGCCCCTTCTCAATGATGCAAGCTCGTAGCGTACAACTGAGCGTAGAATTCAGCCTAAAGTAACAATACAAATGCATAAACTGTAACTTAGTTTCGCTTTTGGAGTATCTTGCGACTCTGTTTAGTTCGTACGTACAGGTTGCCGCTCGTCTCACAGCATTTTTGCCGTTTTCTTGCTGCTGTCGCTCGTCACCTACCGAGCCTCCACCTGTATCTCTCCTCCGAACAGCGTGGGCCTTCGCGGTCTCGGTTTGTGTGCCGCCTCCGCGTCCGACGCGTCCTACGCGAGATGCTTGAACGGGCCCGGTGCTGCCGTTAGGCTTAAAGGACTTACGACCCCGCGATGGAGACACTCTGCTGCCTGCTTGTTGTTCTGCCTCAGTACCGAGTGGCTGGTCGACGCGACGGTTCTTCTCTCCGGCGACGTCGCTTCAAACCCAGGACCTCAGCACCCCACCTGCACCCGTTGTACCAAACGTGTTCTGGATTGCCAGGCCGCGCTGTGCTGTGATGCATGTGACCGCTGGTCCCACCGTGCATGCGTGTATGTCTCTCTGCCGGAGTACAGGAAGTTGAGCTCCAGCAACGATTTGTGGTATTGCCTGGGTTGCTCCCTGCCCCCTTTCGCGGACGACTTGTTTGACCTTCCCGTGGCCTCCGCGATACAGCCTCCTACGGTACCTACGCCTGTTGCAACCGGGAGATCGTCCGGCGGAGGGAGGAAAGTGACAACGTTCTGGTACGGCAACTGCCGAAGCATTCGAAACAAGGTGGTAGACCTCCAGGCACACGTGTCTTCGTTGCCCCCAGGTTCTGTTGTGTTGCTCACGGAGACTTGGCTCGACGTAGGTGTAGCAGACAGCGAACTTTTCGACACGAATGCTTATACCGTGTTCCGGAAAGACAGGTGTGGCAGGGGGGGAGGTGTCCTATTGGCTTTCCCGGCGTCGGCACGCGTTTTTCGTCGCACGGACCTTGAACACCACGATCTCGAAGCACTCTTCGTGGAGCTCTGCCTGCCTCACAGTACAGTCCTAGTGGGCTGTGTCTACTGCCCGCCGTCGATACGGGAGGAGTCATACAGGCTCCTGGAGGTATCGTTACGGGCCGCTTCTCTCAGGAACTATGAGAACATACTGGTATTCGGCGACTTCAACTCGCACATTGACTGGTTCACACACGAGGAGCCTGTTCCCCGCGATCGTTCGGATGACTTCTTACTCGACTTTGCGTCATCAGCTGGCCTCACGCAGGCGTGCACTGGATCGACGTACTCAACTCGCGACGGAACTTCCAGCTTTCTAGACCTTCTCTTCGTGGTAGACCCGACCCGAATAGTTTCCTGTGAGACTTCTGAGGGACTGCCCGGTAGCGATCACCTGGCGATCGAGGTGACGTACGCCGCTGTGCTGCCACGTAGGGGGCACCATGCACGCACACTATGGAAGTTCGACCAGACCGACCACGGCCACCTGGCACGCCTGGCACACCTCGCACCTTGGTGCATGACGACGACTGGCAATGACCCCCTTGGTAATTTCGATCTGTGGTGCGACCTGGCGGGAGCAATTCAGAAGGAGTGCGTGCCCTTCCGCACCCGCTCCTCGGGACGAAATTATTGCCCATGGATCACCCCCGACATAATGAAGGCAGCGAGAATAAAGAGGGGACTCTTCAGGAAGGCCTCCCGCTCCAACTGTCCCGTGGCTTTACGCGCTGCAAAAGACCACCAGCGGGCTCTAAAGGCTGCCATACATGTCGCACACCAGCGCTACACCTCCACGATAGCACAAAAAGCAAAGGACGACCCTAAGGTCTTCTGGTCGTACGTAAGTCGCCTCAGAAGGCCTTGCCAACGTCCCAGCTTCAGCGCCAACGGAAGAACGATCGATGCCCCCGGTGAGATTGCTGCACTTTTCGCAGACCACTTCTCGTCTGTCTACAACACCGACGGACAGCGGCTGTCTGCGCATTCCGCTGCTTTCGCACCATCATCATCTGGCACCGACGCATCGAGCCTGGAGGAGATCACTTTCTCAACCGAAGCACTGAGCATTGCGGTGTCCAAGATCAAGCATTCGCAATGTCCTGGCCCAGACGGTGTGGCACCTGCCTTTTTCAAGATGATCACGCAGCACACTTTGCCCTCGCTCGCCCGTGTGCTTCAGAGACTTTTCGACGTGGGAGCTGTTCCTGCTTCCTGGCAACACGCCTTGGTTACCCCTATCCACAAGGGAAAAGGAAAGCCTACAGACGACGTCACGCATTATCGACCGGTTTCAATAACATCGATCATCTGCCGCACATTCGAACGCGTGGTGAACGGCCAACTTCTCGACTTCCTCGAGGGCACTGGCTACCTATCGCAGTCACAGCACGGTTTCAGACACAACCGTAGCTGTGAGACGGCCCTGGCGACCCTGAGCCATTTCGTAAGCAACTGCATTGACAATCGCACAGAGACAGATCTCGTTCAGCTTGACCTCAGCAACGCGTTCGACACCCTCGACATCGGTCTCCTGCTGCGCAAGGTGTCGGGCGCCGGCATCCAAGGTTTCCTGTTGAAGTGGCTGTCGAACTTTCTGAGCGGAAGAAGCCAACAAGTCGTTTACCGAGGTGCGCGCTCGGCTGCGATGAACGTTCCCTCCGGTGTGCCACAAGGGTCGGTCCTGGGTCCTACATTATTTTTAATCTACGTCAATGACATGCCCCGGGACGACAGGTTCCCCCTCGTCCAGTACGCGGACGACACGTCGATATTGGCCCCACTTACTTCCCCCGACACCTGCCTCCTCCTCCAAGACTACATCAACAACATAAAGGGCTGGGCGACTGACAATTGCCTGCGGCTTAGCCCCGCGAAAAGTGCCGTGATGCGCTTTAGCAGCGGCCGTAAGGTGGAAAAACCCTGTTACCATCTGCTCGGTGTGCCACTAGCCACATGCGACTCTCTCACCATCTTAGGGGTCACATTTACGAGGACACTGGATTTTTCTGTCCACATAGCCAGTGTCGTGGCCAAGGCTCGACGATCCATGGGGTTTGTGTCTCGGGTGTCCAGGCCATGTGGACCCTCGGCCTTCCGCACCTTGTATACATCGATCGTGCTGCCGTCATTGGAGTATTGTAGCTCAGTGTGGTCCCCGTCTCAGCGGCATCTCGTGGACCGCATTGAGAGCGTGCAGAGACGCGGTTCCCGGATTCTTTGCGCACGCGCTTTGGGCTCCACGGACGCAGATTATTCAACCAGGCTTAAACTTGCGGGGTGGCGGCCACTTGAGCAACGTCGGCGAATGGCTCGCGTGCGCCTTGTTTGCCGCACGCTGGACGGCTCACTGACCGGGTCGTACCTATCAACGGCAGTGCGTGTGAATAGACGTACTGGCCAGCCTGAGCCACTGCATGCCAGGACTGTAAGACATGGCCTGTCCGCGATCCCTGCAGGCGTAGGTGAGCTTCTCTCTGTCCCGCTGAGGGAGCGCAAGCCTCTTCCGCGGGGCAGGGAGGAGTCCCATGAGCTATGCAAACGATACGGCCAGCATCTGTTCACAAGTTGATGGCCCGTAAGAGGTTCGCCCAAGGGTCTTTGCGCGTGCTCCGTGTCACCCTGGGGCGGGGCGTGGCGGGGGCCGCGGTTGCGGGCTCGGCTGCGCGGGGTGCACCGCACACAGCGGTGCGCTCGCGTGTTTGTGCTTGTGGCTGGGACCTCCGCCGTGGTCTGCATGGGGGTGGGGTGGGGCACAGCGAGGTTTCATATCTTCCCCTCTGGGTTATGATTATTCGTTGTTTTTATACATGTATATATGTTATCTTGTACTTACGACTACTGTTTATGTTTATACCTACTCAGCGGCGGGCTAGCAGGCGCACATGCGTAAGGGTACAAACCTTTCTGTCTAGCCTTGCACGCCGCTGAGTGGGCAAACTTTCTCGTGCAAATAAAAATTATTATTATTATTATTATCTTGACGGATGCACAAATTCACACGAATTTATTTAGTATCTCAAGTCTCCACATCGGTGCTACGTATTCTCATGTTGGAGACCGAACCGTAGATCGGCAACTGCAGCGTTATTTGATGTTGCGGCACATCCTAAAAGTAATTGTGAACTAACCTAGATGCTTTCTATATGTAACTCCAACTGCATTTAGAATTTTTTGTAAGGGTGCAACTTCATTGCAATTTAACTCAAACAAAAGAAACTGTAACTCGATTGCTTTCAAAGAGTGACTTGGTCAGCTCAGACCTACAGCGTGCACTTTCGTCCCTTCGCGGAGATCTGCAAAATCAACATGCAAACAGCGACTGTCATCGGACGGGCTGAGTGAATTGCTGACCTTCCAGACGGATTCGTTTGTCTCTGTATTAAAATTTAAGATTTGAAACGAAATGTTGTGCACTGTTTGTAGGGCCTTTGCAGAACGTTCAAGGGCCTACCGAATGTGTTAAGCACAAGTCATGCATATTTTGACTTGTGTTCCGCCAGCTGCTCGCTGCCAATTTGTTTTATCATAAAGCGTGAATGAGGCAAAGATATTGGAGTGATCAGCGTGCTTCCTTGCCTAGGTATGCTTATGCCCGCGCTGTCTGGGCACATGAGTTCTTCGCAAGTTTGCCAAAGGTGGCAGTGGTTGTCCAATTTAAAATAAATTTGAGTCGGGATCTCACATCCTTCAGAGGCGGCGACGGCCTTTACAAAAAGCAGTGGCTAGAACGAACAAAGACACGAATAAAAGGAGAAAAAAAATTGTTCCAAGCAAACTGTATTGGACCTAAATATTCGGTTGAGATCAAAAGACTCTCGGTCAAGCATGCTCACTGTTGGGGTGTTGAGAGGAGCTACAAGTGTTATCCTTTGGTTTTCAGATATAAGATTTTACAAAAAAAAGTTTTATATTTTTATGGCTGACTGTTGGGAAGTTTAACACAGAAAGGTACAACGAAAGTAGGCATACTAACTTTGACTGCAATATGCCAAGTGTGTGTTATTCTTCGCTATGGGACGGTATTCGCTTGGTAAAAGCACTGTCGGACGGCACTTGAAAGCTCCGCAAGAATGCCGTCGGATGGCACTCTAAACACTGAATATAATAATGCCAATCAAACCCGCCTACAAAAAAAAAAAAAAAAAAAAAGAAATGGTGAAAGCATTTAGTGAAAATGCTCTGAACAAAATACAGCAATTCAAGTATGTTCCATGAAAGACATTTAGACCCAACAAAAAATTCAGAAATTACAATTCTGCTGTCTTTTTAGCTACTTCACCTTTCCTCAGAGTCGGAAAAGAAAACAAAGTGCATGTGAATGAATCTACCGTATTGGGATGGGGAACTAAGAACGGGAACCAGGAGCCTCGAAATGTTTTTTTCCCGATAACAAGTTGTAGAATGACACTGTGAAATAGTATGGAATACCCAATACAACATTTACCCTTTCTTTTTTTCAATACTGTAGGTGCGGTGTCACACAGCCTAAATGACGCGCATCTTTTACATTTTTTCAAGCTTGCAGAATTATGTTGGCCTATGTGAACACTTAGAGAAAACAAAAACGCTAACGCACAATCCACGAACAGCTTGTGGGTTACAGCCAGACAAGAGTTGATAGCTGTATCGGTCTTCGCTGGGGCCTACTCTATCAATAGCTTGTAGTATGGTGCTCAAGAGGAGAATTCTGGTGGGTTTGCTCGCCTCGATTCTATCGCTTTGCACGGTGCCACCGTCTGGTAAGCATTGATTCACCGCTGCATTTTGGTTCTGATCCGAGGCTCGGGAGTCGCGGTGCTTTGGCAGCTTTGAGCAGCTCTATGTCGCCGACAGGGTGAGAAAGGTGGGGATGGGCTTCGGTGGTTCGTTCCTTGGCGTGAGCTAAGGCACGGAGCACGTGCTGGAGGCATTCGAAAGACACACCGAGCCCTCACTCTGTCGGCGACTATGGCAACGATGGGAAGTTGTGTCAGGATTGATGGCCTTGCAGGAGGTGGGTCGCACGTCCAGCCTGGAGGCCCCCATCATGCTGCTCACGGGCCACCTGGGGGAGCTCTACTGCGGCAAGTTCCACCCGGACGGGACGTACTTGGCGACCTCGGGCTTCGACCGCCAGATTTGTGAGTCCCCGGGGCGTCGTGCTGACGACGTGAACGATACGCCCCTTCGGAAGGGTGTTCAGTTTAAGGTGGCTCTAAAATCGATTTTCAAATTGACTTTTTATGGCTTAAACATGGTTTTTCCATAATAAAAAGCAGAGTGGACAAAGAACGGACAAAAGAAAAATGAGTACAACGGACGAGCGCGAGCAAGTATAACGTTATGCCCTATTTCTGAGATATCTCTCGGATAAAAAGGCGTGTTGCTATATTGTGTTTTTAATAGAAAAGAGTCACATAAACAACATAAAGTCTCCTTTTTGTTTGTTTGTATTTTTAGCATAAAAGGCCACCCACATTTGTTAATTTGGGTGTTTCAGGATCCTTAAAGGCCAACCTACAAAATCATCATCTGCCTGGAAGAAAACCGGTTCCCAGCTTTCCTCTTTACACTCCCTCTTGCACTCTTCTATCCTCCTTTCCCCACAGGAGTGGGTCCGTGAGCTCTTCTCAGCAGGAAAGGGGAGGGACTTCCTGTTTTTCGAATGGAAAGAGGAATTGAGAGAGAATTTTCTCTTTTCTGGCTGCTCTTCAGCCTTTAAAGGGATGCTGAACTAAAATCTGGATTCCCCAAAACACGCGGCAAAAGCGTGCAACGGGATGCTACAAACACCAAAACATCACCCATACAGCAATATCTCGAACGGATGACCATATTTAAAAAAAAAAAGAGCCGCATTTGGCAGGAATGTTGACGTCATATTTTTCCGAAAAGGAGAGGGAACGGCCTCGCGTCTTTTTTGCCTCGCGGCCTTGAGGGAGCGAAGCGAAGAGAGGAGGAAACTAGGTATCTTGACGTCACGCGCCTCGTCGGCCTGGTTCAATCTGGACTTCTTTTTCCAAAAATATGACCGTCCATTTGAGATATTGCCTTACTAGTAGTGTTGTAGGGATTGTAGCATCCCGCCTACATCTCCAGCATCTTTTTTTTTTTTTTTTTTTTGAAATCCAAATTTTGGTTCACCATTCCTTTAAAGGGATACTACAACGAAATTTCGGCGCTCATTTTTTGGTCTATATGTGTTCAAAAAAGCAGCATCACATCGAACATACCAATATCTTGTTAAACAAGTCACGAAAAGGAATTTTAAAACGAATTAAACGATTAGCAAAGAGCACCTGGTGGATGTCGCTAACGCCTCGCTTGTAATGCCCGTCTAGGAACCTTGACAACTAGTGACGGAGGTTGTCTTGTCTCCGGCCACGACCAGAGAAGAGGGGCAGGAGGAACTCCCCTCTTCCCGAGAATCCCTTTTGTGTGTCGCAGAAGTCGCTATTGTCCCCCTAGAAGATTATAGAAGATTAACCCGTCACTCAAAATTCGTACAAAAGCAGCCGCTTCGGTGGCTGGAACGACTAGGCTATCCTCTCGACGTCAGCCTCGCCGTAGCTTTGCTCGTCTTGAGACGACCTACGTCACGATTGCGTTGGATGTCATGTGGTCTCCGCTGGGCCTTCTCCGAGCGCTTGCCAGAGTGGGCCGTTTATAATGAAAAATACAGCCACCAGGCTCAAAATACAAACGCGCGATTGTCATTTACGGACATTCTGGATCATATTCAACCTATTTTTGAACACGACGGGAATATTTCAAATTTCGTTGAAGTATCCCTTTAAGGCTCATAAATTACGACATAAAAAGACAATTCAAAGTTGGCTCTGGTGCCCCTTTAAAAAACACTGACACCTTTCATTTTTTTTTTTTTGTTATACGATTTATTATGGTGTCAGAAGACTACCCAATCAATATTTTGTTACAATGTCACATATTTTTTATAAAAACAAAAAATGCAACTGCTCGAAACCAAAACCGAAACTGGAGCGGGAAGGAAAAAGAAATATAAAAGAGGAGAGAGTTGGCGGAAGTCACGTGGCTGTGCAACTAGTTTTTTCCCCAATCACTGGATTTGCAGCTTTTTAGAAGCCACAAAGATGGATATCATTTTTTTTTTTCTATTTTTAATATTATGTGTGTGACTTCAATGACCCAGGACTTTGATTATATTTGGTGGTTGTGTCTAAACCATAGAAAATGGCACGTGACCACAGAGAAGAGAGTGAGCGCGACTCACACCAGCCAGTTCTCAATCAGCGGTTTTTGTGCAAAAAGAAAACGAATTTCGAGCCGCAAATTGTTTTCTGGGTAGTTGGGCTCTCGTATGTCATGTACAAATAAAAACCTTGGCGAGGACAAATACTCTGTCAGTTTCCCTTTAAACACCTTTATCCTTAACACTCCTGTTCTCACCTCAAAAAGTAAATAGCTTTGCCGGGAATTATCAAACACCTGTTTTTTTTCTTATGTCCTGTTTTTGTGACCTATACATTGCTAAAGCTCATTTCTTTTGCATTCTTCCCTCCCATGTTTTCCTTTCTTCTTCTTCTACCCCCTTTTCCACTGAACTGGTCTGCTAAGCCCCATCATTAGTGTTATGCACATTAGATTTCAGATTCGGTTCGTCTGTTTCGGGTTTACATTTTTCTATATAGACTAGACCGATCTCACCAGCCAGTTTGGCTATGCCACCGCTGCCACAATGCATCGAGGGAATTTTATTCTTCCTGCACGTGCAGAAAGCACGAGGCGTCCCAGGCATTCCCGCCGGCCTCCTGTGAACTAAGCATGTTATGGCGGCTTCATTCATGCACCGAACACTTGGCGAGATCGGCCTATTGCTTCTATACTTTCTGTGCCTTTCACCTGTTCTTCATTTCAGTTAGCATTTGTTAAAATTTCAATGTACTATTTGCCCCTCTGTTCTCATTGGACGACCAGCCCATGTCGCCCTGTACTGCTCACACCCTTTGTCAAATTTCTAGTCCCTATTAAACCTGTGACCTCATGCACAGTACCACATTGCCAAAAGCTAGTCCAGCCACCATAACTCTTTTGCATATCTATTATTATACCTATTACATCCGTGTTCATATCTATTACAGTTGTAGGGTGTTTTGAGTTTTATGTCATCTGAATTTATTTTCCCTTTTTTGATTATATTTTTTTTGTGTTCTAGATATTTCCTTCACTCATTGAGCCATACTTCCAGATATTTGTCTATTTCTTGTCTATTTCTACTTGATCTATTGCAGCGTCTTAAGTTTTTTGGGGGTTCCCTCTTTTCGTCGTTAAGCACCATTGCTCCAGACTCGTCACCACTAGAAGTCAGGCCCAAGATGTCTCCTTCCTCTCCAGATATCCCAGTTATTTCCCACAATCTATTTGGGATATTTGCCATGTGCACTATATAATATGAGCACCTTCAAAAGTACACCCTCTGCTGGACTTGATGTGTAATCCCTGCTCAATGACAGACACAGGCACAAGTTCCTTGCATTTGTTCAAAAAGCATTTTGGGGTGTGGGTTGGCAAACAAAATGTTGTCACATTTAATGATCACACCTTCGCACGCCTCGACAGTGGCACAGTGTTTGAGAGTCAGACTCACAGTCCCAGGGTCCTGTATTCGACTCCCCTTGGTTGGTTCCATCTTCCGAATCTATCCACTTACCACTCCTTCGCACATGCACATTCTTTTCGTAGAAAATAGGCAGAAATTTACCAGGGAGACTGTCGAAAGAAATGCTGTCGCATTTAAAAGTGGATCCAAGGTCGCACCACTCTCGTTTTTCTAGAGTTTAGTGCAGAAACTGGAGGGCACCATCACATGTGCAACAGCCGATTGTGAGGAGCCACTTTCCGCACATGAATTGCGCATGTTCGAAAATTAGTCCACCGTTGGTCTACCTTTTTTCCGCGTAGGAAGTGATAGCTCGCGACTCACTATCACACGTCTGACGACGCCCTCTGGTTTCTGGTCCGAATTTGCAAGAAAACGGGCATGTCACAAATTTGGATTTTGTTTTTAATAGGAAAATTAGACGCCTTTCAATTTATTCTTGTTTTTCTTTTTTTTTAAGAATTGTAGAGGCTGTAGGTTGAGTTTTGACCAAAAGTACATGATCTCAAAAAGCACTTTAGCACCCCTTTAAGAGAATTTAGCCATTTTATATACCAAGGCCCTATTTTTTCCCTAATTTCCCTATTTTGATGCATCCTTTGGCCTTGGTGTGATGCATCTGGTCAAGCTTGGTGGTGTGGCGTTCTTGCAGTCTTCTGGAACACCCTGGGAGAGTGCGAGAACTTTGCCGTGCTGAGCGGACACACAGGTGCCGTGCTGGACATGCACTTCTCCACGGACGGCGGGTGAGTGGGGCGAGCCCAGAGCACGCGTATTGTCTAATTCGATTGGGAAGGAGATGGACTCAAATACGGCTTCGGCATTGCCAGCTTTCAGGGCACCAAGAATGCCTGAACGACCCGCCCTTGTGCCAGGCAGGCTATGACATGGCAACTTTTTGATTGTAGCTCCCTAGAATTGAACACCAGGAGTGTGCTGCCTCCGAGCAGGATATTTATGTGAGAAAGTGCTGTGCCCAGGGTAGCACCTCGGAAGCAGTTGTACTGCCTTGGGGGCAGCACTTGCTTCTCCACATGCGCCCCAATTACGGCGTAAAATATATGTAAGTCTGGACACCGTGCACATCTCAGCTGCCAGATAAACTCCCGTTGTTGGCCCAGTTTCTTCTGTTTTTCTATGGCAGACGTGCTTTTTTTAAGGCGAAAGCCTTATATGTCCCATTACTCGAAAGGCGGCGTCGGCGCTGTGCCCGAAATATGCCCATAAAAATGTCATCAAGCACGCACCGCTCAAGGTCAAAGCAGACTCGCCTCAGAAATAAAACACAAAGAAAAGCGCAGCAATGCAGATGCTTCGTCACGGTTAACATTGGAACCAGCAAGGTAGCTACACCTGCACACGGGGGGAGCGTGATGTCACCGCCGGAGTGACGTGTGAAAACGGAAGGCATGGTACGCTGCTTGCAGGGATGTGCTGCATGTAGGAATGCTTTCGCATTCCTACACATAAGCAATCTTAAGTGTCTTCGGCGTGCCTTTGTAAATCGTTTTCTGGGTGTGTCACATTCTGTAGAAATTGACACTTGCATTATGAGTGTTGTTTAGACACTGCTTCATCATTGACCCTAGTTTCGTACCTTGACGGCAGCAATAACAGTTTTATGTATGCAACGAAGCGGAGAGGTCTTTCGCACTGTGTTCGAGTTGCCGTCTGTCAGCGTCGGAGCAGAAAGATAGCGTACCCGGGTGTCATGGGAGTAAGACACGTATACCAATGCTCGATGGCATCCCAACCCCTGGCTGCTGTATCTTCCGTGAAACATAGAAAACATGTACCACGGTGCTCGTATGGTACATGGAGCACGTCTCCGGCAGGTGTGTTTTCTGCGTCCCAAAAAGTGACCCCTCGATTTCCGCCCAACGACATCATAGAAGTCTCACCTTCCTGCTGTGGATCTGTTGGTGTCGCAGCTGCGGTGATGGATGTGGCAGACGCCTGTTCTGCTGCAATTGTCTCTCTAGCTTGACGGTCCACAGAAGCTCCGGCAGCCAGGAGTTGGGCTGCCGAAGCTTCGCGTTCGCGCTCGCTTACACTTTTTGCCGGGACCGTTAGACCGCCAAAATCGCGACATCCAACGGCACGACGTTCCGGCTTCTGAGATGCCACTTGAGGTGTGGGCGAGACGGGACACTAAATGCAGCGGTCAAAGACGCGGTCGAGGCACCATGGCGTCAGTGGGCAGATCATTCGTGTCCTTAGCTCTCTGGCGGATAAACGGCTCTCTGGTGACTGATGCAGCATGAAATGCAATGGGCTGATGAGAGGACAAAGTTTTCGACTAATGTGCGATAAAATTTGTCCGAAAAAAACGGAGCCTGGAAATTTGCGTCGTAATTGAAAGGTTTGTTTGATTGGTGCAACATTCTGGTTCAGTGGCACTGGTGCAGTACGGGTACCGAAGTAGCACAGTTCTTTGGGCCAAATGGCGAGTTTGGAACTTTGAACTTTATTACGACGAAATTTGTGTCAAGGGATATCGGACCAAAGTGCTGGCAATTTAGGGCCTTGAAAGCCCCATAAATATAATCAAACCTGATTTCATTTAGGCAGAGTCTTGGTATATTGGCCCGCCAAACAATTGCCTGGTTGTTTGGTCGTCACCTGGCTCCTTAGGGCCTGAATTGTCAAACAAGTTCCAGTATTAAGCTTCACTGGTTGTTCTTGATGTTCGGTTGATACCATGCGTCTTTGGTTCGTGTCTGGCGCTTTGGCAATTATCTGATGAACCAGAGAGAACCTAAAGAAAAGTACTGTGGTGCTAACTAACGCCTCGGAGCAAAACCTTATAAAGCCCAAGTTAGGTCCCTAAAAGGGCCAAATTGGGTCTGATTTGGGCGTTTCTCTGGCCTGCTGCTCGGAAACAATGTAGCAATACTTTGTTCCTCAATTTTTTTATGTGTGCCGCCATTTTAATGCTTGGTGCAGAGTTGGTGCAGTTGACAATCATTACAATCTGAAAATGCGACCTCCTGGGCGTTGGATACGGTGCTAGGAAGCTCAGGCTATAGCGTTTTGCTCTGACACGGACTGTTTATTATCTCTGGAGAACAGAGGGCCGTTTCCTGCCATTTCAGATTGAGTTTCAGATAACTGCCAACGATCATGTTTGAGCACCAAAAAGAATATTGGCTTACAAAAGCAAGGGAAGGAACCACACTTTTGGTTTTTCGGTTTCCAGGCTAGGTGGCACAAGGTACCACCCATTATGAAGGGTTCAGACGTGTCCGTCCAGGTGGCTGAAGTGTTGTTATTCTGAAGCCAACGCCATCAGATCAAGTAGCTCGTGGAACTCCCATGGAGGGGTTACCCTTCTTCCTTTTTCTCAAGCCCGCCACTCGTTGTTTGAAGCACCAGCTCGAGTCTATGTTTCGAAACTGAGTCCTTCGGAGACGCTAAGGTGAAGCCCCATCTAGACGTTAGGCTTCAAAACCTGCGTTGCTGTAGTTACCATGGCAGCCATCCCCTCCTAGAACGGTGGCGCGCCGAACGACGGAAGGAGGACCTTGGGTGGAGAGGGGGCGGGCACTGCTAATGCAGGCGGCATCTGGGCAGTTCAGTTACTGAGTTGATCTGCTTTTAAAGGTGAGTTTCTGATATAGGTGTGCTCCGAAACAAGATTTCGTTTGCTCCAAATTTAGAACTAGCTGGATGACCCCCGATTTATTATTATTTATTTATTGTACTTTTCCGGCGCCCCTAAACAGCCCGTAGGCCTACATAAGGGTGCACCGGTGACACTTACATGCAGTTTTGCATAAAACGCATGCGTAAAATTATGCATGCATTTTGCAAACGCATGCATAATTTGAAGAAACAAAAATGTGAAATATAAATGTAAATGAGAAAAGTGCATAAAGTTGAAAACAACACTGTTTGCTAAAAAGACTGATACAAGAGAGTGTCACATTGTAAAAGCACTAGCAGAGACCGCATACTAAAACTTTCCCCGCAAAAAGATATCTACTTCGGGCGTATTTGTGACATTTGAACTGTTAAAATTATACTGGATACGCTCAATCTGTCTTAAGCTTTTTGGCTCAGAGGAACCGAAAACACGATGGGAGCGAGGGACCTGCCAGGTACAGCAATGAATACGGATGAGGTTAGCTTGGGGCAATCTATGAAACCGTGAAGACATTTGTGTAAAAATAAAAAGTCTCGTGCCTGCCTCCTTTCGGAGAGGCAATGCAGGTTTAAAATCTTCAACAATCGCTCATGGCTGAAATAAATTCGCCTGTTAAAATAACGATCGTAAAGTAGTCGAACAAACTTCTTCTGTACATTTTCAAGTTCATTCGAGTTTGTCTGGTTTAAACGATTCCAAACAACGCTGGAGAAATCCAGTCTAGGCTGGATGAGGGATCGGTACAAATGCAAAAAGCAAGAAGATCCCCTAAAGTTTCGAGTCATTCTGGTAATCGCACCCAAACTACGGTAACATGTATTGCTCAAGTATGCCACATGATCAGAGATTTAAATTCACTGTCCAAGAAAACTCCCAGATCATGTACAACTGAAACGCGCTCAATCGAGCACTTGTTCAAAGTGTAGTCAAAGGTGTTAAAGAAATGTTTTCTCGAAAAAGATATGACTTTTGTTTTAGCCGGGTTGAGAACCAACTTGTTTTCCTTGCACCAGTCTGCCAATTCTGTAATATCTTGCTGTAGTTTATTGCACTCAGAAATGTCAACAATAGCTCGAAAAAGCTTAACGTCATCGGCAAATTGTAACATTTCCGAGTGATTTATGCATGAGCAAATATCGTTCACGAAGATGTTGAAAAGCAGAGGCGATAGGCTAGAACCCTGCGGGACTCCCGATCTGGAGAGGTACGCGGTTGATTGTGCACCACCGTATGAAACAGAATTCCATCTGTCATGCAGATAGCTCTGAATCCATTTGCAATGTGGTAAGGATATACCATAGGACGCAAGTTTCTTAACTAGCAGTGAATGACTCACTAGGTCAAATGCTTTTTTAAAATCAAAGTAAATTGCGTCGACCTGCTGCTTCGACCCTAGTTTGGCACCCACAAATTCCATAAACGCGATTAAGTTTGTTTCCACAGAATGATTTGGCATAAAACCATGTTGTTGCACGTTTATACGTCTGGAAAAAAAATGCATGATATGACAATGCATGGCCTTTTCGAACACCTTGGCAAACGAACAGATCAGTGAAATTGGACGATAATTACTGACAGTTAGTGCCGACCCATCTTTGAATATTGGCACAACTAGAGAGTACTTCCATGCAGTTGGAGAAAGCCTATCTTTCAACGACCGATTAAATATAAAAGTTAAAATCGGAGCTAACACGTCACCGCGACCTTTCACTGTTAACATTATAGATGCTTGAAGTTTACTGCTAAGTTCTTTTAAGTTCTTTTACTGCGAAGCTTAGTATATATATGTATAGTGGCCCCAGATGAACCTTGCTGCCGGGCCGAAGGCAGTGTGCTCATCCCCCTCTCCTGCCTTTTGCTGCCCCAGGCTCCGAGGGCAGCCTGCTCATCCCCCTCTCCTGCCTTTTGCTGTCTTAGGCTGCTGTTCACGGCCTCGACGGACAAGACGCTGGGCGTGTGGGACACCCGGGTGGGGGTGCGCATCAAACGACTGCGGGGCCACTCCCTCTACGTCAACTGCTGCCACCCAGCCCGCAGGGGGCCCCAGCTGCTCTGCAGCGGGGGCGACGACAGCACCCTCAAGGTCCTCTCGTCCCCTCATTCATTGCACCCTTAAAGGCCCGCTCAGGGCATTACGTAAGGGTGGCAAGGAACGGTAACAAAACATGCAAAAGTAAAAGTGGCAGAAGTTATATGTGTACCCTACTTAAGTGGACTAGTAGAAGATTATAAGACTGCAGTATTGGTGACGCTAGCGATGCAAAATGGCGTCTGGTTACATGTAGCGATGATTAGGAGAGAATGATTCGTTAAGTGCATTCGTTTTACTGGAGATTTGTGTAATCGGGTAAGGGTTATTCAGGCAGGATGATATTCTATTGGAGGTGTTGAGAGGTTCTCAAAGTTTACAGTTTTGAGGAGCGCCTGTCTCTCTCGATTGCTAGCCAAGGAACCGCTCTGGGTCTGGGCGTTGCTTCAGTAAAGCAGTGCAGGAGCCCGCAGAGTTTGTAAACAAAAATGCACCTACTGAGGAGCGTTTGGCTTGTAGCTATGCATCATTGGGGGGCTCAGGTCGAGAGCCGTTGGAACGATTCGGGGGGAGGGGGTGTCACAGTCAAAGATAACTGTGTGGACCGGCCTTGAGACTGCATTGAATGACACCGTGACACTGGTGGACATGTTGCTCGCTCGAGCTTGCGTCACTTGTGTGATCCTCACTGTTCCGGGTGAAAAGTATAGAGAGAGAGAGGGTTCAAAACGCTGCGGGAAACCTAGCTGCAGACAGAGCCTCTGTTCGTCTGCTCACATGTCGGGAGTGGGTAGGATGTGACTTGAAGCATTTCTTTGGAGGTGACCAGGGGTGCTATGTTGCGCTTTTTGGACTCCCAGGAGACTTGGAAGAGGGAAGTGACGTCAACGACTAGAGCAAACGCAGATTGGATGTTGACAGAAGAAAACGAAATCAACACCCAATCTGCGTTTGCTGTGTCGTTGACGTCACTTCCCTCTCCCTAGTCTCCTGGAAGTCCAAAAAGCGCAGCATAGCCCCCCAGGCGTCATCGTCCGATAAATATTTGATGGGATGGATTTGGAAGGATGTTGTTTCCAGTCAAGCATTGAGCTCTGTTTGAAATGTTCAAAAGTTTTACTTTAGTAATGTTATTATTAATAGTTAAACATATAAAATAGCGCAAAAGACGACAAGGACAAGAAGTATACAGGACAGGCGCTAACTTTCTACTAGTTATTATTAATAATTGTTATTATTAATAATTGTCTTCATTTGACTTCAAAATACATAGTGGACTATGACTGCCTAGTCCTGGAATGCAGTTGGTGTAGTAAGTGTGTTCTGAAGGATACCTAAGTCTCAAAAACCCAAGTTCAAGAAAAAAAAAATTTTTTTAACTTCTGGTTGGGACATGTTGCGAAATTAATGTCCCCCTCTCCTTTCACAAAAATATTTTTTGCCGCAATGTTTTTGTGTACATTTTTGAAAAAGGAGCAGTTCTGAAATTAATTTATATTTTGAGGTTGATGCCTGTAAATAGATGTTAGGTTTGCAATCATTCCTAACTTAAAATGTCTCACAACAAAAGTATTTTAATAAAAAAATGAAAGTTCATTTTTGGGCACACATGTTCAATCCAGGTACTTGAAAAAAATGTGTTTTGGGAAGGTCTGCATCTTTTTTAATAAAGTAAAGTACACCCCCACCCGAAATCTTTTTTTTTTTTAATGTTTAGTCTATGTTAAAATGTAGAGCTAGTGGTCCGGACCAAGTGCTAAAGTTTCAGAACTAACTGTTATCTTACTCAAAAGTCATAAGCAATATTCCGAAATGCTCAATGAAAAAACGGGGCCTGTTCTCGGCTATACGCACCTTCCGGTCCCATGTATCTGTGGGCTTCGGCGGCCACCGTTTTACCATCGAAAATTTTCTAAAATCACTTATAACTTTTTATTGTGCTCACGGTTAGTTTTGAAACGTTGGAATCCGGACCGAGCCGCCGGGCGCTACGCTCGGGCGTAAACTCTGCGTTAGACGTTTCACAGTTGATTTCTGCAATCTTAGAAACAATTTACTCTGCAGTCCCACTGCTCATACATCGTACAAAAGGCACAGTGTTTGCTGCAGACACGACAACAGAATTATTGAGCAAGTTCGAGGCATGTTTGCTTCATGTGTGGATCGAACACGTCTGCCGAGAGTTTTCGTAAGACTGATGCAACAGGGCCATCGTGCAAGGAAGGAGCACGCCTCAGTCAGTGACTGCAGACGGTCGTCCGTACGACGTATTGGCAGTGCGACCCCGGCGGCTCTAGGGAGCCTGTCTTGGCGTCTCTCCGAAGCTCGGAGCGTGACGGAACGTGCTCTCGGGCGGCGGGTGTTTTTGCAGCTCTGGGACACGCGCAAGCGGACGCCCGCGCACAGCTTCCAGGAGAGTTACCAGATCACGGCGGTGTCCTTCAACGACACGGCTGAGCAGGTGCTCTCGGGGGGCATCGACAACCTTATCAAGGTGGGCCTCGCCTCGCGCCTCCGTGGCGGCCTTTTGGTGGCGGTATGGTGCCCGGAGCACGTCTCCGACCGGTCCGTTTACCCCATCGGCACGCCGGCTTGGCAGTCCGGGGGGCCCAAGTTGGGCCTAACCAAAAGAAGGTCAAGTTTAGCTCTACCTGGGCTTTTTCAAGCTTTTTAAAACCCTATATTCCCAAACAAAGAAAAAAATACAAGTTTTGGCCCAAAAAATTGTGTTACCTGGAATCTCTCACATATATCGAAAGTGGTCCCAAAGTGGGACCAAATGACGTTGCCAAAGCCAGCTCGTCACGCCGTCGGACGTTGCAACCCTGGCGGTCCACCTCTGAAGTCCCGGCGAAAAGTATGAGCAAACGCAAATGTCTCCATCACCGCGTTGTCCCAACCCAGCTGCCGAAGATTTATTCGCACCTCTTTCACCAGTGCAGCAAAAGTATACGGCGGTGTACTTCTGGTCGTATCTTAATGCACACACAGGAGTACACTACCCTACACTTTTCTGCACCTGTGCAGCTAAATCGAGCAAAGCTCTTACTGCGATGTCATTGAGCGAAAATTGCGGAGCCGCTTTTCGCATGAGGCAAAACAAGCCGGTCGGAGACGTGTGGCAGGCACCGTGGCAGCGGGAAAGGGAAACAACAGCGTCGGCTTCTGCCTTGCCCAGGTCTGGGACCTGCGCAAGAATGCCGTGCTGTACCGCATGGCCGGGCACCTGGACACTGTGACGGGGATGTCGCTGAGTCCGGACGGCTCCTACCTGCTCTCCAACTCTATGGACAACACCCGTGAGTATGGGCTGGGAGGGTGGTGTGGGTCATTAGCACCAAGATGGTGGTGCCCTCTTCAAGGGGCACCAAGGTGCTTTTCGAGATCCTCGTTTTAAGGTCATGGCTTGATCTGTGAGCTCTAAGCGTCCTAGAAAAAACAAAATTACATTTGTGCGTGGCCGATTTGCGTATTAAAAAAGTGATAAAATATTTGGACAGTTACCGTCGGTGCAGAACCACAGATGGCGATACCAAATTTTGCTGAGTATGGTCAAACGCAAGGTTTGGTAGCATCATCTCTTGTTCTGCGTCGACGTTAAGTCTCCGAATGTTTGATCTCGTTTTAATATACAAATTGGCCGCGCACGAATGTAATTTTGGGTTTCTTAGGATGTTTAAGCTCATAGATTGAGGAATGATCATGAAACGAGGATCTCAAAAAGCACTTTTGTGCTCCTTTAAGGCTGGTTCACACACTTGTGACAGCTTACGACTGAGCACCTGAAAACCTCCTGTGATCTCTTGCGATGAGAGAACGCACTGATGTGGTCTGTCCTGTGGCCGTGGAGCACTCGGAATTTCCATATGTTCCCCTTTTCTTTTTCCATTGTTCTTTTACAGCGGTGCTGTTAAGGGCTAGGTTCCCCAGGATCGTGTCCGTGTATGTCGACGCAAACCTACCTGGACAGCTACCGCCACCTATAAGCGATGGCAACAAGCACACAACCAGTATGGTTTCCGCCATCGCTCGTAGATGGCGGCAACCTTTCCAGCTATAGTAGAAGAATGGATAGTTGGGCGCGTTGGTGGGAATTCATCGTAGGAAACAGCGCAAAAAACAGACGACGACGAAGAAGAAGCACACAGTGTATCGAGTACAGCTCCGCTAGTCTTCCTTCTTCACGAGAGTGGAAAGGCTGAATGTTTTCTTTATTGGCTTTAACATTTTTTGCAAGTTGTTATAAACAACCATTTTTCAAAGATAGTATGTATACTTGAAATACTGCAAAACCTTTGCCCTGGTGAAAGGCAGTTCTTGGGCCACCTCGTAGATGGTGCCAGCGTGCCTGTACATTCTCTAGTCGTAAGAGCTCGCAAGAACTCGGTCACAAGCAAACGCAAGCGCGTGAACCAGCCTTTATAGTTTCCATCTACGATGCGACGACTAGGACTTTCTTTGCCGTGTGATCACAATTTGCGATCCCGGCTGCTCATTTTCAGTTGCGAACTACAAGTTGCACGGTGTGTCTGAAAAGCACAATGGAAGCTCAAAGTCATTATATTCCTAGACCAACACCATCGACGTTGCATGGTTGCATCGATGGAAGTCTTTCTTCTGTTGATGAAAGCAAAATTACCCTAATTCAGGTAAATACCTTATAGTGCGCGTTTGGCGAATCGCGAATGCCTATCACAGCAACGCATGTGGTCGCACACATCTTTGTAGGGGGTGGTGGCTTATGCCACTGAGCCTAGAGACATTTACTCCCCTTCTCTTTATATTTTTCTCCACATTATGTCTCTCATTACTACTACACCAATTTTGTTCATTATCATACTTCCCTGGACTTTTTCTGCCAATCTTCTAACCTCCTTTTGGTGATTGCAATACCTTTTTTCTCCTTTCTGCTGTTCACTTTACATCCGACAAATGTCACCAGACGGTGACATTTACCATTAGATTTTGGAAGCATGGTGCAATTTTCTAGCTTCTCGTGTCCACGTTAATGAACCATTGCATCGGTCTGAATCCGGTAAAACCCAGAGGGGAAAATCCCTCATGACCTTGAGTAACCTTAAGCACTGCCGGGGCCACAAGAGTAGTCGGCGCTTGATTGCACGAGCCTATGTGTGTGTTTTTTAAGCTGAGTTATTTGTCATTCTATTGAGGCAGTTTAGGTGCAAATAAGCATCTCTTTTTTTTTCTGTCTGGCAACCAAATTACGTAGGAGCTAGTTTGTGCAGCGTGTGAACTATGTGCAAAACTTGCTTTTGTCTCTAAGCAAGGATTACAGTTACCGAATCTAGTAACAATGATTACGGCGATATTTGCACCCCACTGGTTTGTTTTGTCGTGCATACATGAGGGCAAGTTGTGTTCTTATGGACTATCAGCACCAAGATGTTGCAGTCATGCCTTCTTTGCAGTTTCTGTCTGTGACATGTATTCTAAATATGGGCAGTTGGACCTTTTAAGTAATGTTTTTATGGTAATTTTTTTTTTTTTTTTTTCTGGTGAAATCTGGGCAAATTTTGGCAAGAGTCTATCTAGTACAGCCGCAAACAACTCCATTCCCCCCCGGTCAAAAAAAAAAAAAAATAATAACCACAACGTGAGTCGTTTGCAATAGCGAGACAAAAATTTGAATATTTACAGAGTTCATCCCCGAACATTTTCTCCGTATAGCGGAGGGTTCATATTAACAAGAAGTGACTATATTGCGACCACTTTTTACTTTTTGTTTGTCCCGTACCAGTGCGAATCTGGGACGTGCGGCCCTTTGCACCCCAGGAGAGGTGCGTCAAGATCCTCCAAGGTCACCAGCACAACTTTGAGAAGGTGAGCATGTCTCGTCTGGCGGTGGTTGCGACACCTTTCTAATGTAGGCCGCATTTTAATAGAAGCAAGCTTGAGACTTGCATAGCCATAGCTGTACTGTCACAAGCTCTATTTCGTGGGCTAATGTCCTATTAAAAGACCCCTGAAAATAAAAAAAATTGTTTTTTTAAACAAACTGCTTCGGACACACGTGTCAAAAAATACATTTTACGGGGGAAAATAAATGTTTTTAGAGCAATATTGGCGGTGAGAGATTTATTTTAAATTGTGCGCACGAATTCCATGGCGTTGTGGAATGGTCATTCGCTCAACAAGATGACCATTCTCTCTTTCGACCTCAACGTGAAGGCGAAGTCGATCCTATTCTCCTCCACGCACCCAAAAAGCCGAGAGAGAGAAAAAGTGGAAAGGAGGTAACTACCGACGAAATCGCGTCTCACGCTGAACAATTAATTAATTGACACGCGTGTCCCCCCAGATTGTTAAAAAAGAATTGTTTTCCTAAACTTCGATAAGACGCCTTGATGGGGCATGTGGTCAGTGCCATTACGGGTCACAAGGGCCACTGTGTCAGGCCAAGGCAGGTCACATGACATCAGGGTGTCGAGTTACGGCGTAAAGCGACTTCGTGTCACGTGACGACTTCGTGCGCGAGTCACATGAGGTCCCGCTCTTCCCGACCCACTTGACTTTCTTTAGTGGAAGGGGAAGGGGATTCGATTGGTTATATTATACGCTACCTGACTCGAGAAAATTTCTAAGGGGAAAGACACATTCATATCTTGCAACGTAATTGGCTTCACACTTGGCATACTCAATCCACTTCGCAGTTGGATTGCAAAAATCTCTGGACAGAAAGAAATGCAAGTTCCCGGTGCCAAGGTTAATTGACTTTTTTCAGAAGTCCATCGAGCAACATTGGCGGTCATTGGTGCTCGGGCACGAAGCGCGTTATTGGATCTGAGCCCTCGCCTAACGCTGATGCGGCGCTCGTGTACAATACACGTTCAGAGTATGTGATGGAGCAATGGCAGACTGCCGTTGGCGCAGACTTTGGAAAAGGTTCTGTTATAAGTAGTTTTTGAAGCCTTAGTGGCAATACCTTTTTCCCCCGCAACAGTAAGGCCTCTCTGGAATTCAATCAGGCCACTTTCGATTGCCGTCATCATTCGAGTGCGTGGCATCTGCAACACGCTAAGGGTGGGTCTTCCGGTGACAGACGAAGCCAGGAGTTAAAGGCGTGCACCAAAGCGCGTAACACTAAACCTGTGTAGCGTAGACATTAGCATAACGTCTGAGACGGAATGGATACAAGCCCTGCGTCGGTTTTTATTTTGGACTCCCGTTCGATCAGTTGGTTCTCACACACTTGGCCCGTCAACCCCTTACCTCCTCGCCTACCAATGACTCGTGTTTCGGTTTCTGCACTTGTTTAGCGCACTCTCAGGCAGAGGGCAAAACCACCCCTGTTGCTCCATTTACCTTGAGTTGTTTGCACATTTGTTTTGCTGTTTGACAACAAAACCAACATTCGCTTTAGCAAGAAAAACAGAAAAGCAGTCACTCGTGAGCGTTTGCACTGAAACAACATGGCTTCGGGGCAGAGGTTCGCTTTAGCTGACGAAGAGATGCAGAATCTTCTTTTTGAAAGTGATTAATGCTCGGGCATACGCGAGGACAAATCCTTCGGCCTTTACGATTTTTCAGAATCTGACAATATTTTGATGGACAGTGACGGGAGTGATGCGAACGACGCAAATCCCGCAAGCATTCCATCAACTTGGGCATCTGCGCGTCAGTAGGGACTCGGACCCAAAGTCCTGATTTAGAGCGCAATACCACGCCTGGAAGTCGAAGAGATGGTTTGGTGTTATTTTGATGCAAATGTGTGTTTAAAATGAAGTGTTGCCATGCTTTTCTCGAAGAGAAATCTGAATAGGCAAGGGGTGAACCAGCAACCCTGGTGAAAAATCGAACCGAAGTAAATGACCGATATTGCTTTAGAGGCGCAAAATATGATCACAGCCGAAATATTTAGTCAAACCGAAACCGCACTCTTTTAAAGATGCGACCAGCTGCCCTTTAGCAGGCGGCCAGTGGGGCAGCAACACTGGGCGGTGACAAAAGCGTCGTTGCTTTGGTTCTTCTCCCACGCCTTTCCTTCATTGCGTAAAGTAGGGGATATCTCGTCCTCGCGTTTTCCAAAATATTTTTTGTTTCGTGGTTTGCATCTTAGTGCTCCTGGTTGTAAGCTATGCAGTCAAGCTCTGCTGTTCCGCTTGCTCCAGTGCAATGCTAGCATCACAAATGCCGCCCCCCCCCCCCCCCCCCCCCCCCCCCAAAGTACCGTAGCATCTCCTGAGTGGAGGATGAACGCTCTACACAACGCAACGTGCAAGGGTGTCCGTCATAGGTTCTCCACGTTTAAATGCACCTAGCAATGTAGCTAACGACCCTCCCCTTCCCCCATGCAAACTCTTCTGCATGATCCACAAGTCCGGGAGCACCCACCTGCAAATAGTGATACAGTGTGTGAAACTTGTGCAACTCATTCGGTATGATTCAAGAGTATTAACTTCCTCCTTCCGTGTACAGAGCGACCAGTGGCCGTGTGCGTTAGGACGCCACAGCTCGGAGCACGGGGAGCGTCCTGGGTTCAATCCCCACCCCTGCCCGTTTCGATCTGGAAAAGTATCGTACCGGCGTGCGCTTACATATCCTTACTGTTTGATGCACGTTAAAAAGCCCAGGCTAGCGGTTGTACTGCACTGGCTAATTTTCTCGTCTACAGCTGAGGCACCAGACGCACGTTGAGGACAACTAACTTCCGGCTGTCTAAACATACACGCAATGCAATTATTTTATCGTGCGCAGACACTGTTAATTTTCATTTCCGCGAGCATGAAACCAAACTGTATGCTCAAAAGAAAGTAAAAAAAAATATTTTTTTATTAAATAAATAAGGTCTTGTTTGATTTAAATCAGATTTTTTTTACTTAAACCACTGTGTCTAGAAAATAGACACTCTTTATCACTGCATGTATTTTTAAATATAAAATTTATTGATTGATTGATTTAGATATGTTAGATTGATGGAAGAAATAATTACCGTAAATTAAAAGAGCAGTTAAAATAACAACTTTTTTATAATGTAAGCCCCACCAACTAGAACGGAAACAGCTGGTTCTTTACAATAGAGCTGTTAAGGGCTGGTTTTCCCAGTTTTCCCACCAAACAAATGTTGACAGAAAACTATGCAAAACTCTGGACAGCTACCGCCATCTATGATTGACGGCAGCAACCAGACAACCAATCTGGTTGCCGCCGTTGCTCATAGATGGCGGCAACCTTTCCAGCTATCATAGAAGAATGGACAGTTGGGTGAGTTGGTGGGATTTCATCGTTGGAAACAGCGCGCAAAACAGACAAGGTCGGAGAAGAAACACACGGGACGAGCGTACAGCTTCACTGGTCTTCCTTCTTCACCAGAGTGGAAAGGCTGAAAGTTTTTTAGTTAGCCATAAAAATTGATTTGCTTTTTCTTTAATGTTCTGATTTGCTTGCAATAAGACATTGCTTTTCTAGTTTGTGTGCCTTTTTTTCGTGTTCTGATTTGCTTGAAATATGATGTTACAAAATGACGAACAAAGTGGAAGGTAGAAAGAAGGCTCACTGTTCCAATTCGCTCAGAAGAGCGCTTTTTGCTCGTGCTTAGATGCAAACCTTTCTCGCATAATAATTCTTTGATTTCAGTACAAGTCAAAGGCACACAGAAAGACTGAAATGACAGAGAAACAGTAAATAAAAACTAAGAACTGTTTGCGATAAAGGTTCAATTTAGATCACCATAGTAAAACTGGTCGGATTTAATTCACGATTTAAATCATCTCGATTTCTATTCTCCACTCCGACTCGGGATAAAATTTCTGTGGCACTTTAGAAGAAGGAAAAAGTGCAGGTGCACGGCTTTCATTGATGCTCAAGGTGTGGGTGTGCGTGGGCACCCATAGCCTTGACTTTATTGCCAAAGAAACTTCCCCCAAGTGTGGCAAGGCAGCCACGCTGGGTCCTTGCCCGGTGATCGGCGCCAAAAGCACACTTCTCTTGAAGTGCGCAGTGCATGGTATTGCCTTTTTAGCCGCTAGCTTTATAAGTATAGACCAATATTTTCTACATGTGCAGTCTTTTCTCAAATTTGTGCCGGCATTTTATGAGCATGAACTCTATCTGTGTGCGATGTAGGCCATATCGACATCTACCAAACATAGACTTCCTTTTTTTACAGACGGGATTACTCAAAAAAGATTGGGCCTTTCTCATCTAAAACCGACATCTTCCGAAACTGTTTTTTTTATTTTTCTGTGCAGCACTCGGCACTTGAATGAGGTAACAGAAAATATAGTCTCCCAAAAAGAAAACTTGCAATACTTTCTATCCTCGCTCAGTCTCGCATACTACATGTTCTATTTTGTGTATTTTTGATTTAGTGCACAAGCGTGCATTGTAGTCAGGGTTCCGTGTTTTTGGATGAATCCGAAAAACTGAAAAACACCAGTCAATGCAATTTTGATCAATTCAGATTTATCCAACAAACCCCAAATTTTCATGTGCCAATGCCCCTCCCAAGATAAATATCTCAGTAAAGACGATATTTTACAATGAAGTTTCATCAGAGCACAGGGTCAATGGTCCTGGGAAAATGCCACCACAGTTATCTTTCAAATCTCAGATCATTGCCCAAAGCCCTGGTCTTGCCGCTTATCTCGTCAAGGTTCAGGACAGCATGTCACCGTAGCATTCGTGTCACGACAAAAGCCTCTGTATTGGTTTCCATTTTGGGCCACACTATTTGTGTTTTAAGAGGAAGAAGAGGTTGTGTTTTTGTAACAGTGAAAGCTATGGACCGTAGAGATTGCATAAAATGAGGAAGAGGGACAGTTGAAACTTCTCTATTACATCCTTAACCACTCCACCTCGCACGGCAGCAGGGTAGGACTGATGGATTAGGATGGGGTGAATGCATGCTTCCCAGCGACTGCCTCCAGCAGTTTATTGAGCTCAAGGTATCGACGTTTGTTGAAGCCACACATGTGTGCAACCTTTGCAGGGGGGCAAATTAGCATTGCCAATGGCAATGGCACCAGCTCCAAATCTAGCTGAAGAAATATTAATTGACATAAGCATGCTTTATTTTTCTTTATCTAGCATACGTTTACACTCGGATATTCTTCATTTATTTTTCATGGGAAACACTGCGAAATTAAGCTCCGAATTTCTGAGATTTTGCTATCAAACAAAAAAAGATTTTCGATTTAGGTTCTTCTAATTTTTAATGATATGACTGGTATTGATAAAAGCAACTACATAAAATTACCTAACTACATTTCAAATCGTGTGGATCATACCAGAAAAATAAGGGAAATTTCTTGTTGAACAGATTATAAGAAGTTTTCATTTTTTCCACGCACATTCGCTCAGTGGAACCTGTTACCAAAGTATTTTTTTTTGTGACGACGTGGGACCATTTATCTCAGGAAATGGTCTTGATTTTTAATGTTGTTTATGTTCAATGTTTATGTATTCTCTTTATTGACAGCCCAGGTTGTATTCAAGTGTTCTGTTTTTATTTTATTGAGCGTATTAATCCATGTGCTGTACCTGCTATAATGCCGAAGTTTTTCGCGCTGTAGGTTTTTTTTCTGTAAATAAAATAAATTTTAAAAAAAATAAACTCTGAATTTAAATATAAAAAAGCAAAGGAGTGGACGAGGAAACCGCCAGTTTTCTCGTCTGCTCCTTTAAATTTGTGCTTTGCAAAAAGGACTCTGCTGTACACATTCACAAACTATGTTCCTCCAGTCTCGTTGGAATGGAATCGATAATACTCATTCTCTCTGTGCACAGAACCTGCTGCGGTGCGGCTGGTCGCCGGACGGAGCCCAGGTGGTGGCGGGGTCGGCGGACCGGTGCGTGCACGTGTGGGACACGACGAGCCGACGCCTGCTCTACAAGCTGCCCGGGCACAAGGGCTCCGTCAACGAGGTCTCCTTCCATCCAAAGGAGCCCATCGGTATGTGTGGCCAAAAGGTGTCGCAATCGGACCAAAAATGAGCAAGATGGTGCTCGTGTACCATGTTTTTAGGGCCTTCACGGGCCGTTTTCTAAGGTATCGATGCGACCACCAAATTTAATCAAAGTCGTGGGTCACTGAAGGCACACACTCAATGTTAAAAATAGAAAAAAATATGAAACCCATTTTTTGTGGCTTCTAAAAAGCTGCAAATACGTTGATTGAAAAAAAAAGTTCCACAGACAACCGGAAGCATTCTGTGCGTTCGTCGTTTCGCGTATCGTGGGACTCGCGGGGACTGCGATGGCAGCGGATGACCGGCGTGGGACCTTTATTTCAAAACTGTTGTTCGCGGTACCGGCGAATTCTGTCTACCTTTAAAAGAGAAATTTGGGACTGATCAAAAGAATTGGTATTCATCCCGTACGACACGCCCGACCACCAAGCCGATTTGCACGAAGACGTCGCCGAGCCGTCGCTCCCTGCTCATGGCTGAAGACATCGCTCGCGCAAACGTCAAGCACGACGTGTCTACTTCGAGTTGAATATGCTCGCGTACGATTTCTTTACTAGGTGTGAATGTCGCCAATGCGTGGTGGTTCCCGACTTCGGCCCGGGAGTGCTTTAGCTAGAGGAAAATCGGCAGCAAACTTTCGAACTTACAGTTTACTGATCATTACTAAGGAGAGAGATCCACCAGTAAATAGGTGCCCCGGTAGCTCAGTGGGAAAGACATCCGCTTCATACTCGGTAGGACCAAGATCGATCCCCCGTGAAACTTTTTTTTTTTTTTTTTCAAACATTTTTTGATGTTTACATATCTTTTTTTTTTTTTTTTTTTACAATTATCACTGAAGAAACAAACAAAAAAAATAACAAATAAATGTTGTGGACGACACTTCGCTGAGTTAAATGGTATGGGATTTCCTTTTTGACACTTGTGAACTCAATGTAATCACTTTCCACAAAATGCAAGGAGCATATAAATCAGGAAGCCTGTGCTTTCCGAGGTGCCCGTAAATGTTGAATTGCAGCCAGCCATTGGTCCCGATCCCTTGATCTTTCGGAAACTCTGTCGCACAATGCCCCTTTTTTTTTTCGGATGCAGGACATGTGAGCCAGCTCTTCACGCATCATCTTGGGTGTATTCTTTTCGGAGCCGATCATGGAAATTCTCCACGGGCACTCACTACTCATCTCCAACTCCTCAATGTACAAAACAACTCATCTTGGAGTTCAGAACAACGAGCGGAACAATCATAACTGCAAAAGCGAACAGTTCCCGTACGCCGCATGTCGTGTCGTCTGCTACGGAGAGGAGAAAAAAAAAAGAATGCACGGTCGGGTGTAGCCACGTGACTTCCGCCACTCACTCTCTTCTCTCCACTTCTCCGACCTCCGGATCCAAGCTGATCCGCTAGAAGAACCACTGGCTCTGCATTTCACCAACCATAAAGCAGTAATAATGAAGTCGAAACGCAACCCAGAACTCAGCACTACCTATGAGCAATAAAAAAATCAGCACTACCTATGAACAAAATCAGTATCATCAGCTCCACAAGAGCTTCGCCCCAATCAACATCATTCACAACATGGAGATGCGGTCATTTTTAATGTACAAGTCGCCTTTTTTTCTTTTTTTTTTACTAGATTTCTGTAGCTGTCTAGGTAGGACCTTTAGGATATAAAGTATATCCTATAAAATAAAAAAAATAATATAAGAACAGAAAGTAACCGGTTCCAGAGGGTAACCGGCAGAAGAAAGCACTACTAAAAGCTGCAGTCCTACATCTGTGCTCTCAAGCCTTATGAACGGGATCCACTCGGGCGGATTGATAATGTGGTGAAAAAAGATAGGTGTCACATGGGATTCCGGTTTGGGAATGATATATGCTGTGAAAGAACTTCAAGCGGAGCTTTGCTCTACGGTATTCGAGTGTATCCCATTGTAGAGTCTGTTTAGCACGTGACACACTAAAATCTCTATCTTTTAATGACCTTCCCAATACATAGCGGGCCGCAAAGGTTTGCACCCTTTCTAGTTTATCTCTATCCGTTATAGTCGGCGGGTGCCACACAGTGCAGGCATATTCTAAAGTAGAAAACACATTTGTTTTTTACAAGAGCTCCCTGGTGGCTCGAGGAAAGTTACGCGTATTTCTGCGAAGAAAACCCGAAGATTTTGAAGCCTTTGCTAGACTATAATCGACACGTCGACTCCAATGTAATGAAGACGTAAAAAAACGCCTAAATAGTTAAACTCAGAAACCACTTTTAGATTAATATTGTTTATTTCATAACGGAATTCATTCACTGTTTTTCTTGGCAAACGTACCCACACACGTCAGGGTCTTTCTCAAGCAACTTACGAAGTCTGTCCCTCAGAGCACCATCAACTTTTCTGTCACAGAGTCCAAGATTTCAAACTGTGTCTCTAGATCAAGTACCACTGTTTCCAGCCTTGCTATCGCATTTGGAATAAATCGGTACTTCTCGATACTGCAGAGCCCACTCGCGAGATCATCGCTGGTTACGGTTTCTTGCAGCAACTTCGTGGCAGCATTTCTCAGCTTTAATTTACCTCCTAAGTGCCGTGCTGTGAGAACTACGGCAAGGCTGCTTTTATTTGCCGCCTTGCCGCGGTTTTTCAAGTAGCAATTCGCTGCTCTTAGAAATGTTGGAGTGTTGGCGAGAGTAGGCCACGCTCGCTGTTTGCTGATGCAAAAGTATAATCCACGTGTGAAACGCACATTGTGCAGGGGCGTGTCAGTGAAATGACGGTACATTTAATGAAAAACCGGGACAAAATCTGTAAATTTTCGGGAGACTCAGCATAGTTTTGGGACAATTCAGAAGAACAAAATTAATAAAAATTGGAGCAAACTCACTCGATAGATGCTTTCTGGTAGCTGACACTAGTATTGGGACATTTCTCAAAATCGAGACATGTTTCGGAAATCCCAGCTCTAGTCATATGATTGTCCCATTATACCTCAAGCTCTTTTCATTCAATTCAGGTGTCACATAACATCTTGCCACTGTTTTTATTGTTCCAAGGCTTCCCTTCAAATGTGCGAGATTCCTAGGTTAAAATTGTGGAAGAAGTCAATTTTCACATTGAGTCTTTCAAGCAGTTGCTAATTATACTGTAACACCAGACAACACTACCTTTAAACGATGGAGACCTTCTTGCATTAGGTGATTCCAAATTGACCAGTATGAAACTGCCTCAACTAGGATGTACGTCTGTTAGGGTGACTCGTAACAAGAGAGAAGTCAGAAAGGCTGATTTTGTAGTAATTCCAAAATTAAAGTGCTTATGATGGTGATTAACTTTATTTTCATAATGGTGGTGCCATGGCCTTATAACATATTTTTTTGCTTTATAAAGAAAATTTGTAAATCGTAACTTGTATGTCTCAATTCAGCAGTGCATTTACTGATGGAATGACCTTCAAGTTTAATGGCTGCTCAAGCACTGTGGCATAACCATTAACCTATATTTTCAGTTGGGGAGACAGTACCGGTCTTTTGCCATGCAATACTGAACTGTGCATTGTTGAACACTCAGGCTCCTCCATAAAATAGCACTAAGAGAAGATAGCAGGATGAGGTTTCCGCGTGCTAAAATTGCCCCAAACAAAAGTCAAGTGATTTCTTGAAAACTCGGATAAAAGGCAGTTGTCGCCAGTCGCTACCAGACATAAGTCCAAGTGTGCTAGCCATGGAGGACGCTTCCTCACATGTTCGAACCTTCATAAGCTCTGATGTGGCATTTTTTGTTTTATTGTAGTACAATTATTATTTAAAGGAGCACTCAAGTGGATGCTGAGATCACCCATTTATGGTGATAACTCAATCTACAACCTCTAAGCATCCTAGAAAATCCGAAATCACACTCGTAGGCGGCCGATTTCCCTATCCAAAGTCCCCGCTCTCTGCACCTTGGAGCAGACACGAGAGGGCAGCGACAGACGGCGTTTTCGAATGAAATTGCAAGGTTATGTCTCCTACTCCCAAAGATTTTTTGTTTTTGTCAAAATAAAATAGACCCTTTCCGGAATTCAGACTGGCAACTTTGATCACTATCATCATCATCTGAAAAATGGCATATGTGCTATACTATTGGCGGCCTTCTGTTTAGTGATGAAGGAAGAAGTTGAAGATGCTCCTAAGGAGATGATTCAACAATTATATATTCTAGATGTTAGCGTGCCGTGAAGCAGGAATTGGATGCAAGAGCTGCATAAGTGTCCATTTCTAACTCGGACCCACTCAATCCGTTAGTCGCACACAGCCGGCTTCAAAGCCCTTGATGTATAGAATTTTATCAAGGCATCTATGTGGGCTGGCGCTTCTTTTGGAACACGGTGTAAGATAATACTGTTTAGGTGAGGACACGGCGGGACTAAACGCGCGGGGCGAGGAATCAGATAGTGTTCGTTCGACGGGCATCCGAAAGGCTGCATTATTCCGCAGCCACCGTGCCTGCGGCTGACAGTGCCGCCGGCGGCCAAACGGCGAAACTGTGTGAAAACGAAAAAAATTATCTCGTTGCCATGACACCCCGGTACACCGTGGTCTTTCTGCATGTGCAACAACCTCGCTGGAGCTCTTCGCGTGTGGAGCATGAGGTGGCACAAGCCATCTTGTGCACTGCTGCCTGCCTCCTGCATGATTAAGAGTCGCCTTGCACGTTTTTGCTTCGTTTCGAATTGCGACGAAGACATTTGGAATCCAGTCGCCGTACGCTACATGGAATGAAGATTGAAGAAGCCGTGTGCGGCGTTTGACCACGCGTTTGACGCGGTGACAATGGGCCGGAGATGCTTTGTCCAGAACTGCAACTCAGGTCACCCTAGTTGCAAAGAAAGGGTCAGTTTGTTCAAGGTCCCATCCGACCCCACACGTCTGGAAGCGTGGGCTCAAGCAACTCCTTGCAAGCACCGTCCGCTTGGCCCTAAAGATTTTGTTTGCATCAAGCATTTCACCAACGACATGATTGTGAAAGGACGATACTTCGCGGAGCTAAAAGGGAAAATCCTACTTGACGTTCCAAAAAAGTTCATCCTTTCCGACGACGCCATTCCTCGCATTTTTCTGTCTTCTACACCACCGTCAATAGCTACAAGGAAAAGAAAGCCCCCCACGATCAGACACTCAGCACCGCCACTAAAGGCAAGAAAGAAAAACAGAACGGCTGAGGCAACTGACATGCACGAGGAAGTACCTGAAGCGTGCTCAGCACAGGACGAAACAAAGGAAGTCTCATCTGATCCTGCATGCAGTAAACTAGCTTCAAGTCCAACATCTCCAAAAAGAAGTGTCGTGGGAGCTTATGACCAGACTGAAGCGAAAGAAGTGACTGGTGCAGAAAGGCGAGAGAGCACCAAGACAGATTGCCCACAGGGGTGCTTAGACCCCTCGAGCGCCCATTTGCCGAGCATTGCGCCACCGGCACCAATGGCAAGAAAGAAAAAAAGGACGTCCGAAGAAACTGGCATGCACGAGGAAGTATGTGAAGCGTGCCCAGCACAGGACGAAACAAACGAAGTCTCATCTGATCCTGCACGCAGTAAACTAGCTTCAAGTCCAACATCTCCAGAAAGAAGGGTCGTGGGAGCTTATGACCAGACTGAAGCGAAAGAGGCGACTGATGCAGAAACGTCCAAATGCACCAAGACCGAGTGCCTACAAGTGTGCTTGGACCCCTCAAACGCCCACTTGCCGAGCATTGCGTGGAACCACTGCATATTGAGCCAAGAGGGACTGCTCAGCCTTTGTTTTATACAAGCTGGCATATCGTCATCTGGAAAGCCTCTGTGCTTAAAAGTGTTGCATGTTCAACAAGTCAAGGAAGCACAGTTCACTTTAAACACATTTGCACTTGATCGCAAAATCGAGATAGCAACCGTTCCAGGTGTATGTGAATTGCACTGCCGAGATGACTGGAGCACTGTCACTGCATCTCTGAAGCATCTCGATGGTCTGAATCTCTGTCCTGGTGGACCACCACAAGAGACATATGCGAACGTGCAGCTTGAGTGTGGCTACGTGGATCCAGCTGGTGCTTGGCGGCACAACCAATGCCCCATTCTCCAGGTCGGAGAACTGCCATGTTGTTTTAGAGCGCAGCTCTTAGGGGCCCGTTCCCGGCTTGAGCGGCGTCGCCGTCGGCGTAACCAAGGTCATCCCAAGGTCACGTGACCCCCAAGGTCACGTGACCCCTCTCAAGGTCACGTGACTCCCAAGGTCACGTGACCCCTCCCAAGGTCATTTCAAGGTCACGTGACTCCCAAGGTCACGTGACCCCTCGAGGTCACGTGACCCCTCCCAAGGTCATCTCAAGGTCACGTGACCCCAAGACCCCACGTGACCCTTTGAAGGTCACGTGACCCCCAAGTCACGTGACCCCTCTGAGGTCACGTGACCCCCGAGGTCACGTGGTCTCCTCCCCAAGGTCACGTGACCCCTCCCAAGGTCATCTCAAGGTCACGTGACCCCAGGTGACCCCCACGTGACCCCCAGGTCACGTGACCCCCGAGGTCACGTGACCCCTCTGAGGTCACGTGACCCCTCTGAGGTCACGTGACCCCCCGAGGTCACGTGACCCCCTCCCCGAAGTCACGTGACACCCCCCCCCCCCCCCCCCCCCCCGAGGTCACGCGACCGCCCCCCCCGGAGCATATTAAAGAATGAGGGGAGGAGGAGGGGTCTACCCTCCCCTCAGTACCCTTCACTCCTCCTCCTCAAGAGCTGCGCTCCAATTCGGCGTTACAGGGATTTGTAAACGGCTTTCACTTTTTTGTGCAAGGTTAAAAGACACCTTCCGAATTCACAAATCAAGAATGGACAAGCGTCGAGAGCACCGGCGAGTCAGAATCATCCTGAGCCTACCTAACAAGCAGAAAGTAGATGTATTAAGAAAGCAACGGATCGCCTGCTACTGTTTTAAGATGCAGCTACTCAAAGTTAAGAAAAAGCTGACTGAAGAGTTATTGTCCTGTCAAGGCAAACTGAAAGACCTAAGTGAGGCATCCCTTCATAAAACACTTAAGGAAGCGAACCTTTCAGAGGCGCAGCAAATGCTTGTGACCGAATGCATATTAGCTGCACGGCATAAATCCAAGAAAGGAAGTACACGGATAACTGGCTGCTGCTGTGTTTGCTGCTGCATATTCGCATGCCCACAGGATACAGGTTCCTAAGAGACAGTGACGTCCTTCCTCTGCCATCAGTGAAGACCATCCGGCGATATATAGCCACTGTCGGAATGAAGTGCGGCTCCGACCGGAACTTTTTTTCTGCCTTGAAGAAAAAATTAAACGGAAAGTCGATGTTCTCCAAGCATGGCATGCTGATGGTGGACGAAATGCAAGTGAGGCAGTGTAAACGGCTCAATTCCAGGACTTTGAGCTATGACGGACTAGTTGAGCAAGGCATAAATAAGAAGCAAAGTTCAGAATTGTCAGATCATGCGCTCGTGTTTATGTTTTGTTCATTTGCTGAACGTTCAGCGCAGCCTGTGATTGTGGTTGCTTCAAAAAACGCCACGCGAGGCACAGTGCTATGTCAGCTTCTTCTGCAAGCTATTGCACTGCTTGAGGACTCTGGAGCTATGATCGACGGTGTCGTATGCGATGGTGCAAGCACAAATCGCACCATGTGGAAACACCTGGGCGTCACTGGCGAAATGCAGGAAGCGAAGCACTTTTTTGAGCACCCAGTTGATGCTGAGCAAAAGGTGTACATGTTTTCAGATGTTCGTCACCTATTTAAATGTGTTCGAAACCGGCTGCTCAAACAAAGATACCTGAAGACATACGGAAAATGGGTCAAATGGTCACACTACATTTCCGTGTTTAAGGAAGACGAGGCACTCCCAGGAGAGCTCAAGGCGTGCCCTAAAATAACTCAGCGCCATATTTATCCGTCCAAAATGGACAAAATGCGAGTGAAGTTTGCTACGCAAGGTGTTCAGCGGGTCTATGGCCGCCGGTATGAAGCACTACCAGAAACGAGGTGTGACAAACCTATATGACTGTGAAGGCACTGTTGAGTTCACAGCGAGACTTAACGATTTGTTTGATACCTTGAATCGACGACACCCAACGGAAGGAATAAGGCAAGGTTGCAGTGACATCAGGGTTTTGCAAGAAGGCTTGAAATGGCTGAACGAGTGGGAGCAAGAACTTTCAGATGGATCAATAACCGAGGACATGTTTCTGACCAAAACGACAGCTGAAGGTCTTCAGTCACGCTGAAGTCTACAGTTGATCTTTGCCATTATTTACTCTATGAGTGCAACTTTATTTATGTCCTGACCACTAAGTTTAACCAAGATCCATTAAAACGGTTCTTCAGAAAAGTTTGGCAAGCAGCAGGTGAGAATGACCATCTGGACTTTCCTGCAGCTGTACAGAACGCTGAGCATATACACACTACTAAAGCCACCCAAGTTCGGAAACTGCGAAGTGAAAGAAGCTCCGCTTCTCGACCTTTCATCTTTCAAGACCATATTCAAGAATGAAAAGCTCTGAAAGGCAACTTGCAGGAATCCGTGCTAAACTGGACGGGCTAATTAACACAGAGTCATGGGATTGCGAAGATGTTCTGCCTGCTGATGCAAGGACAACACAGGCGGTCGACTGTGTAATTTACTACATTTCAGGCTTTCTTAGTCGTAGACTACGCTCCATGTTTTCTTGCCCTGTCTGCAGAGGTTGCCTTACCGTGACTTCAAGTTGTGTACCAAAAGCTGCCCTCACTAATGCCAAGACTAGAGGGGGGTGACCCACCCGAATTATAAGTTATTCACCCTCCTCAAAGTAGCTGAAGGTTATTTCTCTAAGCATGCTGACGATCCTGAGGTGTTTTGGGACACCATAGAGCATGTAATTGACAAAAACATCACGTTTCCTTGCCCTGAGCACAAGATGGACGCGGTAGCCAGAATTCTGCGCTATTACACGATGAGAATGCATCAATACTGCAAAGGAAAAGCAAGAAATACAAAGAAAGAAAGTCGCAAAAAGAAGAAAGAAGCAAGGCTGTGTAAGAAGTAGACTGAAGCAGTTCATTGATAGTCCAGCGTTCTGCTGTCTTTCCCACAACAAAGCCATTTGCTCGGCTCTTTATTTCAATGTTGTTATTTTATTACAAACGTTCTTAACGAAGAATGTATTTACAACATTTTCTTGTGAAAGCGTGTGAGCAGTCCACAATCACGACCTTTGTTGTTCAGTGCGTTGCTTTGCTGTAGAGATGTTGTCCCCGCGATGTTTTGCCAAGAAAATATGAATCCCAACATTAGGTGTTTAGTGTCTGATGATCACGAGCCTAAGACCTAGAAGGAATGAAATTCCGGAGAAGCGCCATCACATACCCGCTTATTAGCCAGTTTGAATACCGCGCCAAATGCCTCTGTTTTAGTGTCTTCACAAAACTGCCCTCGCTGCCATTGAGCCACGAAACTAAGATAAACGACGAATCTATGCTTAAGCAACACACATACAACAAGTGCCGGGTTATAAGGAACACACCACATGCACAATACGAGTTTTTAAAAAACAAATTTCCCATTGAAAAGCGCAGGAGACAAGGCCCGCCGACCCACATGCGTGCCTACGGGTCGACCAGTCATCTACCGGCACCGCTTGAAACCATAGTGAGATGGAGAAAAAGGGAGAGTGAAAAGCGAACTTTATCAGCACTGCGCGAGGAGCGCGCTGTCCTCACCTGAAGAGTATTATCTTACACCGTGGTTCGGACGCATCTTTTTCGCCATCGACACTGAAAGAGATTAAAAAAAAACTGTACAGTGACGCGCGCTTTATCATTTACCGTTGATTTGCAAAAGTGACAGTACCCCATACAATACTGCAGACCACAGGTTCCATTGCCGCCATTAATACGGTAAAAGTTAAACTGCCACTTGAGTCACCAGATGGCACTGGATTCCGGAAAGGGTCTATTGCATAATGCACCTAAAAAAAGCAATAATAGTATCGTTTGGAAACTCTACGCAATTAACTATTTTCATTGGTCAAACTTTATGGAGCTGGTAGGGACCCGAGGATGGCCAGCCCCGCCCTTGAAAGTAGTGCGCGTTTTCTGGACATCTTGCCATCTGGTACATCTGGAACAATATGCCATCAAAAACAAACTTCAACAAAAAGCACTTGAGTGCCCCTTCAAGACTTTGATGGCCCGAATTACTTGCATTATTTGGAGGTAAATAATGCAAACAAGCTTTTCTCAGATGAGAGTGAGCAGAGTTCACTGTCACTGAGTGAAGCCGCAAGAAATTATTTTTTTAAGAGACCTAGATGTTGTAGCAACACCTTGAAGTTATAATGGACCTTTTCCCAGTAAGCTGCGTATGCATACACCCTCTCCCCTGGACTTCTTTCCCGTTGTCCCCATTTTTGAAGGGCAGCGTCTTGCGTGACCAAAATTGGCGGCACCCATCGTTGTGCGTATTTATCTTTGACTTTTTTTTTTAATGTCGGTAGTATGGGGTGTAAAAAAGCAACGAAAATGGATACCACTTCACGATGCCAAAGTGTTCTGATGGGTGGGGCCATGTTGGGCTGCCCTGCATTTCTAGTTCACAAACAAACCCTGGGAGCCACCTGCGGATTTGTCCGTTGCTCTTTACCAGGGTGTAAGATAGACAGGTGGGGAAATGGCCCATAGAAGCCTACCGCAGCGCCGTGACCGGGTTGTGTACTCGTCTCCTTGCGGGTACCCCCGATTTGCGACAGATGGCGCTGCGGCGAGAGGAAAAAAAGTCGGAATCGGATTTGCATGGAACTTTATGGGAGAGTGCGCAAAATAAACCGAAAGCACGACAGTCCTCCATTGAAAATCTACGAGAAACCATCTCCGTCAGTTTAGCCGGTCGCTACCGGTCGCCCACCCGGAGTGAGAGTTCGCGGTGCTCCACATAGATGGCGCCACAGAAAAAGAGAAAACCGAGGGGGACACAATCCGGTCGCTCATTTGGCTCTCGTTTCCCCACCTGTCTATGTTACACCCTGCTCTTTACTAAAGAAAGGTCCATCTTTATCAGGTTCTTTGTAATGACTCAATACATCTGACCGAGACATCCGTTTGATTTTTGCGTAAAGGTTGTATTTGCACTTTTCTGGTTTTAGTTTGGAGCAATCATAAAAGAAAGAGTAACTTAATGCCGAAGGAATAAAAAAAAAGTCATTTTCATTAGCACAGTTCCACTTGCCAATATGGGTTCGGCAGAAGTGGGGTAACGGCTCCGTCGGTTGCCTTCAAGACGCTTCTTTCTGACGCTTGTCATTGACGTCGGGTTGAGGGGCGGGGTTCGAATCCGCTTCGTAAGGCCAGTCCTTAGCCGGTCCCACTGGAGCCACACTTGCGCTCCCTCCTCAATCTCGAGGCCGCCTCCTCTTCCCGTTCTCCCCTTTGCTTCGCCTTCCTGACCTGTTAATGTTTGTTTTCCTGTTCAATCCCCACCCCTGTCCGTTTCAATCTGGATGAGCATCGTACTGGCGTGCGGTCGTGTATCACTACTGTGTGGTGCACGTTAAAGACCCCAGGCTAGTGGTTGTGCTGCACTGGTTAAATTGCTCATCTACAGTGGGTAACAGTGTCGCCATGTTCTGGCAGACTAAACTCCTGCTGTATAAACAGTTAACTAATTGGTTTTTGCTTTTCCTCTTTGCATCAGTTTATTAGACACATTGTTACAACTTGCAGGTGTTGGTCTGTATTGGACCAATTGAATTTGTGTATGCAGCGGGGACACGTAGGGAAAAGTAATCCCCCTTACCTCCTTCCTCTTGAGCTAAAAAGAAATACTCCAGAAAAGATGTGCACTAAACATCTGTAGTTTGTTAGCTACAAGTTGAAAAATTGCCTTTCCCACACTATCATTGCAACAGCAGTTGAAACCAGCGTTGGGGAGTACTTTGAGTGCATTGTTCTCAAAGTTCTACTTCCAGTAAAGTTAGAAACATGTACTTTACTGGAAGTATGTTCTCCGAGCATGTACTTGAACTTTGCTCAAAGGGATGTTTCAACGAAATTTGAAATATACCCGTCGTGTTCAAAAATAGGTTGAATGTGATCGCCATAGAACCCCAATCGTCATCCACAATATCTGTAGATGACAATCGCACGTTTGTGTTTTGAGCCTGGTGGCTGTATTTTTCGTTATAAACGGCCCACTCTGGCAAGAGCTTGGAAAGCAGCCAGCAGAGAGCACGTGACATCCGACGCAATTGGACGTAGTTTGTCTCGGGACGAGCAAAGCTCCGGGAAGGCCGACGTCGAGAGGATGGCCTAGTCGTTCCAGCCACCGAAGCAGCTGCTTTTGTACGAATTTTGAGTGACGGGTTAATCTTCTGTAACCTTGTAGAGGGACAATAGCGACTTCTGGGTCACACAAAAGGGATTCTCGGAAAGATGGGAGTTCCTTCTTCCCCTCTTCTCTCGTGGTGGCCGGAGGCAAGACAGTTGCCACCACTACCTCTCAAGGCTCCCAGACACGGGCATTACAAATGAGGCGTTAGCGACATCCACCAGGTGCTCTTTGCTAATCGTTTAATTCCTTGTAAAATTCCTTTTTTTTTTGCGACTTTTTTTTACCAAGATATTGGTGTATTTGATGTTATACTGCTCCTTTGAACACATATAGACCAAAAAATGAGCTACGAAATTTCGTTGTAGTATCCCTTTAAAGGGCAACTCCGCTCAATTCCGAAAAATTTAGGCTTCCATGTGATTCACATTCACAAAGCACTACTAAACAACTCTACGTCTTCGGATTCGCGAAATGTGGAATATTATTTGTGTAATCCTAATTTAAACATCAGCAGATATTGAAACCAAAACTTTGGTTGCGTCAGGCAACATTGGTCTCGGGTCGTCAGAGTCATGGCACGTCACGTCGAACCACGTGGTCTTGTGACGTTCGTGAGAAAGCGAGAAACCGAGCAAGGTCTTTTTTATTTCTTTTTTTTTTTTTGGACGCGGGCAGGTCGCTCTGCATAGCCTGGACGGTGATGGCCCGGGGGCGAGGGGGAAGGGGAGAACGCAAAAGAGGAGAAAAGAAGCGGAAAAACAGACCGATAAGCGCGCAGGGCAGCGCATCCCAGGCACATCCGTGTTACAGTGATCACGTGAACGCCCGGTCAGCCAACACCGGGAGGAGAAACTCATGACGTCATCGTTCAATTTCGCTCTGAGAAGTAAAAACAAACAAAACGTGAGAATGACGTAGTCATGCCTCTGACGTAGTGGTTCAACGTTGGCCGCTCCATCTCCGTGGCATTGACTGCGCTGGTGATTGCGCCTCGCGCCGCACGCTGGAGTTGGCAGACTTCGGCGACTTGGCTCGCTTGAAGGTTTGCTGGCCAGTTTATTAAATATATAAACGGAATTAGATCGTAATATTTTGCATGGGGTCTTCCTATATGATACTGAAGAGGGCTACATAGTTTTCTAAATATCAAAAATGATGCGGAGTTGCCCTTTAAAGTATTATATTTTCTTTTTCTTTTTTTACTTTCCGAGGAAAGTACAGCTTTCAACTTCAAAATATGTTCCCCAAATTTGCTCTCAATAAATTCGTATCATAACGTGACGGTTTGTCAACCCTAAAGAAATACTGGGAGGTATATTCTACTCTCTCCAAAAACGCGAGCAGATGACTCATTGCTGGGTCATTGGGGGTCATTTCCGAGAATAACCAACGCATCCTCGATTATCTCTGGAACAATGCATACCTATTTAAAGAAAAAAAAACTATAGTATAAACCAACACACGGCCCCGACGTCACGCAGCGGCGGTGGCGCTGTCGATGGCACTGCGCATGGGCAGACGCTTCACCTCACGCGAATTCGGTTTCTGCGCATGCGCAGTGCCCACACCTAGTGTAGGCAAACGCGGGCTTGTTTGTAAACAGCGTGTCGGTCTATAGGTGATCATAAAAGACTGCGTTAAAAAGTATGCATACTACTTCGAAAGTACTTTGCACCCAGTGTACTTACTACTTTACTTGAAGTATACATGACCTCTCGTTTGCTTTGTATTTTACTTCAGGCACTCTTTAGGTGTACCCAACACTGGTGGTGTTGCTCAGATGAGCTTGGTAAGCACTTTGTGCCTTGATGGCACCAACGTCGGCGTGCGACGTTGGTGACATAAATTGATGTTGGTGCACAACCCAAATCGAGCCGTGCATGTGCTCGATTTGGGCTCACTACAGTCGATAGCTCGATAAGCATTTGGGTAGTGGCTGGTGTCCAATCGCTGCAATGATGACAATGCAGAGAGCAAGTCGTCTGCGTCTTGCAGAGGAGTTGCGGCGACGTCAGAAGGATGCCGAGCCTTGAATGGATTTGAGAGGACAGTCGGTACACTGCAACGTTAGATGCCTTGAGGTCTACCCACTATTTTTTCAATCGGCCAATAAGAGCTCGGCGTTCTGACATCATTGCAACCGCTGTGCAAGAAACAGATAAACTTGCATAGCCGAACACTACCATTGCCTGTAACTATGATAAACAGTGGCGGCATATATTCGGCTGCAGATCACGTGGCCGCTTATTGTGGCTGCGAGTTGAGGGGAAAACGCCGCTCGTTTTTGTTTCTCTCCTTTGACTACCATTGTACAAGGAGAAAAACTAAGGCATGTTTCATAGGTTATAAATGGCAGGGATTTTTTCTAAAAGGTATTTATGCAACGTACAAAAATCATTGCACTGCCCATTTAAGAATTGCATGGAGAGTTGGGTCTACTTTCTTCCCTGTACAAAGGGGCTGCTGCCCAAAATATGTGACCAATTTTGACTATTGTGCCTCTTTCTTTCACAGTGCTATCGGTGTCCAGCGACAAACAAGTGTTCCTCGGCGAGATCGACAAGTGAGACAGCAATAAAAGTTCAAAACCGATTCATTGCTCCTTTTTTTGCGACTTCCCCCGGTTACCCCCCACGGGCACTATGTCCCACGTGGAGGACTGGCTACCCCTGTCCTTGATCTGCACGCCCTCCAGAGCCAGCTGGTCTCTGAGACTGTCACATGCTTCCAGGAGGGGACGACTAGAGTCCTTATGAGCCAGGGCATGCTGCCGCACCGCAGACCTAAAGGCCACCACACTGTCCACCACAAGCGCAGTGCTTGTTTCAGATGCACTCGCGAGAGTGTCTCTCGTGGCAAGTTCGACGCCCACGTCACCGAAGAAGCGAGACACCAACACGAGCGCTGCGGCAATGGCACCACGACAGGCACCGGCAGCACTGGTCTGCGCGCAAGGTCCTTGTAGACGCCCATTGAGTCGCGACGCCAATTTGAGGACGCGCGCAGTCGCTTGGGAGTAGTCCAAGTCGTCCGCCATCGCCTCTCGTAACTGAATCTTCAAGTAGGCCAGCTGTCCCAGCAGCTCCGGTTCATTCAACTCCCTCGTAGGAAGCTCGCCACGGACGTAAGAACCCGCATTAGCGCAGAAGTCGCGGAGCATGTTTAGGTTGACCTGTGCCTGGTGGAGGGCTTCCGGTCCCACCACGACATCTGCACTGTAGTGGCTGCGCAGACACAGCAGACGGAGTGTCTCTGCCGAATGGTCTTCCAGGACCGTTTGCAAAGGCAACGTGTTGCCTGCCGACTTGGACATTTTTACCGCGTCGGTGCCCCCTTTGGCCACCATGACCTGCCCCATGTGGAGCCAGTGCCGCACCCAGCGGCTTTTGCCGTGCCTGCTGCGGCTCTGGGCTTCCTCGTTTTCGTGGTGCGGGAACGCCAGGTCCCTCCCTCCCGTGTGGATGTCGACGGAGTCTCCGAGCAACTCGCTCGCCATGGCCGAGCACTCGATGTGCCAGCCGGGGCGGCCTGGCCCCCACGGAGACGTCCATTGGGGCTCGCCCGGCTTGGCCCCTTTCCAGAGGGCGAAGTCGCGGGGGTCGCGCTTGACGCCGACCACCGGAATGGACGATCCCATGCCCGGTGCTCGAAACAGCCCGTAGTCGGGCCTCTGCGAGACGTCGAAGTAGAGCGAGCCATCTGGCGCGGCGTACGCGTGCCCCTTGTCCCGCAGGACCTCGCAGAAGCGGACGACGCTGGGTACGTACTCGCTCACGCGTGCGTACAACGTAGGCGGGAGGACGCCCAACTTGGCGATGTCCTCGCGGAATTCACGTTCGTAGCGACGTGCCAGCGTTTCTGGTGTCTCACCCAGCTGAACGGCGCGCGCGATAATCTTGTCGTCGATGTCGGTGATGCCCATCACCATGACCACGTCGACGTCGAAGAAGCGGCCGAGGATACGGCGGATGATGTCGGTGCGGAGGTAAGTGTAGGCGTGGCCGACGTGACTCGAGTCGTACACGGTCGGTCCGCACGAGTACCACTTGGCGACGCGCTCGTGCTGGAGCTTGAGGGGTACCTTGGCACGGCCAATGGGGTCGTACACGCGGATGCCGGTGTCGTGGCCGTCGGGCCGTGCTTGTTGGCTCAGGCGACGGGCCGCCGTTCGAGTCCATGGCCCAGAAACGCAGGTTAGTGACGGCATCGCGCTTTGGCGATACGATAGGAAACTTTTCGTTTCACGGTTACAAAGCTAGCCAGCGTGGGGCTAACAATCAGTTCACCGTACACCCAACAAGTAATCAGCTGTTGTTTCGGTCGCCTTGCCACGAGCTACCGCTACTACTGGACATGTATTTTATTCGTAAGTCTGTGGATGGATGCATACAACTGACCCTTACCTTAAACTGGGCGGCAACTTGCGCCACCTAACCCGCAGCGAAATCGAGGTAGATAAGCAGTGCTGCAGCAACGGCAGCAACCTTTTGCAACGTAATAACAATGAGAGCGCAGGCGAGCTGGGGTAGTTTTACCATTTCTTGAAATAACCCGAAACTCGGGCGGTGTTCGAGACGTTGTTTTCCTATTTCTTCCTCTTCCACGTTTTGATTCTTCATAGTTTTCTCCACTGGTTTTCTATCTCGTCTAGGGTAATTGAATAATAATATTAAAACTTTTTTTTTTTTTTCGTACATTGACATTTTACTATGAACTCGTTTAGCTCTGTACATGTCGGAAACTTTTAGCAGACCATAGGCTAGAGCAGTGGTTCTCAAGCTGCTCAAGCAGGGATGTTTCGCGGAGTTGGAGGACACCGTTTATGATGAGAAGATAAGGAAATTTATAGGTTAATTCATAACTAAGGGCTAGTGTGATGTAGACTTCTCGCATTAACACGCAGACGAGAAAACTGAACCGAAAATTGGAACGTTTCTTTCTGATCTGAAAAAGTAAGCTTTTATAGCCAAACTCGACTGATGAGGTAGGGCTTCGCGGACCCCCATTTGAGAACCACTGCGCTAAAGCTTTGCTTTGCGAGCGGGAGCTCGTCGGTGGCTTCGTGGCTTCCGCAGTGCTTTGGTGGAGCGTTAACACTTGTGTTGGCAAGGCCAGAAAGCTGGTACCGAAGACGGAGCTCCCAGTTGTGAACGGAGATTGAGCACGCACCCGCTCGGCCCGCTCTCCAGTGTAGTGCCCAAACTAGGGTGGGTGCTTAGGACTCGTTTGGGTACGCTAGCCCAAACGAGTCCTCATTCCACATTTTCCTCTCGCCCCTACTCTTCGTACAATCTTCAAGGCAAGAAAGAAAAAAAAGAAAAAAAAAAAAACTGCGCTCTCGTTTGTTACCTTACTGGTGCGGCACCAGCGAGCGCTCGCTTATTGCACACCTCCGAAGACTATCGGTCCTCGCAACCTAGAAAACTTCGCTCTTCGCCTTCCCTCGCTTGTGCTGGCCAATGTAGAAAACCAACGAGCAATGTTGCAATAACACAGTACTTGCAAGGGGGACACAGGATCCCTGGCAGCAGTGTTGACCACGCAAGTTCACTAAATCGCACATCACGTTGACAATATAGTCCCAACCTTGGTTCCTGTACTGACCAAGCACACCAGTGTAGGTAATAAAAAAAAAAAAGCTGTGGAGATTGCACGTGCAAATAAGAACCCACTAGAGGAGTGGATGCAGAGACCAGCAAAGCAATTGTACAAAACGATTTTATTCAACAAACTCGGTAAAAAAATTAAAACCTGCAAGGAATGCAGATACTAAACCAGGCCCGGAGAGGTCCCATCTCGGCAGCACAGCAGTCCCTAACCCGGGCCCAGAAACGCGCCAGAGAGAAAGTGGGGGGGGAGACCAGCACTTACCAAATCCGCGACGTTCACCTGAAACCAGACTAGAGAAAAGACCCGCAGAAAAAAAAAAGGCAGTCAGGGGGACGCACCTGGCCAGGCCCCACCCAAAACATCCCGTCTCCTCCCCACTCCCTAAGCGGACGGGAAAGCCTACCCCCAACGGCCCGCGAGAGCGTGGCGAACGGGCGTCCTTCCCCTTTCCGCTAGGCACACAACAGGGCACGGCATTGGCTGATCATGACGTTTATTTCTCAGAAGACGCTTAAAACGATCGAATGGCCCCCCCAAGAAGACAGACAACACACAGACACATGAGGCCCACCCCTCCCCCGGGGCAAGACGGGTTAAGTATGGATGAAGAGAGCGCGTGGCTGCCCTGTGCCGGAGATCCCTTCCACGGCGGGCGGGCGGACGCACGGCGGAGAGGCGCAAGCGGCGCGTCGAAGGGCGCTAGCCGCCGCACGGTAACCACGGACCGAGCGCAAGCGGAACAGGCCGGGCGGCGGGAACGTGAGAGGTCGGCGCTGCGGGGGGAACAAGCGAAACGGTGTCACACCCACGGCCGTCCTTCTGCCTTCAAGCGCAACACCCCCACGCCCAATGGAACACCCGTCGAGGGCAAGAGATAGTCACCTGAGGGGAAGGGCGGGCGGCGGGCGGGCCTTAGTAGCCTCCGTAGGAGTAGCCTCCCATTCTGCTGGAGAAAGGAAACGCAGATCTGACAACACTGCAGTGCAGCGACATTCGGCCGCGTCGTCCTTTGTGGCAAAAGCACACTCCGCAAACGCAGGTTCCACCTGTCACCACAGTTTGTGAAGCCCTAATATTACACCGACAACATAGAGAACAGATGACTACCCTCCTCGAGACTGGTCGGCTGTAGAGAAATGTCACGAGCCATTGCAGCCAATCCAATGCTGCAGGATTACCCTCCCTCTAGGCCACCTCGAGTCCCATGGCAACAAACAGCAGGCTAGTGCCAAGGCGCACTCACCTGTCGCTGGCTCCATAGCCCGCGCCCCAGCTGTACCTGCAAGAGACGGAGAGAGGAGTGCGTGAGAAGGGGCCGTCCCCGCGGCCCACCGTCCCCAGCCTCGGCGCATCTCGACTGACGGCCAGGTTCCGCCGGCAGACCCGGGGTCAGTCCTCAAGCACGTCGCGTCCCGATAGTACGCTGCCTGGAACGAGGACGCAATGGACACGTTCCAGGTACTGCACAGAGGACGCCCATGCTCGCGACTGCGTCCCGAGAAACTGACGCTCCCAAAGCCCGCCCCAGGTCTGCCGGCGAAGTCTGCCAAAGAGGGGGGGCCACCCAAAGAGGGCCCCCCGGCCACGCAACCGACCCCGAGGCAGGGGGCGGCGACCGGCGGGTGTACAGCGAGTGGTAGTCCTGGGAGGGCCGGCGCTCGTACATGTCAGGGCCCATGGAGGGGGGTCCGGGCGGGGGCCGCCGGGGGGCGTAAGGGTCCTCGCGGCGCTCGTAGGGCACCGGGTAGGGCCGGGGGCGCTCAGCCATGGCCCGGTACGGGCCCCGGTCGTACAGGTCCGCGCCGCCGCGCCTGTAGTCCCCGTAGGCCCCGGGGCCGCCTCCGTTGTAGTAGCCGCCGGCGGGGCGCGGCTCGTAGCCGTTACGCTGGCCACCGTAGGGAGGCCTGAGCAAACCGAAGTTCACACAATCAATCTAGAGGGAAGAGTGCCATCTTGGCCCCCCCCGAACGGGCAACGAGGCACGAAGATGCAGCAAAGTATTGCTCCCAAGATCGGTACCCAATACTCGGCGTTTGTACTACGTTGCACAGCAAATGCCACTTGCTGTTACGGCAACGCTTTTGCCATCCAATCGGAGGGAAGAGGGACGCATGAACCATCACTTCCATGCCAGGACCCGTTCGAACAAGGTCATTTGCTTACGTTAGAGAGCCTACGTCGGGAGTCACAAATTTGCGCTTCAAGTGAAGATGGTACATATGTTGTACGACTAGCCTTGCACACAAGATATATTTGACGACTAAATGTGATGCAGGGAAACGGGCAAATGCTCCAGTGTGACTAGGCCTTTACTTAGCCTTTCCTGACATAGGCTCCCCTAAAAACTGGTTCAAGATTAAGACAGGGTCATGCAGCATCATGCAAGAACTGGAGAATCAGAAAGGGTTACACACTCTAACCTGGGGCCTCCCTTCGCACGTCCAGGGGCACCTGGTTCCTGGTGGAACTTGCTCGTCGAACGCTGCACGCACAAGAGAAAATTGCCGGCAGCCCTTTAACGGATAATAATATTAATAATAACCCTCATTTCAAAATATGTCCGGAATGTGGTACTCAAGGAGCTATTGTTTCAATATCAGGCATGAAGCAGTTACTCCAGTAAGTGAAGAAAAAGTCACGTCTTATCTGCTCGCTAAATTTAGCACGAATATCCATATCACAATACTGTAATGTATGCGGCTCCAACGAAACTGTGAAAACCGGTTTTGTTGGAGCCGATGCAGCTGTTGCCATAGCAACCCCAGTACTCTATCTGACTCAACACAAGTGTGTGAACTGCCCTTTAAGGGAACAACGGACAAGTTCTTAAAAACACGGGCAATGCCGCTTGCATGGCAATCGTTTAAACTCTTCCCGGTCGAAAACGAGCGCAAGCCACATTTGTAGGGGTCCGGGCCAACCCCATGCCCCACCAAGGGGTCGAAACCCCGGCAGGGGCAAGTTGCTTCGTCCCGGCAAGAACCCCACCTCGCTGTCCCCACAGTTATGAAGGGCAATAGCCACGGCAGGGCAGACACCCGCAGGAACACGTGGGTCGACTCCGCACTACCTTCCGAGCAGCCGAATAGGCTGTAGTGTCAGATCTTCGTTTCCCTCATCTCGTGGGCATACATGCCTTGCACGTGACGTCATATGGCACTGTACCAGCCGCCATTGCTCCGTACCAGGTTCCTGTACGGAGCCTTTTGCGGCATACATTTGGCACAATCGAATCTGCTCTTCTCGACAAGTCTTGACCAGAAAAACAAATTCAATGGTGTCAAATATAGGCTTCAGAATTTACGGGTACAGGAGAACGGTACGGAACAATGGCGGCTGATGTGACGTCAATGCAAGCCATGTATTGCCACATAAGCTGCAAGTTTGCACTCTCCGAAGGGAAGACTTCCGAGCAGACAACGTAATACAGTGATGACAAATACAAGAGCAAGACACCAGTAGACACCAGAGGGGACCTCCTCTCAATCGAGACTAGTAGTCTTTACCACGGGTGGTCGTTCTGCGGGAGTAGGTTTAAAAATTGGAACTTCATGCCTTGCACTTTTAGAATTGGATGCCATCTCAGCTTGAGAATGAACGGAATGTAGGTCAGAACGCCCATTTGTAAACCATCAATAGATCAAAGTTTACATACACAATCATAAATGAACAAAGATACTATGTAACGCAGTATAAAAATGCCTCCACCATCCAATATTTTCGTACGAGCATCGGCTCAAAAACCCATCGAATTATTGCTTCGCACAAGTGAAAGAGTGCAATGCAATTCACGAACACGAAGCATTGGGACTGATCTTCCTTGCCCGCTAAATGCTACCAAAAAAACTCATTCTTAAAAGTGCCCTATTGGACGCTTTGTCAGTCCTTAGTCATGGTTGCATTTCTCCAACAGCGAGTTAAAATGGATGCATCAAGTCTCCCGCTTCAGACCTAGCCAGCCTGTCAGAACCCAGTGCCCAACTCACCTCCACAGACAGGGTGGAACCCATGAAGTTGTAGTTGTTCAGGTTCTTGAGGGCCTCCTCACACTCCTCCTCAGTGCTCATGTGCTGCAACACCAAACAGACAAGGCTGAAGCCCAACAGAGCACACACCCCCTGCCTAGCGAGGCTACGCCGCACAAAGAAAATGCATCCTAAGTGCACGTTTCCAGAAACCTAAGGAAGCTGATGGTCTACCAACACCATCCCACAGGTAGCCCTGCAACTGCATGTAACAACACTGAAGGGCTTTACAGTACTTGCAGGACCAAACGTATGCTACGAAAAATGGTCACTTGTGTTGCCATAAATCAATGATTTGGATTTGCACTCACCACGAAGCCATACTTGTTGATGACGTCGCACTCTGTCACGGTGCCGTACTTGGCAAAGAGCTCCTGCAGCTCCTCTGTGCGAAGGCCGTCGGGCAGGTGGCCCACAAACAGCTTGGTCCTCTGCAATGCGAGACGCCCAGCCGTTACCTTGCAAAGCAACGACTACACCCGCCAACACCGCTTCACAAATGGACAGGCAAGAATCCAGATCCACACGACACAGTAAGCCACTGCTTACTGTGTCGTGTGTAGATCAAAGTAAGCAGTCGCAAGAGGCTTAATACCGACTTTTAACCTCTCCAGTCATAAGCAGTCCCTGAGCGGCATTTGGCGTCCACACCACCGGCAGTTGCCTATTAAAAGAAGGTAGTGCGCTCGTTCGATTTACAAGCTCCAGCCTAACACCGAGCAATCTGCCTTTTTGGTAGGTCTCGTAAGATTGGCTGCACTCATATTTTGCACACCTGGTGCAGATGTGGGTAAATTGAACATAGCAACTGTTGCTTCATAAACACTACTTATGGGCGCGAAGCAATAAACTGCTTCCAGCCCAGGAACACACTAACTAGAAAAGAAAACAAAAATTTTTTCCTTGACTTTACAAAGCTCAAATTGTTTTTGTTTTTTTTTTTTGTTTTTTTGTTATAAACTTAGAAAAATTAAGCGAGAAAACCTTAACAGGTTCCACTGAACTCCCTTAATAAAATTTTCGGGAAAATTGCGCAGTACAATTTTTTGCGAAATTCCTAAACCTTAACCCCAAACAGACAAACTGCGAAAACATTTTTTTAAATCTCTGGCAAGCGAAGCGCCCTGCCGAAAGATCGCCATTTCGTCCTGCTCATCAGGGTCGAGCACCTCGACCACACGGCACCGGAAGAACACGCTACGAGCGGTTCACGGCAGGCACTCACCGGTCCCATTGTTCACTGCGGACGCAACAGCGGAGAAATCTAGAAACCAGAAAGGAAAAAAAAAAAAAAAAAGCACGTGAGCGCTGCGGTACTGCACATTTCTACGAAACGCAGGCACACCACCGACGCCCCAACACACGAAGAAACTCGCGAAAATATCCACCACCGCCCGTTCCACGTCCAACTAACATGTGGCGAAGACAAAAAGCATGGCGGCGTCACCCACCCCACATCATGGCTACGCCGCGCAAACGAGTGTTCACGCACGACACGACACGTCTCCGAAAACCAGAATTTCGCGCCCTCATACAAACGAATTCAAATCACCAGAGTTCCGACAACACTTTACGGCTCACTTATTCTCTTAACAACGCACGTAGTGAGAAGTACGCAGTTCAAGAACATCGCGGCCTCGAACAAGATTAGGCTTAGCAACAAAGGACAGCGTCACACCGGGGAGACGGTACTGCGGGCGTCTCTCGAAGTCGACCACTACGTCCTAATATCGCGCACGGTGCGGTAAGATGTTCAGAAGCAGCGGCAGAGTTCCTCACCTGTGGGAATTTGATCAGCAGCTAGCACACGGACGAACCGCGTAGACTTGCTCGATGAGCGACAATGGCGTCGTTCCGAATGAACCAACAGAACCTCTAATGAACGAGCAACGATGACGCAGTTGACCGGTTTTCTTCCACGCCACTGCAGTGGCTTTGGTCGGATTGTCGGACGTCGGATTGGATCGAACTTTCCATTTACATAGATAAATAATTGTGAGTGAGCTTGTCTTTCGTATTGGTCGTCATGTTGCGCCGCCTAGCCAAGAGCATTTACATTTCCTAAATTTTTGGCGGTATTTTTGAATCCAATTCGGTTCGCATTTGTACACGAACGCAGTTTTTTCAGGGCGTCTATGTTGCCCACTCTTTTATTGTCAACATCATGGTTTATATAAAACTTCTTTCCGATCGATGAGTTTTGAAACCTAGGCTGGAATGGGATCTCAAACTCGAAACCGGGGGAAAAGCTCACCGGAGAAAAGCTCACCGCAAAACCAGTGGATGCGGAGAAAAGCTCACCGGCCATTGAGCGTATGCGAAGAAAAGCTCACCGATTTTTTTTTTCTTTTTATATGGAGGCTGTTGGATTATGCGTAACATATATCAATTTATTATCATTACAATCCGTCAGCTCTGTAAAAAAGAAAACGTCTTTTTTTTTGTATTATATACATACCTCGGCATTCTCACTCATGAGTGCGATCACTCACGATCACTCACGCTCACCGTAAGATGTGAGGTGATCGTGAGTGAGGCCGCGAGTCTCGAAAAATTGTGAGTGTGAGTGTGAGTGTGATCGTGAGTTACGTGAACTCATGAGTGCGAGTGTGAGTGTGAGTCCTGAGAACTGACGAGCGTGAGTCTGACCGTGAGTGTGATCGCGAGTTCTGGGAACTAATGAGTGTGAGTGCGAGTGTAAGCCCTGCGAACTCATGAGCGTGAGTTTGATCGTGAGTGTGATTGTAAGTTCTTAAAACTCTTGAGTGTGAGTGTGAGCTTGAGCGCTAAGTCAAGTACTCATGAGTGAGTTTTGAGGTCTCTTGAGTGTGATTGTGAGTTTCGAGGCTCATGAGCATGAGCCTGAATCAAGACGCGAGTCTTAGAATGGATATGAGTCCGGTGATCGCATTAGTCTGCGTGATTACGTGAGCCTGAGGACCATGGCCATGATGAGTCGCGGTGAGCGCTGGTATTAGCTGGGTTGGTCACGTGAGCTCCCGGGCCGTCTGAGCAGTCTTAGTGGGCGAGGAGACTCTCGCTTCGCAACTACTGCGTGGGGTTCAGGCCTTCAGGGTTGGTTTGGGTGTCGCTCGCCTGCTCCTTCGCCATGTAAGCGCACCGGTTCCTGTGGAGGGCGGAGGAGGGGGAGAGGTGCTTGTTCTTGCAGGCTCCTCTTTGCCACCGCCCTCCGCAATCTCTCAACCAGCTGTAGAGGGCAGAGGGGGCAGTCATGGGCACGTTACCAGTAAAAAGTAACAGTGTTACAGTTACAGTTACCTAGGGGGAAAAAGTAACTCTGTTACAGTTACAGTTATCGGATTAAAAAAGTAACGTGTTACAGTTACAGTTACCGCAGAAAGAGTAACGCCGTTACTTTCTCGTTACAGTACCAAAATTGGACACAAGAAACCATAAACCAAAAAAAATATTTTATTTGTTACACTGTAGTGAGAAGAAAGATGAACTGCTGAGAAATTAGAAAACATTAAAACCGAAGGTCGGCTTTCCTTTTCTTAGAGTCGAATTCCTTCAGAGCGACAGGATGTTTCTTCTGCGCAAAAAAAAAAAAAAAAAGAAAGAAAAGAGCACAATTTAATGATATGGATATATTTCCCCATCGTCAGCACAATTCATAACGCCAAATGAGCCATAAGAAACCGGAGTTCCCAAGAATAGAAAGCTTAAACATACCTCTAGATGCTTGCGCAGGTTGGACGAAGACGTCCTGCTTGCTGAGTACTGTTTACTGCAAATGTTGCACAGCACTGTGATGTTTGTCGCAGTCGTTGTCAGAACAGAAAAATATTCGCGATACGAGGGCCAAGGTAACGGCTGCTCCGTGTCGGAAGACATGACTGCCTGTCAGGATGGCTTGAGCGCTATCAAGAATAAACAGGCTGAACGCGCACAGTAACCTCTGCTTGAGATTTCCCAATAAACTGACAAGTGATAGCTGAAGAATAGTGGCCATTTTTGAACCGTCTGGTTAAACTGGCCTCTGCGCAAACCAATCGCATTCCCGCACGTGGCTCAGCCCCCAAAAGTTTTCACCAATAGGCGACAGGGTACAAGCTTTCGGACATACGTTGCGTTAGATGGACCTCCCGCGTCAGTGAACATTTTCGTTTATTTTTCACTCCGAAACCAAAGAGGACACAGATGGTCACATAATTACCTTATGGGATATACTCGAAAGCAGGCTTAAATATAGCAGGTCAAACAGCTTTGGAAGAATATAGGGGGAAAGGAGACAAAGTGAGGCCTTCTGGTGCTCTACGTGTGTACGACGACCACCGCGGCGCCTCTGTCTCAAACGCCAACTGTGGAAGATCAGTCCGCACACGCGCCTCAAAACAGCAATTTCTCTCTCTTAAAAACACGTGTTTTCCGGGTAATCGCTTCAGCTGGAGCACTGCAGAGAATCCACAACAAAACGTCTATTGGAGTATTTCTTGGGGCTGTCAGCGGGAAAGGCAATTTACTCGAGCGGTTCCGAAGAGAAAGAATAAGTTAAACAAGCGCCGACTTTCCGCCTAATATGGGGACGGCTTCCTTGGAAACTCATAGCGAAGAGGGAGCGGCGACCGGCTGGGTGTAAAAGCGACGTACAGCGCGGACATATCTGACAAAGAGGAAGGGAGAGGGGGAAGGGCAGACACAGCCCAGACGGAATACTCGGAGACATGTCGCATGACCACCGACACCCGCAGACGGTCCCCACAGAAGAAGATTGAGCCAAAGTCGGTGAAACACACATTGTTTGCCTCCCCTACCACCGCAGGCGCCGCTTCCTTAATCTCCCGGTTTCGTGCTCGCTCGTCCGTCTCGTCTATGGTCCGTCGTGGGCAAAACGAGGCAATTTTTTTTGTTTGTTCAATTTCTTTTTTTTTTTGTCAGCCAGGAATTTTAATTTTATAGTAAAAAGTAACTGTAACGGCCTAAACAGTTACAGTTACCCAATAAAAAAGTAACAGTGTTACAGTTACAAGTTACCAGTATTAAAGAGTAACGCGTTACAGTTAAAAGTTACCGAAAAAAGTAACTAGTTACCGGTAACGCGTTACTAGTAACTAGTTACTGCCCAAGACTGAGAGGGGGTATGGGGGAGGGGGGGGGGGGGGGGGGTTTGCTTTCGTCTCTCCTCGGCGTTCGCTCTTCGCTTCCCGGCAGACGGCGAGACGCCAACGGACTGACGGCGCCTCGAGGCGGCGCGGTAACGTCGGAGTTGGGCAAGCGCTCCTCTCTCTGTGGCATGGAAAGGCTCATGTGGACTTCGGCTCCTGTTGTCAAGTTGGTGTCAGTGGGCACAGAATTGTATGATTGCGTCAACTATAACGTTCGCTCGGCTGCAATAAAATTAAATGACTCGCATGGTCCTCATCAGCACCCGGGATTTTATTTTTCCGCGCAACTCAACGTACCTTTCGCAAATGAGTCATAACTCAGGAAGTGTAACAAAGGCGGTGTCATGATCGATCGAAGCTTCGAGTGAGGTCTCTGACATTGCGCGATATCAAGCTTTTAAGTGTCGTTTGGGGCAAGATGGCGCAAGTGCATGATAGCCAGCCGGCAATGGCCAGGCGGCGCCACGAGAGTGCTGCATTCAGCGCCACAAGCGGAGGTGTGTGTGTTAATGGGTCGGCCAGTCTGCCCGTCGGGCCGTGGCGAGCGGCGGCGACTCCGATTTCAGCAGTCCCCGTGTGCACGTGCGCGCCATGTCCCTGTTTATTTTATGCGGTTTTTTCAGACCATCGGGAGCCCTGATAGGTCGAAGTGTTTAGAGCATAATCTGGAGTTGTCATTTGGACACCAGTTTGAACTGTCTTGGTGCACTTGCGGGGTCGCTCTATAATAATCGCCGCCCGATCGGTCTGTGCTTCGCTCGTCTCCCAGGAAGTGACACAACACAACGAGAAGGCAGCGAATGGGTTTACTGTACTTTCCGGTTGCCCGTCTTCGAGAGCCGGCAGTCCGGACCCGCCGACCCTTGTTGTCACCTGTCGTTCATAGCTCGCAGTCACAGTCCGTGTTCACGCCTGCGGATCGTCCTTCCCACGCACTGCGTACGCTAGCTGTTCCGGGCTATCACAGCCCGAGTTTCGCTGCGGAACCAATCCTGGACCGTCATGGCCGAGGCCTACAAGGCCAGGCTCGCCGTTTCCGCCGGTCCTGATCAGAAGTTTGCTGGATCGACATGAGCCGGACCAGCCAGAACGGCTCTATCGTTCCTGCCCGGCTCCAGCCTCGTGCAGCAGGCTCTTCCTCTTTCCTCGCCGGCTGGCCCCTGGCCCCCGCTCGCGCCTCGCTCGACCGTCCTCTTCTCCCGACGCCCCCACGACACTAGAATAAAATGTGGGCAATTAGAACCAAACTCTGCGTGCTAGAGAACAGTGCACAAGCCTGGTGTAAAAAGGCGACAGGCAAAAAAGTGTGCGTGTGAGAATGATATTCACGCTTCGCACGAGCTTTTCCTAGAAAAACAAAATTTTGCATCCTGTTTTCTTCACGCCGTCACATTTGTTACCAGACTCAGCATTAAATTTGGTAGCCAAAACAAACAAAAATTTGTTCTACGAAAATCCACTATTTGAAAACTTGCATGCTTTAAAGGTTTTGGTTGCGACCGCGCGTGCCGAACGGCGCGCGCGGTCGCAACCAAATGCACGTCTAAAACTACGAGTGCCGGAACAGGTCGAAGGGCATCTCGCTTGAAGACCTGATCGCCTGATTCTCGACGTCAAAGCGAAGCAACAATCGGCCCGATTTTTTCTACTGTATTTCTCTAAATGGCTGTCTCAGAGACTCGTAAAACAACTAGTATAAATACGTTATTCTGCAAAAGGAGTCTGTCAGACCACTTTCCAAGCCTGCACATCTATTTTCGTTCACTTCAACAATTAATGTAAAATTCACTTACTTGATGTATCGCACTCCAGTAATCCACTTTGTCGCCGTGTCGCTTCCCAAGATCTCAAAGGGAAGCGGTAAAGTTTGACGCTTGGGTAACCTTCGCGACTGTGGCAGTCTTTCACGCTGCAGTAGCGGCGTTTATTTTTGGGAGAAACTCTGGGCTTAGGGGAGATGTCACAGGAACCCGGAAAGGTCATAGAGACTTGAAGTTGAGACTTATTTTTATGAAAAAAAAAAAAAAAACAGTTTCAAAAAGGCTCACGCCGATCCAAAGTGCCACGTTCACACGTGGTTTCTAAGTGCGCCCGCCCGCAGTTCTCGCGACCTGAGCCGTCCTGGACTACCCAATTTGTTTTATTTTTCAGTCGCTAGATGGCGCAACGTGTAGTTCCAAGCTGCATTGCTGGATGCCTATGGGCACACTTAGCAAACTGTGGAAGTTACGACTCAGTGGGCGAATTAGCGCGTCTAGAATGGACGCCTGTGAGTTAGAGCATCTAGAATGGACGCCTGTGAGACGCTGTCACGTGTTTCACTCCAATAAATCTACTGGCTCATCGGGATTCGTAAAATTCGCCGTGTGCCGTTTGCCTTCGATGACGGAGGCGCGCGGTGGCCGCAACGTCGCGGCGCCTGCCGCACGGCCACGGCCACGGCCGGGTTGCCGGCGCGCCGGCTGGACGCGACTCCGAGGCGCCGATTGCCCGGGCTTCTCGGGCTTCGTGCATGACGCTGTGCTCCCCTTGGCCGTTGTTAACTCATGTTTCTGTTTTAAGTTATTATGGCCGAATGCGTAAATACTCAGAGTGAGGCAAGAATTTCTTGTAAAACAAAAATAATATATCTGATAACCAACTTTTTACAATTCAATTCTGAAGCACTTCTTATCGTTGGAAGGCATATGACACATATCGCGATGATTCAAGCCCGTAATGAATTTTTACAATGGTGTAGCAAAGGGGAAGATTGATCAGCGGGTCTTTGAAGCGCGCTACTGCGTTGAATGAACACTTGTTAACCGAGCGACAGAGAATCTGTCTCGAACCGATGGTTACAGAAAGGCCGCGGGTTTGATAATTATGAAACATAAATTATAATATCTCTTGTGAATGTGCAACTAAATGACTAGAGAAACCGTTTGTCATCATTTCCGCGAGTTACGAAAAAAAAAAAATACCAGTCAACTTCAACTTCCCGAATATGCTGCTAATTTCCGGGAACTAAATGCGCGAAACAATGCTGAATATCGTATTTAAAAACACCGCCAAGTTCGATTTTGATAGGGGCGGTCATTGTGCCCGGGAAGACACATTCGATATGTTTTTTTACATTTAGAATAGGATTCAGGCAATGTTGACAATGTCATAACCTGTACTGACGTTTGTGTGACGAACAAATCACTTAATACCCCGCTATTATTCCTACCCGTGGCGACACCTCGAAAAGGCGAGAAGACCGATTTTCCGTGACGTTCAAGCGTACCATCAGAGTAGGCTCGTAAAGGCCGGTTCACACATCTGCGTTCCGAGCTGGAGGAACGACAGAAACGACACTAACGACATGACACCGGGACAACCGTGACACATGATTGCTTGATAAAGCTGCTCATTGCATTATCTGTCACGTTCTGTAATAAGAACATAATCATGTCGGCGTCATGTCGTTCGTGTTGTTTTTGTCGTTTCTGTCGCTCGAAACGCAGATGTGTGAACCGGGCTTGGGATAATAGACCGACCTCACCGACAGTTTCGCAACGCCTTCTCTGTCGCTATGGTGGTCTTTCCGCACGAGGGTAAACGCCACTTTGCGCGTGTCGATCACGAGCCGTCTCGTGCACTACCGCTGCCTCCTGTGAAGTACAACTGTGGCTGCGTCAGGCACGCTCCAGGCAGTTGGTAAGATCGGTCTATTGGTCAAAGCGAACGGCGCGCTCTCGTTTTCTTTCTTTGTCGGGGGGTGTTTACAGATATTGCGTTTTCCGGACTGATAACAATAAACTATTGATATGTTGGGCCTGAAATATTCATTAAATTACACACGGATAACCACTATATAAATAGGATTACGCTTCCAGCGAGAGCTCGCGCACGCAGAATCGGTCAGCTGCCCTATGGCAAAGAAGACGACGTAGACGATTGAGGAGTTTCAGCGATGGTGTCACCGCCCAGGCGGCCGGTCGCCGAAAGAGAAAGAGGGGTATAGGTTCGCTGGGCGTTGGCTTTGTGTAAATGCGTTGGCCGCGAACGTAGGCTTAATAATTTCGGCTCCAAGAATATTACGTGGCACTAGTGTTCCGGTACGAGCAACAGAGCTGACACGATCTGCTACGACTAGCTACGACCACCCGCCGCAGCGATGCAGGCGTCGAAGGAGCGCAACCTGTGTGCTGCGCAGTCAGTCGCCGTCGTCCGACGCAGCTCGTTTGGCATTCAGGGCTTTCCGCCCCGGGTTCTTCGCCTGTACTTGAAACCGAGTTTTATTTCCTGTGCTTGTGTATGTGCTCAGTGGCTGGATATGGACCTCATAGAGCAGTTCTTCAGACTCAACAGCGACTCAAAGTTGACGGCGGATGGGCTTGCAGCAACGCTTTCGATTGGTGCACGGGTGTGACGACTACACGAGTGAATTTTAAGATACCTGCTAGCATCGTGGACCATAGTCGCTTTATGTTGACACGATTTTAAGTTTAAGTACTCCGTGCAAAGGCGAATCTATCGCGTGTCTAATCCACCTTTGTTTTTGTTGTTGTTTTTATCACGCACGACCGACTACTAAGCAAATGCTTCTGTACCGATCACGGAGTGAATGACTTCGGTTTTACATTGCGGAACGCCCAATAAAAAGTAATGTTCGTTCGGCGAGAAAACTTCCCTTTCGAGTGACCTTCTTTGATTGATCGATAATTTCTCTCGTATCTAGGTGCTTTAATCAACACGATCGATTAGGTTTCCTTCCCTAGTTAAGACATTTTGCTACCACACGCGGCACTAATGCTTGGTATGATGTATGCCACTGGTGGTATTGCGAACTGGTTTACCTCCAAAGCTAAAAGTGTAACAGGTGGGACCATTCAGTTCGCTAAAAATGTGATGTAATGGGAATTTCGTTGCATAACTAGCGTTTTACGTTTAAGATTGATAAGAAACATGCTCATGTGATGATGCATGTCTACAGCATAAGCTTTGCAGATCCAGAATGGGTGTGCTCGTGGCTACACCCTTAAGGTTTTTAATGATCTAAATGTGTGATTACACGGCGATAAATATTGCGGTGGAAAACTGCCCATTGACTCGGTGAGTTTTGATTGTGACCATTGGTGTGCTGTTGGCAAATTAGGTAATTGCACACCTTTTCCCTGACCATCTGGCTTCATGGAACATCGCGTCTAGATGTGCTTAAATATGTTTATTTCAAGGTTCACAGTTTACCCCTCTCCATCATTACAGGAAGGCAGTCTCAAGCCGCAACAAACAGTAGTGAATATACAATGCATAATAACAGGCAGTGTCCAGGCGTATAGTCCGCAGAAGCCAATTTGAGCCGAAAAAATGTTCTTTTTTTTAGGTAGTTTGCATTTTGTGTATAAACCGCAGGGCCTGGTTTTGCGCCCAGTGCATAGTCCGCCAAGCTGGTGCGTTGTGTCTTAGTGCTTTTTTTTCTGGGTGGCATTTTCTTCACAAGTTCTTCGGCGAATGCTATTGAGCCTGAAGAACTGCTCTTGACGCCCATATTCAGCCACTGAGCACAAACACAAGCACAGAAAATAACTCTTGGTGCCAAGTACAAACAAAGCACCTAGGCGGAAAGCCGTGAATGTCAAACGAGCAGAGTCAGGTGACGGCGACTGACTGCGTTGCGCCCCTTCGACGCCTGCATCGCTGCGGTGTGTGGTCGTAGCTACACACTAAACATTTTCACGCCCTTATTGGTGTAAATGGCATGGGTCACAACTCACCCCCTTATTGGTGTACAAAAACGCCCTAGAAAAATGGGGTTACTTCTCACTACCTCAAAAACCGGTGTAATCCCTTACACCCTACACAGAAAGGAGTGAGTCTGCTCTACACCTATTTATTAGGGTGTGATGGCAGCAGTACACCCTACCAAAAACGTGTACTGCAGCTAGGAGAGCATGGTGGGTAAACTTCGAGACTAGTGACAAAAAAATTGGGAAAACACAATACTGTCTCAAAATGTCTTGAGACGTGTTGTGTTGTCCCGATGTCTTGTCCTAGTCTTGGGTTTTTTTCACCATGATCCTTCACCAGCTCGCCTGCGCAGTAACTCTCACTTCGTTCAGCTACAAGAAGTTATACTAAATGTGTAACACAGCACTTCATCAAAAAGTATTTACGGAGAAATGATTGCTGACAAATTGAAACATGTGGAACACTTTAGTTTTTGAATCCAGAAAAAACGTGCATGGACCTCATCTTCTTTCGCGAATTTGCGAGAAACCAATGTCAAACCTCAAATGCTGGCATTTGTGACCTAGTGTTAAGTTTTTGTGAGAAAGCTACAAAATTCTTAGAGGTTTAAAATAAATGCACTCAAACTTTAAATAAGGCTTTCCTTCGCCTAAACCTACTTTAATGCTTTCTAGCTCTGCTGACGTAGGCAAACGTCGACAGGCTGGCAGAGACGGAACGACCGGGAGTTGATTGAGGCGTAAGCAGCAGTTCATGCTTGTAAACAGTAAAATGGTCTATTGAGACGGAAGCAGGACTACTACCAGAAGCATGCTTGCAGAGTACTTACAAATAAAACACCGATCTCATGTAATCCGTGATAGTTGCATAATCCGGTTCGGGCACCACAGAAAAATTCGCAAACACAACGTCCAGGATGAAGGCGGTTGCTCCCATTCAACGGAACTCTCGCCGTCGCCGATGAGCAGCTCTCTGTCGTGATAGATGCACAATCCGACTCGGGCAGCACAAAACTACGCAAACACAATGTCGAGGATGAAGGCGGTCGATCACAATCAGCGGAAGTCTCACGAGCGCCGACGAGCAGTTCTTTGTCGAAACGCGTCCAACAAACACAGCACAATAATTCCACGGACTCCGACGAAATTCACAAATATTACCAAAAAATTAGTATGAACGTATTCCGGCCGTTCAAGACGAAAAACCACGGCTGCGAGTGCAACGCACGAAAAACAGAAGAACACTGACGCCTGACGGAAGCTTTTTAGAAACTGGACCTACGTGGCCCCTACACTCACCGTAATTTGGAATACGGCAAAGACTTCGGCCCCAGTGAGCCCATCAGCGCGTCGGAGCGAGTCACGTGACATATTATAGTCCAAGCGTCCCTGTCCTACGGAGAACGGTCACGTGTTACACACCACCCCTCTGATTTGCTAGAAGCGGCCTTCGCACTCGCTCACAGCCACACGAAGACACAAAAGAAGGTGTGGAGGCTTATCAGAAGACGAGGTCAAAGAGGGGTGGACAAAGCAGCTAATCTCCCTCTGCGGCTTTGTATAAGCCACCTGGGCTGCCCAAGGAGGGTCGCAAAATGGGACACGTCAGGACTTGCTTCACGCAGTGGCGTGCGTGCTCTGATGCCGACCGCGAAATCACGAAATAAATAACACAAAACAAATTCGAACGCTTGAAACAAGAGATGCAATTTCACCCGTACGAAAAAAGAAAAAAAAAACGAAAAAAAAAAGCGTCGGGAGGCTAGATATTTTGGTGTCACCTAAGGATCTCGTACTGTAGCCAGGGTGTCATAAATTCGGCACTTTCGATTGTCTTGCGGAATTGTTTCGTCAGAACTACACACAAAAATAAAATCTCAGTGAAGGTGCTATAAGTAGTGCGAGGGCCAGTCAGGTGAGTTTGTAATACACGAAATGAGGGCGCCACGGCCCATAGTTTGTTCAGTGGTTCAGCGCAGGAGGTCTTTCTCTGGTTAAAAGTAAGCAGATTCCGTTTTGCTTCATCTTGTTTTTCTTTTCTTTTTTAACGTCGGATTTTATGCGGTTAAGAAATAGACATACCTCGCCGGCATAGGCCATTCATGCGGGACTCTTGACGCTCAGCCGAAAACGGCATCGCCTACGGTATGACAGGATGGCGTCGCCGCGACCCATTCTTTTTTTCACAGATATTGGCTGGACAAAAATGGTAACGGCGCAATTTTTCATATTTGATCCTATATCGGCGCTATGCTGTGTGCTGTTTGGGTTGTATATTGACACGTCTTCGTTCATCTTTTGCGAGTGGAGATGTTTTGTTTTTAAATCGAAGTTGAACTGATGAAACTGACGCACACGCGACACGTACTTTTCGGCTCGTGTCGGACGGTGAGTTCGATCGGAGTTGCAAAAACTATACTCCATCACTTCCTAACCATACGCGACTTCGTGTAGCGATTAATTATACTGGATGTTTAGACCGCCGTACATCAGCAACAGTTTCAGCAAAGCAATAAGCATTAACGGATATGAAATCATGGGTGTATTAGACTGGCATCACCATAACGCCCCTTTCACACCGTGTTAATACAGGGCGTATAATTCGCCCATACACCCTTTTTACACGATTTCAGACGCCATCGCAATAAGCGAGGTCGTAAAAAGGGTGTGGAAGGGATGAAAAACATCAGCACACCCTTTTTACACCCACCGATATTCAAATATTGTGTAAATGAAGTGTAAGAAGGGCGTTTTTCCTAACTTACACCCTTTTTACACGATTATGGGTGTTATAATGTTTAGTGTGATAGTCGTAGCGAGATGATCTTCACTTCAAACAAGAAATCTTGCCATACCCTAGTCATGATATGGGTGCAAGTGTTCGACGACGTGGGCTCTCTCACGTTGGTGCAGTTGTCATCAAGAAAGGTGCATATCAACAATGTTTGGCGTTTGAGGCTGAAACTATGACGCATACTTTATCTAAACCTAAATTTATCAATCTGCGGCTGCAAACATTTTCGTTGACGTTGCTTAGATGATGTAACCATTCGGGCCGTGCATTAAATGGTTTGGCGAACTCTTTGGTTGTGTATGAAAAGCTATTTTTGCCCTAATAAAATACATTTTCAAAAGGACACGTGCCTTCTGCTGATACATATCTTCCAATTAACAATGCAGATGCAAAAAAGAAAATCAACAGTGTACACCTACCACTTAGCATAAGCACCTTTTGCCATTCATTCTTGAGCACACTCAAATATCAGCTTAGGTTGCTCTTGTTTTAGAAGCTTTGCCCTGTTTTGTAAAAAGAAAAAAAAAATTAAAAAAAAGCTTTACCTTTGTTCTCCTTCTGGCATTTAATACAGACTTGCTTATTTTGCACATCACACACAGCAGATATCACCGTGGTACACACAACTCGAACGGCCGATGAGACTATTGCTATTACAATAAAGCTTTCCACAAAAGCCATAAGGAGGCTTGTAGGGGTGCACAAGCACATCGAAATGAGATTGGCGCTTCCGGGACTTGTTTACATTATGCTTAAAAACAGGACGATCGGCGACCAGCTGACCGCAATATAACACCAAGGATACCGATGTTTCGATACATAGAACGCAGGATAAAGACCTGAATCGTCCCTTGTATGCTGTAGCTGTCACACTTTCCATCCAACCGTTTTTTAGCACAAGTAACTAGAACCGAAGAGTTCGGAACACCGTTTAATGCGAGGCCTGAATGGTCACTTCATCTAAGCAACGTCAACGAAAATGTTTGTAGCCGCAGACCGAAAAGTTTAGTTTTAGATAAAGTACGCGTCATAGTTTCAACGCGCCAACATTGTTGATGTGCACCTTTCTTTGGATCCGCGTACATTCGGTTCAACTTGATGACAGCTGCACAAGCGTGAGAGCTCACGTCGAACACTTGCACACATATCTTGACTATGGCAAGATTTCTTGCCTTCGACTGGCTTGAACACTTCATTTGTAGCATCACGGTTGGTCTTGGTTGAAGCGATGATCGTCTCGCAAACGTAAGCAAACAGGGAACGACACGCTTTGTTTAATTTATACGCTACCGGTCTACGGGCGTCGCAAATCTATCCCCCTCTTTTCCGCCATGTTGGATCGGTCGGAGCGTCCCCTATATTCGCTGAAACTCCTCATGCTCTGACTTTACAACAATGCAAATACCTCGTGCATTGGACTTCTAAAGACTAGAGCACTATATAGCTCCTTCGGAGCAGAGTAGCGCAATCTAGAACGCCATCTCTCGGCGACTAGCGGCGAACGCCCGGGGGCTCCAACTCCGGTCAGAAATGTTTCCTCAATATTGAGGAAACATTTCATTGTTTCCTCAATATTGTGGAGATGTGCGGAACGTCAATAGTTTTTGACATAATAAAAAAAGCAGTTTAGAATAATTTGCGCTAAGTTCCGTGCCATGTAAGGACATAATTAAAAAAAAAACAATTGCCTGAGCGGCATCATGCAGCAGACGACGCGGTGACGTCGCACCGTCCACGTGACCCGCTACGGCCAACCCAGAAAGTCCATCTCCGCTGCGTACAAAAATCGTCTGCTTCAAACGCCATTGCCTTGGAAATTGCCTTCTCAAAATTTTCACACGTATCCGATATTATGAAAACTTTAATAAAATGTTTATTGTTTTACCAACTTCACGACAGACTAGTTTCAAAAAGTGTGAAGTTGGCGTTTATTTTTTAATCAGCCGTGTGGAGTCGATCTCCATGTATTCTCCCATAGGGCGGGCTGCCTCCTGGAACCCCGAGTACCACGTGACTCGCGCCGCGCTGCTCCGTGGGCCATGTTGCCGGCGGAACACGCGGATCAAAGGATTGCGTTACTCTGCTCCGTAGGAGCTATATAGTGCTCTATTAAAGACTACCGAAACCGACAGATTAATCTCTACGTCACTACCTATTTCCGAACACTTGAAAGACGAGAATGCAAAATGTCAGTTTTGGTATTTCGCGTGCATTACTGGGCACAAAATAAGCCTCACATGATTCTACAAAAAATGAGTGGTATACTAAGCCAGCACTGCCACGAGAAACACTCCTTTTAGAAAAAGTTTAGTATGATTCAGCATCTCGCGAGCTTTGAGTGTGCACGGGCCAAAAGCCCGACAGAAAGCAACAATTACGTCCGGCCGTCTGGCTGCCGAGCTCCGAGCCTCAGCTTCCCCCCCCCCCCCCCCCCCCCCCCCCCCCCCCATATAGGGCAAAGCTCTTTACGTAAACAAATATCTGCTAGACAAACCGAGCACGCGCCCAAACGGCCATACGTGTGCAAAAGGCCGCCGCACCGCACGCACCACTCCAGCAACGTAAGCGACGTAAGCGCACAGCCAACACCACGCACAGCACACTGCACTGCATGCGTACAAAGAGTGAGGAGCATTTGCGCTTCCGCCACCTGCGCCCTGTCCAAAGCGGACACTGTAGTGTGCTGCGAACACGCGAAGAACGCATGACGTGAAGGAGCCAACGCCGCGTCGATGAAAGAGAGAGAAAGAGAAATGTCGTCTAAACGCTCGAGTAAAAAAAAAAAAAAAAAAAAAAAGGTCGACGAAATGTAGTAATTTGGTGGCTGAGTATTAAGCTCTGTCGAGCATGGAATGTCCAAGAAACGATCTTCGGATGACACATCGATGGAACAAATGTCGAAGAAACGATCTTCCGATGAAACATCGCAGTGTCGCTGAAACAATCTGTCTATGAAACCTTGTTCGACGAACTGATTGCCCATTGTAAAACTGCGCGTCAAGAATGACGCGGCTTGCCACATAGAAAGTGGCGCGCCCTACATCATCGAAAGCGCGACAAAGAGCCACGTAGGGACGTCCCCAAACCCCCAAACCAAACCAAGCAAAGTCATGCCAAAGTCAAACCAATCCAAACGAAATCAATTCAAGGACGGCAGCATGTATCAAGATAATAAATGCTGACAGTATTTTATAAAGGCCGAAATGACTGAAAAACAATGCCGGCCGATGATTCCCTAAATCGAAGCCTATTCCGGCAAACACGGTCGACCAACAAAAGCAGAAGCAACTCGAGTGAGAAGGAAACTCGTCCACCGCGGCCTCTGTTCATAGACTAGCATACGACTGACGGACACCACTGTCAACAGGGATTATGATGAGATTTCAAACCGTCGTCACGTGAAACCACCCTACCTAATATTTCCGCCCTCCCCTCCCCCCCCCCCCCCCCCCCCCCCCCGCCCCAAGAAAAAAAAATGGTCGATGCATACACACTAAACATTTTCACGCCCTTATTGGTGTAAATGGCATGGGTCACAACTCACCCCCTTATTGGTGTACAAAAACGCCCTAGAAAAATGGTGTTATGTCTCACACCCTCAAAAACCGGTGTAATCCCTTACACCCTACACAGAAAGGAGTGATTCTGCTCTACACCTATTTATTAGGGTGTGATGGCAGCAGTACACCCTACCAAAAACGTGTACTGCAGCTAGAAGAGCATGGTGGGTAAACCCCGAGACTAGTGACAAAAAAATTGGGAAAACACAATACTGCCTCAA